>NW_023425416.1:47487980-48687980 GCF_014108245.1 Pipistrellus kuhlii | reverse complement strand
GAGCGGAAGTCAGAGGCCCCAGGTCCGTGTCCCGAGCTGCCACTCCGAGGGCCCTGCCGATCAACCACCATCCTCAGGCCTCACTCTGGACCTGGCCGTGACGGCCACCTCATTCGTGCTGCGGCCTGAATTCCAGCCATGTTTACTCTCCACATACCCAGGGGGACCCGGAGTTAGGGGAGCTGCATCCTGTTTCAATAGCTAGGTACCTATTGAAGGTACCTGCCTTGTAGGGTCGCCACATCTCATCGTTGGGGAAACCTGGGCATGTAGTTTGTTTGTTTGTTTTATTTAATATATCTTTATTGGCTTCAGAGAGGAAGGGAGAGGGAGAGAGAGAGATAGAAACATCAGTGATGAGAGAGAATCATGGATCGGCTGCCTCCTGCACACTCTACTGAGGCTCAAGCCCACAATCTGGGCATGTGCCCTGACGGAATCAAACCGTGACCTCCAGGTTTATAGGTTGATGCTCAACCACTGAGCCATGCTGGCCTGGCTATGGGCACGTTTTGATTGCCTCTTACTAGTAAAAAAGTGCTGGCCCCAGGATGTCAAACTGTAACATGGAGGAAGGAGCAGAAACCGCACCATGGAGAGAACCTCACAGCAGAGAGTGGGCTGGGCCAGGGCTCACGCAAATGCAACAGCAGAAAGAGAGAGAGAGAGAGAGAGAGAGAGGTATGGTCAGGTTTCCACATCGTCAGCAGGCAGGGCCCGCATGTGGTATTTTGTGGAAGAGCCACATTCAAGGGGCTGAAGAGCCACATGTGGTTCAAGAGCCGCAGTTTGCCCACCACTGGGGCAGACTTTTAAAGTGCAGGGGAGGCCAAAACCGGTTTGGCTCAGTGGATAGAGCGTCAGCCTGCAGACTGAAAGGTCCCGGGTTCGATTCCATCAAGGGCATGTACCTTGGTTGCGGGCACATCTCCAGTAGGGGATGTGCAAGAGGCAGCTGATCGATGATTCTCGTCGATATTTCTAACTCTATCCTCTCTTCCTCTCTGTAAAAAAAAAAAAAATCAATAAAATATATTTTAAAAAAAATAAAGTGCAGGGGAGATTGAGCACTTGTACAGACGGAGAAACTGCGGTGAACAGGGAAAAGCAGGACGTGCAAATGTCCTGTGGCCCAGGGAAGGCAGAACCGGGATGTGCAGGGAGGTGGTCCTGACTCCGAGCTCACAACATTCCCCGTCCCCCGAATCCAAAGCATGGCCCTGTACTGAGCATCTGTCTGTTGAAGAGTCCGTGCCACTCTGCATCAAGGGGGCGTCTTAATCGTCTCAAGCAGAGCTGATTTTGTTTTCCAAAAACTGCAGCATATTATTCACTTATCACAGTGGCCCCAGAGGCGAAACCCCGCCCCCCACCAGCACAGTTTTCCTGGGAGCAGCCTCTGCCCTTCACTTACGCGCCATCTGCTGAGGCAGCTTTCTGCGGAATAGTTGTGGCAGGGACGGCATGGCCCTCAGAGCCGAACACATTGACTATCTGGATCTTGGCAAAAAGGTTTGCCAAACCCTCATATGGACAATCCCACATGTTGTTTCTGGGATGAATTCTTTCTAGTGATATTCGATGGCTCAGGGTCACTTCCACTGTTCAATGTCCATGTTATCTGTTCACTACATTTTTATCAAACACCACCCCCAGCACCCCAAAAAAGGCCATAAGTCCATTGGGGGGGGGGTGTTCTGCATGGAGGAGACTATGCAGCCTTCCCCCAAGTAACATGTGACCCGTGAGGCCCCCTGTCGCTGTCCCCAGAGGCTCCCTGGGTTTTGCCACCCCCTGGGGGCCTTCAGTTCCTATAAGGCTTCCCCGGGATTCTACTTACAAACTGGCTGGGGGATAAGGGGGGAGTTGTGGTTGCCTGGGAAACAAAAACAAAGCACAGCTCAGCGGCGTGGCTCAGTGGTTGAGCATGGGCCAATGACCCATGCTCATGGTTCGATTCCTGGTCAGGGCCCATGTCTGGGTTGCGAGCTTGACCCCCAGTGTGGGGCCGTGCAGGAGGCAGCCGATCCATGATTCTCCCTCATCATTGATGTTTCTCTCTCTCTCCCTTGTTCTCTCTCTAAAAATCAATAAAAACATTTAAAAAAGAAAAAGCACAGAGGACAGGGTCTCCACACGCTCACTTCCCCCCACCCCCACCCCCCTGGTTAAAGGACCATCGGAGCTTTGTGCTTCTGCACAGAACCAGCCGGAGGAGCCCTGGATGCCAGCTTTATCTGCTCTCCACGCCGGCCCAGCCCTCAGAGAAATTACAGGTTACCCAGAGATTCCCACCGGGACAACCGGCTCCTGGCCCTCGGGCGCTTTCACCGGGGATCCCACTCCCGAGGCCCTCGGCGCTGTCGGGATGCGGTGGCTGCTTGCCAGAGCCCGCCTCCAGCAGCTGGACACATTTTCCATTGGACCTGCACAGAAGAATGTTCCCGCGGCTGAAGTTTTCCATGATTGCGCTGCCCCGTGAGAGGAGCAGAGCCAGCTGGGAGGAGTGTTCTGCGTCTGCTCCCGCACGGCCCAGGAGCCAGCAGGAAGGGCCCGGGCGGCGGTCTTTAACTTGCAACAGCCGGTGACAGGAGGAAGAGAGCCCCGCCCCACTGCAGGACTCTCTTCCGGAATGGTGTGTGTTAGCTCTCTCATTGCCCAGTGTGTCCGCTCGACCTGGGCACCAAAGCCACAAGTTCAGGACAAGATTCCAGAGAACAGTGATGTCACAGTCCTCCTGATTGGCTGGCATCTCAAGAATGGTTTCCCTAGCCCCACTGGCATGGCTCAGTGGTTGAGTGTCGACCTATGAACCAGGAGGTCAAAATTTGATTCCCAGTCAGGGCACATGTCCTGGTTGTGGCTTTGATCCCCAGTGCCAAGTGATGATTCTCTCTCATCATTGATGTTTCTATCTCTCTCTCACTTCATCTCTGAAATCAATTAAATACACACACACACACACACACACACACACACACACACTAAAGGCCCAGTGCACAAAATTCATGCACAGAGTAGGGGGGGTCCCTCATCCCGGCCTGCACCCTCTTGCAATCCAGGACCTTTCTGGGGATGTCCAACTGTGGGATCGGGCCTAAACTAGCAGTAGGACATCCCTCTCGCAATTTGGGTACTGCTGGCTCCTAACTGCTTGCCTGCCTGCCTGATCACCCCTAACCACTCACCTGCCTGCCTGATTGCCCCTAATTGCTCCCTCGGAGGCGGGGCCAGCAGGGGCAAGGGGCCATGGTGTTCTGGTCTCTGTTTGTTCTGGTTGGTCCACGGTTTCAGTAGCTGGGCTTTTATTATATAGGATATATCATTTATTAAAAAAAAAAAAAATGCTTTGCCTAAAGCCCTCCCAGAAGACAAAATGATTCTCTTTGGTTTTAAAAATGACAAAAAGGGAAGAAAATAAAAGAATGGGCAGGGCTCTTCTTTTAAGACCGTCAAATGGTACTTAAGTGAAAATAATTGTGTGTTAGACGCCAGAGGGAGGGGCACTGGGGAAACCCCAGGTTTGAGCTCAGAGGAGTGTGTGTGTGTGTGTGTGTGTTGCTGCCTGAAGCCACACTGAGCTGCAGAGGTCTTCGGAGGAGCCCGAGCTCACCTCTGGCTACTGAGGCCCACGTGGACAAGACACGGATGCCACGCTCAGGGCGTGCTGGTCACACCAGCCAGCCCGGTGACACAGGGAAGCAGTCTATCCCGTTCCGCCCACGGAGGGCGGCCTCGGCGGGCCCCACCCACACGGCAAACCGCCGGGCCCGCCCCACCCGCCCGAAATGACACCTCAGAGCACCTGTGTGAAGTCTCCGGGGGTTTCTACACATAAAAATTAGTCAATTAGCAATGATTACCGTATGTTAGGTGAGCGCGGGTTGTTATTATCATAATTTTACAGAGAAAATGAGAGTGGTGGAGGTGCCAGGAGAAAAATTAAAATTAACGAGTTCCTAGATCATAGGCCTGAGCTGCAAGGACTTTAAAGAGCTTACTTATTAAAAAAAAAAAAAAAAGAAAGAAAGAAGGAAAGGAAAGGAAAGGAAAGGAAAGGAAAGGAAAGGAAAGGAAAGGAAAGGAAAGGAAAGGAAAGGAAAGGAAAGGAAAGGAAAGGAAAGGAAAGGAAAGGAAAGGAAAGGAAAGGAAAGGAAAGGAAAGGAAAGGAAAGGAAAGGAAAGGAAAGGGGGGGGAAAAGCATGCTGTAAAGGGAAACTTGAATATTACAAAACAGACTTTCCGAATTAAAACTGTTCGATTTATTCATGGAACTAGTGCTGGGATTGTTTTTCATTTATGACTGGAAGCTGCTAGGTGTTTTTTGTTTGTTTGTTTGTTTTGTTTTTTTCAAACCTTCCTATACATCTGGGAGTGCCGGCCATTGGTGTTTGGTGGGAGATTCCGTGTTGTCACAGGTCTTCCCTCTTCAAATCCATTTCCTCGTTTATTTATTTTTTTCCTTCTTAAGAATCACCCGGGGTCTCCGATGTTTCAGGAGCCTGGAGAATGTGTCTGGGTCCGGGAAGATTTGGGTAAGTTGCATTCGGTGCGTGTCCTCTGTGAGCCAGTGCTCCACGTGGCCGCTTTCTTAGAGACTTGGAAAGTTGAATTTGGTTTTAGGAACTGGTCCATCCTGGGATTTAGCGGAAAGAGGAGGATCTGTGGGTGCGTAAGTCATTTTGAATGAATTTTATTAAAAGGAGCATTGAATCGCCTTCTCACGTGCAACTTCCCTTCCCAGCTGACTGCTTCCAGGCAGGGGTCCTGGTGATGTTTGGGAGGGCGATTAGTGTGCGTGGCCTTCGTTGGAACTACCGGGAGAAGGATGCTCTTTGGGTGGGCGTGGCGAGCCTGCGGGATGCAGGGCTGTGTGTGCCACCATGGAGACCTCTGGGGAGCCCCCCGCCAGGAGAGCCCAGGGGGTCCCGGGTGGGGCTGATCCCCAGGGTGAGGGAGGGCGGCAATGCCTGAGAAAAGCTGTCCCCGTTAGCAGCACGGCGGCCCCGCAGGTCCCGGGGGAGCCGGCTGTTCAGAATGCAGGGGACTTCGCGATGGGAGCTGTGTGTACGTGCGGGTGCGCTCCCCAGACACCCTGGGATTCGTCTCCCCGTGCAGTGCCGTGGCGTCACCCGTGAAGAGGTCCGAGAGCAGCGCTTACCTGGAGCAAGAGAAGGAGCTGGTCTTCGTCCGACAGGAGGGGGCACCTGGACACCATGCCCCTCTCTGAAGGACCCAGACCTGCTCAACTGTGCCCTCGGCGACCCGAAGCCCAGCCCTGCTCTCCAGCACCCCCAATCCAGCATCCCCCCCAAACAAGCACCCCCCAATCCGTTCAAAGTCCTCACCACGTGTGCCCTGCAGGCCCCCTGAGATTAGGTCCTGCCCTGCCCATGAGTCCCCACTCTGTTCATTTCAGCCATGAAACACATGCCTGGCCACCAGCCTGACAGGCAGGGGTTCTCTCCCTGATGCTAAAATTAACCCGGAGGCGCGGCTGGCACACACAGACTCTCCTTTGCCTAAAGAGGAAGGCCCCCACCCCACCCACCCCACCCCTGGCCTCAGCTGCAGCATTTCATCAGCCCCTGGCCGGGCCAGGGTGCAGGGGGGAAGCAGGGTGCGGGTCTCAGAGAAGCTACGCCCAGAGCAAGCACTAATCTCCCGTTTACGGTGTCTGCCAGCCGGGCCTGGGCCTCAGAACCAGTTTGGTTTGGAGATTACCACCCTGTTGACAGGAGCCCACCCCGGGACAATGAGAGCCCACACACCTCTGTGGAATGAACTTGCTTCTGGCCGGTTCACAGAGACATGGCCTGAGCAGCCTCCTGCAGGAATGACACTGTTCACCGGGACAAATGCCGATCCGGTCCGCCCCATGCCCGCCAGAGAAGGGCACCGACTAAAGCAACTGGATGGAAGGCCCTCAAACGGGCAACAGACGCCCCCCTTAAAACCCGGTTAAAGGTCACTGCCCAGTGGCTGCTTCTGGAAGGTCAGTTCCAGCAATAGCCCCTCTGGACACGAGGGCGATCCTTGCACTCCAGGAAGCCGTTAAGTAGCGAAGGTCAGAGGTCGCAACAGCCACAGAGGGAGAAGGAGAAGCAAAAGCCATGGGCGAATGGACGCTGTCATCCATCCGGCCTCCCATGCCCACAGCCGCCCTGAGCCCAGGGGTCCAACTTCAGAAACCCGCGGCTTCTCAGCCCTGGGAGAGAGTGTCCCGTCCATGGGTGATGCTGGGAACCCCCAGGTCTTCCTTCCGCACGCAGAGGCTCCCCGTCAGGATGGGAAAGGCCTGATGACATTCCTGGGCAGCCACGTCCCATCTGGATGGCACCAGCAACAGGGCTGCCCTGGCCCCCTGGGAGCCCAGGCACCTGGGGGCTCTCCAGACCCCGGGTCAGTATCCGAATCCGCGTGAACACCTAGGAGTCACCGCGGCCCGCGGCCCTGCAGGACACCTTGGCCTTGTCCCGGCCTGGAAGCGACAGGGGGGACCCAGCCGCCCATGCGGGCGCAGAGCCGGCCTCTGAGCCCAGGCTCCCCACAGTCCAGGACGGATTCGGCAGCGGCCGTAAGTGCCCGCATAGCGGCGCAGCCAGAAGCGCGAAGGGGGCGGGGAGGGGGCGGGGAGGGGCGGGACCGGACTGCCCAGAGGGGGTGGCGGTGGTCCCGGAAGGGGCTCGGCCATCCGGGCGAGGGAGCCACAGCAGCCTAAGGATCCAGACTCAGGGAGCCTTTTCTAGGCTGGAATTTGCCTGCAGAAGCAAAAACTGCTAGAGAGGGGCGACGAGCCCCCAGAGAGGAGGGCGCGGCTGCGTCCTGGGGGCCCGGCCTCCTCTCAGCGGCCCCAAGGCCGGCCTCCCGCCCCCTTGGCCTCCCCGCCGCCGGCCTCCCCGCCGCCTGCCTCCCGGGAGCAGCTGGCGGGCGGGCCGGGCGGGCCGGGCTGGATGTACGTGCGCTCGCGCTCGCGCAAATACGGCGGAGGAGCTGGAGGAGCTCGGGGCCTTTTCCGAGACGCCGGCCGAGTTGGGCTCAGTCCGGGGCGAGCGCGCGCGCGGCCGGGTCTGCGCTCCTCGCTCCTCGCAGGGCGGGCGCCGCGCCCCGGCGGCGGCGACCCCGGCCCGGGCCCCGCCACCACCACCACCGCCACCACCATGGGCTTCGAGCTGGACCGCTTCGACGGCGACGTGGACCCGGACCTCAAGTGCGCGCTGTGCGGGAAGGTGCTGGAGGACCCGCTGACCACGCCGTGCGGCCACGTCTTCTGCGCGGGCTGCGTGCTGCCCTGGGTGGTGCAGGAGGGCAGCTGCCCCGCGCGCTGCCGCGGCCGCCTGTCCGCCAAGGAGCTCAACCACGTCCTGCCGCTCAAGCACCTCATCCTCAAGCTGGACATCAAGTGCGCGCACGCGGCGCGGGGCTGCGGCCGGGTGGTGCAGCTGCAGGCGCTGCCCGCGCACCTGGAGCGCTGCGACTTCGCGCCCGTGCGCTGCCGCCACGCGGGCTGCGGCCAGGTGCTGCCGCGCGGGGACCTGGAGGCGCACATGCGGGACGCGTGCGACGCCAGGCCCGTGGGCCGCTGCCAGGAGGGCTGCGGGCTGCCGCTGACCCGCGGGGAGCTGCGCGCCGGCGGCCACTGCTGCGCGCGGGCCCTGCGGGCGCACAACGGCGCGCTGCAGGCCCGGCTGGCCGCGCTGCACAAGGCGCTCAAGAAGGAGGCGCTGCGCGCGGGCAAGCGGGAGAAGGCGCTGGCGGCGCAGCTGGCCGCGGCGCAGCTGGAGCTGCAGATGACCGCCCTGCGCTACCAGAAGAAGTTCACCGAGTACAGCGCGCGCCTCGACTCGCTCAGCCGCTGCGTGGCCGCGCCGGCTGGCGGCAAGGTAGGTGCCTCCCCGCCCGCCCAGCAGACCCCGGCCAGGCCCAGGACGCAAGACACCTCCCCTCCCAGTCCCCTGGGCGCTGGGATGCATCCATGCCCCTCCTCTTCCCGCTGACTGCCAGCCAGATGGATCGCCAGGAGCTGGGCGCCCAGTCCACCCAAGCTTGGGAACTGGGGTCCCTGCAGAGGGACCAGCGCACAGGGTGGCATAGGCCCCGGCAGCTGCAGGGCCTGGAAAGAGAGAGAGAGAGAGAGAGAGAGAGAGAGAGAGGGGAACCCGCAGCCTGGGGAGAGCCAGGCCCGCTTCTAGTGTCCCTGCTCAGACCCGGTGTCTTGGTGGAAAACCGTGGTCCCCACGCAGTGACCCGGAGGAAGATGTTGGTGTGTGGGGGGAGGGAGGTCCAGGCTTCCCCCGGGGTCCAGGGCCAGTCCAGGGCGAGGAAGAAGGAGGCCAGAGAGGCCGCCTCGGGGGTGGTGGGGGCAGGCTCAGGCGCCGAGTGCTGGCAGCAGCAGCTGCTGACCTTGAGCGAGCCGCCCGGGCAGGGATGGACTCAGCCGGGCACCCTCTGTGCCTTCCACCCGGGATCCCGGAAGGGATTAAAGGAAGCGACTCGGAGCATGAAGTAGCCCCTGAGACTGGGCCAGGTCTTGTGAATGTATTGCTGACCGGCTGGGTGACCTCGTGATGTGACCCAGTGGCTCCAGAGCCTCTTAACTGTGAAGTGGGTGCTGTCAGCCCTCAGGGAGAGCAGCTGTGTGAGGAGCCGGCGCTGGGGGTGATGGGGGTGGGGGTGGATGGGGTGGGGGTGAGTGCCCAGCTGTGCCTGCCGTTATCTTAAGGCCCCAGCCTCCCTGGTGCTTGCTGGGAGGTGGCGTCTCGCACCGTCTGAGGGCGGCTTTGCTAGGGGCCTCAGCTGTTCCCCGTCTGTCTGTCTCGTTTGTACAATAGATGAAGGAACGGAGGCCGGGGGACGGGAGGCCCTGGGCCTGGGTCCCAGCTGTGAGGTGGGCGGTGGGGTGCTGCACCCACACGCGCCCGGGTCTCCAGCCCGGACCCCGGACGCCTGCCGTGTGGCCGCTGGCTGAAGCCACGGGTGCGGTTGGCTGAGGGTGGACGGTGTGCCAGCAACCAGGGCCGTGCTTTCTGTGCATCATCTACTCAGTCCGCGGAGGGGAGCGGGCGGACTCAGAGAGGTCCCAGGGCTGCACAGAGCCAGACAGCAACTGGGAGGGAGGGGGGGGGGGGACAGAGCCGGAACCCTCAGCTCCGCCTGGGCACCCACGGGCACAGTGGCCCATGATTCTCCGTTGTGGGATGGATAGCTGGCCGCATCCCTGCCTGCACCCACGAGATCCTAGTCACACCAGCCCCCGCGTTTCCACAATCCAAAATGTCTCCGGATATTGTCCAGTGTTCTCTGGCTGGGGGAGGGGGCGGGGAAATCACCCCCTGAGAACTGGGGTTTCCTGGTTGCAAACAGGGGGGTGGGACTCCCTCCACTGCCTGTCGATATGGCTCCTGCCTGTCGATACGGCTCCGAGGAGGAGACATACCTGCCCCCAGGGCCCCAGGCCTGCCTCTGCTTTCCCTCCCGCTGGCCCAGCCCCCTCCTCCCAGTGCACACCAGGCCCCAAGTCTCCGGGCCCCCCTCCCCCCGGCCCCGCCTGCCTGTCAGCTGCAGCAGGAGCAGCTGGCCTGGCCTCCCCGAGCTCAGGGCAAATATTTACAGCTCGGAGCTCACCGGGGCCCTACAGGCTACAAAGGGCCAGAGGGGCCAGGAGTCACCCCCCGGCGAGGCCCAGGCTGGTCCCAGGCAGGCGCCGGGCCGGCCGGGCCCAGGGACTCGGGTTCCGGCTGGCCTTGCTGTCCTCTGGCCGCCCTGCGCGGCTTTAAGCGATCCTTGTTTATAAATAAGCCCTTCGCCCCCTCCCCCAGGGTTGGCACGTCATTCATTGTTAGGCGCGTTTATTATTCCTCTTGCCTTTTCTGTTTTCTTTCTGGAGTGTTTGGGTAAATTCTCCCAGAATCAAAGGTCCGGAACTTGGATGAACCCTGGGTGCCGGGAAGCTCTGAGTGGGAGGGCCATCGGGGGGCCTTCAGCCGGGGGCCCAGATGTTGCCTGTGGCATTCACAGAGCAAGTCTCCAGGCAACAGAGCCCGGACTGCTCCCTGGGCCAGCCGAGCCCCAAGAGTGGGTGGGAGGGCGAGCCCCAAGAGTGGGTGGGAGAGTGAGCCCCAAGAGTGGGTGGGAGGGCGAGCCCCAAGAATGGGGAGGCGAGAGCTGCACTGGTTGGTTTCTCTCTCGGGCCCCAGCCACCGCCTCAGCCAGGCCTCCCCCTCCCAGCAGCTCCTCTGGCCCCCGGTGCCCCTCTCGGGGCCCTTGCGGCTCCCCAGGTCATGTAAGAACCCGCTTATTGCATCAGGTGAACTCTACTCTGCCCCCCACCCCCACCCCCCTTCCCCAAAGGCAGGCGTCGATAACAGTTCCTCTGACTCTCAACCATTTTGCAGTTTTGTGTTGTTCGGTTTTGTTTTTGTTCATCCTCACCTAGGATATTTTTCCATTGGTTTTTAGAGAGAGTGGAAGGGAGAGGGAGAGAAACACCAATGTGAGAGACACATCAATTGATTGCCGACCACTAACACCTTGACCAGGACCGGGGGACCTGCAACCCAGGTACATACCCTTTGACGGGAATAGAACCGGGGACCCTTCGGTCCTTGGGCCCGTCACACTACCCACTGAGCCACACAGGCCGGGGCTCTTAGAATTCACTTCTGCGCATCATCCTAGTGACTCACCCTCAGGCCTGAGCGCTTCCTCTCTGTCCTTCCTCCGAGAATTCTTTTTCCCTGGAAGGGAGGCGCGTGGCGGGTGGGGGCGGGTCCATGCCGCTGACCACTAGGATCGGCTTGAAGGACGGGACACACAGACGTCTGTGTAGGGAGTGAGACCCCGCCTTCTTCGGATGGAATGTCTGGCACCAACGCTGCTCCCCGTCCCCCGCCCCCGCCCTGCACATTTTTGCGCTTTCTCGTCCGCGGGCCGCAGACGGAGCCCTGTCCCAGCTGTCCCAGCTTCGCTTAATCCGAGACCGAGGTGTCGCGTCCCCCAGATGCCCAGGCCGGCGGTCAGTCAATGACAGCCCTCGGCCTGCCCGCCGACCGCGGGGACCACGGTGGGGAGGGCAGAGTCTGCTCTGACAGGCGCGGGGGACCCGGGGGACTGCCACGCCCTCCGAGGTGGCGAGCGTCCAGGCGTCCCAGCTGGGCTTGGGGAGGGCAGTGACGCAGGAGAGGGACGTTGCCCGTAGAAGGCAGTTTGCCTTCTGTAACAATAAACAGCCGCCACGGGGTGTCTTCTGACGAAGGACACTTGATTTTTTCCCGCTCGTTCCCTGGGACTTGTGTTCCCCCACCGTCCTTACCCAGTTAAGACCGTGAGTTGGAAGCTGGGCAGGCTGCGATCTGTCTGGGCAGTCTTAATATTGATCTAGTGCAGGGGCCGTTGGGATATTTATAACTTCATTCCCGGCCCAGACAAAATTCCACTTAAGAAAAAAGAGCAGCCTGCTCTGTTCGGTCAGACGTTTAGTTCACTCACCCACGTGACTTCGCCGGCCTTCTGTGGCCCTCGAACTGGGCATTCCCCACCCCTGCTCCAGGTGTCATCTTCTTAGAGAATCACCATGAGGCCGGGCATGCCAAGTTTCCGTTTCCACTGGCACTTCCGGGCAGACATGATGTGACCGTCCAATGAGACCGACCCCACAGGGTTCTGGGGGCCCGACTGCCCCTGGGCGGGGTCCCGGCTGGACGCTGGGGCGCTGAGGAGCTGCTAGAGCCCCCTGCCCCTCCCCACAAGGAGACAGCGATGCGGCTGGACCCCAGGCTCTCGGGGGCAGCTCCCTGCTCCCCTGGGTTCTGGCTCCCGGGGCTGACACGTGCCTTCGGGAACGAGAGCCTCGAAACGGGTGTCCTCAGTGATGTGGTTGTGCATTCTCCTTTCTGCTGCGTCTCCCGCATTACCGCTCAGTTTCCAACACCGACGAGTTACGTAAGGCACGTAAGACAACACGCTCAGAGTTTATGACGAGGTGTTTCATAGTTTAAAACGCTGCATTTAAATATTCCTGTGTTGGGCTGAAACCGGTTTGGCTCAGTGGGTAGAGCGTCGGTCTGCGGACTGAAAGGTCCCAGGTTGGATTCCGGTCAAGGGCACGTACCTTGGTTGCGGGCACATCCCCCGTAGGGGGTGTGCAAGAGGCAGCTGATAGATGATTCTCTCTCATCGATGTTTCTAACTCTCTATCCCTCTCTCTTCCTCTCTGTAAAAAAAACAATAAAATATATTTTTTAAAAACAATAATAATAATAATAAATAAATAAATATTCCCGTGTTGGAACAGAAAAAGCTAGCAAAGCCTATGGCGAGCTTCTAGCGGGTACACACACGTGATGTTGTGCACACCGGCAACACGTCAGTGCGTGTCGGCAAGCTTGGGGTAACGCCACACCTGTCGGTCACAGTTCACACGTGGGTTCATCTGTGCGTGTTCATTGGTCTGTTCCGTGATCGTTTGCTCCGCAGCCCTGGCTTCTCCGTCCCCGGGGCAGATGCCCATGGCCATGAGTCCCGCCTGGCGACTCTGCATGTGTGTTGTGAGGCATCGTGTTGACCCGCCCGCCTTATGCTGTCATCCACTCCGCGCTGCACCTCCTGTGGTCGCGGTGACACCTGTGACAACGCCCGCCCTTTCCGTAGATCACGATTTCCCTCGGGTTTGCATATGATGTTTTTTGTTTGTTTGTTTTGCTTTGTTTTAATATTTTTATTGATTTCAGAGAGGAAGGGAGAGGGAGAGAGAGAGAAACATCAATGATGAGAGAGAATCGTTGATCAACTGCCCCGTGCACACCCCCGACTGGGGATCAAGCCCACAACCTGGGCGTGTGCCCTGACCGGGAATCGAACCGTGACCTCCTGGTTCACAGGTTGCTGCTCCACCTCCTGACTTTCCCTGTGTGTCCCCCGCGTCACCCCAGCAGAGAGGACTGTGGTCGGCTGCACATGTGCTCAGACAGCCGGGCAGGCTGTGGGTACCGTTCATGATGGGGGTCCTCGGGTGGGGAGCAAACAATCGTGCTGACAGCCCGAGTACCCAGGGGTACCATGGGAAGACGCACTTGCAGACCCGGGTCTGCTGGAAGGTGCTCGCCTGGTATCTCCCACGGTCACCCCAGAGCCACAAGGTGTTGGCACTCTAAACACAGGGCACGGTGCCCGCGTGGCCCAGCAGTTCCCTTGCGTACGCTCCCCCAGAGGCTTAGCATGGGTGATGGTCAGCGGCGTGGCCCTGAGTCCACGTAGATGGGGCGAGTCCCGGCCCCCTGCTTGAGTTGGTGATGAACTGTGACCTCCTCTGTTCCCTGCAGGGCGAAGAGACCAAAAGCCTGACCCTGGTCCTGCACCGCGACGCAGGCTCCCTCGGCTTCAACATCATCGGGGGCCGGCCGTGTGCGGTAGGTGCTCCTTCCTCAGCCGTTCTCCTTCCCCGGGCGGCCGGGGAGGGGCGGGCCTGGGGAGGGAAGGCGGAACCTCGGTCGTGCCCTTCGCTCACTTCTGTAGTTGGAGACTTCGTTATTGATGTCTCCTCCCCACACTCGGGGACTCTGTTTGGTCGTCTCCTACTATGCGGCTTGTCCACGCTGCTCGGATTGGGGGTGACGTCTGCGAGTGGGGCAGTCGAGCTGCCCAGGTGGTGGGGTGTGTGCAGGTGGCACTGAACTGGAGTGTGGGCTCCGCTCCGGGTCATTGCCAAGCGTCGGGAATGGGCCCTGTTGTGGGTTTGTGAGTGTCTGCCCTTCCCCACGGCCTGGTCCAGCCCCTTGTCTGGAGAGAAGGGGCCAAGTTCACATCCGTCAGGGTAACTGCCAGGTGTGTCTGTCCTGGGCTCCGGGAGGAGGCAAAGCCGTGGTCAGCGTGTCAGCTCCAGGTGGGGTCACCCGGATGGAGTCATCACTCCCTCCTTTGCTGGCGTTTCCTCGTTTATTTATAAACCGTGCTGTGCACAGAGGTGCCGTCTCCCAGCTGGGTTGTTGCATTTATAGAACACAGGCAGATTTAGCATAATTTTCTCTCTGTCTCTGTCTCTCTCTCTCTCTCTCTCTCTCTCCTCTCTCTCTCTCTCTCTCTCTCTCTCTCTCTCTCTTGTTTCTCCTTCTCCTCCTTCTCCTCCTCCTCTCCCTCCTTCCTTCCTTACCGGAGGGTATTTTTCCCAGAGAGAATGGAAGGAAGGGAGGAGAGAGGGAAACATGCTTCCTAGGACTTCGGATTGAGCATTGGTTTGAACTTGAAGCCACAGCTGCATGAGCCCCTCACAGGGGAGTCGGCCTGTCCTCGGGGCTTTGACACCGGCACTGACGTCTCCTTTCCGGGTTATGTCTTCTCCCCACTTGGGGCTGTCAGAATACACACAACATTTACCCAATAAGTTGGCCGTCTCTCATGGATCTGGCGTGTGGAGCCCAAACAATTACAATAGAAGCGTCAGAGGTGACTCACCTCAGATCAGGTGACGCACGTAATGAGAATGAAGATGTTAGGAATGCTGAGAGAGTTACCACGTGTGACACAGACACGCGGCGAGCAAGTGCTGTTGGGAAAACGGTGCAGACAGAAGAGCTGACGCAGCACATCTGCCCATCACAGGGGGCCCTGAAGTAGGCTGTCCATCTGTCCATCATGGAGGCCCGGTTGTAGGCTGTCTATCTGTCCATCACAGGGGGCCCTGAAATAGGCTGTCCATCTGTCCATCATGGAGGCCCGGTTGTAGGCTGTCTATCTGTCCATCACAGGGAGCCCTGAAATAGGCTGTCCATCTGTCCATCATGGAGGCCCGGTTGTAGGCTGTCTATCTGTCCATCACAGGGAGCCCTGAAATAGGCTGTCCATCTGTGTTCTTTGTGAGTTCTCATCCTGAGGAGCATCGCCTCCGCCCCTCAGAACCGCAGGCTGTGGTCAGGCCCTCCCGGCATCTCACCACCCAGCCAGGTCCCTCCACCTTGACCACAGCGGCTTTAAGTGCCTTAGGGGAGGAGCCAAGCAGGAGACGCTTTTTAAAAGAAAAATGTAGCTCTCGGGGGTGGACTTGATTGTTTTCTTTGACTTCTGTTCTCATGGTCTTTTTTTAAAAAGTATATTTTTATTGATTTCAAATAGGAAGGGAGAGGGAGAGAGAGAAATATCAATGATGAGAGAGAATCCTTGACTGGTTGCCTCCAGCACATCCCCCATTGGTGATCGAGCCCACAACCTGGGCATGTACCCTGGATCAAGAATCGAACTGTGACTTCCTGGTTCATAGGTCAACACCCAACCACTGAGCCACGCCAGCCGGGCCTACACGGTCTTGCTTTAACCTAAACTGGTGTTTGCTCGTGCCCCTTCCCTCCCGGCTTTGCTGGGACATTCAGATGCTCCTAGAGAACAGGGCCTCGTGTTGGATGTCGTTTTCAGCAAGAGGAGCCCGAGCCAAACCCCATCCCATCTCCCTCTTTTCAGCCAAGAAATGCGCGGCCGTTAGAGCAGAGCGAACACAGATCCCTTTCACTCGCTCTGCTGACATCACCTCTGAGGGAGCTCGGGCTTGTCCATAAATCCTTTGTGGTCCACGGAGGCGTCGCAGCGTCTCTGGTGGAATGTCCCGCCCCTGGGAATGCTGGTCTTCCGTGCGCGCGCGTGCGTGCGTGCGTGTGTGACGTTTCTCAGTGGGAGACAGTATTGCCCTCAGAGTGCATGGCTCAAACAGTGGCGCATTCAAACCATCCTGGGTTTGAATCTGACCTATGCTACCTTTTAGCTGTGTGGCCTTGGGTGAGTTACTTAACCTCTCTGTCCCAGGTTTTTTCGTGTGGGAATGCGTACGCATAGTGTGCATTGCATGCTGGGCATGGAGCTCCCGGCCAGCCTGGTGCCTGGCCTGTGCTGCCTCAGAGACCCTCACGCACACCTGAGAGTTGCACGTAGGCAGCGACAGGAGCCACAGGGCCAGGGCTTAGGTGAGGCGGCTGCAGGAGGCGGGGGCCCGTGGAAGCTCAGGCAGGCCATGCGGGGTTCGGGGAGAGGCGAGGACAGGAGGTCTGGGACAGCAGGCCGGCCTGGCACCCACCATCCTGCTGACCCCTCCCTCCGGGAGAGTCTGGTAGGATCCAGGGGGCAGTTAGAGACCGGCCTTGTCCCGGGGGGGGTAGGTGCTGGGGGGACACTGCTTGTGTGAGGCTGTGACTTGGGGCTCTGTGAGTCCCAGTTACAGCTCCATGTGGCCGAGAGGCCGGCAGTGTGGGGATCCCCTGAGCTTAGGCCGTGGCACGTGAACAGGAGCCAGAAGCACCTTCAGGGTCCTCCCTCCCCTCCCCTGGGGGAACGCAGGGCTTTATGGCTGTTCCAGGAGGAAAATATGGTCTTTTCATAGTTTTTTTTTGTTGTTGTTGTTGTTGTTGTTTTTAATGTGTAATTTTTATTGATTTCAGAGAGGAAGGGAGAGGGTGAATGAGGGAGAGAGACACATCCATGATGAGAAAGAATCATTGATCAGCTGCCTCTTGCACACCCCACACTAGGATGGAGCCTGTGCCCTGACTAGGGGTTGAACCTGGGACCCTTCGGTCTGCGGGCCAGTGCCCAACGGCTGAGCCATGCCGGCGAGGGCCATCGTTATGTTTAACCAGCGGCGTTCCGAGTTTGCGTGCAGACTGGCAGGGAGGAGGGTCTGCGGGTCCGGGCGGGGCGTCTCCGCCACCCGGACTTGGCGTGGGTGTGGAGGGGCCTGGGCCCTCTCGGTGCTGTGTCTGGAAGCCACACGTGCTGGGCGTTCCGTTTCCACGTCGCTGGCGCTCGGTGCCAGGCTCGGAGAGCCCACCGCGGTACCGCGTGGGCAGACGGCCGTGCCCAGGCTGAGAGGGCGCGTGTTCTGAGCGTGGGGGTGGGGGTGGCGTTTGGGCTTTGAGAAGAGGAAGGAAGGCGTGCGGGCAGGGGGCTCGCTCCTGCCCCGGAAAGTTTCTGTCTAGGCGCTGGGAGACCTACAGGGGTGTGAGGAGGGTGGGGGTTCAGAAATTGTTAGGGTGGGGAGTGGGGGGGTGATGGCTTTTCTGACGCAAACCAGAGCGGAAATAAAACACTCTGTCACCGTGAGAGGATTCCACAGGGGAAAGCTGTTGAGAATCACTAAGTTGGGTAAAAGCGTCAGTAAAGTACGTTAAAAGCTGGTCGGCATCACCGTGAGCTCTGTGCGGGTGACGGTGGGGGAGGCGCCTGTCTGGGCCCATCCTTGAAACTGTCTGGGGGTACGTGGGCAGAAGTGGTCAAATGTGCCCCGACGCTCCCTGGCTGGGGATTGCCCCACAGCCACGCCAGCAAAGCTGTTTGAGAATGCAGGGGGAAGGCGCGGCCCGCGTGGCTCAGCTGGTTGGAGTGACGTCCTGTACATCCAAAGGTCTCGGGTTCGATTCCCAGCCTGGGCACATCCCCAGGATGCAGGTTCCATCCCCGGGTGGGTGTGCACAGGAGGCAACTGATCAATGTTTCTCTCTTGCACTGATCTCTCTCTCTCTCTCTCTCTCTCCCCCCCTCTCTCTCTCTCTCTCCCCCTCTCTCCCTTCCTCCCTCCCTCCCCCTTCCTATTTCTAAAAATTCAATAAACATATCCTCCGGAGGATTAAAAAGCAATTTTAAAAATGCAGGAGGGAGATGTCAGCACAGCCTGTCTTTCTCAGCCACACCTAGAGCAGGGCTTATGTCTCCGTGTTGGGTGCTGTTCAGCCCCTGAGGGAGTCAGGCCGACTGTGGGACTGAGGGAAACTCGGCCTGGTTTTTAAAGTGACGGTGGCAATGTGGAGAGGGGCAGACATGGCAGAGAGGGGCAGACACGGGCGGAGAGGGGCAGACACGGGAGGAGAGGGGCAGACACGGTGGAGAGGGGCAGACACCTGGAGAGGGGCGGACACGTGGAGAGGGGCAGACACAGGAGGAGAGGGGCAGACACGGGCGGAGAGGGACAGACACGGGAGGAGAGGGGCAGACACGGGCGGAGAGGGACAGACACGGGCGGAGAGGGGCAGACACGGGCTGGAGGTTGTTCTGTACCCTGTGGAGTGGTTTGAATAGTTTTACCATCGTCTGTGCCCCTTCCCGTTCAGAGCAGAAACGGGGGAACAGACCTCCGCTGCACTGCCGTTGGGCTGTTTCTGGGGTGTTCACTGCCTTGCTCCCCCCGGCGCCTGCGCTCACCTGTGTGTGTTTCCCTCCCAGGACCACCAGGACGGCTCGTCCAGCGAAGGCATCTTCGTGTCCAGGATCGTGGACAGCGGGCCGGCGGCCAAGGACGGGGGCCTGCAGATCCACGACCGCATCGTGGAGGTAGGTGGGCGCGGCCAGGCCAGCGAGGGCCCGGCTGATGCCGCAGCGTCCGCTCCTGGGCCGCGGGCCTGACAGTGGGTGTGCGCGGGCACCGCGTCCGGCCGTGCGGGACGGGCATCGGCTGTGCGGGGCAGGTCCCGTGTGCGTGACTTGCCGAGGACCCCGTCGCGAGTGCTGGGCTCACCGCGTGGTCTTCGCTCGTGGCCGTGCGCGGGCTCTGTGGCGCGGGGAGCCCTGCCTGGAAGCCCTGGGCGCGCTGCGTGGCCCCGGGTGCACGGGGGGCCGTTCCCGCCGGCCCCGGGGACAGCTGTGTCAGCGCGGCGTGGTTCCCGTCCCCGGGCTCGCAGCTCGGCGTTTCCGTGTTCTTCTTCCGTGTCGGTCTTCGCCGCCGGTTGGTTGTAGGGGCTGGCTGTCGGGGACACACACACAGGCGGCCTGTGTTCGGGATGTCACGCCGTCCGCCTGCCGCCTTCCCGCTTTCCTCGCCGCGGACCAGGCTTGTGCGTGGACGCAGCGGGGGCCTCGCCGCCTGGCTGCCTGCCGAGGGGCGGGCCGCTCGCCCTCCGTGCGTGGGCTCTGGTCGCCACGTTTGCACAGAGGAGCACTTTGCAGGAGTGGTTGACATCGGATGCCTCTCCGGTGCATGGACACGGGGGCTCCGTGCGTGGGCAGCCCAGGCGGGCGCGTGGACCCTGGCCCGCGGTGCTGTGCGGGGCCCACGGAAGCTGGTGCGTTCAGGGGGCACAGTGTCGGCCAGCAGGCAGCACCCGGGTGCTCGAGTCCTGCTCACGTGCACGCGGCCTCTGGGTTTCTCAGGTGCTTTCCTGGCCCGTGTGCCACGCGTGGGCCGGGCTGGGAGCCGAGCCGGGGGGGGGGGGGACACACCACGTGGGGCCGCATGACTGCGCTCCCGTCTCCCTCCGGCGCGTCCCTCCGGAGACAGCAGGGCAGCGGGGGCAGGGAGCTCCCTGGCTGCGAGGAGCAGGCGGGTTTGTGTCCAGGACACTGTTCGCATCGCCGTGGCCGGTGGCTTTTTGAGGTTCTTAAACCCGGGGCTCCTGGTGCCGTGATTGGGCGTGCCCGTGGGCCCGGACTGTCCTGTTCCCGAGATGGCGGGCGCCTGGGGAGACCTGTCCGGAAAGGTGCGAGCAGCGCCCTCCCGGAGCCAGCGGGCCGGAGGCCAGCCCGCTCCCCTCAGCTTGGATTCCAGCCGTGTCCACGCGCACAAGGCTGCAGGCGGAGACCCTGCTGTGGAGGCCGACCTGTGCCTTCCCTGCTGACCCCGACGTCCGTTCTGACATGTACCCCAGAGTCTCACCCCTGCCGGCGGCCGCCTTGGTCCTCACCTGCGGCCAGACGGCCATCAGCTCTGCATATACTCCGGCCTCTGCACCTGCACCCCCGGGCCCGGCGGGCAGGGGTGGCCCTGAGGTGGGCAGGTCGGTGGGGTGGGGCCTGGGGATGGTCTGGAGCAGGTCACGTGACCGAGCTCTGTGCCTGCCGTGTCTCCGGGACCCAGCACCCCGCCTGGCGCAGGGGGATCGCCCGGGAAACCTCTGTCACTGACTTGGCCGTAGATTTCCAGTCACACAGCCAGCTTCTGGGGGGTCACACTGCGGGAGGTCAGACGTTAGAGCAGGAGAGGCAGGCGACCTCTGGCAGCGACAGGTGGACTCGGCCAGCTGTCCCCACGGGAACAGCGGCGGCTGTAAATAGCCTGGTCTCCGGTGCCGGGCGGGGTGGGGCGGGGCGGGGGTGAGGGGTGAGGGGTTGGGTGGGGGTGGGGGTTCAGGAGCAGGCAGCTGCTTTATTTGGAAGCAAGTGAGTGACGGCCTCTGCCGGAGAGGAGGAGTGGAAGCCCTGTGATGGCTTTTTATGTTTTAAAAGAGATTTTAGAATTCATTTCAGAGAGAGAAGGGAGAGGGAGAGGGAGAGAAACATCAGTGAGAAGAGAGAATCACTGATGGGGCGCCTCCTGCACGCCCCACACAGGGGATTGAGCCCACAACCCAGGCATGTGCCCTACACCCTGACCTCCTGGTTCATGGGTAGATGCTCAACCACTGAGCCATGCTGGCCAGGCCGGGCTTTTTTTAATTTAATTTTATTTTTTAAGACAAATCTAAAGGTGTGATGCGAAGATGAGGGGATCAGCGTTGGAGATGCCGCTCTGGGTTTTAGGAAGGAACCAGGACAAGCGGCTGCACTTCTGATGCCCAGGCTTTGTGTCCTGGTGACAGTGACAGCCCCTGAGCCACATGCTCTGGGGTTCACACTTTACCCCTAATACCCCCCCCGCCCCCCCCCCAGCATGTCTGCCCGGCAGGTGCGCCCGGTGCTCCTGCAGCCGAGCAGAGTGGGAAACACTTTGCGTGGGTCACCTGTGCTCCGCCGTCTCCGTGGCTTGGGTGGGGTCGGTGTAGCTGAGTTCCGGAAGGTTCCTTCTCCCCCTGGCGTTTTGAACGTGCCGTTTTCTGCCGAGGGATTCTCACACACCTCTCAGGACACGAGGGCTTCCTACAGACAGGTGGTCAGGGAACGCCGACCCCAGTGGACTTGGGAGGGAGGGCCTCTCCGGAGGGGAGGTGACGGGGGTCAGACGGGAGCTCCGTTTTTTAATTCTTTGAGGAAATGCCATCCTGCTTCCCACCGAGGCCTTGCCCATCTGCATTCCCGCCACCGCCCTGCAACAGGGCTCCCCGTCCTCCACCCCCGCCTGCACTGCTGTGTGTGGACTTGCTGATGGCGGCCCTGCTGACGGGGTGAGGGGCACAGCTCGTTGTGGCGTTCACCTGCGTCTCTGGTCATGCGTGGCACTGAGCGTGTTTTCATACGTCTCCGGGCCACCTGCATGCCCTCTTCCGAGCAGAGTCCCTTCTGGCCCTTGCCCACTTTTTGTTGGATTGTTTTTGTTTGTTTGGTGTTGAGTTGTATGCGTTCTCTGCCTGTTGTGGAGATTCACCCTGGATCAGTTGTATCATGTAGAAGGCCGCCTGGGAAGGCACACGGGCAATTTTCCTTAATTATCGTCAGCTGAACTCAGGGTGCAGGCAGAGCCACGCCTTGGGAACATGTTTCCCCAAGATGGCGGATGGATATGTTATCAGCTTGGCCTTCCTATCAGCCCAGGTGTCGGCAGGGGCGGGACAGAATATGTAAACCCAGGCATGCTAGGGCCTACAGAAGAATGCAAATAAGTTGGTATTACTTCCTGTATTGGGGTATAAAATAAATGCGCTAGCAGGGAGGGGTCGCCTTTGTCTTCCTGCCTCTCCAGCAGGCAGGATGGCGGCCCACCCAGCTCCCAGCTTTAAATCTATCTCTGTGTCTTCTCTCTTTATTTCTATTATTTCTCAATCCCTGGCTGGGCCTCCACTTAGAACGGGTTCGTTCATCTCTGTTTCCCTGTGGAACGCGGAAAAGGGAGATCCCCGCCATGTCTGGCCCCTGCCGCATCAGGCCCCCCCCAGTACCATCGGTGGGCCGTCTTTCCGTGAGGTGCTGGCTTCCCCAGCTGAGCAGAAATGTCACAGTCTGACGTGGCCCCGTCCGTCGATCCGGAAACCATAGAAGTCCTAGAAGATGCCACAGGCAGTCATGCTGCGGACAGTTCTCCCCCGGATGTTTTTGTGGCTGAATCTCCCGGCCCACGGGAAAGGAAGCAGAAATGACGAGGGTGCTCGCAGTCTTTAAGGCCATCCCGTCGAGTTCCACAGTCCGAGTGTTTGCAACAAGGATGGAACCCTGCCCAGCGTGGAAGTTTTCTGCGTGTTCTGGAGCTAACGGTTTTAGGACCACACTTCGAGCAGCCGCGTCTCCTCGTCTCCTCGCAGCCTGGGGAGAGCTGGGGTGTGGACCGGGCGCCCTCGGCCTCACACTGCCGCTGGGGTTGTGTGGAAGTGATTGTTGAGCACGGGACTGGGCAGAAACGGCGCCACGAGGATTCAGGAAACGTGGATTCCGTGGAACCATGACCTTCGTGTCTTCCGGGCTGAGTCAGGATTGGCCACGGCCTTTGGCTGTGTTGCGGGAACAAATGTGCTTGTTGGACCGAACTGGTGACCTCATCTGTCTTCTCAGATGTGTTGGGGAGGCCGGGCAGGGCTTACCCCCTCCACCCCATCAGCCTGGTCAAGTGCTCAGCCTGGCGGTGGGAGCTCCCACAGTCTCAGCCAAGAAGGCATGCCTGTCCGGGCCGCGGTCTGGGTGCTGAGGGATTAGCGGTCGAGAGACCCCTAGAGGGGAGTTAGCCTGTGCTTAGCGGCAGCTTCGGCCCCGGGTGGTGCTTCATGTCGGACATTTTTTCCTTTGGACACGAGAGTCACATATCGGAGGGCCCGGCCGGCTCGTTAATCCTGACAACCGTTCCTGCTCTGTGATGTTGGAAGGAAGGGCGTTTGCCCCGTGAATGTCAGCCTCCCGCCTCGCACACCCTTCGCACGAGGACGTGCTGATGGCCTTCCCCGTGCCAGGAACCGGGAGCCAGGAATCCTGTGCTGTGCCTGAGAGAGAACGGTCTGTCCTCGGAGCGGGAACACCCAACAGGATCTGCTGAGATTTATTTATTGACTAGAGGCCCTGTGCACGAAATTTGTGCACTCTGTGTGTGGGGGGGGGGAGCAAGGGGCCTTCCCTCAGCCTGGCCTGCGCCCTCTTCCGGTCCGGTAGCTCTTAGGTGATGTTCGGCTGCCTAGAGGCAGGAGAGGCATCTGCCAGCTGTGAGCCCAGCTCAGGCTGCTGGCCGAGCAGCACTCCCCCTGGGGCCGTGCGCTGACCACCTGGGGGCAGCTCCCGAGTTGAGCATCTGCCCCCTGGTGGTCAGTGCGTGTCATAGCGACTGGTCACTCCGCCATTTGGTTGACTTGCATATTAGCCTTTTATTATATAGTATTTTAAAGATATTTTTATTGATTTCAGGGAGGAAGGTGGGGGGAGAGAGAGAGAGCATCACTGATGAGAGAGAGTCATTGATCAGCTGCTGCCTGCATGCCCCCTACTGGGGATCAAGCCTGCAACCCGGGCATGTGCCCTGACCAGGAATCCAACCGTGACCTCCTGGTTCATAGGTTGACCCTCAACCACTGAGCCACACTGACCAGGCTTAATTTATTATTATTATTATTATTATTATTATTATTATTATTATTAATTGTTATTGGCTTTGAAATGAAAGGAAGGCTCTAGAGACCTGAATGCTAGCTGTTCACTCCAGCTCTAAATAAGTGATTTTTAACCTTTGTTTTCTGCGTGAGTCCAATTCCACGGACACAACCTAATTGGTTTCTGGAAAGCCATCCTGTTGTCCCTGAGACGTTTACCCCCAAACCTGAGCCCATCCCCGCGCCTCTGTCCTGCCCCGTTGCCTGAGGACGCCGGCCTGGAGGGGGTGGGGCTGCGCTCTGTGGGTCCGAGCGGGCCCTGAGGAGGGAGCTCAGGGACCCCCTGCTCCAGGGCGGGACCAGGTGACTGAGCTCGGGCTGCCCCGCAGGCAGCGGCGGCTCCGATTGGAAGGCATGTGGCCTGGAGCCGACCTCATCCCAATGCCATGGTCTTCGGAAAGTGTCCCTGGGCCCAGACCCGTGGACCTAGGAATCCTGCCCTCCGGTGAGGGTGCCTCCGGTGTTCAAGGATTTGTAACCACACGGAGCCCTTCTGGCACAGAGGGCGGTGACGTCAGAGCCGTGGGGGCGATGCTAGCTGCTTTCTCAGGTCAGGGTTTGCCACGGAGGCTGGGCTTACGGTGGAGCAGCTGGGGGCAGGCGGTAGATGTGCCCACCCCTGCGTGGGGAGAAGAAAGGGGTACAGACCCTTTAAGGGGAGAGTCACGGGCCCAAACCGGTATCGCTCAGTGGATAGAGCGTCGGTCTACGGATTGAAGGGTCCCAGGTTCGATTCCGGTCAGGGGCATGCACATTGGTTACGGGCACATTCCCAGTGGGGGGTGTGCAGGAGGCAGCTTGTCGATGCTTCTCTCTCATCGATGTTTCTAACTGTCTATACCTCTCCCTTCTTCTCTGTAAAGAAAAAAAAAAAAAATCAATAAAGTTAAAAATAATAATAATAATAAAGGTAGAATCACGGCCCCCGGGACCTCTCCCTTTGGGGCCGACTCCCTCGGGGGAGCATGGGGGGCTGGGCGGCTGAGAGAGGGGTGTGTAGGCGTGCGGTTGAAGGGATGTTTTCATTTCTTCCTGAGGACCGTCATGGGTAATATGGGCGTTTGAGACATGGGATTCTCAGGGCGCAGATCACACCCCGGACAGAGGGAAACCAGGCTTCTTTCTTCCTTTTATTTATTTATTTTTTTCTTAAATATATTTTATTGATTTTGTACAGAGAGGAAGAGAGAGGGATAGAGAGTTAGAAACTCCGATGAGAGAAAATCATCGATCAGCTGCCCCTTGCACACCCCCCACTGAGGATGTGCCCGCAACCAAGGCACACGCCCTTGACCGGAATCGAATCCGGGACCCTTCAGTCCGCAGGCCGACGCTCTATCCACTGAGCCACACCGGTTTCGGCGAGGCTTCTTTCTTGAGGGTTTGCTCGCCGAAGCAGGTGGCAGGTGACGACAGAGACCAGGGCATCGGTAGGGCTCCCGCCCACAGCCAGGGGACCAGGAAGAGGCACAGGCATGTTCAAGGGTGGGACGCTGAGAGTGACCCCGGACCACGTGATGGAGCTCGGGGGTCCTCTCTCCTGGGCACCCTCCCCCCCTCCTCACGCCCTGGGGACCAGAGGCAGCATCACACGTGACAGCTGGCTCCCTGCTCGCTCCGCCGCATGGAGCTGATAAAATCTGTTAATCATTGATGTTGCTTTGAGCCTGGAGAAAGCCTTAAACCTCGGAACCCCGGGCCGGCCATGGCTTTGAGCTTCCGTTTCTTTGTTTGGAGATTCTGCGGGCGGGCCCTGCTTTCTCGGGTCGTTGGCACATCCGTGCGTGGGTTAGGGGGCTCCGTCCTCAGTCCCCACTGTCCAGATTGTGGAGGACAAAGGTGTCGCCTCCAGATGGGGTGGGGGGGCGCCCAGGTCCCAGGCGAGCGGGAAGAGCTCCCTGGGTGGCCCATGTCCCTGCGGCTCACCTGGCTGCCTCCTGCACTCTCCGACCTAGTTCATGCTCTTGGCTGGGAATCGAACTCATGAACCTTCTGTGTGCGGGCTGACACTCTGACCACTGAGCACACTGGCCAGGACTCAATGATGCTTTTGAGTTAGCCAGCTCCTCGTACCTTTTGTGTTTTTTTTAAATTAACATTTATTTTTAAAATATATATATATTTTATTGATTTTTTACAGAGTGTAAGAGAGAGGGATAAAGAGTTAGAAACATGGACGAGAGAGAATCATCGACCAGCTGCCTCTTGCACACCCCCTACTGGGGATGTGCCCGCAACCAAGGTACACGCCCTTGACCGGAATCGAATCCGGGACCCTTCAGTCCGCAGGCCGATGCTCTATCCACTGAGCCAAACCGGTTTCGGCAACATTTATTACTTTTTTAAAAATTACCTGACCACCAGCTTCCCGATGAGCCCCGGGGACACCCCACCCCCACCCAGCTTCCCGCCAGCACAGAGCGAGCCTGGGATTCGGTTTCATTTTATAAAAAAAAAACAAAAAAACACTGGTTCCTCTACAGAGGCCTAATGTTGGCAACAGTGTTCCATTCCTTTTTCTTTTTTCTTTTTCTTTTTTCCTTTTTTTTCACATTTCAGGAACACACACACACAAGAAAGGCAGTTGTTGTTGTTTTTTTCAGACTTAAAGTAATGCATTTTGGGGTTTTATAGAAAACACACACACACACACACACACACACACACACACAGAAAAGCCCTGCCAGTGAAGTCCCACCAACGAGAGAAACCCACCGAAAACGTTGGTGTCTCTCCCACTTTTTTCATTTTCGTACACAAAAAAAAAAAAAAAAAGCTGAGAGTCAGCCACTGACCTTACTCTGTGGATGTTCCTATTTCTGCTTTTCTCGCCTGGTGGGTGAGACACACAGGCAGCTCCAGGGCGGCCCCTGTCCTGCAGCGCACTGGTTAGCGTCAGTCCCGTGGTTTGAAACACTGTTCTAAGGCCGTCCTGAGCCCCTGCCCTGTGGAGCCATGACCACTTCGCCTCCCCCTATCTTTCCGTGTCCTTCCCGTCCACTGCTCACTCTCAGACAGGGTGAGACAGGGACCTCCGAAAGGGAAGCTAAGGAGGCTCATTGGTTCAAAGCGGGGGAGGAGCATTCTAGACCAGCGATGACTTCTCTGCAGCCACGAGGGTGATTCCATCGTTTCTGATAGAAGGCCTCGGGTTTCAAACGTATCGCTGTCAACCTGAATTAGGAATAAAGAACAGCCACACACTCTTTTTGCTTGCTTGCTTGCTTTCTTTTTTGATCACCAAAAAATGAAAGATTCCGATCATCAGCGGAGAGCCAGTCAGTCCCAGGAACCCAGCTTCTCACTGAAGGCTGGCAACCGGCTTCCCAGCACAGATAACTCACTTTGTGCGGCCGGAGCAGCTGCTGGCTTGAATGCGGGCCTCTTCCCCCCGGAAATGGAAAAGGTCTCGCGAAGAATGCCTGTGTTGTTTCTTTTTGAAAGCAGCTGGCTTTGCATCCTTGAGCTGATTTTTTTTTTTTTTTTTTTTGGTTCAAAAACAGGCTCTGGAGGTTTTCCCGGCGCAGGGGCCGGAGCGGGGGAAGGAGAGGCAGCCCTGGCCGCCCTGTGCAGGCCCAGCCCTGTGAGGGGTGCAAGGATCCGGACAGGAAACCCCACCACCAGCCCCGCTGTGTCGCCACCACGGCCCTGCCCCGTGGAGCTGCCCGGGAGGCAGAGGCTGGGGCAGCCGGAGGCGGGGACGGTGGGACCCACCGGGCCCTGGGGCCCCTGCCCGGCCGTCGCTGTGGGGACGGGGAGAGCCTGGGGCCGGAAGGCACCCTGGTCCTGGGCTGTTTCTGCAGATTCCCCATGAGACCCGCATCCTCGGGCGGCTCTTCTGAGGGCTCCCTGGGGTTCCCCGGGCGGAGCTGTGCCCACCGCTGCATCTCCCCTCCTGGGCTGGAGTCACTGTCCGCAGGTCACGTGACTGAGGAATGTCTGTGCCTCCCCGTCTGTCCCCGGCACCAGGCACCAGGCGCCTGCCTGCCTCCCCACGGGAACCCTCGGGAAACGGCCCCCGCCGGAACCGGTGTGGCTCAGTGGACAGAGCGCCGGTCTGTGGACTGAAAGGTCCCGGTCCCCGTCTGTGACCCCCGCGCTCGCGCCGCTGGGCCTCGGAGGGGCTGGGCGCCGAGGACATCTCAGAGACGAGCTCTCGGCTCGCCCGCCCGATGCCTGTTCCCACTTAAGAAAGGAATCTGAGCACAGAGTGAGGGCGGTGCCAGCAACGGGCTCAGACGCTAAAGCTACGAAAACGGACGGAAAACAACGTAGTTGAACAGCATGAAAACGTCGGAAACGGGCAACGTGAAGAATGCCGCCCCTGCGCCCTTTCCTTTGGGCAAACGGAGGGAACGTGTTTACCAGGAGGTGCTGGGCCCCTGCACAAAGCCGAGAGGGGAAGCCCTGCCGTGGGTGGGGACCCTTTCTTTCTTTCTTTAAAAAATATATTTTATTGATTTTTTTTTTTTTTTTTTTTTACGGAGAGGAAGAGAGAGGGATAGAGAGCTAGAAACATTGATGAGAGAGAAACATCAACCCGCTGCCTCCTGCACACCCCCCACTGGGGACGTGGCGAGCGAGGAGTCCGCGGCCCTGGTTGGGGGCGGACGGGCAGGCAGGGGCAGGCGGCCGGGGGCACTGTCAGGAGGCACGCTCCTCCTGGGCGTGTTTCCTACCCACGGCCTTTTCTGAACCCCCGGCGGCCTCCCCACGAAGGCTCTGGGCACACGCCCTGCATGTATGACATGTGTGCCATGTGTGCCATGTATGGCATGTATGACATGTATGACATGTATGACATGCCGGCCTGCGGCTGCGTGGATGTGAGCTCTGAGCTGTGTGTGAGGACTGGTCCTCTCATTTTTGTACGCTCTGAACCACAGCTGCCTGACCTTCAGAAAGAGAACCCAGCTTCCCCTGGGCCCTGGGCCTCCCCTGCTCCGGGACGCGGTCTCTCCGCTCCCCTCCTCCTGCCCGGAGCCGTCGGGGCTTTGCTGCGTTCAGGGCTGGGAGACGCGCCCGGACCCTGGCAGGCCGCACGCCTGGAGCGGGAGGCTCGGCGGCGGCCGGTCCGGAGCCGCCCTGGCGTTCAGGAGGGGCGCCCGTCCCGAGATGGGAACCCTCCGTGGCCCCGCTGAGGACGGAGTGGTTTCTGGACGTCCTGAGCTGCCCGTGTCTGCAGGGCTGGTCCTCAGGGCGGCGGCGGGGGTGGAGGTGGCTGTTTGGTCTGGATCCCTCCCCTCTCATCCTCCCCAAGCACCGAGGCGAGCCTTCCTCTCCCCGGGGCCGCTCAGGCCCACCGTCCCCTCCTCTTCCTGCCCCTGTGAGTCTCAGGGCTCCTCCCGGGGGACCAGGTGGCTCCAGACGTTCCTGCACGTTGTCTCCCTGGGAGGACAGCCCTCCGAGGGAGCCCTCCTGGCGCTGACACGCGGGGCCCGGCGTGTTTAATCCTCCTCGCCGGCACCTCCCGGCTTCGCCCGGCGGTTAGAGCAGGTACAGCCGGGCAGGCATGTGCCGGGGGCTGGTCTCCCCGGCAGCCAGGGATGTTGTGGGGCCTCCGAGGTGTCCCGGGCACCAGCCAGGGCCGTGGCACAGCCAGTGCGGTGAGTGGGCGCCCGTTTCCCTGAGGCTTCCCCGGGCGGGGAGGGCTGGCGCGCTGTGGGACCGCCTGTCTCCGAGGCTGCCTTCCGGCTGTTTCTGAGTCGTCACGGCTACAAGCCCTGCTCTGTGCACGCTGATGCCGCTGCTGACGGGCCAGACAGTCGCAGACACAGAGCGCATACGACGTGTCTGGCAGTGTCCTTACCGTGTGTGTGTGCGCGCGCGTGTGTGTCAGCAACACCGCCCTGAGGTGGGCATCCTGGGTGCAAGCTCAGCCACACACACACACACACACACACACACACACACACACCGTCCCTCCTGACGTGCAGGGGAGCCTGAACTTGGGCAAATAGCTGCCCTCGCCCGTCTCGGGGTTGGGCTTTGAACTTCCTGCCGTGTGACATCTCTCGGGGGCCGTGCCCTGTGCCGGGCCTGAGGAGAAAGGGCCCATTCTGTCCGCAGACAGACCCCGGGTTAACAGCAATCAGGACAGCGGGCGGCGCACAGCCTGGCATTCACCATTGTCCTCCGCAGCCCGGTCCGCACACAGCGCCCTGCTCCTGCGGGAATGGAAACAACGGCCCCTTCAGCCTGGTGGGAGGACGGAGCTGCCGGCCGAGGGCGCCCCTGGGATCCGGGGAGCCACACCCTGGGCAAATGGGACCCCAGGCCCTGCCGGCAGGAGGCGGGCTCCACCGGGGTGCCCTCAACAGCGGCCTGGGGGGCGGGGGAGGGAAGGGGGTGCGTTTCTGGCCACTCCCGTCCTGCTGGTTTGCTGGTTCTGGCGTTTCCCTGTGGCCCACATCCTGAGTTTCCCTTCCCCAGCAGCCGCTTCCCTGGTGCAGGCTTTGTTTCTTTCCTCTTCTCTCGGACTCAGACGCACTGGCTTCCCAAATTAAAAGCCTGTTCCGTTTTTAGCCACAACAGGCGCAGTGAGCTGGGCCCTCCCTCCTCGAGTCCTCGCCGCTGTATGACCCTCTTCCTCCTCCTCCTCCGAAGGAGAGCGCGTGGCCAAGGCTGCGGGGTGGGATCCGCGTCCCCGGCCCCCGGGCTGGGGGTCCAGCTCCCCCCGGGACCCAAGCCGGGATCGCTGCTGAGTGAGCCCCTTGCGCTGCGGCCTGTCGGCGACCCACCTCTAGCAGAGCCGCTCGGGCAGGGCCCTAGGGGTGTCCAGGGATTTTTTGTTGTTGTTTATTTTGTGTGTGTGTGTGTGTGTGTGTGTGTGTGTGTGATTTAAATATATTTTATTGATTTTTACAGAGAGGAAGAGAGAGGGATAGAGAGTTAGAAACATCCATGAGAGAGAATCATAGACCAGCTGCCTCCTGCACACCCCCCACTGGGGATGTGCCCCCAACCAAGGTACATGCCCTTGACCGGAATCGAACCCGGGACCTTTCAGTCTGCAGGCCAACGCTCTATCCACTGAGCCAAACTGGTTTTGGCAATGTCCATGTTTTGTAGATTACGCTTCATGAGTCCCAGCAGCGCCAAAGTTTTTTTTTTTTTTTTTTCTTTCTTTTTCTTTTCTTTTTGGCTCCAATCCCCAACCTCAGAGAAAGCGCACGCCCTCAGCCATCAGTTTGGGGTAAAATCCTCTCTCTCACTAGCATCTAAGGCTCGGGGCAGGGGGGAGAGGGGCATTCGGGAGACCCCGGCGGGGCAGGGGGTGCGTGCTGGCCTGCGTCCCGGTGGTGGGGCGCGGGTCCGAGGCCCGCAGCGTCCTCAGAGCCCAGCCCTCCCGGCCGGCCGGCGCCCGCCTCCGCCTCCCGGCCCCGCGGATCACAGAGGAAGCCAGGCCCATGTGTTTCCAATCCATCTGCATGTCCCCCATCAAAATGCAGTTTTGCAAGAACGTTTCGGTGTCCAAGCAGCAGTTGGAGCCTTTTTATGGGACTTTTAACCACCCCCTCCAACCCAATCTCCAAACCCCCCAACCAGGAAGCCAGGACTTGCCAAGAGAAAATGAAATCAAGGTTGGGGCCACTCTGAGGGCTCCCACCAGCCGTGGCTCCGTGGACGGGGCATTGACCCCCTTCACCCCGGGGCAGCCAGGGCACAGCCGCTCGGGCTCCACGCACTGCTCCCTCCGGCCCCAGGGGTCCTACCCCCCCCTTATCCCCCGTCCCTGGCCCCCTCTCCGAGGCCCTCCTGCCTCCACCAGGGACCTCCCTCCCCCGTGACGGCGATCTGGCTGCCCGGCCAGGACCAGGGGGGCGCCCAGGGCTCGGGGCCAGGCGTGGCCAGCGGTTTATGACCTGCGGGCGATGATGACTCTTCCTCCGTCCGAAAGGCCGGTGAGCTCCGAGGAGAACCAGCGACGGCCCGTAAGGTAAGATGACCGGACGTCCCGCTTCGGGCGGGACAGTCCCGATTTTTAACCATTTGTCCCGCGCGTCCCGCGGCGTTTTTAAAAAAGGACAAATGGTTAGACATCGGGCAGCGGGACGTCTGGTCACCTTACCATAAGGCTGAGCGGCTTTGATCTCCGAACCACAGAAGCCGGACACGGCCGGCGAGCGTGGTGAGCCCGGCTGGGGCCCCGGTTTCTGTTGGGGGACAGACGGGGCAGGCGGTGACCCCGGGCTCCTAGGTCCCAGCCGACTCAGCACCGACCCAGGCGGGCGGCGTCTCCGGTCCCGGGATGGGGGATGGCGGCCAGAGCGAAGCCTGGACCCGGCCCATCCCCCTGTGGGACCATGTGGGTTTGGTGTCCCATGTGGGTGCGTGTCCCGTGTGGTTATGTGTCTCATGGAGTTGTGTGTACCCTGTGGGCGTGTCCTGTTTAGGCGCATGTGCCAAGTGGTCCGTGTGCCACCTGGACCCAGCCCACTCCCCTGAGCCACTGTCTTTTTTCTTTTTTCTTTTCTTTTTCCTGTTATCTGCAAACGTATCCTTCATTTCTCAGAATCCTGAAAACCTTTTCCTTTAACCGACCTGGCCCAACGGCATTCCGTCCGGCTCCGAGCAAGCACTCTTCCCTTCTAGGATGCGGAATGCTTAAAATAGCACGGATCCTGCCGAAACGGGTCTGGCTCAGCGGGAGAGCGTCGGTCTGCGGACTGAAAGGTCCCAGGTTCGATTCCGATCAGGGGCATGTACGTTGGTTGCGGGCACATCCCCGGTAGGGGGTGTGCTAGAGGCAGCTGGTCGATGTTTCTCTCTCATCGACGTTTCTAGCTCTCCATCTCTCTCCCTTCCTCTCCGTAAAAAATCAATAAAATAAAAAATAAAAAAATAGCATGGATTGTGAAGAATGGTACGTGATAGCGCCGTCTCATGTCAGAGAGAGCGGGCTGTTTGTCCAAGGAGGACGTGTGGGTCCCTTTTCCCTCCCTCTCCGAGGCGGGAGCGTGGGAGGGGCGTCCGGGTGGGCCCTGCGTGGGGAGCTGAGGGCGGCGGCCATGGACGCGCACACGTGGCGTCCACACGGGGACCCCTCCGCCCCTGAGCCGTGGGTGTTGGTTTCCGGAAACCTTTGTCCTAAAATAAGCCCTCGGTGCCCAGGATTGGAAGCAGCTGGGCGTCTGGGGGCGGCAGAGGTCCCCGATGTGCGTCTGCGTCTGTGTATCTCCGCGGCCGCGGCAGCAGATGCTCCCGGATGACACGCATAGCCGCCGTGCCGGCCGCGCCCCACATCCGTGTCTGCCGCGGCCTGGGTGGCCCGGCACCCCCTCCCCCACCCTCCGCGTCTCCTGCCGGGGACCCAGCTGTGGGAACCCTTCCCCCTCCTCCTCCTCCTCCTCCTCCCCTCCTCCTCCTCTTCCCCCTCCTCCTCCTCTTCCCCCTCCTCCTCTTCCCCCTCCCCCTCCTCCTCCTCCCCCTCCTCCCCCTCCTCCTCCTCCTCCTCCTCCTCCTCCTCCTCCTCCTCCTCCTCCTCCTTCGCTCCCATCTGGCGGCCCCTGTGCGTCCACGTGGAGCGGGAACCGGGCCTCGTCAGCGGGTTCCCGGTGATGCACCGGGTCCCGGGGGGTGCCCCCTCCGGTGGGCTCTGGCGCGGGTGCCACGTGTGTCAGGAGTGGGGCTGTGGCGGGGGATAGGGGCAGGCCTTGGGGCAGCGTTCAGGCCGGAGGAGGAAAGGACAGGGGCAAGGGGTGGCGCCTCAGACAGCTGTGGCCTCCCTCTGCCCTTTATTAAGTGTGAGCTCAGGGCCCTGTCCCGATGGTATCGCCCTGGTCACCTTCATGTCCCACGGCCTGTCATTACCCCCAGCCCTAGTCCCAAGCCTCAGCCCTGCCTCTCCCTCCCCTCCCTCCCCTCCCCTCCTCTTCCCTTCCCTCCCCTCCCCTCCCCTCCTCTCCCTTCCCTCCCCTCCCCTCCCCTGCAGGGATCCCTCAGCGGGATGTGGGGGCCTGGCTGGCATCTGCGACTGGGGTGTGTGTGTCCCCAGTGGTGTGTCCCCCATGTGGTTACACATCCCGTGTGGGCACTGTGTGCCACATGGTTACATGTGGTTGTATATAACATGTGGTTTGGTGCCCCATGTGGGTGCATATCCCTTGTGGTTATGTGTCTCGTGTAGTTGCATGTACCCTGTTGTTACATGTCCCGTGTGGTCGTGTCCTATGTGGGCACATGTGTCAAGTGGTTACATGTACTGTGTGGTTGTGTGTCCCATGTGGGGGATCCACATGGCTGCACGTCCCATGTGGCTGCATGTCCTGTGTGGGTGCTGGGTACTGGGTACAGGCTGCACATTCCTTACAGGGCCTCTTGCCTGGTCCCCACAGACGGTGAGAATGGCAGAGGGTTCACAGTGTGAGGCGCACCTGCTCCGGTGTGGGCACAGGAACGGGGCTGGGTCATGCTGCCGTCCGCCGTGTGGCTCAGGTGCAGCTTCCCCAAGACCCGTGTGCTCCCTGAGTGTCCTCCCGTCACTATGGGGGCACCTCTTGTAGGCACTGCAGCTGCCCGGAGCGTTCTGTGGTGCCTGGACCAGCAGGGATGTCATGTGTGGGGCTGGGTGTTTAATGACAGTGATGTCACGTGTGGGGCTGGGTGTTTATCTACTGACTTAGCTTTTTCTGGGACTGGATTCCAGGCACCTAAAGCCCTGGTCGGCAAACCGCGGCTCGCGAGCCACATGCGGCTCTTTGGCCCCTGGAGTGTGGCTCCTCCACAAAACACCACGGCCTGGGCCAGTCTGTGTGGAAGAAGTGGCGTTAGAAGAAGTCTAAGTTTAAACAATTTGGCTCTCCAAAGAAACGTCAGTCGCTGTGCTGTTGATATCTGGCTCTGTGGACTAATGAGCTTACCGACCGCTGGCCCAAAGCAGCAGCCGGTTATGTTGCGGTCACATTTTTCGTGCTGGAAAGAGACTGTTTGGGAAACGCAAGATTATAAATTCGGAAGAAACTGCCATTTGTTTGGCATTGTCTTATAACTTTCCCAATAGCGAGTCATGTGTGAATCATTTATCATAATAACAAGTAACAGTTATGACGTACTTACGTGGCCCGAGCACTCCACGTTTGACCCTGTTCCTTTCCGGAGAAATTGAAACAGCCATCTTCCTTTGCCGGGTGGGGAATGGAGACGCAGAGAGGGCGAGTCCGACCCCCCAGCTCACAGGGTGCGTGTGGAGGCACAGAGTTAAGCTCTGCTCTGCCCACATCCCCTGTGGAGCCACCGGTGATGGGAGCAACACGCCCCCCACCCCCTTCAGACATCTGGGCGTCAGCACCGGCTCTGTGCTGGCCAGTGCACGCGCCTCAGAAACGAAATAAAATAAAATAAAATAATAAAATAAAATAAAATAATAAAATAAGTACCTTGTGGATGCGGAATTTGGGGTACCAGCCTGGGTGGAAGGTCAGTTCGGCCCCGGGAACAGTGTGCATTGCTGGTGGAGTTTGCTTTGACCGGGAAGAATCCTGAGCCAGAGAGCATGGCGGGGCGCTGATCACCACGGTATAACCAGACCACCACGGGGTCCCGGCTGCCTGCCAGTACTGGAGCCGATGAAGCAGAGACAGGGCTGGATTATATAGGAGCATTTATTCCAATCATGCCGGCAGCGTGGGCAAACATCGCCCACAAACATCTGCTCTGCACCCCCATAAGCCAGCTGCTCATATTGGGTAGAAGGACAGAGATGGCATGGGAAGTAGGCAAAGGGTAGGCCACATGGGCGGTTTACAGGTCATGGGGGCTGGGGATTTGCACAGGCCTGTGGGTGTGCAAGGGCTGGGGGCCTCCAAAGGGCTGCGCTCTGGTTTAATCTTTCCATGGTAACAGGCAGCTCCCTGTGGGGAGGACCGGCTGCATTTCCAGGTGAGCTCCCAGGTCCCCCCTGCAGCCCCAGCCAGGTGAGAACGTGCCTTCTTCAATCAGAACAAAACCATGGTTCACAGAGCAGGATTGATATTTCTTACCATTATAGCTGGGCCCCAATATTCTACTTCTGCCCGTACCACCGCACACGGCCTGCGGCTCGCTCTGAGGTGTGGGCAGCGCCCGGCGCGCGGCACCCTGGCGAGGGCAGACCTCTCTCTCTCTCTCTCTCTCTCTCTCTCGCTCTCGCTCTCGCTCTCGCTCTCGCTCTCTCGCTCTCGCTCTCGCTCTCTCCCCCCCCCCAAGTCTGTTTCACGTCGGAGCCGGGGTGTCTGGGGCCGGGCCAGTTTGACATTTCTCACGGGGACCTATTTATAGGTCTGCCTCCATCGCGGTGTCCCCCCCCCTCACCCAGAAGCCGTAAAGTCAGGATGGATAGCCTGCCTCCCTGGGTGAAGCTCAGCACTCACCACGGCGGCCCAGAGACAATGAAATAAAAGGGGAGCTGGCGGGAGCGTTCCGAATGTGCTCCCACACGCCAGGGGAAAGCCAAGCATGCCTCCCGCAGACGCATACAGCGTGCTGGGCCTCGGCCTCGGCCTCGGCCGCCGTCCGGGGCACGCAGAACCAGCCGGCGTTGGCCAGGGTGTGCGCTCCTGATAACGGGCGGCATTGATGAGCGCCCTGACTCCGCGCCCCCGCCCCCGCCAACGGCCGGGAGGAGCGGAAACCATCGGCTGGGCTGCTGGCGAGATCTGTGCGGACGCGCCCTCTGCCTGGCGGATACATTCCATCGGGAGGCATCTGCGTGTGGGTGCCAGGGCAGGCGTGTGCCCGCCAGGCCCGTGCGGCTCTGTCCCGGGCGGTGGGAGCCCAGCCAGGGGTCCCCCGTCCTCCACGTCAGGCCCAAGCCCGGTGCCCTCCGAGTGGAGAGAATGGACGGGCGCTGCAGGCCGAGGGGTCAGCGCTCAGGCCTCCTTGTGGGAACAGCCCGTGGGTCCCCGGAGGTTGTGAGCAGGGGTGACCATGTAGGCACTACTGTCTAGGGAGGTAGAGAAGCTTTGGAGTTTTTACTCTGTAGGGTTTTTTTATATATATATATTTTATTGATTTTTTTTTTATTTTTTTTTTAAACAGAGAGGAAGAGAGAGGGATAGAGAGTTAGAAACATCGATGAGAAAGAATCATCGATCAGCTGCCTCTTGCACACCTCCTACTGGGGATGTGCCCGCAACCAAGGCACATGCCCTTGACCGGGATCGAACCCGGGGCCTTTCAGTTCGCAGGCCGACGCTCTATCCACTGAGCCGAACCAGTTTCAGTGACTCTATAATTTAAAAAATATATATATATATGTTTTTATTGGTTTTAGAGAGAGAGGGAGGGAGGGGAAGACAGAGAGAAACACTGATGAGAGGGAATCATTGATCATCTGCCTCCTGCACGCCCCCTCCTGGAGATGGAGCCCACAGCCCGGGCCTGTGCCCTGACTGGGAATCGAACTGGTGACCTCCTGGTTCCTCGGGTGACGCTCAACCACGGAGCCACACCGGCTGGGTTATTTTATACTTTTTTTTTTTTAACAACTTTCCCCCCATGCATTGTTTATTTAAAATAAGTAAAGGGTGCCTGCAGCCTAGTAGGAGGTGGTTCTGAGAGTTGCTGACGGAGGTTTAGCTCTGAGTCCGGATCTGGCCGGGCCGCTGTCCCGAGCTGGGAGGGAGGGAACCGGGCTCTGTCTCGGGGCCGGGAGCCGCTCGCCAGAGCGACGGGCCGCGTGTGGCCTGGGCTCTGTGGAGACACCCGCGGAAATCCATCCTTTAAGTAGGGGTGTCGAACTCAATCAGAGAAGGGGCCAAAATCTAAAATCCAGCCTAAATCGCGGGCCGAATGGTTTACTGAACAGTCATAAACTGTCATTGTGATGGAAACGCAGCGGAGTGCAGTGATGACAGCGCGGTGCGGGCCACATTGCAAGGCCTGGCGGGACGGATTTGGCCCTCGGGCCTTGTGTTTGACACATGTGCTTTAAAGCCTCGGGTGGACTCGAGCAGGATGGGGGGAGGGGCACGCTGGGTGCCGGTGCTCAGCAGGCGGGTGTAGGGACGGGAGGTGGCCCGTGTCAGAGAGGAGCACCCAGCAAGGAGCACCCAGGCGTGTGAGTCCGGGAGCGGTCAGGGGAAGGGTGGACTGTGGTTTCCGAGGCGGTTTTTGACGCTGGGAAGCAGGGAGGGACTTTGCAACCAGAGACTAGCTTTCAACGCGGCTTCCCTCACCTTCTCGCCTGGCGACCTGGCCTGGCTTGTGACCATGTCGGAAAGAGGAGCCGATGAGCAACTTGCTTGCAGGGGGTTGCTAATGGGCCAACGAGGAAAGACGAGGAGACACTCTGCTCACACCTGGCTGGTACCTGGCGTTATTGCTGAGCCACCACGACCTTAGCCCGGGGGTCCGTGCTGTGGACCAAAAGGCATCTGATGGATGTGCCTCTCTCACCTCTCCCCTCTCTCTCTCTCTCTCTCTCTCTCTCCCCCTTCCTCTCACTCTAAAAATCAATTTTTAAAAATTCACATATCCGCTGGTGAAGATTAAAAAAAAAAAATCTAATTTGCAACGCGCAAGCTGACGAATTTTCATTTCAGTTTATAAAAGCAGCGTTTTAAAACACGTAAGGTGGGGTGTGTTTGGCTGTGAGGCTCCGGGGTGACCGGCTCTGAGGCTGGAGGTTTGATCTCAGTCCGGGGACTCTTACTGCGGGAGGCTGGCCGGGCCGTGTTTACGGAACTCGGCGTGCAGGAGGGTCTTGGGTAAGGTGACCAGACGTCCCGATTTTTAACAGTTTGTCCCGCGGCGTTTTAAAAAGTCCAGATTTTTTCCCAAAATTGTTAAAAAGCGGCATGTCTGGTCACCTTAGTCTTGGGCTTCGTCTATACTTCAGTTGTTGTTTTTTTAACTTGTTCTTTTGCAAAACAAGCACGCTTCTGGCTTTCTCTGTGGAGGGAGCGCGTTACCCCCAAAGAAAGGGGCCTTCCCCCAGGCCGCTGTGGGACGCCTCCCTTAGGGGGGGGGTGTTTCTGGGTGTTTTTCACATAGCGCACGCATGTGCGTGTGGGTGCGTGGCCTGTGTGTTCCCTTCTGAGCCAAGGGGTATGAAAGCGGGGAAAGAGGATCTTGTTGAAATGAGACAAACACGGACAAACAATTCCGGATCCTGCGTCTGAACGTGCGGAACGTCCTAGGGGTCGGTCCCAGGTGCCCGTCTGCCCTGGGCTCCGGCTTCCTTGCTGCCGCTCCGGCCAGGCCCACGGGGACACACCTGGCCCATGAGACACGTGTGTTCTGGTCTGTTCCATTGCTGCTAAATTCGCAAAAGCAAGTGGGCTTACAGAGTGAGTGATGAGCCCCCCAGGGGCTGCCTCGGCGGGACTCCTCGTCCTCCTGAGCTCCCCATCCTCACCTCCTCTCCGTCCTCCCGTCTTCCCCGTCCTCCCGTCCTCCCCGTCCTCCCGTCCTCCCGTCCTCCCGTCCTCCCCGTCCTCCCGTCCTCCCGTCCTCCCCATCCTCCCGTCCTCTCGTCCTCCCGTCCTCCCATCCTCCCATCCTCCCATCCTCCTATCCTCCCCGTCCTCCCCGTCCTCCCCTCCTCCTCATCCTCCCCTCCTCCTCATCCTCCCGTCCTCCCATCCTCCCGTCCTCCCTGTCCTCCCGTCCTCCCGTCCTCCCGTCCTCCCCTCCTCCCGTCCTCCCCTCCTCCCCGTCCTCCCGTCCTCCCCGTCCTTCCGTCCTCCCGTCCTCCCGTCCTCCCTGTCCTCCCCTCCTCCTGTCCTCCCCTCCTCCCCGTCCTCCCCTCCTCCCCTCCTCCCCTCCTCCCCATCCTCCCCTCCTCCCCTCCTCCCGTCCTCCCCTCCTCCCCGTCCTCCTCGTCCTCCCGTCCTCCCCTCCTCCCATCCTCCCCTCCTCCCCATCCTCCCCGTCCTCCCGTCCTCCTCCATCCTCCCCGTCCTCCCGTCTTCCCCCTCCTCCCGTTCTGCCCCGTCCCCCATCCTTCGGGCTCCCGTCCCATGGGCTCTCCGTCCTCCTCTCCTCTCCGTCCTTCCGTTCCTCCCCGTCCTCCCGTCCTCCCCTCCTCCCGCCTCCTTCCCGGCCTCCCGTCCTCCCGTCCTCCCCCCGTCCTTCATCCTCCATCCTCCTATCCTCCCCGTCCTCCCCGTCCTCCCTGTCCTCCCGTCCTCCCCTCCTCCTCATCCGCCTCCCCCTCCTCCTCATCCTCCCGTCCTCCTCATCCTCCCCGTCCTCCCCTCCTCCCGTCCTCCCCTCCTCCCCGTCCTCCCATCCTCCCCGTCCTCCCGTCCTCCCCTCCTCCCGTCCTCCCCTCCTCCCGTCCTCCCCTCCTCCCGTCCTCCCGTCCTCCCTGTCCTTCCGTCCTCCCGTCCTCCCCTCCTCCCCTCCTCCCCATCCTCCCATCCTCCCGTCCTCCCCGTCCTCCCGTCCTCCCCTCCTCCTCATCCTCCCGTCCTCCCCTCCTCCCGTCCTCCCCTCCTCCCATCCTCCCCGTCCTCCCTGTCCTTCCGTCCTCCCCGTCCTCCCGTCCTCCCCATCCTCCCGTCCTCCCGTCCTCCCCTCCTCCCATCCCCCCCTCCTCCCCGTCCTCCCGTCCTCCTGTCCTCTCGTCCTCTCCGTCCTCCCGTACCTCCCTCCTCCCAATCCTCCCAGTCCTCCTGTCCTCCCGTCCTCGCCGTCTCTCCCCGTCCTCCCCGTCCTCCAGTCCTCCATGTCCCATCCTCCCCGTCCTCCCGTCTTCCCATCCTCTCCGTCCCTCCCTGTCTTCCCCATCCTCCTCCGGTCCTCCCCGTCTTCCCCGTCCCCCCATCCTTCCGGGCTTCCCCTTTCCCATGGGCTCTCCGTCCTCCCCGTCCTCCCGTCCTCCGTCCTCCCCGTCCTCCCCATCTTCCCCACCTCCTCCTCCCGTCCCCCCATCCTCCCGTCCTCCCCTCCTCCCCATCCTCCCTCCTCCCCGTCCTCCCGTCCTCCCTGTCCTTCCGTCCTCCTGTCCTCCCGTCCTCCTGTCCTCCCTCCCTCCTCCTGTCCTCCCCTCCTCCCCGTCCTCCCCTCCTCCCCTCCTCCCCTCCTCCCCCCCCCCCCCTCCTCCCCCTCCTCCCGTCCTCCCCTCCTCCCCTCCTCCTCGTCCCCCCGTCCTCCCCTCCTCCCATCCTCCCCTCCTCCCATCCTCCCGTCCTCCCTGTCCTTCCGTCCTCCCGTCCTCCCGTCCTCCCCATCCTCCCGTCCTCCCCTCCTCCCCTCCTCCCGTCTTCCCCTCCTCCCCGTCCTCTCCGTCCTCCTGTCCTCTCGTCTCCCCGTCCTCCCCGGCCTCCCCGTCCTCCCGTCCTCCCCATCCTCCCGTCCTCCGTCCTCCCCGACTCCGTCCTCCCATCCTCCCTCCTCCATCCTCCTATCCTCCCCGTCCTACCCCGTCCTCCCTGTCCTCTCCGTTCCTCCCTCCTCCTCATCTCCAGTCCTTACCGTTCCCTCCCCGTCCTCCTCCTCCCGTCCTCCTCATCCTCCCCGCCTCCTCATCATCCCGTCCTCCTCGTCCTCCCGTCCTCCCATCCTCCCGTCCCCCCCGTCCTCCCGCTCCTGCCCGTCCTCCCCTCCCTCCCGTCCTCCATGTCCTCCCTGTCCTTCCAGTCCTACTGTCCGTCACTCCGTCCTTCCCTGTCCTCCCCTCCTCCTGTCCTCCCCTCCTCCCCATCCTCCCCTCCTCCCCGTCCTCCCGTCCTCCCCATCCTCCCCTCCTCCCCTCCTCCCGTCCTCCCCTCCTCCCCTCCTCCCGTCCTCCCCTCCTCCCCTCCTCCTCGTCCTCCCGTCCTCCCCTCCTCCCATCCTCCCATCTCCCATGCCTACGCATCACTTCCTTCGCCTCCCGCCGCCCTCACCATCCTCCCGTCCTCCCGCCCTCCCTCCTCCCGTCTTCCCCTCCTCCCCGTCCTCCCGTCCTCCTGTCCTCTCGTCCTCCCGTCCTCCCCGTCCTCCCCTCCTCCCGTCCTCCCCGTCCTCCCGTCCTCTCGTCCTCCCGTCCTCCCATCCTCCCATCCTCCCATCCTCCTCTCCTCCCCGTCCTCCCCGTCCTCCCTGTCCTCCCGTCCTCCCCTCCTCCTCATCCTCCCCTCCTCCTCATCCTCCCGTCCTCCTCATCCTCCCGTCCTCCCCTCCTCCCGTCCTCCCCTCCTCCCCGTCCTCCCATCCTCCCCTCCTCCCGTCCTCCCCTCCTCCCCGTCCTCCCGTCCTCCCTGTCCTTCCGTCCTCCCGTCCTCCCCTCCTCCCCTCCTCCCCATCCTCCCATCCTCCCCGTCCTCCCGTCCTCCCGTCCTCCCCTCCTCCTCATCCTCCCGTCCTCCCCTCCTCCCATCCTCCCCTCCTCCCATCCTCCCGTCCTCCCTGTCCTTCCGTCCTCCCGTCCTCCCGTCCTCCCCATCCTCCCGTCCTCCCGTCCTCCCCTCCTCCCATCCTCCCCTCCTCCCCGTCCTCCCGTCCTCCTGTCCTCTCGTCCTCCCGTCCTCCCCGTCCTCCCGTCCTCCCCATCCTCCCGTCCTCCTGTCCTCCCGTCCTCCCGTCCTCCCCGTCCTCCCGTCCTCCCATCCTCCCTGTCACATCCTCCCCGTCCTCCCGTCTTCCCCATCCTCCCGTCCTCCCTGTCTTCCCCATCCTCCCGTCCTCCCCGTCTTCCCCGTCCCCCCATCCTTCCGGGCTCCCCTTTCCCATGGGCTCTCCGTCCTCCCCGTCCTCCCGTCCTTCCGTCCTCCCCGTCCTCCCCATCTTCCCCATCCTCCCCGTCCCCCCATCCTCCCGTCCTCCCCTCCTCCCCATCCTCCCGTCCTCCCCGTCCTCCCGTCCTCCCTGTCACATCCTCCCCGTCCTCCCGTCTTCCCCATCCTCCCGTCCTCCCTGTCTTCCCCATCCTCCCGTCCTCCCCGTCTTCCCCGTCCCCCCATCCTTCCGGGCTCCCCTTTCCCATGGGCTCTCCGTCCTTCTCGTCCTCCCGTCCTCCCTGTCACATCCTCCCCGTCCTCCCGTCTTCCCCATCCTCCCCGTCCTCCCCGTCTTCCCCATCCTCCCGTTCTCCCCGTCCCCCCATCCTTCCGGGCTCCCCTTTCCCATGGGCTCTCCGTCCTCCTCGTCCTCCCGTCCTTCCGTCCTCCCCCTCCTCCCGTCCTCCCGGGCTCCCCTTTCCCATGGGCTCTCCGTCCTCCCCGTCCTCCCGTCCTCCCCGTCTTCCCCATCCTCCCGTCCTCCCGTCCTCCCCGTCTTCCCCGTCCCCCCATCCTTCCGGGCTCCCCTTTCCCATGGGCTCTCCGTCCTCCCCGTCCTCCCGCCCGCCCCCAGCCTGGTCTCCCTGGAACAGACCCCGTGTGTTCGTCCGGACGGCGGAGGCCGCTCGCTCGTGTAAACACCAGCCCCTGTGACTTGCCCGCAGCCGCGGCGCTGGCCTTGGCCGGGCCTCTCTCAGCCCCGGCACAATGAGGCGTCTGTTCCCCTGTGGCCCCGCAGCCAGGGCCCAACACAGGGGCTGTGTTCTGTGTGCCAGCGGCACCCCGCCCCACCCGCCCTGCTTTGTCTGCCGGCCGGCGGGGGGACAGCAGGGCCGGGAGCGGCCTCCGTTTCTGTCCCGGCCGCCCCGGCCCCGCCCCGGTGGTTTCGGGTGAGACCTGCAGCCAGGCCGCTTCCTCCTGCGGGAGCCGGGGCCCTGGGCAGGGAGAAGCTGGCCCTTCCAGGAAGGTCCGAGGGCACAAGCCAGGCCACCCATTCACCCACCTGGACGCCAGCTCAGGGTCAGGCTGGGGAAGGGGCGAGGAGGCCCCAGGCTGGGAACAGGTTTGGGAAGCAGGACCTTGAGCGTCACCCCACTTCCTGCTGGGGCCTCTCCTTTTTGGTGTCGGCTAGAGCTATGTTCTCCCCAAAGGCGGCCTCCGGGAGACCCCAGAGGAGAAAGGCTGCTCGTGTGCTTTCTCCCTGAGGGAAGAGAGATGGTGAGAAACCGAGAGAGCGCACAGGACGAGAACTTGGCTCACTCTCCTGCCGCTTAGAAGCAGCCACAGCCACTGCGCACGTTCCGAGTGCCGTGTATCTGCTGAAAAGTGGCCTCTGAGTCACTTCGTGTGTTAACATTAGAATTGTGGAGCGTTACATATATAATTAGGTGACCAGACGTCCCGCTTTTGGCGGGACCGACCCGATTTTTAACAATTTGTCCCACGTCCGTCTGGTCACCTTATATATCTGCCAACCGATGGTCCCTGGCACCAACCTACACCAACAGGAATCCCCAGTCTTTGGGTGGTGAAGACAGAAACGCTGTCAGCTGGGGATGGCTGTGGGACCGCTCAGAGGTGAGGTGGCCCTGAGCTGAGGAGTCTTCGATGTTTCCGCCTCTGTCCCCAGCTCCAGCTCCAGCTCCGGCTCCGGCTCCGGCTCCGGCTCCAGCCTGGGGCCAGGCTTTGGTAGAAAGGAAAGTGAGCCTATGGACCTGAAGGGAGCTGGAGTATATGGACTGAAGATCCCGCCCCTCATCCCTGATTGTCCATCCTCATGCAAATAAAGATTCCCGGTATAGCCGGGCTGCTCTGATTGGATGAGAAAGCCTCGGTCCTATTGGTTGAAACAGGATTCCAGGGGCCTCTGTATCAGGGCTTCTCAGAGGCAGGAAGGAGCACGGTGCAGGCAGGCAGGCAGGTCAGGGCAGCCTGCTCCCTCCCTGGAGGGCTGTTTGCTTGCAAGGCCCCTGGGAAGCCATGGCTTTGAGGCTCTGATTTTTCATCTGAGCCCAGGGCGCCCCCAGGTGCCCTTCTCGTTGGGTGTCTTCTTTCTCAGAGTCCACACCGCTGGCACGCTCCTTGGATATCTCACACACATGCACACACACACACCACTAACACGCTCCTTGGATATCTCACACACATGCACACACACACACCACTAACACGCTCCTTGGATATCTCACACACATGCACACACACACACCACTAACACGCTCCTTGGATATCTCACACACGCACACACACACCAACAACACGCTCCTTGGATATCTCATAAACACACACAGAGAGACATGTGTGCGTGCACACACGTGCACACACAGGCGCACACACACCACAAACACACTCCTTGGATATCTCACACACACACACACCACAAACACGCTCCTTGGATCACACACACACACACACACACCACAAACACGGTCCTTGGATCACACACACACGCACACACGCACACACACACACACCACAAACACGCTCCTTGGATCACACACACACACACACACACACCACAAACACGCTCCTTGGATCACACACACACGCACACACACACACAGGCCCACAGGCTCGGTCCTCCCACGGCAGAGGCCAGCTCCTGCTGTGCGTTCGCTGTGTCCTCTCTGCGTGTGTTTTCTGAGTGTGCCCCAGCCCCCTCTCCGCACAGAGCTGCCGTCCGGCCCCGGCGTTTACATCTTCAGGCTGTTTGAAGTCTGAACTGCTTTTCCAGTAAAACGAGCGACCTCGCACGCGTTCCCGTATGCGTCTGTGCTGGCGTTTCCTCTCCGGGGGGGCCCAGGGATGGAACCTCCTGGGCTGTGTGTGAGCCCCCACTCCCCACAGGGACCCCCCCACCCCCTCCCCGGCCGCGTGTGTGACAGGGGCGCTTGGTTTCCAGCCGGGGGACCCATCGCCGGGGAACGGGGCAGAGGAGACAGGACAGGGGGGAGGCAGCGGGGCCCCTGCAGCCTCGGCTGAGCCTTGATTGAGCCAGTGGCCCACTGTGGGGTTCCCCTGCCTGTGGCAATGCCCTCCCGTTTGTCCCAGGGCCTGTCCCCACCCACCCACCCCTCCCCTGCAGCAAAGTGAGCCGGGCTGGGGAGAGACAAATGGCCCTTTGTTGCTGCTGCTGCTTAAAAAGACAGTCTGTTGTTTTCAAAACACTTGCGACTCTTGCTTTCAAGGAAAGGTGGCAGGAGGCCCCGGCCCGGTCCCGGCTCTCGGAGGGCGCCCCCGCCAGGACTTCCTTGGTATTTGCTCCGGAGTCTTCTGCCTGGAACTGAACTGATGATTGGCACAGAGCCAGGCATTGCTTCCGGCCAGCAGGGAAGAGGCCGAGACCCTGGCGCAAAATGAAATCTGTGTGTGGCTTTCCCGATGAGACGCTCAGGGGCCCAGGCAGGGAGTCAGCGGGTCCTGACAGACTGGCCACCAAGGCCTCATCTTTTATCGATGAGGAAACTGAGGCAGGGAATGAGGTGAGCAGCCTAGTTTCGTGGTCGGCAAACTGCGGCTCTTGAGCCACATGCAGCTGGCTCTTTGGCCCCTGGAGTGTGGCTCTTCCACAAAATACCACGGCCTGGGCGAGTCTGTTTTGAAGAAGTGGCGTTAGAAGAAGTTTAAGTTTAAAAAACGTGGCTCTCTTGCCAAAACCGGTTTGGCTCAGTGGATAGAGCGTCAGCCTGCGGACTGAAAGGTCCCAGGTTTGATTCTGGTGAAGGTCATGTACCTTGGTTGCGGGCATATCCCCAGTAGGGGGTGTGCAGAAGGCAGCTGATCGATGTTTCTCTCTCATCGGTATTTCTAACTCTCTATCTTTCTCTCTTCCTCTCTGTAAAAAAAAAAAAAAATCAATAATATATATATATATATATATATTTTTTTAATGTAGCTCTCAAAAGAAATGTCAGTAGTTGTACTGTTGATATTTGCCTCTGTTGACTGATGAGTTTGCTGACCACTTGCCCTAGTTCATGCCTACTGGAGACAGGAGGGACAACAGACAGACAGAAGGCAGAGGTCACTTCGTCTGCCTTTCAGACAGAGACCAAGCCTAGATCCACCCTGGCACCTGCGGGTGCCAGCCCCCTCCAGCGGGTGCTCAGCGGGTGTTACTCTCGCTCCTCCGTCCCCGGGTGGCCGGCTGCCAACACGACTGGGAAGGCGAAGTCACTTCCTCGAGGCGTCTTAGAAAATGAGAAGGGGAAAGCCGGGCACGTGAGAAACATAAACAGCAGAGGAAGCCTTGTGTTTTTGAAATTGTTGTTTATAGCTCGCCTCCTTCCACAAAGGATTGTCGGCGGCTTAGCGGGGAGGCGGCGAGGAGCCCACTGCCTGCGGGGTCCGGGCGCCGAGGGCGTCTGCTGCCGCCGGGGTCCAGGCCTGAGGCTCACAGGCGAATAGAACCTCAAAGGTGAGGCGACGGGACAAGCCCGATTTTTTAAAAGAAATCGGGACAGTCCCGCCAAAAGCGGGACGTCTGGTCACCTTACTCGAAGGGACACAGGTGCGTCTGTTGCCCACCGTGTCCGTTTATCTCGTCTTTGGGGGAGGAAGCCCTGGTGATGATGGGTCAGGGGCTTACCAGTTCCGTGGGCCAGGCCCTCCGGGTCTCCGGTCTCGGTCAGAGAGCCTTGATGCCTCCGTACACCCAAGTATGCAGAGGGAGCATTACCCCAGTCAGTTGAGATTCTGCTTCCCAGCAATTGTCAACAGTTTAGCTCAAATAGACTTACAAAAATTCTTTACCGGTTAGGATGTTTTCACACTAACACACTTGTGAATAGAATTGTTTTTTAACTTTCCCTTTCTGATTGCTCATCATCCTATATAATAAAGAGATATATAAGGGGGGAAAAATAGGCAGAGAAGTGACATGGATGTGGTACCGTGACCTGTGCACCAGGCCTGACCTGGGAGCTGCCCGCCCAGTGACTCAGGTGGGGAGTCAGGCCTCCCTGCTGGGCTTAAGGATGGAAAACCTTGTGTGCGCATCGCCCCCTGGTGGCCACGCGGGACACTGCTGTCCCAGGGAAGCCCCTCTTGGGCCTGGGGTTGCTCAGAGGCAGTGGGACAAGGTCCCTGGAATCTGAGTGGAGGCACCTCGCATCGGCTTTTCTTTTTCTTTTCTTTTTTAAAATATATTTTATTCATTTTTTACAGAGAGGAATAGAGAGTTAGAAACATCGATGAGAGAGAATCATCTATCAGCTGCCTCTTGCACACCCCCTACTGGGGATGTGCCCGCAACCAAGGTACATGCCCTTGACCGGAATCGAACCCAGGACCTTTCAGTCCACAGGCCGACGCTCTATCCACTGAGGCAAACAGGTTTCGGCATCACTCGGCTTTTCTTACTTCCTATCTTGTTGTTGTTTTGCATTTTATTTTATTTTATTTTTGCTCTGGAGGTGACTCAGGGCTGATGCTCCGTCCGGGCGGCTCGGTGGGGTCCGTGCAGGTGTCTGCAGCTCAGCCAGGGTGGGGGGGCGTTTTTAAAGCAAGTTCCCAGCGGGGAGCCGAGCCCATCCCGAGGCCGGGACGGACAGCAGGCCGGCAGCAGCCGCGTCTGCCACCACGTCCCAGGAGTCTGACCCTGAGGGCCGGTGCCCGAGCATGCGTCCCACACCCCCGCCCGGTCATCGCTCTCACACCCACACCCTCTCCCCTGTGCCCAGGGCTCTCTGCCAGTGCCACTCCTCCTGTGACTTATTCCAGTCACACCTGATCCCCCCGCCTCCTCCCGGGGACCAAAACGATGCCTCTGAGGACCCAGAGGGAGAGGTCACCTCCATCTCACAGTGCAGACAACACCTATTAGTGCGCCTGTGTGTGCTCTACGGGGTGTGTGTGTAGGTGTGGGGAGTATGTGTGTGGCATTTGTGTGTGCATGTGTGTGTATATGCATGCGTGAGCATGAATGAGGGCATTAGAGAAGATGAGAATGAAAATGCATGTACTCACATGCGCACACGCGCGCACACCCACACAGGCACATACGCACATGGGATTTGTAGAAGACACATATTTTTCTGGTGAGCTATGGCCTGTTCTACTCAGCAGCACCGTGAACAGCAGCCTGGGTTCTTATTTTAAAAAATAAACAAGGGGCTGAAACTGGTTTGGCCCAGTGGATAGAGTGTCCGCCTGCAGACTGAAAGGTCCTGGGTTCGATTCCGGTCAAGGGCATGTACCTTGGTTGCAGGCACATCCCCAGTAAGAGGTGTGTAAGAGGCAGCTGATCGATGATTCTCTCTCATCGATGTTTCTAACTCTATCTTCCTATCTGCAAAAACTCAATAAAATATATATATTTAAAAATGTTTTGAAATAAAATAAAATAAAAATAAACAAGGGATTTGCTGCCAATGAAAACCTGATAGAACCTCGTCCCAAAGGGCTGCAGGGAGGTGGGTCAGAGCGAGATGTGCTTCGTTCCTGGAAAACGGAGCCTGGGGCGGGGGAGGCCCTGGAACCCGGGTCAGGTCTGTGGTCCCCAGCCGCCTCCGATTCCGGAGAAACAGCCGAGGGAGAGCGCTCAGAGGCCGCCCAGGCCGGCGTGCGTCTGCCGGTGGCCTCGGCCCCGGGAAACCGGCGCCCGCTGTGTGGCGCTGGGACTGTCCTCATGGAGATGGAGGCCTCCCCGGTCCACACCCCCCTGCTTGTCCTCAGCGGGCGCCGTGTTTGCTCAGGCGGCTCCGGCCGGAAGGAGCCTTTCTGTGCACAGAACACGCTTCCTCTCCTTAGTCCCTCAGCTAATGGCCCGTTATCAGCCAAGGGGACCACAAGGTGTACACCCCTCGCCAGCTAACCCTGTATCTCTGTGTGTTTAACCATATGGACTGCTTTTTTATTTTTTATTTTTTTTAATATATTTTATTGGTTTTTCACAGAGAGGGAGGGAGAGGGATAGAGTTAGAAACATAGACGAGAGAGAGAGAGAGAGAGAGAGAGAGAGAGAGAGAGAGACAGACATCGATCAGCACCCACACCAGCCCCAGCAGTTCAGACCCATCGAATAGGACGTTTGCATCTTTTTGCGCATGGGGAGAATTTCATTTTCCACACACATTCCCCACTGGGGATGTGCCCAGCAACCAAGGCACATGCCCATGACCAAATCGAACCTGGGACCCTTCGTTTTGCAGGCTGATGCTCTACCCACCGAGCCAAACCAGTTAGGGCTAACCATATACTGTTTTAATTAAGGGTGTGAATGGGGTGCATTGGGTGGTAATGTCACACGCTCAGCCAAGCGTGTGCCTTAGTTCCGAGTAGCACCGAAGCTGGAGTATGAGTCAAGGCGTCAGCGTGTGCACTGCAGCTTCAGGGTGCTGTGTCCCCCTCTGTTCTGATCTGGGAAGGACTAGCCGGGCGATGTGTGTGTGTGTCTCCTGGGCTGTGCTCAGACCTGGAGGTCATCTCCTGCTGCCAGCCGGTCCGTGGCCTCTCCCCACCCCCTCCCACCCCCCCCCCCCCCCCCCCCCCCCCTGCCTGTCAGGGAGCAGCGCTCGGTCTGTGTGTGAATTTCGTAGAAAAGCTTTTAATTGTAGGTTTTTTCTTTCCGTCTGAGGTGCCTTCTGCCCCAAAGAAGTTCAGAGGTATTTCCGAGTTTCTTGAGGCACATTTACGGTTTCGCTGAGGCCGTGGCGCTCAGACACAACAAATGCGGTGTTCTGTTTTTGGAAACGGGCTTGCATTCTGTCATTGAAGACCCTGGCGAAGCGGACAGGGAGCGGCAGTAGAGGAGGTTGTCTGTAATCAGGAGCCACCAAACCAAGCAGAAGAAGGGCGTGCTGTTGTGTTTTTCTCACTGTTCCTTAGCTGAGGCTGAGTACCCTGTAATGGGGATGATGCTTGAAATAAGGCATAATGGGTAAAGAATTGATTTTAAAATGACGATTTTATTTTTTTGAAGACTGAAAAATGAATTACTATTTTTTTAAACCATGAAATCCTATGTCCTTAAAAACTTAACACAGCTGAAGCCGGTTTGGCTCAGTGGTAGAGTGTCTGTCTGCGGACTGAAAAAGGTCCCAGGTTCGATTCCGGTCAAGGGCATCTACATGGGTTGCGGGCACATCTCCGGTAGTGGGTGTGCAAGAGGCAGCTGGTCGATGTTTCTCTCTCATCGGCGTTTCTAGCTCTCTATCTCTCTCCCTTCCTCTCTGTAAAAAATCAATAAAAATATTAAAAAATAAAAAAAACAAAGCGTTGTTCATGTGTGATGTCAGTACGTGGTCACCACCACCACCTCCCACCCCCCACATGTAGGACCTGCCTGTCATGTGTGACTGGAACTCTCCCCGGATCCGTGACCTCAGTGGGACCTTCCGGGTGAACAAAGGACCACTCACACCTTCGCTTGTGAAAGAAGCCCCTGATAGAAACGCTTCTGAGGGAACCGTTAAAATGAGCTGAGAAACACTTATGAGGGAGCCATTAAAATAAGAAGGCAGCATGGCTCTCTAAAACTTGCTTGGTTTCTCCTAAAAAGACCGAGTTACCAAAATGCTTTGTGGCGAGTTTTTTATGTTTATTTTTTTTAAAATTACAGTTTTAAAGTTGAGATCAAGAAAACACTGAGGTGAAATCGCCATATCTGAAACGGGGGCACGCTGCGCCTGGCGGTGTGATATCCTCCGTCCACTGGCACCCGCACCAGCCCCGACAGTTCGGAACCACCGGGCAGTGCGTTTGCATCTCTTTGCACACGGGGGGAATTTCATTTCCCAGGTGTATTCAAACAGCATCAACTTGACTCCAACAGAAAAAGGTGTCGTCGTAATACACAGCTCTGCCAGCAGGTGGCGCAACGGCACCACACGTGTCTGTCACTCCTGACAGCTGAGTGGGCTGGCTGTGGGGTTGTCGCCTGGGGTTCCCTGAGGCTAATTCCAGACAGAACAACCCACCAACCCGCCCGCCTGTGCACGTGTGTTGGTGGGGGGGGGGGGGGTAGGGAGGGGAAGGACGCTATAAGAAGAATGTTAAACAGAATGAACAGATACCGAAGAAAGTGATTTTACTTGTTAGTGGCCTAACCGCTTGGAAAGCGAAGTCCCTCCCCCTCCTTTCTGGAATCCAGCTGCCGTCAGCCCCCCGAGAGGAGGAGCCGTTTGCTTAGATCAGTGTTTCCCAAACTTTTGACACATATGTACCCCTTCTATAATTTTCGTCATGCTGAGTACCCCTCGTGCTCCTGAGAAGGTAGAATCAGGCGCAGCTAAGCACGGTGCAGTGCATGTCCCCACCAAACCCCGGTGCAAGGCGTACCCCCACCAGACTCTCCCCGTACCCCTGGGGGAACGCGTACCACACTTTGGGAAACGCTGGCTTAGAGGATAACGAACTCCATTGTGAAGTGGGTGCCTCCCCGTGACAGCCTGCCCGGGGGGGGGGGGGGGGGGGGAGAGGGGGGGTTGCGGCCAGGTTATAATTTGGCCGAACGCAAAGGGCGTTAGGGACGCCTGGCCCTGCCTGGCGGGCCTCCAGCGTCTTGTCTCAGCCTGCCCGGCGGACTCGGCTCTCGCTCCTGTTGCGCCTTCGGCTTCCTCTCGGCCTAAGGACGACGCTGAGGACAGAGAGGGTCTCCTCTGAGTAGAAGCAGAGGCGATTCGCGGAGGCCCATCTTCCGACGGCTCCCTCCGAACCCGGGGGATGGCCACCCGCCTGCTCCCGGGGAGCGTGGGGCCGGAGGATGGACCTGCGGGAGGCTTCCCTTGGACCCCAGAGCCTGGGCCGCCGCCGCCTCCGCCTCCAGGGCCGCTGGTGAGGCTGTGCACGTGGAGGAGCCCGGGTGCTGGCTGAGCCGGTCTGGGTCGCTGCTCCATGCTCAGCGGGAGAGGCTGGGTCTTCTCCGGCCACAGGCGAGGGGACGGGCCGGTCCCGGGAATGACGGCGGCGTTGGAGGCCGGATGGATGGTGCAGGGAACCGGCTGTCGTTTGGGCCTTTGCCCCCCTGCGTGGGATGTCATGCTGACTCGGCTGTGAAGAAGAGGAACCTCATTTGCCGACGTTGCTCCGTGTGGATCTATAGCTAGCGGCTCAGGGAAGGAAAAGCCCTTCGCCGGCCGGCCGTTGTGGCCGCTGGGACAGTCTGCCAGGGTTCGGCCCGCAGTGCTGGTGCCGGAGGGAACCCAGGCCCGCAGCGGGGGTGACACGGGCTGGGCCTCACACCGTCGGGCGGGGGGGGCGGCGGCCGGGCCGCCCTGTGACCCGAGGAGGGTCCCCCGGGGGCCGCAGGGCTCTGGGGCCTGAGCTCGGAGTCCCTTGTTTCGGGAAAGTGCTGTGTGTGGTGTTCTGCAGCGCAGGCAACGCCGTTAAAATCAGGTCCCCAAAGCGGGCCCGCGGACCCGCAGGCTCACGCGTGTGCAGACGGGATCGGGAGGAAGGGGGCTGATTCCCGAAGGACCCACGAGACCGACCGTTCCTCTGTCCTCGCCGACGCTCCCGCGGCCCTGGCGGCCGGTCTCCGCGGTGACCAGCGGGGAGCAGGTCACCGGGACGTCTTCATCCGAGTGTCGCGATGGGCTGACGAGGCCCTCGGGTCACGCAGGGAGCGGACGGGCTCCGGGGTCGTGCGGGCAGGGCCTGTGCTCCGTGTGCGGTGTACATCCCTGTTCTCTCGGTGGCTTTTCCCAGGGGGGAAATCTTTCGTTTCCTTTTTGAAGAGCATGGTGTTCTAATCGTAAGATACAGAGTCAAACGCTACTTTAATTCAGTGACAAATGGTTTTTGGTTTTGTTTTAATATATTTTATTGATTTTTTTGCAGAGTGGAAGAGAGAGGGATAGAGAGTTAGAAACATCGATGAGAAACATTGATCTCTTGCACACCCCCCACTGGGGATGTGCCCGCAACCAAGGTACATGCCCTTGACCGGAATCGAACCTGGGACCCTTCAGTCCGCAGGCCGATGCTCTATCCACTGAGCCACACCGGTTTGGGCAGTAACAAATTGTTTTTGAGAGAATGCCTTGAATTTCAAAACCGGGAGCTGTCCCTTTCTGAAGCACCTCTCTGAACTCGGAGACGTCCAGGCTGAGTCCGGGGTAGACGGGGCGTTTGGGATGTGGATGAGCTTTAGCGGGGTCATGGGTGTCCGGGGTCGGATAACACAGCCACGTCAGCTTCGGGGCAGAAGGTGTTAACGAGAGAAGCCCATCCGCTGCTGAGAGACGGGGCGCTGAGGCTGCTTCGTAGGTTGATTTATTCGTCTCTTTCCAATACCGTCAGAATCTCCCCGAAATGAAATTACACTCCTGGCCTGTGACCCGCCTGGTGATGGGGTGCCGGCCGCGCGCGGCAGCTTTGCAGACAATCAGCCGCCCCCCCCCCCCCGCCGGCTCCCCCCGCGGGGGCCCAGGGTGCGTGCGCCGCTCCAGCCACGCGGACGCTTTCTGCCTCTCTCCTGTCATCGTGGAAAAACCCGTAACGCGTACCGCTTCCCCGGTCTCACATTCACGATGCCGCACACGGTCACCCCCTGCTTCCACTTCCAGAGCCCTGGTCGCCCCGCACAGGAGCGCTAACCACCGTGCAAACGCCTGGCTTCCTGCAGTAGTTTATAGAGTTTTCCAAAAACCCTTCCGCTGCCGCCCCCTGCAGCCTGAGAGCCTGTTGCACCCCTACACCTGGATTGTCCCCCACCCGTCCATCCTGGGCTCCTGCACTGAGGATTGGGGTGATTGCCCAGGGGACTCGGCTGCTGACTGAAAGCAGATGCCCAGCCACCGGCACCCCCGCCGCAGCATCCCCAGCCTCGACATCCCTGGTCCACGGCATCTCTGGTCCACAGCATCCCTGGCCCACGGCATCTCCAGGCCGTGCACCTCCTGGCCCACAGTTCCTGCTCCTCCCACTCCCCTCAGCCTGGCCCACTCGCTGCCCATGATGAAGATAGAGCCTTGGCCGAGACGATGCTGTATGGGCCCGGATGTTGCTAACTGCCTTACATTCACTTAGAGAACTTGGGGACGGTGAGTTGTGTGCCGTTGCTGCCGGACGTGCTGCACTTCTGACACAACAGCACCCCTCCCTTCCTGTGCTTTCGCAAGATCACCGGGTCCAAAAATACAAAACGGAAAATTCCAGACATTTTGAGAAAGGGAGGGAGGGAGAGAGGGAGAGGGAGAGGGAGAGGGAGAGGGAGAGAGGGGGGGGGGAGGGAGGGAGAGAGGGGGGGGAGAAATCACCTTCACATAACTTTTTAAAAAATATATTTTTATTGATTTCAAAGAGGAAGGAAGAGAAACATCAGTGATGAGAGAGAATCATTGATGGGCTGCCTCCTGCACCCCCCACCCCCCACACTGTGGGAGTGAGCCTGCAACCAGGGCATGTGCCCTGACTGGGAATCGAACCGTGACCTCCTGGTTCATAAGTTGATGCTCAACCCCTGAGCCATGCTGGGTGGGGGCTCACATAACTTTTATTACAGCGTGCTGTTATAATTTTTCACGGTGGGATCAGTTCTTGCAATAGCTCTCGGTGCCAATGGATAAGCTAGACTGTATAGGTGTGTGTGATAGAGGCAACGGGTGCAGGGTTCGATGGCTCTGGGTCTCGGGCTTCCATGGAGGGGGGGGTGTGGTGGTGTCTCAGAACAGATCTTCGGGGGAGAGACGGCCATGGGGGGGTGGGAAGCTGCTGGACCCAGAGGAGGTCCCTGCGGGAAAGACTGGCCGCCGGCCGGAGCAGCCCCTGGCGGAGGGCTCGGGTCACCCCGCCCCGGCGGGAGGCAGGGAATTGAAATTCAGTCACCAATCCTCCGGACCCGGGCCCGCCACAATCTCCCGTAAATGGATTCCGTGGCCTTGCTCTCTCCCGGGCCCGCATCTGACATTTTCTCCAGAATGTTTATTTTTTAATTTACAGCTGGGAGAGGTTGGTTTGATGAGATGAGTTTTATGCAACCGAATAAGATGGGTTTGTGGGGGGAGCCCTGTGGGTCTGGAACCGGCTGCCAGGCGCGGGATCATTCATCTCCGTTTGCAGGAGGAGAACGTGGCACACAGGTTTCGGGCCTCGGTTAGCAGACGGAGCGGAAGCCGTTCCCAGGCCGCCGCTTGGGGCTCCTTCGTGCTGGCAGCGTGCGTGCGTCTGTGAGGCTGGGGAGGACGGGCCAGCCGCCAGCTCTCTGGGGGCTTCCCAGGGTGCCATGAGGGGCCTTTTGAATTAAAACAGAAGCAATGGGAGGCCCCTGTCTCCTCGGAGCCCTGGGCGTGGGGTCGCCCATGGGGAGTTGTGGTCATTGCCATCACCACCGTCTGCTTCCCTATCGGTATGTCTCCAAGGCCCAGTGTTCTCCCTTTGCCAGGACACCCCTCCGCCTCCGAGATCTCCTCCCTCTTTCTTGGCGGCGCTCAGTGAGAACGCTGGGATTGTCAGCAGGAGAGGCCGGAGCCCTGGCCTGTGTCCCTGCCAGGCCGGAGATGACCGAGGGCAGGGTTTGCGGAGAACCTGCACGTGGGTTATGCCTGTACGTGAGGAAAGGTCTCTGCAAAAGGGGTTTCCTCTCCGAGAGAAAGGGGACCAGGGCACACGGGGGGAAGGGACTTCTCTGCGGGATGGGGCGGGGGAGGGACCAGCCAGCCCCCTGCTCGACCCTCACTGCTCCCCGCCCTGGCTCCGCCCTGGCCCCGCCCCACTCCAATTCCTGCAAGGACGTGATTAGACTTGGAACCTGCCTCCAGGTCAGAGGCCCATCCGGTGCCCCCTCCAGGTTGGCTCAGACTGTGCCAGGGTCCAAGCTCCCACCCACTCCCTCACCTCCAGCCACATAGCGGGCAGGAACGCAGGAAAGGCCGAGTCTCACCCCACACCTCGCTCTGAAGCGACAGCGGTTCCGAGTCCCTGCGGGCACGCCAGCCCTGCCTGAGCCACAGGCCCGAGGCTCACCGTGTGCCCTGACCCGGTACCCGGACCCCAGCTTCCGGAGGGAGCGGCGCAGTGACCCGTAATCCGCCTTCCTCGGCCGCGATGCCGTCGTTACGTGGCCGTAATGAAGATGGAAGGTTTAATAATGGGAAGTGTTACAAATTCCAGTTTAATCATTCCTAAGTGGATTACGGCTCCCGGTGCCTGGCCGTGGAAAACAGGGGCCTCCGGGAGACAAGCACGGGTCCCGGCTTGACGAATGGGGCTTCGGGGCGGCCGTAATCCAGTTATTGCATTTACTCATCTTCCCGACGATGTTTGCACGGCCTCTGGCCCCTGTGTCAGGGCCGGGGGAAGGTCACGGAGCTCCGGGTGAGGGAATGGGCGGGTGACAGTGGCCTGGAGCAGCGAGGTCAGGGTGAATGGATTAAAAGAAATACCCAGCCGAACCCAGTGTGGCTCAGTGGATAGAGCGTCGGCCTGCCACTGAAAGGTCCCGGGTCCGATTCCTGTCAAGGGCGTGTACCTTGGTTGCAGGCACATCCCCAGTAGGGGGCGTGCAAGAGGCAGCTGATTGATGTTTCTAACTCTGTATCTCTCTCCCTTCCTCTCTGTAAAAAAAATCAATAAAATATATGTTTAAAAAATAAATAAAAATAGAATTTACTGTCTCAGAGTTCTGTGGGCTGGAGATCAGGGATCACGTGGTCCCTCTGAGCTGGGGTGACCGCCCCCCCTGCCTCCCCAGTTTTGGGTGGTCGCCCCATGATCTTGGCGTTGCGTGGCCAGTGGACGCAGCCCTCTGACGTCTCATGGCATCGCCTTGTCTCACCGCCGCCTTCCCTCTGTGCCCACCGCAGTGAGACGGCACTCGGGCCCACTTGGTGCTTCGGTTGTCTCCGCTGGGGTGGGGTGTATGCCTGACTCCAAGTGCAGCAGGCAGAGAGGTCCCCTCCCCCGGACAAAGCCACGGCCGCCCCGCGGGCAGGACGCCAGCACGGCGAGCCCAGGAAGCTGCCTCCAGCCCCCGGGCGTTTCCCTAAGGGCTCCCCTCGGACCCATGCATCCCGTCAGAAAACGGGCGCCTTCAATAGCACTTGGCTTTTTGTTTCCATCCTGCAGAGAAAACGATTTAAATCAGGAGCAATATTTTCTAATGTTATGAAAGGAAAAGAAAAAAAAAAATCCACGCTGTAGCTGCAGTCAATAAGCGTTTGATGAATTCCCGTCTCCGGGGTCGTGTTGCTGGTAAAAGGCAGGCGGAGGGCACACAGCACCCCCGATGCCACTCAGAGCCCGCCAAATCACAACAGCACCCCGAGAGCATGCCTGCCGAGCGCAGCGGGGGGGCTCGAGGTCCCTGGGACCTGCAGGCAGAATCCTGACAGCAGGAGTCGGGCCTGAGCCTCAGCGGAGAAGCTCTCCTCCCTCACCCGGTTCCCACAGCAGCTCCTGGGAGAGGAGCGTCCGTCCTCCCATTTCACAGCTGCAGAAACTGAGGCTCAGAGCGCGTGACCAGCCGGCGTGGGTGCAGCTGGCCGGGGCAGGGCCAGGGTGGGATCCAGGACGCTGCCTCCGGGTCCCAGCTTAGCCCCGGGATCCTGTTTGCAGCACAGAGGTTGGAGGAGGGCTGTTCCATCCCTTAGGCAGTCGGGTGGAGGCAGAGTGTGCGGGACACCGCCTTGTTGTCCGTCCTGGGGCCATGGTGCCGCTTCTGGGGACCGAGCCCTGGGAAGCAGGGTCTGCCTTTCCCCGCTCCGGAGACGGGCTGTGAGCCGGCGGGGCCTCAGGGGTCCGCAGACTTCCCCACAGGTTTGCCTGGTCACCATCACCGATGGTCTGTTTTAATTGGCTGTTTTGGGGGCTGAGGAGAGAGACGGGGCCCTTAACGCAATAACAAAGGTTATTGTCTTACACTCGGAGCCAGCAGCCCCTGTGTCCTGCAGGTGAGAGTCATAGTCCTTCTTCCCTTCCTTTGTTGGTTAACTCAGAATCCAAAGACCTCGCTGGAGGTGTCTTGATTTTATTTTATTTATTGTTAAAAAATATTTTTATTGATTTCACAGGGGTAGGGAGAGGAAGGGAGAGAGAGAGAAACATCAATGATGAGAGAATCAAGGACCCGCTGCCTCCTGCACGCCCCACACTGGGGATCAGGCCCACAACCCAGGCACATGCCCTGAATGGGAATTGAACCGTGACCTCTTAGTTCCTAGATGGACACTCAGCCACTGAGCCACACTGGCCAGGCTGGGGGTGCCTGGTCTTAAACAAGAATGATGCTGTGATGACGTTCTAGGATTCACATCAAAGCAATGTCACCGTCCCGACCACTGATTCGGGAGTGTCTGTGCGTGGGGCCCGCAGTCCTAGGTCCTCGGTGTCTGGGGACCAGCCCCATCCGGGACCCCCAGGGGTCGGCACCCTCCCTCCCATGATGGCCTGGGCGTGATCAGGTGTCACTCGCGAAGCCGGGTTCTGGGTGAGGGTCTGTTCTCTTCACTCCCTGGGACACCCCTCCTCCCCCCCAGTGTCTTCCCTCCTGTGATGTGATCACAGACTTACTGCCCCTCAGAGAGCTCCTGGCCCGTTCCCCGCTCTCACCTCTCTCTCCCAGGTCCTCCCCGGGGGTGAGTGCTGGAGGGGGGGGGGGGTCGGGGAGAGGCGCCAGGCGGGCCGTTTCAGACAGGATGCCGTGTGTCAGATTTGTAAAATCGCGTTAACACTGTGTTTTCTCCGCGGAGAACTGCCCTCCAGGAGGGCAGACGGAGCTGCCAATTACGGCCGCCTCCCGCTGCGGCCGAGCGCGCCCCGTCCCCGCCCGGCCTGACAGGCGGCCGCCGGCAGAGCGCAATTAGCCGGCCGGCAGCCAGGCACAGGCAGGCTGCCTCGGAGTTTCATGTTGGGGCCGTCGTGTTGGGGGGCGCGTCCCAGAGCGTCCACAATCCTTGCCCCAGGGTGACATTCGGTGGGTCAGGTGACGGGCACAGAGACCCCTCGGTCCCCGTGGCAGGAAAACGGCCGCATTTCCAAAGCCGACGGCTCCTCGGGGGGAGATTTGGGGGCTGCTCCGAGCGCCTCGTTTTATGGGGACAAGAGATTGTAGAAGGAGGTCGTTTCTCAGGCACTAAACGCCGGTCGCGCGCAGCAATAACCGTGAGGCCCCAGCCGCCGCCGGCCGTGACCCGCAGACCAGCCGCGTGTCCTCCTGTGTCCTCAGTCCCAGGCCGTTCGGGGGGTTTCCGTAGAAACCGGGAAGGCTGCACGGAAACACGGAGACTCGCCCATCCCTCACCGGGTCCCCAGTGAGCCTGGTACGTGCCGGACCCCCCAGCCCCCCAGCCCGTGAGCCTGTGCTCTCTGCTGGGGAGGGCGTGCATCTCGGCCTCGGAATTAACACTCAGCCTGGGTGTCCGTCCCCCACCCAGCGGAGGAGAGTCCAGATTCCAGATTTTAAAAAATTTAAAAAAACAAAATAAAAATGCACCCTTTCCCGCTCCGGTGTGGCTCAGTGGATAGAGTATCGGCCTGGTGACCTGAAGGTCCCGGGTTCGATTCCGGTCAAGGGCATGGACCTCGGTTGCCCAGAGGTCACTGCTGCCCGGGGTCCCTGCTGCCCAGAGGTCACTGCTGCCCGGGGTCCCTGCTGCCCGGGGTCCTTGCTGACCAGTGGTCACTGCTGTCTGGGGTCACTGCTGCCCCAGGTCACTGCTGCCCAGAGGTCACTGCTGCCCAGAGGTCACTGCCGCCCCAGGTCACTGCAGCCCCAGGTCCCTCCTGTCCCAGGTCCCTGCTGCCCCAGGTCACTGCCGCCCCAGGTCCCTGCCGCCCCAGGTCCCTGCTGCCCAGTGGTCACTGCTGTCTGGGGTCACTGCTGCCCCAGGTCACTGCTGCCCCAGGTCCCTGCCGCCCCAGGTCCCTGCCGCCCCAGGTCCCTCCTGTCCCAGGTCCCTGCCGCCCCAGGTCCCTGCCGCCCCAGGTCCCTGCTGCCCAGTGGTCACTGCTGTCTGGGGTCACTGCCGCCCCAGGTCCCTGCCGCCCCAGGTCCCTCCTGTCCCAGGTCCCTGCCGGCCGAGGGGACAGCGTCTTTCTGGAGCTGGCTCTGCACCCCTCCTGGTCCCCACAGGACGCAGCCAGAGAATAGCAGGCAGCTAAAGGGGGCATATTCGGGTCGTGGAGCGCTGAGCTCAGAAGAGACCAGGTGCGAGCCCGACTGTGGATGAAGTGTTCGTCCCTCTGCACCTCTGGTTCTCACCGTAACACGTGAGGCATGATGCCAAAGGTGCCGAAAAGTTGAACGTGACAACCTGTGCCGGGCGCTCGGCATGATACCTGGTCTCGTGGCTGCATCTCCGCTTCGGCCCGGAGACAACGGGGCAGGAGGCCACGCACAGGCGTGGCTCCCTCCCGACACCGTGGCACCCTCTCACCCGATCTTCCCGGTGTTTATTCAGTGAAACGGCGTCTCCCAAGTTCACCCCGCCTACCCTAAGATCAGACGGCTCCGTGTCTCACCAACACTGCTGGCTGAGGGGGGCCGTGAGATGCTGAAACAAGAACATACGTGTAGCGCGGCCCGCGGAACGGCACCTGTTTTCGCGGAGACACATGAGGGGGTTTCCGCGTGCAGCCGCCTCCCAGCGCCGCCAGGCGAGACCCGGGGCTGGTCTTTGTCGACGCGTTCGCGCTGAGAGCAGCCGACACAAATTACAATGAGTGATCGCGAGCTTAACCCGATTCCCCGCAGCCCTGCCTGCCCCGCACGCCGCTGCGCTAAGTTCATTTGTGGGTGAAGATGCTTCGCTAATGTGTGTGCTGTTCCTGATCGAGGCAGAGGGCTCGCTCCTGGCAGGTCTCGCCCTCTGAGCTCCGTTATCCCACCAGCGGGAGGTGTCGCCCCGATACCAGGGGAAACACACGTGTGTGCACACGCATGCATACACACGCATATACACACAGCTGCCGGCCCCTTGGTCACCCAGGAAGCCCACATTTGTGCTTAGACGGTAAGGGCCATGCCCTGTATTGTATGTTTATCCTAACGCTATCGCCCAAAATCAAAGACACTGTCTACTGGGGTTTCGTGCGTCCCGCCCTCCGGCCATCACGCTGTTTTGGGAGAGACCCGGAGACGTGGCTGTTTCAGCTGGGCTTGTGCTCCCTCTGCTGGCCCCGTCATTAACGAATACGTCCAATTCCCAGGACTGTGTGATGTCACCGGCGGTGTCTGAGCCTGGGAGGGGGAGACCCCGGAGCAGCACGCTCTGATCAGCCGCCGGTGGGGGAATTCGGAGGGGTCGGGATGCACCGTGGGCCTGGAGAAGAGAGGGAAGGAATCGTACCATGGACTGCGCTGGTTCTGTGCTTGGAAAACCCGGATGCAGCTTCATGTTGTTCTTCGCTCGCCGCCGTTTCCAGGGCTTATTCATTACAGCCGGCCTCTTAGGGGAGTTCGGAAGCAAACGGGTTTTTTTTTTCATCCTCAGAACCAGGTTTATTCGATGTGCGTTGCAGGGGAGAGACGTGGAGGCTCAGCCACCCCGTGCCTGGCAGCTGGGAGGGTTCCGTGGGGCCTGCAGGGCCGGTGTCCCGAGGCCCTGGGTCCGTCTGCCTGAGGGTCGGGGGGGGGGGGGGGAGGGCGGGGCAGTGCCGTGGCCGTGTCTCATGTCCTCACAGCATCGCGTCACCACCAAGAGCCGAGTTTGAATCCCGTTTCCAGCACCTCCTGTGTGCGTCTCGGTGGTTTACCCAGCCTCCCCGGCCTCCCCTTTCCTGCCTGCACCCTGGGAAGAGGAGGCAAGGGGTTGGCCCTCCGGGGGTCACGGCCGGGATGGAGGGATATAGACTCCACCGCGCAGGGTGCCGCTCAGGCGTGGGGGGTAAGGAGGTCCGGGCGTGGTCCTCGGGCGTCACGCTGACTCGTCTCCAGCACGACAACAGCTTCTGTCCCCACGGTAACAGCGTGAGCCTGTCGTGAAGACCAGGAGTGGGAATCCCGATGGCGGGGTCCGGCTCAGCAGGAGGGGGGGTGTGGGTTTCCAGAACAGATTGGAACGGGAGGCGCCCATGTGGATGGACCCCCAGCAGAAATCCGCCCGGCTCCCAGGAGGGGAGTCATGCGAGACACACGTCCCTCACTCAGAACTGGACATCAGCCCTGACCGGTGTGGCTCAGTGGATAGAGCGTCGGCCTGTGGACTGAAGGGTCCCAGGTTCAATTCCGGTCAAGGGCATGTACCTTAGTTGCGGGCACATCCCCAGTAAGGGGCGTGCAGGAGGCAGCTGATGGATGTTTCTAACTCTCTATCCCTCTCCCTTCCTCCCTGTAAAAAAAAAAAAATCAATAAAACATATATTTTTAAAAAGAACTAAACATCACCCTAACCGGCTTGGCTCAGTGGGTAGAGCGTCAGCCTGCAGACTCAAGGGTCCCAGGTTCGATTCCGGTCAAGGGCATGTACCTTGGTTGCGGGCACATCCCCAGTAGGGGGTGTGCAGGAGACAGCTGGTCGATGTTTCTCTCTCATCGATGTTTCTGGCTCTCTATCCCTCTCCCTTCCTCTCTGTAAAAAAAAAAAAAAAAAAAATCAATAAAATATATATTTTTTAAAAAGGACTAAACATCAATATGAAAAGTAATAATAACCACGCTTAGGAATGCTAATGAACGATGAAGTGACGTGAAGCGGCTGGTGCCCCGGTGTCAGAGCCGCGATTCTGGGGAACAGCCACGGGCGTGACGTGTGCGTGTGTATATTCCCGCGTGTGCCCACCCGTGTGGCTGTCTGTGAGAAGGTGCCAGGCTCCAGCCGCCTCTGCCCCCAGTGGCTGCTGCAGGTCTCGGCCCCGGTCCCGGGCAGTGTTATTCTTGGCCGCTCGGCCCTCGGCATTTATAGGCAGATACCACCCCGCCCAGCTTAATGACAGTCTCTCGGTTACGCAGGTTAATTCCATTAGCGACCTGGCAAAGCCAACGCAGCAGGTGCGCCTGGAGTCGGATCCACACGGACCTTCTCTGAGCTCCGTATCGGCGCCCCCGGGGGGTCACGTGGCCCCTTCCATGGCCTCTTCCCCGGGGACCTTTGTGTGGAGACACGGAGGTGCTGGGATGCGTCTCCCTGCTCAGGTGAGAGCCGGGGGGGGGGGGGGGTCATTGCTATCGGGCTGCAGGGTGGGGGCGCAGCGGAACCAAGAGGCTCTCTGCTCTCTCCTCCTGCTCCGAGCCCCTCCCTCCGATTCTCCGGCTCCTGTGGGTTTGCCGAGGCCCCTGTGTGTGTCCACCTGGTGGTGGTTCCCACCGTGGGCGTGGCAGTCCTAAGACGGACCGGCCTGCGGGGCGACAGGCCCTGACTCTGCGCTTGTGCTCGAGCTGGTGTCCGAGAAGGGAGCCCCGCGCGACAGCAGCTCCCTGGAGCCAGGTGCTTGAGTGGCGATCTGTGCCCGTGCTTCCCCCAGGCCTCCCAGCAAATCCGTGGCAGGGGGAGGACAGTGCATAGGGCTTTGAGAGACGGACGTGCAGACGGTGAGAGCAGGGGGCGGGGCTGGCCTGGTGGGCAGCACCGTCAGCTCACGAACAGCTTAAAAGGTTCCAGCCACATCGTCCCCGGGAAGCATTCGCGTGTCGGGCGGGAGAACGCTGGAGTCGCTCGAACTCAGCCTCGGGCGACGTGGTTCCCCCCAGGGCCCACGGGATTCCCACCGAACGTGGGCGTGTGGGCGGCACAGGCCGGCGGCGGGCGGACTGGCAGGACCGGCCGGACGATGGTTCCCTGAGAGCCGGCGTGCCCAGCGCCGGCGGTGGCTTCAGTGAAAGGAGAGGCAGGCGGTTGAATAGAATCCCCAGAGGGTGTTCCCCTGCAGCGGGGAGGGGGGAGTCCATGTGGCCGGTGGTCGTGGTTTCTTGGGGGGGAATGGCAAATGATTGTGGTCCCGCTGGTGTCCGAGAACAGGGTGTGCTGCTCAAGTGCAAACTCGCCCTGAAACACACAGACCTCCACTGGCCCGCTCCCCTGGACCTCCGCTCCCCTGGGCTCCCCGCTCACCTGCCATACTGACCATGTTTGACTAGTCCTGTCCCCTCGCCAGCTGGAGGGCACATTTGAGGAGCAGTGGGCGGGGGTCAGGGTTCGCTCTGTAGCCAGGCGGCCGTGTGCCCTCCCTGCGTGGGCACCTGTCGGGCTCCGACCGGGGCCTCGGCCGCGTCCGTCTGTGCGCTCACCAGCCAGACAACCCGGGCAGCTTCTTTCTCATTCGATGGCTCGGCCGCCTGGCTCTGCCCGTGGTCACGGGTCCTGCCGGCAGGAGCCCTGTTACTGACATGAGAACTCACTTCCCAGCCCACCGCCTGAGCGGCTTCTCCCTCTCTCCCTCTGTGCCATGTGAGGACCGGTGTGAGGGAGCGGGGCGTCTGTGGGACCCTGGGGGGCGGGGGGGAGGGAGTGGATGACCTCATGCCACGTGAAGTGGTGACGTGTCGGCGAGATTACCTGGCGTCAGCACGCTGGCGGTGTGGGGGAGGGAGTCACACACCTAACGAGTTGCAGGCGGACGGGGAGCGGCCGTTCAGCTCCCCCCCACCCCACCCCCCCGCAACCTCCCCTTCTCCCCCCAAGACTCTGTCTGGCTTTGGCCTTCCCCTCCCACTTACTCTCTCTCCGCCCAGGCTCGCACCCTGAGCCAGTGACAGGCTCGGGTCTCTGCTGGGTTAATCAGTGTGCTCTCTGATCCACGACACGCGCTCCCCACAGATCTTCAGAGTCAATGCATGCGTTTGTGGTCAGCGGTTCGCGTTGTTAACCGGCCTGATGGACGGGTTTGGGTATTTGCATCCCAAAGACTGCGCGAGGGCTCTCTCTCTCTCTCTCTCTCTCTCTCTCTCTCTGTCTCTGTCTGTCTTTCTCTTCTCTCTTCTCTCTCTCTCTCTCTCTTTCTCACACACATATCCACTCGCAACAACACAAATATTGACTGTCCCCGTCACTCGTTACCTGTAAAAATTAGGGAGCAATTATGTTTTTACTGCGCCTGCCCTGAGAGACATATCGGTTACTTTACCGCCTGAGGGTCGGAGCCGGTTGGTTTCGGTGGCCCGGGAGCCTGAACGAAGTGTCTGCTGCTCGGGGACGGCGCAGGGTGGTGTGTGCCGTGGGCCGGGCCCCTCCCAGAGAGGGGAAGCCCGGCCGGGCGTGGCCGAGACGGCGGAGTCCGGTGGGCCCCTGTGAGTTTGGAGTGCGTCCGCTTTTGTTCCAAAGAGCGTGAGGAATGTTCTGTGTCATCCTGGAAGTGACCATTGAAGGAGACATCTGGCCACTAACGGGACGGTCTCCCCTAGGGGCTGACGGAACGGAGGGGCATCCCCCAGCTCCCCTCTTTCCCTGCAGGGTCCCTGAAAGGTCCCGGGTTCGATTCCGGTTAAGGGCGTATACCTTGGTTGCGGGCACATCCCCAGTGTGGGGTGTGCAGGAGGCAACTGATCGATGACTCTCTCTCTCATCGATGTTTCTAACTCTATTCCTCTCTCCTCCTCTCGGTAAAAAAATCAGTAAAATATATATATTTTTTAAAACGCACCTGTCCTCGCCCCGCTCCCCGGAGGAACTGAGCCGTGTGCCGGGGGTGTCTGACACCTGCAGGCCCCCAGCTGCTGCCGAGCCTTCAGCCGGACACCCCGTCCCCACGGTTTCCGTTCCGCAGGCGTGGGAGCTGGGACCCCGAACTCTGCGTCCTTAAACGGTCCCCCGTCTTCAGGATCGGTCCGAATGGCTTCGGCAAACGTTGAGCGAGGGCTCTGAGAAGGCTCCCTTGCTCACAGGATGTGGAGGAAGCGCTGGGAGAAGGACTGGGGCACCCAGGGCCCTCGGTTGGTCCAGCAGAGAGATTTGTGGGGGACCCCACCCCGAGAGCCAAGGCCGAGGGGTCATGGTGGAAGGTTTTCTGAATCCGAGGCCGTTGGGACTCGATGGGGAGCTGGGCTGCATGAGCCTCTCCCTGTAAGATGCTGTCTTAGTAAAACGGGAGCGGAGGGTGAAGGAGAAGGCGCGGTCCGTCCGTCCATCCATCCGTCCATCCCTGCCTCTGAGGGACCCTCCCTCACTTCCCCTTTTTAGAAACAGCCACAGTGTCAGCGGCCTTGGTGTGGGGTGCCCCCTGGGGTGGCGGCGGGAGGAGGCTGCTTCTGGTTGTTTAGCAACGGCCTTTCCCCCTTCGGAAGTGAGCAAAGGGAGTGTGGTAAGAGCAGGCGCCTCCTCCGCCCGGACCGACCGGTTTCCCTCGGGCAGGGTGGGAGGGGAGCGCCCCCGCAGCCTGTGCCCAGGAGTGAACGTTGGGGTTCCCATGCAACCTCCGCTGGGGGATCCCGCCCTGCATGCTGTCATGAGGAATGTGATCACCTGCTGGCATGGCTGTGGCTGGGAAAGGGAAAGAATGGCCTTCACTGTCCTCGCCCTTGTCCTGAGGAGAAGCCCTGGTCCTGGCGAGAAGCCCTCGTCCTGAAGAGAAGCCCTGGTCCTGGCGAGAAGCCCTCGCCCTGAGGAGAAGCCCTCGTCCTGAGGAGAAGCTCTCATCCTGGCGAGAAGCCCTCGTCCTGAAGAGAAGCCCTCGTCCTGGCGAGAAGCCCTCATCCTGAGGAGAAGCCCTGGTTTGAGGAGAAGCCCTGGTCCTGGCGAGAAGCCCTCATCCTGAAGAGAAGCCCTCGTCCTGGCGAGAAGCCCTCATCCTGAGGAGAAGCCCTGGTTTGAGGAGAAGCCCTCGTCCTGGCGAGAAGCCTTCGTCCCGAGGAGAAGCCCTCGTCCTGGTGAGAAGCCCTGGTCCTGAGGAGAAGCCCTGGTCCTGAGGAGAAGCCCTCGTCCTGAGGAGAAGCCCTCATCCTGATGAGAAGCCCTCGTCCTGAGGAGAAGCCCTTGCCCACTGGCTCTGTGTCTGCTGTGGACCTCGGGCCTCGGGGCAGCTGCCCGCACGCCCCTGGCATGGAGCCCGCGAGACATTGGGGGGCTGCGGGCGGGTGGGTATGTCTCTGGTTTGTAAAGACGGGTGTGCAGCCTCAGCCCGGAGCTCGGCCTCCGCGCCCCGCGCCCAGATGTGAATTTTCACCAGAGCCTGACAGCTGAAAGGACGCTGGTTAATTAGGAGATGACTTGGCACGCGGTCCCGAGGCCCCGGCCGCCGTCTGCCTCGCGTCCCGTGTCGGATTGACAGGCCGATGACCTCATTGCTCGCAGTTTCCCTCCTCGTCAGCCCCTCCGGGAAGCGGCCGAGTCTCAGCCTTCCTTCCGCGATGGCGTCCCTGCTTCTCAGAGGCCCGGCTTCAGACACAACGCAGAGGGACACACAAGACCGGGAGGCTCAAAGGCCGGTGGAGAGCAGCCTCTGACACACACACACACACACACACACACATGCACACACACACATATATATACATACACACACACACTCACACACTCACAGACACACACATACACACACATATATACACACACATACGCATACACACATGCGCAGACACACATATATATACATACACGCGCACACATACACACATACATGCACACACATACACACATATAACATACACACAGAGAGATACACACATACACATACATACACATATACACATACACACACACACACACACAGTGAGGACTCAGGATCTTCATAGCATGGCAGCCGGTCGTCATGGTGACCACCTTGAACCTGAAGGCACCTGAGCCCACCTGGAGCTGCAGGGGTGGGCCTGCCCCCCGGTGTTCGCAGGGCGTCCTGACCCAAAGGTGTGAGGGTGCCCCCGGGTTGTGTTGTCTGTGCTTCCCGCCCTCCACTGGTGGCCCGACTCAGCAGGGAAGCACGAACTGCCTTCCCAGGGACCAGGCAGCCTGTGTCCGACACCCCAAACCACACCGGGGGAGAACCGTCAGAGCAGGTGACTGTGCACCAAACCCTGACGCTGGCCACAGGTGGCCCTTTCCTGCCGAAGCCGACAGGATGTGTGCGTGTGTGTGTGTGTGTGTGTGTGTGCGTGGGTGTGTGCGCGTGTGCGTGTGTGTGTGCAACCCGAGCCCAGGTCCCTGCGTGGCCATGGGGATGGTCAGAGCTGGGCTGAGTGGCCGTGGGGAGAGTCAGAGCTGGGGTGTGTGGCTGTGGGGATGGTCAGCTGGGCTGAGTGGCCGTGGGGAGGGTCAGAACTGGGCTGTGTGGCCGTGGGGAGGGTCAGAGCTGGGGTGTGTGGCCGTGGGGAGGGTCAGAGCTGGGCTGTGTGGCCGTGGGGAGGGTCAGAGCTGGGCTGTGTGGCCGTGGGGAGGGTCAGAGCTGGGGTGTGTGGCCGTGGGGAGGGTCAGCTGGGCTGTGTGGCCGTGGGGAGGGTCAGAGCTGGGGTGTGTGGCCATGGGGGTGGTCAGCTGGGCTGTGTGGCCGTGGGGATGGTCAGAGCTGGGCTGTGTGGCCGTGGGGATGGTCAGCTGGGCTGTGTGGCCGTGGGGAGGGTCAGAGCTGGGCTGTATGGCCGTGGGGAGGGTCAGAGCTGGGCTGTGTGGCCGTGGGGAGGGTCAGAGCTGGGGTGTGTGGCCGTGGGGAGGGTCAGAACTGGGCTGTGTGGCCGTGGGGATGGTCAGAGCTGGGCTGTGTGGCCGTGGGGATGGTCAGAGCTGGGCTGTGTGGCCGTGGGGAGGGTCAGAGCTGGGCTGTGTGGCCGTGGGGAGGGTCAGAACTGAGCTGTGTGGCTGTGGGGAGGGTCAGCTGGGCTGTATGGCCGTGGGGAGGGTCAGAGCTGGGCTGTGTGGCCGTGGGGAGGGTCAGAGCTGGGCTGTGTGGCCGTGGGGAGGGTCAGAGCTGGGCTGTGTGGCCGTGGGGATGGTCAGCTGGGCTGTGTGGCCGTGGGGAGGGTCAGAACTGGGCTGTGTGGCCGTGGGGAGGGTCAGAGCTGGGCTGTGTGGCCGTGGGGATGGTCAGAGCTGGGCTGTGTGGCCGTGGGGAGGGTCAGAGCTGGGCTGTGTGGCCGTGGGGATGGTCAGCTGGGCTGTGTGGCCGTGGGGATGGTCAGAGCTGGGCTGTGTGGCCGTGGGGATGGTCAGCTGGGCTGTGTGGCCGTGGGGAGGGTCAGAGCTGGGCTGTGTGGCTGTGGGGAGGGTCAGCTGGGCTGTGTGGCCGTGGGGAGGGTCAGCTGGGCTGTGTGGCCGTGGGGAGGGTCAGAGCTGGGCTGTGTGGCCGTGGGGAGGGTCAGAGCTGGGCTGTGTGGCCGTGGGGAGGGTCAGAGCTGGGGTGTGTGGCCGTGGGGAGGGTCAGCTGGGCTGTGTGGCCGTGGGGAGGGTCAGAGCTGGGCTGTATGGCCGTGGGGATGGTCAGAGCTGGGCTGTGTGGCCGTGGGGAGGGTCAGCTGGGCTGCATGGCTGTGGGGGTGGTTAGCAGGTGACACTGCCCTGGGACCGGAATCGCCTGCTTGCTCCCCTCCGTCCTTACCCCCCATCACGCTGCCTGTGCACAGGTGTGTGTCTCTCCGTTCCACACGGTGTCCCATGGGGAGGGTCTTTCCTGCCACCGAGCAAAGCACCGAGCAGGACACGCGCGTCATCCCAAAGGTGCCGTCCATACACCCCGCGGTGCGCCTCGTTCCCCGCGGTTCACGGTGAATTTAAAAGGCGCCGCACTCAGGCTTCTCCTGAGAGGCCTCCCTCCCCGGGAACGCGGTCCCCTGTCTCTGTCGCTCCAGCCCGGGGCCTGGGCACCTGTCCGCGTCCTTTACGATCCCCCACCGCTGGGGCGCTCGCTTGTTAATTAGAGAAATTTCAACTGTCCTCCTCCGTCGGGCAATTACGGCTTCTGTGCTGGCGGTGTCTGTTATGAATAGTCAATGAGAGCTGATTAATATGCATGAGCGGCAGTATATATACACGTGGGCGCCGGAGCACAATGCAGCTGCAGGAGCCCGAGGAGGGAGCGGAGCGGGTCTGTGCAGGCTGCGAGGGCAGGGAGGGTGCTTGGGGCTGCGGTCAGCGCGGCAGCTGCCCGGGGCCCCGTGCACAGAGGAGGAGGGCTGCTCTCCCTCCCTCCCTCCCTCTCTCCCTCCTGGGGAGCCGGCCACAGAGGACGTGCCCCTCAGCATGGGCTGCAGCCTGTGCCGCCTGCGGAAGCCGGAGGAGCAGTACCGGCTGCTCTACGAAGTTTGCCAGGTAACGGCGGCCCTTCCTGTGGGCAGTGGGAGGGCGTCCCCCGGCCGAGGGCACCCCCTGGGGAGGGGATGAGAGGTCCTGGCGGGCGGGCGTGCTCTGGAGGAGGCAGCCTGCTGACTCTTCTGCGTGCTTCCTGTCAAGTCTCTTACTTTTCGTCTCGGTGGCACTCCGTCCGGCGTCTGTGAGGGAGCTGGAAGGGGCTGGGATCAGGGGATGGGGTTGGTGGCCCGAGCTTTCCCGCGCAGACATCTGCCTGTGTGCGCAGATGTCACAGAGCCGTGCCCCAGCGCGCCTGCACCTGCCGGTGCCCCGAGCCCCAGGCGGGAAGCGCGAGCAGCGTCCATGGCATGTCCTCCAGGCAGCTTCTGCCGGCAGGACCTGTGGCTCAGACCCCGCTCCCTCCCTCCCTCCCTCCGGGAGAAGGTTAGCAACTTCCGTAGAGGGCGGTGGGTCTTGGGGCTGTCCTCCACAGCCAGTGACTTCTGTGTCATCGCTGACAACGTGAAGTTGCAGCCCAGAGGGACAGGGATACTTAACGTATAACCTTTATCTGGCATTTGGGTGGAGTGTTTCCCCCTTATCTCTTGTTTTTTATTGGCTGTATTGGGGGTGACATTGGGAATTAAATTATATACAGGTTTCCAGTGTACAGGTCTGTAGACCATCCTCTGTATATTGTACTGTGCGTTAGGTCTCCTTCCCTCACCCTTTATTCCCCTCCAAGTGTTTTCTTGGCACGCACGCAAGTCTCATGCTGGGCTGGGAGGTTTCCATGCTGCTCCTGGAAACCCAACTTGGTCCTTAAGTGTTTTTCCCCTTAAACTCTTCTTTTAACACCTTCGGATTTTTCTTCAGCCTTCAAAGAACCCATAATCCTGTTAAAAAAGTATTTTTTGACATGAGAACGTTAGAGTAAGGTTGTGATAGCGAGAGGAAAAAAATGTTCTTGTTTCTTCATTTATCACGATCAATACTATTGAAATATATTAATATATTGTTGAGTGGAAAACATAATCTGATTTGCGGTCCACCGGGTGTCGTGTTTGCGAGCGCCACCAGAGGGCGCGTGGCGTTAAAAAGAGCCTGAGACCCAGCTGGCTGCTGCTGCCTAATGATGCTCTCCCCCTGGGGGAATAAAGGGGTGTTTGTGCGTCTCCTGCACAGCGAGGCACAGAGACTGCCAAAAACAGACAGACCGTGTGGGGCTTGACTCTCCCCTGACACACACACACACACACACACATCCCGCACCCTGCCATATCTGACCAAACACGGGCATCTTAAACAAGCTTTGGGCACACACTTCACCTCAGGACTTCAGTCTGGGGCACCTGGAGGCTTCCTCGTCCCTCTGCCATCCTGAAATCCTAAATTTGCAGAGTTACCCTGAGCCGTGAGCAGTGAGCCCCGTGCTCCGTGAGCCGGTCGCTCAGGAATGAAGCGAGAAGAACAGGGCCTCGCCAACAACGTGCTGCAGACTCACAGCACGAATGCGGGCCAAGCACAGGGCACAGAATGTAGTTTTCCCAACTCGGCTTTTCCCTTGCACAAAACCATTCCTCACCAGCCGTTGTTTTGTGTGTGTTAGTTACACTGGCCGCCTCTAAGGGGGTCCCCCGTGCACCCTCCCCCTGCAAATCTGTGCCAGCCGGCGGCTTAGTCCTGTGTTTTGTGGGCTCCTGCTGCCCAGCCCCAAAGACAGTGGGGGGCGGGGGGGGGTCTGGATTCTGTCGGTTTGTTTTCCACCGGGTGGATGTCTGTGGACATAGCTCTTGGCCTGGCATCGTGCAGCCAACGGCTGGTGAATGACTTCCATGCGGAGTGCGCGGTGTCAGCCGCGCAGGAGGCCGTCCCTCCAGATGGACCTGACGGGACATTCAAACCGCGCTCCGGGCCCCCCTACGCCCTTTGTGCCAGCAACGTAGAGCCCCCCTCCGCCCATTGTTCGGGGGTCCTGAACCGTAGCATCCAGGAATCCGCCAGCACACGTGCAGGAATCAATCGCCGGGCCCCGCTCTCCCCTGATTAGAGCAGGGACACGGGGCGTCCGTCAGGGACGGTTCCAGAAGGTCCGGCGCGGCCGGCTCCCGCCCGCACGCCCTCCGTGCGGCACAAAGAGGATCAAATACTCCGGGGCTCAGGCTTGATCCTCTCCGCAGCCCGAGGTAATTCAAAGAGATGCTCTTCATTAGGGGCTCTGGCAGGCTGCCCGCCGCCTCTGCTTCGGGGGCCGCTGGGAGCCTAATGATGCCGAACAATGGCCGGGCCTGCGCCGCGCGCACACCTCATTGTACCTTTAATCACATCAGAGCAACCGCAGCCCGGGAAGTCGCCCTGCGCATAGAGGGCGCTGCAGAGAGGGCAGGCGTAAGGTGACCTGCATGACGCAGGGTGGGGGGGTGGGGGGGTTGGGGGGAGGGCCCCCGGTGGGAGGGTCCCCTCCCCTCCCCTCCCCTCCCCTCCGCTCCCCTCCCCTCCCTTCCCTTCCCCTCCCCTCCCCTCCCCTCCCTTCCCTTCCCCTCCTGCCTACCCCAGGATTGGGAGCTCAGGGGAGCTACAGCCGCTGTTTGTACTTTTTAAAAATATATATATTTTATTGATTTTTTTTTTTTTTTTTTACAGAGAAGAAGGGAAAGAGATAGAGAGCTAGAAACATCGATGAGAGAGAAACATCGATCAGCCGCCTCCTGCACACCCCCTACTGGGGGATGTGCCTGCAACCAAGGTACATGCCCTTGACCGGAATCGAACCTGGGACCCTTCAGTCCGCAGGCCAACGCTCTATCCACTGAGCCACTCCGGTTTCGACAGTTGTTTGTGCTTTTATGGAACTGCAGGGAGGGGTGTTGAGGGGGTCCTGGGAGACATTGAGACAGGGTCTGTCCCCCTTGGAAATGTAAACTTTAAGTGGGCAGCGGCTTCTCACTCTGAGCTACAGCCTGTCTTATGACTTTGCTCAGCTCTGCTAACGCCCAAGGACAAGGAAGCATCAGCCTGCGGACTGAAAGGTCCCAGGTTCGATTCGGGTCAAGGGCATGTACCTTGGTTGCAGGCACATCCCCAGTGGGGGGTGTGAAGGAGGCAGCTGATCGATGATTCTCTCTCATCAATGTTTCTAACTCTCTATCCCTCTCCCTTGCTCTCGGTAAAAAAATCAGTAAAATATATTTTTTTTAAAAATTTTTTTCTGGCACCTTCATCAGCCTGAGAGGACCTGGATTGTTCCCAGAACAATGGAAGGGGTTCCCACGGAGCCTCTGCCCTCGGTGGCGGGACGGGGTGGCGCTGCCAGGAGCGCAGAGTTCCCGCTGCCTGGCCGCCCGGGCGGGGTGAAGACCCGGTGATGTGAGAAAGCTCACGTTCCTTAGGGGGTGTGCAAGAGGCAGCTGGTCGATGTTTCTCTCTCATCGACGTTTCTAGCTCTCTATCCCTCTCCCTTCCTCTCTGTAAAAAATCAATAAAATATATATATTTTTTAAAGTGACAATACAACCTTAAAAAAAAAGAAAGAAAGAAAGAAAGCTCACGTTCTTGTGCCGATTAACGGTAGCCAGGATAGCAGCCGAGGGTAATTTGTGTCTCGCATGCCGCTTCATGTTGCTTTTAAAAAACAAAAACTTGACCCCGTAACCTAAGGTGACCAGACGTCCCGCTTTTGGCGGGACACTCCCGATTTTTAACCATTTGTCCCGCGTCCCGCGTCATTTTAAAAAAAGTCCCAATTTTTGGAATTTAACAATTCTTTTAAATCTTTTGGACTTGTTTAAAACACCGCGGGACGCGCGACAAATGGTTAAAAATCGGGACTGTCCCGCCAAAAGCGGGACATCTGGTCACCTTACCGTAACTGTAACCGTTGCCAGAACACCGTAGAGGTGTGTACCTGTGACCCCTTCTCTATCCATTAGCCAGTTACACAGCTTTCTAAAGGAAATGACAGTCAAGTGTAAGGAAGATTCTGGAAGCCCGACTGTATACGATCCTATTTCCTTATTCAATTACTAGCTCCATGCGATGCTGGCTGCGTGTCTGCCTGAGAGCAGGGCGGCCGGGCGGCCGGGCACGGTTCGCGAGGGCAGAGGGATGCTGGGTAATTGGATGAACCTGAACTTGACCTCCAGACAGCGGTGTCAAAGCTGGTTTAGCTTTCTTGCGAGCAGGGGCCTGTGTGTGTGAACAGCCTATCCGCTCTGAGAGCTTTGTTTCAGAACCACGTTACGTCCCGGATTGGGTGAGGCCAAGCGGGTGTGGGAGAGGAGTGTCCTCCTCCCGCCGTGACAGCCTGGGGGCCTTATCCCTGAGCCTGGTGCCCGTCTGTGGCCGAGAAAGTCGCTGTTTTCCATGTGGGCGCTTATCTGTCACCACTGTCGCTTGCTCATTAGTCAGAGCGGCAAACCACACCGCAGTTTGCCGACCACTGTCCTGGCGGTATGGCGGCCAGCTCTGAGTGTCTTGGGTGGGCAGCACCTGTTCAGGCTCCGTCCGTTCCCCGTTGGCGTTTTCCTCTCCTCCTCTCGGGGTGCAGGACCTTCAAAGGCCCAGCCGGGAGGGACACGCGTCGTCCGTCAGATCCCCGCCCCGTCTGGGGCTTGCGTTTGCCTTCTCTTCGTGACGTCGCCCTCGGACCCGAACCCCGGGCGCTGAGTGGAGTCTGAGATGTCCATCTCTCCTCACCGTGTGTGCCGCTGCTGTGAGGGCTTAGCGCTCGGTCTCGGTGTGGTCTAAAAGTGCGCAGTGACTGTCGCCTCTCATGGCTGTTTTCTAACGGAGGATGGGAGGCCGGGGCCTGACTGTATTTGTCAATAAAGGATGGTTGTGCCGCCAGGGCCCAGGTTCCTTGTCTCAGACCCGCACGTTCGGCTGAAACACAGCCGCCAGGCCCCCCCCACCCTCCCCCGGAGGCCCATCTCCCGAAGCTTCGCACGCGAACACCACCGGCGTCTGCTCCCGCCCCTCGGAACACTTTGCTCTTTAAAAAGTGGGCTGAGCCGGGACCGGTTTGGCTCAGTGGATAGAGCGTCGGCCGGCGGACTGAAAGGTTCCAGGTTCGATTCCAGTCAAGGGCATGTGCCTTGGTTGCAGGCACATCCCCAGTAGGGGGTGTGCAGGAGGCAGCTGGTCGATGTCTCTCTCTCATCGATGTTTCTAACTCTATCCCTCTCCCTTCCTCTCTGTAAAAAAATCAATAAAATATATAAAAAGTGGGCTGATGCCAAGACAGGTGTGGCTCAGTGGATAGAGCGTTGGCCGGCGGACTGAAAGGTCCCAGGTTTGATTCCGATCGAGGGCATATACCTTGGTTGTGGGCACATCCCCAGTAGGGTGTGTGCAGGAGGCAGCTGATCGATGTTTCTAACTCTCTGTCCCTCTCCCTTCCTCTCTGTAAAAAAATCAATAAAATATATATATTTAAAAATTAATAAAAAGCGGGCTGGGTTCTTGGCCCGGCCTTCAACGTGGCTTAACCAGAACCCCCCACCCACACTGCTCTCCGCCATCCCCTCTGGAAACCCCTCCCTTTTCTCATCTCCTAATTGCACTACCAAGTGTTTGGCCCATTAATTCCTTTCCCAGGGGATTGGCTTCTGGTTGGTTTCTAGCAAATCTGACCCACGTCTCATCCATCATCGTGGGAAACGCTGCCGGTGCTTCTCCGTCACAGGGACTGGAGTCCGCCCGCCACTTCCTGGGCCCCTGCTGACGGCAAAGCAGTCCCCCTCGCTTCCTTCCGGGGCCTCCCTGACAGCCCGGCAGCCGGAGAGAGCTCAGAATTGGGCGCCGGCCAGCCGTCAGCCGGGGTGGGTATTGTTGGCCCGGTGCGTTGGCATGCACTCCGGTCCACAAACAACGTGTCTCCAGGTGGCCGGAGGCTGTCTGTGGGCCCCTGGGCTGAGGCCGAGGGGGGGGGGGGTAGGGGTGTGTCTGCAGGACCCCTGCCCGGCGGGAGGCTGTCCTGTCACTACACTGAGGGCCAGAAACTGAAGTCAGGATTTTTTTTTTTTTAAATATATATTTTATTGATTTTGTACAGAGAGGAAGGGAGAGAGATAGAGAGTCAGAAACATCGATGAGAGTCATCGATCAGCTGCCTCCTGCACACCCCCCACTGGGGATATGCCCTCAACCAAGGTACATGCCCTTAACTGGAATCGAACCCGGGACCCTTCAGTCCCCAAGCCGACGCTCTATCCATTGAGCCAAACTGGCCTCAGCTGAAGTCAGGATGTTTTAACCTAAGTCTCCATAGGCCCCTGGTCAGCAAACTCATTCGTCCACAGAGCCGAACATCAATAGGACAACAACTGGCATTTCTTTGGAAAGCCACATTTTTTCAACGTAAACTTTTTCCAAAGCCACTTCTTCAAAACAGGCTCGCCCAGGCCGTGGTGTTCTGTGGACGAGCCACCCTCAAGGGGCCAAAGAGCTGCATGTGGCTCTGCCATAGGGGGTGACAGTCCTACGTTCAAAGTCATCATCCTTCATTAGCGACTAGAGTGCTCCCCCCACTTACAGGGAGGACACTGAGGCCCGGAAAGAATCTGTGGTTTCTTCTGACAAGAGTGTCCTATCTTATTCTCGGGTCTCAGTGGCCGGCGGCCTTTCTGTTCAGAGGGGACCGGGCGCTCCCCGCACAGGTGGGGCTGGGCCTCGGCTCCCTGCGGGCTGGACCCACCGGGACCCGGGCCACCAATGGCTGGCTGGCTCCTTTGAGGCTCTGACCCAGGCAGGTCTGCACCCGCGAGGGCCCGGGTCAGAGTCACCCGCCCGGCCTTGCCGGTGAGCAGAGCCTCGGGCTGGGGTTGCCACCTGGCACTGGGGGCGTGCCTCTGTCTGCGAGGTGTTGGGGTCCCTGTGTGGTGTCCGCCGGTCCCTCACCTTCTCCCCAGGCCCATTCCCAGCAGCTGAGCCCACAGACTCCCTGGAGCTGGACATCAGAGTGGGGGCTCCCACCACGTGACCCTAATGCTGGGGGTGCTGGGCATCCCCCCGGCTTCTCTTTCCCCAAAGGAGGAACCGGGGGCTCCGGGGGCACCTGGCCCCCCGGGGTACATCTCGATGAGGCAGGGTCAGCACTTCTCTCGCCTTCCCCATGCAGCTGTCTGTGCAGGGGCCGCTCCAGGCTCACCCCAGACATCTCCCGTGGCGCCCTGTCCTGTCACTGCCTGTGTCACCACAGGGGCGCTGTCCCTCCAAGAACCTTCGTAACCCAGGCCGGACCTTTCCCTTTCCAGTGGATGGCGTATGGTCACCTCTTGCTTCCAGTGGAGTCTACGTTTGAATTCGCTTGGAAACACGGGTGTGATGTTTTGCAGAATGAAATCACTGCCCCTTAATTTCATCAAACGGACCCCATAAACGCGGGGTTTCACCCAGGGGCGGAATTGACAATGGGCCGGGTTTGAAATGGCATCAGCACTTCTCCTGGGCCGGCAGGTGTGATGGAGACAGGTGACCCCCAGGGGCGGGTCCTCAGAAACCAGTGTCTTCCCACAGAAAGACTCTTACCTTTTAATCTGGAGGGAGTAGGCCATCTTTTCCGAGTGTCCTATTCACTCACGTCCTGAGCGGCTGGCCCTCGGGCCCCGGAGAACTCCGCAAGGCTCCGGGCTCCCTGTGGGAAGGAGTCACGGGGAGGTGAGAGCCTTCAACCAGCAGGCTCTCTCAGAGACAGTGAGCGTGGAGCCTGCGTCAGGGCTCAGGGCTCAGCCAGTGCCCCAGCGAGGGCAGGGGGGCCTCACTTCTGCCCCAGGACCTCTCCCGAGGGGCACGCCTGGAGGGAACAGGTCCGGGGAACCTCAGCAGGTGCTTCCTGTGAGTGAGTGAGTGAGAGTGAGTGACGGACAGGTGGGCAGGTGGGCCATCAGTAAAAATGTACCCCCAAATGGACAAGCCCCCAGCTCTGCCTTAGTCCTCGGCACGCGGGAAGGGGCAGCGGGCACGGGACCCGGGAAGGAACCGCCCCACGCCCTCGGCTCCATCGTCTCGTCTCCGGAGACCTTCCGCGGGAGGACACTGGAGTCCCTTAGTGTCACGTCGTATTTGCGGCCTCGATGTGTGTGCCTAGAGACAGGCTGATTGGATTTCCGCCGTAATTACACCGCCTCCGTACCAGAGCCCGCGGTGAATAACTTACGCACTTCATTTGTAATAGAGACAAACTTTGCAGCCGGCATTGCTCGTTCCAGAACATTCCGTTGACTGGGTGGTAGGGCCGCGTAGACTGTTGTAGAAGCACCTGCTCAGTGGGGCGATCCTCACCCGCCGGCCAGGGCCAGCCGCGCCTGGCCGAGCACTCCTCCTGCCATGGGGGCCGCCTCCAAGGAGGACGTCAGGAGGCCACGGTGCTCGCCCGGGAGGGGCGGCTGTCGTCCGCGGGCGGCTGGCGGCCTGAGCCATCGCCTCGCCCGCCGCGTCTCTCAGGGATGCGATTCTGAGACGGCGGTGCAATAAGTGTTATGTGCACAAGGTAATTCAAAAGGAATTTGGCTGCGAGAATGGATGGGTCGTCTGGGCGAGGGACTCCCTTGCGTCTCATCGGCTGTTAGGAGAGCGTAATGGCCCTGCAGCGTCGTGTCAAGAGCCTGTGCGGTGAGCGGCGAGCCCCGGACCATTTGTCTGTGGCCCCCTAACGAGGCCCTGGACATCCGAGGATGGACGGTGTGGGTGTCGGGTCCATGAGACGGGCCGGGAGGGGGCCTCTCGGTGCACAGAGGCTGTTCAGGCCCCCAGACGAGGCTGCGTTTTGCTCCTTTGATGGGTAGATGATTGCCTCCTGGGAAAATGTGACACCCTGGTACCGGTCCCATTAGCCCCTGGTTTCTTAGTAAGTCCTTATCCCTAAGTATTTTGGGGCCCAGTGATGTCCGTGCGGTGCCATCACCAGATGTAACCAAACTATGGGGACGTGACACCGTGTTCCTCTGCCTCGGGGGACGGGAGGGGAGAAAGTAAGCGACTTCATTTTCCAGAAACAGTCCGGCTGCGTGTCCTCTGTGTGAGCTGTTCCGGACGCAGCCGGGGTGAGTGGGTTGTGAGGGTGCCACTGGAGAGAATCGGGAGAATCGGGGGGGCAGCACCAACGTCCTAACTATCCAGGCGGCCTCCAGTGGTTCCCGGATGCTCTTGGGGGGAGGGAGGCGAGGACTGGGGCGGGAAGGGCAGGTGCGAGGGCTGCGCACACTCGCAAACACCCGGCGACTACACGGGCTGCTGGGTTTTCCCCGCAGTGGGGCCATCCGAGCTCCTTGGAGCTCCCCGCCGAGCCCGCCTGTGGCTCCCTATGTCCAGCTGGCCCTTGAAGGAAAAGCAAAAGGGATTCATTTCAAAAGGAAGCTTCCCGCCACTCGCAGGAAAGGAACAGTCACGCCCCCTGGCACCGGATGGGGAAGTGGCCCCCACTGCCGCGTGGCCATGTGGTTAGTGTCCAGTTCACTGTGAGCCCCGACCGAGCCTGGGGCCGCGCTCTGTACGCGTTGCTGTTAAAGTAAGGTGACCAGATGTCCCGCTTCTGGCGGGACAGTCCCGATTTTTAACCATGTGTCCCGAGGCATTTAAAAAAAAAAAAAATCGGGACTTTTTTAAAACGCCTGGGGACGCAGGACACATGGTTGAAAATCGGGACTGTCCCGCCAAAAGCGGGACGTCTGGTCACCTTATGTTCAAGACATCCCAGTGGGAAGCCAGGACGTCCCGCTGTGGGCTGTGGGTCTGGTATGGATGCCACATCCGCAGACCCGCCAGCTCACCCTCCCGCCAGGCCCTCCCCGGGGACCTGAGATGGGGAGAGAGCGAGCGTGGGGGACCGGACGTCCCCATGCGGCCCTCCCGCTGGCCGCTCGCACGGGGACACCGTCTTCCCGGATCCTGCTTCCTGAGCATCGTGTTTCTCCCCCCTAACTATTTCCACAGGTCAACGGCAAAGACCTGTCCCGGGCGACCCATGACCAGGCGGTGGAGGCGTTCCGGACGGCCAAGGAGCCCATCGTGGTGCAGGTGCTGCGGCGGACGCCGCGGGCCAGGGCCTTCCCGGCGCCGTCCGAGGCGCAGCTGGTGGACGCGGGCACCCAGACCGACATCACCTTCGAGCACATCATGGCCCTCGCCAAGCTGTCGCCGCCCAGCCCGCCCGCGCTGGGGCCCTACCTCCTGCCCGAGGAGTAAGCGCCCCCCACCCCCGTGCCTCACCCCAGGGTTCCCCTTCTCCCCTTCCTTGTTTAAGGAAGCGATAAATCAGGTCCTGTGACACATTAATTACTTTATTATCACCCTGGAGCGGAGTCACTCAAATGATAGTCTAAGAGCAAAATTACTAACGTCGTAAAAAGTTGTTTCGGGGTAGAATTTAATCACCGCAAGTGGGGGCGGCGGGAGGGGGTGCGGGCGGTGCTTCGTAATAGACACAGAGCGAGGGGCCCCACGGGCCGGCCCACGCGCCCTCCAGGCTGGGAATCACAGCGGGAGATGGGGGCGACGGGGGGGGGGGGGGGGGGGGGGGCCTCGCTGCCTGCCCGGCGGGCCTGTGCCCGGGGCAGCGACCTGTGACCTCACCGCTGCTCCTCTCCTTGCAGGCACCCCTCGGCCCATGAGTACTACGACCCCAGCGACTACCTGGGCGGCGCCCACCAGGACCTGGACAGGGAGGAGCTGGAGCTGGAGGTGAGGGCGCGGCGTGGGGACCGGGAGAACACGAGTCAGTCCTCTAGACGCGCAGACCGGGGGCTCCCGGCGGATTTCTTTGCAAAGGACAGCGGCCCGCTGCTCCGAGGGCATCCGGGAAGCCGACCCCGTGGCCTGCAACACGGAGGCCAGTTGGCATTGCACGGCGTCTAGAACCTTCCGTCCTCTTTGGCCTCAGATAACACAAGGGTAGAGTTATGGATCTGCTGGATTTCCGGCCCACAAGTGCTGGGCTCGGGGCCGACTCCCTCACACTCCTCCTGCCGGGGTGTGCTGGCCGGGCGCGGGCACCGGCACGTTCTTGCTGAGCGGAGGCGTCGGGGCCGTGGTGCCCCATCCCGCACGTAAGCTGAACGTAAGGTCAAATGAAGGTCGGCTGAGGTGCAGGGAAATGTGGCCTTTTGGGGGCAGCTCTCCATCCCGCTGCCGAGAGGAGGTGTTGAGATCACGTAAAGAAGCGTGCACAGCGGCGTCCTGGGCCAACGCGGGCAGGACTCTGCCTCAGGGGCCGTCCCTCTGCAGGTGGACCAGCCGTCCCGTGGGTCCTTGGTAAGGTGACCAGATCGTCCTGCTTTTGGTGTGACAGTCCTGATTCTTAACAATTTTTCCCCGCGTCCCTCTGGCGTTTTAAAAAAGTCCCCAATTTTTGGAAAGAATCTTTCCAATCTTTCCAAAAATCGGGACTTTTTTTTCTTTTAAAAAAGCCGCAGGACACGGGGAAAATTGTTGAAAGTTGAGATTGTCCTGCCAAAAGCGGGACGATCTGGTCACCTGATCTTGGGGCCCTCGAGGGAAGTGTCGGGCGGGGACACGGAGAGCGTGGCTCCTGCGGGAGAAGGGCCCCCGTCACTCTCTTAATTGGACTAGCGTTTCAGCCTTTCATCCGCGTCTGAAATGTCAGGCGGAGCCGCTCCTTGTTATCCGGGGAGCCATCTAGATGTGAGGCAACAGGACCGTGTGTGTGTGAGGGGGGAGGGGGGGGGGGCGCGGGCGGTGAGCAGGGGGCCGTGCATTATTCATCCCGTCTATTCCCGGGCTTGGAGAGTGTACCTCCAGCGCCACAGACAGAGGCGTGACCAGCTGCATGCCTGCAGTGGTGTGCTTACCGTCAGAAGGAAATGCTGAGACTGTACAAAACTCCCGATACACTGCCATTTCCCCCAGGGCCCCAGATACTCCATCTGGTTAGAAATTGCCTGATAGCCGCCTTCGCTCCCCTGGCCAGCACCGCGGTGAGGAAACAGGCGGGGACGCCGTGATGAGCTCCGAAGAAGCCGCCAGATAGAGGCAGAGCTGGGATTGGAGGTCGGCCCAGCCCCGGCTCTCCCCCACATTACACTCCATCGGGCCAAGAAAAGGCAGGGGTGCAGGGCATGGCGGTGACCAAGGAACGTGTCACGGTGTCCCACAACGCCCAAAGGAAACGAGAACTCCCGCCGGGCATGGGGCCCTCGCTGGTCCAGCCTTCCCTCCGGCCACAGGCAGCCCGCCCCCGGTCCTGGCACCCAGAGTGCCCGCCCCCCTGGGCCAGGGCCCCGGCACCTGCTGTTCTGCCTTGGGGTGTCCATGGCAGTGGGCACCCCGCCTTTTCCAGGGAGAGTTAGGAAGTAGCTGCTACACAACCGCTTTGAGCTTCACCCCAAAGACAGACCAAGAGGCTGGAGGAAAGGCTTTGTCCCCAAAGACAGTGGCTCAGAGGCCCTTCTTGCCGGGTTGTTGAGCAGATAACACTAAATCCAGACCCAGGGACCTGCCGCTGGGAGCACCCCAACAGCCGGGGGGGGGGGGGTGGGGGGGGGCGGCTGCAGAACCGTCCTGGTGCAGCTGCACCCAGGAGAGGTCAGGAGGCCGCCTGGTCAGCTCGCTCCGGGCCCCAGTACCTCCTCCCAGGCCCCGGCCATCCCCAGAGCTGACTGCGCTCCGCGGTGGGACTGATTGGCAGACACAGCAGCGTCCCTGCGCTCAGGTGTCTCGCCGACGGGCTCTCCGTTTATTTAATTTGCGGTCCTGGCGGCTGAAGGTAATTCTGGGCTGTGGCTGTGACAGCTGCCATGGGGAGCAGCCATCGCTGCGATCACATTACCCTCCTTTCTCAGATCCGTTTGCAAGTTCTATTACCGTGAATAGCAAGGCAGCACAGCCTGAAGTCATCGAACCCCGTGGTGGCCGGCAAACCGCGGCTCGCGAGCCACATGCTGCTCTCTGGCCCCTGGAGTGTGGCTCTTCCACAAAATACCACGGCCTGGGCGAGTCTATGTTGAAGAAGTGGCGTCAGAAGAAGTTTAACTTTAAAAAAAAATGTGGCTCTCCAAAGAAATGTCAGTCGTTGTCCTGTTGATAGTTGGCTCTGTGGACGAATGAGTTTGCCGACCCCTGGTCTAACCGAACGCACTGAAATGTTCATCTCAAAAGGGCCAGAAGGTGTGGGGCATGGAAATATTCCTGTTTGTGGCAGACATGGAAGGAGTGCTTTTTAAAGCCCTGCCCCCGACGTCTTGATGTTGAGTGAAATATGGGTAATTTTTCTTCTGGGTCAATAGAATAACTATTTCCAAAATGACTTTCTAGTGACGGAAAGGTCAAAAATGCCCCGTGCATTGACCCCGAGTCCATAATCGCTTTGGGCTGGGTAGGTTACCCCCTCTCCTAGCCGGCTACAAAGAAATCCAGTCCATCATCTATAAACGAAGTATTTTCAAAGCGCCCGAGGCCCCGGCGGTGGCCGCCCTGAGCATGGCGGGCTCACGGGGCCTCTCTCTGCAGGAGGTGGACCTGTACCGCGCCAACAGCCAGGACAAGCTGGGCCTCACCGTGTGCTACCGCACGGACGACGAGGAGGACCTTGGCATCTACATAAGTGAGGTAGGAGGGCAGCTCTTCGCAGCGAGCACGGCGGGACCAAGGGGGCCGGGGTGGTTTGTCTTTCTCTCCTGGGGTAACCAGCCCTCACTCTGCCTCCCTGCGAATCCCTTCGGAAGACCCAGGCACGCTTCTCTGTCCCCTTCATCGCCCTCCACGGAGTCCCGTCTTCCCCAGGGTCATGTCCTAATGTCAGCACCGACGGTGACACTGCCCTGGGGAAGCCTCCAGACCCTGCAGACCGGCCCTAGGACGGTTGTGTGTGCTCCACCCCGAGGAGGCGGCCGCCTGGCATTGCGGGTGGCATGCTCATTGGATGGGTGGGTGGGATCCTTCCATGGGCCATGTGTTTCTCTCCCTCTCCTTCTTTTTGGTGGTCTGTGTGTAGTCGGAGTCAGACACGTTGGCTGGTCTTCAGATCAGGGAGGCAGACGTTGTTTGGTCTTCCAGAGAAGGCTGCACAGCCAGTAACCCCAGCATGGATTCTGTTGGGAACGGAGCCTGTCCCGATGGGATGGACATGGGTGTGTCGGTCCTGCTCAGGAGCCTTCCCTCTGAATGAATGTCCTCCATCCACCTGCTCCAGCGGGTCCGTCAGCACTGCCATCAGGGTCTCTTTCCCACAGTCAGTCCTTGTGTCTCAAGTACTAGTATACTTAGGTTTTTTGGGGGTTTTTTTGTGGACTTTTTGTTTTGTTTTAAATATGTTTTATTGTTTTTTTTTCACAGAGAGGAAGAGAGAGGGATAGAGAGAAATATCGATGAGAGAGAAACATCCTCTTGCACACCCCCTACTGGGGATGTGCCCGCAACCAAGGTACATGCCCTTGACCGGAATTGAACCTGGGACCTTTCAGTCCGCAGGCCGATGCTCTATCCACTGAGCCAAACCAGTTTCGGCTTAGTTTTGTTTTTATATATTTTTATTGATTTCGGGGGGGGGGGGGAGAGAAACATCAAAGATGGAGAATCATTGATCGGCTGCCTCCTGCACACCCCCCACCAGGGATGGAACCCACAACCCCGGGCCCGTGCCCTTGACTGGAATTGGAACCCGGACCCTTCAGTCCGCAGGCCGGCACTCTATCCACTGAGCCAGACCAGACCACTTCAGTTTTAAAGTCATTTTCCAAGATGTATTAGAAACTTTTGGTGAAGTAACCGAGGCACGGTTGCTGGTCACCGTAGCGATTTTCATTTCTTCGCAGCCAGAGCCCGCTGGGCCCCACGTCCCCGAGGCCGGCAGGGCCAGGACAGGGCCGTGGGGCAGGGTTGTCAGGCAGGGCCCGGAGGACACGCCCGGGAAAGTGCTTGGAGGCGTGGATCGACCTGTGTTTGCTCCCTTGCATCACGCGGGTCCGGTTTAGGCAGGAGCCTTTGGGGAGGGCCGTGTGTCCGTGTGTCCGTGTGTCCGTGCGCGTTGAATTACCCGCCCGGTGCTGAGACCGTCGCTGTTTTTTCCAGATCGACCCCAACAGCATCGCGGCCCAGGACGGCCGCATCCAGGAAGGCGACCGCATCATCCAGGTAGGTCGGCCTCGCCCTGCCTGTCGGCGAAGATCAATCCAGTTGTAGTAACAGCTCAGGGTTAAAGAACGGGGGGCCACAAGCCAGGGGTGCAGGGAGGCCAGACAAGTTAGCCTAGTGGGTGAAGCCCAGCCCTGGACAGTCAATGCACAGGGTGCCCTGAGGACAGAGATAGTGGGGCGGGGCACCCCATTGAGAGGGCAGTGCCCCATACCCCAGCGGAGCTAGCTCACCTGGTGCTCTGAGCTACGGTGTTTATGTCTGTCCTGACATTCCTCACCGTGAGGGATTTCTGTCATTTCCCACTGCTTATTCGACATTCCTCAGACCTCAACCCAGACCTTGGCTGCTCAGGGACCCCCATCTGGTGGGGTGCCCCCAAACCTTAAGGTTGGCTCAGCCTTCCTGTGGTTGCTGTGGGGTCTCGGCCACCCCATTTCTCCTTGGTAACCGGGACCCATCACCCCAGCCGTGGAGTCAGTCCTCCGCGTGGTCAGCCCTCCGCGGGCCTGTTGGGCACAGGCGTAGGAGTTGGTGGGATCTCACCTCCCAGCTCAGTGGGACCAGCCATGTCCCCTGCAGGAATCGCCCACCCCGGGGCCAGACCAGCAGAGCCCCAACTTCTCAGGACAAGCAGCCGCACTCCTGCGGGAGGGTTCCCAGGGGTGGTGGTGAGAGAGCCCCTCCCCTGACTGTCTGCCCTGCCCCAGGCTGGGACCCAGACCCCCTTTCAAATCCCATTTCCTTCTCTGCCCTCAGCTTCCATAACGCTCCCATCAGACCTGCCCCTGCTGCTTCTCCCGTGTTAGTCTAAAACCATGGTCGGCAAAGTGGGGCTCCTGAGCCACATGCGGCTCTTTGGCCCCTTGAGTGTGGCTCTTCCACAAAATACCACGGCCCGGGCGACTCTATTTTGAAGAAATAGCATTAGAAGAAGTTTAAATATATTTAATAAATAAATAAAATGTGTCTCTCAAAAGAAATTTCAGTCATTGTACTGTTGAGACAGTATTTGGCCCCGTGGACTAATGAGTTTGCCCACCACTGGCCTAAAACACCTGTAATGACCCTTCATCCTCCCCCTGTACTCCTGCCGGAGTCTCACGTCTGAGTCAGCTGCTCACGTTTCCTCTTCACATGCTCCGTTCACATGGCCTCCACGGTGCCCTGGCCTTGGACCCTGGGGCTCCGTCCTGGGCCAGCCACTGCCTCCGTCCAGGCAGGGCCCCCTGAGAAGGAGCATTCTCTCCGAGGTCCGTGGACCTTCCATGTTCGAGCCCCAAGCGGGTAACAGATGGAGTAGCGCAGCGTTATTCTGCATGATCTGCTTCTGCGTTTGACCACCCTCTACCCTCTCTCCCTTTTTTAAGATAAACGGGATAGAGGTGCGCAACCGCGAGGAGGCCGTGGCCCTGCTAACCAGCGAGGAGAACAAGAACTTCTCCCTGCTCATCGCAAGGCCCGAGCTCCAGGTGAGTCCGCTTCCCGAGCACAGGGCGGGGCCTGTGTTTCCAAACCAAAGACCGGACACAGCCCTGTCCGTCCCTGCAGGACATGGCCCCGGGATCGGGTCCAAACGTGAAGACCCTGTGCCCTGGAGCAGTAACCTCACTGCGAGACTCAGGATCTGTTTGATGTGTCCACCGTGGAAGGAGGGTGCTGGCAGCCGCCCAGGCAGTTACACCGAGGGCCCAGCAGGCCCCTTAACGCAGGGATTGGAGAGGGAGAAGAGGAAAACAGAATGGAAGGCACCAGGGTCGCGACCTTCAAGATGTTGGAGGTCTAGCCCTGACCTAGGTCCCCGCCTAGCGCTGTGTCTCAGTCACAGCTGCAGGGGGAGCACCCTGTGTGCCCGGATTTATGATACTGCCCTGACGCCTGCGAATGTGCCGAGAGAGTAGATAGATGGCAGGTGCTCTTACCACACAAAAAGGTGACTGTGAGGTGATGTTAATTAGCTTGACTACTGTAATGATTGTACTACGTTTATCAAATCATGATGTCTCCTTTAAACATAGAACAATTTTTATTTATTTTTTGATGAAAGACACCAGAGTGATTCCCTGTCCAAGGGGCTCAGTGTGGCCTCCTCAGAAAAGGAGCAAATTGGAATAAACTCTGGCTTCAGGGTGTCAGCGGAGAAGGTGATGCTTAAATTTCTTGGCCTTCCTTTGGCTGCCCACGTGTAAAATGAGAGACAGAGAGAGAAAAAGAGAGAGAGAGAGAAACATTTGTCGACAAATTTTTAATTAAAACAGATATAAAAGGCCAGATTTGGCACCTGGGCTGCCGATCAAGGGCCCCTGAAGGGTCTGCTCTTTCTGGACAAGGAAGAGGGGGCCTCGCTGCTGGTGTAGGGCCGGTAGGCAGGGCGCGGGGCTTGCTGTATCCGGCCCTGCACCGAGGCCTGAAAATAGCTGATGTGAGAGAAGGGGTTCCACCCTGCAAAAGGAAACAGCAGACACTGGGGACCCCCCCCCCCCACACACACACACACACACAGGCGCCCCCCAGACGGAGTGAGGCAGGGCGTTTCCTGGAATATAGCAAACAGCAGGCAGACTGCCCTGGAAATGTTTTTCCCCAAGAAAATGTCTTTTCTTAAAAAATATGAATGAATTAAATGAGAGCAAAGGAACTCTCCTCTGAGGCGTGCCGCTTTTCCCCAGCTGGACGAGGGCTGGATGGACGACGACAGGAACGACTTTCTGGACGACCTGCACATGGACATGCTGGAGGAGCAGCACCACCAGGCCATGCAGTTCACGGCCAGCGCGCTGCAGCAAGTAAGGCCACATTGCCCTCAAAGCCCTTCCAGGCCTCGCCTGGCCACGCCCATCCCCCCACCAGGCCTTACCCAGCCTAGCACAGCTCTTGCCCGACCACGCCCAGTCCTCGCAGGGCACGCCCAGCCCTCTCCTGGCCATGCCATTCCATCACCAACCTAGCCCAGCCTGCGCCAGACCCCCGCCCCTCAGTCCTTGCCAGGCCACGTCCAGTCCTCACCAAGTCCCGCCCAGCCCTTGCCAGGCCACGCCCAGTCCTCGCCAGGCCACACCCAGTCCTCACCAGGCCACGCCCATCCTAGCACAGCCTTCACCTGACCACGCCCAGCCCTTGCCCGGCCACGCCCGCCCTAGCACAGCCCTAGCCTGGCCACGCCCAGCCCTCGCCAGCCTTGTGGGCGGCCCGCTACAGGAAACCGCTCAGGTCTCCCTTAGAAGCTAAAAGGACCAGGGGAGACCTCCCACCCCCCTGGAAGGCAGCAGAAAGCCGTGCTTGCCCTTCTGGCCCCGAGGGAAGCGCTGCCCTGCACTCAGAACTGGGAAGGGACCTCTGACCTTCCACGTTTGCGGAGAGAGCACCCGTGGGGGCGGCACTGATGTAGAGCAGAGACATGGCCCCCTTTTCAAACGTGAAGCCCCTCCCCGTTTAACCTGAGCTGCCCCTGCCCCGGCCCTGTCTAGGCCACCTCCACGGTCCCGCACACCCCACGGACTGGGAGCTAGAGGTGGCTATGTGCTCGGGGCCATTCATCCAGGCCGGGCGGCTGTCCCCTCACTTTTTCTTTTTTAAATATATCTTATTGAACTTTCACAGAGAGGAAGGGAGAGGGGTAGAGAGCTAGAAACACCGATGAGAAACATCGACCAGCTACCTCCTGCACACCTCCTACTGGGGATGTGCCCACAACCAAGGTACATGCCAGGTTGTTGACAGGATTCAAACCCGGGACCCTTCAGTCTGCAGGCCGACACTCTATCCACTGAGCCAAACCCGTTTCGTCTGTCCCCTCACTTTTTCCGGCGGCATCCGTGGTCGCCCAGGAAGGTCTGGCTCATGCCCACAGCCCTCCCCTGTGCCCAGTGGTGGAGGCCCGCCGCCCCACCGCCCAGCCATGTCCTGCAGGGAAAGGTCACAGGTAGCGCTGCCCCCCAGACCCCTCGCCGTGACCATTGATTCTTGTTTTGTGCAGAAGAAGCACGAGGAAGACGGGGGCACCACGGACACCGCCACCATCCTGTCCACCCAGCACGAGAAGGACAGCGGCGTGGGCCGCACGGACGAGAGCACACGCAACGACGAGAGCTCGGAGCCGGAGAACAACGGCGACGAGGCACCCGCGCCGGCCGCGCTGGCCGCGCCGAGGACCCGCGCGGGCAGCCAGGACACGCTGGGCAGCGGCGACCTGCCCTTCAGCGGCGAGTCCTTGCTCTGGGCCGACTGCGCCGACGACGACGCGGAGTGCGAGAGCTTCCGCCAGCTGCTGGAGCTCAAGTGCCCGGCGGGGCGCGCGGACCCCGGGGAGCCCATGCGGCTGCTGGACGCCGAGCTGCTGGAGCTCCGGTGCCCGGCGGGGCGGGGCGCGGGCAGGGGCGCCCCCGAGAGCGTGGACCGGGAGCTGGAGCTGCTCAACGCCGAGCTGCGCAGCATCGAGCTCGAGTGCCTGAGCGTCGTGCGCGCGCACCGGGCCCGGCAGCTGCGCGAGGCCTGGACGCTGCCGCCCCCCGGGGGCTTCCGCGGCTGCGGCGACGCCATGGAGGCCGAGGGCGGGCGCCGCCGCCAGGAGCTCTCCGACATCACCGAGCTCCCCGAGAAGTCGGACAAGGACAGCTCGAGCGCCTACAACACCGGGGAGAGCTGCCGGAGCACCCCTCTCGCCCTGGACACGTCCCCCGACAGCTCCCTGCGGAGAGGGGGGGCCGAGGCGGCGACCCCAGGGGCCTGCGGGCCATCGCCGGAGAGCCCGCTCTGCATCACGGAGGAGGCGGACCTGCGCGGGGCCCCGCCGAGCCCGGAGCCCCGCCGCCGCAGCCCAGGGGAGGACGGCCCCAGCCCCAGCCCCGCACCCCCCGCGCCCGCGCCCCACAAGCTGGCCCACATCCCGGCGCACGCGCGGCGCTACCGCAGCTACATGCAGCTGGTGCAGCAGAAGTCGGCGGTGGAGTACGCGCACAGCCAGGTGAGCCTGCTGGGCGTGTGCAAGGACCTGGGCCCCCCGCCCGAGCCCCGGGCCACCGAGTGGAAGGTGAAGGTGCGCAGCGACGGCTCCCGCTACATCACCAAGAGGCCCGTGCGCGACCGGCTGCTGCGGGAGCGCGCGCTGCGCATCCGCGAGGAGCGCAGCGGGGTCACCACGGATGACGACGCGGCCAGCGACCTGAAGCTGGGCCGCTACTGGAGCCGCGAGGAGCGCAAGCAGCACGTGGCGCGCGCCCGGGAGCAGCGGCGGCGGCGGGCGCTCCTGCTGCAGAGCCGGCTGGACGGGCCCGCCCGCGGGGAGCAGCCCGCTACAGCCACAGAGGAGGACAGGAGGGGGGTGAGCATCCTGGAGCTGAGCCACAAGAAGATGATGAAGAGGAGGAACAAGAAGATCCTGGACAACTGGATGACCATCCAGGAGCTCCTGACCCACGGCACCAAGTCCCCGGACGGCACCAGGGTGTACAATTCCTTCCTCTCCGTGACGACTGTCTAAGCGGCCTGGATATAAGACGGCGCTACCGTTGGCGGTAGAAAACCCTGCCTCGTTCAAGGCGGCAAGTCTCTGTGTGTCAGATGACAAGGTCATGTGTACAGTCCACCTCTACCCTTCCAGGGGGCAGGGCGCTATTTGAAAGTGGAGAAAAGCCGCCCAGAACTGCTATCTCTGGAGGCAATCTGGACAAGCAGGGCCTTGCTCAGCTAGCAGGGCTGCTTTTTTACTTGTGACCTTTTGCAGAAAGTGCTTCAATTTCAAAAAGGTCTTTTGGAGCATCCTTCCATGGGAGAATGTGTTCAAACTATATTCACATGGGAGAAGTTACACTTGCTTTTTTTTTTTCCTGCCGAGAATACAACTACCATTGTGTATTTTTTAACGGAATCCTGTTTTATAACGTTCCTTTCCTGAATGTGTGTCTTAGGAGTGACCATTAATATATGATTTAGGTCAGGGCCTCAGCTCAAAACCACCCAACCAGTTAATGGTTGAATACACGTAACCAAACCGCCGTGTTTAAATGTATGTTTCACAGCTGTACACATGTTTCTGGTTCAAGTTCCCAGGCAGGCGTCGAGGTGTAAGCAGAAAGCTGAGGATGGAGCAGCCACCCAGGAGTGCAGAGCACGTGTGCAAATAGCGCAGCCGGTGGGTCCGAGGTGCGCCCACAGGGGGCGTCGCGAGCGGAGACGGTGTGTGGACAGTGTAAGCGCTCTCCTCGCTGACCTTTCTCTGTGTAGATGCGAAGGGACGGGCTCTTTTTACAGGCAGAGTTCACAACGTTGTGCATACTCACGAACATTAAAGAAAATGAAGTTGAAATAAATTATTTTCTATTTGATACGTTTGGAAGTGGTTTCTCATTTTTGTTTTGTTTTTTTGTTTTTTGAAGGGGTGCCTTGAAAATGAAAGCCCTTTGCCGTGTTGATTTTTTTTTTCTTCCCTTCACTGTATTACCTGCTGCTTCTCGGGTCATTAAACCCTTCCTTCGTAGAAAGGTAGAAACCCAAGGTCTGTCGGCGAAAAGTAAGGAATCGAACTCACCGTGTGACCCTGCTTGCTGGCAGTCATTCTTGTAGAACGAAGGTGACCAGACGTCCCGCTTTTGTCGGGACGGCCCCGAGTTTTAACAATTTGCCCCACGTCCTGCAGCGTTTTAACAATTTGTCCCGATTGTTAAAACTCGGGACTGTCCCGCCAAAAGCGGGACGTCTGGTCACCTTAAGAAAGCCTCCCCATGGCCCCGCCTCCTACAAACGGGAATAACTATGAACACGTTTAGGGGTCAGGGTCACGCTCAGGATGAAACCTCTGGTGGACTGCTGCCATCTCTGCCTGGCGGTGGTCATTGACATCGGCTGTGAGGAGGCCACCCTCCCGTGTCTAAGGTGCGTCTGAAAACCACACAACATGTCCATAGAAGAGCCCAGGTCACCAAAGTGGGGGTGGGCGTCCACCCCACTATCTTTGAGGACCTTAATGTTCAGCACAGGCATCCTCTGCCACGATGCCACATGTCTGGGGCATAGATTCCTCCCACAGACCCTCTCCCAGCCCAAACTCATCTCCCTCGGGGCCCCTGAGCCTCGGAGCCACACTCTGCAATAGAACCACTTGATGAAGACATGCTCACGCTCACAATGAAGCCCTCTGCCCATCACTTCTTTCAGGACCGGCCGGGCAGAGGGAATCCATTCCTCTGCTCAGCCCCGCAGGTGGAGAGAGAGGCTCCCGCAGGAGGAGCGTCTGGCCTGGTTTCCACGTCTCCAGGTGAGCTTCCCGCAGCAGCGCCCTCTGGGCGCATGCCCTGTCTCCCAGGGAACAGGCACCCCTGGGATGAACTATAAAGGCAAGCGCTGCTGCCAGGCACAGAGGGGTTGGTGTCTTTAGGGAAATAGCTCTGCTCCCCTCGCGCTCTCATTAAAACGATGGGGGAAGGGCACAGTGCGGCCGGAAGAACACAGTTCCCACCTCCCTGAGCAGGCAGCTCCGGGCTCAGGCCGAGGGGCTGCTCACCGGGCTCCCCATGAGCCTCTGGATGAGGGGGTTCCCTGTGCCGCTCACCACAGCGTGGAGGGAGATAAAGCCAACATATGCCAGATCCTCCCATGCTGGCTTGTTTTTAAATCACTTGTTTAAGTAACTAACCCTGGGTTTTTACAATGCAATGCGAGGGTTTCCCCGAATCTAATTTAGCCAATCAACTCCTGAAAGAAAACGGAAGAGACCTCAGAAATCATCATTTTATGAATAGCGGGAAACTCGAGGAGACACAGAAATGTAAGAAATGCGGTTTATTAACGAGCTCCCCCCTACATACCCCCGTCTCAGGATTGGAGAGAAATCCACTCCTAACGAGGGTCACCTGCAGCCTCGCCTCCCCGCCTCCCGTCAGTCCGGGGCTGTGACTAACCGGGTCTTTGGTTAAAGGCCTGAAGAACATCCACTCCTGCCGATGCGGACAATTGGCGGGAAGGAAGGGGGACTCAGCCACAACACCTTTTTTTTCTGTGGCCTCGGAGGCTGGAACCCAGTTTCCGGAGAAGAAAGGTCACTTCTTTCACCTGCGACAGACAGCAGGACCCCTCCCCTAATCTCCCGCCGTGGCCTGTGCTGCTCCCCTGAGCACCTGGCGTGCTTGCGAGTCCGTTCAGGCTCACAGCCACTGTGGGGGCAGCTGCGTAACATTTCCAGTCTCAGTCCCCGGAGGCCAGGTCCTCACCCCGGGGGACACAGGGACAGCCGTCCGCGCTGAGTCCCCTTCCCACCCGTCCATCCTCCGGCTTGTTTATTTCCGTTGCACGGAATTGAGTTTGCAAAAGTCAGACCCCCTGGGATCCAGCCAGGCTCGCGTGAGGCACCAGGGAGCTGTGACTTTTCACAGCGTGAAGGCACTTTGGGGGCGGCTCAGGGAGAAGGGGCTTCCGCACCCCGGTCTGCTAGACGCAGAGGTGCCCCCGATGCCCGTGGGCAGTGCCAGCTTGCCGCTGGAGAGGATCTTCCTGATTCCAGGCACCGAGGGTCACATCCCAGCAGCCTGTGCACCTAGTTAGCTCAGCTGACCTCCTCCAGGCTCCCAGCAAGCGGAACCTCTCACCTCTCTCCAGGGGACCGCTGGGGGGCACTTGGCATCCAGGTAGGAGAAGGGGACCCCTCCCATCTCCCCTCCCCCTGCCGTGCCCCTTACCTTCCGGAGCCACCGTTTTCTGCCATTTCCCTCCGGACTGGTTCCGTTTTCTGCTTTAACGTCCAGAACGCCTGCCATTGAGACTCAAAATACGGAAACAGCCAGGCCCGGCCATGTTACCATGCCATCATTTATGAATCGAGCTCGATTCATTTGTTTAGTCAGATGTAAAGGGCAATAAAAAGCGATTGACTAAGAACAATTAAAACAGTAAAAGTAAATTGTTTGTGTCCATTAAAACCTGCTGAGGCCGTCAGTGGAAAATTGTGGGGCCTCCCCGTGAAAATTAAAACTATTGATTTCCCCAGAATGTATGTGAATAGCAGAGTCCTAATTTGTTTTGTTTGTTGTTGTTGTTGTTTTTTTACTGGCTGCAAGCCCCTGGGATCACGGGGAAGGTAGGCCTTCAATAAGCGCTTTTGGTGGAGTTAATAAAGATTTGGGAAAGACAAATATGATAAGCCTCGGCCGAGATGTTTCAGGGGGGGAATGAATGTGTCGGAGTGGCACCAGGCCCAGGCGCATGCTCCGTAATTTATTGCGTTTTGGGGCTGAAAATGGAAAATCAACCGCAGGATATATGGTCTTCATAAGCTGAATTTTTAGGGCTTTGGCTTAATTTATGTGAGCGAGAGGATTCTTTTATTATTGTCATTTTATGTTTTTATGTGCCACACTAAATCTTGTATTCCACGAACTGTTACTTTTTTAGTGTTCAATTAAAACACCGACATAAAAGGAATTCACATGGACAGATCTTTTGCCGTGAGGGGAAACTTGGGGGGCCCCTCTGGCTCAGAGGAGGAGGTCCCGTCAGGAGACGTGTTGTTGGAATTAAAAAGCTGTGAAAACCAACAGCATAACAGGAAGGTGTCACGGAATCGGGCTGGACATGAGCTAGTATTAGGTTTACATTCTTAATAAATGAGAATGCAAACTGATACACTTCTCTGGAGACCTGGGTCTGAACTTACTGTAGAGCAGTAATTAAGTGAATGGTCGATAAGCAGAAATCAGACTTTTAATCTTTACACATGTTAGGCATGGTTTTCAAATAAGGGTGGATAAAGTTAGAGAGTACGACCGCCCTTGGAATATGACATTTAAAATGGCAATTACTGCTCTAGCCGGTGTGGCTCAGTGGATAGAGCGTCGGCCTATGGACTCAGGAGTCCCAGGTTTGATTCTGGCCAAGAGCATGTACCTTGGTTGCGGGCACATCCCCGGTGGGGGGTGGGCAGGAGGCAGCTGATGTTTCTCTCTCATCAATGTTTCTGGCTCTCTTTCCCTGTCCCTTCCTCTCTGTAAAAAATCAATAAAATATATTTTAAAAAAATTTTTTAAATAAAATAAAATTATCTAAACTTGATACCCAGACACTGATGTTTAATAAGAGAAAAAGTTTCAAACAAATAGTTTCTTTGTTCCCTTTTTGGGAGACTTTTGTTTCATTCTTCACCCCCATTCCCGCCACAGGAGTTTTTTAAAGAGTCCATAAATAGTTTACCTGCAGAAAACGCTGTGATTTCTGAACATTTATTCTTTTTTCTCTTTATTTCGCAGCAGTATTGAGGGGTACTTGACCGCTACAAATTGAATATATTCAAGGTGTACAAACGATAATTTACCATCCCTATACATTGTGAAATGATCAATCGAATTAATGAGCACACCCTTCACCTCACATCGGTACCACTGTGTCTATGTATGTGGTAATAACTTAAGATCTACTCCCTTGCCCTAGCCAGTTTGGCTCAGTGGATAGAGCGAACAGAAAGGTCCCAGGTTCGATTCTGGTCAGGGGCACATGCCCAAGCTGCTGGCTTGATCCCCAGTAGGGGGTATGCAGGAGGCAGCCAATCAATGATTCTCATCATTAATGTTTCTATCTCTTTCTCCTTCTCCCTTCCTCTCTGAAATTAATAAAAAATATATATATTTTTTAAAAATCAACTCTTAGCAAATTTCAAATAAACAGCTCAGAATTACTAACTAGAGTCACCACACTGGACATCAGACTCTCGCAACGTACTCACATCACACAAACTGAGCCTCTAACCAACTCTCTCCCTCCCCCCGGCCCTCCAGCCCCCGGCAGCCTGCACTCTCCTCTCTGCTTCCATGATTGGGACTTCTCTTCAGGAACCACCTCATACTGCAGTCACCTTCCTGTGTCTGCCTTGTGTCCTTCGGCGTCACGTCCTCAGCGTCCATCCATGTTGTTTCAAATGCAGAACCTCCTCCTCTGTGAACACGGAGCCCTTTGCCCTCGTGTGTGTCAGCCACCTGTGGTCTCTCTGCCCACATCCCAGCGCCGCTGCCTCATTCCCGGGAGCCGGGACCTGGAAAGCACCTGGGCGCTGGCTGCTCCTGGCCCAGATGCAGACGTGGGCCAGCTGGGCACCCACCCTGCCTCCCAGGGCGACCCCGAGGCGTTGCCTGCAGATACTGGAGGGGAGGGGTCCGCAGGGGAGCATGTGCAGCCTAAGGAAGCGCTGCGGGTGCCCTGGGCCGGCAGCCTTAGGACCACCCAGGGCACAGCCTCCAGGACAAAGGGGCTTGCATCTTGGGGATGAGGAATCTGTGAGAATCTGCTCAGAAGGATCTACACATTTCCTGTGTGTTTATTTATTGGCTGAGAAAAGCCTGCCTGTTATGGTCTTAAATGAAGCATTCCTGCTATTAAAAAAAAAAAAAAAAAAAATAGGGCAGGGCTGAAACCAGTTTGGTTCAGTGGTTAGAGCGTCAGCCTGCGGACTGAGGGGTCCCAGGTTTGATTCCGGTCAAGGGCGTGTACCTTGGTTGTGGGCACATCCCCAGAAGGGGGTGTGCAGGAGGCAGCTGATCGATGGATGTTTCCCTCTCATCGATGTTTCTAACTATCTACCCTTCTTTCTCTCTGTGAAAAAGTCAGTAAAATATATTTTAAAATAAGGCAGGCAGGGAGTTTCACCGGAAACAGAATTAAGCAGAGAATCACCCAGCTCTCCATGCGGGGCCTTTGGCTGGTCCTCCAGGGCTAACGCAGCCGAGAACTCAGGTGCTGGGACCCAGTGACCTCCGGCTGGTGTCCAGATGCCAGCGATGCCGGGTGAGCAGTGCCCGGGGTGCGGGCTCCTGGTGTCTGCGCAGCCCCTCTCCTGATAGGCTGGCCTGGCGGGAATTCTGAATTTACTTACATTGTGGAGCGAACACCGGTAACGATCACTGGAGTCCAGACCACATTAAAATTTAGGGAGCCTTGATTAGCCGGCCAGCTGGCCAGCCAGCTGACTGGTGACTGCTCTGCCTTTCTCCACGCAGGGAGACCAGAGAGCAGCCCCGACCCTTTTGCAAGACTACTTTTTAAGCACATTAACCACATCCTGTTTTCGCAGAGTAAGCAACCCAAGACAAAGCAGTTTTTCCCAAATACTGTCAGGGCCATGCTATTGACGACCATGTTATTTACAGGGTCATCCTGTTCTTTAGAAAGCTGACAGTGTTCTATCCTGCAAGGCTATTTTATGAGGTGCAAGCGGAAGGGGCCATGAGACCTGGCCTGGTGTCAGCGCTGACAACCCTGTCTGGGGCCTAGTCCGCGGCCTCTCCGGAGTGCTCAGAAATGCCCGCTCTCTAACAACCCGGGGAAGCTGGCCCCTGCGCCATCTAAACCGCTGAACGGCGAGGAGGGGCTGGAGTGCTGGGGACGAAGCGATGTACCCCGTGCCCAGTGCGGGGACTCCATCCAGCCCACGACCCCGCCAGCGCGGGTGTCTTCGTGGATTAAATTTGAAATAGGAAAAAACACGAGGGTGGGCGTTAGGACAGATGTGCTTGAGAAGACACCGAGGCTGTGTTCCCTCTCTGATTCTCCTTTTCCTTGCCTCTGCCCGGCTGGCAGCCCCCAGGTACCTCCTGCAGCTTCCATTGGGGGCGGGGACGTCCTGCCCAGGTGGGAAAATAACGAAACCTAACCATCTTCTCATCTTTGCGGCGGATATTGTAATGATTTATTTATTGTTATTTCGTTCTGTACTCTAGAGTCTACACCATAGTAATTGATTCCAGAATTCTTGGGCGGTTTTAACCTTTTGAAGTTTGGGTGTCCCCAGACCACAGAAAGCACCCCCTCCCGAGGGAACACGAGCTCTGTGGGGGTTTGTGTAAGCGCCACGCTGCTCCCAAGGGAGAGTCAGGCACCCAGCAGCTGCAGTTTGGGGGGGGACCCTGGAACGGGGCCTCCACAGCAAAGAACCTGGGCTACATCGGGCTCCATCATCCAAGAGGGGGCACATGTTCTCCCTGGTTTCGGAGAAAAACACTCTACTTCCCCATAAACCAGCTGGCGGGCGGGCCCATCTGCCCGGGAGGGCGGGAAGGAGTTGGCAGGGCTTCCAAACCCTATTAGGACGACCTTGGACATCCTTGGAGATGGGGAACCAGCCCTTTTAGGCTGCCGGGCACGGTGATACACCGGGAGTGACAGGAAAGTGAGATGGGCTGCTCGGGGAGATGTGTCTGTAGCTAAAGCAGCGCCTGAGAAAAAACAAATGGTTCGGGGAAATCCTCAAGCAAATGTTTGCAGGAAAACAGCCCCGGCGGTCCCCGGGGGACTTGAAAGGGTGCGTGGCTGGCGTTCCCCTCCCCAGAAGGCAGAGGCAGGGAGCCCCAGGCCAGCACCTCCCCGTCTGAGGGGCCCCTCTCAGGGCGCCTGGAAAACGCTCACGGCCGAGGACGCTCCAGGTACCGCTTTCGCTTTGATTTTTTGATTTTTTTTTTTTTAAACTGCAGTTTTGATTAAGGACAAACATATTGATGTTTGGTTCTGAGGTGCGGGTGCTTCCCCGATCTTTCCCCGTGAAGTCTGGACCGAGGCGGCAGCAAACAAAACCTAATTAGCCCTTTTGAAGTTTCCCCAAACCCCAGATCTTTCTAAGCCCCCCCTCTCCCCTCGACTTTTCCTAGTCTAACGTGAAGTGTGGTCTCTTCTGGTGCTGAGAGTGTTTTCATCATGTGTATATCCAAAAGCAGTTTGCATGCGATGCATATGGAAACGTTCAGGGGGGAAGCAGACTCGTGCCAGCAATTTACATTGAGATATAAGAAAGTAAACAAATTGATGAGCAGCACAGTGGCTGCACCTGTGACAGAGCAACACTAGCAGGATGTTGATCGTGGACGCGGCATAGCGGGCATCCGGCGAGTCCCTTTTATGTGTGTGAGGATGTTCCCAGTGAACTACGGGGAGGGGAAAGAGCAGGTCTGTCACGGAGGTTTTTACCCAGATGAAACCCGGGCTCTTCCTGCTATCACAGTCCTGTGTGCAGGAAGCTCGGGCCGCTAATTGCCTCTGAAGACCGGGGAAGTCCCAGGGAGCATGGATTGGTTTCTCTTGCGTCTTTAATTTGTATATTGACAAACCTAAAAGCCCTGCTTTTTCTTAACACATAAAAGTGTATACATGTACACCTTTTAGGAAAAAAGAGAGAAGAAACGTCCCCTCGTACGGAGCTCTTTTTTCCAATGATCCACCTTCCCCTCTTGGTAGCCGCTGTGTGTGCTGGGACCGCTCTGGTTTGTTTATATTTTTATCTCACAATAAATTTGGGACATCTTTCCAGGACGCCACGTGTGAATCTTCCCCCGTTTCTTCTTAAAGTTCTCCCTAGCTCTCCAGTTCCATGCATCTGCTGTTCTTTATGTAACCAAATATTGGCTGATAGAAGCCTTAGGCCCATGGTCGGCAAACTGCGGCTCGAGATCCACATGCGGCTCTTTGGCCCCTTGAGTGTGGCTCTTCCACAAAATACCACGGCCTGGGCGAGTCTGTTTTGAAGAAGTGGCTCTTCTGTTAGAAGAAGTTTAAGTTTAAAAAAAAAATGTGGCTCTCCAAAGAAATTTCAATCTTTGTCCTGTTGATATTTGGCTCTGCTGACTAATGAGTTTGCCGACCGCTGTGCTAGGCAGATCACTGACACGTGCTGGGTCTATTTGTCTTTGGTCATTCGTGGTCACACGTTATTCCATTTAAATATCTTCCGTGTTCTTATGGACGTAGCATTTTCCCTGAGGTCATCTGGCTTCTCTATGGATTTCCAAAAGGAAGGCCTTGTTGGTAACAAAGCACGTAATCATCTCTCTTCACGCTGGCTTTCCCCCTCTTAGTCTTAGGTCTTGTTTTCAGTTTCTTACCATACTGCCCCTGTGTGTTTTCTGGAGCCATTGTAGTATATTCACCAGAGCAGCTTTCTCTCGTATACATCGGCATTGTTCATCGTCTAGCTCGGTGGTCGGCAAACTGCGGCTCTCGAGCCACATGCGGCTCTTTGGCCCCTTGAGTGTGGCTCTTCCACCAAATACCACGTGCTGGCTCGCACGTACAATGCGATTAAAACTTCGTGGCCCTTGCGCAGGAGTCGGTTTTCGGCTCTCCGAAGAAATTTCAGCCGTTGTCCTGTTGGTATTTGTTAGCTCTGTGGACGAATGAGTTTGCCCACCTCTGGGCTAACTTCCCAGATAAACGAAGGCCTTTCTGTAAAAGGCCCCCCGCCCCCCGGCGGCACGGTGGGAGCTCTCGCGCAGTCCAGTCACCACGCTTCGGCTGTGGGTCTTCTCCGTGGCCTTCCCTGGGGCATGAGGATGTGAGGACGGCACGGGATGGTTTCCTCTCCGAGAAGACATTGGCTGGCTTCCCCCCTCCCCCCCGCTGGGGCCACGCGGGAGCTTCCGAGGGCTGTGGAGGGTGCACTGGGCAGGCCTGGCTCTGCGCGGGGCCCGTGTCCCCAATCCCACCCGCCCCGTCGCTCACCCGAGACCACATCCATCTCTGGCGCTCGCTCCTTCACACCTCCTGCAAATCGAAGACAATTACGAGGCCGTTTGAGAACCATCATGCCTAAATGCAAATGCTTAAGCCTTATTAGGCTGTTAGCATGTTGCTGAGTTATTTCCTTATGGTTAATTACTTCATTTCTTTATAGCAGCCCAGGACGGAGTGCCGGCGAGGTGCGTTCCCGCCGCCGTTAGAAAACGCGAGGACCAGAGGCTGCCCAGGAGCCCCCCCCCCCCCCCTCTCGTCCCCGGCGAACTCTCCCCGTGCTCTCCCTTCCTCTTTGTTTGTGGCCAGCGGAGTTCTTCGGTCTCATGTAGTTTTTGTTTTTAAATAAATATTTAGCTCCGGGGATCGTGATGAAAAGCTCTTTACCGGCTTAATGAAGGGTTTTTATGGGCCTCCGTAACATCAGTGTCTTAATTACTACAAATGGGTAATAAACCCTTCCCCGTACGTGAGGATGGGGAGCCCAGAGTGCGCGCCACCGTTAGGAGCAATTGGATTCTCACTTGATAATTCGGTGAAAAGGGGAGTAAATGTTGCGAATCACAGCCCGAGGGGGAGTCCCTGCAGAGCCACCAGAAAGCAGGCAGCAGAACTAATTTTCCAGAGACTTTCTGCATGTTTTTTTTTTTGCAGGGAGGGAGGGGTGACAAATGAAAAATAGAAATTCATGCAGGGCATGAAATAGTGGCTCATTTGGGGGCTGCTAATTAATTTCTCGGTGTGTCAGAGACACTTCCTTCCCCAGAGAAATGGTCCTTAAATTCAGGGGGACACCCAGAGGGAACCCGCCTCAGTGCCTCAGGGAGGGTGCTGTGGGTTCTCATTGTGTGTGTGTGTGTGTGTGTGTGTGTGTGTGTGTGGTGTGAAGAGATTCAGCCCAGCTGGTGTGGCTCAGTGGTTGAGCGTCAATCTATAAACCAGGAGGTCACGGTTTGATTCCCGGTCAGGACACATGCCTGGGCTTCGGGCTTGATCCCCAGTGTGGGGGCGTGCAGGAGGCAGCTGATCCATGATTCTCTCTCATCATTGATGCTTCTCTCTCTCTCTCTTCCTCTCCCTTCCTCTCGGAAATCAATAAAAATATATTTCTTTAAAGAGTAACTGTGAGAGAGAGAGAGAGAGAGAGAGAGAGAGACAGACAGACAGACAGACTCACTTGGTTTTACAAACCCACTTACTGGTTCGCTAAAGGCCAGCCAGGCAACCTCAGAGGCAGTGGGTTCAGGCCTGCACATGAGCGTGTGAAGAGCTGTTCAGATCTGAGTAAGCCACAGACTGAGCTCTCCTGGGATTTCCTAGTCGGAGGCCGCAGACCGGAGTGTGTCTGAGAGCTGCCTGGGGAAGGCGCAGGAGGTCCGGGCCCTCTGGGAGAGGGGACTCGGCGGGTTTGGGCCGAGTCCAGGGTCTTTACTAACAAGGACCCCCCACACACACCGTGTTTGCAGAACACTGGCTGCTGCTTTTGGTGGTTTAAACATTCCGCTTGAAACTGTCCCTTTTCTTCTTTCTTTCTTTTTTTGTTCTTGTTATAGAAACCTTCTTAATTTTAGTCAGTTCCTAACCAAAGGGGACCAGATTTCAAGCTAAAGAGTGTAAAGATTGCTTACATACAGGAGGTCTACTTTTTGCTCTTTCCTTGGCTACAATCTTCAGATTCTAGCAGCCCCAAGGTCACTCTAGAAAATGGCAGTTATTGGCAAAAACTGGCCCATGAATTGAGTACATAACAGTGTCTCTACCTCTTGTCATAGCACTGGTTCAAATTAAGGGGTGGAGGGTGTCCTAGAGAATCCAGAGCATAGCTCTGAAGAAAGAGTGTGCCTCCAGCTCCAAAATCCTAATTAATAAGCTCTTCCAGTAATATTTTTGTCAGACCTGTTTCTACAATGATATTCGACTGGAGGCCTGGTGCACTAATTCGTGCACCAGTGGGGTCCCTCGGCCTGGCCTGCTGGATCAGGCCAAAACCAACTCTCTGACATCCCCCGAGGGGTCCCAGATTGCAAAAGGGCACAGGCCAGGCCGAGGGACCCCACCAGTGCACTATCAGGGCCGGGGAGGGACACAGGAGGACTCCGGGGCGTGTCTGGCCCATCTTGCTCAGTCCCAATCATCCGGACCCAGCAGCAAGCTTACCTACCAGTCAGAGCAGCGTCTGCCCCTAGTGGTCAGCGGATGTCATACTGAGCAGTTGAGTGGCCTTAGCATATCATTAGCATACTATGCTTTGATTGGTTGAACAGATGACCAGACACTTAGCATATTAGGCTTTTATTATATAGGATTAATCACTTTAATAGGGATTTAGCATTTAAATCGTTTGCCTTACACTTACTTTCTCTTTGTTCTCCCCCCTGTCTCTAGATTCTCAATGTTCCATAATGTCTTATTTATTTTCAAATTAACTGGTTACAAAGCCAAAACATGTTTGTCTTCCCTTCAACTCCAGGTTCCCTGACATCATCTCATTTTTCCCCATTGGAAAATGGGTCCACAATACATAACCCAAGAGGATCACTCAGCCCCACATAAATCTTATATTTCACTTACCAGCTCACAAATTGAGGCTCAAGCTTTGCTTCAAATAGTAATACATTTTCAATCCTTAAAAGGTATAAAAAGGTCCAAGGAGAAAAAGAAAATGTTTGATTCTACCACCCTGACGTGGGTTGGTTAGTATTTAGGCCAAGTTGGCTTGGAGTCTTTCAGATCTAGATTTTGCTCAGGATTGACATTCTCCAGGACTCTGTCGTAGGAAGTTCCTAGAAACATCTCCTCTGTCCGCCCACATTTCTCCTGGAGCCATTCCCTGGGGAGAGTCCAGCCTGGTCCTTGGAGGTGCCTCACACGACCCACACCATCTGCTCTTGGCGCCTTTCAAACTGGTCCTCCCTCCGGGGCCTCCGGGGCGGTTCTGAGGTCCAGTCTGGGGAAGAGGGAAGGAAGTTTCTCTCTCCCCTTTCGCCTCCTCACCTCCCTCTGCCCCTCACTTCTTTCCTCTGCTGTTTCTATTCCGGGTGAAAACACAGACCTTCCCCGGGGGTCTTTTTGATCAATACCCACAGGACACACCGCAGCTGGAGACTTCGGGTTGTGACTGTTGTAATTGGATACTTGCCGTGCCAGTAGCCGCCACATGGTTTCTTCTGGTTAAATGACATTTATTTGACATCCTTTGTCACATGACTGATCTCTGTCCTGTGCAGCCCATTTATCTTCTCCCCGTCGATGGGTCACAACCTCTGCACAGATGCTCACAGCGGCATGGACACATTGGCTGCTGAGCGTTGGCGGTGGGCTGGGCACAGGGGCAGCAGCTATAGCATGTCCCCTGACCTACCCCTCCCGCCCCTCTGCCCAGCCACTGGTGGCATGGAGACCTGACAAGTGAGGCTCAGAGGGATAAAGGAACTTGCTTTGATGTGGCAAAGTGAGGGTTCCAACCTAACTGGTTTCCTGGAGGCTGAAGTCAGTGAATGAATAAAACGGTCTTCCACCAACAGAAGGAACTTTCTAGAATGGCAGTGAGATGTCTGCCAGACGAGAGACCTCACATAGCTTCAGGAACTGGTTCTGCTGGGAGGTTCTGGGCCATGAGAAGCCTGCCAGCCCCTAGCGGTTTGTCTCAGTGGATAGAGCGTCGGCCTGTGGAGTGAAGGGTCCTGGGTTCCATTCCGCACATGCCCGGGTTGCAGGCTCCGTCCCTGTGGGGGGCATGCAGGAGACAGCCAATCAGTGATTCTTGCATCATTGATGTTTCTCTCTCCCACCCTCCCCTTCTCTCTGAAATCCAGGATGGAGTTGAAAAAATATAAACACAAACACCCCAGGGGTCACACCAAAGACACAAGGGAAGTCACTCACCTTCTATTTCCTGGTCTCTGGCCCTCCTGTCTAAACACAGAAATACGTGGTCCGGCAGGGGCTGGAACTAGGAACTGGGCCCCACACAGGCTCATACTGTCAGGAACTTGGAAACGAACCCATGAAGTCGGTTCCTGTGTTTGGGAGGAGGACTGATCGTGTAACTGGGTCTCAGAATTACACTCTCACATAGAATACGTTTCTTAAAGGATACATAGCAAAGCCGTGCTGACTGGACGCTTATGTACATTACAGTATCTATTACTGCAGCTGCACTGAGTAACCATAGCAATTGTTTAGAACTTGGACCAGAGAGAGTGTTTTGTTTTGTTTTGTTTTTTGAGGCATAATGGTCTTCACGAGCACTCTTTTAGAAGTGTCAGCTCAGGGTGGGTATCAGATGGAGCCTGATGACGAGGCCGTTCGATTGTGGTTAGAAAATTCACCACCACAGTGCCTCCCTCCCACTCCCCCAGGTCCCAGCTCCCAGGACTGCTTTGGCTTCAGGTGCTTCGAGCTATTTCGAATGCATTTCGTGAACCTCTCTCCCCACCGTTTGTCTGCTCCTGGAGGAGGATTCCTGGCGGGGGGGCACCCCAGGTCTGCCTGTGAGCCCACTGCCCAGCTCAGAGCAGGGGCTGGGGTGGCTCCTGGGAGACCCCAGGCCAGGGATGTCACCACAGCTGGAATGCCCCGTGACCCCGGGACAGAGAAGTGCCCCGTCTGTCCGCATCAAGGTTGCACGTCTCTCTAATTCAGGTTCATTAGGCACCGGGGTGCTGGCCTCCCCCTTGAGCCCGAGACAGAAATGGTGCAGCCCAGGCCCGGGCTGTGCTGGCCAGGGGTCCCCCCCCCCTCACCCCGCTGCACTCACGCCTCTGCCGGGCTGCGTTTTCGCCTGCAAGGGCTGCTGCCCAGCACGGGTGAACGGCTAATCCCTTTAGGAGATGGTCCCGTGCAGGGCTATCTTATCAGAAATGGCCCCGGAGGAAAGTGAGTGTTACCTGTGGCTGAGAGAAGCCTCCCAGAACAGGCCCCATGTGATGAGGTCGGGAAGGCCTGCCGGCCTGCCCTCCTGGGCTCGCTGGCTCTTCGCCGTGGGGATGCTAAAGGCAGCCAGTGAGTTCCCCTTGGCATCCGGTGTGAGATAACACAGACGTGGGGGCGGTTAGGGCACCGGCCGTGGTGACGAGAGGTCACCGAGGTATTTTAAAACCACCTTTTAAAGGTAGTTTTCATCACTGCTAGTTGGGGGTTAGCGCTGGCTCCAGTGTTAGTTAATAGATGAAGGAATCCTGGGTTTGGAAGCAAACTCCTGATGCCATCTAGTCTCTCCTGACAACGGCACTCAGGAGAGAGGATTCCAGAACTTGGCCTGGTTTTAGAAATGAGCGCAGTCATCTAAGTGGCGTTTTCCGGTTGCACGTGTGTTGGGGGGGGGGGGTGGCTGTATTAGGGGAGGTGGCATTGGCGGGGCTCCCTGGCACCGTCATCACACAGAGAATGAAGGAACCGTGTCTCTGTGGAATTGCTGGGATTATACGTGACCCACGCCAGCCTGCATCTTTTGGCCATAAAGCCACGATGCCGTAAATCTGGAAGAAGACAGGCAAATTACAAATTAGGCATATTGTGCGATTAGCTGCAGATTCCGTGATAAATCCTGCACATAAAACATCCCCTGCGATGGCTCTAGCTAGGAGGATTTGTACACTCTCCATAGCTACCCTTCAAAGCGAAGACCGATGAAGAATGGTTTGGCCAAGCAATAAATACACAATGAAGCCTCACCTCTGACCTTCCCTGCTTTCTATGAGGTCAGAGTTGGGATGGGTTATAAACCATGATTTATGCCTGGAAGTCTCCGGAATGTTTTTAAAGCAGCCCTTCCCCCGCCCCCCACTGGTTTGATTTGGAGTCGTTTGATTATTCATCAGCATCTAGAACTTTCCCTTCTTAGCATCGGGTAGAATGGTGGGAACGTTTGTTTCACATTGGCTACAATTTGATTTTCAAGGTTTGGCTTTGTTTTCCACCTCCGTGCCTTATTTTTTCACCTAGTTTTGAATCTATTGCATTATATGAAGGTTAGTATAATGCACTAGACGGTTGCAGTAAATAAAAACCCAAGACACCTACGCCTATCCAGGCGATCCTAATGCAATTGAAATAAAGAGTTTTCAATCGGATTTCCAGCCATTTTCTTCGGCAGATACAGGTTTTTCTATTTTCCTTCAAACCTCACAGGCCTAATCGCTTACGGGAGCGTTGAGAACCCAAAGACATACGCTCCGCACACAGTCCTCGTGCGTTTTAAAGCGCTGCCTGGCTGGGCGGCGTGGGCCTCTGGTGAAAAGACGTTTGTAGAAACGGTAATTCCTTACAAGGTGACGGGTTCACAGCAAGAGAAGACAAACTGGTTTTGCTCCCGAAGGAGCCTCATGTTCATTGGAGATGAGAGAGGCGCAGGCGAATTCCTTTTTGCCCCCGTGTGGGCTTTACGTTTGGGGGTTGATGGATTAGCGCGATTGCAATGTGTACGACCCTTAACCTGCAGCATTGGCGGCTCTAGCCCAGCAGCCTGGACATGGCCAGGTGCTCACTCACGCATTCCTAGTGCCCACCTGCTCTGTGCCCGTTTCTTCCCCTGCCACGTGGCACCTTTGGGGACGAGACTGTTGGCGACACACTTGGGGGGGAAAAAACTTCACCTGCGGGGTGCACGCCTCTCTCCTCCCCACCCTTCTCCAGGCTGTGAGCGTGCGTTCTCCCAGGGGTGCCCAGCGTGTCCCAGGGAAAACGGCAGCCTCACGGAGCATCCTTGGCGAGGGCTGGGTGTGGGCCTGTGGCCACGGCCGGGAAGCCAGTCCCAGCTGTGAACACGTCATCGCCGCCATCAGGAGCGGGACTCGGAGGGAGCCGTTCCCTCAATTCCCCAGCAGGCACAGGGTCTTCCAGCGACATGTCTCCGGTGCCACTGCTTCTCCTTGTACCCTGAGCCGTCATCCTGCTCTCATTCCTGCTCTCCTCATTCCTGTTGTGCCCATGCCAGCCGCCGGGTGACCCCGCTCTCCAGTCCCCTCAGCTCCGAGGCCACAGCTCACTTACGGGTTTTGCTTTGTTTGTGTCAAGCTCTTCTTGTTTCCCAGGAGCTGTGGTCAGTGCCCCCGGGACGCGGGCCTGTGCGCTGCACTGGGAGTAGCTGCGCCTTCAGTGACCTTTCAGGGTGGGAGCAGCGGGCGGTGGCCGGGCAGGGAAGGGGAAGGGTGGCCCACGGCCTCTCCTCTCAGGAGCCCAGGTCCCAGTCGGCAGGAAACTTTCCCGGCAGCTGCGATGGCCGTGGCCGGGCGCTCACTGAACCCCAGTTGTTCGTGATAGTGAACACGCAGGCACGGAAACGACCCTGAGGCAAAGCCTGTCCTTAACCCAGAAGAGAAAGAAAGGTTTTCCCGCATCAGAGGGCACATGCCGAGCCATACGGCGGCCTCTGAGGCCGGTCCTGGTGGTACCACCTGGCTGGGGGTGACTGGTCCCATTAACACTGGAACTTGGTGAAACCAGTCACCTGGAGCCAAAGCTGCCGGCTGCACGCGTGTTTTCTTTACTTATCGTTGGGGAGAAACGCCAGCCAGCATGGTAACTGGTTTTCCTGTAGCAGGCGGCAAGGCTTTGTGGTAACCCACCACAGAAAGCAGCCCCCAACACCCAGCGGCTTTTTTTTAAAACAGCGTTGATTGGACTCATGGAGGGTGCTGGGTGGACATCGCATTGGGTGGACATCGCGGGTCGGCGAGGATTAGCAGGAAATGCTGGAAGCCTGTGGCGAGTTATGGGCACCAGAGGGTCAAGTGTAAGCGGTCTTAACTGCTAGGACCTGCTCCTCTGGCCTCAAACCCAGGCATCGTCCACGTCACCTTGTCTGGTCCCCAGAGCCTCCACAGACAGCGTGACATCACCCGTGGCCTTCCAGCACGGATGAGCTTATTTTTTGGCCTGTGGCCTGGGACGCGCTCCTGCCTCACGGGGATCTGACTCCCACGCAGGAGTCTGGCCCGTCATCTGTTGACAGAAATCACTGAACAACGCGCCTCTGTCATTGGTAGCTGGTTACCGACCTTGCTGCTTGTGCTGGTGGGTGGCCCTGGCCACGTCAGTCAGTCCATCGCTGTCCTCCTGGTCTACTGCGGAGGGTAGACGGCTCTGGGGGTTCTGCCCCGGGGCGGGGAGAGGAAGGGAGCAGGGGAGGAAGGTCTTCTTGCTGAGAATGAAGGCTCCTCTCTCACCTCCTTTGCCAGTGCAGCCCCTCCCTTGCTCAAGACCTGTAGGTCCAGGTGCCCAGGGGAGCAGAACGCTCCTTCTGTGGCTGCTGGTGTAACTAGCTGCTTCCCCTGCCAGGTGTGGGGCCAGGGCCCCTCTCTTCTTTGTGGCATCACCAACAGCCCCTAGCAAGATACCTCGCAAATTGTAATTACCCGACACAGCTTGTTTGAATTGGAATTTTACTACTGACTTGGCGGCTCCAGAAAGAATGGCTGGTAGACTTAGGAGCTGTTGGTATCCGTGTATTTTGCAGATACATTGGTTGCTTACCTGCAGAGAGCAAGTATGAGGGGTGCATCTTATGAAATATCTGATTTGCCCAGTAGCATGGCCCAGTGGGCACAATCATGACACCGACAGGTCCAAATATTGTTGGAAATTACCTTGAAAATAAGCATCCTGAAGTCCACCTTCGTTCCCCGCGCAGCCTGCCCGTGTCCCTCCGATGTCCCTGAGGCCCCGGAGCCAGGAGAGCCCAGCCTGGGACCAAGCCCCCAGGCAGAGACACTGGCCGCCTCGTGTTCAGCCCCGTGTCTCAGACCCACTGAAAAGGAGGGCAATTAAAGGTCACAACGCTTTGGGGAAATTTTTGTTTCCTTGATGGGCCATTCCTGCTGAATAAGGCGGCCTTCCTTAGCGGAGCCCGGCGGCTCGGACGCCGTGTGTGCCCCAGCTTCCCTGCTCCTCCCTGCCTGTTCCGCTCGGTGCTCCTCTGGCCGTTAGGAACAGCAGAAGCGGCTCGGAACCAAGCAATCCAATTTAAGTAAAGCTCATTCCACGTTTCTAAATATGAGCAAATGGCATTTAAAACAGACGCACCAACGGGGGCCGTTCTGGGTGTGAAATGGCTGTGCAGCATGAAGTATGACCGGAAGGAGGGAGAGGAGCGATTGGCGGGCACGCTCACAAGCTCGGGGCGCCCGGTGCGATCCGTGCGGGGGCCGCGTGCAGGGGGCGAGGCGGCGTTTGTAAACGAGGGGAAATGCAATTCTCCTGCGCTCCGGTGTAATAAAGCAGAACTAGCTGATAGGATGGCGCCCCATGCAAACGAGGGAGAAAAGCAGAAATCAAAACGGAGGAGCCGCCGCTAATGCAGCAGTGAAATTGGATTTTGAAGTATGATTGGAGAAGAGGCCACACTGCGAGGGGCCAAGGCATGGCTATGAGAATGCTTTAGAATGGAGGAGTCAGAGTGCGGGTTTAGAACTGACCGCCGGACACGGGCACAGGCCCGGGACCCCCGTTCAAGAAGGTCCATAGGGCCAAAACCAGGTTGGCTCAGCGGAAAGAGCGTCAGCCTGCGGACTGAAAGGTCCCAGGTTTGATTCCAGTCAAGGGCATGCACCTCAGTTGCAGGCTCCTCCCCCCGCCGGCCCTGGTCAGGGTGCATGCAGGAGGGAACTGATGGATGTGTTTCTCTCACATCGATGTTTCTCTCTGTCACTCCCTCTCTCTTCCACTCTATCTGAAAATCAATGGAAAAATATCCTTGGGTGAGGATTAAAAAAAAAAAAAAAAAAAAAAAAAGACAGAAAGTGACTGACTCGCCAGGAAAAAGCACAGCCACACCGAAAGCACCTGCCTTCGGGGAGGTGGAAGAGAGGCTGTCCTGGAGGCGGGTCCCCCGGCTCCATCGAGTCAGACTCACACTGCCACCAAGCCCCTCCCAAATTCCTGACCCGGAAAAAACGAAAGCAACCTGAGGAAGTTATTTTAAGCTACAGATTGGATAGTTCTCTATGCAGCAACGGAAAACCCGAACACTGACCTTCCGGGCTGAACTTCACCTAGAAAATAGGAACTTCCTTCAACTTGAATTCTGAGGTTGGTGCCATTCTCTGAAACACTGAGCCAGGCTTTTCAGTATTGCTTCAGGAATCTCCATGCCGCCAATTCGTTCACCTGTTCACTTTTCCTTTTGTTAATGAATGGCTGGGGGTGGGGGAGGGTGGTAAAGGGGGTTTGATAAACGTACCAACTTTCACAAATTCACTCTGGGCTTTTCGCTCAGAGCGGTGAGTGGGCGGTAACCAGGCTCAGAGCAAGCAGGGCCAAAGTTCAAGCTCAGCCTGGGACTCTACGTGCTCTTGGCAAGGTTTGTTCTCTGAAACGCAGTGTCTACTCCTGTAAGGTCATAAATAATAGCACCTGAAATCTATGGGCTAACTCGTGTCACTCCAGAATTCACGGGGAGTCCTAACCTCAGAATATCTGGAAGGAGGTCTTTACAGGCACATTCAAATGAGATAACTTTGGGAGGTCTGAAAAGGGGGAATTGGGATTTGGAAAAACACATACAGGGAAGATGGCTGAACAGACTGACAGACAGACAGACAAGATGGCTTTCCACAGGCCCGCGAGAGGGCAGGGAGAGGCCTCTGCCCGCAGAAGGACCAACCCTATTGACCCTTGACTTGGGACCTCTGGCCTCCAGGGCTGGGGGGGGGGGGGGGACAGTTTCTGGGGGCTTGCTTCTCACAGCCCTATCAAACGAATACACCGAATGCGTTGGTGTAATGATGGTGGTGTCAACCGAAATCTCACAGCATCTCATGGAAGGAGACATGGTTTTTCTCGCTCCGGGCCGGTGGGTTCCCGTCTTCTCCTGGTGCCCAAGACTGGCCCTGGCAGCTCCCCGGGGCCTGTCCTCCTGGAGAGGCAGGGGAGGAGCCCAAGCAAACGCCTCAGCTCATGAAGAGCTGTTCGGGGCCTCAGCCTGGGAGCCGTCCGTGGGCCAAAGCAAGCCGCCCAGCCAAGCCGCCTCCGACAGGCAGGACCGTACTGTATCTGCCCTCTGCCCTCTGCCCTCTGCCCTCTGTCCTCTGTCCTCTGCCCTCTGCCCTCTGTCCTCTGCCCTCTGTCCTCTGTCCTCCATGCTCTGCCCTCTGTCCTCTGCCCTCTGTCCTCCATGCTCTGCCCTCTGTCCTCTGCCCTCTGCCCTCTGTCCTCCAGGCTCTGCCCTCTGTCCTCTGCCCTCCATGCTCTGCCCTCTGTCCTCTGCCCTCTGCCCTCTGTCCTCCATGCTCTGCCCTCTGTCCTCCATGCTCTGCCCTCTGTCCTCTGCCCTCTGTCCTCCATGCTCTGCCCTCTGTCCTCTGCCCTCTGTCCTCCATGCTCTGCCCTCTGCCCTCTGCCCTCTGCCCTCTGTCCTCCATGCTCTGCCCTCTGCCCTCTGCCCTCTGCCCTCTGTCCTCCATGCTCTGCCCTCTGCCCTCTGTCCTCCATGCTCTGCCCTCTGTCCTCCATGCTCTGCCCTCTGCCCTCTGCCCTCTGCCCTCTGTCCTCCATGCTCTGCCCTCTGTCCTCCATGCTCTGCCCTCTGTCCTCCATGCTCTGCCTTCTGTCCTCTGTCCTCTGCAGCAGGAGGCAGGGAACGTCGCGTGGAAGAGGAGGGGAGTGATGATAACCCAACGGCCCCCAGCACCTCCACAGCCACGGAACAGGATCTGCAGGCACAGCTCTCAGCCCGGGGCCTGGCAGCCCATCGGGGCGTGATAAACGGCCACTGCTACGGCTGTTTTTATTTTTGAACGAATCCCAGTGCTTATCTGCCGTTGCAGGTCTATGCGGACATCTTCCTCCCAAACACGTAGAATTAGCTGAGTCAACAGCGTGAACACTGGGTTAAATAAAAGCCTCCGCAGACCACATTCTCACCGCTGTGGTTAATTCCGCTCCGTTCTTCCAAATCGCACGTGTGCTCCAGCGGATCGGAGCAGAGAGATGATTTCAAGCTTACGTTTCTCCTTAAGACAGCGAGGTCACAATTAAACATCCTTTCTTCCCCCCTTCCCCCTCTTCTTTGGGGGGAGAAAAAAAAAATCAAAGTCTCTCCCATTGTATGGTTGTGAAAGGACACATAAATGTCTGCATCGATCGTTACATTCTTCCCAAAGCGCCATCGGGACGGAGTGTTAAATGTTCTGATTAAGTCTGTGATCGGTTAAGCTGGAAATCCATACGCCGCATGCCACACCACGTTGAGTAAGTGGCACGCAGCGCGTCTTAATTGTGCCCATCTATCACTCCCTCTCTTTCTAGATGCATAAACTTATCAGAATCTGGAAACTCAAACATTTTTCTTTCCTCCGGCTCGGCTGGGCTTTGTCCTCTCTCTCGCTGTAGTGGGTCTGGTTTTGACTTAAGTATTTGTCACGTGATCTTCACAACTCACATACATGTAAATAGCCACAGGCGGTTTCTTTGCCAGGAAGGCTGTTGGAATCAAATTTTGCACCAGGTCTTTTTGTGGTAGGAGATGTTATGAGGGATTATTTTGTACATCAGAGTTTTCCCTTTTCCTTTTCGTACATCCAGGTTTTACAGGCAGTGCGTGAGTCTTTTGTTTTTCATCCTGGATGCTTATCATTGCTTCTTATGCTCGTAGTTGGCTCCAGTGGCTATAATGTTAAAAATGAACCAGCTGGTGTGGCTCAGTGGTTGAGCATCGACCTATGAACCAGGAGGTCCCGGTTTGATTCCCGGTCAGGGCACGTGTCCGGGTTGTGGGCTCATTCCCCAGTAGGGGGTGTGGGAGGCAGCTGATCAATGATTTCCCTTTCATCACGGATGTTTCTATTTCTCTCTCCCTCTCCCTCAATAAAAATGTATTTTAAAATAATAATAAACAGGAAGCTTTATTAAAAATTTAGGGAAACGGACTTCCGAGATGGCCACTGCCTTTGCTGCTGCAGGGGTCTGAAGGGCAAGGCCTGCTCCTGACGTGTCCCTGCTGAGTGAGACCTGCCTGTAGGACGGGGAGCGTCTGACTCCAGGGCAGGCGATGGAAGCAAACAGACTCCTAATGAGCACACCGAGGTGTGGCCTGCCGACGGCCCGATGCTGGGAACAGTGAGTGGAATGTGGTGAGCTCGGAAGATGACCTGGAGTCAGTCCCTGGGGCTGAGAAAACACGCCTCGTCCATAGAAGGCCAGAGGCCAAACCTTCCCAGGCGTCAGCTTATGTGGGTTCCACCTGCCACTCCGCCTCACGCCCCCGGAATTCTCCGAGCAGGTCTGAGAATCACACCTCCCCGCTCGTAAACCGCTGTCAGAGGCACCAGCTCAGCTAGACGTTGTTGTTCTAGGAGTCTGTGGGAGGAAGAACCGTTCATTGTGTGCTGTGCTCTGGCCGCGGAGCTTCTCACACTGGGCGAGAAAACAAAGCCTGGTGGAGGCATCACTTCAACTGCATGGAATGCTGACTCTGGAGGGTGTGGGGGATCTTTCCTCTCATCTCCTGTGAGTCCTCCCAGAGACCCATTTTTGAAAGACACACTGAGGCCCGAGGAGGACGGGTGGGCAGCGTGCCCAGTGGTGGTGGGGCTGCGAGTCCACCTCCTTCGAATCCGCATCCGCCTGCCAGCAACAGCCTTCCTGCCCTCGGGCATTGATAGAGCCGCCCCATGTGCTGCGCTCCGTCCTGGGGGAGGTGCTCCCTATTAGACTGACCCGGGGGGTTCTTGGGAAAAGGATTTTACAAGAAGGGCGCTGACCGAGGGGCCCAGAGGGAGGTCCCGGAGCCCGATGAAAGCTTGGTCAGGCATGTCTTCGTCTGGGTGGAAAGACCCGGGTCATGGAGGTGGGAAGTCCGAAGGGTCCCCGTCCCTCTGATGAAGGGAGGACCCCACTGCCTGAGTGACCCACATGGGCGGGGAGCCTGCCCTCAGAACCCCGTAGTGTGTACCCGGCGGATCTCCCAGGGCGAGTGCTCCCTGACGCTCCCAGCAGCCTGGGAGCAGGGGTGCGGCGTGGGCAGCTGGTGTGGCTCCCCAGGCCCTGCTGGCAGTGAGGGGTCCACCTGAGGCGGACAGTGCCTGGGACCAGCCGCCTGGGGGGGAGCAGGCCTCTCGGTGCCCTGGAAGCAGCATCGCGAGTTCCTGTCCTGACTAATAGCGTCTGGTGACCATGGGTGGCTCTAACCACAGGGCAGCAGCAGACACTGGGTGGGAGAAGGTGAGGACGGAGCCCACAGGTCCGATGACGGATTTACGGGCCGGTGAGGTGGAGGCGGGATGACGGCGGGGCTGGCCGGGAGCAGGCTCCAGGTGGGTGGCTGCAGGAGGCTATTGTTCCGTCGTGGGACACGGCCGGTCCCTGGCGGCGGCAGGAGACACTCGGTGTGGGTCTCTGGTCGCCCTCACCTCCCTGTCACTGCGCCCATTGTGAAGGGCTCCCTACCCCGGGGCGGCCCTCACCACAGCCTCCCTGTCTGGCGTGTCCAGGCGGCAGGCCTCCCGCCTTTGCTTTCCCAGAAAAGGCTCTTCGGAGGCATCCGTGTACCAACCTGCCTGGGACGGTGACGACGGCTAGAAATCTCGTGGGACTCCAGCCCCTGTAAATGAATCTGTGGTTTTAAAATCACACACACACACACACACACACACACACACGTTTATTTTTTAAAATATATTTTATTGATTTTTTACAGAGAGGAAGGGAGAGGGATACAGAGTTAGTAACATCGATGAGAGAGAAACATTGATCAGCTGCCTCTTGCACACCCCATACTGGGGATGTGCCCGCAACCCAGGTACATGCCCTTGATTGGAATCGAACCTGGGACCCTTCAGTTCTCAGGCGGATGCTCTATCCACTGAGCCAAACCAGTTTCGGTACACATGTTTATTTTTTTAACGTATTTTAGATTCAGAGAAAAAGGTACAAACATAATAGAGAAGGTTCTGATATCTCTACTCCACTTGTGCTGGTTTATGCAGCATCGTCTATACCCAAAGTCCAGTTGGGAGGAATAAGTCATCGAGGAGAGACTGTAGCACATCCTATATAATAAAACCCTAATATGCAAATCAACCAAATGGCGAAATGGTCGGTCACTATGACATATACTGACCACAAGGGGGCAGATGCTCAACACAGGAACTGCCCTCTGGTGGTCAGTGTGCTCCCACAGGGGAGCACTGCTCAGCCACAAGGACCCCAAGGGGGGTGTTTGCCTACGGGCTTAGGCAACCAAGGTACATACCCTTGACCGGAATCGAACCTGGGACCCTTCAGTCTGCAGGTCGACACTCTATCCACTGGGCCGCCCGGCCGGGGCTACACCGTGAGCACTTTGGACGCCGGGCGATGTCTTTGGTGCCGTCGCTGGCCAGGTCTGAATGGCTCAGTTCACACCGAAAGCTGCCGACACTTCATTTTTATTTAAAAGCAGCACTGTCATCCCACACCATCTGCCGGCGCAGGGTCTCCTCCTCCCGCGGACTCCGGCACGTGGCCCTCAGGCCGAGGGAGTGAGCAAGAAAGCGGGAGGTCGTGGTTCGATTCCGGCCAAGGGCACATGCCCGGGTTGCAGGCTCAACCCCAGTGGGGGGCGTCCAGGAGGCACCTTTTCCGGATTCCAGAGGATGCGGCCACTGGTCAGGGGCATCTCCTCTCCTTGATCCTGGAGGCGGTCCAGTGTGTCATCAGCACACGCCGGAATAGCTCCCGGCTCCTTCTACCTGTTGTTTTTTGTTTTGTGTGTGTGTGTGTGTGTGTGTGTGTGTGTGTTTAAATATTTTTATTGATTTTTTTCAGAGAGGAAGAGAGAGGGATAGAGAGTTAGAAACATCGATGAGAGAAAATCATGGATCAGCTGGCTCTTGCACACCTCCTACAGGAGATGTGCCCGCAACCAAGGTACACGCCCTTGACTGGAATGGAACCTGGGACCTTTCAGTCTGCAGGTCTACGCTCTATCCACTGAGCCAAACCGGTTTTCAGCCTACCTGTTGTTTTTAAAAAGCGGCATCGTCCCTGGCACAGCTTGGCACAGTTGGCCGAGGGGGTCTGGCAGGGCACACCGCCGGGAGGGGCAGACCGCGGGGCGGGGGAGGAGGAAGGCATTTCCTGTGACGGATGGCCCGTTAGGACATGTGTGCGCCGCTTATGGATGTAAATGAGAATATTTGGAGGCTCCATGGCGTTACTCCCCGGCCCTCTGCTTATTATTCATGGCTTCATTAGGGCCCCTGGTATTCCCGCACACACCCAGGGCGGCGGAGGGGGGCGCAGGTGCCGGGCGGGCCCGAGAGCGTGCCCGCATAAAACCCGCCATATATTCTCGTTATAGGTGCCTGCACTTTGCCTCCCATCAAATCGCGCGTCTCCATCTCAGCCACATAAATGGTTGTCATAGTGACATTTGCTTCCAGGCGCCGTGGCTTCGTAGGATGCATGACCATAAATCCAGCTCCGCTGTCCCAGCTCCGTCCGCACCCAGAACCCGGGCCCGCCCGCCGCGGCTGCAGAGCCAGTGACCGGGACGCTGAGATTGGGCCGCACCGGCCCCGGGTCCCAGCTCCTAGGAGCGCTGCTGTTGGTTTCCAGGGGAAAGTTTGCCAGCTCGGCTTTGGAAAGGTCACGTGGCCAATCCGAGGCAGGAGGCCTGTGGTTCCGCAGCCGAGGAGGAAGCTTCATTCTTTGTAGGAATCCCTGCGAATCTCGAGTCTGGAGAAAGCATGTCAAACTTGGGGCCGGCCGAAACTGGTTTGGCTCAGTGGATAGAGCGTTGGCCTGCAGACTCAAGAGTCCTGGGTCCGATTCCGGTCAAGGGCACGTACTCTGGTTGGGGGCACATCCCCAGAAGGGGGTGTGCAGGAGGCAGCTAGTCAATGATTCTCTCTCTTCGATGTTTCTAACTCTCTATCCCTCTCCCTTCCTCTCTGTAAAAAAAAATCAATAAAATATATTAAAACAAAACAAAAAACTCCGGGCCGGCGGGCCGCATGCCTCCTTGATGAGACGGGGCCGTTCCTAGATGGAGAATGACGGCCCCTTCTGGAGTCCCGAAGACCTGGGAGGACGGGAAAGTTTTCTGGGATGAAGAGGAAGCTGTCCCTGGAAAGGGCTGGCGCTCGGGAGCCAGTCTCTGAATGGAGGTGATGTTTACCTTCCCTTCCCGCCGTCAAACACTCGGCACCGCCCAGCGCGGTGGGCACAGGCTCCCAGCTCTCCCCGCCCACTGTGCCGGACACGCATGGCTTTTACCTGAAAAGCTGTCCTCACCTTTGCATACAACCCTGTCAGGTCCAAAGTTGCAAGGGCCCCTGCAAAGTTGAAAGGACCCCTGCCTTTCGGAAAGCCCTTTATGTAAGGTGACCAGACATCCTGCTTTTGGCGGGACAGTCCCAATGTCCCGCCAAAAGCGGGACCTCTGGTCACCCTACCTTTATGGGAACTTAAAATGTGCACATTCACTTGTGACTTTGGGCATGAGTAACCCTCCCTTCTAGGGCGGATGCCAGACGCCTTGCTGTTGCCTCTCACGGGGTGTAAAGCACGCAGTGGACCTCTTAGCGTGTTCACGTCCAGGGCGGCTGTGAGCCGGGTCCGGAGCCGCCTGGGCGGCGTGTTGAGAGGGGGAGGTGCCGGCTCAGGCAGCATCAGGAGGGCAGTCCTGGGACTGCCGGTCGGTGTTTACGTCGATGCAGAAACTCTCTTTGAGTGAGTGGAACTGGATCTTTTGTCCATCGCCAGGAGCACGTGGGCACTTAATCAGAGCCCAATCAATACCTTCCCTGACGTGAGAAAGTAGACCAGGCCTTCCCCAGAGGGCTCCGGGAGAGACCCTCCACAGCTGTGCTCTGTTCTACGGAACCAGGAGCACAGACCCCGTGGCCCACAGACCTCGGTGGGCGCTGCTGCGTGGATGCAGCCGTTCTGGAACGCGGGGCCAAGGCAGGCTGTGTTCGCCGGGGGTCACCCTTCCTGAGGAACCTGGGGGGGGGGGGGGGCATCCTGCAGTTAGTACGGTTTGTTGTTGTTGTTGTTGTTTCAGTTTTCCTCTATGTAGCCATGTCTGGGTGAACTTGATCATCCAGGATTCCTCTCAGCCATAGGCCTGCTCCGTCTGAGGCGGCTTGGCTTCTGGGTTCTCTAACTCAGAGGAATTCTCCCAATTCCTGCAGGGCATTACCAGGCGACAAATCAAAAAGGAAACGTCACGAATCCGTTCTCGAGGCGCCCACTCACGGGCGTTCTGCCCCTGGAGGTGGCGACAGCCGCTGGGCGGCCCGCTCTGCCCGACAGAGAGAGGCTCCGTGTGTCGAGGGAGGAAGAAGACTTTGAGAGGTGGGAGGAAGCTGACGTTGGAATCCCTCCAGGTGGAGTCAGGACGTTGAGCTGGCAAAGCCAGAGCCGGCCGTGGAAATTGGGTATTTTTTGGTTGGACAGTCTCATCCTACAGCACAGAATCCCCGCTGGCCTTTGGTGGGGGAGGGAGAGGGAGCGGCTCAGCAGGCATTGATCGGGCCTCCTCTTGAGAACGACAGCCTGCCTCACGTAGTGATAGTCACTCGTGCAGGGCCACGGCTGGGCTGCGGTTCGAGCCTCAGTTCCTCTGGGTCAAGTCTCCGAGGTTAGAGGTTCCTCGGTGAGCGCCCGTCACCGGCTCCCGAGCGCACCTGCAAAGAGTCTCCACTGAGGTGCGTCCTGTGACGGTGAAGCAGAAGCACGTGGAGAGAGCCCACTCCCAGACGACGGCCTGGCTGCCCGGCTCAGAGCCCCCGCGTGCAGCTTCCTGTGCAGAGGGCAGTGACCTGTGTCCCCGAGGGCTGCTCGGAGCAGGACCCACCCGGCTCTGCCCTTGCCTAACAGTTCCCGAAACGCCTCCTCGCGAGTCCTACGCAGACACGGATGCCCCTCGCGTGGCCGCTGGGAAGCTGTACCTGCCCCAGAAGAGGCCGCGGCCAGCTGCCCACGCGGGCACAGAGCTGGCGGGCATTCTTCTGGCTGCCCCAGCGGCCTCCCCCGCCCCTGGCCGTGCGAGCAGGGTGTCTGCAGGAAGCAAACGCCGGACACCGAGGCTCCGCGCAGGTCCCTGTACACTTTGCGTCCTTCGTGATGGTTGTCATTCTGGACGCGGGACTTGGCACAGCATCAGAATGGCATGTAGCGGCCCGTGATCTGGAGAGCTGGTCGGGGGTGGGGAGGACAAAGCAAAAGTTTGCACATAACCCTGTCCGGGGAACGTCGTCCTGACAGGGTTGTGTGCAAAGGTGAGGACAGTAAACCGTCCACTCCGCTGTAGGGAAGTTCCCCGAGACGCCCCTGGACACGTACTCACACGCGGGGAAGACTTGCTAGCAAGACCGGGTGTCCTGTCTGGCGGTCTTGGAAACCGAGGCAGGCGGGAGACGGAGGCCACAGAAGCCAGGCCCTCCCGTGCAGAGAATTAAACCGTAATAAGGGGCGCCAGCTTCCCAGGCTTTCCGCTCGGGACTCAGTAATTACTTTCGTCCCGAGAGCATCCGGGGAAGGTGGATTTTATTGCTTGCAAAGGAGACGTGCCCTCCAGTTATCTGAGAAGAGCCCGCTGCAGGCACGTTCATCACGGTATTGACCTTCAGACAATAAAGCGAGCGGTCCGGGCTCCGAGGAGGCATATTAGGTTTGTGCAGGGGCTGCCGCTGGGGAGCAAGGGGAGGAGGAATTGGAAAACTGAAACCCGGAAAACAGTTCGCGTGCATTTGGGCTCTTTTGTTTTGTTCCGACTCGGAGAGGCCCGTCACCATTATAGAAGGTAGGTCGCCGTGTGCCCAGGGCTTGTGTGGCTTTCTTGGGGGGGGGGGAAGGGGGCAGCTTCAGTGTGTTGGGATGTGCAGAAGGAAAATAAGGGGATCCTATATAATAAAAGGCTAATATGCAAATTGTCCCCTCGGGAGTTCGACCGACCAACTGGGAGTTTGACAGCTGACCACCAGGGGGCAGCACCGAACAAAGGAAGGCCCCTGCTGGCAGCCAGAAGGCCCCCATCGGGCCTTAAACGCCAGCCAGACCTAGAGACCCGTCCATCCTTAACTGAAGACCCAATGTTTTCACTGAAAAAAAAAAATTAAACAGGTACTTACTGCACACATTACAATAAGCGGATCAAACTGACCATGGTTCCCCTACCTTGAATCCCCATCATAGATTTTTCCGACGTAAGGGCTAGTACGCTGCGTGGATAGGTGTTGGGTTTGGGGGAGGGAGGCACTAAAAGTGTGGGGGCACGCATTCCCGATATGGGGGAGGGCCCTTCGATTAAACTGGCACCAGACAGAACCCACCAGAGCGTGGGCTAGCTGGAGGCCCGCCTGCCAACATGGAGGGCCTTTCGCTGACACAACGCACATCTTTGCCTTGTTCCCCGTGGACATGAGTGGACAGCGGTCAAGGGGGTTCTTCCATGGACTCAGAGGGAAAGCACCTCCCTCCCAGGCAAAACAGCTCCCCCCATTGCAAGCATCCCCTGGAGCACACGTCTCCGTGGGATTCTGAGGGGGCAGCGCCAGCCCAGGGCCTCAGCCCCCTCATCAGAGAGGTGCTTTAGGCCTCCACTGCGGCCTGTGAGGGTGGGGTGCTGGGGAGAGGGGGGCTGTTTGCAGGGAAGGGGGTGAGGCGATGCCGGGAGACCCTGCACACTCAGGCAAAGCCCCGCGGCCGGCACTGAGCCTTTCTGCCTTGGCACTGCCAGGGAGCTTCAGAATCTCAGGCCTGAAAGCTCAAGCGACTGCTGGGCCGCTGCCTGTGTGTTGCGTGACTGACTCCTTTGATGGATCCACCTGAGCTGCTGCTCTCACGGGGCCTCACAGGGCCTCCTGGACCAGAGGCGGAGCTGGGCTTCCCCTCCCCAGCCCCGGGGGCGCCCTCCAGGCATGCTCCCCCGGCCTTGGCTCCTTTGCAGCGTGAAATCCCAGGCTCTGTTTACGTCTAACCAGCTGTTTATCCGGCTAATCACTCCCAATTAGGAAGCACTGAGCGGTCCTTTGAAATGGAAGCCAAGGCTTATTAAAGACTCACTCCTGAGTCTTTATGCCCTCCTCTCCATGGCCTGTGATCTCTCTCTCTCTCTCTCTCTCTCTCTCTCTCTCTCTCTCTCTCTCTCTCTCTCTCTCTCAGCGCCTCTTAAGCAAAGTAAGTTGGGCTCTAAATTTCAGTAAGGTCATGGAGGGAGGAGAGGCTGGGTGTGGTGTAATCTATGCAAACTGTACAGAAAAAGGGGGGTGTCGCTGTCTGTGCGTGCGTGCAGGGAGAACGGATTCTTGTTACATACAAGTGTGTTCATTTGATCGTGTAGAGTCCTCCTTAGGATGTCCGTCTGAAATCCCGTTGTCTTCCCAGAGAAGCCCTGGGCAGGCGAGGCTCCCGAGCCAGGCTTGTCCTGCGAGACGGCCAGCCTACCTGGGCGTTCGGTGTGGGGATCTGTCTGGCTGCCTCTGTCCATAGGATCCATCGGGGGCCCCTCCAATCCCGGCTCAGGGCCCAGGAGACCCGTCTCCCAGGGAAATCAACAAAGCGGTCCTGAGTGGGATGGCGCTCAGGTCTGCCTCGGGGCTGGAGGGTGCGGCAGAGAGAAACCAGATCCGTGGGCATGACACTGGCTGCCCGTCGAGCCCCATCCCAACAGCGTTCCAATAACATGGGTCCCAAACACAATGGGAGGTTTTGTTATGGTTTCTTTTATTGTTTTGCCTGCTCTCTCTAGAAGTTTCCATTGCCCGCTTGCCGAGTCATATGCAAGTCGCCCCGTGATCCTTCTTTGTGCTCGGCGGCTTCAGAAAAAACCAAACTGCCCTTTCCTTTCATCCCACACAGAGGCTCACAGGTACCCAGCGGCCTCAGGCCGGACATAAATCCCATCTTCCTAGAATTACTGCGAGCAGGGATGGCCGCCCCGGGGGACTCATTCAATATCTCAGATTTTATTCTTCCAGATTACTTGTTTAGCGTCCTCATATCTGGAACAGGCTACGGGGTGGTTTCTCGTATTTTCTCTGAAAGCGAAGCAGCCAGAAGCGCTCAGTGACAGGAGAGAGGTCCCTCGGGACGCGCGGAGGGGACCGGCATTTCAGAGTTCACTCGCAGCGCCCGCCCACCCCGGCCCTCCAGCCCGGAGGACTGTGAGAGGGCCTCGGGGTGCTCGCCCCAAAGGGGATCAGTGCAGGGCACTCCTGGTGTCATTTTCTCTCAAAGTCGGTAGGCTTTCCTTCTCAGGTGTAGACGGAAGCATCCATCACAAAGACTCTGTCCCATCACGGTTGTCTGCACCCACCGCGAGTGTGGACGTGCATGGAACCCTAATCATTAAGGGTGGAAGCTGCTCGAGTGCAAGTTACTCTTAAAAGGAAAGGAACGGTTTCAAGGTCATGTCTGTCGTAGCATCCTTCTCGCCTGAATCCTGGGGGTGCTCTGGAGTGGGGCCCCAAGAGGAAGTTAATTCACTGAAACGTAGGCAGACGGACGGATGGACAGACACCGAGGACGCGTCGAGGGCCTCTCTGTTCGGGTTCAGACAGGCGGGGCTCGGGTGAGGTTGATGGGACGGTTCTCACAGCCAGCCCGTCCCTCCGCCTCGGAGGGCGCTGTTTGGGGGTGATGTCAGCGCGCCCGCTGGGGGACATACAGATGGTGGGTCTTGAAAGCGCCGGGGCTCACGTGCCCTAGTAATAATGTTCCAACTCGTCTTCTCGGGCACTTTATGAAATCTATTTAGGCCCGGGAGTCCGTGCTATTGATTTTAATGTTGCTCCCGGAGATTGTTTTATGGTGTTTGGGTTTAGAGATTGTGTAATTGCAGTTTCTAATCAAATCCAGCCTCGGATCCTACCCTCCCCGCGGCCCGAGCTCTGTCCTTCCCCGGGGGGCGATGGCGACAGGGGATACAGGCCTTTGTAATCGAACACTCCGAGGTCAGTCGCTGGAAAAAAATGAACCAGCATTCGTTCGCCTGCAAGGTCCCGGATGATGAGTTTGGGCTCCGTGGCCAGACCCTCAAATACAGGCAGAATCTGCCTAATTGTCTGAACTGTGGGCTTCCAAATGGGTGTCAGCAGACTGGCCATCGGCCCAGGTCTGCATCTGCTGTGGGTTCAAGCCCCAGCGGGGGCAGGTGCAGGGAGCAGCCAATCAATGTGTCTCTCTCACATTGATGTTTCTCTCTCTCTCTCTCTCTCTCTCTCTCTCTCTCTCTCTCTCTCTTTCTCTCTCTCCCTCCCTCCCTTCCTCCCTCCTCCCTCACTCTCTCTAAAAAATCAATGGAAAAAAATATCCTTGGGTGAGGACTAGCAAAAAGAAAAGAGCCCTGGCTGGTGTGGCTCAGTGGATAGAGCATCAGCCTGCAGACCAAAGGGTCCCGGGTTTGATTCCAGTCAAGGGCATGTATCTTGGTTGCAGGTTCCTCAGGGCCCAGGCTCATGCATGTGTTTCTCTCCCATCGATGTTTCTCTCTGTCTTTCCCTCTCTCTTCCACTCTCTCTCAAAATCAATGGAAAAATATTCTTGGGTGAAGATTAACAAAAAAAAAAAAAAAAGAAAGAAAGAAAGAAAGAAAGAAAGAAAGAAAGAAAGAAAGAGAGAAAGAAGGAAAAGAAACACAGGCACAGCACCCCGGGAGCTCCCAGGCTCTCCTGTCCATCTGTAGCTGGAAAGCTGCTGCCCTGCCCCGGGAGGACGGACGAGGAGAAAGGACGAGGTGGGACAGAGAGAGGCCTCGCCAGCATCCCACTTCCGGCCCCGTGTCACCATGGGTGCCTGTAACCAGCCCACAGTGAGAACACAGACCCCCCCATCCCCACCCCGAAGCTACTGCGGGCTCAGGGCCGGGTCCCAGCCCTGCCGGCCGTCCTCCTCGCTCTCGGCGCTCTGCTCGCAGCCTCTGCGGTGTGGCCCTGGTTCCGGCTGTCTGGGGCAGGTGGTCTCACAAAGGAATACCCTTTTTTTTTTTTCTCATTAGCATATCCTGCCTTCCTGTCATGCTCAGAAAGCAGAAAAGCCATTGAGGACGGAGACACCGTGAGGGTCTGGCCGAGGAACCCGGTCGGGTTCAGAGGAAAACAATCCACGCTGAGTTTGGGATGAATTACCTTCACACGGCCCTGCTTCACAGCGTCCCCTGTAATCTGGGCTATTGCGAGCCGCTTCACGTGTCGGGCGATGACACGTGTGGCCGTTCTGCGGCTCTCCCTCATGGCATGCGCTGGGCGCAGCCCAAATCGTAAGCCTGCCAGCAGACAGCACATCCCATCTCCATGCCAGGCCAGACCTGGTGTCCTGCCTCTGACACCGGGGCCGCCGTGGCAGTAAATTAAGACGCGGTGGGGACGGTGCCTGCCGGGCTGGCTCACTGGGCCGTGTCAGGACCCGAGGCTGCTCTTTCGTTAACGATGCTGCTGTCTGCGATCAGAGCTGCGTGAGTGTAACCACGGGTCACTGTGGGTGTAAGGAGAGGTGCCCTCGTCACTGGGACACTCTGGATTGTTCTTGGTGTGATGTGTAGTCTACGGTGATCAGATGTCCCGCTTTGGGCTGGACAGTCCCGATTTTTAACAATTTGTCCCGCCGTGGGACTCAGGACAAATTGTTAAAAATTGGGACTGTCCCACCAAAAGCGGGACGTCTGGTCACCTAGTATAGTCACATCCTTTACCCAAACAGCAGGCTATCTGGTGCCAAGATCTGGGTGTGACATAAACCAAGAAGAGCAGACAGGCATGGATGGCCAGTCACACTGACATGTCTTCGGTTGACAAGGAATCACCCAGATGCTCTAAGGTCACGCAGAGCAGAAGCCTCCTGAGGGGTTGGAGGGGGTGGGGACTCAAGGTTGGAAATCCAGGGCCGAGAACCCCCAGAACGCCTGGAGGTGCCCTGAGCCTGGGCTCCGGATGGTCCTCTGAGCCCCTCTGAGCCTCTGTCCATCACCAGGAAGGAGGAGGAGCCAGGAACCCCTGTCACCAGCCGCCTCTGGACAGGGACTGCGGAGAACGCTGTGGCCCGGCCCGGGGTGACACGGAGCAGCCACGAGGCAGGACAGTGCCGGGGTTACATTTCACTGTCTTGTGATTGTCAGCATCCTCAGTGGAGCATTCCTAGCCACAAGCCTCCTTCAGGACGCAGGGAATTCATCAGTGCCTGCCTCCTCAGTGCTGTCGGTGCAAGGACAGCGTGTGAGGCTGCGGGAGCCATGGCAGGTCCCCTGGGGCCGGGCCAGGCCGGGCCAACACGGACAGCGCAGCAGGAGTTCCAGGGTCTCATAAGGGCCCCCGTGGAAATAATCATGAGGAGTCATCATCGCCAAAGCCGCCCACAGTAATCAGCACAAGAGCTGTGCCTCCATTACCGCGTCTTATTTGTTTCCTTTTCCAATGTCGTTTGAGCAGGTAATAGAGTCACACTTCCGAAGAGCGCCGATAAATATCCCCGTCCCCCGGCCATCAGCGCCAGGAGTGATGTGTGTATGCCCGGGCAGAGCTATTCCATGCATACATAAGCACGTTATCTACATGTATCATGGACTCCCATCTTGTTTTCCTTCTTTTTAACACACAAATGAAAACACCCAGGGCCCCGGTCCATGCTCGGCATTTTCTCTTAACAATGTGCTGTCGTGTGGGGTTCACTCCAGGTCAGAACATAAAAGCACCCGTTTATCTCTGTTTATTGGGGGGAAGACAGCCTGAGACCCCAGCTTGGTTTGGATGGGAGTTATTTGTTTAGCCTTCCATTAAAAGCCATTGAAATTTGTTTCCGTGTGTCAGTGAACACCAGTGGCGCTGCAGGGAGAAACCTCATGTACACTTGCCTGGGAGAGGGGTGGCATGTCCAGGGCGTGTACCTTGTGATCTGGGCCCTCGGACATCCTCTTCTTGCAAATGGGCGTCTTTCTGCGCCTTTGGTCATTTGCACCTGCATTTATGTTTTCTTCTGTTTTGGGTCGCCTCTCTGACTTCCATTTCTAAGAGTTCCCGTTTCTAAAAGAGGAAGGTCAACCTCTGTCTATGCTGTAAATAGCGGATCCCCCCGCCCCTCCCAGTGTGGCTTTGCCGTGCTGATTTTGGAAACCGGGTGCCACTGAGTGTTTCATTAGCCTTTTGGGGTTCGTGGCGTGTCAGAGGGTGTCCCCCGTTGTGATGTGATGGAAATGGACCCCCGTGCTTCCCCAGCACGTCCAGGGCGCTGTGTGCATGTTTCCATCTCGGATCCATTGCAGGCTGTTCTGGCAGGAGAGGCAGGTCGGTGTACTTTTTTTCTTTCCAAAAATCGGGACTTTTTTAAAACGCCGAGGGACAAGGGACAAATTATTATAAATCAGGACCGTCCTGCCAAAAGCGGGACGTCTGGTCACCTTATAATGTAAAGCTACCCATGAACCCAAAAAAACATCAATGAGATTAATCCTCTGGCCCTTTGCTCCCCAGGAAAAGGCTCGGTGTCCTCGATTTCAAAGACCCTGAGTCATGTGGGCGTGTGCTGGAACGGAGAGGAGCTCATCTCATCAGCAAAGTCTGAGTCAGGAAGTGGGTGTCCTAGGGTTTGGGGGGCCTGCAGAGGAACCGTGCAGCAAGGGGAAGGGGGTGGTGTGTGAGTGTATGAGCATGTGAGTGTGCAAGTGTGTGTGCCTATGAATATGTGTGCATGCATGCGTGTGTATGTGGGTGTGTGTTTGAGGATATGTGTGTGCATGTGAATGTGTGTGGGTATGTGAGTGTGGTGTGAGTATGTAAAACTAAACTCTGCTGCTTTAGTGGAAATTAATAAGTCTCAGGGTCAGGAAGCATATGTACTTTTTAACTCAATATTGCAAAGTGGATGCTCAGCCTTTTTTCAAGTCCAATCAGTTAAATTTCCTCTCGGTTTCTCTCCCTTTCTGGGTAAAAGATGAGGTTTTAATGTTCCTGAGAGTTATTTCATGATAAAGACTTGAATCCAGCCCATTTAAACTCCCTCCAATGGGCTAGAGTTGATGTTATGATTTTTTTGCTCCAAAAAGGAGAATTTTGTTTCATCTTGTACTCAGTGTAAATCCTCAGTATAAGGGAGCACACATCGCCTCTGACGCGTATGGAAGCCTTAGATAAATGACGCCATAACCGCAGGCAATTCTCTACCTCTTGCTCACCGGCTTGAAATGTGTAAGGTTTCCTTTTAATGCAATTGTCTATCCAGCTAACAGGCCATTCTGCAGCCCACCTGTATTTATCATGTGGATAAGAAATACCCTCCCCTCGGATTCCCTATTTGCACAGGAACATAAATATCCATATAACTGGCAATGCATTGCCCACAATTTGATTTGGTGGCTTGGGGAGAAATTGCTCCAATTTTTATAACGGCTGGACCCCTTTCCAGCACATCCCCGTGACTTTGGAAAGCCTGGGCGAACCCCAAAGTGCGTGCTGTGAATCCGATTAACGGAAACGCACTTTTGAATCATCATGACGTTATTGAGTTTCTTCTGGGCCCTCAGCACACCTCCCCTTGGGCCGCTTTGGGGGAGGGGTGCAGAAAGCTGGCAGCGTGGCTGGGCTCTCCGGGTTCCGCCTGAGATGGTCACAAGGAACTTCCTCTCTCCCGTTTCCTTCTCTCGTGTTGGCGGTGCAGTTCCCCGTATGGAGAGCAGTGAAAAGGACCATCCCATGCTCCCTGTGACGCATGGGGCTTCGTGCCTGCGGCATTTGTTTGCTTCGATATTTATTTATTCCTCAGAGTGTTTTTTTCTCTCCAGGTCTAATAAGTCTGCCGGAGAGACCCCGGCAGCCCCTGTCTTATAAGGTGGCCAGATATTAATCTGAAGATGAATTCGGGTCCCGCCGCCTCCCTGGGGCTGTCCTGGGTGCCGTGGCTCTGGGCTGGACGTGTTGTGCTTCCCCCCTGAGAGAGAAAGGGCCTGGGGATCCCGGCGCTTTATTGCTCAGCGGCCAGCGTTGGCAGCTCTGTAATTTCCTGTCTGGGGAAGCGGTGTCTCTGTGTTACCACCATGAACTCTGCCAGGCGCTCTGTGTGTGGCAGATATTTGCTCTGCTCCCCACAGGGGGCCCTGGGATGGTTCCTCTGAGTCGGTGCGGCTCCTCTGAGAAACGTAGGATGTCCTAAACCTCGTTCTAAAGCAGAACCTACAGAGACAGGAGCGCGGTCTTCTCAGGCCGTCGGCACATAGGAGGGAAAGCCACCCAGCCTGAAAACTAAGCAGAGCATTTATGTCTACACCGAGTGGCCAGATTAATATGATCTCTGAACGCGCAATAATCTGGCCACTCAGTGTGTGTGTGTGTGTGTGTGTGTGTGTGTGTGTGTGTATTAGAGGACTGGTGCATGAATTCATGCATGGTTGGGGTTCGGCCAGCCTGGCCAGGGGGAGAAGACATGGGTGGTTGGCCAGCCTGCCTGCTGGTCAAACTCCTGGTTGAGGGGACAATTTGCATATTAGCCTTTTATTATATAGGGTATACTCTGAGTGGCCAGATTATTATGCGTTCAGAGATCATCATAATCTGGCCACTCAGTGTATGTTTGTTTTTCCTATGGCCAAAGTAGTTCAGAAATATATATATATTTTATATATATATATATATATATATATATATATATATATATATATATATATATTTTAAACAAAATAAAACATAATAAAATAAAACAGCAGACAGTGCAAATCTCTGGGTAAACTGCCTGGAGAAGCCTATGTGTCTCAGTGCATATTGAATTGTGTGATTTGAAAAGACATGTGAAGTTTGGGGAGCCACAGGGTGGGGAAATAGCGCCAAGCAAAGGATGGGGTGGGGGGCGGTCATTACGGAGACGAAAGATTCCCCATCACACCCACTGCCCACCAGATGTTACCCACATCTGGTGCGATGCAAAAGTAAGACGCACACGAGTTCTGTCCTCCTGCCTGTTGTGGCATTAGAACCGCATCCTCAGTGCAATGGTCACGGGCGTTCGATGGCATTCCTCCCTTAGCCCTTTCTCAGAGTTGTAGACGGGGTTATTGCTCAACGTATTTTGGGCCCCGCCTTAGAGGAGCAATATATCCCCTCCCCCTTGGGCCCCAGGACACCAGGCTCAGCCATTTCACTGACCAAGCGTATCATTTCCCGCCAGACTCTTTAAGAGACGGGGTATGCTTCTCCGTCCTTTCTTTTCCTGCACCGGCCTGGGCCTCAGCATGAAGACGGCAGCTAGAGTCACCCGGGGCGCGTGGCCTGAGGAGGGAGCAGGACCCGGTGGCTGGGAGCCCCTGGATCCTGCGGCTGCTGTTATGGCAACGAGGCTCTGCCTAAGCGGACAGGAGCACCCGGGCAAAGCTGAGCGCCCTCACCCTCCCGGGCCCTGTCACGTCGTTAACAGTTTATATGGCTGTGAAATGCAAGCACAAACACAATGGGCCCTGACCAGTTTGTCTCAGTGGGTAGAGCATACAGACTGATTCTGGGTTTGGTTCCGGTCAAGTGCACGTGCCCGGGTTGTGGGCTCAATCGCCAGTAGGGGGCGTGCAGGACGCAGCCGGTCTGTGATTCTCTCTCATCATTGATGTTTCTATCTCTCCCTCTCCCTTCATCTCTGAAATCAATAAAAAGACCTTTTTTTAAAAAATAATAATAATGAAAAATAAAAAATACAATGGTAGGTAGTAGTTTTGGTCAAAACTCTCGGTCCAAGTGGTCTGGTCAGTAGCCACCAGGCACCTGCGGCTGTTGGGCACAGGAAATGTGGGGAGACGGAGGAAGATGGGACGTGCACCCCAGCCTTCCGAGACCTCGCACAGAGAACGTGAACTGGCTCAGAAGCCTCTCTATCGGTCTTGCTCAGTGGTCTTATTCTGACTGGTCTGGACTACAAACAAGGGTAATGGAAGCATTACTTTTGTCTGTTGTGCTTTTAATGTGGCTCTAGTTGTTTTTTGCAGGGTTCCTTTTGTTTGTTTGTTTATTTTTAGTTATTTCAGAGAGGAAGGGAGAGGTAGAGAAAGATAGAGAATCATGGATCGTCTGCCTCCTGCCCGCCCCACACTGGGGATCGAGCCCACAACCCGGGCCTGTGCCCTGACCGGGAGTCGAACCGTGACCTCCTGGTTCATAGGTCAGTGCTCAGCCACCACGGCCAGGCACTGCTAGTTTTTAATACTACATAGTGGGTCACGTTGGACTCATCAGTCAGCACTGCTCTAAGCTCCGGGGTCAAACAGACCTTGTTTCCAACATAGCTCGGGCAGCGCACCCCAGTGAGTGGGCACAGATTGCTGGTAACCCGGGTCACTGGGCATCAAGTTCATGGACACGGAGAGGCAGCTCCCAGCAAATGCTTCCTCTCTGTGCTCCTCTCAATAATGTGATTTTTTTGGGGGGGGGATCCTTTTTGCTTTACAATTGCTCATATTTTCTGCCCCGGAGTGGAAGGCGGGGAGTTCACTCCCCAGCTCTCAGTTGCCCCTGGAACCTGGCCGTCTGGCGTCCTGGGTGAGGGGAGCGGGCTGGGCTGGCGTTTTATCCTCATCGTGAGCCAGGCTTTCTCACTTTCTCACGCTCTGGGGTGTGTGTGTGTGTGTGTGTGTGTGTGTGTGTGTGTGTGGTCACGCGTTCCTGTCCGCCCCGATGCCATGACCCTCCGCTTTGGAAAACGCAGAGGGCCCCGCACCCTAATGGATTGTGTGGGATGTTCATCTTGAAATCATTCATCTTTATTGATTCCTCTGACACACACGTTTGGGGCCCGTGCAAAGCGAAGTCCCCAGGGACCACAAATTAATTTCCTTCATAAATCTACTCCAGGATGCCGGGCCAGTTTATTTTCCCTGACGGCTGATCCATGAGGCCGATGGATGGAGTCATTTGGAAAATGTGTGTCTTACCAGATGAAAACCTTTTTATGTAAAAACTTCCCTCTGTTTTAGTTAGGTATTCAAATTAATACACACATACACACACACACACACATTTACAATTTTTTGGACTCCTCTTGAGAGTTCTTGGCATGTACGTATAGTCGTCTGCAAAGATTGAAAGCATCACTGATATCATAAGCCTATTGATCTAAGAGCCTCATACTGGGGTGGGTTGCTTGACGTTCACAGAAAATTATGCAGCTACAGGCTTTATGCTCCATGGCCGAGTGCCAGCCATCACCCCGGTACGCGGCCCTTGAGCTCCCTCCCCCAGAGGGCTCCCCCACGTGGCTCCTGGTTTCCCATGAGCCCTCTGGCTGGCCTTGGGCGCCCCCGAGCAAAGTCTCTTCCGTTCTAAAGCAGGAGCGGTAGACCGAGGCACCGCCATCGCTGCAATCCCAAGGCGGCTGGCCCTACGGACCCCGGGAGCCTGTCGGACCATCTGGCTGAGGCCTGGGGCAGAGAGGCCTTATCTGGCGCCCTGGGCTGGGAGGGACCTTTTCCTTTTTGGGCTAATGGCAAAGACTTCCGTCCTGTCTGCGTCTCGATGCCATGACAGCAGCCGATAGGGCCGCCTTCGGCTGTTACAGAATCTAACGTCCCCACGGAGCCTGCTCTTATCGGCAGAGCTAACCGCATTGAAGCTCTTGGAGTTCTCTGTGTCTGACAGTCACTTGCTTTCACTGCCTAACGTGGCTTTAAACGATCGCTCTGCTCTCTGGCATGGGGGGGGGGGGGGGAAGCATTCTGCAGGCTCCAGGGACTCCTCACGGGGAGAGGGGACTCTGACCAACTGTCCCCGGTGCCTAGCAGTGCCAGCGCGTAGTAGGTGTGCTGCAGGTGCGTGCTGGGTGAAGGCGGGCAGGTGGGCAGACAGGAGGGAAGGCGTGTGCCAGTTGTCCCTCCCAGTCACGCCCTTCCGAGGTGAGCACCCCGTTTCCATGAAGCTCCTGGTGGGGGGCTGGGCAGAACCTGGGTCGGCCTCTCTCCCAGGGAGAACCTCACGTACTCAATTTCTGCAGTGCAGACATGGCTGGACGCCCCAAAGGCGTGCGATGACGGGGTGGGGAGTGCTGTGTAACGGTGGGTGTCCGAGTAGGTGGGATGGGGTGGGAGGGCGAGTATTGTAGTCAGGGCCCTGTGGCTGTCCCTCAAGCAAACGCGGGTTCCCAGAACATGGCCGTGAAGTCTCCGTGGGAAAGATCAGCGTTGACACGGAGACTCCGATGCCATCTCCCCAGGAGGGCCCCAGCTCACCGTTTCCTAAAGTGCATTTTGGCTCTAGCTGGTTTGGCTCAGTGCACAGAGTGTCGGCCTGCAGACTGGATTCGATTCCCATGCAGGGCACATGCCCAGGTTATGAGCTCCATCCCCAGTGGGGGGCGTGCAGGAGGCAGCTGATCCATGATTCTCTCTTCATTGATGTTTCTGTCTCTCTCTCCCTCTCCCTTCCTCTCTGAAATCAGTAAAATATATACAGATAAATAAGTAAAATAAAGTATATTTTGGTGGTTGGCACCATTCACAACAGATGATTCCTCCAAGAGATACGGGGCATCTCAGACTTCTCTGTGGGAGCCCCTTTCACGTCCCTCGTGGTTCAGGGTTCGGGTTCTGGAGAAGGCCGCACACAAATGAAAGAGACTAGAAAAATATTAATTTGAGAATATTGGGGGCCGAGGAGGAGCCCAACTCTAGTGGGAAAACTACCTGCCTTGCTTTGGCCTTGCTACCCCTTTTATTGAGACTATAAGATACACCCATAACCCTTAGGAAGGTAATTCCAGTAACCGGCAGGTTATCTTATCGGTAAGGATTTACATGATTATTTGGGGGGGGAAGTTGCCTCAGCTACTCCATTAGATAGGGAGTGGTTGGCTCTGACCCTGCAGAGCTTCAAGGTTGAACAGCCTTCCACATCTTTCTCTTAGTGAGACCATGATTGGTTTCTGGCACTTCTCTGGTGGCTAGTCTGGAAACCCAAGGTCAGCTTCAGCAGGGTTGGGCTCAGGACAGGCCCTAGGGGCTGTGGAAGTGTCCCTGTTTCCTCACCAGGCGGCAGGCAGGTGGAGTGGAGGAGAGGGGGCTTGGGCACCTGTGCACGGGACAAGGATGCATAGGACTGCTGCTGAAATAGGACGAGCAGGGTTCAACTCAAAGCTGCAAGGACTATGGGGTTAACCCAGGATACTGTGTGCTCGCTCTTCTGGCCCCTCTCGGCCCAGCTGGGCCTCAGTTCTGGACTTCGAACTTTGTTAAAAATCAGTCTTCAGGTTAAATACAAACGGAGTTCACCCATGTCCCTGCTTCATCTACCAACGGGCATGTGAGAGGCTGACTAGGAATTCTATCAAAGTGAGCTTACACCAGGGATCTGGATTCCCGCTTTAAAGCAGAGGGCAGGGAAATGGTATTTGCTGCCATCTCGCGGGCATCGTGGGACTAACTCCTGAGTGAAGGCCCCCAGGAAAAGTCTTTCTTTGCTGCCATCTAGTGTGCATCTTAACAATAACAGTTGAGGGCGGGTCCTCAGGAACATTTGTTGGGTGTGGTGTCCTTACTTTGCCTCACGGCATCTGCTACAAAATAAAGCCTAGGCTTGTGGGCTTGGGTGCCGTCTCTCAGAAAGTGGCATCCCACCGAGACCCAGCTTTCATTCTCTTGTCTGTCTTTTCCAAGCTTTTCAGCAGCCCCAGCCTCTCAGGGCCACCCTGGGCCGTGTGTGGCTACACAATGCTGGTTCTGTGTTTTGAAGGATGCCTTTTGGATTCTCTGATGTTTTCCTTATAAGAGACCGGGGTTTAGGGAAGAGCACCACATGTGTGGAGCATGCTCATTGCACACAGTCAGAGCACGTGATACCAACACGATTTATCCGTGGGTCCCTGTTGATGTTGGCCTTGGTCACCAGGATCCTGGAGTGTCTGCCAGGGTCTTCACTGTACACCTGCTGTGATTTCCATCCCACAGTCTGAGCATTGGAAGAGAGACACATAGTGCCAACTGGAAAAGGGAGGAAGGCGGGCGGGGGGGCGGGGTGCTTAGGGATGACACAATTGCCCCAGGTACTTGAGAGTAGATTGGGTATGAGCAGTGAGGAGGAGGCGGGACAAGTAAAAAAGGGCTTGGCATCAAGATCAAGGTGGGGGTTGTTCAGAGAGATCTGTATTTCTAAAATTAATGTGTGTCCTGCCTTGTGGACCTACTTGCAACCTCACCCAATGGTTGTTTAGGGGTGGGACTCATTTTGAACCTCACCCAATCATTGTTTAGGGGTGGGACCCACTTCGAACCTCACCCAATGGTAGTTGAGGGGCAGGTCCCACTGCCAACCTCAGCCAATGGTAGTTGAGGGGCAGGTCTGCTTCCCACCCTAAGCCAATGGTAGCTGAGGGGCAGGTCTGCTTCCCACCCTAAGCCAATGGTAGCTGAGGGGCAGGTCCCCTTGCCACCCTCAGCCAATAGTAGTTGAGGGGCGGGTCCCATGGCCAACCTCAGCCAATGGTACTTGAGGGGCGGGTGCCTCTGCCAACCTCAGCCAATGGTAGTTGAGGGGTTGGTCCCACTGCCTACCTCAGCCAATGGTAGCTGAGAGGCGGGTGCCTCTGCCAACCTCAGCCAATGGTAGTTGAGGGGCGAATCCCAAGGCAAACCTCGGCTAATGGTAGCTGAGGGGATGGTCCCATGCCACCCTCAGCCAATGGTAGCTGAGGGGCGGGTCCCATGGCCAAACTCAACCAATGGTACTTGAGGGGCGGGTTCCTCTGCCAACCTCAACCAATGGTAGCTGAGGGGCGGGTCCCACTCCCAACCTCAGCCAATGGTAGTTGAGGGGTCAGTCCTACTGCCTACCTCAGCCAATGGTAGCTGAGGGGCAGGTCCCCTTCCCATCCTCAGCTAATGGTAGCTGAGGGGCGGGTGCCTTTGCCAACTTCAGCCAATGGTAGCTGAGGGGTGAATCCCAAGGCAAACCTCGGCCAATGGTAACTGAGGGGTGGGACCCACATCCAATGGAAGTTGAGGGACAGATGCCTCTGCCCACCTCAGCCAATTGGAGTTGATGTCCGGTTCCCCTGCCATCCTCACCCAATGGTAGTTGAGGGGCCTGTCCCACTGCCTACCTCAGCCAATGGTAGCTGAGGGTCGGGTTCCTCGGCCAACCTCAGCCAATCGTTGTTGAGTGGTGGGACTTACTTTGAACCTCACCCAATAGTTGTTGAGGTTTGGGTCCCACTTCCAACATCAACCATTGATTGTTGAGGGGTGGGACCCACTGCCAATGGCAGTTTGAGGGGCGGGACCCACTTCCCCCCTCACTCATTGGTTGCTGATGGGCAGGACCCACATCCAACCACAACCCATGATTGTTGAAGGGCTTGACCAACTTTCAGCCTCACCCAATGTTTGTGGAGCGGTTGAGATTTTTAAACTGAACTCAATCATGGCTCTATATTGGTGATGGTGATTAATTAAATATTAACCTTTTAATCAAAATAAAGTCTTTGAGTGAAACTTACTTTAAATCTCTCCGAAAATACTACTTGCAATGTTAAAAACAATTTTTTTTCTTTATCCTACAGCTCTGCTTTCTCTGGAGGTGGTAGTTCTGTTAATTTTTTTCTTTATGTTACCAATGTTTTCTGGTGCCTCACAATCCTTGCTTGAACATTGAAGGACAAGGTAGGCTGCTCTCATGGCTGGAATGAGTTTCCCTTTGCATTTGTCTGTATCTGTTTGCCTCGCATGTCTGTCCCCAAATGCATGGGGCTGCCTCTGCTTCCCATGTCTATTCTAGCTTTTAAGATCTGACTTCCTTTTTTTCAAAAAATGTTTCATGCAACATTCAGACAGAATAGTGGATAAAACACATATGCTCAGCATAATGAATAATTATAAATCAAATACCACCAAATTAAAAAATAGAATATCATCATCATTATTCTAGAAGCCCTTCTCCCACGTGTTCCTTCCTATCAAACTTTCTCCTCCAGAAGGAGCCACTCTGCTAACTCTACTGTAATAATTACCACCTGTGTAAGCAACTCTAACCTACATTTTAATTTTGTCTTTAAAAAATATTCCATTAGTGGAATCAAAGTATATGTTGTTTTTGTGTTTGTTTGTTTGTTTGTTCAGTCTTCTGTTGAGGTAACTAAAGAGGCAAGTAGCAGAGGGCCTCTGATGCCTTGGTAGTCTAGCCAAGCCAAGCTAAGCCAGAGTTCATGTGTGGAACTGAGAAGATGAAACTCATGAGCAGCCAATCACAAACAGCCCACTGGGCTTTCCTAAATAAGGCAACTGCTGCAGCTACAGCCAATGAAATTATTTCCTTGCTCAGCTTCCCTGTCTTCACTATAAAAACCCAACTGCTTTTGGCTCAGGGAGATGCGAGTCCAGCACATGGACTGGAGCTCATGTCACACATTTGCGCAAAGGGCCACAGCACACACCCAACTTTAATCAGAGGCCTTGGCCCCAGTGGCAATGGTCCTGACTGGTTGTTGGTTTCTGCGTAGAGCAAACGGTAGCGACAATTTGTGTGATGACCAATACCTGTAGGAAGCAGAGGAGCTAGTCAGCAGGAGAGGGCTGTGCAGAGTGAGGGCTGTGCCCAGGGGAGCGAGCATGTGGCTGGAGGGCCTTCTAGGTGACAGGCACCTCCTGCAAACTCTTCCCTTAGAGGAGGCCCCGTATTCTTTCTAGGAGCCAATTGTCCTCAGAGTCACAACCTCTGTCAACCTCGGCCTGTGACCTCAGCATCCCCAGATTGACATTAAGCAAGCACACAGTTCGCCATTGTCACCAGTAGCTGTCGTGTGACCTATGGGTGGGCACCCTGAGCCACAATTTGCTTCTTTGTCCCAGAACCCCCATTCCTGCCCACCATTACTCCCTAGCAGGGAGCACTGCTTCCCCGCCCAGGGGGGCAGTGTTGCCCTCAGGGCTGGTCTGAGCCCAGAGCACAGCAGAGCCCAGGAGAACAAGCCTGGAGCCCAGCCAGCAGACCTCACACCACCTCTAGGCCACTTGCTCTGGTTCAGCCAGGCTGCACCCTGAACTTTGTGATGCCGGCTTCCCTGATCCCTTGTGTTCAGCTGGACCCTGGCTGGAGGCCCACAGGGCCTGAGCTCCAGTCTGAGCTCACTCCACAGACCCCAGGGTGGAGAATTGGCCTCTCTGCCCCAGGGTGGTGGGCTCTTGCCCTGCCCGGCTGGGGGTGGGCGGGGTGGGGATGGGACAAGCAACAAATAGCCCATGGCTTAGCTATCACTGGCTGAGAACTCAATTTTTCATTTGCTTCCTTATCCCTCCTGCGGCTCCTTTGTTGTCGCTGCTCCATGGACCATAGCTAATGCTGATGGGCAGCCATGTGGTGGGGCCCTCAGGTCACAGGGTGTTGCACAAGTGTGGGAAAATTGGCAGGACATTCTGGGGCAGAACATTCCAGGCCCTTCCAAGCACTGCCTTCCCGGCATGGACACCCACGGTTCCTTCCTTTTCTAAGGGGGCAGTGGTGGGTGTGGCCAGGTGAGAATAGCTCCTGGGGCCTATTGTCAACTGGGGCACCTTAACTTTCGTCTGTTTACAAATACGCATCCTCCTCTCTCCTCCCTTCTCTCTTCAGCCACTGACAAGGGTTGGTGTTTGAGGGAGGTTGTTTTTCTAGAAAAGCTTTGTTCTGTGGGTTGCAGGGGCGCCCCCAGAGAAGCATTCCTGAAGAACAGCATGTTGGGGGTGCGGAGGAGACTACCCAGAGAGCTGCAGCCATATGCAGGCCTCCATGCCGGTGCCTTTTCAAACAAACTTTTTACTGGCGTGTAACATACCTGCAGAAAGCGGGTTAAGATTTGCAGGGCGAGGTGAGTCATCACAAAATGAACCTTTATTCAGTCACCACCCGAGCCAAGAAAAACCCTATGGTGCCCGGCTGGCATGGCTCAGTGGTTGAGCATTGATTTATGAAGTAGGAGGTCAGGGTATATGCTTGGGTTGTAGGCTCAATCCCAGTGGGGGGCATGCAGGAGGCAGCTGGTCAATAATTCTTTCTCATCATTGATGTTTCTATCTTTCGCTCTCTTTCTTCCTCTCTGAAATCAATTAAAGAAAGAAAAGAAAGAAAGAGAGAAAGACGTCATGTTACCATGAAACGCTACTTTTGCCTTGTCTGTCACTTTCCTGTTCCCATCCCTAAAGCTATCTCTCTCCTGTCTGGTGACTTCAGAGACTCATTGCACCGGCTCTGGAGCGCCCTATCAATGCGGTCAGGTAGTCAGGTGAGGTCAGGTGGGAAGTGCTCCTTGCATTTGTTGGCTCCCTTATCCCTCCTGCGGCTCCTTTGTTGTCCCTGCTCCTTGGACATCAGCTAGTGCTGATGGGCAGCCATGTGGTGGGGCCCTCAGGGCGTGGTGCAAGTCCTCTCCCATTCAGGGATCTACCTGGGATGGTCCAGCCAATCGGAGCAGGTAGTAGCACTTGGTGTATTCTCATTGGTTTGTTTACAGACGGTGCCCACGGTCTCGAAGGACCCTTGCAAGCAAGCGTGGATAGTAAACGAAGGCTTGACTCGAGGGAACATCTGAGCTAAAGCCAGCCCCGCACGAGGATGGTTTCAACTGAAGCGACATCCCTCTCCCAACGTGACAAGGAGGCTGATTCTGTGTAGCCCTCCCAGGGCAGGTCTGAGTAGGCCACCTGCCGCCTTTGGGCTTGGAGACCCCACTTGTAAAATGGCATCCAAGGAACCATTCAGCTCCGAGACCGTCTGATTTTGGGGGGTCAAATTATTTCACAGGGGCAACCTCAAGCCAGCGTATTTCTAAATATCCTGGAAATTGCTCACCTCCCTGACACTTTCCTTCGTTTCCAAATAGCCTTCGGGTTCTGCTTCATCTACCAGGTAGGGCCCCAGGCTTTGCTGACCAGTTCCTCATCCTACGAGTCATCTTCTGCTTTCATAGCCTTCCCTCGGTCCCCCGGCAGCCACTCTGCACCTACTGTTTCCCCGTCAAGCTGCACCTTCCCGGACAGCCAGGGGACGATGACTGGCTCTCGCAGGTTTGATTGTCACACCTTACATGTCACTGCTCAGATCCAATCCCAATGGATTATTTGGTGCGCTGACATTTGTGGGCAACAGAGTGATCTGTAAAATAATAAATATTGTGCAAAAAGCATACAAACCCTTTTGAGGCTTGTGAAGTGCCCATTGTTCTCCCTGCAGCCAGGGTAAACATCCCCTGCTCCTTTCCCCACCGAGAGGCCACAGTGCGGTCAATAACCAGCTACAAAGAAGTCTGAGTTGGGAAGGGCGCAGAGGCAGGCTCTGCCGTAGACATGACTGCACAGAGCAAAGCTACAGCCTCCGCTGGAGATCATGTGCACACTCCATGGCCCTGCCGATGCCTGCTGATAGGCAAAGCCCGTCACCTGTCCTCAGTCACCCACACTGTGAGCCTCAGCTCTCGGGGAAGCGACCAGGTGGCCACAGGGGTTCTGGGAAGGCTGCCCCTGCAGCCCAGAGAACCTCAGGTGGGAGAGAGGTGTTGTGGAGTAGAGGAGGGACCTGAGAGTCAGGTGGCAAGAAACCTTATACACTCAAAGCGAACACATTGTGTGTTATGTTAGGATGGTGGTCACCCCGAGGGGTAGTGACTGGAAAGAGGGCTGTGTAGGGCTTCTGGGGGCTGGTGCTATTCTGTTCCTTGGATTGGGAGCTGTTCTCCAGAGAGGGGTTCAGATTCTTAAAACCCATCAGACTGTATACTTCTGATGTGTGCATTTGTTATACTACGTAAGTTTCATTTCAACAAAAAGTTTACTTTTATTTTATTTTATTTTAACATATTTTATTGATTTTTTACAGAGAGGAAGGGAGAGAGACAGAGAGCCAGAAACATCGATGAGAGAGAAACATCGACCAGCGGCCTCCTGCACATCCCCTACCGGGGATGTGCCCGCAGCCAATGTACATGCCCTTGACCGGAATCGAACCCGGGACCTTTAAGTCCGCAGACCGATGCTCTACCACTGAGCCAAACCGGTTTCAGCAAAAGTTTACTTTTAAAAGCTGAATATTACCAGACTGAATTCCAAACCAAACATATGTTTGGTTTGGAAATGTTTGGTTTGGAATTCAGAACTAAATCACTGCAATTCATCACAAAAGAGAAAAATCAAATAACTAGCTCAGTAAATGCTGAAATTCAGCATTCATTTATCTTGAAAATTAGAATCGAAGGGAAATGCCTTAGTTTACAGATATTTAGTGGGAGAAATGTTGAAAGCTTTCCAACCTGGATGCCATTGTCTCCATAATATCTATTCAACATTGTACTCAAAGTCTCTTTCATGCAAAGTGATTGTGGGTGGGGATGTAATGAAGCTCTCATTACTGTTTGTGAAAATTCCCAATTAATTAGAATTAATAAGTGAATTTAATGAGATCACCAGATATAAGGATAATATGCACAAATATGTTGTATTTCTAATACTATAAATTATTAGAAAATGAAATAGAAGTCAGAAGATGAAAAAAAAATAGATGATCTGACAAACATGTTGAATGAAAGAAATCAGATAGATACAAAGAATACATACTGTATAATTGCCTTTATATGAAGTCCAAATATAGGCAAGAATAAACTATCGCTTTAGAAATTAGGACAGTAGTTAATTTGAGGGATGGGAGAGGGTGCTGGTTTGAGCAGAGGCTTTCTGGACATTGGCAGTTTTTCCTTTTGTAACCTGGTGGTTACATGAGTGTTTTATTTGAGATAACTTATTGAATTGTATGTGAATGTTTTTACACTTTTCTATATGAGAGTCATTTAGAAATTTTTTGAAAAAATATTATTTGGTCAGCTTGAGTTAGGTGATCCATAATGGCTAGTTGTCAGTAGCCAGATGAAAAGAGCCACGTGGTTCAGAACAGCAGGGGTGAGAAGACAGGGAGAGATGTGGGAGGGAGAACGAGAAGAAAGTGATCTTTTCTCACAGGGAGTTTATCCAAAGAACAATGAGTCTTCTCCCTCTCCCCTCCAAACACACACACTTACGTCTGCATTTCTCAAATAAGTTGGCCTGGCCTAGCTGGGTGCTTATTCAAAGTCATGGTTTTAAAGTCTTTGGAGGAATTCATGCTTCTCTTTTCTTTTCTTTTTTCTTTTTCTTTTCTTTTTCAATAGGCAATATTCCAATTGAATAGTAATTCTACTGAATAAACACAGTCTATAATAAAACCAAACAGAAACCAGACTAGAGTGAATGGTGGTCGATGTGTGGATCTGGCTTATTTGGAAAGCCTTAGTTTATTCCAGAGGAGGACGGAGGACGACATTCCTCAAGGACAGAGTGTAGAAGAGAGGAGGGGCACGGAGCAGTGCCTTGGAGCCACTGTGGGTCTTGAAAGATTCCCCGAGGGATGGTCTGCAGTGAGGGAGACAAGAGGCAGAGAGAGTGATCAGGGGCCCAAGGCCATCTCATGACCTTGGAAGAAAAGGGATGCATGGGCACAAGAGGCAGGATGAAGGAAGATAGTACTAGCATGTTTGGGCCCTAGATTGCATGTTGTGAGTGAAGGAGAAGAGGCAATTGGAAAGGACACAAAGGTATTGGCCTATAGCGACGGAGAGCCTGGGCCTCCCCTTGCCAGACAGGGGTGAGGAGAGGGCCATAATGAGGATCACGGGTTCAGAGGGGGAAGAGGAAGACATGAAGAAGGGGCAGGAAGAGAAGCAGAGAAAAGCTCTTTGATTGCTGAGTTTCCCTTACAAATGGGGCGACATTGGGCAACAGCACTATTGATTCAGAGCCATTGCCCCCACCCCCCCAGCTTCCTCCTAATCTCCTACAAACACCAAATGCTCCGGGGACTTCAAGTCTCTGTTCAAGAGGGTCAACCAGGTGGCCAAACTTTTAGGGTTTCTTCTCAAATGGATTTTTCTTGAAATTAATACTCTTTGTTGAAAGACTTTGCTCAGGATCAAGATCTGCTCGGTGGATCAAGAAAAGGGGACACCTGCTCCCCTTCTTTGCCCCTCCTCTCACTTTCTTTAAAAAAAAAAAAAAATTTAAATTCTTTATTGTTGAAAGTATCACACACGTCTTCTTCCTTTCCCCACCATTGACCTCTCCCTGCCTGCTCCCACCCCCCAGCGCAGGCCCTCACCCACCTAGTCACTTTCTTTAAAAAGAAAAGATGTTAAATTAATTTTTAGAGAGATAGGAAGAGAGGTAGGGAGAGAGAGAGAGAGGGAGAGAGAGAGAGAGAGAGAGAGAGAGAGAGAGAAACATCAATGTGAAAGTGAAACATCAATCAGCTGCCTCCTACACACCCCCTCCCGTGGATCAAACTGGCAACCTTTTGGTGTGGGGGATGATACCAGCCAACTGAGCCACACGGGCCAGTGAACACATGGGAACTTTAGGATGACTAGACAGGTTGCCCTGGGTCAGTGCACCAGCCTCATCCATGGAAATAGAGGAAGAGGGTGGCTCCTTGCTCCTCTGAGGACCCAGTTCAAGCACCTTCTCATTGAAGGCCACTGACCTTCCCCCACAGGGAGCAGGCAGGGGTGCTGAAGGCGGCAGAGCAGGCCCCCGCCCTGCCAGAATGCAGCCGCAGGGGAGGGACAGCTAAAGGGGCCCAGGGCCAGTGCTTCCACCTGGGGGTTTCCCTGGACAGGGACCTCATTCCTTCTGGGAAGAAATTTGCATGGCTGGCCCTGTGCCAGACACACCACCATGCAGGGTGCCTTTGGCTGGCACCATCCCGGAAGCCTTCCTGGGTCATGCCTGCTGCACATTCTCAGTGGCTTGGTGATTAGATGCCCATGGAGATCAGATTTATGCCAAGGGTGTGGAGTGCTACCCTGGTCCAGAGAACTGAAGCCTGGCAAATGGGAAACCTGGGATCTGATTAGGAGGGGCAGGTGAAGGGCGAGGAGGCGGAAAAGAACTGCCCAAGGAGATAGAAGCTCTTTGTCTCTACGGGTTCTTTGTAAATGAGGCAACATTTGGCAACTAGACACATTAGTTAACAAAGCCACCGTTTCCCTGCCTGCTGATGGCACCCACTCTCTCTACCCACAGACACACCCAAAGGTGCATGGGAGCCAGTGTGAAGGCCTTGCTCTGGAAATCATGGTTAGACATTGACCAAGAGGCAGGGAGCCCACTGTCCATCTCTTCCTTATTCTTTTTCACTCTCTGCAATCTCTCCAGGGTGGTCAGCAAAGGAATGATAAGTAACAATAGGGATCCCTGAATAGGGGTCAGTGGCAGATCTCCTTTGTTCTACTTGGAGCCAGTTCTGCCCAGATCCCACCCATCCTTCCCAATTCCTCCTGGGGCTGGAAGCTAGAGTCCTCCATATCGGGCAGGGTCTGGGACTTACTGCCCGTCGATTGGGACAGCTTAACGTGGGCCAGTCCTTGAGGTGTCAGAGTGTCACTGGGTGAATTTCAGGGGTAGAGAGGGAGTGGGGGAGAGAGTGAGCATTCCTCACCTGCCTGTTAACCAGCTCCTGTTACTATGTGGTTGTTTGTACTATGGCCACCTTCTCTGTTCTGTATATTTACCCCATACCACTGCCTCAGCTCTTGGAAACCTGTATTCTACCTCCCTAAAGGCTCTTCAAGGTCTGGTCCAGCTCCTGCTTGAACAGGCTCTGGGAAGCCTGGCCTAGCCAGCCCTGGCCTCACTGTTTTTCAAACTTGACCTGTAGCAAGGAGGAGCCTTTGCTACTTCCTATCACTCTTCCTCCTCACTCATTCGTTTGTTCTTCCAATGTTGACTATCAAGTGCCCATCACACACACAGAACCAGCTGGGCAGAGGACTTGAGGATGACCCTGAGGCTCTTCATTTGATGGGTCTGCTGGAAAGTGGTAGGGATATGAGAGAAGATACAGAGCTGGAGGAAGTGGATGAGTCCTATTTGCATTTAGGTGACCGTAGGATCTGCATGAGGAGCCTTCCCGGCTAGACAAGATGGAGCTCAGAGCAGTAGAGGAAATGATGTTAATCTTTCCCGCAAGAGTTCTGGGCCAGAGAGCTTAGCGTGACCTTTGCTTGTCCCTCATGCCCAGGTAATTGGCCACTGATCCCTGAATCTGTGCTCTGAGCCTTTGCCTGAATACTCTTTCTGTAGAAACCTACTCCTTCCTTCAGGCAGCCAAGTCAAAGGCTCCTCCTCTCCTCCTCCTCCTCCTCCTCCTCCTCCTCCTCCTCCTCCTCCTCCTCCTCCTCCTCCTTCTTCTTCTTCTTCTTCTTCTTCTTTATTTATATTTTTTTACAGAGAGGAAGGGAGAGAGATAGTTAGAACCCCCCCCCCCCTTTTTTTTTCTGCCTCCTGCACACTGCCTACTGGGGATGTGCCTCCAACCAAGGTGCACGCCCTTGACCGGAATCAAAACTGGGACCCTTGAGTTGGCAGGCCAACACTCTATCCACTGAGCCAAACCGATTAGGGCTCAAAGGCTCTTCTTCAAACTCTTCTGGAATCCTCGTGATGGGAACTGGCTGGTCTTTCCTTCTCAGGGTCCCACCTGCCTTGCTTTTCCCCGGTGGCCTGATAGGAGTGTCCACCTGTGTCCCCTTGTGCCATGTGCTCCTCTTCTGTGTCCCTCTTGGCCCCCACCAATTCTGGCATGAATGAATGAATGAATGAATGAATGTTAATAATAGATGGTTTGCACTTCATTTTCTGGGCATACCTACCCTTCATCTGCTTCCTCTGAAGATGGGCCTGGAGGGCTGTTCTGAGTGTGTCTAGCTGAGCACACGCCTGGCCTGGGGCCGGGCCATCTCCTGCAGACACAACAGAGAGAGTCTGTCCTGTTGCCAGTCCCATCCTGCCGCCAGGGCACACCTTGGGTTCAGCCTCTTGGTTGTGGCCCCAGGCGATCTGTGTTCCCGCCAAGGCTGTGCCAAACTTAAGAGGGTCTGGAAGCCTCTGACCTCCCAAACCATCCTTCTCAGAGAGAGAGACATGGGTTGCACATTTCGTAGTTCTTCTATGATCATGGATTGGCAGAGTGGAGCTGCTAATTTAGGTACAAAAGTGCTTCGGCGCTCCTGAGCATTAGTCAATTTTATATTTCTTCACTATTTTTGAAAGAGTTATTGCAATTGTTGATGAAAGCTGCCCTAGGTGTTTCAATACTGTGTTTCCAAACAGTGAGAGACCCTGGATCTGTCACCCCAAACCCAGCTGGTGATTCCAGGGCCAAACCCCGGCCCCCCTCCGTGCCCGGAGAGCAGGATCCGGATCAGACCCACTCTCTGTGGCAGGCTCCCAGCCAGGGTGGTGGCCCCAGAGCTTCCTGGAGAGCCACGAAGACTTCGGTGGGTCTGGGTCACCGTCAAGATGATCCACAAATACTCACCTTGGGACCCCAGCTCTGTGTCCCAGACTCTAGGAGGCACTGAGACCAGAGGGACGACCAAACTCAGGGACTGCGACTCCCCAGGGGAGGAAAGAACACCAACGGGAGGCAGCACCAGGGCACACATGCCAGGTGGCAGTGGGCTGGGCTTCCTCCCTCTCCTGGTGCCAAGCCCTGCCCAGGCTTCTTTCCTCCTCCCTTACCCCCCTTTGTCCCTTCCCCTCCTGGGTTTCTCAGCCTCCAGGAACTTGGTGGGGGGTGGGGCAGCCAGGATGTCAGCAAGCCCTACATAAAGGGCTGCAGAGCAGGTGGGGGTGGCAGAGCCTTCGCTGGAGCTGCCTCAGGATCCCAGCATGAAGCTCGTCTTCTCCGCCCTGCTGTCCCTCCTGGCCCTCGGTGAGTGCAGGGTCCTGGGGGGGCGAGCCCCACTGAGTGGGCATCCTGGTCTCCGTACCCCGGGAGGTGGGAGCCCCTGTCACTGTGCACCCCCAGGTGGTTGTCCTGGTCCCTGCATCCTGCGGGGTTGGCACCCAGAGCCTGCAGTCGCTGGGGGTGCGGCTCCTTGGGGAGGAGCTGGAGCCAGCACTTCTACACTGAGCTTCCCCAGATCCACGCCAGCCTGGGGCAGCCTCCTCCAGGAAGTGCTGGGAGGGGTCTTCCGGGACACCCCCACCCCCCCATTTTGTCCTACCAGGACCTTTGTACCCAAGGTTTATGTGGGAGGCAAAGGAGACTCAGAGAGGATGAGTGACTTGCCCAAGATACACAGCAGACCTGGGGCTCAAGATCGCATCTCCTGCAAGGCCTGTGCTGACTCGGGCAAGGCAGAGCCTTTCTGAGCATCAGTTTCTTCCCGTGAAGACTGGGCCAAACGTCTTCCCACACAGCTGTGAGGGGCAGCAGCAGGGCGCCACCTGCGCAGTGGCAGGCATCTCCCCACATCAGGGGCAGGGGTGGTGGCCAGACCTCCCTAGGAGACCTTTCTCAGAGGGCAGAGAGAGATTTCTGGTTTCAGAGGTGCCCAGGCTAGAAGGGACGACATAGAAGAAATGAAACAATTGTGAGTTCTGTACCCACACATCTGAAGCAATTTCTGGGGCGCTCTGAGGGTACAGGCCAGTGATGGACATTAGTAATGTCATGTCTGAGGGGCGGGGCTTCCTCGGTGAAGGGGAGGCTCCAGGCAGCAGCAGAAAGGACCGTGATTGGCAGCACGGAGGCTATGAGTGGGGGGTGGGGAGTCAGGGGGGAAGTCCCCCCAGTCCCACGCCAGCCCAGTGCAGCCTCCTCTGGGACATCTGCTGGGAGGGGGTCATTAGAGAGCAGCAGCCTAGGGAGCACAGTGCCCCCGTCCCTGCCTGCTGGTCCCCTTCTCCACACTCCCCCTGAGTGCTAGGCACCCCTCTCTTCTCTCAGGCAGGAATGGGCCGGGCCGGGACCAATGGCTCAGGGCCAACTTCCTTCTGCTCCCTGACCTGGGGCCTGCTGGGGGCAGACGGTGGAGCGGGGGGAGGGTGTATGGGGGGGAGAGGGGGGCCTGGAGAGGCCAAGAGGCAGGAAGCCTTGCTTTCCCGGATGTGGCCATGGGCCATGGGCCAGGCTTTGGCTCAGAGCTGCACCCACTGTCACTGGAATCTTCGATTGTCTTGGCCCTGAGCCCTGGGAGCCCCAAGTCTCCTACACACCCTCCCGGGTGCCTCAGATACCTCGGGGTTGACTGTGCCGGCTTGGCCCACGAGTGGAGGAGGCAGAGGGCACTTCCAAAGGGGAAGGGGCTTACACAACCAGGTGTTTGTGTGTCTAACAGCTTTCCTGGGTGCGTTTTACATCGCACGGAACTCTATGCCGGTGATTTTCAGCAGAGCCGCCAAGTGGGGGAGCCATCGCTGTAAACCCGATGAGCACATTTGCACCCCCTTCCTCATGACCGTCCATCCTCATTCCCACTCTGGCGTCAGGCGGCCACTAATCTACGTTTCTATGCGTTTGCCTTTTATGGACGGTGCATACGCGTGACATCACACACTATGTGGTCTCCTGTGTCTGGGACCTTCCACGTAGCATAAACGAGGTGCATTGATATTGTGCCCATCAGTCATTCCTTTTTTTAAAAAAAATAAATATATTTTATTGATTTTTTTTTTTTTTTATAGAGAGGAGGGGAGAGGGATAGAGAGTTAGAAACATCAATCAGCTGCCTCCTGCACACACCCCACTGGGGATGTGACCATAACCAAGGTACATGCCCTTGACTGGAATCGAACCCGGGACCCTTCCGTCTGCAGGCCGACGCTCTATCCACTGAGCCAAACTGGCTCAGGCTCAGTCATTCCTTTTTATTGCCAATTCCATTGTATGGATGTGGACGTCCATGTTGTTTTCACCTTTTGGCTCTTCTGAATAATGCTGCTTTGAATATTCATGCCGGAGTCTTTCTGTGGACATCTGTTTTCATTTCTCTGGGGAATGTATTGGGCCAAGCTCTAACCAACTGAGCTACCCGGCCAGGGACCTGTGTGGCTTGTCAGGGCTGTGAGCAAACCTGGTGCAGCCTTCACCAGAGATGGTAGCCCCAGAGGCAGGCTGGGCAGGGGAAGCAGTTTCTATGGGGGCACCCCGCCCATTTGGTCCACCGCTTACTGCAGCTACTGCCCAGGAGTCAGGTGTCTTGTTCTGGGCTCCCTTGGCATCCCCTGGGGAGATGCTTATAGACGCGACACTCTAGACCAGCGTTTTTCAACCGCTGTTCCGCGGCACACTAGTGTGCCGCGAGATGTTGCCTGGTGTGCCGTAGGTGCAGACAAGACAAGAATTCTATAATTTTTCACTATTTTGTTTACTTAATATTTCATAATAAAGTAATTATAAAATACTTTCTTTGTGTTTATTTGATTCCTATTCAAGAGAATTACTTTATATATAGTCAATATAGGCACAGAGTTAAATTTTTTAACATTTTCTAATGGTGGTGTGCCTCGTGATTTTTTTCATGAAACAAGTGTGCCTTTGCCCAAAAAAGGTTGAAAAACACTGCTCTAGACTAGAGGAACCCGGATTTAGGTTGGAGTTGCCACTGCTGAGCAGCCGGCCATTCAGCCTCCTCAAGAGCCAGTTTCCTCACAAGTGCAAGTGGGGCCAGGCCGGTGGGAGAGCCCCATCAACCCATGCCAGGGATCACCTTCCCTTTTCCAGGGTGGGAAGCGCGTCAGTCTCAGGAAGGAAAGAACCAGAGCCGCTGCAGGTCTCCTGGAGTTCACTGGGCACCAGCCCTCTGGCCAGGGGAGCGGGCTCACTAGGCCAGGAAGACACCTCCACGCGAGGCGAGAGGCCTGCCTTAGAGGCAGAGCGGAGGGAGAAGGGGCGAAGCGGGGAGAGGCGGCGGAGTCTGGAAAAGTCCGTGGGAGGGTAAGGCAGTCTCTTCCGGGGGCAGTGGCTGAATCCTTACCCCTTGGCCTTTCTCCCAGGACTGTGTCTGGCCGCCCGTCGGAGGGGCGTTCGATGGTGCACCATCTCACCGGCCGAGGCTGCAAAATGCTCCTCATTGCAGCGGAATCTGAGAAAAGTGGGCGGGCCCTCCGTCGCCTGCGTAAAGCAAACCTCCTACACGGGATGCATCCAGGCCATCGCGGTAAGTCAGCGCCATATGCTGGGCGAGACCAAACTGATGGAAGGGTGAAACCAGTTTGGCTCAGTGGATAGAGCGTCGGCTTGTGGACTGAAGGGTCCCCGGTTCCATTCCGGTCAAGGGCATGTACCTTGGTTGCGGGCACATCCCCAGTAGGGGGTGTGCAGGATGCAGCTGATTGATGTTTCCCTCTCATCAATGTTTCTAACTATCTCTCTCCCTTCCGCTCTGTCAAAACGCAAATTGGTGGAAGGGAAGGGGAGGAGAGGGTAAGGAAAGATAGGAGATGGGAGGGTAAGAGTGGGGAGGGGAAGGAAAGGAAGGGGAGGGAAAAGCATGGAATAATATGAAAACCTGTGCTCTCCCCTCCGCCCTCTGCTTTTCTCCCTGGGCGCTTGTCAGCGGGGCGCGGGCCTCTCTCTGGACAGGACACTTATTTTGAACGCAGAGATCAGCCTCTTAAAGGGGAGAGACCATGTCTGTGGGGAACCTGGGATCGCAACATAAACTGTTTTTGTGTCTCTTCTTTCATTTCAAAGTTATAAACCTCTGTGAGGGGCGTGCTCGCCAGAGTTCTGCAGGGTGCGTGCGCAAACGTGGGTTTACAGTTGTTCACATGGAAAAGAATCCAACCATTAAGAAATAACAACACAAGAATAAACTCTGTGTCTCGCGTACCCACATCTGCACACCTGCGTTTGCCCCGCCCTGTACAGAGGGGTGGGCACCTGAGAGAGAGGCAGCGTGTCAGCCTCCCAGGGTGAAAGCAGTTGGGCTGGTGTCCGTTTGTCCCAAAAAGAGAGCCCCTCGGCTCGTGCCCCCTGTCCCAGGATGTGAGCGGACATGGTCAAAACTGACCCTTTGGAAGATCCTTCCAGCCCCAGAACCTTCTGACGTCCTGCAACCCCCTTGCCAGCGTTAGGGCGGATTCGCTCCTGATGCCGGCCTGGCCGCTTTGCTTTCAGGAAAACAAGGCGGATGCTGTGACCCTGGACGGCGGGCTGGTGTTTGAGGCCGGCCTGGAGCCCTACAGACTGCGGCCTGTAGCCGCCGAGGTCTACGGGACAGAAGACAGTGAGTTCCCCCTGGAGCCCCGAGCTGGGGTGGCCGTGGCCTTGGCCCTGGGCTCTATGGAGTCAGAGCCCATGAGTTGCCTAGGTGGGGTCTCGGACGGCATCACACTTGAAGGCACAGAGACCCCGGGTGCTTGGGGCCAGAGGTTACCCACTGCGGGAGGACACCGGTTGTACCCTGGGGGTCAGGACAGGCTCTGGGCAGCTCCAGGCCCCTCCCACCAGGGGCTCCTCTCCCTTGGGTCCTGGCCATGAGCTTTCCATTCCCCCCGGCCCTCCGCAGAGCCCCAGACGCACTATTACGCCGTGGCGGTGGCGAAGAAGGGCAGCAACTTCCAGCTGAACCAGCTGCGAGGCGTGAAGTCCTGCCACACCGGCCTGAACAGGTCCGCCGGCTGGAACGTCCCCATGGGCGCGCTTCGTCCGTTCCTGAACTGGGAAGGGCCCCCCACACCCCTGCAGGAAGGTGAGCTGGCGGGGTTGGGGTGATGGCAGGCAGGGAGGGGTCTCTATGCAGTTCACACACAGCCGCTGTGGGACCACACGGGTCATGTGCAGGTGACTCCAAGGTTAACCTGGTGGGTCCGCTGCCCCAGCTGCCCCAGGGAGCTGGTGCCTGAACTTGAACCTCACAACAGAGGCGGGAGGGGGGGGGGGGGAAGGGAGGGGCTGCCCACGGGGAGCACTCGGAGGGAGGCTGGCTGTGGCCAGGGCTGCCTCACACACTGGTCCGTTTCTGTGTCCACAGCCGCGGCCAGCTTCTTCTCGGCCAGCTGTGTGCCCTGCGCGGACGGAACACAGTACCCCAATCTGTGCAGCCTGTGTGCGGGGACAGGGGAGAACAAATGTGCCTGCTCCTCCCAGGAGCCCTACTTTGGCTACTCCGGGGCCTTCAAGTGAGTGAGACTGACCTCTTCTCCCCAGTGGCCCAAGTGCCACCTCTTCTCCCCAGTGGTCCTCAGGCCAGCAGCCCTTCTCTGCGGCCCCGGGGAGAGCCCAGCCTGCCCGTGGGGACCAGGGAGGAGGTGCGGGACAGGCTGAGGGAGTGTTATCAGAGACAGCAGCCAGTCCAGGCTCCCGGCTGGGCAGGATAGCGGGCTGTCCAGGCTGATGTTGGTCTATCCTACATGGGACCCCCCTTGCCCCCTCCCCCACAAGCTTGCAGACAGCGAGCACTGCCCAGTGGACCCCCCTGTGCCTTTCTGCCCCCATGCTGGAGCTGACATTGCCCCCCTCCCCTCGCCTCTGGGACTCAGGCAGCTTTGCAGAGGGAAGCCTCCCTGCCTCTCGACCGGCCAGGGCTCATTGGCCATCAGTCTTGGGAGAAAGAACCAACCCCATGGCCAAGGACACTGAGACTTTGCCCTCTGGTGTAGAGGCTTCAAACTTCTCTTTTATGTAGAAAGACAAGGTTTTGCCCTTTCAGTATAAAAAATATATATATTTACATATATATTTTATTGATTTTTTTACAAAGAGGAATAGAAAGGGATAGAGAGTTAGAAACATCGATGAGAGAGAAACATCAATCAGCTGCCTCCTTCACTGGGGATGTGCCTACAATCAAGGTACATGCCCTTGACCGGAATCGAATCCGCAGTCCGACGCTCTGTCCACTGAGCCAAAAACGGTTTCGGCTCCCTTTCAATTCTTAAGGCGAACGGTGGGGGCTTCTGGTCAGCAGCTGAGTCCTTCCTCCTCCGATTCTACCTGGAGAGGGCCCCTGCTGCCTTCTTATTCGGGGTGTCCCAAAGCCCCCAAGCCCTGCCCTCCAAGGAGCAGCACCCATGGAGAAAGCCCTGCTCCAGGCTGACACCCTTGCGCCTTCTCATTTCACAGGTGTCTGAAAGATGGGGTTGGAGATGTGGCGTTTGTCAAGGACAGTACCCTGTTCGGTAAGAGCAGAGGGGAGCTACAGGGCTGCCTCCTTTTCTTTTATCTTATCACTAGAGGCCCGGTGCACGAAATTTCTGCATGGTAGAGTCCTTAGGCCTGGCCTGCGATCAGGGCTGATCAGGTTCCCTGCCTCCCACACTCCCACCCTCCCCACCTTGCCTCTTCCTTTCCTTGCTCCCTCAGTGCCCCGCAGCTGCTGGTTGCCTGTTATGTTTCGTGTCACCCCCTGGTGGTCAGCGCACGTCATAGCGAGCAATTGAACTTGAGGTCTTCTGACACTTTGCATATTAGCCTTTTATATAGATAGATAGATAGATAGATAATTCTAAACACTGAGCTAATTAGATTCCTCAATTCCTAGCACACTGTTTTTTGTTTGTTTGGTTTTCTTATCCTGGGTCATCCTGTCCTTCCCTTCAACATAGAGAATTTCACGACTCATTTTTTTATGTGTGCCCCCTTACTGTCTTGTTAGAGTCTTACTGAGGGAGCCCACACTGAAGCACAGTAGCTGGGTATTCACAAATGACACATTCTATCCAGAACCACTGGGGACAGACCCATAACATTCTGTGCAAGATCTCCCAAGACAGACCCACCACACTCACCCACGACCTCAGGAGACAGGCCCATCACACTCACCAGCACCTCCAGAGACAGGCCCACCACATTCCATCCATTTTTATTCTTTCTAGAGATGTGGGTAAGTCAGCACCCCCTGGCTGGTCCCTTGGTTTGTCTCCATCATGTGACCCTTTTGTAGGTGGGGTTGCCATAGAAACAGATGATGTCTGGCTCTGCTTCCTTGGCTCACCAGCACCACACAGCCCATATGATTCACTCAGAGCATCACTGGGCTGAGCCCTAAGGCTTGCTGAGTGCTGTCTTTACCTTTCTGAGTGCTCTGGACTCTAGAATCTAGAGCGATCCACTGTCTTTCTTTCAGAACCCCTAATTTTGTCAACAGTGTAAGATTCCATGGTGGGGGGGCGGGGAGGGGGAAGGAATTCGAGCTCATGATTCTGCCTGGTGTAGGCTGCTCCTCTGGGTCCTCCAACCCCCTCCTCCCTTCTTTCCCCAGAGAACCTGCCAGACAAGGCTGAGAGAGACCAGTATGAGCTGCTCTGCCTGGACAACACCCGCAAGTCAGTGGATGACTTCAAGGAGTGCTCCCTGGCCCAGGTGCCTTCTCATGCTGTTGTGGCCCGGAGTGAGAAGGGCAAGGAGGACTCCATCTGGAGACTTCTCAAGAAGGCACAGGTAGCCACACTCCTGGCCCTCCCACCTGCCAGAGGCTCCTTCCTCCCCTCACTCCCTTCCCTTCTAGAAGCCCCTCTGTGGTCTCCCTGGCCAGGCGTGTCCTGGTCCATCGGGCTGCGTGCCCAGGCTGTCCTCTGGACAGCAGCAGCTATGGAGCCCCTCTGGCACTGCTGACCAACAGTGTCTCATGGGCGAAGCTGGGAGGACAATGCAACATTCTCAGGACCCCAAGGTGCTTGGACCCCAGCAGCACCCTAAAGAATAAGCCGTGTCTGAGCTGTGTCTCAGAAATGGTCTGAGCCCCTTACAGGAGGAAGGAAACCAAGCTTCCCGCTCTCAGAACCACCCCTAAGTCCCAGATACCGTATTTTTCGGACCATAAGACGCACTTTTTTCCCCCCAGAAGTGGGGGGGGGGGAAAGTCCCTGCGTCTTATGGTCCAAATATAGCCTACACATATACTTTTTAAAAAAAGTTTTTTTACTTGCCCGGCTCTGTGTGGTCTCTGTGCGCTTGCCCGGCTCTAAAATGGTTCTAAATGCTGCTGTTTACTTTACAGGGTTGATTACATGTGTTTATGACTGTGATGTTGGGTTTTAATGCACATAAAATATTTTAGGACACTATTTGTTTCAGAATCTTTTTTTCTTCATTTCCCTTCTCTAAAAACTGGTGCGTCTTATGGTCCGAAAAATACGGTACTCTCTTTCAACGTTGTGGTTTTGTTTCTTCCTTGTTTACCACGACACCATCAGTTCTGTTTTGTCCTTAATTAGGAGAAGTTTGGCAAAGGCAAGTCGTCGGCATTCCAGCTCTTCAGCTCCCCTCCCGGGCAGAAGGACCTGCTGTTCAAAGATAACGCGCTAGGGTTTTCGAGGATTCCCTCGAAGGTAGACGCCGGGCTGTACCTCGGTTCCAACTACGTCACTGCCATCAGGGGCCTGAAGGAAAGTGAGTGAGGGCTGGCTGGTGCGGTCGGGGAGCCACAGCTGAGACCCCGGGGAGAGCCCCTCACACCCCCTGGAGCGCAGGCAGCAGGGTCCCGCCCTCCAGTGGCCACTTCCCCATGTCCCAGCCACCGGGGTCTCTGCCAACCGAGTGAGGGCATTTGGATGTGTGGGAGTGACTCCGACAGCACGTGTCAGCCGTGATTAATGCTGCCACATGTCCCTGTGCATGGCACCCTCCCCAGCCCTGGCAGAAAAGTCAGGCTGCCTCCTATGGGGTGAGCACACGGAAAGTGGGCCGAGAGAGCCGAGGCCCCCTGGGGTGAAGCCGGAGGCCTGGCGCACGCTGCCCTGGGCGTGGGCTCTGGGCCTGGCTCGGGAGACCCCAGTGGGCCTGCTCAGGCGCGGGGGCGTGGCGTAGAGTCTGGGTGAACCCAGAGGCGGCTGCCAGCCTTAGGGGAGATCAGAGCTGGGTTCAGGGTCCCCTAGGCCCGGGGTCGGCAAACTGCGGCTCACGAGCTACATGCGGCTCTTTGGCCCCTTGAGTGTGACTCTTCCACAAAACGCCACGGCCTGGGCAAGTCTATGTTGAAGAAGTGGCGTTAGAGGAAATTTATGTTTAAAAATGTGGCTCTCCGAAGAAATTTCAATCGTTGTACTATTGATATTTGGCTCTGCGGACTAACGAGTTTGCCTACCACTGGGCTAGGCCATCTCTGGGGAGCTGTCACTGTCTCTGAGCTCTGGAGCTTTAATCCTGTGGGAATGAGATATTAGGAAAGTCGTCACACTAAGTAGGGGTGTCGAACTCAATCAGAGAAGGGGCCAAAATCTAAAATCCAGCCTAAATCGCGGGCCGAATGGCTTACTGAACAGTCATAAACTGTCATTGTGATGGAAACACAGCGGAGTGCGGTGATGACAGCGCGGTGTGGGCCACATTGCAAGGCCTGGCGGGACGGATTTGGCCCTCGGGCCTTGTGTTTGACACATGTGCACTAAGGGGTCAAGGGTGGATTAGAGGCCAGGAGAGGAATGGGACTGAGAAACAGTGAGGAGGGTACCCGCCCTGGAAGGGGCTGGGCGCTGACTGGGGATGGGACGAGGCAGATGCCCAGAGACTCTTCCACCTGGAAGCAGGGTTGGTCCACACCCACGGGAAGGCCCGGCGGGAAGGGTGCTCAGAGTGGAGCCTGGGCCCCTGAGGTTGGCCGCGGGGGGTGTCCTTGGCCAGGCTCCGTGCCCCTGTTGATGCTGTGTCCCTCTGGGCAGCGGCCGCCGAGGTGGAGGCGCGGCGCACACGGGTCGTGTGGTGCGCCGTGGGCCCCGAGGAGCAGCGCAAGTGCCAGCAGTGGAGCAGCCAGAGCACCGGGGCGGTGACCTGTGCCACCGCCGCCACCACCGAGGACTGCATCGCCCTGGTCCTGGTAGGCGCTGCCGCTGGCGAGCCTGCTGGCCTGCGGTGGGGCAGCGGGCTCCGGGGGATTCCCCAGTCGTGGGCATCCGCTTGGAAGTGGTTGGGCGCTAAGAGGCACTGTGGTGAGGTGGGGGGAGGGGGGGGGCGCGGCGGGGGAGTCTCCTCTGGCTCAGTGCACAGAGTGTAAACAGGCACAGCTTTCTGTCAGAAAACTGTAGGTTGTGGGGTTGCCACTGGTCTGATGACAAGAACAATGCATGATCATTGCAGGTAGTTTGGGGAAAGACAGGGAGCTGTGATGTAAAGTAATTAAAGAAAAGCCAGCTGGGACTCACCCAGAGAGACACCACCGCTGAGGTTGGAGTATTTCCCACCCAGCACTTCCCCCGAGGCTGGCCACAGCAGCGGCTCCTACCTGTCCTTTTCACTTAACGGTTTATCATGGCCACGGGCGTGTGACGGCATAGTCTTTGAAAACACTCTGAAAAAAGGATTTCAGGGTATCTCTTAGGGGGTTGTGGCTTGATCGTGACCCTATTCCTCTCTGTCCCCTTCTTTTGCTATTACCAATAACCCCGTGATGCCTTTCCTTGAGTAGAAACCTTCATAGATGTCTCCAGTTATTTTTAATATTGTCGTAAGCAAATTATTACTGGGCCAAAGAGAGCACCTGGGACTCCCGATGACTCCCCTGGCCCGCGCACATTCCTCCTGCCAGGAGCCGATGTAATTAGCAATCGCAGCTCATTTGTCCATCATGTTCGGTGCAGCCCCTGGAGTGCAGTCATGGTCCCATCTGTCTCCGGAGGGAGTGAGGCTGTGCAGGAGGGTGTCCCAGGGGCACCCCAGGGCCCAGAGGGTTTGTTCAGGGGATGGAGGGGGAGTGCAGCCTGGTCAGGCTCTTTCCGGTGGAAGTGACAGCAGGAAGTGACAAAGGAAAGGCCGGTGGCTGGCTGAGGGGCAGCAGCGCTCACGGCGTTCCCTTTGGGTGCTGAGTTCGAACACTCCCGCCTCTTCCTGCTGCTTTCCTGGGACAGCTGACATCAAGCCGTTCTCTCCGAGAGCGGTCAAGCCAGGGTGAGGCCCCAGAGTCGCTTGTCTTTGCAGAAAGGAGACGCTGACGCCATGAGCTTGGACGGAGGATTCATCTACATCGCGGGCAAATGCGGTTTGGTGCCTGTGCTGGCAGAGAGCCAAAGTAAGTGTGTGTGTGTGTGTGTCCTCTCCAGTTTATTCCCCCTGGACCATGGGCTGGGGCACGGAGGAGCCACCCCACTCGGTGAGTCCAGGTGGAGACACTGACTCCTGGTTCAATTCCCCGTCAGGGCACATGCCTGGGTTTTGAGCTGGATCTCCAGTAAGTGGAGAGAGGGGGTTGTAGGAGGCAGCCAATTCATGATTCTCTCGTCATTAATGTTTCTCTCTCTCCCTCTCCCTTCCTCTCTGAAATATATATATATATATATATATATATATATATATATATATTCCTCTCTGAAATATATATATATATATATATATATATATATATATATATATATATAAAAGTTAGTTTAATGTATTTTAACAGCAAACTTACAGGAACATCACAGAAAAGAGACAACATTAAGAGTACGAACTTGCATGTAGGGCAATTGCTTCTCTTCTTAATTTTTGGAAATATTTCAGGGAACTATAATATGCATGCACATAAGCATAGAACCCCATGGCATTTCACACAGGTGCATCCCCTGGCGCTAGTGCCAGATCAAGACACAGTAAGATTCACAAGTCCCTGTGTGTCCTCCCGTCACCAGCCCCCTAACCCCTGAGAGGGTATCAGCTCCTGACCTCCAAGGGCGCGGATCAGTTCTGTTTATTTTTGAACTTTATGTAGAAGGAGCTGCACGGCGCACGCTGTTTTATCCCTTGCTGGTGTTATACTTGTCCGATTCCGCCTTGTGGTGCGCGGTGTGGACTATTCAACCCTGCACAGTTGTCCACGGTGTGGCTTGCCCGCTGCTACTTATCCCTCTGGGTCATTCCCAGGTGGTGGCACCTGTGAACAGCTCTGCTCCGGAAATTATGGTCTGTGTCTGTGGTGGACACATGTGTGCAGCTGTGCTGCCTGGAGCTGCTGGGACAGTCTCTTCGCATTCGAGTCTGCTCTGTTGAGATTTAAAAGTTTGCGACTTCTCAATGAATCAGAGCGTTTCATGGCGTTTTGCTTGTCTTTCCTCTTTCAGAATCCGAAGAGAGCAGTAGCCAGGACTGTGTGAATAGGCCAGTGGAAGGTGAGTTGGAATTGGTCATTTTCAGCGTCCAGGGTAAGTTCTTGGTGCTGGAGGAAGAGGAGGCAGGAACTTTAAAAAAAAAAAAACAACAACTCACAGAAAGAGATTCAGCCAAAGTTCTTGTGAAGACGCAAGTAATCCGTAGATAGTTACACATGGATGTTAGGTTGACCTTTGCACTTGGCGGAGACCTTGCAGGGTTTCTCTTTGCATCCTGGCCACGTGGCAGGAGCGGTGCTCCATCCCCATCGCCTATGGATGCGGAAACAGTGGCTCTGAGAGTCTCCTGATCTCACTCAGAGGCCCAGACACTGATGCTGTGGCAGCTCCCGGCCCTTGTGCTAACGCCCTGCTCTGCGCACCAGCCCTACCTGCCCGCCAGAGCTGGTGCTGGCTCAGCTTGGAAGAGCTGTGCGCTGCCCACAATGGGAGCCTGTCAGGTGCACCCTGGCGGGAGGAGAACTGACAGCACTTAGCCTGGTGACCGCCATCACTCTGGCCCAGTGCGTATTGCAGCTGGTGATTTATGCACCATTGGGGTCACGCTAGACGTTCAGTGTTTGTGGCGTTAGGAGCTCCCATTTAAAGGTGAATTTCTGGTTTATAACTCAGGGGCGGGGTGTGGCTGGTCTAGGGTGGTCCCCAGCAATCACTGAAAGAATTCTTACTATCTCATTTCATAACCCAAAGGACAGCAGCGTAAGCCTCTGAGGTCCACCTAACCATGTGGTACCTGAGGGGAGGGGCGGAGAGGAAGCATTGCTGATGATGCTTCTTGACCAGCTTTGGCCTGAGGTGCAGACAGCTGCACCAGCGTCCATCTGCCAGGCCCCTGGAGATTAAGATTTGCTCTTCTGTCATCCAAGGGCTGTGGTTGGCAAACTGCGGCTCGCCAGCAACATGCGGCTCTTTGGCCCCTTGAGTGTGGCTCTTCCACAAAATACCATGGCCTGGGCGAGTCTATTTTGAAGAAGTGGCGTTAGAAGAAGTTTAAGTTTAAAAAATGTGGCTCTCCAAAGAAATGTCAATCGTTGCACTGTTGATATTTGGCTCTGTGAACTAATGAGTTTGCCGACCTCTGTCCAAGGGTATCGAGCCGTGGCGGTTGTCAAGAAATCAAATGCTGGCCTCACCTGGAATTCTCTGAAAGGCAAGAAGTCCTGCCACACCGCTGTAGGCAGGACTGCGGGCTGGAACATCCCCGTGGGTCTGCTGGTCAACCAGACAGGCTCCTGCAAATTTGGTAAGGAGTCCGGAGGGAGGAGAGTGGGCCACCCCAGGGTGGGCGTGGAAGGTTCCACAGGAGCCTCAGGGAAGGAGCGGGTGGGGATTTGCAGGCCCACAGCCTCTATGGGTGTCAGCAATTTCTCTGAGTGGCCTGATGCGTTGAATGGTTCTCTGCACATCTGCCCCGCCCACCCCACTCCGAGGTAACACACTGGCCTCTTGGTCCGTTTCTCTGCACATGGCCACACTCATCAGTGCAGTCCCCAGCTCGAGGCCGTGGCCATGGGACCCTCTGTGGGTCTCATCATAGACTCGTCCCCAGCCCTAGGCGGGTTTCCTGCCAATGCCCGCGGTCTGAAGGCTGTCCCGACTTCCGGTGGGCCCCGGATTGGTGGTGACACGTCACTGCTTGTGACAGCGGCTGTGCCCTCTCTGTCCCGGGCAATAGAATGATGCTGACCCGGGCGGCATCCCCTGCGAGGTGAAGGGGTGGGCGCGAAGTCAGGTAGGAAGAGCTGACGTCCCGGGTGCCTCCCCCGCAGATGAGTTCTTCAGTCAGAGCTGTGCCCCCGGGGCCGACCAGAGCTCCAACCTCTGCGCGCTGTGCGTTGGCGACGACGGGGGCCAGAACAAGTGTGCCCCCAATAGCAACGAGAGATACTTCGGCTACGCTGGGGCTTTCCGGTGAGTGCCCCCAGGAGAGGCCTGTGCCTCGTCCTCCAGCGTCTTGGCACTGCGTTCTAAGGGGCCAGACATGGCCTGTCACAGCAGAGACAGGAGCTACCGTAGGGGTCTGCTGATGGGCTTCCCCCCACACACACACACTCACCACCCTGGAAGTGCAGGCTGGCACTGGGCTTCGTGGCCTCAGCTCTGCGGGGCTCCTCCCTGTGGCCTGGAGCCAACGTCAACCTCGGTGGCCCTCCATGGCCTCATCCTCAAAGCCAAATGGGTAGAGCCCGGGGGATCTGACGTCCTATCTACAGTTTGGGTTTGTGGGGAAGGGTCATCTTTCATAGCCACCACTCTCTCCCCCACGCTAGGTCCTCAGCTTTCCCATTTCGCTTTTCTCTTTGATTTCGGCCTGAGAGATGGCAAAGAGCAAAAGCAGCATTGCAGTGCTATTCTCCACTAGTGACGTGGAAAATAACAAAAAATAGGTTTTCAGAATGATAACCAATTAGTTGTTTATTGATGATCCACAACCCACCGTTTGTAATCCCTCTCTTGAGGCTTCCCGGTGGCTATATTAGGGGTTTGTAGGGCGCAGAGTCCTTCTCTCCATTCTCCAATAATATATTTCACCAGCAGGTGGCATCATGCATCTGCGAGCCACACAGGGCAATAGGTGGTCTTGGAACTTTTTAGTATAAATTCAGTAGCCTTCTCTCCAGGGACGGGAGGACATAAAAGTAGCGTTTACTATATTGTCTCCGTACCCTCCGGTGTCATTGCATTGGTCTCCATACCTCCTGACATTTCTCCAAATCGGCAGTGCTCTCTGGCTGCGTGTCTGTATTTAAGAGAGAAGCGCCTGAGCTGATTGTTAGCTCTGCATCAGCTGCCACATGTTGGCGAGTGTGGGCCTCACTGTGGGACATCTAAGTATCAGATCCTACGGGCCTCTTCGAGTTGATCAGATTTTGCTTGGGAGCCTGGGAGAGGTACGCGGCTCCGAATGAACCTTCCAAGACATAGTTCTCACTCCACTCCTCGATTTCAGCATTGGGCCTCTGACCTCAACTGGGTTTGGTTCTCTAGTCCACATGTGTCAAACACAAGGCCCGTGGGCCAAATCCGTCCCGCCAGGCCTTGCAATGTGGCCTGCACCGCGCTGTCATCACTGCACTCGCTGTGTTTCCATCACAATGACAGTTTATGACTGTTCAGTAAACCATTCGGCCCGCGATTTAGGCTGGATTTTAGATTTTGGCCCCTTCTCTGATTGAGTTCGACACCCCTACGTCTAGTCCATAGTGATGTTCAGGTTCAATCTCTCTGTGAACAAACCTTCTCCTGCCAGGGCGAGGAGGAGCTGCCTGGGCTAGGAGGGCAGGCTCTCTCCGCTCTGTTCTCAGTCGCATTCAATAGTGTTTGTAATTGTTGAGTCTTTCTGGAGTTCGCTGTGCACACCAGCTTTTTTTCCTGGGCTTCTCCCACGTCCAACTTGGGTGACAGCTGTTTACTGCTCTGCTGGGCCAACTACTGCTCACCCGCTTGCTCTCTAACTCCCAACTGTTCTCATGATCTTCTCTCTTTCTCTCCTTGTGCTCCTCTCTCTCCTGTAAGCTTAAAACTTTAAAAAGAATCTCACAAATATCATTTTATTGGAACTTTAGGAAGTGGGAAGCTACACATATGTGTTCAATCTTCTATTTTAAACACAAAGTTCCTGGAAATACTTGTCTTTATCTTGTCTGTGTTTACTTCAGTGTTTCAGACTTTGAAATGTATATAGCAAATATTTATGAAAACTGATAGTTTCTCTTCTCCGGCAATGAGTTTCTTTTCTGGACCCTGGTAGGTGCCTGGCGGAGAATGCGGGGGACGTTGCATTTGTGAAAGATGCCACTGTCCTGGAGAACACTGATGGTAAGCAGTTTCCCTTTACCCTTTGGAGCATCACAGTGCCTCCTACTGGTCATATTTGCAACTGGGAAGATGTACAGGTTTTTAGACTTTTGATTAACTTTGAAATTTTTTACTTTGGTATGCAACATGGTAATGTCTATAGGTGTCACATTGATTTTTAACCCCCCAATTCTTTCTGTCTATCCCCCCCGCTCTCTCTCATTCTCACACACACACACACACACACACACACACACACACCAGCAATGCTCAGTAGCAAATGTCTCCTGGCTTTGTGTAGACATCCACAGAAACACACCATCTGCCTGTTCCAGCCTATGGAGACTGAATGTTGATAATACTAAACACACACACACACACACACACACACACACACACACACACAAAAACAAACACACAAAAAACCACATTGCAAATAAAATTTCCCTTCATACAAGGAAACAGAGTCCTTCATTCAGCCCCATGTGAGTCACTGTCTGGAAATTCCTTGGGAGTAAATGGGAACAAAATCATAGGCAGATGCAGGTACCAGAAGAGAATCTATCAGATGACTTTGAATAATCACTCTCTCTCTGACCTCTAGATGAAAAGCATAATGACCATTTTCCAGACTGCACCCCATCTCCTCAGTCCCACTCAGCTTCCCACCCTTCCCGCTCAGCAGGTGCCCTGCCATTTCGCCCCCTGAGAAAGAGCTGCCCAGCTTTCTGCCCTCCTCCTTCTCAGACATCAACAGTCACAGCCACTCCTTCCTCCTCACACCCCCTGGGAGAGGGGTCAAGGCCGGACATGTAAATGTGAGATGACCCAGCATCAAATGGACCAAGACAAGAGCATGGATGGAGTGTTTTCTTGAGGGGGATGGCAAGAGAGTAGCAGAGGCCTGAACACTGAACCCACATTTGCATGTACACAGACATGCATGCGATTCTATTTAGAATTTATGAACCATTCATCTATCAAGGGTCCTCAAACTTTTTAAAGTGGGGGCCAGATCACGGTCCCTCAGAGAGCTGGAGGGCCGGACTATATGAACTACTAATTCCTACTGTAACACCTCGGCTGCGCTCACTGCCCAAAAAACCTGGCGGGCCGGATCAGACTCCTCTGCGGGCCGCATGTGGCCCGCGGGCCGTAGTTTGAAGACGCCTGATTCTAAGTGGTCTCCAGAGATCAGATGTCAGATTTAATTTTAAACTGTGGGGTTTTACAACTGTATTTTATTGGAACTGACTAAATGCATTTGAGAAACCTTTAGACGTTCCATCTTTTCTCAGGCTAAACTTAGAGCATTTGAATATGAAAGAAAAGAGGATTCAATTTGTTCTTGAACATAAACCAGATGTTCTTTTTCTGGGACTCACTGGAAAATTTGGCACAGATAGGTGGTTTTCTTCTTAGAAACTAAAAAAATTAAATTATTAAATTAAATTAAATTAAAAATTTAACAGCTTTGCCCGGCCAGCATGGCTCAGTGGTTGAGTGTTGACCTTTGAACCAGCAGATCACAGTTCGATTCCCAGTCAGGTCATATGCCCGGTTGTAGACTCTATCCCCAGTAGGGGACATGCAGGAGGCAGCCAATTGATAATTCTCTCTCATTATTGATGTTTCTATCTCTCTCTCCCTACCTCTCTGAAATCAATAGACAATATTTTAAAGCAATATTTAACAGCTTTATTGACATACAATTCACATACTATAAACCCACCCGTTCAGAGTGGACAGGTCAGTGGTCTCCAGTGCAGTCACTTCCACCCTCTCTCTCAGAGCTGGCAGCACCCATCCATGTTCTGGCTCCCTATATTGGCCTATTCTGGACATTTCACATAGATCTCATCCTACAATATGTAGCCTTTTGTGACCGGCTACTTTCAAGGCTCACCCATGTTGTGATGTGTACCCGTACTTCCCTCCTTTTCATGGCTGATACACAGCATTAATACATGTTTGACAACGCTTTCTTCTCTCCCCTTCACATCACCACAACCCCAGTGGGTACATTTCAAGAGGCCAGTGGAGGGTGAAACCGACCCAGAAGGCCCCTTGGACTGATGCCACCTTGTTCTTTCCCCAGGAAAGGGCACTGAAGATTGGGCTAAGACTTTGAGGCTGGAGGACTTTGAGCTCCTGTGCCTCGATGGCACCCGAAAGCCTGTGACTGAGGCTAGGAGCTGCTTCCTGGCCCAAGCCCCAAATCATGCTGTGGTATCTCGCAGAGAGAAGGTGGAACACGTGGAGCAGGTTCTGCTCAGCCAGCAGGTATGCACCCCCGGGGCCCCTGCCCTCTCCCGGCCGCATGGGCTCTGTCAGGTGGGGCAACCGCAGAGCCAGGTCAACCCGCCCATGCCAAGCCCCTCTCTCCAGTCCCCCTGCCCGAAGCTGGTGGGGAGAGTATTTGCTTCAGGCCACGGGGCTGCCCAGAGTCTCAGTGAGAACTGTCCCGGGATCTCTGGGACCGATCTAACTTCTGCCCTCAGTCTCCTGCCCTGGCCTTTAGCTCACTGCCCGCCCAGCTCAGTCCCTTCTTTAGTTCTTCAGGCAAAGCGGGTGGCTGCTGAGCCTTCCTCCCACAACCAGGTAGAGTGGCTTACTCGACGCTCCCCAAGTCTGCGCCAACTGAGCGATGTCTAGACCAGGCCACTGCATTTGTCATCTCCAAAAACGGCTCACCCAGAACTTGGGTAGCTTTAAGGCTGTCTCTGAGAGTGGTGTGAAGGAAATCCTACCACGTCCTTAGAGTCTGCCATCTCTATTAGAACTCCTAGTTTTTGTATTAAAACATGGTGCCTAGCCGGTGTGGCTCAGTGGTTGAGTGTCGACCTATGAACCAAGAGGTCATGGTTTGATTCCGGGTCAGGGCACATGGCCAGGTTGCAGTCTCAATCCCCAGTGGGAGGTGTGCAGGAGGCAGCCGATCAATGATTCTCTCTCATTGCTGATGTTTGTATCTCACTCTCTCCCTCTCCCTTTCTCTCTGAAATCAGTAAAAATACAAAAACAAACAAACAACAACAACAAAAAACTCATCGCATCTCCAGGTGCACTTTAAAGATAGGGGCCCTGAAATGGTGCCCAGAGGCACAATAAGAGGCACTATGGAGCCCTCATGGTGCTGGTCAGAGGTCTGCGGTGGATGAGGCACTCGGTGTCCCAGCTCAGCCCTGAGGGAGGTCTGGGCATGGATGAGGAACGGTGGCCCAGGGAGGCCACGTGCCCTGCCATGACAATGCCCTGTGGGGGGCAATGATGTCCAGTGCAGACTGCCTCTCTGGGAGAGCTGGCCAGTTAGAAGGCTGCCAGATCCCCCAAACCCTCAGTTGTCACTTAGTCACCCCTCACAAGTTCTAGGGAAAGAGGCCACAGATTAGGAAGGAAGGAGAGATGGCGGGAGGCGAGATCAGAGAGGCCGAAGGCCTGGGAGCTGCCCTGGGTGTGTCTGCCGCCTGGGGCCTGGGCAGCAGGAAGATGGGGGACAGGGAACACTTGGGCCAAGGCAGTGGACGAATCCAGAACTCGGCTCCTTTTGGCCATCTTTGTCCCAGGCCTGATCCTGGTGGGAAGGGTGCTCTTGGTCTCCCTAATGCAGATACTCACACAGCTCCTCACGTGCTGTCTGCCCTTTGACACAGGCTAAGTTTGGAAGAAATGGACTTGACTGTCCAGGCACGTTTTGCTTGTTCCAGTCGGAAACCAAAAACCTTCTGTTCAATGACAACACCGAGTGTCTGGCCAAGCTCCAAGGCAAAACGACGTATGAGAAATATTTGGGAGAGGAGTACGTCACGGCCGTTGGGAACCTGAGACAGTGCTCCACCTCCCGTAAGTGGGCCCTCGGGGGCGCCCCCAGAAACCAGCGTGGGGGAAGGCCAGGGTTGGCGGGCCAAGCAGGGTCCTCGGAGGGGAGATGGGTATACAAACGTTAAGGCAATGGAATGTCTCCGTGCGTCAGGAAATCACAATCTCATCCATGAGGTGAAAGAAATGGAGTCTAAAATAAAGCAGGCGATAATATGCTAAATTTTATCATTCTGAGAGTGACTGCCATGCAGTTTTAGAAACTGAGCATGTTATTCAGAAAAATGAAATGTGTGTATGTATGTATATATGTATGTATATAATACATATGTATGTATATAGACACATATGTATTGAGAAAGGACAAATTCCAGTGTCTAGACAGTTATCACAAATACCAATGATAGAGAATACAAATGCTCAAAATAACATTTAGCCAGACATATGCGCTGACAATAACCCAATCCTTTAAAGACATTAAGAAGATACCGCAGAGCACTGTGAGGCTCTGGGGAATGGTTCTGAGACTCTGTGGCCCCAGGTCATCCAGAATCAGAGGCATCTGATGGGGGTGGGAGTGGGGGTGGGAATCCATGGGTGGGGATAGGACCAAGAATCTCTGTATCAGTGACTCTCAAGTCGAGAAATTTTGCCCTTGAGGGGACACTTGGTAATGCCTGGAGGTATTTTTAATTCTCATAGCTGAGGGGGCGCTGCTGGTACCTGTGGGTAGAAGCCAGGGATGCTAAGAGCATAGGACAACCCTCACCACAGAAGTCCCGGCTGCAAATCTGGTACCAAAGAGGAGACCTGCTCTCTATCAGCCGAGGTCGGGGAACTGTGCTGCAGGTGTTTCTAGGCAACATTTGGAGAAAGGCAGCAAGAGGGCCGTTCATGCAAGCAGCGGCTCACGGTGGCATAGTCTGCACCCCCCGAGGGCACAGCCTGTCTGTCAAAGCTGAACCCTTGGCACTTAGCACAGTGACTCACATGGGGGTGCATGAGTGACTGAGTAGTGCACACTATTGCGAACGTCTGCATACAGAGGATGCACATCCCTGCAGTCAGGGAACCGTCTATGTCGGTTAGAGACAAGGGGGGGGGGGGGGGTCATGTCACTCGGGCCGGAGCAGGGAATGGCCCAGGCTGGTGAGGCCTCAGCTGCCACGGGCTGCCTTGGGCCGTGGGGAAATGTGAGCAGAGCAAGCATGACTGACAGGGGCGGGAAAGGGCGGGAGAAAGCCTCTGTTTTAGCACCTGCCTTGACTGATGTCTTGATGACAAATCAGTGTCTGAATTTCCTGCCTTGTGTCCACAGCACTTCTGGAAGCCTGTGCTTTCCTGAGGAGGTAAAACCCAAGACAATGGCTCAGTCCCGCAGAGAGCCTCGGCCCAAGCAGCCCTCGCTGCGCCCCCCCTCCCCGGCCCACCCCCTGACCCCCGGGGCCTCTTCTTCCTTCCCCAGGGGCAGTGTGCTAGTCACACCTATTTCCGCAATTCAATTCGCTGCAGTCTCCTTCGCAAACAATAAAACCAGAAGTGCTGTTGAATTCCATTCCTTATTAAGCATTGCTCATCTTTAGGATTTTGTGCTGAGCCTCAGGCACCGAGCCCCCTCTCTCCTGCAGCTTTGGGTGTGAGGCCAGATGGCCTGGGATCTCAGGCCAGGCCAGAAGCTGTCCTCCCCATGGACGTGTGGCTGGACATTGTCTCGGCCGTCTCAGTGTGTGTGCACAGGCGTGAGAGTGTGTGCGTGTGTGAGTGGAGTGAGTACATGTGTGTGTGTCTCTAGGGCAGGGGGAGAGAGTAGCGAATAGGAATCCAGGATAAGCGGAAGAAGCTGGATATCAGGAAGACTGGTGAGTATCTGGTATTCTAAGAAAATGGCAGCAGATATAGTAAATGTACAAGTCTAGGCATCATGGGGAAGGTGAGATACTTCTAACCCTTGGCCTTGCTGGCCCTCCTTCTCCGGTTAACCTCTAGTCACTAACCCTCCCACCCCTTCCCCCAGCCAACCTCTTCAAACTGGTCTGAGCTGCCGGCTGCCTTCACTGTCCTCAGTGGGGTAGGCGGGCCGCCCCTGCGTTCTCTCTTCACCTCGCTGTGCTTCTATTTTAACCTGTTCCCTCTCCTGCCTGCTTCTGGAAAAGGCCTCCCCTGCCCCCAGCCCAGCCCAGCCCAGGCGCCTTTCCATCTCCCCTCTGAGCGCTTCTCTGTTTCTGATCCTGTTGACCACCCGCCCCTTCTTTCTTTTTAAATAATATTTTTTATTGATTTCAGAGAGGAAGGGAGAGAGAGAGAAACAACAGTGAAGAGAGAGAAACAACAGTGATGAGAGAGAATCATTGATTGGTTGCTTTCTGCACACCCCCTCCTGGGGGTCAAGCCTGAAACCTGGGCATGTGCCCTGCTGGGAATTGAACTGTGATCTCATGGTTCATAGGTCAACGATCAACTCTGAGCCACCTGCTCCTTCTTGAAACCCTGTTCCCTCGGCTTTCATGCCTCCTCCTGCCTCACCTCCTTTTCTGCATTTTGGGGGGTCCTGTAAGTGTGCCCTCCATGATTTTCTTCTCCAGAGTTTTGTTCTGACCCCCTGTCCTGGTGCCACAGAGGGAATTAGGGGAGAACCAAATGTTTGGGTTTTGGCTACAGAGTCCCCTCACTGAGGGCGTGGGGTCCAGTGGGTCCAGGAAGCTGCTCCCTCAGGTTAGTCACCAGGTCGGCCACCCTCAGACAGGCGGCCAGGGCAGGTTTGCCTGGCGGGAGGCGTAGGGAGGGAGGGAGGAAAGGAGGCAGTGATCAGTACGGGGCAGCAGCTGGGAGGTGGTCGTGAACTGTCCTGAGGGAGGGAAGGCTGAGCCCATGGGATTCCAAGGAAGATCCTGAGCCGTGGGCAGCACAGGAGATCCGTGCTGGGGCGTGTTATTTGAATTTTAAAGGAGAAAAAGGACATGGAGTCTCTTGGGTAAGGCAGGGAGAGATGGAGAAGGGGAAATGCATTTCCTCAGCTTCAGCTTTCCCGGGGTCAACAGTGAAAGTTCCCAGTCATCGGAGGGCCCAGCCTGTGGTCTTGGTTTAACAGGAGAAGGGTCCCGCGGAAAGGCTGCTGAGATCTGTGTCATAGCCTGGGGTGTGTGTGTGGAGGGGAGGGGGTACTAGACACCACATTCCCAGTGACAGCTCTCAGTGGAGTTCATGCTCCTGCGAAGGTTGGAAATGTGGGTGCGGAGCCCTTAAGCCACTCAGATGCTTCTGTCTCCAGCCGCTCCCTGCCCAGGCCAGGAAGTTCAAAGCCCTGACCCCCCACCAGGCCTTCGCTGGCAGCCTTTCCTTCTCACGCTGAGCTGAGTGCAGGCCGCGCTCTCTCATCTGCAACCCCAAGTTCCTTACCGACTGCAAGGGGAGCGCGTGCCTGCATTCCACGCAGTAGCAGTCCGCTCCCGTCTTCTCTCCTCTGCCAGGGCAGGGCCATAGACGCACCAGACCACCCGCACCTTCCCCCTGCAGCTCCCCTGCCAGGAGTGGTCCTGGGAGGTTCTGCCTCCTCTATCTGCCTCCTCCATCGGAGGAGGGACCACCGCCGACAGAGCCAGGAATGTAACCTGACCTTCTGGATGCTGGCCCTTCAGCCTCCCAAGCCCAGAATGAAATGCACTCTGGGCCGATGTTCTGCTCCAGGCCCTTTGTCTGAGATGTTGAATTTTCTAGAGGCTGGTTGTGCTGCTTTAACTGCGAAGTTCAGAAACAAACAAAACCAAAATCCAATAAACAGCCTGAACTTCCTGTTTCCTCCTCTCTGAGTCGGAAGAGAGCCTGAGGTGGCCATTTCCTGGTCATACCCCATCCTCTAGTACCAGAGAGGGGGGGCAGGAAGACCGGGCAAAGCAAAGATGACCTCCAGGCGAGACCACTCGTGTCCCAGCAGGCTTTGCTCCAAGGGAAGCAAACACAGGGCGGGACCAGCCGCTCCCACGCTGCCCTTCTCTCCACCTCCGCCTCCAGGGAGGGTGGCCCAGCCCTGCTGTACAGAACCGAGAACATGGGGTAGAGGCGCCCCCTCTTTTCTGAGTCTGACCTGGTCAGAGGAAGTCACACCTTCCTCATCCTCCCTGAGGTGGAATTGACCTTCCATACAGGTCAAGAGTCTTCAGACAAACTGACCCACTGAGAATCCCACACAGGACGCCCATGCAGGACCAGGGGGGGGTGTGTGGTGGAGCTGGGGAGAGGTGTTAGAAGAAGCGGCTGCAAAGCCCGTCGTGGTGGCTGGTCCGAGAGCAGTCAGAGGGCGGCCCTGCCAGCCCATAGAGGCCTCTGGGCAAAGTCCAAAGGAGGCGCCCCTTTCCCGGGTATGCACAGCCCCTCCCAGGGATGGCGGCCTGCTGAGCCGGTGGGTTGGATTTTGGTCCCTGGATGCCCCTCATCTGGATGCTGTAGGCAGGGCTCCACCTGCACAGCTGCACGGCCACCACAGAGACACACACTGACCAGCGACAGGGTAGCCCGGCCCCTCCTTTGCTCTCCCAATGACTTCTGCATATTTCACAACTTCTCTCACATCGGTGCCACTTCCCCATCCACAGAACCACGCGGCGGCTTCACCACAGGGCTCCCTGGGGAGTCGTTCACGTTCATCTCAGACACCCCCCGTCAGGCCCCACAGCTTTCTATTTAAAAGAGAAAATGTGGGTGTGGAGCCCTGCTGGAGGAGGGGAGAGGGAGAGAGAGAAAGAGAGAGAGAGAGAGAGAGAGAGAGAGAGAGAGAGAGAGAGAGAGAGAGAGAGAGAGAAACATCAGTGATGAGAGAGAATCATTGATCGGCGGCCTCCTGCATGCCACACAGTGGGAATCCAGCCCTCAACCCAGGCATGTGTCATACATAGGTCAACACTCAACCACTGAGCCACACTGGCTGGGCCATGACTTTACCTTGAACCACCAATAACTCGCCCTGGCCCAGCAATGACTTCATGCCCCGGCTCCAGGCCATGTCTCTAGGACTGGTTTGGGTGCATGTCCTTATAATTCTTCTGTCTAACGGGAACTCCAACTGGTATGGGCATAATAATGCTGAAACCTCTGATGGTGGGTAGGATCAAGAACATGAGTAAATGTGTTGATGTTTCTGAGACTCAGAGTAACTGAGAGAAGGAAGGAGGATGGAAGTATGTAATGGGGAAAGCAAGGCAAAACCTATGGGCTGGACTGCTGTGGGAAGTATTAGTGTAGACTCATGATCTGAGTACAATTTTTTTATTTTGTTTTGGTAATGCAGGTCAACTAATGAGAAGAATGAAATTCTTCTTTGGAGGGTAAAATTTTGCTTAATTGGAGTTCAAAATGAGTATTCTTGATTATTAAAATTGACTGCAAATGCTCATTGCTTAATATTGATCTGTGGATGCCTCTCATCTGGATGCTGTTGTATGAATGAAATTGTACATGTTTCATTCTTGAAGATGAATTTTCTGATAGGTGCTGCCCAATACTGATATCAGTCTGCAAGCATATGACTTAATTTTATTGCCTGAAAGAAATTTACTGCATTGCCTTTTCAGTGGTCGGCAAACTCATTAGTCAACAGAGCCAAATATCAATAGTACAACGATTAAAATTTCTTTTGAGAGCCACATTTTTAAAACTTAAACTTCTCCTAAAACCACTTCTTCAAAATAGACTCGCCCAGGCCGTGATATTTTGTGGAAGAGCCACACTCCAGAGGCCAAAGAGCCACATGTGGCTGGCAAGTCATAGTTTGCCAACCACGGCATTAGGCCCTTCTCTTGCGATGTTTACCTCTGAGCTGCCATGCCATTTGCTGGCACACGGCTTCCAAACGAAGACTAGATGGATGCGCTTCAGCAATTCTACAAGCTGACTTTGAGTTACGGCAATCTCTACAGGCCTTGCACTGAGGTCTGCAAAACACCGGGCCAGTAGTTTGAGCTCTGAACTTTTATTGAACCGGAAGTGTGGCCTGACATTTCTTGTGACTCAAGCATTAGTTTTTAAGTCGCTTTAATGCCACATCTGTTTCACACATAGGTGTGATTTTGCCTTGTTATCCTGGGTTGAGTTGATTAAGAAACATAATACATTTTGCAGAAAAATCTAATTTTTCAGAGCCATTCAGTGTTCTGCAAGGTAGATAAGGACAGTCCTTCTTGTTAAAAAAAAAAAAAAAAAAAAAAAAAAAAAAAAAGTCAATCCTGGCCCTGACCTCTAAAATATCATAATAAAATGGCTTCCCAGTGCTAAGCCACCAAACTGCTGTATGGTGGGGTGAGTCAGGACATTAAATTTTTATTTCTGGAAAAAAAATTCCACAGAACTAATGGTGGGTAAGGCCATGAGAGCCAATGAAGTTCATGTTGGTACTAATGGTTTGATGCCCACCATGAACTGACATACTTTCCACAAAGTACCACTAATGAAAAATCACAGACTTTAAACACCTTCCATTTTCAAAAGCTTTGTAAATGTGTCCACCTAAGTCTTTTTCTGCTTAGCACCTATTTTAACCACCATCAGTTGTAACTATTGTACATCTTTGAGGACTTCACTTCAGATTGTTCTGAATTAGTATTTTTTTCAATTTCTTTGAAAATAGTTTTGCCCATAGTTACTGCATGCAGACTGTTTATGGAGGCCAATTCTCCACTCCAGACTCACCATTGACTCAATTGACAGCATCTGTAACATCTGTCGACCCATCAAAAGCCAAGGAAAACCCCTCAAAATCACTTGCATCATTTTTTTTAAAGAACAACTATTGGTTTTGTTCTCAATGTCCTCAACTCTTCAAGCAACTGTCATCAGTGGAAAGCTTAACAGACTTACAGGAGTTTTTCTTCTCTGGACACATTTTTAAAAATTGCTTCAGTCAAACATAATTTCACCAATTCAGCAGAGTTACATGGCTTTCCTTGCTTGGCCATTCAGAAACTTACTCTGCTTACAGCCTGGTGCCAGGCAAAAGGAGCTGGTAACAGAAGTACTTACAGTATGAGAACAAGGCTATTTATATAACCTCTAAAACCATCGAAAACAACACCATGCTTTACTTGTGAGTACCTGTGGCCAACACAAAACACCGTGTGGAGGCGGCCCAAGCAGGTCTGTGAGGTGCTGGCTAGTTGGATCTCGGGCCCAGAGACACAGCACGTGGGTCGCTTCTACAGCAACTGGCGTGCTGGGCCTTGCCCTGGTCCCGGAGGGGCCGCCCTCCCATCTGCAGGCATTTGGTGGGGTCTGAGGTGAAGAGTGCTCTCCTTTGCCAGCTGAAAACAAACAGCTTCTGATGGTCTTTACTGGCAAGATTAGGGAAGAAAAAAAAAAAAGAAAGAGGAAAAATAAGTCAACTGCACACCAGGTCCAGGGGCAAAATGCTGATTTGGCCCAGCAATGAAACCACAGCTGAAATGGCCCTGCAACTAGAGCCCACCTGGTTACATTCACAGCGGTCCCGGGCATTCTCCAAGATCCACCCAGCTCTGCACAAACCAGCTCAGCCGTTAGGATGGGGATGCCCTCCTGCATCTTCCCGGTCCCTGCGGCAGTTCCTCTGCACGTGCAGTCTTGTTTGATCGCATTTTGTCAGGAAGAGGCAGTCCCAATGGCTTCCCCCCCATGGCTGCCCTCACTCCACAGAGAATCAGTGCAGGGATTCTGTCCGTTGCTGAGGGTGTTTGTTCTGTAACTGGGGACATAGCTATTAGATGGGTTCAGGGCCCTCTGGACTCACCGTGAGACAGACCTGAGCTAAAACTCCAACCACCATCCGATCTCCAGCAGCCTTGAGAGGGCAGGGCCTTATCCCAGCTGTCTGAGGCTCGGGGAGGCCAGATGGCTTATGTTAAGTCCCACAGGAAGACACCCCCACCCCTGAGCATGGCCTCCAGGGAAGTGGCTCAAGGCCAAAGCCCAGGGCAACATCAAGGGGCTCAGAGCCTACAATTTGGATCAAAGATTTTCTTCTGTTAGATGTGCCAGAGAAAGTTCTTGGAAGAAGTTTGCTTTTCTCAGTGTCTATAAATGGGCCGCTGAGGGGAGCAGGGCCAGAGGACCCGCCTTCCCTCAATCCTTCTGACGGTCACAAAAAACCCAGTGCGGTGACATTCAGGAACTCACGGGGCCCTGCAGACATGCGAGGAAGTCCTGGGTGCAGGCTATGGGCAGGAGAGGAAAGAGAACTGATGTCAGAGAGTGACAAGCCCGGACTGTGCCATTTAAGCCTCAGTTTCCCCTTTTCTAAAATGAGGCAGATGACGCTCGGTCTCCTCTGAAAGACTGGTCTGTGGTGCCGATGAGATGTCTGGGAAGGCACTTTGCAGAGGCGAAGCTCTACTGAAATTCAGCGGGGGGCGGGGGGGGGGGGGTAGGGGGGAGCCTCAGGCCAGGAAAGGGTGAGCAATTCTACCGGTAGGACCGGAGATAACGTGGGCTCATGTGACTGCATCACATTGCGGGGGGGGGGGGGGGGGGGGGGGGAGAAAAGACAAGATTTGTTGTGTAATGAAAATAAAATTTAACTGGGCATCCTGTATTTTTTTTTTTTTCAACTTCAAATGTTACTGCTTTTTCGTTCACAATATTAATTATTAATCCTGTTTCCTGTTTTCAAATGTGTTCCATTTGTGTCCACTAATAATAGAATCGAAGTGAATAGAGGGTTGTTCAGGGGATTTCAATTATCCTCCCAAATCAGAATGACCTGGACCTGGTAGGAACTTTTTTTTTTTTGCATCAGGAAATAATTTATAGTCAGAACGGAAACACTGCCAGCTTATCCTGAATACATCTCCCACCTTCTCTTTTCACTGGTTGCTAGCTAGTTTTCCAATGCGGTTGCTTGTAGAGAAGCGTGTGTTATTGTTTTGTTTTTATTTGTTTGGGTTAATCCTCACTCGAGGATATTTTTTCCACTGATTTTTAGAAAGAGTGAAAGAGAGAGGGAAAGACAGAGAGAAACATCCATGTGAGAGAAGCACATCGGTTGATTGCATCCTGTATCTGCCCTGACCAGGGCCGGGGCCAGGGAGGAGCCTGCAACCAAGATACATGCCCTTGACCAGCATCCAACTGGGGACCCTTTGGTCCCCAGTCCAATGCTCTATCCACTGAGCCAAACCGGTTAGGGCCACATGCTATTTTTACCTTTATCATAACTGCCTGACATGGGAGGAAGATCTCACTGAATTATTAACATTCTCACTACTTATGGGTGTGGGCTGTTGCAATTGAAACATCCATCACGAAGTTCTGATTTTTAGTAACCATTTCACCCTCAGTCACTGTAAGAGAGTAGATCCCCCTTATTCTCTGTACACTCTATGTTTTCATTCTGGAAATTCCGACAGGATTTGTTCTTTGAGTTCATTGCTGCATCTGTAAACATCTGCAAATAATGTCATTTCCTCTGACATGTGGTAGAAGCAGGTGGAGAGGCCAGACCCACTTGTCTAAATGTGTGGAACTGTCTCTGTCCCTTTCCTTCTCCTTTTCTTCAGCATCATAACCCTCTTTTATATCTGCTGGGACACTGTCTTCTGAGGTCTCCCTTTTGACATCTCATGGTGTTTTTATTTTGGAGTTAATGTCATTCTGGAGGAATCTTGTGCTCATCTGCTTGGGCTGCCATATGGGATACCGTGGACTGGGTGTCCTAAACCAGTGGTCGGCAAACTGCAGCTTGAGAGCCACCTGCGGCTCTTTGGCCGCTTGAGTTTTTAGCAGAGGCCAGCTTAGGAGTACCCTAATTAAGTTAATAACAATGTACCTACCTATATAGTTTAAGTTTAAAAATTTTGACTCTCAAAAGAAATTTCAATCCTTGTACTGTTGATATTTGGCTCTGTTGATGAATGAGTTTGCCACCCACTGTCTTAAACAATAGAAATTGATTTCTCACAGACCTTGAGGCTTGGAAGTCCAAGGTCAGGGTGCCAGAATGACCAGGTTCTGGTGCCAGTACTCTTCCTGGCTTGTAGATATCCACCTTCTCACTGTCACTTCACATGATGGGAGAATATTAGGCAGCTTTCTGGTGTCTCTTCCTATGAGGGCACTAATCCCATCTCGAGGGCCCCACCCTCATAAACTCATCTAACTGAAATGACCTCTTAAAGTCCTTACTCCCAAATAACATCACATTGGGGGTTAGGGCTGTAAAATATAAATGGGGGGGGGGGCAAAGTTCATCCATAGCCCCCCACTAAGATATGGAAGACCCAGTGCTTGCTATCAACGGTATTCCTATGGGGTCTCCCCAAGTGTCACCTCCTCTTCCTCCCTCCTCAATGGTGGAGGTGAAAGGTTGTGGTCCATGGGCATCTGCATTTCCTCTGCCATCTCACCTTGGTCCATGTAACAAAAACTCAGGCGCCGGATTTCCCCAGGCAATCACTTCTGATGTTTTAGTCACAGGCTGCTGAGGCCTGAGGTGTATGTTTCACTGAAAAGGACAAAACACACACCGTGTTAAATATTTCTAAACCTAATCGTACACTTACTATTGTGAAAGTGGAAAGAAGCAGTGGAAACATGGGAGGCTCACAGGTTGGTGATGCCTGGGGGCCTAGTGGGAGAGCAGCCAAGAAAACCTAGGGAATTCCCACAGAACATGTCCCTTCACCCCTATCCAGAGCCTCCAGAGAGCCATTCTTTCAATGATCTGCAAGAAAACGTGTGTAAAAAATGGCTTCTATAGAAGAATGGGTTACTTCTCATTTGAAATGAGGTCCAATTGGTTTTAAAAGTACATATTCACTTCATGTGCTCTAGCCCAGTATTTGGAAGTTTGGCATGCTGGACACAGCACGGGCTCTGGAGCAAATGACACCGAGGCTTGGGTCCCAGCCCTGCCACTGTAGCTGTGAGATCTGAGAGATATTTCAGAGCCTCCATTTCCTCCTCAGAGAAATGAGACTATTTCCACCCACACCATGGCTGGGAAGTGAGGTGTGAATGAGCTCACCTTTATAAAGAGCCTAGCCCAGCACTTGAGACAAATCCAATGCTCACTTCCCCCTTTTCTCCCCGTATGGATTTCATAGACACACGAGTAAAACAATGAGGAAGCTCTCTGGTGTCTCTTCCTCTGAGGGCACTAATCCCATCTCGAGGGCCCCACCCTCATAACCTCATCTAACCCTAATGATCTCCCAATGCCCCTATGCCCAGATAACAGGGTTAGGGCCTCAACATATAAATTGGGGTGAGGAGGTGGGGCGTTCGCACAGTTCATCCGTAGCCAAAACATATACAAAGCCAGGCACCCAGGACACAAAAGCGATGTTTATTTGTCCAGCTTGATGGAAGCCGGTTTACAGTTCAGTGGAGCAGTCACACTCGTCCCCTGGCATATCTTGTACAGGGTCCTCGGCGGGCGGAAGTGAGCAGCAGCAAGGGCACAGGCGCCTCTGGAACGCCTTGTTGAGGAGCACGTAGAGGAGCGGGCTCACACAGCAGTGGGTGCTGGCGATGATGCCCGTCACCTGGATGCTCCTGTCCAGGAGGTAGCGGCTCCCGCAGTCCCGCAGGGAGAAGGAGTCCTTGAACGTAGACAGGAACAGCGCCACGTTGTAGGGTCCCCACATCAGAAGGAAAACAACCACGACGGCGAAAACCAGCCGGAAAAGGTCAGGCTTCCTCAGCGTTTTTCCCAGCCGCACAAGGCAAATGATAAAAACCAGCAGTGGGGCCAGAAGGCCCGCCACAGTCACCTTCAAGGTCAGAAAGGGCTGCCAGGCCATCCCCTGGCCCGGCAGGAAGGGAAGCCTGCTGCAGGGGCACCTGGCCCCCAGGCTGGCCCCCTGAGCCGTGCACAGCAGAACCTTGGGCAGCGCCAGCAGAGCAGCCGCCAGCCAGGCCAGGCCACTGGCCAGGACACCGCAGGCCCTCCGCTTGGCTGCCGGGGACAAGTGTCTCACGTTGAAACACACCAGGTAGCTCTGCAGAGTCAGGAGGGCGTTGAACAGCGCCTGGCTGTGCAGGCCCACGGAGGACAGGGCCACGAGAACTGTGCACGTGGGGTGGCTCAGGGTGCCCCCGTGGGAGGCGGCGTGAGCCTGGATGGGCAAGGTGAGCAAGGAGCACAGATTAGACGCGGCCAAGTTCAGGAAGTAGATGTGCTCCACCTGGCGGAGCCGGTGGCATTTGGCCAGGACGGACACCATCAAGATGTTGCTCAGGAGGCCCAGCAGGAACACCGTGGTGAAGAGCTGAGGCAGCAGCTGGGCCGAGAGGACGGCGGGGTCGTACGGGGGGCATTGCTCGGCGCCGTCCCTTTCGAGGGTCTCGTTGTCAGGCAGAGGGTCGTAGATGATGAGGACGTCGTAGTCATCATCGTCCGTGTAGTTAGCCATCGCCGGGCTGCCCTGCACGGAGAAAGGGGAGATGATGTTATCGCAGACAGCTGCCCGGCCCCGGGGGAAACAGCAAACAGGTGAGTGGCCGCGCAGCACGCTTTGAGCCAGAGGACGTCTGCAGCCCAGGAGAAAGAAAACAGACGCTTCTCCATCCCGCCCCTCCTTAAACCGCGTGGGCTGCTGCACCCGAGACTGACACTCCCCGGGCAAACGCAAGTAAGGACACGTCTTCTAAGAACGTCATTCATTCTCTGGGCAGAAACAGGAGCCCCCATGCAGGCCATGTGTAAGACAGAGAGAGACAGGAGCTCCCGTGCGGGAGAACCCAGAGCCAGGGTCCCAGCCCCGGTCTGAGAAGCTGGCTCACCCCCAGGCAGCGTCCTGTGACAGGCTGGGAGCTCTGAGTTCCCCTCTCGGAGGACTGGAGCAAATGCCTGCAAAAGCGAAAGCATCCTAGGCCCCACATGGCCTCGCTGGTGACATACACAGATGACTTACCCTTGGCCGAGCCCGCAGGGCCGGGCCTGGGACTGGAGACACGGGCTTCCTGCCAGCCCAGCGGGCGGCCCTGACCCCTAGGGGCAGGAGAAGCCACCGCGTCTCCCTGATCGCTCTGCCTCCAGGCGGGGCTGCTCCGGGAGGAGCTGAAGGAAAGCCCGGGAAGGCTCCCCGGACCCCCAGGCTGTGACTCAGCCTTCGAAGGAAACCAGGAAGTTGTCGAGTCCTCCACCTCCCCCTGGACCCGCCTCTGATTCCCCGGGCCTCCTGGCCGCCCCAGATAAGGGAACTGGGCTCGGCTGCTTGCGGGCGATATGGAGGGAGGGCTAGGGAGGCCTGTCTGGCATGTGTCACTGAGCAGGGACCAGCTGCAGCCAAGTGTCCCAGCAGCGCCTGCAGCGGCTCCTTAGCATCTGCACAGCCCGCACCTGGCATCCATCCGGGGCTTCCAGAACTTGTAGTGAGAACCCCAGGGACCGTGCTGGGTGTTTCTAGTCACTTTTGACTGAGGGGGTGGGGTCTCAAGAGAGGATTTCCTCCGCAATGGCAGCCACAGGGATGTATCCCTCGGGAAGAGGGTGCAGACGTGGGGTGGGGTGTCAGTGCAGGAAGCGTGGGCTGCTCTGAGTACCGACAGCCCCATGGAGTTAGGCGAGCCGTGAGGAGCTGACCCTGCGCCCCGAGGGAGAACCCAGCACAGGAACATTCCAAGGTGAGGACTCGGAGGCAGAGAATGTGAGGATGACGAGCTCAACCCCAGACGGGGCAGGGGCGAGGCGAGGCTTGTGGCCAGGAGAGAGGAAGGTGGTGGGCGGTCGGTGTGGAGGAAGGGAGGGTGGGGAGGGCTGGGAAGAAAGCTGAACTGGGAAGAGGAACTTGATTGAAAGGGCTGAGCAGTCTGTCTGAACGCCCAGGTCCAGTGTTGGTACCTGTGATCGGCCTCCGTGGGGAGACCCTTCTCGCTGAGGGTTGGTTTAGCATCTACGTTGCTGATCAGACGGCATCCTGTTAACGCCATGGAGGTGTTCGGGGTAGCATTCCACCCAGAACGTGGACCTGTTAACACAGAAATAAGGAAAGCATTAGAAGGAAGGAAAAACAAACACCAGAAGGACCCAGAAGAGCATGTGACCGAGCATTAAATTTAACTCAAAGGGCGATGCAGGGTGCTCCTCCCTAAGCAGGGGTGGGTGGCTGGTGGGAACCGGGGCTGTGACTGTTTCCCAGCCAGTCCTCCGGCCGGCCCCCCTCAGCCCCACCCCCACCCCCGCCATGGGCTCCTGTGAGGGAGGGTCACTGTGCCCTGGGAAGCTCTGGCCAGTGGTGGCAGCTGGGCCCTGGGGCCAGCAGAGGTCACTCTTCCTTCAGGGGCTCTACCTCCTGTGGCCAGGCTATTTGGAAGCACACCAGCCCCCACCTGCCCCCCACCTGCCCCCCAGCTCCCCCCACCTCCCCAGAACCTGGAGTGAGTAGGTGATGGCAGCTCTCGATACTCTATTGCCTGATGCCGACTGGTTGATTGCAGGCAGGGGATGAGGGTCAAGTCCAATGTTGAGACTTGGAAAGCCCCATGAATACACACTATGCACGTGATATAGATAAGTGGAGGGAAACTGCAGGCAGGCACCTCGAATGTGTCACGGGATTATGAGAAATTGGAAGTTTCCCAAGAAAAAACCACTGTGTGTACATTCAGGAACATCCTACTTCCTGGAATTAGCATGGCCTTCGCTTTCAGTATTGTTTTGTTTTGGCTTGATTTCCAGCATTCTGCTTGTCCACTGGTCCGTTCCCTAACCTCCCTGGAAGCCCCAGTAAAACCAACCCACCAACCCACTTCTCCCCTCCATGCTTTGTTTGAGTGAGTGTTTCTAAGACCAGCTAGGTAACAGCATTTAGCCACGAAGACAAGATCCATTGCTAACTTACGGTCTCCTGTCTCAACTAGCTTCCAGACACGTTTCTAGGAAAACAAAGGAAAGCCCTGACTGGTTTGGCTCATTGGATAGAACATTGGCTTGCGGACTGAAGGGTCCCAGGTTCGATTCCAGTCAAGGGCATGTACCTTGGTTGCGGGCACATCCCCAGTAGGGGGTGTGCAGGAGGCAATTGATCAATGTTTCTCTCTCATTGATGTTTCTAACTCTCTATCCCTCTCCCTTCCTCTCTGTAAAAAATCAATAAAATATATTTTTAGAAAAGAAAAACACATACTGAGTAAAAACTCCCATATCCTGAAGGGTTTCGAGGACTTTTCAGATTCTAAGACAAAGTGCTGACTTAGGGCAATACATCAAGCCCACAAGAATGGAATGGACCCTTGTACAATGAATGGGTTCTGCTATTAATATTTTGCTCCCTTTTAAAATAATCTTGATTCCTTATAAAATGTTTAATCAAATCATGATTTAATCAAACCAGTCACGTTTTAATTATGGTTTGTGAAGCCTACCAACTGTCTCTCATGATGATCCATTTCCTTGGATATTTGCGGTCTCCATGTGAGTTCAGATTTATTGGGGATTCTTTTCTCTGCATCAGCTTTGCGTGAAGGTGGAGCACTCCCTTCTGGGAGGAGTTTTGCATTTGTTTCAGCCAGAAGCACCTGGGGCATCACTGGCCTAAGATGAATTTTCTTGGTCTGCTGTTGTGGTCTCCTGGGTTGAGGGTGTTGTGGAATGGAACCTCGTATTTGCACGAGGCATGGATTTTGGATTCCCAGAGGAGACTCTTCCCTCTACTGCTTAGAGCCTAGGCAAGGACTGGTCCGCTGTTTCATTGTCTTCTGCCTGTGGGTGCATTTCTTCTAGTCCACCTTTTCCTAGCTTTATGCCAGGACATCTCGGTTCCAGCTCCCCATCTCACGTAGCCCCAGGCTTCGCTGTCTTCCCCATGTTGGAATCGCAGTTCGTGGCCTTTGAATGCATGTGGCCTTTGATTTGTCTACACCAGTGGTGAGCAACAGGATAAATACCCACTGAGTAGTGTTTCAATGAGCGTTTGTTGAAAAGTAACATTCGTTTATTCATTTCACAGGTATTTTGTGCCTACTGTCCTGTAACCCTTCCTTTCCCTCTCTCTGTACACTCTCCTTTATCCTGATTTATGTCCAGAGAGACTGAACTTATTACTAGTAATAGCAGATCCCCTTCAGCCTATGATTTTCCGCTGGTTTGGCCAATGGGAGTTTCAGGTAGGAGATTGGAGGCTCTTTCCTGGTTGGATGTCCTTGGTGAGGCAGCTCTTGCCAGACAGCGCCCTCCTCTTGGCCTGTGGAGGGAAAGGCGGCCCACTCTCACCAGCACTGAGTCCTGCAGTATGTGCTGAGTTCCCCATCCCCTGTCTCAAGCTTTGTAAAGAGCCCTCCAACTAGACTCCCCTCAGTTGCCCTACTGGAGTGTGCCACATGTTTCCTAGCAAGACTGTAGGACACATCTCCCGAGTGCCAGGAGCTTTGCCCTGGGAGAAAATGATGAGCAAACTAAACTCGTTCCCTGCCCTCGTGGCATTGACATGACCATCTAGAGCAGTGGTTTTCAACCTTCCTAATGCGACCCTTTAATACAGCTCCTCATGTTGTGGTGACCCCCAACCATAACTTTATTCTTGTTGCTACTTCATAACTGTAATTTTGCTACTGCCATGAATTGTAATGTAAATATCTGTGTTTTCCAATGGTCTTAGGTGACCCTGCTAGCGGTTCCCAACCTGGTAAGTTAAAGTTCAAGAAAAAAATATTACAGGATAGTAGTCACATAATAAGCTCAAGAACCACAGGCTGAGAACCACTGATCTAGAGGGATATGGTCAGATACATAACTGATTATAACCCAGGGAGTCACGTGATAGGCTGGGTAGCACATGGGCGCTGTGGGGCAGTCAGCAGGGGTACCTGCCCTGCCCAGAGGGCTCAGGGGAGGTGTCCCAGGATAGCTGTCATCTAAGCTGAAAGCCTGAGTGGGAGTTAGCCAGGCGAGGAGTGCATAGGCCTCTTCTCCTCCCTTTTCCTCCTGATGTCTTCCTTTTTCAGATCCTGGAGGGACCATTTACTTGTATCGCAGAGATGGGACAAGGGAAGTGAAAGGAACACAAACCAGGGTGGAGATACTTTATTAGTCACTGGCGCCTGTGACTGAGTATTGGTGGAAGAGAAAGTTGGAGCCAGGCACTTGGCTATTTGAGACCGCGCTCCCAGGAATGCAGACCTCTCAGCCAGGGTGTTGCAGGCAGAGGTCTTGTTGATCTAAAGGGCTCCCAGGAGACAGTGTGGAAGGGACCCAGCGGAGGCGGGACCCAGCAGAGGGGCAAGCTGACCACAGGGGAGTTCCAGCAGAGGCCTCAGCTGATCTCAAGGAGCTCTGGCGCTGGGCTGGCCCTGCAGCACTGTGCCACACTGAGGGGCGGGGCATGGCCTGGCAGGCAGATCCCAGCAGCTGAGGGTGGTTCCCCGTGAGGTTTGCAGCTGCCCCAGCCCCAGCAGCTGGGCGAGTGGGTGCATTGACCCTGAAGAGGGCATCAGGGCAAAACCCACAGTGCCTACTGCACATGCTGAGGTGCTGGGTTTCCTGCACATTCTATTTACCCTAAGAAAAGAAACAGAAACTGAAGTGTCCAAACTACCCTGTCATAAGACCACGCTGTGGTTGTGTAGGAGGAGTCACATGCCCGTTGGCCAGTTATCCCTCAAAATAAATAAACAAACAAACAAACAAACAAATAAATAAATAAGTAAATTATATATATATAAAATTTTATTTATTTATTTTTTTCCAGAGAGTAAGACAGAGGGATAGAGAGTTAGAAACATTGATCAGCTTCCTTCTGCACACCTCCTATCAGGGATGTGCCCGCAACCAGGGTACATGCCCTTGACCAGAATCGAACCTGGGACCTTTCAGACTGCAGGCCAACACTCTATCCACTGAGCCAAACCAGTTAGGGCTCCACTAATCCCTCTTGAGGACTCACTGGGTTATCCGGGCTCACAGAGCGGGAGAACTGAAATTTCCCCGCCCCCACTCCACCCTCCAGTTTTCCTTTCTCCTCTTTCTCCTGCCTTATTTCACCGGCCACACTCTACTTTGGAGCAAGCATTCCAAACCCAAAGGCTAACATGAACCAAATAAACAAGGTTTAAGTTCATGTGGGCCACAAAAAACAAAAGCTTCCATTTTCACAGAAACGTTGGTCTATTTTGATACAGACATGCTGAATGCAAAGGGCTGAATAAATGAGTAATCGTTAACATAAAATAATAGAACATTTTAATAAAAGTTAATACTTTTTCTTGAACTTTAACTTACCGACACTGAATAACTGCACAAATTAATAAGCGTAACACAAATAAACCTATTTTTTTTTGTTCTCCAAAAGCGAAATATTTCCATTGCCCACACCAAACAAGTCAGTCCAAGATTAATGGCATGGCAACCAGCTGCTAAAATATTCGCTGCTGCCAAAACCAGTTTGGCTCAGTGGTAGAGCTCAGTCTGCAGACTGAAAGGTCCCAGGTTCGATTCCAGTCAGGGGCATGTACGTTGGTTGAGGGCACAACCCTGGTGGGGAGTGTGCAAGAGGCAGTTGGTTGATGTTTCTCTCTCATCGACGTTTCTAGCTTTCTATCTCTCTCCCTTCCTCTCTGTAAAAAAATCAATAAAATATATTAAAAAAAATAAAAAATAAAAAAATATTCACTGCTAGTATTAGTGGAGAGAAATGGTGTGCCTGCACGTAAGGCGTGTAAGGAAAATGAATGGAACACAATTATAATGATCAGTCATTAGCAAACCTTGTAGTTTGTTATTGATAATTATGTACAACAGGATATTGTAAAAATAAGTTACAAAAAAATAAGTTATGAAATGTTATTAAAACATTCGTTACATACCATTATATTGGCTGGACCACAAAAATATTTGTTATGGGCTGCGAGTTTGACATGCTTGCTTTGGAGGGTCGGAAAGATTGAACAGTCTCTGGTTCAATATGAACCATATTTTGAAGAGATAAGAAATCTTTTCTTATAAACAGAAGTAAAAGGTAATCAACCAAGTAGCATCCTTGCTTAAAAAACATTCCCTTTAACAAAATTAAATTGTTTCGGATTTTAACTGTGCAAGACAGGGCTGGGCCTTGATCCTCAGCCTGGGTGGGTACTGTGGGCCCTCCTGGGGTCAGGGCCCAGGGGCCTGAAAGCTGTGCTCCCTCCCTGTCCAGTGCTCCCCCAGGGAGGGTTCCTGAGCGCGCCCCCCCCCCCCCAGCCTTTCCTATAGACTCCAAGGATATGGTTTGAGCTGGCTGCTATCTGTGCTCCAGAGTCTGAGGTACCCATCTCAAAAGATTCAGCCATATCCTCTGAAAAGGGTCCTTGGAATGGGTCCCTCCTCTCAGCAACCAGGGCCTCCGAACCACAAGGGCAGGTCCTGTCCCTCCAGAGAGCCCAGAACTTCGGGACAAAATTGTGCTTTCTTAGGGGCAATGGGGAAATACGGTTGTCTGTCCCTTTGCTGAGAGTCAGTGCAGGAGGAGACCACGCAGGCGCTGGGAGGCTGTCTTGCTTTTCGGATTGCATCACAGGCCCCGCGGACGTTTTCTCCTCTCTTATCTTGTTTGGCATCCCCAGGATGTTGACACTTCCTCTTCCTCCCTGAGCTCTCATCTTGGCAGGGCTCTGCCTGTCCCACACACCTTCTTCTCCTCGGGGGCTCCTTCTTGCCTGCACTTCTTGGGGTTCTGTCCTGAGCCATGTGTCCACTGCTGGACCCCCAGATGTGCCTCTCTACCCATGTGCCCTGCTGGGCCAAGGTCAGCACATCCAGCTTCTCCCAACATTGCCAGCAGCATGAACTTCTAACTCAACTCTCCTGAACACTGAACCCATCCATCATCTCATATCGGGGCCCCAGCCATGACCTCCCTCCCTCCCTCAATCCAAGTCCTGATGAGTCATTCCCCTGGTAGCTTGCTTTCTTTCTAAAAAATACTATAGTATATATATTTGTTATTGATTTCAGAGAGGGAAGGAGAGGGAGAGACAGATAGAAATATCAATGATGAGAGAGTCTCATTGATTCACTGCCTCCTGCACGCCTCACACTGGGATGGAGCCTGAAACCCAAGCATGTGCCTAACCAGGAATCAAACTATGACCTCCTGGTCCATACATCGACACTCAACCACTGAGCCACGCCGGCTGTGCACCCCTAGAAGCGTTCAAATTTGTTAGCTGCTTGCCACTCAGAGCTCTTAACCTTGACAGAGGCCTCGGTTGTGTCCCCAGAGGAGCACGGTCAAAACTCTGCCTGGGGTCTCTGCCTCCCTCTACTTGTGCCTCCTCCTGTACATTCTCCACATGCTGGGTTCGATGAGATGGCCAAGGTACACATTCCCTCCCTGGCCCTTCTCCACGCCCCTTGGGCCCACACTCCTTAGCACAATGAGCAAGGCCATCCCTACATGCCCTCTACTCACCAGCTACCTGACCTATCTGTTTATACTCCCTTCTCACTCTCTCATGAAACTACTCACCATTCCCCAAAGGTGCCTCCTCCTGTGCCTGCTTGTTTCTGTTAGGGTCCCTGAAGAAGGTACGCATGAGGCAGACAGTGATCAAGAATTAATATTTATTAGGTCATCTGGATACCAGATAGGCTGAGCACCCCAGGACGGGGAATCACAGATTTTAACAGACTCTGGGCAACGTTTTCGGTGTGGAATTCTCTGGGTGGGTCCGGATCCTGGGCAAGTCCTGAAGGGAAAGTTAATGGTCTTTGCAAATACAATGTGGTTTAAGCGAAAGGGAATGTTGCTTGTGTAATGATCTAAATATCAGTTTCCCAAGGGAAGGTTTACCCATTCGATTATTTGATCAGGCCTAACATTCCAGCCTTTTTGTTTTATGGAATAGGGATGGAGGTCATTTCTTCCATAGTCATTTCCTGCTGAGAGGGGATGTTGAGATAATAAGGGGATGGACTTTGATTGTAGTTGGCTGGAACACTGTATAGATGCCTCCTGGTTTGAGTGAGGGGTTGCAGCAGCATGATTTCCCCGAGAGACTGGTTGGTGAAGGCATGAAGACGGTCCTGAAGGAAAGATGGAAAACGGTGCAGAATACATGGGCCAAAAATTAGGATGAGGAATAGGAATGTTAATGGTCCTATGAAGGAAGATAGATACCAATTTATATTTTTTAGCCAGTAGTCCCATAAATTTGCAAAATATGATGGAGCACTGGTTAAGCCAGTCCTGACACCTCCTAAGATACTGAGGGTTATGAGGAGATGAATTATCTGGAGGCAGGTAAAGACTAGTTATTGGGGGGCTACGTCTATGTTAGATGAGAGAGAGACCATAGTACAGGTTCCTGTCTAGTTGCTCATCCCTGTTTTGAGTAGAACTCTGACTCTGGCTAAGAAAGGATATATAAAAAAAAAATGTCTAGCACATGCCAAATCATTAATTACAGTCGATATTTCAGTAGGATGTCGGGTGGAGTTTTATATGATACCCAAGGTTGAGGAAACCTGTTGAGTGACTTGGGAGGTAAAAGCTGGCCCTGAGGCATCCATGACTGAGGGGAAAGTCATGGAAGAGATAAGGCATTTATGGGCTAAGGTAATGGCTCAGCAGTGCAGAGTGAGAGTGAAACCAAGCTAGGCAACTGTGGTTCGGGACAACTGAGCTTTATGAGGGGATGTGTGGTGGCCTCAGTTGGACACAGAGGTAGAATGAGAAAAGAGTGATAAAGGGGTGTCTACTAAGATGCTGTGTAGAGTGAAGTTTCTAATGGCTGTGAGACTAATCTGTCAAGCCCCATAATAAAATAGATGATGTTTTGTGGGAAGGAGAAGGATCTGATGGGAAGAGCAGGACTGAAAGAGGGTCGAGACCAAAGTGGTGGGTGGATAATGATAGAGTGCTTTGGAAAGTCGAATCACCTATGGCCATGCCAAGAATCCAGAACATTTTATGAGTCTGGAGGAAGCTTCAGCAATCTTGCCAGGAATCCCAAACAGCCCACCAAAGGCCTGTGTCTTCCTGGCTGAGGCTGAGACCGGGTTTCTCAACCACTGCACGGCTGACTTGTGAGCCTGGACACATTTGTTGTGGGGGAGTGCCCTGTGCATTGAGGGTATTGAGCAGCATCCCTGGCCTCTTCCCCAAGTCGTGACAACCAAAATGTCTCCAGATATGGCCAGGTGGCTCCCGAGGAAACTCGTCCTCTGGATGAGATCCACTACCCCAGAAGAATCAACTGTGGGCATGGGAGAAAAGAGCAAATATTTCAGCAAGGGCATGCCCAACCAGAATATGAATTCTATGCATCTTGAAATTGCCTGAGCAATCCCGAGGTTGCATTGAACAGGCGGGCACAGATGAAATGGGAGTGGGTTCTAAGCAGATGTGGCTCCAAATGAGGAAGTATGTTTGGTTATAACATGGTCTCTTTTGTGCTTCTGAGTTGGGGCCTGATATAAACATGAGACGTCAGAAAGCTGCCCCGTGGTCTCAGGCTCCAGCCAAGCCTTTGTCCCTGCCAGGAAGCCAGTCTCACTGCCCAGTGCAGACATCCTCCACGGCATTGGGAGCGGGCCTCACCCCAGGCACGTTGTGGTTGTCTGTTTACCTATGGGCTCTGTGTTTAGACTCTTACATCATTCCCTGAACACAGGAACTGGGGCCTGTGGAAACCCTAGCACCAGCTCAGTAACTTCTCTGTAAGGTATTGGGTGAATACAGATGTATCTAAAATGCAAGTCCCCTGAACTCATGACACTTTCCACCGCACTCTGTTATTTACTCTGTCCCGGTGAAAGATGGGAGAGGAAGTTTGATGGGGGAGGAAGATAAGAGGGTGGGAGGCAATGCGGCATTTGTTGTTGTTGCTGTTGTAATTAATAGAAGGCCATTTCCGGAAGGACAGGCAAACACGTTGTAAAAGCAATGCCTGGTGTCTGTCAGGTTGGTCTGCCATCACTAATTACGATAGACTGGGTAGCAAACAACAGGCATTTGTCACTCTCAGTCCTGGATCCTGGAAGTCCCAAGATCTAGGTGCCAGCAGATCTGGTGTCTGGTGAGAGTCCGCCTGCTGGTTTGCAGATGTCCATCTTCTCTGCGTCCTCACATGCGAAAGGAAGATAGAGAGAAAGAGCAGGTCCTGTGTCTCATTCATAAGGGCCCTAATCCCACTGGTGAGGGCTCCACCCTTAGGACCGAATCACCTCCCAAAGACCCGCCTCCTAATACCATCACCTTGGGAGGTTAGGGCTTCAACATAGGACTTTAGGGGCCACACACATTTAATCCACAACAGCTGGTGAGCAAATACCTGCCTATCTGTGTGGGCAAACCTGTCCACTCGATGGACAAAGAAAGGGCTGTTAAAAGTGCAGGGTGGAGAAATGCTCCTTGCTGGGTGGGTGGGAGCAGTGGCGGCTTCTCTGTGCACTAGTGGAGGTGCTCTAGGTGCTGGGCAGAGAGGCACTCACCTAGCTAAGAAGGGGAGCACTGGGGGATTCTTGCTGCTGATCACAGGAGAGAAGGAATGGCTGAGCATCTGGTCTCGGGAAAGACATGACCCGGGACAGCTGTGTGTTGGGTCATCTCTCCAGGTGGTCATGAGTCTTCTCTCCAGGGCGCTGCAAGCCACTGTGGGACTCGGTCATGGACATGATTTCTGGGAGCAAGAAGCTGACTGGCTTACCTGGATCTCATGGTAGGCAGGTGGCCTCTCTCATTTGTGTCACTGCAGTGGCCCTTGAATGATCATCAGAGGCTGATGGGGACTCTGTAACTGATCTGACCGACAGCCCAGAACCCACTGATCAATGTTCCCATCACAGTAATGGTGACAGTGCGCCCCCTGGCCCCTGTCCAGGTGATGTGGAGCAAGGTCCTCACCCACAGAGGGAGGAATCATTCCTGCAGCTGATTAACTGCAAGTTCAAAGAAAATACGGAGCACAGAGATGGTTCTTTGTATCTATGAGTTAGTTTCTATCTTGTTTGTTCCTTTGTTTTGGTTTTTTTGAATACTACCTGTAAGTGAAATGATATGGTATTAGAGGCCTGGTACCTGAAATTTGTGCATGGGCAGGGCCCCTAGGCCTGGCTGGTGACAGTGGCCAATCTGTGGGGCAACTGACGGGGTGATCGTGGCCTCCCACTGGCACCCACCTTGGCTGGCCTGGGGCCTGTGGGCTGGGGGCAGCTCCTGCATTGAATGTCTGCCCCCTGGTGGTCAGTACACATCATAGCGACCAGTTGTTCCACCGGTTGTTCTGCTATTTGGTCAATTTGCATATTAGGCTTTTATTATATAGAATTTGTCTTTCTCTTTCCAATCTATTTCACTTAGCTCAATGCCCTCTACATCCACCCATGTTGTCACAAATGATAAGACTTTATTCTTTTTTATGGCTGAGTAATATTACATTTCACATCTTCTTTATCCATTCAGGGGAGTTGGAGGGCTGGGTGAAAAAGGGCAAGGGATTAAGAAGTACAAATAGGCAATTACAAAATAGTCAAGGGGATATAAAATACAAGGGGATATAAAATATAATCAATAATATTGTAATAACCATGTGTGGTCTCAGAAGGGTACTAGACTTAGAGGCAGGCTCAATTCATATGTTATTTAAATGTCTAACCCTCTATACCTGAAACTCATATAATATTGCATATCAACTGTAAGTGAAAAGATAACTGCAGAATTATCATTGCCTTCTCTAGGCTGACCCGGACTTCGGAGTTTTGCAGTTCTGTGGGGATGTTGTTCTACTGGAGAGCTAAAGGAATGGTTAAAGGAAAAGGGGGGGAAATTTCACCAACAGAAGTGAAATCTGTACTCACTTCTGGAACATCTCACACAGCAGCCCCCTTTCTGCACGAGAGACAGTCTCTGGAAGTTGAAGCTGCAAGCTCAGCATGGGTGCCAGACACCCTACTTTTATTTACTTTACACTTGGAAGGGATGAGTCAAAGCATAATCCCAAACCAGCAATGACCTTAGAATACTCAGGGCCTCCTGTAGATATTTTATGCTGCCACTTAAGTCTAGATTCCTAGGCTTTAAAAACCAGCTTGCTGAAGACAGTGTTAATGTTCTGTTACGAAAATCTGGAGCTGAATCCAGACTCTCCCTGGTCTTTGTGTTCCCCACTTGCAGCAGTGGGTTCGGGGTGGGGGGCTCGGGGTGTCTTCCTGGGACCGCAGCCCTGGCTCCAGCATGCTCAGCAGGACAGGCTGTAGGCAGAGTTTTCAAACTTGGCCATAGTTAGAATCACCAGGAACTTCTAAACATCAAAAAACCCACCGGCCGCATTGTAGACCCCTCCAATGAGAATCCCTGGGGGTGGAGTCAGCTGTTACTATTTGTAAAGCTCCCGAGAAACTACCGTGTGCACCCTTGATTAAGCACGTCCCCCCATCCCCCTGAATCCCAGACCCACCTCCCTGCTCCCACCCGCCCTACTCAATGGCTCCCTGCTGGCTGCCCATGCGCGTTGGGGAAGCACCATGACTGAAAACACATCACTGCACTAGCCGGCCCAGACCTGCTACGTCAGAATCTCTGGGGCTGGGGGTGGGCTCGCTCTTCCTCTGTAAAGTGAGGGGGTCGGACTGGCTGATCTTTGCAACCCTCCTGGTTTCAAATTCTATGACACCGTAAGTGATCAAATGGGGGTGATATCAATAAGGGAGAGAGGAGGGCCTGGGTGTAAAACAAACCTACCTACAAACACTTGGTACCTGCAAGGGAGATGCGGGAGGGGCTCGTGGCGTTTTATGGGCTATGAGAAAGCTTTGCCACAAGACGTTTTGGGACCTTGTTGCAAGATGGTGAGTTCAGCGATCTGCAGAGATTGGCAGGGGCATTTGGGACTTTTATCTCACCGCAGGCATCAACCTGTGTCCTCCACCCACACTCCCCTTGTTCTTCAGAAACAAGAGTGCCAGCAGACAAGCTTTAAACCAATAAAGGGGAAAAGGCTCCGTCTTCATTCTCTGTGGCCCAGCTGGTTGGAGGATACCCTTGTTGATGGCTAAAGTGGCCACAAGGGGGCAGTATAGCACAGCGTTCTTCATGAAGGCCTTTCTATTGAATCACGTTTGAAAAAGACTTCTTTCTACACATCCACTTAACAAACCTAGTTACCACCTTCGGAAAAAAGAAGCAAAAATAAATCCCTGAAACATGACAGAATTGCAATGACACCGAACTTATAATCAAATTAAAGAGTAAAAATATGGAGCCAAACGTAAATAAGCGTTGTAAAAATGCCTGAAGGAAATGATGAAGGAAAATCTGGCACAATCATGACCTACGTAACTTAACGTATTAGCATTTGGAGTGGTGTTTTGGAAAAATACAAGCAAGATTTCCGCCGTGGATTTTATTCACATTCAAAGGAGCTATGGAAATGCATTTCAGTTCTGCCTCCTGGCCAGGATGGTTAGGGAAGCCGGCGCATGGCCACTGTAAGCCCACAGGTTAGATTAGCAGGGAGGGCAGTTAGATAGCACAGGATAGGCTCTGCTTTCATCTCCACTTCTAGCCTCTGGGGAAGCTCATGGCAAGGGGAATACCTTCATCAGGAAGGTTACCCCTTGGAAGTTGATGTTCATGTTTGGGAGTCTTGTTCCCTCCAATAGCAAATAAATGGCTTGTAATCGTAGCAGTGGAAATGCCAATGCATTTTAACTTAGAGCTGTTTAAACTTGAGAACCATTGGAGTACAAGTGTAAACAGAATTGCGATTTATGAATTTGTACCTTATTCCTCCCCTTATTCCTCCGTGCTAAGGATTTTATGCATCGCATGTACACAGTGCCCTCCTTGTGTGGAGGGGCAAGGTCCCTTCCCCCAGGATTGTGGTCAGCAAACTGCAGCTCAAGAGCCACGTGTGGCTCTTTGGCCCCTTGAGTGTGGCTCTTCCACAAAATACCATGGCCTGGGTGAGTCTATGTTGAAGAAGTGGCATTATAAGAAGCTTAAGTTTAAAAAATGTGGCTCTCCAAAGAAATTTCAATCGTTGTACTGTTGCTATTTGGCTCTGTTGACTAATGAGTTCGCCAACCACGGCCCCAGGGGATGGTGAATGGAGTCAGAACTCCGGAGAAGAGTAGGCAGTGGAGGGTCTAGGCCGAGGAGAAGTGAGGAAATGGGCGGAAGGAGCTCATGGGGGCAGGCCCTGGTAAGGCTGCAGACACCCCAGGCAGCTATTTCTTCATGTTCATTCTGGAGTCCCTTGTTAAGATGGAAAGGAGTTAAGAAGTGATGTATATTGGCCCTAAAAGTTGACACCTTCCAACCTGCCCAAACAGCTGCCTGCATCATCTGGGGCAGATCCCCTTTGTCCCTGACCCCATCCTCTACACTACCTTCAGCCCCCGGTCGGCCTTCCCGGGCTCCTGCCTCCTCTAGGCTTAGGAGATGGAAAGTGGCCCTTCAATGCTTTTTGGGGAAGTTGTCTTAAGAGCCAGCTCCAGCCGAAACCGGTTTGGCTCAGTGGATAGAGCATCGGCCTGCAGACTGAGAGGTCCTGGGTTCAATTCTGGTCAAGGGCATGTGCGTTGGTTGTGGGCACATTCCCAGTGAGGGGTGTGCAGGCAGCAGCTGATATCATAGATGTTTCTCTCTCATCGATGTTTCTAATTCTGTCTCTCTCCCTTCCTCTCTATAAAAAAAATCAATAAAATATATTAAAAAAAAAAAAAGAGCCAACTCCAGCTGTCCTTATCTTTTTAGTGTTTCACCCACATCCAAGTAGGATGGCAGCTGGTTCTGCTGCCACCTGCTGGAAGGTGACAGCACAGCAGCCTGCAAACCTGGACACCAGCATGTTCCCAACCATGAATGTGCGCAGACGTCACCATCACCTCTACCTGGCGCACCTGTGCTCTGACGCATGCTCAGAGGTCCACACGGGCATTGTTGTCATCACCGCAGCCAGGTGCTTGAGAGAGATGGTAAATGAACAAAAAGCAGCCTTTATAGCAACCAACCTCCGCCCCCCGCATCCCACTGCCTTCAACTCAGGACTGCAGGCCCATGAGCCATGGCGTTATCTACTGCCCTCACTGGCAAACACAGCTGCCGAGTGCTTCAACACACATGGGGTGCTTTTTTAAAGCATCAACAGCAATGTGTCAACTCTTTTGAGTCACAGAATTAAATTGGGAATTGAATGATTTCCAAGGTCAGTTGCTCAGAAACTCCACCCTGGAGGCAGCATCTTTAAATATAAATTATTCTGGAAGTTTGATCCAGGTACCAGGTCAACTTTTTATTCAAACTATTAAAAAAAATACAATTCTCAATACATGATGAAATTCTCCCAGTTACTTACAAAATGCCATCACAGTTAAAGTGCTAGTCTCTAAATGAACTCTGCACTGAAGGAACAAGAATATAATTTATTATTTTAGAGGGTGGTTTTATTAGACACATATTTTCTTCCAAGCAATTGGTAACTTTCTATATACATACGAAGACCATATATCTCTATCTATCTCTATATCTATCATCTATCTATCTATCTATCTATCTATCTATCTATCTATCTTCTAGATAGATACAAAGATACCAGAATGTCTGAATCAGGCCAGAGGCTGGGGTCATATGCTACTTATGCTCCCCTAACTGCCTTAAGAGGGAAAGATCAGGTACTTCGGTCACTTCCTGCCAACAACCACAACCCACAAGGTTCAAGTTTTGAGTTTGAGAAAAACCATTAACACCTCCTATTTTTCTGACACCTTTATCTCCCAGATGATTCTCACTCCTGTAAGTTTCCTCTCCTGATGTTTACTGCTGTGGTCCTAGCTACCTCAATTCAAAACATTCTCAGGCATATGCTAAGTAAGGAAAGTAGCAACTGCAGAGAGAGGGGGAAAAATCCCATAGTTCTCCCTTCCAAATGGGTAACTCCCTTAGTGTTTGGGCAGGATTTGTGTGGAGGAGGCATCATTGAAGAAGAGTATCTACAGTCCCCACACTCAGCCCGAAACACTGAGGTTGGTCAATTGTACTTTTTGTGGCTACAGAGCTGGGGGCAGCCTGTTCTCCGCTCTGCCTGTTGATAGGGTTAAATCCGGAAGACGATGCTTAGACAGTGGGGGTGGGGGTAGGGGAGGAAGGCGGGGGTGTGGCAGGCAGACTCTTAGTCATTTGGGCTTCCCTCACCTCTGGGCTCCATGCTTATAAAGCTCTGGGTTGTCAGGAACTATATGGGTCCCTGTCTGAGCTGGCAGTGTTCCTGGCCTCAGGCACATGCATTCATACACATGTTGCTTCACAGCCTCCAGGAGATGCCTGGGGGCTGAGCTGGGGCAGGAAGGATGCTCTGAGAGCTGATGCATCAAGGAGAGACGGCCAGGGTCTGTCCATACCAGGCTGCATATAAGCTCACAACACTCACCCCCCTCTCCCGCCTCCCCCTCCTGCTTTTCCCCTAAACCTCCCTAGAAGCCACTTTTAGGGCATCTCCAGTCTGCACATTGAAACCTAGGGTCTCTCTGTGCCCCTTACCCCCCACCCCAATCTGCCCAGCTCTTACCCTAAATGCTGAGCACAAACTCCCCACCACCCCATCCCTTCCTGTGCCGTGACCCCAAGCAGAGGCCTCATGACCCTGACCTGCGTGTTGCCGGTCTCCCTGCCCGAAATGCTCACCTTCCCAGGACCTCCTCAGGGCACGGGGTGAACTTCTGCAATGCTGGCCCAGGCCACTCCAACTCACACCTTCCTCCCAACCAGTCGCACAGCTTCCCTCTCCTCCACCAGCAGCGGGGCCCCCTCCCTTCCTCTCTGCTCCACCAGGCCACCGGCTCTCAGCTGGTCCCGAGTGCCCGGGGAGCTTACTGCCCACCTTGGAGGGGAGGTCCTGCGAGGAGACGGCCTTTCATAACTGACCACGTCCAAGTCTCTCCTCCCCACGGCGAGACGAGGACTGTTCTACACACACTTACAACCCGTACGTTGCCTTGTGCAGGCAGGAAACTATGTCCTGGTTTGTTTTGTGGTTCCTGGCCAGGTAACCAAACTCAAGCATCAGCAACTCCAGGGGGACAGTTTTTACAATGAACTTTTGCAGGGAGGGGAGCGTTCGTCCATTGCTGAGGTCCAGGGAGGGCAGGTGACAAGGTGGCTGTCTCATCCACTTGTACGGGTTCTAGAATGGAAGGGCAGATGCCAAATAGAGGGGAGGATCTTTGGCCGCTTCCTCACTGAGATAACCTCCCTCACCCCCGCCCGGGGGCGGAAAACCGAGGGCAGGTCACAAGCCAGCAGAGATGTCCTGCTCCCCCGTGGAGCGCGTGTAGACGGACCCCCCGCGCTCGGGGCCCTCCCCCTGGAAGACGGGGCAGCGTTTGCAGAGGCGGCGGGCGATGTGCTTGCGGAAGAAGGCCGACAGGTGGCTTCTGAACTTCTCCCCGACAAAGGCGTAGATGATGGGGTTGATGCAGCAATGCGTCATGCCCAGGGTCTCCGTCACCTGCATGGCCTGGTCCAGCCGATTGGAGCTGCTGCAGTTGTTGAGGCCGAAGAACTTCTGGAAGGTGTTCAGGAGCAGGACGAGGTTGTAGGGGGCCCAGAAGAGGAAGTAGACGATCATGATCACGAAGATGAGCCGCACTGCCTTGTGCCTCTTCTTCTCGTTGCGACAGCGCAGCAGGGTCTTCAGGATTCCCGAGTAGCAGACGACCATGACCAGCAGGGGCAGGACCAGGCCCAGGAGCACCATCTTCAGGGTCTGGAAGTTCTTCCAGAAATGATACTGGCTGGTGGGGTAGTGAGGGCTGCATGTGCAGCGAGTGCCCTCTTGTTGGGATCTGGTGAAGATGATTCCCGGGAGAGAGGCGAACACGGCCACCACCCAGGTGACCCCACTGGTCACCACCCCGAACATGACCGTCCTGGCTTTTAAAGCAAACACCGCGTGGACGATCGCCAGGTACCTGTCAACGGTCAAGAGGATGATGAAGAAGATTCCGGAGAAGAAGCCGATGAAATAGAAGCCCGTCAGGAGCCGGCACATGGTGTTCCCGAAGACCCACTGGCCGGCTGCGTAGTGAGCCCAGAAGGGGAGGGTGAGGAGGAAGAGCAGGTCGGAGACGGCCAGGTTGAGCAGGTAGATGTCAGTCATGCTCTTCAGCTTTTTGCATTTGACCAGGATGAGGACGACCAGCAGGTTGCCCACGAAGCCGAAGATGAACACCAGCGCGTAGAGCGGGGGCAGCAGTCCTGCAGCCACCTGCCTCACGTCGGTTTTCAGGCAGGGCTCGGACACGCTGTAGTCGATGTAATCGGTGGTGGCGAACACTTGGTCCATCGTGCTCAGCCCCGTGAGGACAGAAGCAGGGATCTCTGGGAAAGCCCCAGAAGGCAGCGAGGGGTCCACCATGACTGCGAACGTTTTTACACACGAATGGGTCCCTGAAATAGATACATAGATTTCTACATTTAATTGAGCTTTTGTGTGTGTGTGTGTGTGTGTGTGTGTGTTTTGTGTTGTGTTTTTTGTGTGTGTGTGTGTGTGTGTTTTGTGTTGTGTTTTGTGTGTGTGTGTGTGTTTTGCCACAGAATGAACTCTTAAAATAAAGGGAAGGCTTGCCGCTAGTTTCCTTGCTTACTCGCTCTGTAGGGGAAACTCCGAAAAGGACCATCTTGCCAAATAAAATCTGATGGTTCCACAGCCACATGCAGTGAGAGAAACTTGAATAACAGTTTCAAGAAATGGAGCCAGGCCCTCGCTGGTTTTGCTCACTAGATAGAGCATCAGGCTGGGGACTGAAGGGTCCCAGGTTCGATTCCAGTCAAGGGCATGTACCTTGGTTACAGGAACATCCCCAATAGGGGGTGTGCAGGAGGCAGCTGGTCGATGTTTCTCTCTCATCAATATTTCTAATTCTCTATTCCTTCCCCTTCCTCTTCGTAAAAAAATCAGTAAAATATTTTTTAAAAATATATTTTATTGATTTTTCACAGAGAGGAAGAGAGAGGGATAGAGTCAGAAACATTGATGAGAGAGAATCACTGATCAGCTGCCTCTTGCACACCCCCTACCGGGGATGTGCCTGCAACCAAGGTACATGCCCTTGACCGAAATCGAACCCAGGACCTTTCAGTCCGCAGGCCGACGCTCTATCCACTGAGCCAAACCGGTCTCGGCTAAAATATTTTTTTTAAAAAGAAAAAGAAAAAAAAAAAATGAAGCGTGGTCAGGCACCCTCAGTCCAGCACTGCCTGGCAATCTATGCCAAAGCTGCCATTCCCTGGAGCGGGCTTTCGTGAGCATCACCTCAGGCTTACTCTGATAATTAAGTTTCCCAGCGTACCATGCATGCCAACCACTAAGCTTCACAAGGCAACTAATCCTCAAGGTGACCCAGTGAGGCAGGTCCCATTACCGCTCCCATGTGGCAGAGGAGACTCTCAGAGTCCATAGAGGATGCGTGACTTACCCAAAGACACACAGCTGGGGAGCAACTGATTCTGAACACAGGCAACCTACGCTCACCCACCATGTCATCCTGTCTCTCCCTCCTTGGTGAGAGAACCAACGGGCAGGCCCATCAGCATGGTGCCCCTCTCTCTCTGTGGTCAGAACGAAATGGACTTGCAGAGGCCAGGACCCGGAGAGGGTCCTGAGGCCAATGGCCAATTGTAACATCCAGACCACTGTCTCCTTTCCTCCGAAGTTTGCATTTACAGTTCCTGAGTCGCGTTGAGTAAGGAATGGCCAAGTGGACAATGTCTCATCCGTCACCACCCTTCCTGTGTAAGCTCAGTTCCTTCGCAACCCTCCAGCTAGTCCCAGCTACCCACGTTCCACTCCTGGCCTGAGACTTCCCTCCAATCCTGGGCAGCTGGGGAAGATCATCTGAGCCAGAAAAAGGAGCACACACGAACATGCGCTGTGAGACTCATATGTTAGAGGGAGACTTTGATATTTGTGATGATATTAATTCAGGCAATTCTCAGCCTCCCTCTTTTCTGTGGGGGGGGAAAACACCAAAAGAACCAGACTGAGATGCAACTTCTGGTGGGATGCATGCTCGGAGGGCATCCTGCCGGGAGGTTTTGTCCTGACCAGAAGATAACCTCTCCCCAGACTCTGCCAAGAATCCCCTCTCTGACAAAGCTTCCTTTTGAAAGGTCAGGGCTTTCAGAGAAATAATACCATTTCCTTTAGAATTTCTCATTCATAATCGTGTTTCGTATCTTCGATGTTATCACCGTCTGAAACTCATTCTAAAGTCTGAAGCTCTTCCTGATGGTCAAGATGATAGTTTAAGATAGTCCTTTGAGCACCTGGTGCCTGTCTAATGCCTCCTCAGGGTTTCCTGTAGACGCTTGTACTCATCACAGAAGCTGAGCTAACTCATAGGCAAAGTGCCTGAGAGGTGACTTACCGGGAAGTTTCTGATGGGGACGGATGTCTTAGCTCCTCTGACCAGCTGAGCTGTGCAAATCAAGCATATAGCGGCTGATGTGCAGGAAGCTTAAGCAGTTTCTACTTAAAGGGGGGGGCGGAGTTGTCAAGCCTACGTATGTTGCAGGGCAAAAAAAAAAATCAGTAAACAGTTCTCCTTTTTCTTTTCCTTTTTTAATTGAGCTTTAAATAGGCTGGAGGGTAGATTTCGGGTCTGTCACGTGGGCTTCCCTAGTTACACGATTCTCTTTACACAATTCCCTAGTTACACGATTCTCTTTACACCCTGCTCATCCAACTAGGCAGAGGCTGTTAGGAAGCAGAAAGAACGGGAGCATCTCGGAACTGGGAGAGTCACATGGATCTAGTGCAAAGCCCTGGCTTTATGGGAAAACAAAAACAAAGACCCCTGCTGTCCCCGGGGCAAATGCCATGTGCAAGGCCTCGGGGCTTCTCAGCGTGAGGCCCCAAGGCCCAGATCCCATCCTCTTCCTTGAAATTGAGAAGGGAATCCTTCGTAATAACCGGTGCTCCCCTTCACCCATCCTTCTCCCCACCACCTGCCTACTGCAACTGACACGTTCACTCAGCACCCTGTGCGATTGTTCTCTGTAAACGAAAACAACTGGTACCTAAAGCATGTGAACTGCAGGCTCCCCTGCGAGCAAGCCACGCTGCCCACCTTTCTCTCGGGAGTCTGGTGGGGCCCGTCAGTACGAGTTTCCACTCCACCTCTTCACTGTCTTGCAGCCCTCCAGCCCCGCGGGCATCGGTGCAGGCACTGTGCCAGGAATAGCGGTGGCAGAGTTCCCACTCCCAGGATACGGTCTGTCTGGAGGTGTGAGAACTTGTCAACATGAAATGGGCAACAAATGCCGGGAGTATAGGGTCGAATTCAGGACTAGATGACAATAGTAGGCAGTCACGTCAAGCTTTCTCGGTGGTTGGTGACTTATCTAAAAACCTCAGTTGTTGCCTGCCTGGCTTGGCTCAGTGATGAAGCATTGACCTATGAACCAGGAGATTATGGTTCGATTCCCAGTCATGCCAGATTGTGGGCTTGATCCCAATGGCAGGGTGTGCAGGAGGCAGCCAATCAATGATTCTCTCTCATTATTGACGTTTCTATCTCTCTCGCCCTCTTCCTTCCTCTCTGAAATCAATAAAGATAGATGGATAGATAGATAAATAGATAGATAGACAGATAGATAGGTGATAGATGATAGATAGATAAATAGATACCCTGTTTCCCCGAAAATAAGACAGTCTTATATTAATTTTTGCTCCCAAAGATGCGCTAGGTCTTATTTTCAGGGGATGTCTTATTTTTCCATGAAGAAGAATATGGTACACATTTATTGTTAAATGAAAATAAAGGAAATTTATTACCTGTATACGGTACAGTAGTACGATAGTTGTCAACACAAACCAGACAAACTGTAAATCCTACAATATCAAGAATTTATTCATTTATTCAATGATAATCATGTCATCATCTTCTGGAACATCATCATAACAATCCAATTCCTGAATTTCCTGGTGAATTTTTTGTGACTCCATTTCTTTCAGAATCAGTGGACCAAATCTCTCATGTTTAGCCTGGGGGGGCCTTGTTTTTGGGGGGATGCCTTATATTTCACTCAGAAGGAAACCTGTAAGTAGGTCTTATTTTTGAAGGATGTCTTATTTTCGGGGAAACACGGTAACTGGTTCCCTGGGTTCCTTGTATATAGCTGCTTAGTATCAGCAAATAAGAAGCTGAAGGAGTGAAGCTGACCCTGGTGCCTGGAGACCAGGGGAAGTGGGAAAGCACAGGGATAGCCCCGCAATCCAGAACCGCCCCACATGGGCATATATGTTTGTGTGACCACAGAGCCTAAGGCCAGTCACCCTAACCAGGACAGGGAGCCATAAAGAAAATGTCCCAGTTCATCCTGTGTGTCATTCAAGAGGCAACGACTCGGAAACGCACCCTGCAGTCCTCTTGCTGGATGTCAGCCCCAGCGTCGCTATTTACTGTGTGACCTGAGCAAGTTACGGAAACGCTCCTTAGGTCTGTGGTCAAGATCGAGTGATACACAGACCCACTGACACAGAGAAGGAGCTACTGGCTGCCAAAGGGGCGAGGTGGGGGACGCGAATTTAAAAAGTGAGGGAAGCCGAAGCCGGTTTGGCTCAGTGGTAGAGCTTCGGTCTGCAGACTGAAGGGTCCCAGGTTCGATTCTGGTCAAGGGCATGTACGTTGGTTGTGGGCACATCCCTGGTGGGAGGTGTGCAAGAGGCAGCTGGTCGATGTTTCTCTCTCATCGATGTTTCTGGCTCTCTATCTCTCTCCCTTCCTCTCTGTAAAAAAATCAATAAAATATGTTTAAAAATAAAAATAAATAAAATTAAATTAAAAAGGGAGGGAAAATGCTAGGCTTAGGAAAATAACGTTAACGTCCCTCACTTAGATTGTGCTTATTCTGTGCCTGCGCAGGGTGGGACGGGGCGTGAAGTGATGGGATGAGCTGTTGCAGATGCTGTCCTCTGGGGGTTGGTTAAGCAGTGAAATAGGAAGCGTGCTTTAGAAAGAGTTCACAAAAACAGTAGCAAATACATGGGTGTAAAATGGCACCAAAAACAGGGGCAGCTTTGGTTCCTGCATTTCCTGGTGATACATGGCGGGGGACTGTCAGGTGCTGCTGGACAAACCTTACGTTTCTGTAGGAGACAGTGGTTGTTTCCGACTCTCCCATGTGGAGCTGGGGCTTTGCCCTGTGTTGGTCCCGGGGGTGGCTGAGCCCCTGACGGCGTGCTCACCCCCAGAGGGCAGCGTGGAGCAAGGAGCAGGCTCCCTCGCCCACACTGTGGTGCCCACTCACCCCGTGCTCTCCGCCAAGACACTTCCTCTCCGGGCTCCCGTTTCCTCAAATGTCCAGTGAAGGCTTAGGCCTGGGGGTCCGGAAGGCAGCTCCCCGCTTAAACAGTGAAGGACTCCTGGCCACGTTGGTTTGGAAAACACACATCAGATGGGAACAAGGCAGAGACGAGGAATCCAGCTTAGCAGGTGCCTGACCCCCTCTCGCTTCTGGGTCCAGAGGTGAGTTCAGGTCAGCTCCCGCAATAGGGGTCCGTCCCATGGACGCCCAAGGGAGTGAGAACCAGTGGGAAGGAACATCTTCAGCATTTCCTCAGTGAAACACTCCTCTGGATACAATGACAACCAATGAGCAGCGGATCCTGTGCCTTCGCTTCCCGGTCTCTGCTTCCCTTTTCACTCGGTCCCTCCCAGTCTCCAGGGCTCCCATCCTCAGAGGCGTGGCACCCAGACTTCCCACCAGAAACGGTCTTTTGACTGCTCTGGCACTCGCCTCGATGCCCGTATTGGAGGGTGTCTCTGGCCAGTCCTTAAACCGCTGCTCCACTTCTGGTCATTGCCCCCAACTCCCAAGGGTTGCTTCCCGCTCCGTACCCACGCCATCTCTGGACCCCGTGCTCAGAGCATCGTCCACAGGTGGGGAGAACATCCGGATGGTCTTCTCCATGGGGTTCCAAGGGCTACCTGTTTGAACACAGGCAGCTCAAACCTGCCACAGAGCAGCTCACGTGGACACACCTGGGGCTCGAATGGACTGTAGTTAATGTCAGTCAACACTGAGATCGGCTGTAAAAATTGCAAACACATCCTTCAGTTTGTTAAACAAATGTCTAATTATAAAGCCAACACATGCTCATTGTATGAAGTTGGGAAAAACAGAAAAATAGAAAAGGAGGAGAGGGGAATTAGGCATATCCTCACAATCTCAAAACAGTCCCTCTCAACATACGATGTGCTTTAACCGAGACCTTCTCTTACGTGTGCTTTTTGGTTAATTGCCCTCCCATGTGTACCCGTCCCGGGGGCTACTCTTTTTCTTGTCAGACTAACGACGACTTGGTAGGCGTTTGCTCACATGAATAAATGTCTCGAATAGTTCTTCAACTGTTATTTTTATTGAGGTGGAGCTTCCATAGGCCAGTGGTTGGCAAACTCATTAGTCAACAGAGCCAAATAGCAACAGTACAAACGACTGAAATTTCTTTGGAGAGCCACATTTTTTAAACTTAAACTTCTTCTAATGCCACTTCTTCAAAATAGGCTCGCCCAGGCCGTGGTATTTTGTGGAAGAGCCACACTCAGGGGGCCAAAATGCCACATGTGGCTGGAGAGCCACAGTTTGCCGACCAGGGCCCTAGGTGGACAGATTGGAGAGGCACCATACAACCACCACCCAGGTTGAGACAACAGGGAATGGCCCTGTCACCCGAAGGCGCCCTTGTGTCCTGCCCGGAGACCAGGGCACTCTGACTTCTGTTTTCAGGGATTTGACGTGCCTATTTAACCTCCTGTAACTGGACTGTGGCGTCCTTCCTGTCGGCTTCTTTTGTCCAGCAGAGCCCTGTACTTGGACAGCCGGGCGTTTCCACTGCTCCCTGGTGTGGACAGCTGGTTTTGGTGGTGCTGTCAGTCTCTGATCTCCTCACCAAGGAAGACGCTCCCGGAGTCCCCGAAGCCACCTGCACCAGGAGAGCCAGAGTCCCGATGGACCTCGAAGAAAAAGGGAGAACCCCTCCCCGCCAACACGCACAGGTCCACACTTTGTCACCATGTGCCTCAGCAATGATGGTGGCGTCCCGTGACTCCCACCGCCCTTCACCGGCTGCCTCAGACACCCGTCCTGAAGCGGGGTTGGGAGGTCACCATGCCGTCCTCTATTCCCGCTGTCTGTCCTCTAGCCCAGTGCTCGGCCAACTCGTGAGTCAACGGAGCCAAATAGCAACAGTACAACGACTGAAATTTCTTTGGAGAGTCACATTTTTTTAACTGAAACTTCTTCTAACGCCACTTCTTCAAAATAGACTCACCCAGGCCGTGGTCTTTTGTTGGAGAGCCACACTCAGGGAGCCAAAGAGCCGCATGTGGCTCGTGAGCTGCTGTTTGCTGACCACGGCTCTAGAACCTTCACAGGATAACCCACACACTACATCCCCGATGCCCTGTTAAACCATCAAGCCACCTAGGCACGTGCAGACTGTTCAGCTCACCCCTTGCTTTAGACAAGGTGGAAACCCCTTAATGCCCCAGAAAAGTCTGCTCTTGCATTTTGGGTTTGTTGTTTTTTTAAAAAAAAATCACTGCCCAGACACGGGGCGGATGTGACCTTAGGTTCAGTGACAGAGGTCTAATGTACTGTTTAAGGAGCACAGTAGGCTCACTGTGATCTATCTACTCTATATTCAACTCTGTGCATAACAGGATACTAATTAGGTGGGACTTTGCCCATGCCCCAGAACTGGCAGCTGTACCCTGAGGCTGAGGGTGAGGAGGTGTTAAGTACTCCGCAGTTCTAAGAAAACCACTGACACCTGGTCACACACCTTCCCTGGGGCTGAGTGACAGAACCAGTCCTGGGCACCGCCCCACCCCCCTTCCCCCACCATGTCTACCCGCTCACTCCTGTCCCTGTAAGGAGAAAACTGGTGGCAGAAAAGGGTCATAGAAGTGGGTGGGATTGATGTAGAGGCGTGCGGGGAACCAAGGAGGTGGGTCCCAGAGAATCATATGAGGAATGGGGTGGTCAGAAGGAGAGGCCAGCCCCGAATTTTTAGGTTTTTTTTTAGTGACAAGAATGTGTACTAACTGGCTCCTACGGAAAGCCCCAGTCCTGGAAGCCATCAACAGACTCCACAGCCTTCACTCACCTAAGGCCATGGACCCTTATCCTTCTATGGAAGCGATGGGCCCCAAATTCTTCAAGGGGCAGCTGCTAAGGCAGCAGGCCAGCTGAGCAAGGGCAGGGGGCGTGGAGAGAGGTGGCGGGAAGACAGGGCGTGGCACTGGGGCAGCAAGGCCATCCCCAGGATGTGAGAGCACACGGGTCAAGTTCAAACCTGCTGCCAAGGCAGCAGCATCTGAAGAAGTTTCCAACCTCAGTCACTCACCACACCCAGGGCCGGCCGCTGAGTTCCGGGCTGCCTTGCAGAGGCCGGGCACCAGCCCGGACCCTCTTCCCTCCCGCAGGCTGCCCCTGGCGGCCTTGACTGCTGGGAAGCTCCTGGGGCCACGCAGTGTGTCAGGGAAGCTTTAGTAATGGGAGGAAGCCAAGGGGACAGGTGGGGTCTGCATGGCCTCTTCCCAGGAGGCTGCAGGCCCTCCCTGAGGCGTGCTCAAAGGCCCCCAACTGCCCACACCAGGAGGACAGGGCACTCTGACTTCTGTCGTCAGGGATTCGATGTGCCTGTCCTTTGACCTCCTGTAACCTGTCTCCAGCGTCCTTCCTGTGCCCCGACGCCACTAAGAGTTTCAATATGCCATCCTGAGGAATGCTGGCCTTCCCTGGCATCCGCTGAGCTCAAACAGCCCCCTCACATGCCCTTCCTGGGAGAGAGGAGCCCGGAGGTGCACGTCTGGAAATGGCACTTTCCTTGGCGCTGAGAAATCCCGCCGTAGCGGTTGTTACTGCGACGTAGGTCTATGTTGTCAGGCACTTTCTCCTCTGGGCTCCCAGAAAATGTTCACCTCTACGGGTTTCTGTGCTCTGCAGTGAGCGTTGTGATTTCTTCATCACCCCCCTCTCTACCTTTCCCCCATCAGCAGTGAGGTCCCAGGGCACAAACATTGCCTGGCCGGTGTGGCTCAGTGGATTGAGTGTTGACCTAGTCAGGGCACATGCCCAGGTTGTGGGCTCCATCCCCAGTGTGGGAGGCAGCCAGTGGATGTTTCTGTGTCACCCATGTTACTCTCTCTCCATCTCCCTTCCTCTCTTTCTAAAATCAATAAAAATGTATTTTAAAAAATAAAGTCAGCCAAAACCGGTTTGGCTCAGTGGATAGAGCTTCGGCCTGCGGACTGAAGGGTCCCGGGTTTGATTCCGGTCAAGGGCATGTACCTTGGTTGCGGGCACATCCCCAGTAGGGGGTGTGCAAGAGGCAGCTGATCGATGACTCTCTCTCATCGATGTTTCTAACTCTCTATTTCTCTCCTTTCCTCTCTGTACAAAATCAATAAAATATATTTTAAAAAATAAAATAAAATAAATAAATAAATAAAAAATTAATAAAAAGTCAAAAGGGCACAGGCATTAATATCCGACCTCATCGATCCTCGGTGTGTTTGTCACATTGCATTTCTCTTAGGAAGCCTCTATGTATCATATGTGTTCATTAGCTTCTGTGCTGCTGAGCAAACAAACTCAGGGGCTTAACACAGACCTCTTGTTATGGGGACGTGTGGCTGCCATGTGGCCGGGGACCAGGCTCTGCTCTCTGTGTCTGCTGGCTTGGCCCCCAGGACGCCTGGGCGGAGGGAGGCCTGGTCTGGGACAGCCTGTCAGTGGCTGAGGCTCAGCCCAACCACTGCTAACAGCGGCCCGTGTCCCTTCGCTCACTTCCCACTGGCCGGGCCACCTGTGGGGGGGGGGGGGGGGTGTCACCCAGCAGGGACAGTCTTGAGTAATCACACGGGGAAGGAGGGAAACGTTGCGATCATGGCACCACAGCACAACAAAACAGGCAGTTTAAAAAAAAAAAAAAAAAGCTTTATTATTTTTTTTTATTGTGGTAAGAACCCTTAACATGAGACCTACCCTCTTAACAGATTTTTTAGTGTACAATACAGAATTGTTATTTATAGGCACGGTGTTGTAAAGCAGACATTGAGAGCTTACTCATCTTGTATAACTGAAATTTTACACATATTGCTAAATGGGTTAAAAAAAAATTTTAAATACGTTTTTATTGATATATACAGAGTGGAATGTTATTCAGCCTCAGAAGAGAAGAAACCCCTGTAACACGGGCGAACGGGAGGACGTATTTTAAGTGGAATGTGCCAGGCACAGAAGGACGAGCACTGCCTGATGCCACTCACAGGAGCTATTTAAGGGAGTCAAACTCAGAGATGAAGCGGAGGGCGCAGTGGTTGCCAGAGTTGGGGGGAGGGAGGAAATAGGGAGTTTTTAACCAACAGGGTTTTTTAAAACAATATAGTTAGAGCGTTGACTCATTTTCAGAGTCATAACAAGACTTAACATTTCATCATCAAAACAGAATTGAATGCATTCATTGGGATGATACAAATACCGGAGGGAGAAAGAAGCCCCCCCACCACCACCACCACCACCGGTTCTCCCCCTACCCCCCTCCCACCTCTTCTCTGTGATCCTTTTCTAGTCAGGAAACAAGAAAGTAAAACCACAGTAGCTTCCAGGTCCCCAGAGCCAGGTTCTGAAAGCCCGTGTTTCTTGCATCAGGTCAGACGTGTACCGGGTACCGCAGATACACATGCTTAACCTGGCTCACCTTTGCGGACTTAGGTGAACGAACCCCCTTCTTTACGAAGAAGGTCTAAAGCTTTGCCTAGGGGTCAGCTTGATTTAGGAATTCCCACCGGCCAAAGGGGACAATCCAAGCATCAATACGGACATTGACAAAGGCTGGAAGCATTCAAATGTGATTAAATCTACGCCTTCCTTGACTAACTGATGCAAAACAAGATGCCTGGCAGCATGTCAGAGAATGAAGACAGGGGAGGGCTGGGCTGGGCTGGGCTGGGCTGCTGGTGAGGGGAGCACTGGGTCCGACGGCTGCTATTGAGGTCGGATGCCCCGAGATCGCAGACCGCAGACCCCCTGCCCTACAGCTGTGTCTGCTGAGCTGCAGTCCAAGCCTTTAAGCTCAAAATCAGAATTGTCTCCATGACGAACGCAGTACTTTCAGGCTTGGCACGATAACACTTCTTTACATGTAGGTTAGCACATTCACAAGTCGCCGTTTTCATGTTTCATCTTCTTTTTTTCTTTTTAATCTGAACTCTATCCCTGCATCCAGAAAGGAAGCTCATCGTGTACAACTGAAATTTCACACATCCTCATTTTAAGAAGAAAACTTTCCTTTGTTTGGTGTTTGTTTTGTTCGTGTCTTTGTTTTTCTTTTTAATTTATCTTTATTGTTGAAAATATTACAGATGGCCGCTTTGTTGTTGTTTTCTTCCCATTGACCCCCTTCTCCCCTCACCCGCTCCTCCCAAGCCTTTGCCACACTACTGCCTGGGCCCTTGGATTATGCATAGACATATACATTTCCCAGTTAATCCCCCTCCAACTCCACCTCCATCCCCACCCCCACCCCCATCCCCATCCCTAACACCATCCCCATCTCCAACCCCATCCCCATCCATCCCCATGGAAAACATTGGTATTCTGCCCTCCCACTACCCACCGGAAGTCATTTTCATTGAAGCCCCCTGCCTGCTGGTCGGAGACACAGACACATGGCTGATGTGTGATTGCAGTGCAGGGCCCCTTCTCCGTCTGAGGACACAGCCCGGGTCTCCCACCCACTGGCTTCCCTCTTCCCGGCCCACCGGGGGTCCTTGCTGCACAGTTGCCTTCAGGCTCTCTCCAGGTTTGCTCTCTTGGACCCTCCACAGACTGGCCTATGGGGTAAGCTCTCCCTCCAGGCAGGGGGGGTGAGAAAGGCTTTGGGGAAATAGGGCCAGGGCGGCCAGAAGGCCTGGAGAGGCAGAGGCAGCAGAAGCTGCACTGTCAGGTGTGCGAGGCTTGGCCTCCCCCGCAGCTGATGCTGGAAACACTCCTGGGGTGGTCTCACTCTTGCTACGGCCCTGCACTCCTGATGGGGGAACTCACTGGTCCCCACTCTTTTTCGTAATCATTGCCTCCCACCCTCCCCTTTCCCTGGCAAGACCAAGCGAGGGCTTTATTTTCCATCTCATTAGAGAAGATGCCTATTTCACAAACAAACATTTGTGTACATTTTTATATAGGGCGAAGTGGCCCGAGAAACATGGGGGCAGTGGGACAATAGGTTGAACAGATTTCAAAGGTAGGGTGCAGGGTTGGTATAGGCAAAACAGAGTAAAGTGAGGATGTGTCACGCACTTACACAGAAGAGAATCATGGGACCCAAGCAAAGCTGTCAGAAAGTGAGTCTAGTCCCCAAGCTCAGGACCTGGGAAGCCTTCAAAGTCAAACACAGGTGGGAGGTGAGGCTCAGGGCCACTCCTTGCCTGGTTGAATGAGCAAACCCTTCTCTGCATCTCCACCCAGGCCCAGCCATGCTCACGCCTCCCTCCCCCTGCACATGGCCATGCCCACTCACCCGGTTCCTTTACCCACAGTTGTCTCACTGGGCACTTGATTAAAGAGACTGATAGAATCAGAGCGAGTGGAGAAAATGGTGAAGGCGGGGGCAAGAGCATAAGCATTGGCAATGAAGCGTTTTCTGGGAACTGAGACGAGTTGGCTGCAGTCAATCTCTACCCACGGCGCTTCTGGAATATGCCCTGAGTACACATTGGCTGCACAAGGAGTGACATAGGTCTTTCTTGGTTCCTGGGCATTGACCTTAGAGGCCTGCAGGTCTGTATAGTTCAAAACCCTTGAGGCTTATTATCATAGACAGATAGGTATCTCCCTTTAACAAGCAGATCACCGCTCATTTACAATCCCACTGAGACGTCCTGCTCTCCCGTGGAGGGGGTGTAGGTGGAGCTCACTCGATCGGTGGTCTCCCGGTAGAAAACTGGGCATTGTTTGCAGAGGTGCTTGGCCACGTGCTTCCGGAAGAACACGGAGAGATAGCGTCTGAACTTCTCCCCGACGAAGGCGTAGATGATGGGGTTGATGCAGCAGTGCGTCATGCCCAGGGTCTCCGTCACCTGCATGGCCTGGTCCAGCTGGCTGGTGCTCTTGCAGGTACTCAGGTCAAAGAACTCCTGGAAGGTGTCCAGGAGCAGGACGAGGTTGTAGGGGGCCCAGAAGAGGAAGTAGACGATCATGATCACGAAGATGAGCCGCACGGCCTTGTGCCTCTTCTTCTCATTGCGACAGCGCAGCAGGGTCTTCAGGATTCCGGAGTAGCAGACGACCATGACCAGCAGGGGCAGTACCAGGCCCAGGAGTGTCCTCATTATCGTATGGAAATTCTTCCATCCGACTGGGAAGTAAGGGCCGCAGGAGTAAAGAGACTCCTCAGCTTGGGATTTGGTGAAGATGATTCCTGGGAGAGAGGCGAACACGGCCACCACCCAGGTGACCCCACTGGTCACCACCCCGAATGTGACTGTCCTGGCTTTTAACGCAAACACCGCGTGGACGATCGCCAGGTACCTGTCAACGGTCAAGAGGATGATGAAGAAGATGCCTCCAAAGTAACCAACGTGGTACATCCCTGTGAAGACTTTACACATCACGTTCCCCAGGGCCCACCAGTTCGCAGCCGCATGGATCCACACGGGGAACGTGAGGAGGAAGAGCAGGTCGGAGATGGCCAGGTTGAGCAGGTAGATGTCAGTCATGCTCTTCAGCTTTTTGCAGTTGATCAGGATGAGGACGACCAGCAGGTTGCCCACGAACCCGAAGATGAACACCAGCGAGTAGAGCGGGGGCAGGAACCTGCCTGCGAACTGTTTCACGCCGTCCTTCACGCAGGGCACACCTTCGTCCCCATAGTCAAAGACGGTGGTGGTTTCCGCCCCGTCCCCCCGGATGCTTGTTGTCAGCAGAGAGTGAGCTGTGGGCAGTATGTTGTGGCCCAACTCGATCAGCGTGTCGTTGCCTGCCATCCTCCTCCGTCCTGCAAGCAGAGAACAAGATGGTAACACACAACATAATGGCTCCAGTTCTCAGTCTGAAAAGTATCCTTGCTCCTTAAGTCGAGTCCAGTCTTTGTCTTTGCTTCGAAGCCATCTCCTGGAAAGCATGTGTGCTAGTGTACCACTTCCCTTTATTCCCAGGAGAGAAGCTAGTCATCTTCCCCAACTGCCCTTGGCCAGCCCCGTTGGCCACCCCAGAAAGCCTGACTCTCAGTGGTTGGCAGACTCATTAGTCCACAGAGCCAAATATCAACAGTACAATCGATTGAAATTTCTTTGGAGAGCCAATTTTTTTAAATTTAAACTTCTTCTAAGGCCACTTCTTCAAAACAGACTTACCCAGGCTGTGGTATTTTGTGGTGGAGCCACACTCAAGGGGCCCAAGTGCCGCAGGTGGCTCGCAAGCCGCAGTTTGCGAACCACGGATCTAGGAGACTCTGTTTGAAGGTTCCTGCAAACACTCTTCTCTGATAAGAGAGGTGCGAGAGAAACCTCAGCCTGACCTTCTGCTCTTTAGCTTGTGCTTGAGACCAAGACTGAAGGACCCAGAGAATTGGAGCAAATCGAAGCAGAGTCCAAACATTCCCCAGTCCCAAACCCACCCTTATTACTTGAGAAAAGTGAGTCGTGATGAGTTGCCTTTTCTGTGACCTGCAGCCAAAAGTATTCTAACTGATAATCTTCTCAACTTTCTGCCTTCATCATTTTTGCCAAAATGACTCTTGCTAAGGTGGCTATGACAACCCGATATTTAAATGCCCTGGCTTCATTTCAGATTCATCCTCATTGAGCCGTCCATCCTTCTGATAACTCCCTCCAAGTAAAACAGGTTAGCTCCCCTCTCAACCACTTCCTATGAATTTTCTTCGTTGGTGTCTCCTCCCCCTGCCCACACTGTAAGAGTCCCCAGACACCATTCTTGGCCCTCACCTCTTTACCTTTTCCTCTTCATTCTCGCTCCAAAGTTCTTCCTGAATTGTGTCACCTAATCTCAGGGTTCTAAATCTCCTGAAGGCTAATGCTTCCCAAAGCTCTGTCTTCCAGTCTCACCTTTTAACTACTATACTTCAGAGTGGAATTTTCCACTCACTGTCTACTGTGTATCTCCCCTTGGACTTAATTCATTTATCTATTGAGCGCCTCTTAAGAGCCATGCTCTGTCTTAGGCATTAGAGCTACAACAGTGGGCAAGGTGGGTGCCATACAGGCACCTCAAATTCCACGTAGCCCACACTGCACAGCCCTGGAAACTTGCTTCAACCTATGGGTTCTTCTTTGGCTATTGTGCTTTGCTACCCTCGCCAAGAAGCAGAAGTGGGCATTCTTAGGAACCAGGTCCTGGGAGTCAAACAGACCTCGATTAGAATCCTGCCTCCAACTAACAAGTTGTGTAACTTGGGGCTAATTACTTCTTCAACTATCAATTTCTTTATGTATAAAATATGAGCGAAGATGACTGGAGACAAGGACTTAGACCAGCAGCTGGTGTGGAGGCACGCTCTGTATTGTCATTATGATGCCACATGACTTCTCCCTCATAAGCACCTCTGAGATCCATCCCTCTGAGCCTCTTTCCACGACCACTTCCTTGCCTCGGATGCTTCTCACACTTGGTTGTTGTGGTCTCTCTCATTCGCTCAAGGTTATTCCTGGCCATGCTCCCTTCACTCTGTCTTGTCTCAAACGGAAACTGGATCATGCCCTTCTCGGCCCCAGGCTATGTATGTGATGGGACTTCAAAGGTAATGCCCAGACTACTCATCACACTCTTTCTCCACTCACTTCTCAGCGTGACCTCTAACCCCTCCTCAATTCCAGGCGCTCTGCTCCAGGCATAGCCCTCTTCTCTCCATGACCCTAAACTCGTCATTTCCTTCACGCTTCCACGGTTTTGCACATTCTTGCCCTTCTGCCTAAAATGGCTAGTGAGCTCCCATTCATCCTCCACTACCTCCTGCTCAAATTCCCCTTCTCTGTAAAGCCTCCTCCTCCTTCTTCTTTTTTTAAATCATCTCATAACACAGAGCATGCCTCTAAGTAAGCATGTATCACCCTATCTACTACACACTGTGAGCTCCTTGAGGTCAAGAACTAGATCATGTGTTTACCTCCAGCTCTTATGATGGCACCTGGCTAACAGAGGCACAGATAGAAAGTATAACATTAAACATCATTAGGCTTGATTCTCAAGAATATTCTTTTTTTTTTTTTCTGGCAGTGACTTTGGATTTGTTTGTATCTACATACACATCTTTTTATATGTGTATGCCTTCCTTAATTCCTCCTATGATTGGTACATTTCACAGATCTTGTATTTCATAGCACTGAGCCAGATTCTTGACATCTGCAGCACCTGACCAACATCTCTGATCACGTGCATCCACCCAAAGAATGAAAACTGTAATCACTTGCAGCCTGCTAGTCCTCTGTTAAGCTCCAGGTTCTATGCTAAAATACTTTGCATGCATTCATTAATTTATTCATTGCAACAAATGTGTGAGATAACAGTGCATTTTACAAGTGAAGAAATGCAAGCATGGACTGATTAGATGGCTTTCCCAAGCCCACAAAGCAAGCAGTGGCTGAGCTGGGATTGGGACCCTCGGGGGCTGTCACCCCATCTTCGGGCTCTGAGAGCAGAGATGGGTATAGAAGAACAGGTAACAGATTTTCTAGGTATTTTCCCATGCCTTTAGAATCCATACTCACCCACACCAACATGTCCCACCCATGCATGTGCAAGCATTCCCGACCCTCTCACCCCGTATCCCCCCACACTCCCACCAGAACACAAGCTCCATGAGCGTAGAGATCTTTGGCTTTGCAGTGAAGTATCGCAGTGTCCCAGAACCCAACCCAGCACATAGTTGCTTCTAAATAAATATCTGTGGACTAAGTGATTAACAGAACTAGCAGGCTGCAAGTGACTGAGACACAGAATGCTCCACCGGGGACAAGATGCCGAGGTAATCCAGTGCGAGACCTTGTAAAAATGAGCATACCGGGGATCCAAGCCCCTCAGTGCAGCAAGCTCTTAGCGGTTCTGTATTTAGGCAGGGTTTTAGTTTCCTCTTTTGTATGGGAAAGTGTGGACTGAAGCAGTGGTCCTCAATACCGGCTCCCGTATCACACAGGAAGGTTGGCAGTTAGAAATATCTAGCCCAGACCCTCGCTCTGATGATCCAGATCAGGGTGAGGAGATACAAGGGGGTGACTTGCCTCCATCCCTTCCTCTGTGCGTTCTCTGAACTTTGCTCTGTACCTGCACTGGCCTCTCCAAGGCCAGCCACCTGTCACCTCTCTCCTGTCACTCCAGCACCCTTAGCTCCTACCGCAGCGGACACTTAGGGAGGTGGCTGAAATGCACCTAAATGTCTAAGGGTCCCTGTCAAGTGTCAGGATATGTCACCCAGTGCCAATGAAAAGCTGCCTCTCAGAAAAGTAAGCCCCTCACTTTGGCCTCTGTGGGCCTCCTGGTGTAAGGCAAGAGGCACATTTTGGTTTGGAGCCTGGACTAGAGGGGGAGAAAATTCTGGATAGAAAGTTCCAGCTCTTCAAAGCCCTTGGGAGCTGGGAGGGACAGGGGGAGAGGAGCAGTAGTGGAAATGCCTGACTGTCCTCACTCTCTTGGTTGTTCTTTTTCAGCGCACTCTCTGAGTCACCTGGGCCCTGAGGGGTGGTCTCACCCTGCTTTTCGCTTCCTTGTTGTCACCATGGTTTCTCTCAACATTCCTGGGGGCAGACACCACCCTGCACACTCTCTTTCCACCTTCCTCACACCCAAGTTCCTGGGCTGTGCAGCCCTTCAGAGTGCTCCCAGCCCCTGCATCTCCAGAGCTGAGAGCTCTGAGCCTATGATCCACAAAGGGACGGAAAATGCACGACTCACCAGGGGATGGCTTCTTCCAAGTGGCACTGGGTGGTCAGGTTTCTCAGCAACTGAACCCAGCAGATCTGGAGGTAGGAACTTGGTGTGCAGAAGTAGGAAATAAAGTTTCCTGCACAAGGAGAAGGCGGGGATACAAGAGTAAGGGTAAAGATTTGAAGAAAAAAGAGAAGAGTCATGAGTTTCTGTGGCAGCCAGGAACACTGTCCGCTAGGTTGAGGTCTCCAGGGTAGGATTGATTTTGAAATCTTGCTTATGCAACCTTGAGAGTAAGCCAGACACACCCTGTGCATCTGCTCCGGTGTCTAACGACTCAGGGCCTCTTTATCTTGTGGGCCTCTATCTCTAGAAATCTTTTACTCTCTCGTGCCTGTGATAATTTGCATGACACGAGCGAAAGAGAACTTCATGAGGACACAGGCTAGCGGGGGGCTGTTGGTGATGGTGGAGGGAATATAATGAGGTTTTGTGTGACAGAGGGCCCTGGTTTCAGTGGCAGCACGGATTTAAGATCAGGTTAGATATTTCCTTAAAGAGAGCCTTCTAATGAAAGGAAATGCTCAGTGGTCTTTTGTGTCAGAGATGTGCTTAGTAAGAAAGGCCTCGGGGATAGGCTTGACTACTCTGAAAGAAGTTTGGTTAAAAGAAAACATCACTGAGATTCCAGGGAAAAGGTGGAGGAGGAAGCACCAGGAATCGTTCTCCCTGCCTAGACAGCAGTTTTCCTGGGGGAATCAGTCTAATTGAACAATTTGGGAACCTTTGAGTCTGTTGATAACTTTCAGGAGTAGACTTACATGGTCAGTCGCAGTTAGCTTTGGTCAATCTCAGCTCCTAACATAATCTCACCTCCCGCACCCAGGCTCCAGGTGGCCTTGCACATGTTTCCTGTGACCTTGGCACACACTTGCAGGAGCCAGAGTGGGCAAAAATTGGACTCTGCTCTCCAGATAGGAGGGAATCTGTGCTCAGATACTGGCTGCTGATCTGATCTCAGAGGTGCAAAGAGGCAGTCATTGCTGTTGCATTTCCCCCCATTGCTACAAGCCCATCCTCCTCTGGCTGAAGTGACTTTTAGGAGATTTAAAGGGCCAGTGCCCTTTATTTTTCTCTCCATTTTCTCTTTTTCCCCTTTTGGAAGCCAGACGTTAAAGACCAGGACATCTGAAAACAACTGCATTTCTGGGAAAATTAGAAAGTGACCATAGATACCTAAGGAAAGGCACAGGTTCAGAAAAGACCCAAGAAGACCTTACTGTCACACCTCAGGCTGATCCTTGGCACAGACACAAATTACAACAATTTAAAAATATAACAAAAACTATCAAACCCTGGAGAAGAGTTATCGCATTATTAGAATCAAATGCCCAGTTTTCAACAATAGCAAAATCATAACTGAAATATGGTAGCAACCATACTTGGGTAAAAACTGCTGTTTGAATTTTAACCCTGCTATTCTGGCTTCTGCACTTGCCTAAACATAGGGTAGTTACCTCAGCTTCCAGGTGGAGGCCTGGAGGCTAAGGCATTTTTCCTGTGCCTGGGACCAGAACTATAGGAGATTGAGTCCCACTGACTCAGTAGCTTCAGGGATAGAAGCTGTAGATAACCTTTAGAGATTAACTGCTGAGCTCTGCTTCTGTATTATCTGCTATTGCAAGAAAGGGCCAAATTCCAATGTCCAGCAGGATGTGGCTGGGAACAACCCTAAAAAAAAAAAAGACCAAAAAATAATCTGGAGCTAAAAAATAAATAACTGAAATAAAAATTAACTACAGGGATTCAAAAACAGATTTGAGCAGGCAGAAGAATCAACACACTTGTAGATAGGACAATGGAAACAGAAAAAAAAAAAAAATGTTGGGAAAAGTGAATAGAGGTTAAGGAACCTGTGGGAGTTCCAAGGGGAAAGAGAGAGAGAAAGAGGCAGAGAGAATATTTGAATAAATAATAGCTGAAATTTTCCCAAACTGAAGAAAAACATGAATATAAACATTCAAGAAACTATTAAGCTCCAAATAAGATAAATTCAAAAAGACTCACACCATGACACGTTATAATCAAACTTTTAAGAGACAAAGACACACAGATAATCTTGAAGCAGCAAAGAGAAACAACTCATTACATACAGAGGATCCTCGTTAAGATTAGTGGCAGATTCCTCATCAGACATGAAGTGATATATCTGGCAAAATTGTCCAAGAGTGAGGGAAAAATTAGGGCATTCCAAAATACATAAAAACTGATAGAACTTGTTACCAATAGGCCTGCCCTGCAAGAGATGCTCAGGGTAGTGAGGTGTCCAGTGACTAGAGCAGTGGGGCTTTTAGGGCTATATTTGAAGAGTGAATAGAATATTGAATAAACAATATTCTGGAGTTGAGTTGAACGTCAAAGGATGCAGCCATTACTAGGACATTACTAGGACATTGGCAACTCAGGAGAAGAGCAGGAGCAGAAAGTACCCTAAACTTTGGTTTCTATTTTAATCTCCTGCCAGTGCCTACAAGTGACTGAACCCACTAGGCTGAGGGGTAAATGGGTAAAAGGGGTAAATGATCTAACCCATAAATGTTGCTTCCTGGGGCTCAGAGTGGATCTGGGGAAGAACTGTAAATAACCACACAACTATCAGGCCAAACGTTTTTGTTTTTGTTTTGTCCATTTGTTCTCACCTGGTCCAGGTAGCTAGTCAGAAAATTGGGAACCTGGGTAAGTATACCTTAGAATTCTTCACACACATGGAAGGAATTAGGAAAGATGCTTTCCTTAAGTTGAGACTCCCATACCTACCTGTGGCACATGGTTTCTGAAATTCTCAATCTGGAAGAGGAGGATAGCCCTTTGAGCAGACTTTGGGGAAAGCATGTCACTAACTTCCTGTTTCTGGTTTGCCTGCTGACCAAGCAGGATCACATGAACGTCATGGCCGTGATCAACTCAGGATGCCTGGGGACAGGGATGAGGAGACACTCAATTCTTCCATAAATTAATGAAATAAAAATAGTTCTTGCTTCTCCAAAGAGGTGCGTAGAACCAGACCTACACTGGCCATGGGGAGTTTAAAATCCTTATTTATTTATTTGGTTGGATCACTGAAGCTGAAGGTTAGGTTTGTTCTAAGAATCTTCTGCCCTTCCATGAATGATAGTACTCAAATAAAAACACGGTGAAGAGCACGGTTGGAGAGAATTGCTGCCACAGCAAGAAGACAGGCAAGGTTTAAAACGGCCTGAGGGTACTTCTATGCCCCCTTGTAACAACAACAAAAATGGATTTGTTTGTTGACACCTTTAGAAGATAAATTCTTACTTTTTTTTTTTTTTTTTTTAACACAGATGCTTTTGATGACTGTGGTTTCTATGGTTTGCATGCTTCCTGTGACCTACTAAAATAGATTAGTGAGTTCTAGGATTTTGCAATTTCTATTTTGGTTTAAAACAATGATTTGGACTAATATGATGCCCCTAGAAAAAGCATAGTTATAAAAAAATAATACAAAAATAATATAAATTGTTACCACTGTTATTATTGCATGTGATAAAGTAACATAACAGGGCATATAGACATAGCAAAAAAACCCAGAAAATGCAAACGATTTTTGAAAAGGAAGTGTTAAGTAACAGAGATCAGGTATGAATGTCTTCAAGTTCATCACCATCTCCAAGTGAACCCCAAATAGACAAGAATAAGTAATGAAAAATAAAAATGTTATCAACAATGGTTATTTATATCTTTATTAACTTGCAGTGTTTCCCAAAGTGTGGTATGAGTACCCAGGGGTACGGAAGAGTTTGGTGGGGATATGCACTGCACGGTGCTTAGCTGCGCCTAATTCTATATTCTCATGAGTACAAGGGGTACTCAGCATTACAAAAATTATAGAAGGCGTTACAAAAATTATAGAAGGGGTACACATATGTCAAAAGTTTGGGAAACACTGATTAGAGTATAGTGGTAGCAGATTGGATGTTTCTATACTTTCAGGCCCAATGAACTTTGAGAAAATACAGGTGAAATCAGGATTTTTAATACATTCACAAGTGATGTAGGGGATGCCACTGGAACCCTGTACTAGGAAGATAATCTTGTGTTCTTCTATAGCCCAGATGTTTGAAACTTTTCTGTAACTAGACTTGGATCTTAGTTTAGATGCCTCAGACATGACAGCAGTGGGCTGGAGCTATTTTGGGGAATGAGAAGCTAGATTCATCTTAGCACCATTACATACTATTCCTTTCCCTTCTCCCACCCAGGGCATGGTGGGTAGGAGGAGGATGGGGTGGTGCCTGCAGGATGCGGTTTCATACATGGCATAGGGGGACCATAGATATTGACATCATCTACCATTTGAATGTGGTTTCTGAGGTGTCCCAGGAAGGAGCACGATGCTGTAGCCAACTGCAAGCAACCCAAATAGTGCTCTTTATTTGGGTACAGCTGGCATGAGAAGAAACCCGCAAAGCTAGATGTGGCATAGATTGTAATTGGAGGACATGACTGTGGCCTTGTACTTGGTGGACAGTGGGTGATGGAAAATGGTGGAAGTGTGGCTAGTTGGAGATGTACCCAACTGCTGCTGGCTTTGCAGAAACCATAAATACAATATTTGGTTGTGGGGAAGGGGCAAATTTAGTAAGAACAATTCCCTTGTAATGTTGTGGGCAACCCGTGAATGACAATCACCAGTCAGCCAAATTGGAATTTAGGAAGCCTTCAGGCTCACGTCTCAACTGACACAGCAGTGAGCAATGAGAGCCCTGACCCACTCTAAGCACACTACTTTTATCCCTATCTTAGGGATGCCTGGCAGATTATGATTGGCTAAAAGTTTTAACAAAGAAAGTTCAGTTATTAAGTTATAGAAAAATTCCACCAGTAGAGTAACATTTAAAGTTTATACAACACCTGGGGTGGGGGTTTATTTTCAGCTTAAGCAGTCTCTGTTTCACCTGGTTTGGTCTGTTTGTTTTGCCTTGCGGCTACTGGAAACAGAATATGCCTGCCTGGGGGTTGAGCCTTGCAACAGAACTATTTTATGACTAACAGTTATGCTACATTCTTTGTTGTGGGTCTGGTTGCTCATTCCTTCCCTGGCCTGGAGTCCTGCCTCCACAGGGTCTTGCTAGCCATCTGGAGCCCCACCTCCACCAGGTCTTGCCGGCCACAACAGTAATACAATTGGAGGGGGTGGGGGAATGAAAGGTTTAGGAAGAACAATTCCTTTGTAATGTAACTTAGACATATTATAATGCAAATATAATGTATTTGTTCTAAAGTAGTTCATGCTAAAAGCCAAAGGTTGGTTGTTGTTGTTTTTTACAAAATCAACAAAGTTGACAAACTTCTACCTACACTAAGAAAAAAAGAAAAGATATAAGTAACTAAACTTGGATATAAGTGGGGATATTACTACTGACTTTACAGAAATTAAAAAGATAAGAGAATACTACAAACAATATCTAGCAACAAATTAAATAACATAAATGAAATGGCAAATTCCTAGAAACAAATAAATTACCAAAAATGGACTCAAGAAGAAATAGAAAATCTGAAAAATATCTGTAAAAGATAAAGAGATTGAATCAGAAATTAAAAACTTCCCAATGGGAAAATAACCAGGACTAGGTGACTTTATTGGTGAGTTCTACCAAATATTTAAAGAAAATTTAACATCAGTCCTTTTCAAACTCATCCTAAAAAAAGAAGAGAAGGGAACATTTTCTAACTCATTCTATGAAACCAGTGTGAAGGAAAAGAGCCACATGCTAACCTGACAAGCTCAGGAGAGGCCTGCGTGGCAGTCTTGCAAACTCAGAGACCTAATGGTTTGAAAATTAAATATCTAACTACAAACAGGTTATAGTGGGTTGTCTTGTCCTAGACTAGGGGTGTCGAACTCAATCAGAGAAGGGGCCAAAATCTAAAATCCAGCCTAAATCTCGGGCCAAATGGTTTACTGAACAGTCATAAACTGTCATTGTGATGGAAATGCAGCGGAGTGCAGTGATGACAGCGCGGTGCGGGCCACATTGCAAGGCCTGGCGGGACGGATTTGGCCCTCGGGCCTTGTGTTTGACACATGTGTCCTAGACCAATTTCATCTGACAAAGATCAACTTAGATCTTCTTTACATTTGCCTTCCTGCCTCTAAGATAACATATCTATGAGATGTCTGGGTAACTGGTAACTTCCCTTTTTCTGGAGCCCCTGGGGCACAACCAAATGTGGTGGGCCCTCAAACTCCTTCATTATTATGTTAATTGTTCCAGCACTCACCTAAGTATGCGCCCATCATTTTACTTTTTATCTAATCCCATGGGTTTCCCACCACTTTGCTTTCTTCTGCCTCCTTAGTCCATCACCAATGAATTTCATATAACCCACCTATGTCCCTCCTTTGATTGCAATATATAAATAGAAATGTAACCCGCCATTCTTCGGAGCATTACCTCAATCCATTGAGGTCCTGCTTCCCAGCATAAGTCGACAGTTTGGCTCAAATAAACTCACTAAAATTCTTTACAGGTTTCAATGGTTTTTTTTCGATAACACCAGCATCACCATGATAGAAAATCCAGACAAAGACACCATAAGAGAACTGCAGATCAATATTCCTTATAAATCCAGATGCAAAACTCTCAACAAAATGCTAGCAAACTGAATTGAACAGCATATTAAAAGGATTATACACTATAGCTAAGTGAAATTTATTTAAAGAATTCAAGTGTGGTTCAATATACAGAAATCAACCAATGTAATTATGCAACAGTAACAGAATGAAGGAAAAAATATGATCATTTCAATTGACACAGAAGAATTTTAAAAAATCCAACACCCTTTCATAACAAAAGCATTTAAAAAAGTAGAAGTGTGAGAAAACTTCCTCAAAATGATAAAGGACATTTGTAAAACCCCATTGGTAGCATCAGATTCAATGGTCAAAGACAAAAACCTTTTCAGGATTCTATGATCAGGAACAAGATAAGGATGTCACTTTCACCACACTGGTCAGCACTGTACTGGAAGTTTTAGCAAGAGCAATCAGGCAAGGGAAGGAAACACAAGGCATCCATAGAAAACCATCTCTATTCACAGATAATATGATCCTATATGTAGAAAACCCCAAGAATCCACAAAAAAAGCACTAAAACTAATAAATTCAGCAAAGTTGCAGATAACAAAAACAATACACAAAAATTAGTTGTGGTTCTGTGCACAACTGATTGGAAACAATTGGAACAAACAATTGGAAAAGGAAATTAAGAAAATAATTTCAATTTCAATATCACCTAAAAGAATTAAATACTTGGACTAAATTTAATCAAGGAGGTGAAAGACTTGTATACTAAAACTATAAAACATTGTTGAAAGAATAGCACATGTTCATATACTGGAAGACTTAAAATGGTTGAGATGGCAATATTGCCCAAACCTACTAAAGATTTAATGCAATCCCTATCAAAATTCCAATGATCTTTTGTAGAAATAGAAAAGCTGATCCTTGAATTCATATAAAATTTCAAGGGAACCTGAATAGCAGAAACAGTCTTAAAAATAATAACAATAAAAAACAACTTCAGAGTACTTGAACTTCCTGATTTCAAAACTTACTACAAATCTACAGTAAGAACGGACATGTAGATCAATGAAATAGAATTGAGAGGCCAAAAAATAAGCTCATACATCTATTGCCAATTGATTTTCAAAAAGGATGTCAAGACCATTGAATGGGGAAAGAATATTCACTTGAACAAATGGTTCTGGGACAACTGGATATCCACATGCTGGACCCATTATTCACATCATTTACAAAAATTGACTCAAAATGAATCAATGATGGAAATATAAGAGCTAAAACAATAAAATTCTTAGAAAAAAAGATAGAGGTAAATCTTTAAGACTTTTGATTTGAAATAAATTGTTAGGTATGACCTCAAAAGCATGATTAACAATAGGAAAAAAATAAATTGGACTGCATTACATTAAAATTAGAAATCTTGCTGAAACCAGTTTGGCTCAGTGGTAGAGCATCCGTCTGCGGACTGGAAGGTCCCAAGTTCGATTCTGGTCAAGGGCATGTACCTTGGTTTCAGGCACATGCTCAGTAGGGGGTGTGCAAGAGGCAGCTGATCGATGATTCTCTCTCATCGATGTTTCTAACTCTCTATTCCTCACCCTTCCTCTCTGTAAAAAAATTCAATAAAATATATTATATATATATGTTTTAAAAAAAGAGGCAGAGGGAGACACAGGTGAAGGCCAAGATGTAGAAAGAAGCTTGTTAGAAGAAGTATGCCTGTGTGACTTTTATTTTTTAAATGGACTATTTGAATATATAGAAATGTTCAAAGAATAATGACAAAATGCTTGTGTACCTACTGCCCAACTTTGACAATCTTATTTTGCCATATTCACTCTATTTTTAAGAAGCAAAACTTTAGAGCTACAACTGAAATTAACCTGTGTACCTCTCCCCAACCTTTCTCAATCTTTTCCTTTACACTGTCAACTTTATCATTCTTATGCATGATTTATTTATTTTACTACATTTGTAGTATTGCTTTATTTTTTAAAATTTATGTATTTGTTGAGTGATTTTTTTTTTGGGGGGGGGGTGGGGAGAAAGAAAGAAAAAGAGATAGAGAGAAAGAAATCGCTTTGTTGTTCCACTTATTTATGCCTTCATTGGCTGTTTCTAGTATGTGTCCTGACCAGGGATCAAACCTAGCTATTCCACCAGGGTCTGTTTTAAAATAAAAAGTGATATATAATCTGTAACTTCACAATTTTTAAGATTTATTTCACTCGTATTATTGCCTCATTGGGGCAAATTGCTAAAAGTAGGAGTACCCTATCGAAGATTATGTTCACCTTAAACTTTCATTCACAATAGAGAAAATCCCAGGAATCTGATCCTGGTGGTAATGGTTCTGATGCAAAAGGTTTCCATCTGGTGAAATGAAACACCAATTACTTGATGAAAGTTTTCATTGCATGAATAAACCATAATTTAAAAAAAATTTCTCCTGCTGATGGATAAATTAGTTGGTTTCAATTTTTCACTATTTAAATAATGCAACAACAAGCCCTCTTTAGATACTCTGCAGAATTTCTCTAGGTTAAATGCCAAAGCCATTGTGATTATTGGGGGTAAGGCTAAAAGGCTAGGTTGGGTCACGGAAGTCATGGATGATGATCTTGAGTGATAAAGTTCAAGAGTCTTAGGCAATGAGGAGGAAAAGGAGGTTTGGAATCCCAAACCTGCCTTAAATGACTCGGTGCTTTGATAAGGTAAATCTGATGGAGAGGGCAGTATAGACTGAGACCAAAGAAGTCTGCTATGGATGAGCTAGGAGGCCATTACAAGAATTACCTGGTGTGGGGTAACTGAAAGGAAGGCACTGGAGGGGAAAGGCTGGGTGGGTATAGATGAGACAGCCAAAGGGAAAATGAATGGGATTGTGTGTGTTACTAATTAGGAGCAGAAGTGAAGACATTGGGTTCTTATTCCACATCAGCTTGAGCAGTCTTCAAATTAGGGATGTCAGAGCCTCACTACTCAGACACCTGGGAGCTTGTTAGAAAACCATCGGTCGAGAGAAAAAGAGGTTTTCTGTAATAGAAAGCCCACTAGATCTGCAGTGAACATTGAGTACGGGGTTCAGTGCTGCCCCCTAACCATCTGGATGAGAATCCATGCAGCCTTCCTGGGTAGGCAGGCTCTGGAGACAGATAGCATACATTCTGATTGCAGCTCTTCCAGGCCCACCTGGTGAGATCATACATAAGGCCTCAAAAAAATGGGAGCTCCTAGTATTATTTCCTTGTCTGCACCATGACACAATGGACCCCAGCATTCCGTGCTTCTAAGAATGCTCTCCAAGATTGCCCTAGCTGACACTATTTTATCTGCAAGGGACAAGTGCTAAGTCTGATCTAGGAGTTCCTAGGAGGTAACTATGCTGATTTTCAAGACAGAAGACTCAGTTGCAGTGCTGGCCCTTTCTCTCTAGACCTACCATCCCAGCAATTGGATACCCTCCTTGGACCTCATCTTGGAGGTCATAAAATAGGTATATCAGAGATACTAGGAAAACTCCATCCTTCCCTCACCGATAAAAAATGCAGAGGAAGCGCTCTTTTGTAAATCCATGTTCATCATTATTCTGCTAAGATCATGCATTCCAGGGATATTCTCTCATTAGCAATCCTCCAACCTCAGTGCATCAGAACTCTCTGGTAGGCTTAAGACTGGCTTCTGCAGCCTGGGGTTTCTGATTCCATAGGCCTGGGGTTGGGCAGAGAATGTGAATTTCTGACAAGTTCCCAGGTGCCGCTGCTGCCTGGGGACCTCGTTCTGAGAACCACACACCTGGGTGTGAACCTGGTACTGAGAGAACCTCAAAGGAGAGACGCCAATTCGGTGCAATGAATACATCATATTGAGATGGGAGTCCACTGCAAAGAGCACAGGACAGATGCCAGGAAATGACTTTCTGGCCTGTCTCTCACCCTCGGTAGCTCTGTGATGGCTTCTCAGCCTCGGTGTTCCTCTCTGAGAAAGTCTCTTTCAGCTTCAACATACCTTTAGTCAAGAAATTGCCCAACTCTTCAGGTTGCTTGAATTCTCAGCTGTAACGGTGTAGACACTTACTTTTCTCAGAGCTGTTTCCATTGACTAATACCCCTTTTTCATGGAGTAGTCAGGGAAGAGGGGGAAGCTTCTGGAGTTTCTTTGTTAAAAAAAAAAAAAAAAAAAAAAATTCAATTTCCATTCCTCTTTTATTTTTGTAACTAAAATTTTATCTTCCTCTTTTTGTTTCTTGGCCCCGAGCCCTGCCTTTTCTGAAACGTTTCACTTCCTTCTCTTATATTTTTAGACCAACTTTCCATCTTTCAACGGGGGTTCTTTTTGCATAGCTCTTCAGGGGCTAGGACCCCTGAGGAAGACCCTTTCTGGAAGAGACAGGAAGTGGGTCCTCAAATTCTCCGTGTCTTCAAGGCACATGGTTGTAAGAGTTTTTGGTTGTTTGAAGCTTGCACTCCAAGCTGAAGGGCAGGCGTCTTCCTGGGAAGTCACTAATGAGAGTGAAGGCAAAGCCATTTCATTCAGTGATGCTCAGTCAACTCCGATCACGACGTTTTGCCTCTCCTGGTACCTTCTTTGGTGATCTATTGAACACCTTTGGGAAAAGAGAAGCATATTCAGCATAACACAGTATGCTCACCAGATACGTCTCTCCCTCTTTTTCTTTTCTGATCTCTCAGTATTGTTGGCCAGGAGGTTAATAAATGTTCTCTTACTTAGCAAATGTCTGAATTTCGTTAAACCCGAGGATAGATTAAAAAGTCTTTCAGACCATGAAAAACTGAAGATTAGGAAAAGATAAGGGTGCCTGATTTTTCTACTTCTAGTCAACATAGTACTGAAAGCCATAGCCAGAGCAATTGGGCATGGAAAGGAAAAAGAAGACATCAAAACTGGAAAGAAAGAAGTAAAATGACCTCTGTTGCAAATGACATGAGATTGCATGTAGAAAACCCTAAACATTCCACACACAAAAAAGTGCCTGTTAGAACTACTAAATAAATTCAGCAGAGGGGCAGAATGCAAAATAACACACAAAAATTAGTTAAATTTCTATACAGTAAATGAGCAAACCAAAAAGAAAGTTAAGAAAACAATTTTATTTACAAAAGCACACAAAAAAGTAAACTACTTAGGAATAAACTTAACCAAAGAGGTACACTGGAACTATAAAACACTTAAAGAGGACAAAAATAAATGGAAACACAAACCATGCTCATGTACTGAAAGACAATATTGTGTTAAGATGCTAATATTAACTAAAGTGATTTGCAGATTCTATGCAATCCTCATAAAAATCCCAATGAGTTTTTTTTTATATAGAAATAGACAAATCCACCCTAAAATGCATATGGAATTTCAACTAGCCAAAATAACCTTGACAGAGAACAAAATTGGAGGTTCCACATTTCTTTTTTTCTTTTCTTTTTCTTTTAAAAAATATATATATTTTATTGATTTTTTACAGAGAGAAGAGAGATAGAGAGTTAGAAACATGAATGAGAGAGAATCATTGATCAGCTGCCTCTTGCACACCCCACTCTGGGAATGTGCCCGCAACCAAGGCACATGCTCTTGACCGGAATCAAAACTGGGACCCTTCAGCCTGCAGGCCGATGCTCTATCCACTGAGCCAAACTGGTTTCAGCAGGTCTCACATTTTTTAATTACACTTAGTATCATGCTCTCCAGTTCCATACATGCTGTTCAAATGGTAAGATTTTTTCTTTTATACTGCAGTGTAGAATTCCATTGTGTATATACCACAGTTTTTTAATCCAGTCTCTGTTGATGGGCACTTAGGCTGTTTCCAAATCTTAGCTATGGTAAATTGTGCTGCTATGAACATAGGGTGCACATGTCCTTTCTGATTGGTGTTTCTAGTTTCTTGGGATATTTTCCTAGGAGTGGGATTACTGGGTCAAATGGGAGTTCCATTTTTAGTTTTTTTAGGAAACTCCACACTGTTCTCCACAGTGGCTGCACCAGTCTGCATTCCCACCAGCAGTGCAGGAGGGTTCCTTTTTCTCCGCATCCTTGCCAACACTTGTCGTTTGTTGATTTGTTGATGATAGCCATTCTGACACGTGTGACGTGGTACCACATTTTCATTTTGATTTGCATCTCTCGGATGATTAGTGACTTTGAGCATGTTTTCATATGTCTCTTGGTCTTCATTCTGTCTTCTTTTGAAAAGTATCTAAGTTTCTCTCTGTCTTTCCCTCTCTCTTCCACTCTCTTTCTCTCTCTCTAAAAATCAATGGAAAATATCCTCAGGTGAGGATTTTAAAAAATTAAAAAATTAAACTATAAAAAATATTAAAAGAAAACAGGGGGAAAACTTTATGACATTAAATTGGGCAGTGACTTCTTGGATCTGACACCAATGCCCAGGCCACAAAGAAAAAAAATTTGATAAATTGTATTTCATCAAAATTAAAACTTTGCTTCATCAAGGGACACTATCAACAGAATGAAAAGGCAATCCACTGAATTGAAAAAAATTATAAATCATATATCAGATAAGAAGTTAGTATCCAAAATCTATAGAGAACTCCCACAATTCAACCACAAAACCCCAAACAATCCAATTTAAAAATGGGCAAAGGACTCGAATAGCTCTATCCCCAAAGAAGAAAATGCAAAGCCCATGCAAAGCTGTCTTACATCACTTATCTTTAGAGAAAAGCAAGTCAAAATGCAGATGCCATGCCCCACCCATTTGAATGATATTGTTTTTAAAAACTCCAAAAATAACAAGTGCTGATGAAGTGTGGAGAAATTGGAAAACGTTGCTCTGCTGATGGGAACGTAAAGTGCTGTAGTCATTGTGGAAAACAGCTCCTCAAAGAGTTAAATATAAATTACCTTATGACCCAGCAATTCTACTTCAAGAATTGGAAGCAGGGCCCCCTCCCCAAACCGGTGTTTGTACTTCTGCGGTGATAGCAGCATTATTCACAATAGCCAAAGGTAGAAGTAACCCAAGTGCTCATCGGCAGATGGACAGATTGGCACATTGGGGTCTATCCACACTGGAATATTACCCAGCCTTAAAGAGGAAGGAGATTCTGACACCTGCTACTCCATGGATGAACCTTTAAGACGTGCTAAATGGAAAAACCAGGCACAAAAGGACAAAGATGTGATTCCACGTACATGAGGTTCCTGGAGTAGTCAAACTCATAGATACAGAAAGTGGCCTAGTAGTTGCCAGGGGCTGGAGAAAGGGCGAATGGGAGTTCGTGTTTAATGGATATAGAGTTTCAGTTGAGCAAAATAAAAACAGAGGTAGGAGGTGTGATGGTTGCACAACTGAAACACACACTTAAAATGGTTAAAATGGTAAGTTTTATGTTCTGTATATTTTACCACAATTGAAAAAACATATCTCTTTGACTGAATTTCATCATATCAGGGGCTTGTAGAGCTGGGAGTGATCTTTCTGGTAATTGGGGCAAACCATCCATGTTACAGCTGCAGGGACTGAGCCCTGAGCAATGGCAGGACTTGATCGAGGCTGCATAACCACGAGGGGCACAGCCACGATGTGTTATTGTGCTGCACTCAACTCCCGCATGGCTTCCCCAGCTGGCCTCTCCTGCCCCCAGTCCCACCCACCACTTATCACACATCCCCTGCAGAACCTCCAGACTTCTCATTTGAGATTGAAGCTCAGATGTGTGCTCCCCTGATTAAAATCTCCCATGCCACTCCCTGTGACCCGTGATGGAATGAAGATTACATTCTCTAATGAGGCATAGCAGACCTTATGAGATCTGGCCCTCTGCCTCCCCACCCTCTCCTCCTGCTGCTACCCAATGTGAGCTCCAACCACAGCAAACTCTCTCTAGTTCTCCGAGGGTATCACCCAGCTTCACACTTTCTCCTGCCTGAATGCCTCTCCTTCTCTCTGCTATCTGCAAGACACCATTTCAAGTGTTCTCTCCTCCAGGCAGCCTGATGGATGCCCTGTCCAGGATCGGCTCCACCCATGTTGATGGCAACACTGTACTGAGTAACACTGCTCCCACCTCCCACCATTATTGCCTTTGTACCCTGCATTGTTGGACCATGAGTGTCTAGAGGACGGGGTCGAAGTCACTGATCTTGTTCACAAGCAGTTCTCGGTCATGGCCATGTACCAGCCTCAGTCAAGGGGCTTAACAGCAATGCAGATGTCCAGGCCTCTCCCTATTCCTGCTGAATCAGATTCCAGCAGCAAAGTGTGTGGCACATCTCGGGGAGAATGAAGGACCAACCTCAGGTATTGGTAGGTTTATGTAGGAAAATGGGAGGTAAGCCAGGAAATGAGAAGGTTGGCACCATGGCAGGATCTGGTCCAGAGGAGTGCCACGTGAAATGCGCATGCTAAGAAGGCGAGGTTATATGAATTGGGAGGAGAAGAGGCTGTGGGCAGAGGGTTGAGTGAGGGTTGTAAGAGCTGTTTCATATTTGCATTGCCGGTGCCTACTGTGGTGCCTGGTACAAAATAGATACTCCGTAAATGAATAAGTGCATCAACGAACTAGGTAGCAGAAATAGAGCGGAAAACTTTGTCCTGGATTTCAGCTGAACCGCAGACGGTGAGCTCAAGGATCAGTGCACAATTTTTCTTTGGCATCTTTTAGAATTTTAACGTGTGTTGTTTTTTCCCTAACATCTGAGACCGCGCTCATTACACTCTGGCCCCGGGGTGCTGGCAGGAGCGGAACATGGACTAGTACACAGACACGCACACACCCTGAACAGTGATTGTAGCTGAGCTCAGCAGATTGCTGCCCCACTTCCCCAGTTTCTCTGAGTCATGCCTTTTCCTGGACACACACAGATTTTCTGTAGGTCAGAGAGGACTTGGCGTTTCAAGGTTAGGGGTGTCGAAACCAGTGCTTCTCGATCTTCGATGTGCACACGAGTCCTCTGGAGACCTTGTTAGGATGTGGATTCTGCTTCCGCGGGCCTGGGGAGGGCCTGCGGTTGGCATTTATAAAAAGCTCTTGGTTGATGCTGAAGCGGCTGGGCCCCAGACCACTGTGTGAGGATCAAGTTTCTGCAGAGCATTCCCACTGGTGTTGCCGCTGAATGAAAGGATCTCAGGTGGGCCAACAGGTTGAGCCCCCAGCTGCCATGTTCTTGTTTAGGCCAATATACTGAATGTGGCATTATCTATGATGGTAGAACATGAGAATGATTGAGACGTACTGCACAAAAGCATTGGTTCTCTGGTCTGGGAAGTTATCAGAATCATCTGGGAAACTTGATAAATCTACAAAGGGCCACGCCCCATCCTACATCAAAAACCCAGGTCTTCTAGATGATTCTGATACACACCAAGGTTTGAAAACCACTGCACTAATAGATAACTTTAGATGCCCTAAGGTCTAGGCTGCAGAAGAAGAGCAGAGCAACTGATCTACTGATCAGAAATAGGGAGAGTTGCTCTGCCCTCCCCCAGTTATATTGAGGTATGACTGACAAAAGTTAGGGAGGCTCATTTTTGTTCATACATTCACTTACGTATCCAGTCACTCAACAAATGTGTGGAGTTAGGCATGGTTTGAGCGCAGGGATCGTGGGAGCACAGAGATAAGTCAGACATGAATTCCGTCTTCAAGAAGTTTGCAGATTAGTGGGGAGACAGATGCTAAATAAGTCACCGGGATACAGCTATCAGTACCTGGAGTTCATACTCCAGAAGAAACAGAGTAAAACATGCATTCATCACCCATAAAACGGCTATCCTGGGCCAGTTGCTAGGTTACAAAGATAAACAAAACAGAGTTATGTCCACTAGAAACTCAAAGAAGGAATCTGAAAAGGTTAGTGTGTCGGGGTTCCTTGGAATCTTAGATAATAGAGAAGACAAGGCCTCTTCTGACTCACAGATTCCTAAAATTGATGCCTGGTGGGTCACCATGGAAATCAGGTGGGTTCTCTTTTGAGGAAGCTAGCACTCACAAATATTTTTAAGTGCCTGATTGATAATATTTTCTTCTGCTCCATCCCAATTACGTTCCATCTGTGATTATAATCCATATCACAGGAAACTGGAGGAAGGTAGGGTTTTTGACATTTAATCTTTACAAGGTTCCATCCTTGTTTGACATTCAATGGCCAATGGCACCACCATTGTTGTCTGCAAACAGCTCCAATGCTTGATATTTCGAATCCCTATAGGAGACATACACAGATTTTGCACACCAGAGAAGGGAGACGTGCCTCTTGCTTTTCCTCATTAGAAGCCTGCAACTCACTTCAATAGAAATGAGTCACTTCCTCTGGCCCCTCTCTGCTTTGATGTTAAGGTTCAGAACTATGTAGCTCAGGTCAGGATTGTGAGAAAAGTTCGGCTGGTAGGACTCGTGTGTCCACAGCTGAAATTGTTCTTGTAACAAGCTCAGTAGTAAGGTCACAGACCTGAAATAGAATGTGTTTGTCATGTTCACTATAAACTTTCAAACATTAACTATTATCATCATTTGACATTTTTAAGATGTATTTTTATGCATATAAAGATAAGACTATATTTATTTCTATTAGATTTTATCCTCTTAGTTTTAACTAGTTATTTCAGGGGTCCTCAAACTTTTTAAAGTGGGGGCCAGATCACGGTCCCTCAGAGAGCTGGAGGGCCGGACTATATGAACTACTAATTCCTACTGTAACACCTCGGCTGCGCTCACTGCCCAAAAAACCTGGCGGGCCGGATCAGACTCCTCTGCAGGCCGCATGTGGCCCGCGGGCCGTAGTTTGAAGACGCCTGTTAGGCTGTCAAGATGATTTTTAAATCTGATTCTGTTACTAACCTTATTAGCTGTCATTCTCAATTTTTTGCCTATTCACATAACAGTGAGGCATAGCTTTAGTCCTCATTTAAATTAGGGATAGAAAAGAGTTCAATGTGGTGCATGTTAGCTTTCTTCTAAAATGAACCTATGAATCAATTATTCTTAGTGCCATTGTTGAACCAGTCTTCATTCTCCTTTATCATTCAATCCAATGCAACATGATTATTTCTCATTATTTGAGTTCCAAATGCCAAGATATATACTAGTCAGCAGAGAGTCTTCCAATTTCTTGTTGTTAATGAGCTTCAGCAGGCATTCCCGGATTTACCAATTGGGTAACTTTGTTAAAAAAAGGGAAATGTGGTTGGTATGGTATACATTGTCATGAGTGGATATATGTTGTCCGATAGTGGAAGAGTTAGGGGGAATTGGGTGGCACAAGGCCAACGGATTAAGCAACAACAAAACCGGGGGTGGACAAGTGAGGTGGAACTAAGAAGTTGCTTAAGCAGCATGAGAAGGGATAAACCAGAAGTTCCTAAGCGTAGTCAAGTAATTGCAGAGAAATTTAGATCAGAGATTGGGGGGGGGGGGGAGAATAAAAGAGTGATATTCAATAAGTTCATGAGCTTTAGGCATTGAATATACCAGGATGAATAAGCATTTGTTTCATAAATCCCCCACCACTTTCTATCCCTACCCTCTATCCTTATCATGTCTGAGGCCCACCTTACTACTTGCCCCTGGGCAGGGCTGACCCTTTATGATTATGTCTTTTAAACAATATATATAATTATTTCAGAGAGGAAGGGAGAAGGAGAAAGAGATAGAAACATCAATGAGAGAGAATCACTGATTGGCTGCCTCCTGCATGTCCCCCCATTAGGGATCAAGCCCCAAACCCGGGTATATGCCCTGACTGGGAATTGAACCTTGACCTCCTGGTTCATAGGTTGATGTTCAACCACTGAGCCATGCTGGTGGAGCTATGATTATGTCTTTTAATATTCATAAGTTAGCATTTCATTATTCTGTCCAGCCTTTGTGAAAGCTCAGTGCCAATTTCTAGCATAAGTTAATATGCCAGAAGTGAACAAAGATATTTTTACCCAATTCCAATCTTTTGCCTTCTCTCTTATTCTCCAAATATTATTGGCAACGATTTTCCAGTAATACTTGCAAATTCTTCTATAACTCTAATATGATTTATTTGAATAAAGCTCTTTTGGGCCGAAGCCAGTTTGGCTCAGTGGATAGAGCATAGGCCTGCAGATTGAAAGTTCCGGGGTTTAATTCTAGTCAAGGGCACATGCCAAGTTGCAGGCTTGATCTCCAGTAAGGGGTGCACAGGAGGCAGCTGAATAATAATTATTAGTGTTTTACTCTCTCTCTCCCTCTCCCTCTCTGGAATCATCTCTCCCTCTCCCTCTCTGAAATCAATAAAAATATATTTAAATAAATAAATAAAAATAGTAAAGCTCATTTTGGGGAAAATTGGTGCTTTCAATATATTTCTATCTTGGGCTTTAATTTCTTCTATTAAAACGTTTATTTCTTTCATTGTAAAGGTGATACATTTTGGAAAAATTGATTACCATATATAGAAGAGAGTATATCTATAGTTCTACCATCAAAAGTCTATGTGCACTTTAGAGATTTAGTTTTATTTCTTTTCAGTATTTTTTTTCTTCATGTGTTTATTACTGAATGCCTGCAATCACCTGGGCATTGTACTAGTTCCTGAAATTGTTGTAATAAACAAATCAGTTATGGCTGTTATATTCTAGCTGTGAAAAAAAGGGCATAAAAATAAACAAATAGAAACTTTCAGGAAGATGGAGTAAAAGTAATGTTTTTTATTCCTCCCTCTGGCATGATTAAAACCCCTGGTCATCATATGTAAAACAAACATAAAAAAATTACATATGCTGATGAAAGAAATCAAAGATCTTTGCAATTGAAGAGCTTATTGTGCTCATGGATTAGAAAGCTCAACATAGTAATGATATCATTTATCCCCCAACTGATATATAGGTCTAATTCAATTCCTTTAAAAAATCCCAGCAAGGGACTATATATGTATCAATAAACTTGTAGATATAAACAAGATTATTGTATAATTTCTATGAGAAGATAAAGGAACTAGATAGCTATAACAAATTTTGGAAATGAAGAATAAAGTGAGAGAAACTAGTCTACTCTATTTCAAGACTTATTATATAGCTATAGTAATTAATATTGTATGAAATTAGTGGAAATATACTCACATAGATAAATAGAACAGAACAGAGAATCCAGAAACAGACCCACACAAACAGGGCCAACTGATTATTGACAAAGGCACAAAAGCTACTCAATGGAGGAAGAATAAGCTTTTCAATAAATAGAAAGCAAAGTACTAACATGTTTGGCTCAGTGGATAGAGCATCAGCCTGCAGACTCAAGGGTCCCAGGTTTGATTCTGGTCAAGGGTGCGTACCTTTGTTGCAGGCACATCCCCAGTAGGGGGTGTGCAGGAGGCAGCTGATCGATGTTAATCTCTCATCGATGTTTCTAACTCTCTATCCCTCTCTCTTCCTTTTTGTAGAAAATCAATAACAAATAAAAATAAAAATAAAAAGAGACGCCTCCTTGCTGGGCTCATTAGTACAGACACAAGGGCTGGATGCAGATCGGGTGGTCGCTGCCTATGGGGGATACCAGGTGAGCTTCCTGAGTGAGGGGCCGCCCTCTAGGAGCAAAGATGAGCTTGCTCATGAGAAGGCCCTGCCAGGCCCGGCTGACCTGATGGCTGAACAAATCAACGTGTTCGCCTAAGAGCATTGATGGCTCACCCGCCAACTGAGAAATTCTGAAACCAAAAATAGACAGAGACCTTTGATAAAAGCTGACTGTGTCCAAGTTCATCGAAGAGTTATTAGCAAATATGAACGAAATGGTATCACCCAGACCACAAGCTCTGACTATCAGTTGTCAAATTAAAGATAATTTTTATTTCCATTAGAGAAAAAAAAAATGGTTTTGAGACTGAAAAGTAGATTGCTAAATGCCTTATGAGTTAAAGGGAAAGCAGAACAAACATCACAAAGCAATTGGAGCTAATGAAAGTGAAAACCGAGATCCATCACCATCGTCCACAGTTCTGAAACCTCAAAGGCCCTGAAGACAGAAACGTTTGTCCATAACACCTTCGGTGGCAAAGCCTGAGGGGAGGCTGCGTATGGTCTTCATTATTCCACCTCTAGCTAGACGGAGGTTCAGCACAACCATTATGGCTTGTTGCAGTTTAGGTTCTTACAAGGGTATTTCTTGGATCACATGATCTCACACATCTAGAGGAAATAATGAACAACATAAACAGACCCAGAAAAAGAGAACCAGCAATCAGACTCTCAAACCTCAGAGGGAAAGTAAGGGTGGATGAGGGTAAGGAGAAGAGATCAACCAAAGGACTTGTGTGCATACATATGGGCCAAGCCAGTGGCCATGGACAACGGGGATTGGGGGGGAGGGGCATATCTAGGGAGGGGTTTGGGATGGGAATGGGGGAATAAGGACAATTATGTGAGACCATAATCAATAAAAAAAAATTAAAAAAGAAAAACAAGAGGAAAGGCACAAATTAGCACTACTAGCAAACCAGCTGTATGACCCTGCCCTTGGCCTTGTGAGGGGAGGAGCAGGCCCCACCTGGCTGGGCTGTGTGAGCTGCACCACGCGGATTGCAGTCATCTAAGGTCACCTGCCCCGTGGGTGACCTTTGTTCACCACGTTCAGGGCACGACCTGTTCATGGCACGACCTGCCTAACTGTCCTTGCCCACCTTCCTCCAATCCGCATGTTGGTAAAACCCAGGGCTAGGAGCAAAGATGGCTTTGTTTTGGTTCGCTCTGGTTCCTCTTTTTAAAATAAATCCATATTAACTTTTTTTTTTTTTTTTTTTCTGTTCACCTCTTTTTGCATCCCCCACAGGCCGCATCCATCCACCCAGCTCAGCTTGGACTCGCCACTTCCTTTTCTTAAGACTGACACATTAACCGCCATGAGCATCCTTCTTTTTGCAGTTCCACAAAGCTCAGGCTCTTAACGTTCATGCTTTCCATAATTCTCTGTGCAATGTTTTAGCCATTTCCCCTGTTGGATACTTCCCAGATCCATTTAAATATGAGAACTTACGGGCTGTGGCTCTATAAAATGTCCTGTCTTCTTCCTCTCCTCTTTCTCCTTCCCCTTTTTAGTAGACCCTATGAATATGCTAATTGTAAAGTAGCGGTAGTTTTAGGCCAGGGGTCGGCAAACTCATTAGTCCACAGAGCCAAATATCAACAGTACAACGATTGACATTTCTTTGGAGAGCCAAAAACAGACTTCTGCGCATGGGCCATGAAGTTTCAATTGCACTGTACGTGCGCGCCCGCACGAGGTGTTTTGTGGAAGAGCCACTCTCAAGGGGCCAAAAAGCCACATGTGGCTCGTGAGCCGTAGTTTGCCGACCACTGTTTTAGGCTTATCTGGTTTGGTGCACGTGAACAGCTCTTACAAACAATAATGGTGGGATGTCAGATTTGATTATTTGACTGGGAATTTAACAAAAAGGCCTTGTCAATGCAACTCTTACGTTCCCTGACTCCACTGGCTGGTTCCGAGTTGGTCTTGATTACTCACACAGCTGTCACATGACTTCATTTTGCTGTATGTCCTCAGTTACTTTTCTCTTTGACCTATGAAAGTTCCACTTAAAAAAACATGTTTTTATTGATTTTTTTAAGAGAGAGGAAGGGAGAGGAAGAGAGAAACATCGATCGGCTGCCTCTTGCATGCCCCCCGTGGGGGATTGAGCCCATAAACCAAGCATGTGCCCTGAGTGGGAAAGCTCATTGCCACACCAGCCGGGCGTAAGTTCCATTTTTTATCATGATAGCTTGACACTGAGCGGCCTCAGCTTCAATCCTGACTCTTCTAACGAATGGGAGGCAATGGCGGTGGCTTGTTACCCTGCAGGGCCTCAGTTTCCCCAAAAGCGAAGAGGGAGGATCAGACTCTCTCCCAGCTCCAGCAGCCCATGGAATTGAGTTGTCTCTTGCTATGCACCCCGCGTTAAAGAAAGAAAAGCAGACAGGAGCCACCACCCTGCTGCTTTTTCTTCTGACGTCTCTTTTGCCTATTTCATTATGACTCGACGGAAGTGGAGTGAAAGACAGGCAGGGTTACAAAAATGATTGTCTCCCTCGTTAAATGGGGGGGGCGGGGGCGGTTTGCACTGCTTTTGAGCCCTCCCTAACGGTGGTCTCCAACTGATCCTGGCTGACGCCCAGATTGACAAGACTGCCGGGAGAGCTTCTGGCTCGGTAGGCCTGGGTGGCTGGGCCCCAAGATGGCATTTCTATCCATGTGTCGCTGGTACTGCTGCTCTGGGCACCACACTTTGAGAACCAAGGCTCCATGGGACCAGGCTCAAAGCTTGTGACTCCTGAAGGTCAGAGTCTCACCATGACCTCTTTCCCATGTGCCTGACTGGCTTTCCCATTCATTCAGCACCTCACTTCCATCCACTTGGGATAGGGGAAGGGCACCTGTGATCGGACTGGGAGCCTCAGCCCCCAAAGCACAATTAGTGGGTGCAGGTGTGGGCGCCTGAAACTTAGCAGGGCCAATGAGCTTCTTCCAGGGGAACCTGGAATTGAAACTGCGAGAGTTCAGCGTCTAGGTCTGGCAGCTCTCTGGGGCAGACACCCTCCGCCTGTGGAAGTGGGAACAAAGAAAGCTAATTTGCAGCCCAGGAAGAGAAAGGCAGAGTGAGGGAGGAGAGGTGAGTGAAGGACACGCAGACTCCCATTTCCCCGGCGCCCATCTCTGTCGGCTGCCCATCTTCCAGGCCCTGCGGCACCTCTGTCTTCAGATTCCCTGAAGAGCCTTGTGTCCTTGAAATAAAGTCCTCCCTCTCTTGGCTTCTACCAGCAGCTTCCCCGGGAGGGGTTTGTGAAAATACATGTCTGGGTGTCGTCAGAATTTCTGATTCGGCAGGTCTGCCTTTTTATCAAATTCCCAGTTAACTGGATGCTGGCGGGAACCTAACTTTGAGAACCACTGGCTCACCCACGTCTCTGTTTGTGTGCTAACAGCTAGAGAGCATCAGTTCGGCCTCGTGCTCTTCCAAGTTTAACTGTCGTGGGCTGCGGAGTTTAACTCCTCAATCTCCGCATGCCCCTTGGGGAGAGGGAGGTACAATGACCCGTTTAAAGATGAGAAAGCCTTGGTTGTGGGACGTTACATGCCCGATGTCCCTCACAGGGGCCAGCGCTGGGGAATTGAGCCAGGCCCGTCTGACTTGGAAGCACATGTTCTTTACTTGTACTTCAATTTCACTTCCCATTCTGGCCAAACTGGTCTGTTGCCACCTTCTGGACATGGCCCACACCCCAGACTTCTGTGCCTTTGCTTACGCTGGCCCTGTCTGGTGTGCTTCTCTGCCACGGGCTCTGCTCCGTCATCCTCAGAGGCCATTTTCAAAGGCTCCCTCTCCTGGGAAGCCCCTCTGGGTTTCCTGCTGTCTCGCTACGCCCAGTCCAGGCTGTTGATAACGCCTTCCTCCTTAGAGCATTCTCTGCACTTTGTCTTGCATCTTAACCGCTTGTTTCCCCAGCTCCATTGCATGAGGCTGTGAGCTCCTGGAAGGCTGGGACTGGTGCTGGTTTGGGTTTGCATTCACTCACCCCTCCCCCCAGCACCTGCCCAGGGCACAGGCACACAGGCATTCAGCAGAAGTCTGTTAGGTTAAACTTGGTGTGGGCTGTGCCCGTGAGAAAGGAGTCTACCGTGACTATGGGGCGTGTTTAGGGAGAATGTCGGTGGGAGGGATGGACAGGAAGTAGGACCAGGAGGTGGGAGGAGCTGGGCAGCCCTGCAGTTTCAACAAAGCCCATGGGAAGCAATGGATGAAGGCTGTCCTGGAAAGCGGATGTGATTTGGGGCAAAGTGATTGTTTTTAGTCAAAGTGCTTCCAAAAATAAAAGGCTGGCAGCTGAGGCTGTGTTGGCAGCACTCCCTGACCCAAGGGGAATGGACCCATCCGCTCTGAAGGGGACCTTGGGTGCAGTATAATGGCCACTGCACCCTCTGAGATGCCGCTGTCCTGGAGCTTCCCTTCCAGGCCCTGCTGCTTGCTTTCTGCATCTTGTACTCAACTCAGGCATTTGGGGTGGTCCTGCCTGGCAGATCACACCAGCCAATCGCCCACACCCACACCCCTGCCTTTGTTATTAACTGTGATTATGTTGAGGACAGCCTCCCTTGCAGCTAGAGGTGGCCATGCGGCACCATACTGGCCAATGCGACCGAAGTCAAAATGTACTGGAGGTTCCTGGGAAATTTTTCTTTCCTCATATTGTCACTGCTCCTTCCTTCTCCTCTTAGTTGATTTCTTCTTTTTTTTTTCTTCCTTCTTAGAATGCAAATAAGAAGCTGGTGATGGACCACCCATCTGGAGCTCATGTGGCAACCAGAGGGACGAAAGCTTTACTCGAGGATGGCAGAAAAAGAGCCGGATGAAGCAGCTGGGGCATCAGTGTGGGTAAGACAAGGCCATAATTAGTCAAGCCCCTCACCCCCTGGGGCTGAGTTTCCGTTGTGTGCAGGTGGGGGAGACTCAGCCGGAAGGCACTGGAGTGCCCACTCCTGGTACTATGGCTACTGTCTGTGCTGACGCCTCAGTGCATTGTTTTGGTACAGATGGTCATCTAGAAATACACGGGCTGGAGCTGGCTTTTTCTCTGCTGTGAAGCCTCCTCGATATGGCTTTCTGCCTGGTAAAGCAGAGCTGTGCCCTGGGTTGGATCATCCCAGGGGAGTTTGATGGACAGAGGGCAGGTGGGACGGCTGTGTGCTCCTGACTTCCTGTGTGTGAAGTATTTGAAATGGGCCTTGAGAGCTTCGCCTGCTTTTCCATCCCCGCACTCCTAAATCCACTCCACATCCACAGTCAAGATTTCTCCAAGGCCCAACTTGTCCATGAAGCTTCCAGTAGCAACCCCACTCCTCCCTTCTGCCCCATTGCCTTTACCAGTGTTCCTCAAACTGTCCTGTGCTTGCATGTTTTCTTGCTGAAAGTGCAGGTTCTGATTCAGTCCGTCTGGGTGAGGCTTGATATCTGGCCTTTCTGATAAGTAACCAGATGATGTGGATGTTGCTGGTCCACCAACCTCACATAGACCAGGGGGGCCCACATCAGACCAGTGAGTGCTGTGGCTTCATGTGGAGACTAGGTCTTACATCTCCCCTGCACGTCCCATAATGCTTTCTGTGCTCAGTGCGGCAACCATGGCATTGCTTTCTAAGTGTTTGATGGGCACCATGGGAACTATCAGAAAGACACACACACACACACACACACACACACACACACACAAAAAAAAAAAAAAAAAAAAAAAAATCTCCCCAAACACAACCTAGTTCCTCAGACCTTCATGGATTGGAGTCAAGATCATGGAGAGAAGAAAATGTCTTCGCCCGTCTCTCAGCCTCCCTCCACCACCTCAGTTTTGATTCCTGTGTTGAAATCCCCTCTCCTCACCTGTCCTTTTGCCTTTTCGTCTCAGCTTCCGCAGAAGGACCGAAACTAGCAACCTTTGAGTTTAAGTCCTCAGAGTAATTCCCTTCTTGCAGGTTTTGAATTATCGGCATGACTCATCTCTCCCCTGCTGTTTGACAGCCTGCATTTCCTGGCCCCTTCTCACCCCCAAGCCCACCCACTCCTGAGACCTGTCAGTTGCTTCATCCAGTTTCCCCGAGAGACTCCCCACCTCGCTCTGTCACAGTGACCTTCCCTCTGGGGCAGAGGGACTGGTTGAAGCTCACCTTCCTAGCTGCTTCTTGGTGTTTCCACGCACAGCTGTAGCTGCTGCTCTTGTGCTTTCTGCAGGAGACCCACACATCCTCCAGGGGAAACGGGATGGCTCAACGGTCATGGAGGCTACACACACACACACACACACACACACACGGACTGCAGCCATGACATAGCTCAGAAACTGGTCCAAGCCATTGTAAGGAACACATGCAGATCAGCTGGCAATGGAGAAACTGGGGACTGGCCTGGACTCAGGGCAGGAAAGTGACGGGGCTGTAGGCTTGCACCTGGAGGAGTAGGTGCATATGGAGCATCTTACCCTGGGCCCAATGGGGTGTCCTGACCCAGGGTCCTGATTCCATTCAAACCACTCAGTCCATGGGGTGGAGCCTGGTGGTAAAAGGACAGATGTCATCTAGACTGGCATCCAAAACCCAGCTGATCTGTCCTCCAGGGCCACACTGCAGATTGGGAAGGCTGAGGACAGCCAGGGCAGGGGGACAGCACCTTCCACAGCCCCTCAGGGATGAACTAGACTACGTAGGGGTTACTATCAAACCGGAGTTGGAAATCACTGTCCCAGAGCCTGAGAGGGGGCGGAGTTTCTCTTTCCTTCCCACGAAGGCAGCCTGGCACGAGGTACGAGCTAGACTCTGGGGACATGCTGTTTTAGGTGGCGGGTTTGAAAGGGGGTACACATGCTTTCACCTTTGTATGATTACATTTGAACGTGTGCTGAAAGCAGCCTTGTAATCTGGTTGTTAATCTAGAATGGTTTGCTTTGCTAGAAACAAGCATTTGGAGGGGAAACCTGCTCTCTGCGGTATGCAGTCGATTCCTTATCTCATCAAGGTGTGCCTTTCAGTGTGTTATATTGGGTTTATTTTTTGGTCTATTTTGTTCTGTAACATTTTGAAGAAGTTATATAAGCAGATATGTTTGTCTTTTCTACCCTCTGGATTCCTGTGTTGCCATTGCTAGTCTAAGGAAAGCCGTCGATTTTTGTGTGTTCCAGAAGTTTCTTCCTCGTGGGGTTTCAAGACATAGGAACATGCAAAGTTGTAGCAATGTTTTCCTTGTGCTCACTGTGGCTGTTAGACCCTCTCAGATAATATTAAGTTATAAAAGTGATCGAAGGCATCCATATATGGTTCCTGAAATGAATTGGCTTAGTTTTAATATTTTATCATTTGGGGTGATACTTTTAGGGGATTTTCGCAATTGATCTTATTACACATTGTTCTACAATTGTCTCTCTTTTAGAAATCATTGCTGCTATTTTATCAAATAATTTTTCAGTAGCTCTTAATGCAATCCTTTGACTTTTGTTCTTTAATCGATTAATCTAATACAGAGATTTCCAACCTTTTTCATCTCATGGCACACATAAACTAATTACTATAATTTTGTGGCATACCAAAAATATTATATTTTTTTGCCCATCTGACAAAAAATGGTATAATTTTGGTTCATTTACATCTTATGACTATTGTTGTGTTGGCTGTTGTCATTTTTTAAATTTGACAAACTAAGGGAAAAGAGGTCAGTGCCCCTGACTAAAGTCAGGGATTGCATATTTTAAAATATTCATGGTTGAAAATCAGTGGTCTAATGCATTAAGGGAACAGCACTCCTAATTTGGGCTGCTTTTCGGGTTCAGATAACATGAATTGATCATAGAATAGTATTCTTTTGCTCTGCTGTTAGCTTTTATTCACTAATGCTTTGACTTTGACTTATGAACCCATAAGCAAATATATATATATTTTTTATATTGATATATAGTTGAATCCTATCTGAATCCTATCTTTAAAATAGACTGGCCTCACAAAATAAGATGGGAAGTTTTCCATCTTTTTCTATGAGCTGCAACAACTTAAATATCATAGAAACTACCTATTCTTTAAACATAATGTGGAACTTAGCTGTGAAAACATTTGGTTCTGGTATCTTTTTTTCTTTTTCTTTTTAAGATAGAAACTAGTTCACCTTCCTAACTTTTCTATGTGAATTAATCTATTAGTAGTTTCACTTCTTCTTGGATGAATTTTGATCATTTAAATTTTCTAAGAGATCTTCCATTTCCTCAGGGTTTTCAAGTGTATCACATAGTGATGGATGTGGAATTCATCTATGCTTATTCACCCCTCCTACATTTGTGACTATGTCCCCTGTCTTATCCCTAATGAATGGGAAGTTCACAGAAGAACAAATCCAAATGGTTACAAAAGTAACACAAACGTGTGCCAGCACACAAAGTCCACTGAAAGGGAACCGCACCCTGAGCACCTCACAGGAACCACACTGGAGGAGTGGAACGCCTGGCGTGATGAGTTGGTACTCAGTAGGAGAAGCGAGAGCTTTCCTCAGACGCTGTCTGTGAACAAAAAGTGGTTGGTGTTGTTTCAGAAGCTAACCTGGCAGGGTCTTTCAGATGCAATGTACATGCCTTGCACCCCACCAATCCCACTCCTGGAAATCAATGCCATTGAAATAACAGTACCAGAGTGAGGGCCAGTTATGTAAGAAGTCCGGCTGCCCGGCTGGAGACACCATGTGAGGAGCCCTGTGATCACCTGGGGAGAGGAAGATTTGACCTCTCAGCCATGCCTATGATGGGGCCAAAACTGTGAGTGGAGCTGTCTGCATTCTCTGTCCCAGCAGCCCGGGAAAACAACACACACACACACACACACACACACACACACACACACACCCCACTCAACACTTGTTCCTTAGGAAGTTTTAAATCTTGAACTAACTCTTCTTGTCTGTGCAGCATACTTGACCAAATCCTGGTTGCCTATCTCAGAATAGTTAACTAGCTTCTCTGAGTCTCCTTCTCCAGTCCCATCCAGGTGTCTTGTGATACCAAATCAAACTCCCTAATGTAGCCCTACATTTATGTCTACATCGTAAGTAACTTTTTTAAGTTAGTTTCTTCAAAAAGCTACTAAAACTGATGCTTAAGTTCTAAACGGATTTGCTACTAGGATGCACAAGAAGCTTATGAAATGGAAGGATAACCAGGACCGTCTGGTGTCTGGAAGAACAGGGACTGGAAACTCGGGCACCTCAGCAGTGAGGCTCCCGGGACCTGCTCCCTGGAAACCTGCCTCAAGATAACTCAGTTCTGTTTACCTTTGGTTCCAGATCATTTTTATTGAGAGGGTCAAAACTATTCTATTGGAAATGTTTAAATCTGATCATGCAGTGTGGGTCATCCCCAAAGTTAGGAAGCAGAGTAGCCACTGTGGGAATTTCTATAAGCTGATGGACAGCTCTCTGGGTGTTTATCACAGTCCACCCCTTGGCTGCATGCAAACATACACTTGATCTTTTTTTCCTGATTATCCAAAGGTGAATTAGGATATCAGGATAAATGTGAAAGCACTCAGACTCTCCATGGGGACCTGGAGGTGGGGGTGGTGGGTGGAGAACAACTCAAAGTCAACACCCTCTGCTGCACCTAGAAATGAGTTCTCAAGTTCACTGTCATCCAAGTCCATGTGAGGTCAATGTCTATTGGACTTTCACTATGAGCTCCTATTGATCATCTGCAGCCTACGAACCAACGTTGAAGTTAACTGCAGCCAGCATAACTCACACACAATAACAGGAGGAGTAAAGGAGAAAGAGAATTACAGACAGTAATAATCAGATTTATTTTGCAACCTGGATGGAAGACCCACCCTCCACTCCCGTTTCCTGTTTCCTTTCTTTTGGCCACCACCTCCATGGGTGGAGTCCTTTGACGTAGCCCAATCTTTCATTCCTCAATCATCTGAGACCTGCCTGCATAGGATGGTGGTAGTTTCTGTTAAACTCCTACTTTGCGGTAGAATAGTACAAGGAAATGCCTAAAATGTTTTCCTACATTTCATGCATATGGTATATGCGCTTCTGAAGTATATATATATTTTTTTTTCTTCCCGCCCCCCTTTTTCTAATTGAGTAAGGAAATGGCAGTTGGTCAGGTGGCATTCTCAGTTTCCAATTGAGAACTTTTGGGGTACCTTGGGCACTAAAACTTTAAAATAGTGGAACTTATTGGTGTGAAGACAGGAAGTAATAATTAGGTAAGAACATGAGGTGTCACTACCTCCTGCTTCTCTTCGCATCTCCACATGTGGCCCCTGGAACTGTGCCCGTAGGCTGTGGTTCAGAGGCTAGGTCATCACTATCGTCCAAAATGTCTCCGTTGGTAGTTTAGCTAAATGTTTGCATAATTTAAAATATTGATTTACTTTTCAGTCATTAAGAAAAGGAAAAGCATTCTACCAATACATATTTAGGCTTCTTCTAAGGCTTCTTAAAACACTTATAGTTCATGAAAAGACCACACTAATGTTGCTCTTTTTTTTTTTTTAAGTCACATGAGTCATGAGACTAAATAGCACATGGATTTTTGACAAGCACCCAGTAGAGATATAACTCATGTAAGAATTCGCTGCTATACAAAGTGGGGGTTGAGGTAATAGAAGACAGGGGGGGAAAGATGATTAAAAGAATCTAATGTTGGCTTTAGCTTTGACCTTAGTCATCAGAAGGGCCAAAAAGCTAGATGCCTGCATCATCGTCATTTCGGGGATTTCTGAGCTTATGCATGATCAGTGGTCATGTGATCATGTAGGTTTTCATCATTTCAGTGCATGCAACACAAGCACACGTTCATTGTAAATAACTGAATATTCAGTTCCAAATGTAACAAAGCATTTGGATGTAACTTAAAGTGAAAAATCTCCTTATGTGTGTTATATGTTGAAATTCTGTCAACCAATTGAAACACAAATGTGCATTAAACATTGAAAGAGTACAATGCTGCAAATTAATGACAATATAAGCTGTCAATATTATGTGCAAAAATTAAGATGCTTCAAATGGTTAAATAAATTTTAAAAAGATAGAATGGAGTTAAAACAAGTAATAAGATGCCTGGCAGGCATGGCTCAGTGATTGAGTGTCGACCTGTGAGTCAGGAGGTCATGGTTCAATTCCTGGTTAGAGTACGTGCCTGGGTTGCAGGCTTGGTCCCCTGTGGGGGGGGGGGGGGGGGGGGGTGTGTGCAGGAGGCAGCCAATCAATGGTTCTTTCTCATCATTGATGTGTTTCTGTCTTGCTCTCCCTCTCCCTTTCTCTCAGAAATCTATAAAAATATATTTTTTTTTAAACGACAAGTAATAAGAGACAGTACATGTTATCTGAATGCTATAGGAAGCATATTGTGTCAGTGTTGGGGTGAGAGATGTTTACAAACATAAATAACATTAAAGGGTAGGATAGAGATTATGGAGATTCAATTATATAATTTTCATATTTGCAGTTATTTGACTTGCTAGAATTATTCATAAAATTAAACAAATGACCTTTAAGAACTGTAGTTAATTTTTAGGTTTGTCAATTCAATTTCAGCCAGAATCTTTCCAGGAGATTTTCTAAGTGAGAATTCTTCTCATTTTAACAAAAGCAGAATGACAAGAGCCCCACCTCAAAATTTCACAAAAGGATTCCAGAAGAATGTACAAAAATATCCATGATAAGCCTTCTTTGATCCAGGCATAAAGAGAATATATAAGGCATCAAGAAGAAGGAAAAAATGTTGAGGAAAGAAATCACAAAGCATATTTTATTTCACTAGTCAAACTTCGTAACAATCAACTTCACAAGAATGTTTTACCTTTAAAGACACGGCCTTCATCTTCAAAAGACAACTGAAAGCATAGCGGTTCAAATTTAAACAGAAACCTTATCACAATGATTGCTAGAGATTGCCAACCCTTTTCAGAAATAAAAAGATTTTGAGATTTGTCCAGTCTGTGAATTCTAGATGCAAAGATCCTTCTAGAAGACATTTGACTATGATTCTGTGCACAAAAGGATTCCTGATAATGCTGACCATACTGGTCCTACTGGGCTTGTGCCCTGTGCATCTGATGCTGGGACATGCAGAGACAACCAGATATCTCTTTCTAAAAACATGTTTTATTGATTTTTAACGAGAGAGGAAGGAAGAGGGAGATGAGGGAGAGAGAGAGAAAGAGAAACATCGGTGAAAGAGAAACATTGATTGACTGCCTTCTGCACACCCCCTACTGGGGATTGAGCTGGCAACCCAGGCCCATGTCCTGACTGGGAAGAGAACCAGTGTCCTCTGGGTGCATGGGATGAAGCTCACACCTGAGCTTTATCTCCTTTTGTAAAAGTTTGAGGTCACAGAGGAATCACACTGAAACACAATAGGCTTTTACTTATCTGCTTGTCAAGAGATTGCTGGGTCTCAAACAGATAGCAACACAGTGAATCTGAAAGATAAAAAGATGTATCGGATGGAAAATCAACAGAGTGAAAATGTTCTGCAGGTGTTATTGAAAATGGAAAATGATGGTGGAGCGATAAGTGGCTTGTGGATCACCAGCATGCGGTGTTTTGATGGCACCTTTCAGTGGGGCTTTCTGGAAGTCCCTGTAACAGCACATCAGCAGAAATGTTGGTCACACACAAAAGGGATGGAAGGCCAGGTGTGGCACTCGGGCTTTAGCAGAAGGTAAACCGTGCGACACATGGAGATAGTAAAACTGCCTCCACACACACTTAGCCCAGGGGCACAGCCCCCACGCTGGTTGGAAAGGCTGTTTGGCGAAAGAAGGGGTAATGCACATTCCAGATGACAAGACTGGGGAGGAGAACTTGCTCGCAGCCAATAGTTGTGGGGAAAATAGCTGGTTTCTGGAACCCACTAAAGAAGTCATCTTGAAAGCAGTGCGCTGCTGACACGGCGTGGCTGAGAGGACCCTGCCATCCTTCCCCTCCAGAGGCGGGTGTGTGACAGCTGAGCAGACACCTGGGACTGTTCATTAAAACACCGAATGCCTCTTACTCCCACCGACCCCCACCTTCTCTGGGGTTTGACGTTCTGATTGAGTCAGGGGGAGAGATCAACCAGGGACTTGTGTGCATGGATATGAGCCTAATCAATGGACACAGAAAACAGGGGGTGGGGCATGAGTGGGGGTGGGGAGTAATGAGGGAATAAGGACAGATATGTAATAATAATAATAATAATAATAATAAATTAATTAATAATAATTTAAAAAACACAGAGTACCAGTTACATTGCTCCACGGCCTATTCTTAGATTCAAGGTTTAAGAACCAGCTTTTCTCAGGTGCTTGTATGGAACCCCAAGTGCATGGAAAACTAGGAGAGATGGATAAAAGGAAAGTGAAGGCAGTAATCATGAGCTGTGTCTTTGCTTGCGGTCCCCAGAAGGCAGAGTCCCAGGTCCAGGCTCAGGTGCTGGCGTATCATCCAGGAATGTGATCATCCGGTATTGTGATCTCAGGCTGCAGAGGTGAGGGGCAGGGTAGAAAGCAGAGAAAGAGGAAGGACCAGGACCAAGATGCCTGGCGGCCATCACACGGACGCTGGCAGCTGTGAGACGCTTCTCCAGACTGTCCATCTTGGGGATGGAGCTGGACACGTTTTCTCAGCAGCTCCAGTCTCTCACTAGTCAAAGCTTTGTCCCAATGGATGTCAAATCCCCTGCAGGTCCAGTTTGCACGTGTGGGTGCTGAGTGTCAATGGACGAGTCCTGGGACCATTGAGAGGGTGGCCCAGCCTGGACCAGGTGCCATCAGGCTGCATCTGTGCAAGGCAGCTGGAACCCACAGCAGAAAAGGCCACCGAGATGAGAAGCTCCCAGGAGTTGTCCATATAGTCAGCTTCTGAGAACCCAGTCACAAGGTGTCTTCTTCAAGCAGCGCACAATGAAGTCGCATTATCACCAGCGATGATATCTTTAACTCCAAGAGTTGGGGAGGAGACCAACTGTCAGCTTAGTGGGTTACCATGAGAGATAAAGAAAGGAAAGCCAGCATGGCTGTGAGCACTTTCCCATACTGGCAGCGAAACACCAAACCGCTCCTCCACCAACCTCGGTTGGAAGCCAGGGACTATATCGTATCTCACAGGTGCTGGGTGGTGACCACTGCAGGTCCAGTTTGCACGTGTGGGTGCTGAGTGTCAATGGACGAGTCCTGGGACCATTGAGAGGGTGGCCCAGCCTGGACCAGGAGCCACTGAATGCTGACAATCCTAAGAAGCGATGCTACGCTTTAAAATGACAGCGCTCACTTTTAATATGCCATTGCAGTTATCATAGCATGTTCAAATGAGATCTCAGATCATTCTTAAATCCCAGCATTTTCCCCCCTGTGATGGTGACCAACAGTCTTAGCCTTAGTGTGGCCAGGTACTGGGTTTTAGCGAACACTGGGCCACTCAGCATTTCCCTAAAATGTGCAGTCTGTTGGCCTCTAATTTAATATTGTTCTAACCATTGTTTAGTGACTGTATTAGACAGTGTTTGCTCTTTGTTTGAGTTACTAAGAAGTGCAGGGTCAAGTGCGTGTTTACTGCTTTCAATGGTCAGGGCCTTAGTGTATGCAATGGGAACTAATTCTGTTATGGCTTAATCTGACTCTACTGTCCCTGTTTTCTATTTGCTCTTATTTCCTTATCTAATAACATCACATTTTTAAAGTTACTTTTTATGACAGTTATCATAGAGCATAACAAGCAATTAGAAATAGCATCTCCAGCTCCATCCCTGCCCAGTCATCCAAGGCAACCACTTTCATTTCTTTTGGCCATTTCTCCTGGTGCTGACCGCCGTGTTGTTAAGTAATATGCTTATACTGCAACCTCACAGTGTATCAGTTTTTGACATTATTTGTTGATTTCCTATTCTTGTTTTCCTACTCATTGTTCTCTTTCAAACCTTGTGTTAACTTTTCTTTTAAAATTTCTGATATTATATGTTTAATTTCCAAGAGTGTTTTCCTCTTTTCTGATTGTTCCCATTGTGCCCTGACTGAATTCCTGACCCGGAAATTCTATAGGACTGTAATGACTTGCTTCAGCAAGAGAACCAGATTTAGGAAAACACACACAATTGAATCACTCTCAGATTTAGTTGCAATACTCTACTGTTATTCTCCAAGACCCATCCATTTTTTATGTCAGCCAATGGGAGAATTAAAAGGAGATATGAGCCCTACCCAGTGTGGCTCAGTTGGTTTAGTGTCATCCCACACACCAAGAGGGAGCCAGTTTGATTCCCATTGAGGGCGCATGATGGATTGTGGGCTTAATCTCCAGTAGGGGGCATACAGGAGGTTCTTTTCTCCTCTCTCTCTCTCTAATGTTCCTCTCTCTCTCTCTCCCTCTCTCTCTCTCCTTCTCTCTAAAATCAATAGAAACATAGTTAAAAAGGAGGTTTGATAGGAGCTTCTAGGTGTGCTTCTTTCTCATCTATGAGGGGACACTAAAATGCTATTTCCCCTGAGGAATAGTGTGTTTGTTTTGATTGGCAGGACAGGAAGTCTCCAATGGCTTCTACATGGATGATCCTCTCAGAGTAACCTTTTTCTACTGTCTAAAAGCAAGTGTGGGAATCCCACCCTTTGCTGACCATATTTATCCCTGAACTGCACTTGGGGACTAATGAAAAAAAAATCACAAAGTGGGTTCAGGGTCTATTCAGTCCATAATGACACAAGGTCGCATCAAAACTCTAGCACCTACTCTGTGGTGACCTCAACGATTTCCTGGGTTATTATTTGTTTATTTATTTTTTTACACTATACTATTTGCAAAGATTCTCTCTCTCTCTCTCTCTCTCTCTCTCTCTCTCTCTCTCTCTCTCTCTCTCTCATTACTATAATTTACAACTGGCATCCAATGATGCCTAACAAGTTTGAGTATCACTTTTCCCAGTACATGTGATTCCAGCAAAGTGGCTGCAGGCCCACTTGGGAAAGGCTAGAGTGAGGGTTCTCACGAGTGGCGATAGCATAAAGCTTTTCCTCAAAGATGTGTGGTTTCCTTATCAGCAAGAAGGGTGGTTTGTGAAATGACCCACTTCTGAGAATTTGAAGAGAGGCCAAATTCTCAGAAGTTCTCTTTAAATCAACTCAAGACAGGCCTGGTTTGGGCCAGACCTAACATTTCCAAGAATTCCTGGGATTTCATGGTGAATGAACATGCTCAGGGTATTTCTGGATGCCAGTTGACTCCTTGTGCCCTGATCACCACCCTTTCTCTGTTGGCTTTTATAACAGCCGCACCTATGTTGTTTCTGGCAGGTCGAACATCCACACTTAGTGTATTCCCTAATACACTAAGGTCAAGGACTTGAGGTCAAGGATTGTATTTGAATTACAGCTCCTCCCACTGCCATTCCAGATGACCTTCCTCTCCAATATTGTCTTCATGACAAAGGAGAGTAGGGTCTTCTCCACTACACAGAGAGAGAGAGTGAAGTAGACTGATCAGAACCCACATGATAGAGGTAACATAGTGTTCCAGTCTTCTAAGTTATTCCAAGGGATTCTGGCCTTTTGCGCTCACCTAACATGGACCAGTATTTGGTCCAAATCTATAGTAGCCCAATCAGAAACCTCTTAGACTTTCCTTAGCCATTGAGTTCACTGTTTCTGGTGAGTGCACGTAACAATAAATTCAGCCCAATCCGAAATTCTGTCCTGCCCTCTTTTATGAAGCACTCTCGAAGTCCAAACTCAGCTTTTTGATATGACCTAGGAAACAAGTCTTGTAATTCCTTAGGGAATCGTCTTCCTTGCTCTGAATCTGCATGTTATCTTCTGGGCCATGTTGAATTCAACTCCGATTTCCTAAGTGAGCGTGAAGAGCGGTACATGGGATGAGCTGTGAACTCTCTCATGCTTGGGCAAACAGCGTCGTTGGGAATGAGGGGGGTAGAAGACAGCGAGTCTGAGGGCACAGGGGGCTCGAGGCTTCCCACATCCTCTGTGTCCTTCCAGATATTCCCAGCCCCATGGATTCTCCCTTTGTCTCAATGCTTTCCATTCATACATGGTGTTCTCTTGACTATGCAGAGCCTGCTGTGGCTCCGCATTAGCGAGGGCCCCCTAGTGTTCCCATTTCCCATTGCAATTGTAATTGCAGCTGGTTTTAGCAAGTAAAGGACCATTTGAGGCTAATTTGCCAGGAAAAACTGAGCCAGGAAGAACCTTGTCCTACCTGAAAATTGAGAGGCTTCCCTCTGTTCAGAAAGTCTAGACTGCATCTGTCTATCTCTCTCTGTATATTTGATATATTCGATAATTGCTTTCCTTCCTTTGCCTTATTTCTCAGCCAGGATCTGGGTCTCTCACAACTTTTTAAACCCTGCAGGCTTGTCCTGAAAATTCATGTGAGCTCCATGTGCACACGAAAGGGCTGACATTTGGAAGTTTTAAATTCGCCACCCGTATGTTGAACCAACAGGACCCACGTGGTATAAACAGAAGGAATATTTATCACTGGGTCTCGTGTCCCTTTAAATTGAATTGGAGGGTGAAGTTCTAGCCTCAGGGAAAACTTGGGCAGTCCCATGACTTTTGTCATCCCACTTAGATCCTAAAAGTCCCCTAACCACTTGAGGTCACAGAAGAACATAGTTTTAATTCAGAAATAGAACTACCCAGGGGATCTAAGCAGCTTGTCTACAGACTTCACACCCTGACTTTCTCCCGCAACCTGGTTTCCCTGGTTAAGATGCAACTCTCCAAGCCCCAGACCCTGCGGGAGGTGGGTTGTCAGGATTAAGAAACTTCTCTAAAGGACAAAAAAAGTGAATATTTTAGAACGTGTGGGCCATGCAATCTTTGTCGTAATGACTCAACCCTGTCATGGGACAAAAGCCACCCAGCCAATTGGTGAACAATTGATTGTGGTCATGTTCCAGCGAATTCATGGTACAGGCACGGGCCGGATGTGGCCTGTGGCTCTGATTACACCCACCCCTCGATCAGATCGGTGCATAGAGAAAGAGAGTGGTGACCCTGCCTGGACTGGGGTTTTACCCAGGGGCAGAAGCGGAAGAAAACCCAGCAAAGTTCTTGGTGGCCCACAGGCTAGGAAAGAGAGAAACCTGCTTTGTTCGGGAGATGTCACAACTAAAATTTTAGTTCTGGAATTTGAAGAAAACCCAGAAATTCAAACTGGGAAAGGATCATCTATTTTTTATTTTTATTTTTAAATAGCAGAGTATGATGCTCAATACAAAGGAGGAGGAACAGGAAGTTCACGATGCAGTGTGTTCATGATCCCCTGCCATTGTCAAGGTCAGATGGTCCCACCATCTGTGTAGTGTCTTTTGGGCCACTATGCCTTCCAACCAGTGGACTCCCCTGCCTGGGCACCACCCTCACTTCCACCTTTTGCTTCATGAAAAAAGTGGTTCACAAACCAGTTTGAATATGTTGCGGATGTTTCAGCTTCCCGGGAGCATTTTCCCAAACTAGGAAGGCCCTGGGCCAGAGTGCTGGGAAATCAACATCCCCAGGAGCAGCCCTCAGGAGTGCAAAGTAAATACCCCACCCCCGGACCCCAGGAGTGGGATAACAGGTGTGACCCACACTGTTTCTCAGAGTTTCCTAGCAGTTTTGAGCTCCAGGCGCCCCCCGGGGAAGGAGCTTGGTGGTGTGCCCTTTGCCGGCATCTTCCTGTTCCTTCCCCACTCCCTGCTGGAGTTCCTTGTACTTACCATATAAACCCTTGGCTCTCATACCCTTGCCCAGGCACTGCTCTCGGGGGACCCAACCTAAGCAGAATTCACTCTCTGCGTCCATTGTGAAATGTCTTCATTCTGCTTTCTGCAACAGGGTCCCTAGATCACCTGTCACATTTCATTTCGGTCACTTGAGTCAGATGGGTCTCTTTCACTGAACAATGAGTGAGTTTTCTAGAAATGAGCCTTGTTTGATTTTGTTTGCCTCACCGGCATTTCCCCTGGTCTGTGGCACAGTGTTCAGGGCATGTGTGGGCTGACTACAGGAAGCTGGTTGCGTAGGTAGAGTAGAGGTGAGGGGGGCGAGTTTGAAGGGAATAACTGCACCACTTACCACATGGAGCAGCCACTAGCTTCACGTGACTATTAAAATGGAATAGAAACTGCCCTGGCTGGTGTGGCTCAGCTGGTCAGTTGGTCGGCGTTGTCCTGTGCACCAAAAGGTTGCCAGTTCTATTTCTGGTCAAGGCACATGATTGGATTGTGGGCTCAGTCCCCAGTGGGGGTGTGCTGGAGGCAACTGGTTGATGTTTTGCTCTCACACTGATCTCTCTCTCTCTCTCTCGCGCTCTCTCTCTCTCTCTCTCTCTCTCTCTCTCTCTCTCTCTCTCTCTCCCTCTCCCTCTCTCTCCCCTCCCCCCCATTTCTCTGCCTAAAAAAATCAATTAAAATAGAAAAAAAAATAGAATTTCAGTTCCTCAGTCACAGTGGCCATATTTCAAGTGCTCATAGCTGCACGTGCTGGTAATGGATGGTGCAGATGTGCTGGGTTGGGGAGCAGAATGGAGCACCCTGAGGTCATGATGTGATTATGGGCAGTTTGTGCGGGTCACAAAGCTCCTAAAAGCCTTCAGGGACCAGGGGAGTATCTAAATAAGCACTTCTATCTGGCACTGTAATTCCCTAAGGGCAGACACTACTTCTCAATGAAAGTCTCTCTCTCTCTCTCTCTCTCTCTCTCTCTCTCTCTCTCTCTCTCTCTCTCTCTCTCTCATTTTGATTTTTTTTCAGTCAACCATATATCACTCCTCCGGGTGCTCCTGCCCCCTCTCTTCCCAGCTGTTGCTCTTTCGTTGCCTCCGCCCTTGCACTTGTCCCCTAACTTCTCTCCTGCATGGTTCTGGGACTTCCCCTCCATCCTTGGCGTGTGGCCTGGTCTATCTTCCTAAGGCACCACGTTGATAATTTGCTCAGAACCTTTTACTAGCTCCCCTTGCCTTCCCAACAATTTCCTGCTTTGCCTGAAGTTCATGACCCTTCCCGGCCCACCGGGCCCACCCTTCCCTCCACACATGTTCATGCTCTCCCCTCTCATCTTTGTACTGGGCATTTTTGGCTTAAGGTGCCTCTCAAATCCTCTCCCTTGCCAAGCCTCTTCCTCCTTCATAAACCTGCTCAAAAGCCACTTCCTCCACAAAGTCTTCCTCTCTCAGACTCCCCCTTCCTGGCCCAGGCATAGCATTGAGTGTGTTCCTCTTTGCGCTGGTGTTGTTTGTTTCTGTCTTACACCCCTACTCAATGAAAGATTTCCTGGAGGCAAGGATTGTGTTTGTCTTATATATTCTGCATCCTTCCCTTAGCTGAAAGCTATGGTTGTGCATCCTGTCTACGTCACCTCACACACAATCGTTGAATGAGCGGTGAGCCAGGCATTTGGGAGTACAGTGTCTGTACATTTCAGGGATAAGAAGTGTCTATGAGCAGGCCTTTCTTCTCTATACCGAAAATGCCAAATTGCTCTTCTGTTGAGTCACTCATGGGAAATGTGGTCATTTGGTGCGAATAGAAAATCAACTCAGTATTAGAAATGATCAGAGCAGGTGTAGCATATCATTATGGTGCTTGAAAATACATAGCCATAAAATGTAAAAAAAAATAAAATAAAATAACACTCAACAAACAAGCCCCAGCCGGTCTGGCTCAGTGGATAGAGTGGTGGCCTGTGGACTGAAGGGTCTCAGGTTTGATTCCGGTCAAGGGCATGTACTTTAGTTGTGGGTACAACCCCAGTAGGGGGTGTGCAGGAGGCAGCTGATAGATGTTTCTAACTTTCTATCCTTCTCCCTTCCTCTCTGTTAGAAATCAATAAAATATATTAAAAACAAACAGCCTTTTTATCAAGCAAGGAAAGAGCTGGGCACCTTAAGAAGTAACAAAATTGATTTATTGTATTTTGTGAAATACATTTCATTCATGTCAATAGCTCACTGAATATACAAAGCTTTGCCTGTTTGTAGCTGCATATACTAACTCTAACAGATGCATTAAAATGTATGCCAACTCTTCACAAGCAAAGCTCTGCTTTTCAGGGTTGACAATACGTAAAATAGCCAGCCATTGGCCTCTGGTAATGACTCCATGGTGCATAGCTATACCGCAACCGTTGTACCTATATTTTTAATGTCCTTAAGAGCTTTTCAGCGTTCAAAGCACGGATGCCATTGGCTCAACACGTTTGCTTCATGTGCCCAGCGCATTTTCTGCAGACAGCTTCCTGCATCTGACCTAGAATACAGCAGAGAGCTCATGCTCCCCTGTCGACGGGGACACAGAGCTGGTTCTCTCCAGTTTCTCGCTGGGAAGGAACAGGTGGCATTTTCCCAGGCGCAGCACCACCTGCCTGTGGAAGAAGTGGCGCAGGTGCTGCCGGAACCTCTCCCCCACGAAGGCGTAGATGATGGGGTTGACGCAGCAGTGCGTGTAGGAGATGACCTCGGTCACCTGCAGGGCCGTGTCCAGCTGGTTGCTCCGCGCACAGCTCATGTCAAAGAAGGCCTCTTGAAAAGTGGAGAGGAGGACCACCAGGTTGTAGGGTGCCCAGAAAATGAAAAAGACCACCATGATGACAAAAATGAGCCGGATGGCCTTGTGCTTTTTCCTGCTGGGGCATCGCATCAGCGTCTTGATGATCCCGGAGTAGCAGACAACCATAATGAGCAGGGGCAGAGCCAGACTCAAGAGGTTCATTCTCACGGCGTAAAACCGCCTCCATGTGTCCTCCTCGCCCTCGGGGTATAGGGAGCTACAGAACAGCTTTCCAGACTGCTCCTGGGTCTTCTGGAAGACGAATTCCGGGAGGGCCGCCAGCCCCGCCAGGACCCACGTGAAGACACTGCTTACGATGCCAATAGTGACGGTCCGGGTCCGCAGGGCAAACACGGCGTGGACGATGGCCAGGTACCGGTCTAAGGTCAGCAGGATGATGAAGAAGATCTCCCCGTACAAGCCGACGCTGTAAAGGCCCGAGAGCAACTTGCACATCCAATGGCCGAACACCCACTCATTCGACTTCAGGAAGTGGATCCAGAAGGGCAGCGTGAAGAGGAAGAGCAAGTCACAGATGGCCAGGTTGAGCAGGTAGATGTTGGTCAGAATGCAGAGGCGCCTGTATTTGGTGAGGATCACCACCACCATCACATTGCCTAGCAGCCCCACCCCGAACACCAGGGCGTAGAGGGGGGGCAGCAGCCGGGTCCCCAGCACTTGGACATCCGCTTTGTCACATGGTGTGGAGAACTCATACTCGTAGGAGGTGGTCTTTTCCTCCATCTCAGGCAAGACTTCAATTGTGGTTTCCATGTCTCTGGTCCCTGCGGTGGAAGAAGCAGAAACAACCCCATAATTACTCGGAGGCACGGCCACTGTGTCTGAATCCTGGATGGCTTGTTACTTACCCAACAAAACCTCTGAATCCCAGTTGATTTGTTATTTACGCAACAAAACTACGTGTGATCAACAGTCCGTACGTGCCAAGGTTCTTCAGCGTGTCCATCAGAGCTGCTGGGAGGGAGAGGTCAGAAATGCCAGCTGGGAGATTGGAAAGTCAGCATGGCTGCAGTGAGAAAGGAGACAGGAGGGCTGTGGGTGGCGGTGAGGATGGGGAATGTTGATTTCAGAAAATATTTGAAATAAGTACAAAACAGGAAAACACAGGCCGGACAGCAATGACAATGACAATAATATAATCGTTATTCCTGTCACTGTAACTTTTAAGATAGTTTGCATTTTATGTTTTTCGGATTATATATGACTTTCAAAATCATCTTACCTGTTTAAAAAACTAAATGTTTTTAATAGTAATAGTGATGGTTATTATTTCAAAAAATGACCTCTCTCCCTGGCCTCATGATAATGTGCTGTTCACCAGAGCTAATGGGGAAATTGAACCTTGAAGAAATTTAGTCATTTATCTCAAACTCTCTGACAAGTGAATACAAAGTTCAGGTTAGCTCTGCCTGGTGTGGCTCAGTTGGTTGGAATGTCATCTCATTCAGGTTATGGGTCAGATTCCCGGACAAGGCACATACCCAGGTTTCCTCCTGTTGGGGTGCATATAGGAGGAAACCAATTGATGTTTCTCTCTCACTTGAATATTTCACGCCCCCTTCCCCTCTCTCTAAAATCCAATGAAAGTGTGTCCTAGAGTGAGGATTAAAAAAAATTTTTTTGTCCAGCCAGTGTTGCTCAGTGGTTGAGCATTGACCTATGAGCCAGGAAGTCACAGTTCATCAGTATCTATGACCAATTTTCTCATCACTAGAATCAAATGCAGTGATTTTTTAAAAAATATATTTTATTGATTTTTCACAGAGAGGAAGAGAGAGAGAGGGACAGAGAGTCAGAAATATCGATGAGAGAGAAACGTCGACTCAGCTGCCTCCTGCACATCCCACACTGGGGATGTGCCCGCAACCAATGCGCATGCCCTTGACCAGAATTGAACCCGAGACTCTCCAGTCCGCAAGCCAAAACTCTATCCACTGAGCCAAACCGGTTTCGGCTGCAGTGATGTTTTTAAGTTTAACTTTTGATGATGTAGATATTAGATTTATTACTATTATAACAATTACAGTTATATAAGCAGTATTAATCTAGGTTAATCCCCTTTCTGCTCTTCATAATATTGAGACGAGCCTGCCATGTAGGCCAATGGGAGGGATTCCTTATCAGATTTGATATTTTTAAGATCAGGATCCCCAGGGTCAGTGCCTGCTTTTCTTACAATTACACACTTCTCCGGAGAAAAAGGAAAACTAGGCAAGGAGGGAGTCCTAGGAAGGACAGTCAGTCCCTGCACTACTGCCCTGGAATAAATTGTGCTGACTTAATCCTCTCCATGCGGAGGACGGGGAAGGACATGGATGTTTAAATCAATGCGAGTTTGTCAAGACAAGTCCTAGAAAACAATAGCTGGAGCCAATGGCCAGCACTTGTCTTTGCTCCCTAACAGAGCTCTGAGCCCCCAGAGATCTGCCCTGCCAGGGTTCTGTGTGGGTGGGAGCTATCGCAGCCGGTCCTGGCCCTTCCTCTCTCCAGCTGCAGGCCTGGGACAGCCCTCACCTCGGAGCCTCATTAGCTCATCTCGAAAATAAGGATCGTGATACTGCTTGAGGTTGTGGTAAGGACCAGATGAGACAGTGCCCATGATACCACATGTGAAACTCAGAACAGCTGTGACATGGGAAAGAAGCAGAAGTGAAAGAAAGGCAACGAGAAGCCATTGCAGATGAAATTAGGAAAACGGGGCCTCTGTGGATCTGTTTTCAGGGCCCTGTCCCAGTACCTCAGTGACACAGGCAGCTTTTCCAGGCGGAACACGGAGGAATGGCTGGTGGATTGATCTTATCAACATTATTATTCCTAATGGCATTTTCCACAGCATAATCCACAATTTTTTCTTTCTGAGAAAAAACCCACATCGCTCTACGTGTTATGCATTTACAAGCACAGACAGCGCCCTTCTCTGCTTTAATGTCAAAGGGGTAGAGCTGCCTGCTCCAGGCAGCAAAGGTGAAAAGTGTAGTAGCCTCTATTCAGAGTTAATTCTTTGTCTTTTCTTTCCTTCTCTCCCAGACCGATCTAAAAACAAGTCCACTTAAAAATTTTTCTTGAAGTTTTGTTCAACTTGACGACTACTGTGCCTTTAAAATTTAAATCATGTGTCACCTCCATAAAACCAACATGGACACTGGAGAACCTTTAGGGGGCACTAGAGTGCAACGCATGGGAGAGCACCGCACAAGCAGATTCTAGAGTCAAGAGCCAAGTCCAGGATTACTTAGTCACAGGGGGTCAGAAATATGAAAACTGGCCTCTTATAGTTAGATGTGCTTCTCATCTGTGTACACAGACCTAAAGAAAATGAATACTTAAATCTGAAATAGTTAGAAGGTTTGAATTAGGCTTTTAAAAATGGCTTTTAACAGTTTGGAAAAATAAGACAATAATAGTAAAGAAACAAACATCAACAATAAAGAAAAGCAAAAAACGAAAGTTGAAAATCTTGCCATGCTGAGTTTAGCACTAATATTAAAAGTTCTCCTTACAATGTGTACACATAGGTATACATTATACCAAGGAGGAGGAGGAGGAGGAAGAGAAGAAGAGATGATACTCCTTTAACTGGTTTGCTAAAATTGCTCATCACACAGCTCCACTGTGCATGCAAATGGAGCCTTTTCAGTGTCCAAAACTATTTGGATCTCTGTTATCAGCTTTGCACCCACTGCGGAGCCAAAAAAAGAATTCACAAATTTGAGTCAAAGTGACTTAAACAGCCTGGCAACATATAGAGAAATTAGTAAAGCCTAAAGTTGTTGCCAGCTCATAATTTCAGTTTCTTGTCTTCTCTCATTGATCCTTTCTAAAATAGCAGTGGAGCCCGGCTGACATGTGGGTGAGCATTGAACTATGACCCAGGAGGTCCCATTTCATTTCCCAGTCAGGGCGCATGCCTGGTTTGCAGGCTTGATCCCCAGTGTGGGGTGTGCTGGAAGTAGCCGATCAATGATTCTCTCTCATCATTGATGTTCCTATCTCTCTCTCCTTCTCCCTTCCTTTCTGAAATCAATTAAAAAAAATTTTTTTTTTAAATACAGGGTTGAGGCGACCTAGTTCCAACCTTTTGTAGCTAATGACATCATGATCCATGGATTTTTGGTCCTCCCTGGGCACTGTGCCTCTCCCAGGTAAAAGTGTTCCCTTAGCTCTGGCTGGAAGAGACCTCATTATCATGTTGCAGTAGAAAATGATGTTGGCTGTGAAGTAAACATATTGTGGATGGATCACGAGAATTCTCTTGTCTCCTGTTCTAAGGCTTGTGGCCAATCATCCTTTAAAAAGATATTAGCTTATAAGAACATGTAATAAATAACTTCAAAATGCACCGGGTATTTAATTTTAAAGCATGTCTTCAACAGTTATGTAAAATGTTTTTTGAACTCATTCAATAGAAACTTATCTGGCCACTGGGTAAAGCTAGTAATAAAACTACTGGTCTGCTGTGTGCCAAGATCCCGTAAGAGGCAACCCAGAGGAGTGCTGGTTCAGCATAATGAGCTGGTGTGGTGGAGAAAGGGATAAGTGAATAAGAAGCTTATCCCGGAGGTGAGAAGTCTAAAGGGAAGGCGTCCCAACCAGAGAGAAGAGGAAGGCTGACTGCTAGGTGAGGGAGTGCCACTAACAAAGGGTAGCCAGCGCCCTGGCCCTGGAAGAGTGGACCGTCCTGCCTCACATTCGCGGACTTTGGTGAGGCAAAAGCTGGCAAATCAGAGGGTCGAGGGAAGGGATGCTTATCAGAAATTTGAGTGGACGGTGTGGTCTGGAGAAGCCTGAAGCCAGGAGTGGGGGTTCCCACAGGCCCGTGGTTTGGGCACCAAAATGTTAGGTCTGCAGGGACAGGAGCCAAGTAAGGAAGTTGTGAGAGTATTATTGCATTCTCTCACAATAAATAATTGTGTGTGGGTGTCAGCCCTAAGGGGGTGGTAAGGTTCTCTTTTCTAGGGTAGAAGTATGCAATATAGGGTCAGGGTGCCAAGCAGAGGGAACGGAGGGGAGAGGAGGGCAGGAGTCATACTGGGAGGCAAGGGAGGAGAGCGCCCAGGTCAGCCAGGCGGAGAGGACGGAGGATGTCTGCCCATCTGCCCCAAGCTACGGAAAAAGGCTTATAACAACGTATATTTCAGAAACATGTCTGAGCAGAAGAGACTAGGGGTAGTTCATCCTAACAATATACAGGCAACCTCCCTTGTTAGTGTGGAGTATTTAGCAAATACCGTATTTTTCGGACCATAAGACGCTCCGGACCATAAGACGCACCAGTTTTTAGAGAAGGGAAATGAAGAAAAAACGATTCTGAAACAAATAGTGTCCTAAAATATTTTATGTGCATTAAAACCCAACATCACAGTCATAAACACATGTAATCAACCCTGTAAAGTAAACAGCAGCATTTAGAACCATTTTAGAGCCGGGCAAGCGCACAGAGACCACACAGAGCCGGGCAAGTAAAAAAACTTTTTTTTTAAAGTATATGTGTAGGCTATATTTGGACCATAAGACGCAGGGACTTCCCCCCCCCCCCCACACACTTCTGGGGGGGGAAAAAGTGCGTCTTATGGTCCGAAAAATACGGTACCTCTCCATATTGACAAGCATCGTCTTGTACTCATGGGTTTACATTTTAATGACTTTTGCAAAGCTGAATGGAGTATAATCATCTAGGATTTGGAGACACTTCTTTAGAAAACATAGTTAGGTTTAGAATGCCATTTTAATGATCACAAAAAGCAAATTTTAATGACGACACTCAGTGCTGGAGCACCGAGTCATTGTTTAATAAGTTTCAGAAATCTTCTAGATAACAAAAACCATCAAGAGACAATGGGCTTTCTTCGATTGAGTAGTTCACCTCCTCGAATTTACCCTAAAGGGGAAACCACAATTGTGCACAAAGGTGGCATCATTTTCATTATAGAAAGAGACAAAGAAATGGAAGCGGTCTAACTTTTGGGCCCATGAAGGATATTCTGAACAAACTCTAGTCCATTTACACAATGGAGTATTGATTATGCAGTCATTGCAGGCAGTTCTGGAGACCAGGTAGACACACAGACAAATATCCATGGAAAATGGAGAGAAAGGACTGTGCCTAAATTGAGATCACAATATGAAACTGTATGTTCATATAAAAGGCCAGGGACAAAAAGTAAAAATCATGGTGGCAGGGAAGTGGATTATCATTTTTAAAGTTGTAAAATTTGAGCCGAAACTGGTTTGGCTCAATGGATAGAGCTTCGGCCTGCAGACTGAAAGGTCCCGAGTTCGATTCCAGTTCAAAGGGCATGTACCTTGGTTGCTGGCACATCCCCTGTAGGGGGTGTGCAAGAGGCAGCTGATTGATGATTCTCATCGATGTTTCTAACACTCTATCCCTCTCTCTTCCTCTCTAAAAAATCAATAAAATATATTTTTAAAAATAAATAAATAAAGTTGAAAATTTTGAATTTTTCTGTATTTCTTTACAATGAAATTGTAACAGAAGGCAAGTGCTTGGAAGCAGTGACCACTGGAAGACTTAGCCAATACATAAAGGTAATTGGGCTGAAAAGCAAAGCAAATGACAGGACAAAGGGCTTACTCATCAGAACCAAAAACCACAGCAGACACCTAAGAAACCTGAGGTGGATGCCATGCGAGGCGAAGCATTTGGTTTTTGCTCAGAAATGTTAGCGGCTTTGCTTCTCCTTCTTGTTCTTGGGGGGAGCTGATGTGCAACCACCCCGACGGGGGACTTACTCTTGACCAATTTAGGAGGCTGTGTAAATGGTCACTTTCCATGATTTGCATACACCACCTCTGTTAATGTGATCTAAGTCAGTGTTTTTCAACCTTTTTTGGGCAAAGGCACACTTGTTTCATGAAAAAAATCACGAGACACACCACCATTAGAAAATGTTAAAAAATTTAACTCTGTGCCTATATTGACTATATATAACGTAATTCTCTTGAATATAGGAATCAAATAAACACAAAGAAAGTATTTTATAATTACTTTATTATGAAATATTAAGTAAACAAAATAGTGAAAAATTATAAAATTCTTGTCTTGTCTGCACCTACGGCACACCAGGCAACATCTCGCGGCACACTAGTGTGCCGCGGAACAGTGGTTGAAAAACGCTGATCTAAGTTCACATGCAGGGAGTTTTTTTCAAAAAAACCTCATCACAAACTACCCTTATGGTCACTAGAATTACAGATCAGCATGTGATGGGGTTTTATAAGTGGTCCAAGACTGCATCCAGAGCACTGTGGTAGGTCCCAGGCAAGACATTTAACGCAAACATTTCCCAACTGAAACGTAGTCAAGAGGAAACCCTACCCAGTGAAGATGTGCGAAGGAGCCTGGGGCATCCACCTGCAGAAATGACGCTTGGGGAGGAGAGGGAACAAGGTGCGGGCTGTGGCTGGGGGTGTTCAGCATGATCACAGGGTTCAGCTTCCTGGCCCCTGGCCCTCCCACCCCCACCTGTGCCACGGAGAGAGAACCACTGTCTCTTTTCTAGGTAACGTGTGTTATCATTGATATCACCCTTGTGAAGTATTTAATACTCTGATAGTTTAAATTTTATATCCTGGACCTAGTCCCATGTGGTTAAAAATGATCAGAAAATATAATCTGTAATGATTCCAACATATTGTATAGATATTGGTGATTATTTTATCACTGTCTTATTGATGAATAATTGTTTCCAATTTGCACTTTTATAAATAATGCCTCAATAAACATATTTGTCTGCATTTTTTGTTATTTCCTTAAAGTAGATTTCCCAAAGCACCTTTTCTACTTGCAGTCATATTGCTAAGGCTCTTGGTGCATTTTGCCAAATTGCTCCCAGGAAGTGTGTAACCATATATTTACTCTTGGCACTAGTACGTGATGATACCCTTCTCAGCAAGCATCCATCAACACAGAGAAGATTTAAAAGAACGTAATTATTTTGCCAATTATATGGCCAAAGGGATGTCATTATTGTTGTAACTAACATTTATTTAATTTCTTTTTAACTGTAATTATTAGTCATGCGTATTTTCTTTTTTATGAATTATCTGTTTGTGCCCTTTACCCTTTTTTTCTACTGGCTATGTCCTTTTTTTTTTTTTTTTTCTTACTGAGTCATACAGTACTTTCTTTCCCCCAGCAGAGGTAACAGCCTGCATGGTTCAATGTTATCATCACCACCTTCTGACAAGAGCTGCAAATGTGTTCCAATTCCTTTTGCTTCCATATGCTGAAGACCCCATATTCCCATCTTCCTCCCCCAAAATGCTCATCAAATAACACCTCATTTCCATCTCCAGCCAATCCAAGGTTTCCTAGACGAGAAAAGATTTCTATCCCTACCTACTCTCTAACACAGAGCAAGGCAAAGCAGTCAACCTTGCAGAGCCAGGCAAAAAGATACAAAATCGGTCCACTGATTCATCTAATAATCTGACTCAGAAAACAAGTTTTCTTACAAGTCAGTATCAATAGACAAACATAAAACTACTGTTACCCTCGTGGAGTGGTCATGTTCTCAATTAGTTGAGAATTTATGAAAGCCTTAGGGAAGGCAAGATGGGCACGGTTATGGGCTATTGACCGACTAGGCATAAAAGGCTGAGTTGGTATGAGTGGGAGAAAGACAGGGAAATGGGAGAAAGCAAGAAGGCAGTGGACATATTATACAACACACTCTTCCACTTGGACACCCTGCTACTTATTAATTGGCGTGGATCTCCCTCCCCTCTGCCTCCTTCATTCAAGAGCACTTCTGGGAGGCACTGCTTCCGCCCACCCAAGCCCCTTGCCTTATCTCCTCTTTCCTAGAACCCTGACATTCTACCTGGAAGTCTCTTCTAAATAAACAGCTTCTTTTGCATTTAGTAAATCCCCCCTCCCCCCCAGCTGATAATCAAAAGAAGACAAAGGGGGTACCTGCTAATTTAGCAAAATCCTCCGGGCGTCCAGCGACAGCTTAGGTCTCGCCACTGATGAAGCGGAGGCACCATCTATTTTGAGACATTGGAAAGGTAAGAAACCAACTGGCTTCCTCTTCTGAACCAGGCTACTGTCTCAAGTTTTGTAAGTTTTCAGAAAGATATAAAGTGTAGTGCAGTTCTTGTTTTTGGTGATCAATATCACACATTTCGTTGAGTAATCCTTGACAACAACCCTGCTGATGTTGAGCAGTTCCCAAGGTTCTTAGGGGTTCTGCATTCGCTTGGCATTGCTCATCTTTGAGAAAGAGGAGATAAATCTTTTTAAAATAAATAAATAAATTATATATATATATATATATATATATATATATATAATTGTATTGATATTATATTATATATATATATATATATATATATATATATATATATATATATATTTGTATTGATTTCAGAGAGGAAGGGAGGGGGGTGGGAAGAGAGAAACATCAATGATGACAGAATCAGTGGGGATCAAGCCTGCAACCCAGACATGTGCCCTAACCAGGAACCGAACCATGACCTCCTGGTTTATAAGGTTGATGCTCAACCACTGAGCCATGCCGGCTAAGCAGGGGTGATGATTCTTGAATAATTATTGCTTTAACCCACGGAGAAGCAGGATAATGAAACAAGACTGGAATTTTCCGGTGCAGGGAGGATGTTGACTAGAGGATAACTTAATTGTTCCGCAGACTCAATAGGATCTTGCAATGAGGAGGTTGTAGCCCAAGTTTACACAACCCAAAAAAACTGGAGTTCAAGTTTCAGTTATAGTTCCTACAACTGATGACCTTGGGTTAATCATATAGTCCACCAGGACCTCAGCTGTCTTGCCTGTAAATTGGGAGTAACATCATAGGGGTACTATGGAACCAACTGGATACACATACAAAAGGGCTAAGCAAACGTGATGTGTGTAGAGTAACATATGGCATAAGCTTCACAGGGCAATGCCAAGTGCCTGCTGCTGTGCTGATGTGTGCAGAGGGCTTAGCATGGTGCTGGGCACAGCACAGGTGCTCACCCTACATTTGTGGAAAGAGCTCTGACCATGTTTGGTGCCATCTTTGATGAAATGGCTAAGTGAACAAATCAATGAAATTCACCACGTGTTTATGAACATCTGCTATGTATGTAGGACTGTGCTATATGCTTCAAATGATGCAGAAATGATAGGAAGAAAGGACAGACATTCTACCAGGAGGGCATCTGGGCATCCTGGGGCCACAGCTAGAGGGAGGTTAACAGCCAGAGCTCAGCCAGCGGGGTCAGAGGAACCCCTGTCAGAAAAGAGGTAGAGGAACTGGAAGCTTCTGGTCTGAAAAAGAGAAGCTAAGAAGTTCGTGGTTGTTTTATGTTATTAGAAAATTGGCCTTTGCCGTGGGTTCTGTGAGGCATCTCTAAGTGGAGAGGTGACTTCTAGCCCCTCGGACAAGATCGGTGTTGGGAGGGTCTCCCAGAAGGGGAAGGGAGGGGGAGGCATCCTGGGAGCCCACTTCATCCAGAAATTCAGCTTTAGAAAAAGTTAAAATGAGAATAAACACAACCACATACGATTCCTGATAGAAATATGACTCAGGAGTCTATAGACTCTGGCAGGCCATGAGGTGACTCTGGGGATCTCCCTCAGGTTCTCCCCATGTGGCCCGAAGCTCTCTCCTGGGCCATTTTTTGTATCAAGAGCCTCCATGTCTTTCAGGTAGTGGCTCCTCTTTGGCTATCACTGGTTAAACTAACCTATCCAATGTATTTGATGTCTCTTATGATCCAAGCGTTAACATGATAACTGTCAAGATGATGCCTGTGTCCTCCGCTGAGGGACTGTTGTGTTCTCTAGTCTGCCTTTGCTCAAAAGGGTGTAGTGTGGGACTTCCCGGTTTTCTACATAATGCTTCTCTCATACACTGGAAAACACTCACGGAGATTCAGAGTACACGCAAGTCTCTGAGAAGGCCTGCGGTGGGGAACCGATTTATATTCTGCTAACCCAGAACTTCCCAAACCTATTCTTAACATTGAAAAGAGTTCTTTTCCAAATAACACCCGTTAACCTCCCTCAGAACTAGGGTTCCTTAGGAGAGCTCTAGGAGATGCTGGCCTCATGTGTGGCCATCACGACACAGTTGCCAACTGCTCTCTGGCCCATTCTCTCATTTTGACAGAGGTCTCCACAGCAGCCCCAGGAGGTGGGCAGGGGTGCTCCTGCTAGCTTGTGTTATAGACGAGGAAAGGGAGATTCAGCCAGGACTTGGCAAAAGCCACTGAGAGAGTGACGGGCAGAGCTGGGCTGACCTCTCAGGTGCTCTTTTCCACCTGCATCATACTGCTTCCAGATGGACGGGCGCCTGCTGTCCTTTAGCTGAAGGTGAGGATGACATCGTGACCAAACGTGAAGGCAGGACCCGTCGCGTTTTCCCTGAGGTCTCCAGGGGCTTGTTCTGTCCTGGCCCCTCCCAAGATGGGCAAGATATTGTTGGTACCTCTTTCAGGCTACTCACAGGTCTACTAAGTTATATGTAGCAACCTGACCCCAAAACTATTACCCTCCGATCTTCTAGATTCTCATTGTACATCAACTAAAGCAGAAATCTTTCAGGAGAAAACAATAGCCACAACAAAGCAAGTGGCAGTCGGATTAGGACATAGGTTACCTTTTTACCTCTCTCTTCCACCATCTCTCTGTGGACAGGCTGTCAAAGAGGGGAGACCCAACCCAGCAGTCACATGGGATGTTTCTTAGGAAGCATGTGAAAAACAAACAAACAACCGGCAGAAGTTGTGAAAGGGCCAGAGGTTTCTTGCAGGAGAGCTCAGGTCAAGCCCCGCCTTGAGTGTGTGGAAGGAAGTAATTGCGGGAGCAGCAGGGAGGAGCGCACAGCTTCCTTTCATTAGACCCATCCTGTCCCAGCTCCTGGGGGCAGAGTCTGGGGGCCGACCTGGGACAGGCAGGTTGGACTCAAGCCAACACCTCCTTCCACTAATCTTTCTCTCAGGAAGTTAATGAAAGGATCTTTATAGCCAGCAGGGCCGGCCTCTCGCCCATTGGCGGAGTGTCTGGGTAGGTAAAGGCATGTGTATCATTTGACCTACCGCTAGACAGTTTGCCAAGTGGTTGTACCAATTTATACTTCCGCCAGCAGCATATGCGCATTCCAGTTGATCCTTGTTAACTTGGCTCCAGAGAAGAGGAATGAGACACTTAGGAGCTTAATTAATGTGCCCACGGGCAGTAAAAGGTAGGCCGAGGACAGTGGTTGGCAAACTATGGTTCTGTTGACTAATGAGTTTGCCAATCACTGCTAGACTAAATGTAACCTCATGGAAGCTGTGAGGATTAGGCAGTTGTGGTCTATTGTGCGCAAAGAGGTAAAGGAGTATATGACAGTGGAGTATGTGACAAGCCCATTAGTCAACAGAGTGGCAAACCGACCATGGGCCTAGGATGTAAACAAAGGACTGTCTGATTTCAGAGGCTCTTCACGGACATGCACCCCTTCACATACACCCTGCTCTCTGCACAAAGGTGGCAAGTTCCAGGCCGATGGCCATTGTTGTCAATCTGTTACCATTTTACCTCTCTCTTCCACCATCTCTCTGTGGACAGGCTGTCAAAGAGGGAATACCCAATCCAGCAGTCACATGGGATGTTCATAGGAAGGGGGCACTGGGGCACCTCATCTGAAGTCTTCATTTTTACAGATGAGGAAACTGAGCCTTGAAAAACAGCATTTTCAAAGCACGTTCAGGTTTATGATTTCTGATGGCACTTTGCGGCAGATTGTGAGAAAGGTTAGCAGAGCCCCTGTTTACAGGAAAGCAGATGGAAACTGAGATAGACTCAAGCACGGAGCAGGTGTTGGTAGTTGTGGGGAAAATCGTAATAAGCTTCACTTATCAGACATTTTCCTTTGTGACAGATTCTCATGACATTTTTCACACAAGAAGACCTCATGCATCCTCCTATGAGCCTAAGCATTCAATATTCTCGTTTGATGGAGGGGGAACCAAGACTTAGGAAGGCTAGTGATCCGCTCATGTCTCAAGCGGAGAGCTGGGATTTGAACTTGGCCTGTGTTGGACCATTGCATTAAATAGGAGCCCAGTCTCAGAAGAGGTGGCCATACTCTATCCTACAGACTTGTATTCATTTCAGGCTGGAGGCTCCTCTAGGTAAAATCAACTCTGGGGGGTTTGGGGTTTGGGGGGTAGGATGAGGAAGGGGGCAAACTGGGGAGAAGAGAGGGACAGTGAGCTGTCAGAAGTGAAGAATGTAGGGGGCGCCAAAGAGAAGCTGCTGCCTCTAGTTTATCGGTCATTTTGAGGAACAAAGGACTCGCTGTTCCGGTTTAAATCCTCTCATTTGCAGTCTTTATTTTAAAAAAAAAAAAAAAAAAAAAAAGCTACTCACTGACCACAACAACTCCACGCCCTGCATCTGCCTATTCTTCCATTTCCAGCCCTCAGTACTCCACAAGTTCTGGGAACACCTCTTTGCCACCTCCCTCGCCCAACTCAACTCCACCCCACCACACCCTACCCAATCCCCTTAAAGGCAGAGTTTCCAGGGCGAAGTGCAGTCAAGTGACCAAAGAAAATCCTTCGAGTGAACTCAGCTCCAGGAACTGGCCACCGGTGAACATTTTGGCCATTCATGGACACCCAACTCGACAAAAAGAAGAATTTTTTTCCCTTTCTTATTCTGAACACCTGAGAACCCCCCAGAGTCCTATCTCCATTATTACACAGGAAGCTGAGGACTTACGACTCTGTCAAGATCTTGAATTTTGCAGAGACTTTGAAAGCTTTAAGAAACAAAGACTTCGTGGACAAAATCCCCTGACGCCAGAGTAAGTGGCCCCTGTCTTTTCTGTCTTGTCAGTTTCTGTGTAGGGCAATCTGGGTTGAATACATGCAGGTACTGTGGTCCTGCTCACGTTGCAGGGGATCATTGCTTTATCTATCTCCTCAAACGGAAAGGCGGGGTGGGAGGTGGGGGGAGGGATCCTCCATGGACCAGACAGATGTCTGAGTAGCCTGTTGATGCACTTGTAAGGCAGTGAACCATGTAGCTATACCGAGAGTGGGTGGATTAATAAGACTGGCTACTCATGCATAAAATAGGTTTTCATTTTTTGCTAAGTAAGGGAAGCTTTCTTGAATGATAGGTTGTTGGTTACTGAAAAAGTCAGCCCAGTATGAAGGGACAAGAGGCACTTTCTGTGGAAGGCTATTCAAGAGGAAATCACTTGCCAAGTTTCCCCGTGTACATGAAAGTCATGTGTGTTGTATGAAGTCATAGGAGCAAGAGGGAGGTCGGAATTAGAAAAGTCCCTGCAGGTGCAAGGACGCTCTGGTGCTGAACCAATTTCTTAAGAAGACTAGAACCAGGGAGACGGTGGGCTAAGGCAGATGGTGGGCTGAGTTCGAAGGAGGTAGAATTTCACTCCCCTGAAGGCAGGGAATTGGCCAGATGACTTCTTGGGATGCATCTATTCTGTTTTACTAACAAAGAGGCAGCAAAATTTTGTTCCGAAGATAGAGGGGCACGGAGGCTGCTTGGAGGTATCTACTTCTGTAGCTGGAACAGATTTCCAGAGTTAGAAGTTCCCAGAAGTTTGCAAAACCTGCCACCAGGCTGGGTGCCACTCATTGACTTGTTAGTCCCCGCTCTGACTAGCAGGACAGCTCTTAAGCTATTGAGACTGCGGCTGGGGAGTGGGGGAGGCACTGATGTGCTGCTAAATATTTCATAATGGGTTCCCCTGATTGCTAGTCGTGCCAATTTTCGCGTGTAAATATTCCCACTCTGGTTTATTTCAAGCTTCCAAATGCTGAATGTGGAGTTGGGAGGACATGCAAACAGTTGGTTCTTATGTGCCAGGATAAGCCAGCTGCACACCTTCAGGCCCCGTGTCTTTACCCTCGCAGACTGCCTTTTCTCTGCTCAGAGACGCATCAATTCCCACGGATAATGACATTGATAAGTTCCTGGCTCCAGGGCCAGAACTGACCACTGTGTAATGACCTGGGGGCAGACTTTTGCAGCTAAGACTACAGCATGACTGGCAGGTTGGATGACAACGGGGTCCTTGGTTTCTCCTCCAAGTCCCCCTCCCCCCACCAGCCCATCTCTCTTTGGGAGTGAAAGGTTGAGTGGGTCGGGATGGAGCACCTATGACATGAAGCCATAATGTATCAACAGAGCTTTTACTTCAGACGTCTGGGTGCAGGTGGGCTGAATCCAAAAAAAAGGAGTTAGCCTCGACTAAAGGGAGGGAAGGCTTTTGTCAGCCATTGCTGGCTGCAGGCAGTTTCTGCTGGTGTCAGAGTCCGGTCCTTCTGTCTCCCATCACCAGGTGTCCTCAGGTTATCTAAGCTATGCCGTACTCCAGGTTGCAAGCTTTTTGCAAGATATTCGCTAAGCATGATAAGTTTTCTCTGCCGTTTTATTCTCTTTAACCCTTTCAGGAAGCAGTGTGTCCTGGAGTTACTCCATGGTGCCCAACAAGTTGAGAAAACAGGGACTAGAGTTGGAGGTCGAGGGTATGAAGATGACTCTGTTTAAATGGCACCTGACAATGCTGGCTCAGTGCGCCTTGACCTTGGCCAAAATTCCCCCCAAACTGGGCTCATGGGGTCAGTCTTACACTAGATGTTCTTTGTGCTTCCAAAGTGCTTGTTACTTCCACTATAAACCCACTGGGCCCCGAAATGCTGACTGTGGAGCCGATCTGCCAGCACTGGCAGTGGCAGCAGAAATCAGAGGTTGTCGACACAGCTTTGGTAGTGATTGCCAGCCTGGGTTTCTCCAGAAAGAGGGCCACTTATTCAATCAAGGGGCAAGTCCAAAGGTGGAGGAGTGAGCCAGAGGAATGGATTTGGCAGGAAATAACAGCCCTCCAGCTGGGGTACCCAACACCTGTCATGTGCATTAATTTTCAATGGCCACTGCAGAAGTGTAATGTCTAAGCAGGAAGCATTCATTAAGCAGTGTAGAAGGAAGAGCACTAGAGAGTCCAGATTGAAGATGGGGATTCTGATATTTCTAGACTCACCAAAGGAGGAACGCATGAGGCCAAGAGTGGTAAAGAATTGTAAATGTATTAGGTCATCTGGAAACCAGATGGGCTGAGCCCCCAAATGGCATCCTGACCCAGAGACAGGGAATCAGAGATTTTAAAGGATTTTAGATGGGGTTTTTTTCAGTGTGGAATTCTCTGGGTGGGTCAGGATCTTGGGCAAGTCTGGAGGGGAAAGTAACTGGTCTTAGCAAATAGAATGTTTTGAGTAGAACTCTGTTTTGAGTAGATCTGTCTCCTGTCTAAGTGAAAGGGAATGTCAGTTTTGAAATGATCTAAAGGTTGGTTTCGAAATGATCTAAAGGACAGGAGTATCAATTTGATTATTTGATCAGGCCTAACATTCCAGCCTCTTTGTTTTATGGAATAGGGACGGAGGCCATTTCTTCCATGGTTATTTCCTGCTGATAGGGGACATGGAGATCAAAAGGGGATGGGCGTTGTAGTTGTCTAGAACACTGTATAGATGCCGCCTGGGTGGAGCAAGGAGTTGCAGCAGCATAATTTCCCCAAGAGACTGGTTGGCGAAGGCTCAAAGGGGTTCCTAAAGGAAAAAGGAAAAATGGCGCAGAATACAGGGGTCAAAAACAATGATGCGGAATAGGAATGTCAATGGTCCTCTGAAGGGAAGTAGCCAGGTAGACCAATTTATGTTTTTTAGCCAGTAGTCCCATGAAGTTGATTGACCTCTAATCTTTGTGGCCCTTTCTGTTAATATTTGGATGGCATCCCTGACTCACCCTCAGGTGGGAACGTATGCACAGGTGACTGGGATCCCTCAGCCAGAAACTGGACTTATACGGGCTGCCCACCATTCTTACTAAGTTTGACCGAGCATAAACTAAAGACAAGAGACAAACATTTAAGATGCACGAATCACACGGTTTATTTACCAGAGTCCTGGTGGTTTCCAGAAGCCTAGGCAGGTCACCTGGAGATCCGCGCCGACAGACACACACACTGGACAGGAACACGCCGCTGGAGCACTTCGGTCACGGCCAGTCACGATCTTCGGCTCACGGGCAAAGTAGCAGCGTACTCCGGCAGAATTTCATGCAGAGAGCACGTCAGGTGGAGGAGCCTTTCGTGGCCTCTGACCCGTGCCTCTAGGTCCCTTCTTTTATGGCCAATTCTGGGCGGTCCCGTGTTCCTTCTGGGTATAACCAATGGGTCTTCAGTGTGTCTTATCGGAGGTCTCACAGGCAGCAATTCCCTGACACATTGCTACTTGTTTACAACTTTAGAGATTAACACATGGTAGGGTGTTCACATGTGCGGTCAGCATGTTACAACTTTAAAGATCAGCACCTGCTAGGGCATTCACACACACTCAGGGTTACAACTTCAAAACTACTTCAAAATATGCGCTCTAAGTCAGTCATGCTATGCTTAATTCACACAAAGTGAACACGTTCACTCAAGTTTAAATCATTACACAGTGGTAAGTTCTGGCTCTGGAGCCAGGGACCTTTCAATGTCATTATCCTCTTTGCCCAGTGAACCTGAGAAAAGAGAGTATTTCTTGCCCAGAATAGGGGACAGTTATGGAGGAGATAAGGCATTTATGGTCTATGGTCTAAGTGTTTCCCAAACTTTTGACATATGTCTACCCCTTCTATAATTTTCATCACGCTGAGTACCCCTCATACTCATGAGAACGTAGAAGTAGGCACAGTAAGCACGGTGCAGTGCAAATCCCCACCAAACTCCGGTGCAACGCGTACCCTTACCAGACTCTTCCCGTACCCCTGGGGGAACGCGTACCACACTTTGGGAAACATTGGTCTAAGGTAATGGTTGGCTTTATGGAGTGAGAGTGAAACCGAGGTAGGTGATTGTGAGGGGATGCAGTGGCCCCAGTTGGGCACTGAGGGTAGGAAAAGAGTAGATAAAGGGTGTGTCTAGTAAGATGATGTAAGGTGGCTAATGGCTGTGAGACTAATCCATCAACTCCCATAACAGAGACTAAGGAGGGGATGAGGGTCCTGGTGAACTTGAGGAAGGCAAAATAAGTGACCCCAGTATCAATTAAAAAGGAGATGGGCTTACCTGCCACCATAATTGTTCCCTGAGGCTCTGTTCTGGTGATGTAAGTCTGTGGGCCCTGTCAGGGCCTGGGCAGCTTCAGTCTTCTGTGGCCAGTCCCAGGAGGACTGGGAGCTCCACACCAGGTCCAGAGGGCGGCCATGCTGGACTGGCTGAGGTCTTACCTGGAGGGGCCAGACTACAGTCTGATTTCCAGTGGCCTTCCCTTCCGCCCCTTGGGCAGAGCTCGGGAGTGGTCTCAGGTTTGGGCAGGACGTGGCTCAGAGTCCTTCCTTGTTGCATTTGAAGCAGAGGCTCAGGGGAGGCTTAGCCCCTGACTTACCCTTGTCGGAGGACCGGCACTTCCTTTGGGGTATGTGAGAGCGGTGCCAGGAGCTGAAAGGCCTCCTTCTGGGCCTCAGCCTTGGCCTGATCTCACCTTTGCTTTTTGTTTTGGGTCTTATTGTCTCTATTATTAAAGACCTTAAAGGCCAGGTTGACAGGGTCTTTTTGAGAGGTTTGTGGGCCTGTGTGTATTTTTTGAAGTTTGTGGTGTATGTTGGGGGCTGATTGGCTATAACATGGGTGTTCAGAAAAAGAGGTCCCTCACGGAAGGTGGGGTCCAAGGTGGTAAATTTCTGTTAGGCCTCCATGAGGCGGGAGAGGAAGGGAGCTAGGTTTTCGCCAGGACCCTGAGTGATTTCATTAAGTTTGTCATCGCTGACCGCCTTATAGGCAGCCTTTTGAGTCTGGCAATAGGACAGGTGATTACATGGCTATGGAGCTGGCGCTCTAGAGGACTAACCTGATTGTCCCATCTCGGATCCGTTTGGGGACCATGCCAGAACCAACCGGTTGGCCGTTGTGCCCTGTCTATGGAGAGCATGGGCATGGTGCTGAGCTGCCAGCCATACATGCTCCTTCTTCTCTGGGGTGAGAGAGGAGGACAGGATGACATAGATGTCATGCCAGGTCAGTCATAGGACTGGGTCAGGTACTCAAATTCCTTAGTAAAAATGGTCAAGTTGGTGGAAAAATAACTTCATCTTTTTCCAATCTGGGAAAGGTCAGACATAGAGAATGGGATGTGCACCCGGACTATCCCCTTGGTTCCTGCTCCTTCCCTCAGGGGTAGAATGGGCTCAGGAATAGAAGCGGCTGTTGAGGAAGGCAGTCTTTGGTGGCCCAAGAGCAAGGGTTAGGTGGGGAAAGGCTGTATTGAATCGAGTTCTCAGGATTTGGGCCCTCGGGGGCCTGAAGAAAAGGGGGTTTTTGGTTAGGGGAGGTCTAGATTTGGGGAATCTACTGCAGGTGAGAGAGAGGCACCGAAGGGGGTGAGGGTCACTGGTCTGTTGGGTCAAAAGTAGATTCAGAATCAGAAGTGTTAGGGGTTCGATGTTTTGTGTAAAGAAGAAGGATCTGATTAAGGGTAAAAAAAGACCTGGACATAGGGAATCTCTTTTCCATCGAAGTGACAGCAATTATCTAAATCGCACCATGTGTTAAAATCAACAGTGCCCTTTTCAGGCCCATTGAGACTCATTGCCTAGTTTAGATTGCGGGCAAACAGTTACAAACGAAAATGAGGCTCTTGGACCAGATCTCCATGAGTTTAAAGTGGCCAAGGTTTTTAAGGAGACAGCCAAGAGGGGTTGTTTTAGGGGGTGCGGAGGGAGTGTTCCCCACAATAAGGAGAGAGATAGAGAGTTAGAAACATCGATGAGAGAGAATCATCAATCATCTGCCTCTTGCACACCCCCTACTGGGGATGTGCCCGCAATCAAGGTACGTGCCCTTGACCGGAATTGAACCCGGGACCTTTCAATCCGCAGGCTGACGCTCTATCCACTGAGCCAAACCGGTTTCCAGATGGACTGAGCCCCCAAATGGCATCAGCACCTAGGGATGGGGAGTCAGAGGTCTTAAAGGACTCTAGGCGGGCTTTATTTGTCGGAGAATTTTCTGTGCAGATTGGGATCCTAGGCAAGTCCAGAGGGGAAAGTTACTGGCCTTAGCAAATGAAATGTGGTCTAAGTGAAAGGAATATCACTTAGATGTTTTGAAATGATCTAAAGGTCAGTTTCCCAGGGAGGGGATATCGATTCGATTATTCAATCAGACCTAAAAAATATAGGTGCCACCTACTTTATTGACTGGTGTTTAAGTCAAAGCAATTCAGATTGACAGTAACATACTGAAAATTTCAAAGTACAGTTCATATGGGAGGGGCTGTTGTGTTCAGCATTGTCAGGCAGAATTCACTTTCTAGATCTACTATATAGAGATGGCGAAGGGGGATGCGGGGATTTGGAGGGCATCAGCCAGAATAGGATTGCAGCCTGGGACACTTCTGGTGGCAACAGGCCTCAGGGAAGGAAGCCCCCTAATACTTACTAAGGTCCCGGTCCTTTTCTCATATTTTACCTTACAGTAGCCCTTCAAGGTAACTGTTACTTTCCCACACTAAAGATAAGGAACTGAGGCTCAGAGAGGTAGATTAACCTCTTCAAGGTCACAGAGCTGGTCGGTTACACCAAAGCCCGTGCTTCCCTTGGGGAGGTGTCTTCAATAAGTGGTCAGAAGGAATTGAAAAGGAGGGTTAAAAAGCCGGGATGGAGGAGTCCTATAATAGCAACCTATCGTTTTGTTTGTGTTTGTTTTTGCTTGTCTCGAGGCAACCTTGGGTAGAAATATTTAAAAGCCTATTTCAGCAGAATTTCAGGGTCCGTCTGGTTGTTGTGTAACACCTCATGGCTTGAGGCTGTTGTGAGCTCTTCCTCCTCAGAAACTCCTCTTCTCACTAGGTTACCCCACTCCACCCAACCTGAGCTTTCCTCTGAATCCTTACAGCTCTCACGGGAGGCCTACAGTTACTGTAGACCTGCCTCTGCCCCGTCAGGGCCATGTAAAGTGGGCCAGGCTGAGCTCACCTTGGTGTCCCTGAAGCCTTCTATGAAGAGACGGGTTGGCCTTCTAGAATTTCACTATGGCAGCACTACTGGGGTTTGGGTAGGATAATTTCTGCCCTATAGTACATCCTTGGCCCTGCCTAACAAATGATAGGAGCATCCCTAGCCTTCGTGACAATAAAAAAAAAAAAAAAAATTCAAAAGTCTACACATTTTCACATGCCCCCCACACCCTGTGTAAATCCAGCTGAGAAACTTTTTAGTCCCAAAAGCCATGAAGACCCCTTGGTTAGTTTTTGTCTCTCATCCAGGACTGTCTTCCTTCCCAAGTCCTTCTCTGGACTCCAAAGAGCAAGGCCATTGCTCTGTGACAGGAGGCAGTGGTTTCGGGGATGGGCACCGGGTTGGAGCTCCAGCTCTCATTCTCACCAGATATGTGCTCTAACCACTCGGAACTTCTGTGTCATCGCCTCTAATATTGGTGCCCCTCCAGGCTTGTATAACACCAAGTCCAATGCCAAGTCCAGAGGACACATGAGGGAAGCATTGGTGATGAAGAATGTGGGAAGGTCTCCCTTTGTCTGGGTTCTCCATCTATCGGACTTTTCCTTCACAATACTCATCACCAAAGTAATTGAATTCATGACTTGTTCACTCAGTTATTTACTTTCCCTGTTCCCGCCATTAAACTCTAGTTTCCATGAGGGCAGAGAGCACCTGGGTCCCCCTCGCTCAACGTTGGGCCCCAGGGTATAGTGCCCAGGAGGCACTCAGCAAACAGCTGTCAAGTGGATGAGGACATATAATCACTGCCTTGTCTTTGTTGTCCATAGACCACTGCCTCTGACAGCAAAGTCATACAGAAACCATCTTCCTGGACTCATGGGAGAAGCCAGCATGGAACCATCAACCACTGCAAACGTCTATGAAGTGACCACAGAGTATTACGATGATGACTCAACCCCATGCCATAAAGAAGATGTGAGGGCTTTCGGGTCTCAGCTGCTGCCCCCCTTGTACTCCCTGGTATTTGTCATTGGCCTGGTTGGCAACTTCCTAGTGGTCCTTGTCCTCCTGCAATATAAGAGGCTCAAGAGCATGACCAGCATCTACCTCCTCAACCTGGCCGTGTCTGACCTGCTCTTCCTCTTCACGCTGCCCTTCTGGGTTGACTACGATCTGAAGGATACCTGGAGGTTCAGCGAAGGCATGTGTAAGTTTCTGTCGGGGCTTTACTTCATAGGCCTGTACAGTGAGATCTTTTTCATGATCCTGCTGACCATCGACAGGTACCTGGCCATTGTCCATGCTGTGTTCGCTCTGCGGGCCAGAACTATCATCTTTGGTATCATCTCCAGCCTCATCGCCTGGGTTCTGGCCATCCTGGCTGCCATCCCGGGCTTTTACTTTTCTAAGATCCAGTGGGAGTCCAGTCATTTCACCTGCAGCCTTCATTTCCCTCACCAACACCTAAAACAATGGCAACAGTTCCAGGCTCTGAAAATGAACATCTTGGGGCTGATTCTGCCCCTGGTGATCATGATCATCTGCTACACAGGAATTATAAAGATTCTGCTCAGACGCCCCAATGAGAAGAAGGCCAGAGCCGTCCGCCTCATTTTTGTCATCATGATCCTCTTCTTTCTCTTTTGGACCCCCTACAACCTGACTTTGTTTATTTCTGCTTTTCAAAATGAAATCTTGGTTAATGACTGTGAGCAGAGCAAACAGCTGGACCTGGCCATCCAGGTGACGGAGGTGATTGCCTACACGCACTGCTGCATCAACCCCATTGTCTACGTCTTTGTGGGCGAGAGGTTCCGCAAGTACCTGCGCCAGCTGTTCCACAGGCTCCTGGTCGTGCGCCTGGCCAAATGGCTCCCCTTCCTTCGCACCGAGAGGCTGGAGAGGACCAGCTCCATGTCCCCCTCCACCGCGGAGCAAGAGCTCTCTAATGGGTTCTGACTAAAACCACTGCAAGAGTGGCCTGGCAGGCCCGCTGGCGGAGAGGAGGCAGCTAGGCTGTCCCCCGCAGACCCGGACCATAGACACAGCATGGAAAGACGGACACCCTCTAGGGCTGAGGTGGTCTTAGACTAAATCACCTCTGGGGCTTGAGTCTTCTCCATGAACTTCTCCCTGAAAATGAATGAGTGAACTGGAGAAGATTCCAGAAGACCAGACAAAGGGTGCCAGTGAAGGGCTTGGCCCCAAAAAGGGTTTCCGATTTGTGAACATTCACATTTGCAAACAAAGCCACTGAGCATCCCCTCTTCTCTATCCCCACCACCAGTGAACTTGCAAAGAGTGATTTCCCACCCATGACTTAGCTCAGAGCCTGGAGCCAATCAGGAGCCAGCAGCTGCCTCCCCTGCAACCCCCGCCCCACTGCAGGGTTTGGGCTCCTGGAAACCCTGAGAAACACAGAACTCGTGATGGAAGAACTTGAGTCCTAACGGGAAATAGGATTGGGAAGCTGCTGTTGGCAGTGGAACTTCCCTTCAGGAGGATTTTTGTGTCCACAAATAACAAGCAGTTGAGGCAGTGGTCTCCACACAGACCACGTGGGTCATGTGTGTCCTTGTGGAAACAGCCATAGAAGGGAGGGGAGTCATTATTCCCATGACCATTCCTTTCTTCCTGAATATTTCTGGAATCTCCCTTCCCTGTGAGTCAGGTGCTGGGGCAGGAGATTCTGATGGCTTTATGGCAGAAATTACTAACAGGCTAAAGGAGGCTGGCTTGCTTTTCTTCCTCTGGATCTCTGGCTCCCACCTTGTGCCCATCACTAGAAAAACGACCAGTGATGGTGTTGAGGCTGGAAGACAGGAGACTGTCTACAGGCAGCATGGGGTGGGGACTCTGTCTTGATGTAGAGAGTTGAGAGGGACCTTAACTCAAACTTATTTACCCTAAATGTCTCTAACACTTCACCACTCACCAGGCACCTCCCATTTATCATGCTCTGTTCCCTTGTTCCTGAAATTTGTAATTCCTTAAAAACCATTTTTCCAATAACAGAAATTGTTTCTAAAAAATGCTTTAAAACACAAAGGGGAAAAAACTCGGACATCAAAATCACCCACAAATCCCACTTCCTAAACGCAACTGCTGTACATTTTTTGTATACTTTTCGTTTGTTTTTTCTCTGGTGTGTGTTTATGATTATAACCAAGATGGACTTTGATACTCACCCTTCTACTCTTGTTGTTCTTAAGTAGTAGTGTGTTTGATTGCTCTTTCAGGTCAATAAATTATTTCAAAGCTTTGTTTTGGTGCATGCACTGAATTCTATGGAACAGATACACTTGAACTTGCCTATTTTCCTTTCTTTTTGCTTACACAAATCAATTCAATCCCACACGGCAACTGAGGACCTACTCCAGTCAGAGCAAACCTTGGGAAGCACAGGTACAGGATGGAGGCCTCCTGTCGGAGAGCCCTCTGCTCAGTGAGGTAGACAGACACGGGGACACCAACAGAGCCCATGTGGGATGGGTGGGACAGCCATGGAGCCCATGGTGCCAGGACAGCTGAGGGAAGGAAGGAATGCACCCTAAGAGCCTGGGCACCCCACCTACAGCACAGTGACACCACTGGGCTGGCCTCTCTCTTTTTTAGACATGCTCTTACCAAGCCACCTTCCCATTCAGGTGCAGACCTACTATGTGTTTTCTTAAATGTTTCTATTGATTTCAGAGAGAGGAAGGGAAAGAAAGTGAGGGATAGAAACATCAATGATGAGAGAAAATCATTGATCGGCTGCCTTCTGCATGCCCCACACTGAGAATCGAGCCAGCAACCTAAGCACTGATTGGGAATTGAACCGTGACCTTCTGGTTCAAGGGTTGATGCTCAGTCGCTGAGCCACACTGGCTGAGCAGGGGACCTGCTATGTTTGAAGGTTATCTTTTTGCAAAGAAACTGGTACCTTGAAGGGTTAGCAAACTTTAGACTGGGGAAAAGGAAGTCACACTGCCCTAGGTTTTCTTGACCCAGCAATCCCACTTCTGGATATATATCAAACAGAAATCCGTGTACCTTTGTTTATTACTGAATTATCCACAATAGCCAAGGGCTGGAAATAACCTGTTAGCAGATGAATGGGGGAATGGAATGACCCAAAGCAAAAGTCCCATTCTGAAGTTTTTAATGTGTGTCATTTTCTTTTATTTTTTCTGTGTTTATTTTTTTGTGGTAAGATACACATAAAATATACCATCTTAACAGCTTTTAAATGCACAGTTAAATGGTAGTAAATACATTTATAATGTGCAACCACCATCCAACTCCAGAATTCTTTTCTTTTTTTAATATATTTTATTGTTGTTTTTTTTACAGAGAGAAGATAGAGGGATAGAGAGTTAGAAACATCTATAAGAGAGAAACATCAATCACCTGCCTCCTGCACACCTCCTACTGGGGATGTGCCCACAACCAAGGTACATGACCTTGACCAGAATCGAACCTGGGACCTTTCAGTCAGCAAGCCAACGCTCTATCCACTGAGCCAAACCAGTTTCGGCTCCAGAATTCTTTTCATCTTGTAAAACTGAGAGTCCATACCATTAAAAAATAACTTACCCACCCCATCCCCAGGCCCTCATAGAATCATGGGACCACGCAGTATTTGTCCTTTTGTGAATGGCTGTTTCACTCAAGGTTCATCCATCTTGTAGTCTACATCAGAATCACCTTCTTTTTTAAAGATGAGTAATATTCCATGGTACGTTTATACTACATTTTGCTTATCCATTTATTCATTGATGGATACTTGACTTGCTTTCATATTTTAGCTATTGTGAATAACACTGCTATGAATATGAAGTACAAATATGTCTTTGAGACTCAGGTCTTAGACATCCCAGGAACTACAAGCTTGAGGTAGCTTACAGTTTCAACATTAGACTGTAGTACATTCCTTTCCAAGTCACTATATCTTTGCAGAGCAGTTTCCGGTGGTTTGAGAAAAGGGAGCAGGAACTGAGGGTGACAGTATCCAGGGGATTCCAAGATTTGAGAATGGAGCTGTGCCCAACAGGTGCACATATCCCATTGATACCAATTGTTTAAAAATAAAATATTATGTTTTCTTCCAATTTGTGTGTATTTGCACACAGCTATACACAGAAGCACTTAGGTTGTTTGGATCTAACCACTTAACTAAGTGGAGCAGTTTGCTGTTTCTTTTGACCTTAGGGCCCTGAGGAGAAAAGACGGAGATGGGAGGGACTCTAAGAACTGAGAACGTTGGCGCTCCTCTGGACTAAGGACTTGCTTAGAAGCCGGAGTGTATGTGATTGTGGGAGCTGGCAAGAGTCTGTGCAGGCTACTGCCTGGCATCCAAGACTGGGAGGGAATCTCTGTGGGTCAGCCACACAGGCAGTCAGGGAGAAAAGCCTGGACCACAGCGAGGACACAGTGGAACCTGGCAGGACTAACCGCAATGCCCGTGGACAATTAGGCCTCATGAGGACAAAGTGTGTGTGTAGTGACCTGCGGGGGAAGTTGCCCTTACCCATGCTGATGCCAGGCACCCAGCCCAGGACACAGGAGCAGCAGCAAAGCAGTGGGACCTGAGTCACAAGAGCAGACAGCAGGTGGACTACAGTGGGTGGAAGCCACCATGGGCCCGGCGCCTGCTTGCATCTTCAGAACATGACATGGCTGCTTCACTCTTACAAATGGCTCACTAATTATCTCTCCTGGAGGACACTCACATGGACCCTTATAGGCCAGGGCTTCTGGGAAATGTCGGTCCAGCTTAACTAGACTGACACTGGGCAAAGCCACCAGAAAGAGTGATGTTCACTTTCCTCTGCACCCTCTTTCAGTGCTATTTTTTTTTTTTAAGAATTCATGTGTGTTAAAAACCCAATGAGGAACAATTGGTGATTTTTATGCAAACACTAAAAAATTCTTTTTAAAAAAATATATTTTATTGATATTTTACAGAGAGGAGGAAGGGAGAAAGATAGAGAGCTAGAAACGTCGACGAGAGAGCAACATCTACCAGCTGCCTCTTGCATGCCCCCTCTTGGGGATATGCCCACAACCAATGTACACGTCTTTGACTGGAATCGAACCTAGACCCTTCAGTCCGCAGACCGACGCTCTACCACTGAGCCAAACCAGTTTCAGCTCAGTACTATCTTAAAAAAAAAAACAACAACAAAAAACCCCCACATTATAAGAAAATCTATTCTTTGTTAAGAAAAAAAGAAGTGACGAAAGAGAGGGATGAGGGGAGGGAAGAGCAAGGGGAAAGTTGAGGAATGAGTGACAGAGAAAGGAAGATGAGAAGCTGTTTCTGAAAAGAACAAGTTTGGGATGAGCATGTCAGAATGAGGGTGTGGTGTCGGTGGAGACCCTGAAACATGACACCTCTGGGAACCAGAATGTTGGGTAGGATTTCCACAGTGTGCATGGGAGCCACCCGGCACCCGGGGTGGGAGGGATGAGCTGGCAGATGGTCAAGAGCGAAAAGCCACCAACAAATATTGAAGTTGAGCCTGGCCAGCGTGGTTCAGTGGTTGAGCATTGACCTCATCTATGAAGCAGGAGGTTGCGGTTCGATTCCTGGTCAGGGCGCATGCCCGGGTTGGGAGCTCCATCTCTAGTGTAGGGTGTGCAAAAGGCAGCTTATCCATGATTCTCTCTCATCATTGATGTTTCTATCTCTCTTCCTCTCTCTGAAATAAATAAAAAAAATTTTTTTTTAATATATTGAGTTTGAGTTTACTATCAGGAGGTGACACACACTTTGGCCACAAGCTTTCTAAGATGGTATTTATATGCCAGGAGACCCTGGATAACGTGCCTCTGAACTTCACTCTTCATATTAATAGAAAAGCTAAAATAGTGGGAGTTGCCGAAACTGGTTTGGCTCAGTGGATAGAGTGTAAGCCTGTGGACTGAAAGGTCCCAGGTTCGATTTTGCTCAAGGGTATGTACCTTGGTTGCAGGCACATCCCCAGTAGGGGGTGTGCAGGAGGCATCTGATGGATGTTTCTCTGTCATCAATGTTTCTAACTCTCTATCCCTCTCCCTCTCTGTAAAAAATCAATAATATATATATATATATATATATATATATATATATATATATATATATATATATTTTTTTTTAAATAGTGGGAGTTATAAAGGCTCCATATAAAGTCTTTGTCCTGTGGTACTAATTGCTCAGAACCCTCCTGTCCCCACAACTCCTATTGCTGAACCTCCTACTGCTCATCCCCACCACCACCACCACCACCCTTGGGTATCCCAGGCCTCTTTCTGCCTGGTAACAGAATGAAGCACACTGAGTGGGTTGCTGCAGAGCTGCAAATGGGGATTTAATAACTGAACTGTCCATGAGGAGCTGCTGCCTCAGAGTGGCCCCCATATTTTATTTTTACTTCTAACCAAGTTTTCTGAAAAGGAAGTGTGAGTGCCTTTTCTTTGAAACAGTGTCACACTTCAGTGATTTCCTTGTATTACTTTGATGCCCAAGCCACCTTCAGGAGGCTGATGCCGTGGCCACTCACACCAGACATCACTGGGGTCTCTCAGGATGACTGCTGAGCCCTGCAGGGCTGCTTGATTCTCTACTTGGTTCCCGAGAAGGAGAGAAAAAGGAGAAGTCACCCATATAACTCCGATTCTGAATACGTGTCTTTGCAAAATTGCAGAAGTTCAAGCAGCTTTGTACTTCTGCTTTGTCAAAATTCGGTCTTCTTTATTTTCGCCAGCAAGCAAGGCTGGGAGTTGTCCTGGAAGTAAATAGAATGGCGTTACTAAATGTGACCACAGAGAGGCTGCAAGGATGTGGCCCACAGCGGTGCCTGTTCTGAGAGAAAATGAGAAACTTCCTGGAGGGCCAGCATCCATTTAAAGCGATGAACAAAATAGACTGCTGCTTCCTGCTTTCTTGGACACCTCGGATACACTGAAAGTAAAAGGGGGAACAAACAAGAAGCAAACAAAACAACAAAACAGAAAACCCCAGGGGATTGGTCAAATAGATCCAGTAATGATGTTCTGCAGCCGGCTTGTAGCAGTCACAGAACCAATTGTGTGATCTCTTTGCCAACTCCTTAGTAAGTCATATAGCATTGGGGTCTTGCAACTGGACATGGTTAGCATATTTACACCAGAGAAATGGGCAAGGCTGCAAATCAGGGCTGGGGTTTTTCATTTTTATTTTTTGTTCGTTTTCGGTTCTGTTTTTTGCTTCTTTTGAGAGACAGTGATTAAACGTGAGGACCCCACTGTTTGTAATATATTCGTGAAATGGAATATTAAGCTTTACCAATATTAACATTACAGAAGAATGTTTCATGATAAAATAGTATGTGTAAGGGAAAGATCAACTTAGACCCTCACTTCACACAACACTCAAAGATTAACTCAACAAAAGTCAGACTCAGATGTAAGAGCTAAAACAAACCTTTAAAAGAAGGCAGGGGGAAATCTTCAGACTTTGAGCTAGGCAAAGATTTGCCAAACGCAATACCAAGTGCATGGCTCATAAATGGGGAAAGACTGAGAAAGTGGACTTCATCAAAATTCAAAACCTTTGCACTTGCAAAGATACCATTAAGAAAATGAAAAGACGGGAAATAGACCAGGAGAAAATATTTGCAAAACATATATCTGATAAAAAATACTTATATCTGAAATTCACAAAGAACTCATAAAACCTAAATGTAGTCACAAGTCAGGAAGAGGAAGGTAGAGGGAGAATTTGCTACTGAAGAAGGAAGGCAATGCAACAACAAAAGCAGAGATTAGAGTGAGGGGGGTCACAAGTCAAGGAATATGTCAGCCAAGAGATATTGAAAAAGTCAAAGAACAGATTTTCCCCTGAAGCCAGGAGGAGGAACAAGGCCTGCCAACACCTTGATTTTAGCCTCATAAGATTTGTTTTAGACTTGTGGCCTCCACAACTGCAAAAAAATAAATTTATGTTGTTTTAAGTCACTACATTTATGTTCACTTGTTACAGCAACAATAAGAAACTAATACAGACACCCTGGTCACAATCTCCATCCTTCCTGGAGCTGGTCATCCAATCACCATCCATCACTTTACTCCTTCTCCATCCAGACACTCGATCCCAAGCTGTCCTCGTGGCATCTATTATTTTTAATATTTGAAATTTTATTTCAAGAATTTCTTGACAGCTATTGAATGTTGCAAGGGTAGAGTCAAAACTCACTTGTGACTTTCATTTCCACATTTGACCTTTTAGGAGGTTGAAAGACTATTCAGATGGTCATTTTGATGTGGCAATATCCCCTGCGATAGGCTAACCAAAAGCCATCCAGCCCCCTTTGCAGTCTTCTATTGATAGTAACTGGGAACTTGCTTTCTTTTAAGAATTTACAAAGAGAGTGTGCCCTTGTTCAGGTCAGCCAATCTCTAACGAGCCTGAGACCCAAGAACCACAACAGATGTTGAGAACAGAGGAGCATCTGAAAAACAAAAAACAAACAAAAAAACAGGATCAGGCCGAAACCGGTTTAGTTCAGTGGATAGAGCATCGGTCTGTGGACTGGAAGGTCCCGGGTTTGATTCCGGTCAAGGGCATGTACCTTGATTGCAGGCACATCCCCAGTGGGGATTGTGCAGAAGGCAGCTGATCGATGTTTCTCTCTCATTGATGTTTCTAACTCTCTATCCCTCTCCCTTCCTCTCTGTAAAAGAATCAATAAAATATATATATTAAAAAAAGATCAGAATTGAAACCTCATTTCTAACCACTCACATCTAGAACATTTGACCAACTACTTCATATGAAGGGGCTTCTGAGTTATATGTGTGGCCATTGTTGAATGTGTGCCCCAACTGGTTATTATTTTAACCCAGAGGTAATTTATCCATCGTATTCTTTTGATTCTCCCCAAGTGTTGGGAGAGTGGGGAAAGAGGAGTAGAGTTCCTTTGTTTTCCAAGTCTAGAGATATTCAGATCTTTGCAATCAATTTCCCAGAAAAGTGTCGCAAGGTTGGTTATTATTGATCTAGTTGTAGGGTACGTCTTTCCCACTTTTGATGTAGTTGTTTCCCCTGAACTGCTTTCCATCACAGATCTTACCATCTAGTTCTTGTGCATGATTAATGTTTTAAGTATGAGAGCATGAATTTACTAACTTTCCTATGAAATCTCATCTTGTTGGTTTCAGTTCGGCAGCCCACTTTATCAAGATCCATTGGAATCTTCATCTTTGCTGTTCACCTTTGCATTGCAGTCATGACCCATGTTCTCCCTCTCAAAATTGACAAGCTAAGTGCTTCATGGAAGGTTACTGTGTCAAGTGTGATAAAATCAGCTCTGTAAGAAAACTAAAAATTTGAGCTGTATTCACTTTCTCTTCCTTGAGGAGGTCAAAGGTCAATGCAGCAGAGATAGGAGTAGTACAAAGTTTACTGGCTTAGGAGCCATGATTACAGAGCAGAGGATCCTGGCGTGTACTCACCCCTGTACACAAAGAGCAAAGAGAAGAGAACTTCTGTGAAAGAAGGGGATCTAGGAGGGGAGAACCAGCCCATCGAAACGAAGAGCAGGAAGAGTGGACACCAAGACTGCTTGAGGTGCCTTGTAACTACTTGCACGATGTTAAAGTTGTTATCTGCTCTGTTTTCAGGTCCCGTGGAGTGAAGGAGAGAAGGAACCTCAGCAATTTGAATCAACTCATAGAGAAAGGAAGCAGAGGCATAAAAGTGAGTGTGGGCAGAATGCAAGGCAATTGAGGGAGGAAAGGGGTCGGTGGATACCCAGCTCAGACCCTTAGGCAGAGCCATCCCTGACCCCGCACAGGTGGAGAGCAGCAAGATAGGATGGAAAGCAAAGGTCTCTAAACTTTTTTAAAAATATATATATATTTTTTAATTGATTTCAGAGAGGCAGGGAGAGGGAGAGAGAGATATATAAACATCAATTATGAGCCGAAGCCGGTTTGGCTCAGTGGTAGAGCGTCGGTCTGCGGACTGAAAGGTCCCAGGTTTAATTCCGGTCAAGGGCATGTACATTGGTTGTAGGCACATCCCTGGTAGGGGGTGTGCAAGGGGCAGCTGGTCAATGTTTCTCTCTTGTCGATGTTTCTAGCTCTCTATCTCTCTCTTCCTCTCTGTAAAAAATCAATAAAATATATATTTTTTTAAAAAACATCAATGATGAGAGGGAATCCTTGATCAGCTGTCTCCTGCATGCCCCCTAATGAGAATCAAACCATAACTTCCTGGTTCATAGGTCAACGCTCAAACACTGAACCATGCTAGTTGGTCAGGTCTCTAAACTTTTGATGACAGGCTGCTGTCAATAAGTGCTGGGCAAGTATCTCCAATGTGGGAATACTCATTTATTTATGATGACATATGCTCCACTTTTCTTAGCTGTGTGACCGTGGGCAGCACTTCATTTTCTCTCAGCCTTGGTTCCCCCATCTGGGAGGTGGATATTGACCTCAGTATTCACGACAGGGGATGTGTAGAGCCTCAGAGGTTCAGAGATACTTATACCATACAAGGGAGTGTGTGACATCTGGGGATCAATAAAAGCTCATGTCTCTAATTATGACCAAGGAGAAAGGAGGAGGGGATTCGGGAAGTCCTGGTCCTCAGTCTAGCTCAGTCCTCTGTGGCCTGAGCCACCCATTTTCCCTCCCGGGCTCCAGTTTACAACAGGAAGCCATTGGGCCCAGCACTGACATGGCAGAGGAAGCTGTAGACAGGGGGGTTAGGTCTGCACCGAAAGACATTGCGAGAGTTTAAGCCATTGTATTGCTCTCTCTCACAGAGAACAGTGTGTTGGTGTCAGCCCCAAGGGAGTGGTTAGATTCTCTTTTCTAGGGTAGAAGTATGTAACATAGGGTCAGGGTGTGGGTGCGCCAGATGGGCAAGCAGAGGGAATAGGGGAGGACGTGAGTGTGTCAAAGGAGGCAAGGGAGGAGAGTGCACAGGTGAGTCAGATGGAGAGGAATTCTTATCTTGCAGAGGCCAGCTGTCTGCCCCACGCTATGGGAAAAGGATATAACAACGTATATTTCAGAAACATGTCCAAGCAGGAGACATTAGGGGTACTTCATCCTAACAGGGGGAACAATGATCAGGGATGTCCTGAGTCCTTGTGGGGTGAATAACCTGGTTCAGACTCAGTCAGATAAGCCTTCAGCAATGATCACATGATTTAATCAATTAGACTTTATATTCCCTGTCTCATGCACGTGACCAGTTTAGGGTATGAGTTGTCATTTGCTACATTAACACAAGAAACACCTAAGGTTTGCTATCCTAAAATTATAAAACTATTTATTATCTGGCATAATCCTGTAGGTGCTGAAGGGTTCTTCCCGGTCACATGGCATTGACTGGGTGCCAAGAAGGCTGGAAAGTCCAGAGTCACCCGGTGTTCATATTTAGCCCCCCTCTTATGCTATCATTCCCCTCCCCGTCCATGTGTAATATACGCATTATTTTCCTGGTCGATGAGGAGGAAGTGGTAGATACCATGTCCTGCATACTTTCTAAATACTTCAGGGTGTATTTCCTAAGAACAAGGAGATTCTTTTGTGTAGCCACAGAACAATTATGGAAATCAGGAAACTTAACATCCATCAGATCCACAGTCCATAGTCACATTTTGCCAATTGCCCTAAAACAGCCCGTGGCAAGCTATCTTCCCAGGATCCAGGTCCAACCTGGGATCCTGCTTTGTGGCAAGCTGCCACGTCTCTGCTTTCAGCCCATTTTCACCTGGAAGAGCCCTGAGCCTTTCTTGGTCCACACCTGCTCTTTAGACAAGTGGATTTCTGTGTGAGGGCTGGGGGTGTTTAGGGCCATCTCCTTCCTGCCACACCCGCTGCCTGCCATGAGAGTCCATTAGTCTATTTGCTCTTTGTCCCTAATCCTCCTGGGGGGTAGACCAGGAAGCTCCACTGAGCAGCCTCACCCTGAGGCTAAGAGAAGACACAGGGAATGGAAAGTATTCCTCTTATGTTGTTTTCTTGTGACTTCTTTCCAGCCAGGAAAATGTGATTCCGGTAACCCATGCTTGTTCCCTTTCCCTTTAACCACATTTTGTTACAAAAACAATATGCTGGCCATCATAAAGGGAACTTTGCCACAAGGGATTTCCTCTGTGAACCTGTTTATTTTGACATGTGCCGGTCTAGCGATGCATTTTGGATTTTTTTTTATATATATTTTTATTGATTTCAGAGTAGAAGAGAGAGAGAGAAAGAAACATCAATGATGAGAGATCAATGACCAGCTGCCTCCCTGCACACCCCCTATTGGGGATCGAGCCTATAACCTGGGTATGTGCCCATGACCTCCTGCTTAATAGGTTGACGTTCAGCGGCGCTAGCAGTGCATTTTATACACTTGAAGCCACTGTGCTATGCTTGTGTTCTTTGCTTTTTCACATTTTCTAAAATCTGATTGTTCCCTGTCACCCCCTCCTTGCAGGACACTCAGAATAAGGTGGAGGCATGACCTTGAGTGGCTTGGGAGACCCCTGCCTGTTCTCACCCCAACACGTGGCTCTTGTGCTCCACCCCAGACCACCAGGCTCTCTCAGCTGTGCCTTTCCCTGCCACTGATCATAGTGCCACCTGTTAAATGTCTCTCCGGGTGGCCTAAGCATCACCTCCTGCTCTCACCACCCTAGCCGCAACCCCAGACCAGGCCAGTCCCTCTCACTGATTCCAAGTAGCTGCTACCACTGTTTTGTAAATGGGCTCACATGCCTGCCTCCCCTGCTGGACTGTCATTTCCTTGGGGTTTCAATGTCCCCAGTACCAGGCTTACCACATGGAGGTACCCCCAAAACTCTGGGGGTGAATGAGACAGCTGTGAGGATCAGTATCAGAACCCTTTTACCCTGGTTTCACTTCTAAGCATAGCACTCATTTCTTTTGAGCACCATCACACTTGCTGTGCCTCCCCCCCACCCCCACCCTGCATCCCCGCCGGCTTCACCCCCTGGTCTGACAGCTCCAATTTGGATTCCAAGTCTGTTTAACTCTAACAAAGTTCTTTGCTTGATCAAACTTAAATCGGGCTCCTGAACCTTCTCCTAGGCCCATACATCAGGGCACTTCTTTGTAAAAATCGGTTTTTATCAAGAACCCTGCAGAGTGGTTGTAGTAAGTACTTCCACCCTCGATATCTGATTACCCTTAGCCCCTGACTGGGTTCCTCAGGCTCCACCAGCCCATGTGAGGTCCGGCCGCCCTGACCAGCCTCAGCAAGAGTCCTGTTACCCTGCTTTCGCCAGAACAACCCCCACCCTCCTGGTGTTTCCTTGCAGTAATTTTCCATGCACTGCCCCCCCACCCATTCCTGGGTTATTAATTCCCACTGCCTTCCTCACTGCAGTGGTCCCTGCACCCTTGGTGATGGTGTCAGTGAACTTGATCCCCTCTAACAATTCCATCTCCCCCTGGGGCCATCTGTGTGAAAAGGGACACTACCTTTCTGCCCTCGAGTTTCTTGGCCTCAAATCCTTTGGTCTCCCCACCCTTCAGCCACCCACACTACAAACCTTGTCACCTCCAGAATCTGCCTTACCAAGAAATCTTTAACTTAGAATCTCCCTCTCTGACCACAACTTCCTACCGTTCCCACCCCTCTCACCCTCCCTCAGTACATCTCTCCCTCCTGTTTTCCACTCTGTTAAGATCTCTGGCAACTTGGACCTGCTATTTTTATTATTATTATAATTACTAGGGGCCCAATGCATAACATTCGTGCAAGGGGCTTGGCCTTTGCGGCCCCATCTTTGTCCAGAAGGTCGTTTGGCTGTCCGGTCTAATTAGCATATTATGCTTTTATTATTATAGATAATTATTATCAGCCCCATGAGGTCTTTTTGTTTTGTTAATCCTCACCCAAGGATATTTTTTCCTTTGATTTTTAGAAAGAGTGGAAGGGAGTGGTTGAGAGAGAGAGAGAAAAAAACATCCATGTGAGAGAGATGCATCAATTGGTTGCCTCCCTCAGGGTGGAGCCTGCAACCAAGGTGTGTGCCCTTGACCAGAATCGAACCCACAACCCTCAGTCCAAGGGCCAACACTCTAACCAAGGAGACAAACAAGTCAGGGCCTCATACTGTCTTGACTTAATTCTTCCTCCAACCAGACACATGGTCACTCCCTCAGTCCATCTGGTCCCAATACAATCTACACACTACCCTTCCGTCATCTCTGCCTCAAGGAACCCTGCCTCTCTCCAGCAATTCCACTTCTGTATTTATGCTCAGCCTTCTAGGGAAATTCACCCACATGTGAAGACTCCACAGAATCATGGTTTCCAATGTCAAGTCCTGGATCTGCCACTTCAGGCCACGAAATGCTTGTTACTCCATCTCTGCAAGGTTTGGCCTCCTCACCACCAAGTGGAAATCAAGGACACCTGGCTCTCCGGAGCGCAGAGGAGGGTCGGGGCGGGCATGCAGCACACTGTAGTAAATGTTAGCGACAGCAATTGCCATCATTGCTGACGGCCAGCCCTCCCCAAGAGGGCAAGGGGAAGTTTCTCTGAAATACTCACAGCTGGTCCAAGCCTCCAAATTCCTTCTCCAGCCCCTCATCCCGCCTCTTCCGCGATCATTCACCACTCAGCTCCTCCTTCATGGGGGAGACAAAGCCATTGGCATAGGTCTCGTTCTCATTTGTCCACATTCTCTGCCCATTCCTTGCTCCATGTTGAGGATGTGCTCTTACCCTGGCCCTGTCCAGGGCTGATTCCCTTCCTCGGCCTTCAGGTGCCAGCCTTGCCCCCATGTCAGCTTCCATCAGCGGGCCCCTCACTGTCTTGTGCCTTCGACCTCTCCAGTGGCCCCATCCTTCCAGCAACAAAAAGCAAGCACTTAAAGAGACGTCATTTCTGAGAAGATGGAGTCAATATCGTTTTCCTGTTCCCTTCTCTAAGTACAACTAAAAACCCAGGACGTTATATATAAGACAAACATAGGAAAACTGAAAGGTGGAGAGAGGAAGACAGACTGACTACGGATCCTAGCACTAGAGGAAGTGCATGGTGGTGAGTTACCTGAGTCTTCTTTTTCCCTTATCCATCCCCAAATTGGAGCCGAAGAAGCCAGCAACCAGGAGACACCAACAGAGAAGGAGGCAAAAAGCCCTGCTAGGGCCGCCATAACGAAACACCACAGATTGGATGGCTTTGGTATTGGGATAATGCTCGTCTAATAGATGTGAGGTAGGTAGAAACTGCTCCTTGCTCTTTGATTTTTGAGAAGAATTTAAGAAGGGTTGGTATTAATTCTTCTTTAAATGTTTGGTAAAACTCACCGCTTAGCCACCGGGTCCAGGACTTTTCTCAGTTCAGAGATTTTTTGATTACTCACTCGATCTCTGAACAAGAATACCAAAGCCAGACGAAGAGACAAGAACACCACAGACCAATATCCCTTATGAGTATTTACTCAAAAATCCTCAACAAAACATGAGTAAATCAAATTCAGCAGCATATTAAAAGGAGTATATACCATGACCAACTGGGATTTATTCCTTGATCGCAGCTATGGGTCAACACCCACAAAACTCAGTCAACATGATATACACCATTCAGGCACTGCAGCCCCAGTGTTAATGAATCATTACAGGCTTTTCTGCTTGCTATGTGCGTCTTCCACATTTTACATTCTCATCAGCATGTGATCTGTTCTGACTAAACGGATCAGCTGAGATTGAATTAATTCATTAATTTTAGCAAAAGCATGAGGATGTGCGTGCGGATGGACGGACCTCTGATTCACAGCTGGCGGAGGTGCGTGGATGCTTGCCCCCTCTCTAGAGGGTGTCTTTCTCTAACTATATTTTAGATTTTAAAATTGTTCAAACCTTTTGATCCAGGAACTTCATTTCCAGATAGGACCCTAAAGAATTAATCAGAGCCGAAACCGGTTTGGCTCAGTGGTAGAGCGTTGGTCTGCGGACTGAAAGGTCCCAGGTTCAATTCCAGTCAAGGGCATATGCATTGGTTGCGGGCACGTCCCCAGAGGGGGGTGTGCAAGAGGCAGCTGGTCGATGTTTCTCTCTCATCGATGTTTTTGGCTCTCTATCCCTCTTTCCTCCTCTCTGTAAAAAATCAATAAAATATATTTTTAAAAATATTATTAAAAATAAAAAGAATTAATCAGGGCCCTAACTGGTTTGGCTCAGTGGATAGAGCGTCAACCTGTGGACTAAAGGGTCCCAGGTTCAATTCTGGTCAAGGGCATGTACCTTAGTTTCGGGCACATCCCTAGTAGGGGGTGTGTAGGAGGCAGCTGATCGATGTTTCTAACTCTTTCTCTCCCTTCCTCTCTGTAAAAAAAAAAATAAATAAATAAAAAATAAAAATAAAAATCTATAAAATATATTTTTTTAAAGGATCAGGGATAAGTGTGCAACAATATTCAAGTTCTACTAGCATTCATACTGAAAAGTGAGAGAGAGCTTAACCACCAACAGTACGTGTCTGACTGACTAAATCAATCATGGTTTACCCGTGTGATGAACTGTATGTGGTTATTACAAATTATTTGAGAGAATTGGAATAATATAGGGAAATACAATGCCATGCTAAGTGAGAAAAATGGAAAACAATTTGATTTCAGTTTCATCTAAATTGAAGCTAAAAGGAAATACTTCCAATTATAAGTGGTTATTGCTGAGTTGTCTTATTGATTGGGGGTGAAGTCTTGTTTTTATTTTTGTGGTAGTTCTCTAAGTTTTTGTTCGTAACTGTTTATTTCCTTTCTAATGGTTTTCATTTATCATGAAATATTTCAAACATTCAAAAAATAGAAAGAAATGAGCAGATATACATTAGGTCTCTACCTCATACAATAAAAAAAATTAATTCCAGTTAATTCGTTCATTCCAGAATGTGGTCCAAAAATATGAAAAGCAAAACGGAGAGACTTTGAAAAGAGAACATAGAAGACCCTCTCTGATCTCAAGGTAAAGACCTCTCCTGCTGACCTCTTTAGCAAGACACGCGCTGTTTCAATATTCCCGCCTAACAAGCCAGCCCAAAACTCAGCGGCTTAAAGCAGCAACCAGCTTTTCCTGTTGACCATTCTGCAGTTGAGCAGTTTAATCTGGGCTCGGGGGCAGTCCTGAAGGTCTTTCCTGGGCTCATTCATGTCACTGTGGCCGGCTGTCAGGTTACCTGGGGACTGGCGTTGGCTGGTCACAGGGTGTCTGGGCCACATGTCCATCATCAGGAGGCTGCCTGAGCTCATGTACCTGGCAGCCGACAGAGTTCCAAGCCTCTGAGCTCAGAGCTCCCACAGCCTCACTCCCATCGCACTCCCTTGGCCAGAGCCGGTTCTGAGAGCCCAGTAGGGTAGCGATAGGTCCTCCTGCTGACCGGAGGAGCTGTACAGACATTGCACGGATGCAGGAACGCAGGGAGTGGAAAGATCGTGCCATCTGTGCAGTCAGCCATGAGGAATAAAATGCACAAACCATAAAGGAAAAGATTGATAGTCTGAACACATAAAATTAAAACTTCTGTATGAAAAATGATACCGTATATGTAGTACCTTTATAATCATAAAACAAAATTAAAATAAAGATTTCAGGATACTGCACTTTTTTTTTTTTAAACACTGAAGAAAATATCTATGTAAAAATCTGATCTTCCAAAGTGGGGAAGTTATTGGATCAATAATGTCTTTATATTTGGATGCTTTCTCCTCAGATAGGCATATTACAAGACTCAGTCAAATAGTAAAGACCACCTCCTGCATTTGAAAAGGAATTCCTTCCACAGAAATTCGTATTACACATCTATTATACGATATACAATAAATTGTGTCTATTTAAAATTATAAGTGCTGCCTTAGCCGGTTTGGGCCAGTGGATAGAGCATTGGCCTGAGGACTAATGGGTCCCTGGTTCAATTCCGACCAAGGGCACATGCCCAGGTTGCTAGCTCAATTCCCAGTAGGGGGTGTGCAGGAGGCAGCGGATCAATGATTCTCTCTCATCATTGATATTTCTATCTCTCCCTCTCCCTCCCTCCCTGAAATCAATAAAAATCTATTTTAAAATAAATAGGAAATGAGAAATAAATGCATAATTAAAAAATAAAATTACAAGTGCTTCTTCATCTTAATTCTTCTCATTCCAGGAAGATTTTTGAATTAATCACCAGAATCTTAGAGGTCTCTTGTTAAAGAAGCAGGAACATTGAGAGGATTGAGCTTTCCTGTCTTCAGAGAGAGTGAGTAAGAAGGGACTGGGTCTAAGCACAGACTGAGGGACCTACACTTTTTTTTTTTCTGAGTCAGTGCTCAGAAATCCAACCTTTGCCTTTTGTATGACTCTGGAAGTGCCCAAAACACCAGCTCCTGGGGCCTCCTGGAACAGTTTGGGTCAGACCATGAGGTACCCTAGTGACTCATGGCCCGTCACAGTGTAAACAAGAGGGGGTTGTGGTGTCTCAAGGATGTGATCGCAATCACACCCCTGAGCAGCAACAAGCCTGCTGGGTACGTCAGATGCTCAGAAAGCAAACTTTCTGCTGAGAGCAGCAGCCCTGGTTCCTTTGGGGCTTGTACCCACAGATGAAAAAAGAAAGGGAGCACCGGAGACTGAGTGAGTGGAGGGGCACGGGATTCTCCGATGTCTCCCTTCGTCTGCCCGCCCTTCGTGCCCATCGCGCCGGCCAGCATCCTGGAAAGAGCCCCATTTCGGCTCAGAGGCCCTCATGTCAGAACACCTGGGTAGTGAGTCACCTCTGTCACCGAAGGACCAACCAAGGTGACAGCTGAGAGCTGATGTAATCTCTCCACCCAGCTTCCTGCTCAAGGGGCTAGAACCGTGGTTCGCAAACTGCAGCTCACAAGCCACAAACGGCTCTTTGGCCCCTGAGTGTGGCTCTTCCACAAAATACCACGGCCTGGGTGAGTCTGTTTTGAAGAAGTGGCATTAGAAGAAGTTTAAGTTTAAAAAATTTGGCTCTCCAAAGAAATTTCGATCATTGTCCTGTTGATGTTTGGCTCTGTGGACGAATGAGTTTGCCAACCACTGGGCTAGAACACCAATCACACCCCCTCGCTGTCTGCTGGCCCAGCTCCGCCAGGGGGGCAGGGCAGCAGCATGGCACCCCATCTGCTTGTGTCAGGGCCCTGCTTACCTCCCTGTGGCGCTGCTTGATGATAAATATGGCAATTTCACCATTACAAATATTAAATTTTTTTTGTTTGTTTTTTTAAATATATTTTATTGATTTTTTTACAGAGAGGAAGGGAGAGAGATAGAGTATCAGAAACATCGATGAGAGAGAGACATCAACCAGCCGCCTCCTGCACACCCCCTACTAGGGATGTGCCCGCAACCAAGGTACATGCCCTTGACCGGAATTGAACCTGGGAACTGACGTACAGGTCCGCTATCCACTGAGCCAAACCAGTTTCGGCATCACCTTTACAAATATTTACCTGCGCCTCCAAAGGCCACCGGGAGGATTCCCAAACACTTGGTTTCTCACAGGAATGCTCTGCAAAGGGAAGGGGATGGTCTCTTTCCCTTGTAGCCACCGGGAAAGCTCAGTGTGTTAATCTACCTTCAGATGGGTGAGGGCAAGGCCTAGGACCTGGGAGGCATGGGCCTCCCTTCCGCAGTTCTGCAGGAGAGTCCAGCCGGCTACCCTAGTGACATGCAGAAGGAAGTGACTGAGGTCCGTGGCCAAGAGGAGGGCAGCGTGTTGGTGACCTGGGAGATGGGAACTGTTCTCCTGGGGATGGGGATGGGGGTGAGGGGAGGGTGGGAGTGGGGTGAGGAAACAGGTGCCTCTGGTTTGCTTCGAGCTGATGGTTTAGCAAAGGAGCGTGGCAGAGGCAGTTCGGTGTCATTTCTGTGAACAACACCCCCAGTTGTCCGTGGGGTCCACAGGTGCTGAGATGCCCCTGTGAGAGCTCAGTGCACAGGAAGTGCCTGACCACGTGTGAAACCGACCCTTGTCACAGGTCTAGTCTCGGAAGGGCCGCCGCATGGGCCCCGGGGGTCTCTTTTTGTGGGCTCAGACTCCTCTTGGGGGCCCCCTTTTGACACATACGCCATCCCACCTCTGCGTGGAGTCAGTCACTTCCCGCAACAGAAAATGTCCAGAGTTGCTTCCGCAAACCGCAGATGTTGCAAACAGTACCCCATCCCCCACCTCAAATCATGGGTGTCATGGAGACAGGGTGACCTGAGTGGGAGGAAACATTATCTCTGGAAGAGCAGGGGAGCGCCCAAGGTGACTGTGGAGATCAGGCTGTTGAACCCTGAAACCTCTCCCCCAAGAAAAATGGTGCTGACTCAGGTGCAGATACTCAGAGACTCCAAAAGGACTGGTACGCTACGACTGAATAAAAGAGCATGTGGTCAGCCCTTGCCGGTTTGGCTCAATGGATAGAGTGCCGGCCTTCGGACTGAAGGGTCCCAGGTTCAATGCTGACCAAGGGCACATGCCCAGGTTGCAGGGTCGATCCCCAGTGTGGAGTGTGCAAGCAGCAGCTAATCAATGATTTTCTCTTATCATTGATGTTTTTATCTCTCTCTCCCTCTCCCTTCCTCTCTGAAATCAATTTTAAAAAAAAATTTTTTTTTAAATGAGCATGTGTTCAGAAACCATCACTAGGTCCTCGTTCTCTCTCCTTGTGAATTTTGTATGGTTTCAAGGCCCCACGCAAACAGCCCTTACATGAAGTCTGCCTGCATTCCTCCGTCCACAGCTGCCTCTGATCTTGCCCATCTCCCACCACTCCCCAGGGTTGGCTTCTTCTGTGGCACCCTCATACCAACTGAAGAACTGAGTGATTGCAACACTTTGAAATGTTCTGACTTCAAGAGCAAGAAGCTATCAGTACAGAACACCCAAGGAAAGCACAAAGAACATTTTTAACCAGAAGAACGAGCCAGACTGAATGTACTTCCCTGCCTTCTAGAACACCCTTTTGGTGCTTCTCCACCATGGTTTACATGAGGGAGCAGAGCACAGTGACAGAAAGTGTGGCTCTGGAGTTGGACTGCCTGAGCTGACAGGCTCGGTGACCTTCAGCGAATCAGTTGACTTCTCTGAGCCTCAGTTTCCTTATCTGTAGAGAGGGGATATCCCTCCCTGGTTTGCTGTGAATACAAATGTACCTAAAGCACTTAAGCAGTGTCTGGCCCATGGAAGCACTCTATTAGCATCCGCCATGTCCTTGCTTTGTTCACAGGCTCATGGAGTTGAGCATATACTAGTAAAGGTCAGGTTACTACTCTAGGTATGACTGCATTGACCATCATGGTTTTGTGGGTGTGTTGTTGTTGTGTGTGTTTTTGTTTGTTTGTTTTGTTTTAAAGATAAATGGAACTTCTGCACATTCTTGAGTTTTTTCTGTATAAGTCAAGTTCTGTTGACATGGAACCAGTTTTAAAATCACTAGTGCGTGTGACAGCACTCGTTGACAAGAAATGGTGCAGCATTTTGAGGCAGAGGAAGACCTATCAGGTCATAAAAGGCTCAGCAGTGTCCTACTCATCCACCTCTTACTGCGCTTGTCAAACCAAGACCCTATTTGGGCTAATACATTTGTGCAAAGAGCTATTAAAAGCAAACAAAATAAAGCCAAAGCAAAGAGTTTTGTTTTTTTCCATTGAAAGTGGGAAATGCATGGGAGTTGTCTATGCTTTTTAATATTAATTGTATTAGGTGGAAGTCGAAACAGATGTCATATTCTCATATTCTCACTCCCCCACAAATCCATTAAACACCAGAGTTCTGTTGTCTCCAAATAGGCAAAAATGCTCCAGCAGCTCTCAAACCAACAAAGGAACAAATGTCACAATATGCATTGCTTTGCAAAGTGCTGTCGAAAACAGAACTAACACATTCCTGACGCAGAGTGGCTGCCCCAGAAGTGAGTGATGGCACTGGGGCTGGGCAGGGGGGAAGGGGAGAAGGCACAGGAGGAAGTGCCCCGGAAGCTGAGTGGACAGAGTGTGCAATGTGTGACTTAAATCCCCAGTTTTAAGGAAGTAGATGGAGATGAGCAGGGTCTAGAATAGAAACCCTTCCTACCAACATGTCAGGGATAAAACAAAACTTACAACAAGTACAAAGAAGAAAATAAGCATTTTTTGCTATCTCTTCCCTCACTGTTAACACTAATTAATATGAATATGTGTTTTACATCATCCAAATCGTGTGATACATACAATTTTATATCTTTTCATTATTATATCTTCTCAAAATTATCCCACATTATTAAAAATTGCCCACAAACATCACTTTTAAGAACTATAAAGTATTTGTAGATGATACCATAGTTTTCTTATTTCTTTATTGGTAGATATTTTCCTAAATTTTTCTCTCTTTTTTATTGACTTCAGAGAGAAGAAGGGAAAGAGAGGGAGAGAAACATTAATGGGGAGAATCATCCATCTATCAGCTATTTCCCACACACACACATCATAGACTAAATATAAAACCAACCAAAATGCATGATTTGGTACAGTCTAGGAAAAGAAAACCCACTTGGCCTTGATATTGAAACATTCCCCTCTACAGATCCCAGCATAAGACCTATTTCTGTAGAGATTAATATTTATAATATCTGTACTTTAAATACAGCTTGTTCGTTGGCTTTCAATGATCAGACTTAACTGACAGAACATGGAGAACAAATTTACTAAACAGAAGGCATGTGCTGTAAGCCTTGGCAACATTACAGAGGTGATATAGTTGAGAGAGGGTGAGGAGTAGATGGGAGAGAAGCAGTGGATGGAAGAAAATGGGTATTAATTTTCCAACTTATATAGAAGGGGAACCAAGAGTTACCACCAACAATTAATGGGTCAATAAACAGAAATGGAATATTCTGCAAAATCATAAGGTTAACAATCAATAAGAATACAGAACTATCCATGATTTGCAGGTGGGAGAAGGGGATCTATAAGTGAATAAATTTCTCACCTATTGTAACTAAAAGTCTTTCGATAAAGCTTTGAGCTGATAATCGAAGATGTAGTTGTAGTATGCCACTTAGCACTATCAAGCTAAATACCAGAAATAATAGAAACAGAAACAATCAAATGAAGAAACCTATTAGGAGGAAACTAGAAAAGGAATTGGGGAATAAGACTTTTTATGGCGTTCTATGTGGTTTTAATGTTCATTTCCAGGCAACTATACTTTAATAATTAAAAAGTGAAAAAAGAAAAATACCAAAGGATTTTAAAGTAGTAGATATGCATCAGGACAAAAAGATGGAGTGGGTGTTTTTCCCCCCTCTGCTTTCTAATTATACTGTATGTATTATGGCATTTGCTATTTCCATAATGGAAAAATTCATGAAGAAAAGAGAAGTAATTAATGCATCATTTTTATCACATCATGGGTAGATGTTGTAGGAAATGGGGGTGACGAGGCAAAGAGATGCATCTAAAATATCTGAGGGAGGATTCTACAATGGTCATGAAGGCCAGGCTAACTGTGCGATCTTGGCTAAGTCACGTAGCTCCTCGGGTCTCAGTTTCCATCACTGAAACACTGAGGAGTTGCCTTTAGCAGTTCTCAGACCAAGTTCAGCTCCAAGAACGTATGAATCTCTGAATTTCCAGCAACTGTGAGCATTGCCATTGAGATCAGTGACCCAGGCAATCTTGACTACAAAACAACTGGCTCCTCTCTTCTGTTGTTGAGGGGCTGTTTCCTCTTAGAAGGTGAAGCTGTGAAGTGCTGCAAACCTCATGTTTTTCCACCAGAATTGCAATTGTTTGCTCCAACAGCAAGTACAAGGTCCACATAGATTATTTGCCCTGATGTGTGCTCAGAAAAAGGCCAAAGGCCTTACCGTGAGGACCAAGTGGGTACCCCAGGTCCAACTCAAGCCCCAAAGAAACCTGTCATCATTGGGGCTCTCGCTGTTCTACAAGAAACACAGGAAGTGTGTTGAAAACCATAACCACAATAAAACTGCCACATCAATCAGGGAGGTATTTTTTAAACACGGGAAATCAAGTACCATGAGGACCTGCCTAAACCAGATCCCGCTGCCTGCAGGGTTCACCGTGTCTCTAAGTATTGGCATTTCATCCACATTGAAGTTCTGCCTCCAGGAGGTTATTAACAACAGCAACAAAACACAAAATGAAAATAGAAAGTTTGTGGTGAGATCAAGTAACAGATGGCAGTTCATTTGCTTTTTGTAATGTGGTGTCTGAAATTGTCTGGTCAGGTTTTGAATACTGAGAGGCAGTACCTAAGGAATATCCACAGGTCAGTGGTAGAGTCTATACTGTTGCCATAGGAATTGTGGTCTCCAGAGCAGTGGCGCCCTGGGAAGCTTTCACATGTACAGAAGTTTAGGCCCCAAATGGATCTACCCAACCAGACACGGCCTTTTACCAAAATCTCCAGATGACACTTTGGGGCAATCCGTGATGTCCACACTCCTACCCACATCAAAAACTGAGGATTTAACTGTACACAAGGTCAAGTACCTAAGTCCACAAAGCTTTACAAGGAAGATGATTTTTGTTGTTGTTGTTGTTGTTGTTGTTCTCATTATTCCTCTTCTGTACAGATGAGGAAACTCAGTTAACTTCAGCAGGCCTGGGCTACCAGGAACTTACAGAGAAGGCTTAGAGAAGTTAGAAACTTTCCCAAGCTCATAGGTAGCAAAGGGCAGAACTGGCATTTGAAACAAGATCCCTTTAAACCCCACTCATGTTCTTAAGCCATTACTTTCAGTTGCCTCACTAGAGTTGAATATTTTCAAGGGACTCCAGCAGGCTGATATACAGGCTGCCTCCATTGAATCCAGTTGGTTGCATGTCAAGAACCATTTTCCAGAAGATCAGCCTTAGGAGACATGTCGAGAAGCTTCTTTCTCACCCCTTCCCGGACCATCAGGGGTAGATATGGATGTTCTGGGAGGGATCCTGCCCAGAGTTTTGTCCCAGAGAATGTGACCCTTCTAGGCAACTGAGTCTGAGTTAGCCGGCCCCAGAAACATTGCCTAAGTAACGCCTGTGTTTAAAAACAGAAGGCAAAGCTTCCGGGAAGGATGACCTATTTTATGGTACCTTATGGTTTCAGAATGACTGTGGGCCCCTTCGCCTACCTCCTGTGGGCTGAACACCATCATCTACCCTTTGACACTCTTGGGTCTAGAGAAAGAAGGGTAAGGGTGGAGGCAATTGCAGCTGGCAGAAACCTTGATTTTCAAGAACCTGGGTTCCCGGCCAAGGTTCCCTGAGGCCCTCATGGTATGACTTGGGGACATAAGGGTTTTCTAGAAAGTCATGCATGCTTTTCCTGGGAGGGAAGAGGGAGGACCCAACAGTGACCTTCTTAGTAATCCATTCTTCAGTCCCACTTTCTTGGTGATACCGGGAAGGATGGGGTTCATCTTCTCTATTTGCAAGAACTAGATTCAGGTCAATAGAAATGATGAGGATTGTGATGATGGCTTAAATCAATGCTCTTCGAAGCATCATGTGCTCATGAATCACCTGTAAACCTTGTTGAAGTACAGATTCTGATTCAAAAGGTCCAGGGCCGGCCCTGAAGTTCAGCATTCCTCACAAATTCCTGGTCTTACCCATTCTGGGGCCCTTCTCATACTTTGACTAGAACCTCCAGTTTTAAAACCTGTCAGAATCATCAGAAGTGGTTACAGCCAATTCCTTAATGCATTAGGTGTTTTTGTTTGTTTGTTTTCTGTGCCCAATGCCCCTTTGACTGAAACTGCCTAGCATACAGCCCCCAACCTACCTACCTGTCCACCTAGGGAAAGCAGTTATGGGATAACTTTTGGACAGGAGTGACCACAGAGGGGAGCAGGAGTGGACACCCTACCATAGATTGCTAGTGGCTTACGACATGGTCCGGTGCAAAGGGAGATGACAAAACTAAGGTGATAACATTAACTGAGCCAATCAGAATCCCTCACCAGGGAATTTAACCGGAAGTTACTGGATAGAAAGAGGCAGTTGTGGTTTCCACGGAGTCAGATTAAGGATGCCTCAAACTCCCATTGATGATGTCCCCAGCTCTCAACACCACTGAGCTCGGATTTTCCAACCTGGTGTTTTTCATCCTGCTGGTTCTCTAGGAATGCCACAGATATTCAGACAGACACAGTTGACATCCTTTTCTATTCACCTAGTGAAAATGATCTGTGCCATCTTGCGATGTACACAGCTAATGCTGTGCAAGTCTCTAGTTTTGAGGATTTCCCTGCCACAGTATATTCCCCTTCCTGGCTGAAACTGCCCTCCCACAGGTCTTCTCTGTGGTTAGGTGGTCACTGATTGGGCCAAGGAGCCCAACCATAGGCTTTCCAGTTGAGGCTGGTGACTCGTGTTTTTCTAAAGGAAACAGTAGCTCAGCTGCTATGGTCAAACCCCAATCACATGGTTAAAACAAATCTATGTTTCCTTTTTTTTTCTCTTGTGGAAGTCTATGCTAGCATGCCAGTTCTATTCTGCAAAGATGTCAGGGACCCAGGCACTTTCTCTCTTGTTGCTCTGCCAATTCTATAATTTTGTCCTCATCTTCACTGTCCAAGATGGTTTGCAGCATCCACATTCTTGTTAGTAGGAAAGGAAAAAGTACCCCAGAGGACATGCCCCTTCCCTTTTAAAGCACAACCTGAAAGTGGCATAGATAACTTGCATTGGCATCCCATTGACCAAAACATGAGCATATGCCCTCACCCAGGTGCAAGGAAGGCTGGGAAATGTTAGTTCTATCCTAGTCAGCTGTGTGCCTCATTAAAACCAGGGTCCATATAAAGTAGGGTCACAGTTGTGAGTATACAAAACACAGTTTATTACTTATTAATTATTGTATTATTTTCCACACAAACAACCATAAACCTGCTTTTGCCCCATCCTGTATTCTGTGCCTAGTTAAAAATTAGAAGTTCTATTATTTTGAAAGAGAATGAATAGGAGAGGGCATGTCCAGTCTCTGCTGGTCAGACCAGCTCTATCTGGAGTCTGAGCCTGAAGAAACCAGAGATCATTAGTTATTGAGAGTAAGAGGAGATGGAGGGTGACAGGTGGAAAGAGTCACAGCCATGAGGCCCATGAAAGCATTCAAGAGCATGGATACACCCTAAACCACCTGTGACAACAGACAGTTCTCACTCCTGCTCTCTGCTCTCCCACTAGGTGTCCTCTTGGAAAACTCCCTTCTCTTAAGGAATGTGAGACACTCAGAAGTCTTTGCTGCAGGTCCAGGGCAGTCCTGTGGGAGGTGAGGATCAAACAGTGTTTTAACAATGATCCCATTCTCCATATGAAATAGCTAAACCCAAGACGCTTCATCATCTGTCCTCAGGCAAAGGAGAAAACTTCATGAGAATCTGCTGCTTCAGCCTCTTGATCAGAGATGAAAACAAGCCATCGGTACATGGAAGCGATGCTATCTGGCTTCCTCTGTGTGGAAAGTGCTAATAGAAATTGAGAGGTCCTGTTTGCTGAGACCACAAGCTCCGGTAAGTCAGCGTAGAAATACATCAATATAGATGAGATGTGAAGCTGGGTATGTAAACAAACACTGAACACTTGACACACAGGCCTCCCTGAGGCTCTGAATGTGTGAGGCCTTTCTGGAGACCACTGAGCAGTGAGCCACGGTGCACACAGTAGGGCCTGAGGACAGGTGGGAGAGGAGAATGCAGTCAGGACGTGGGCCCCAGCTAGCACCAAGAGGACAGGATTAGTCTCAGGTCCTGGGGGCAGAAGTCCTCCTCAGAAGGCAGAAATAGTTCCTGAAGAGGATGACCAGAATGGCACCTTGCCTGACAATATGACTTTTAAAAGCAAGACACCCAAATCACTTCTCAGGCCTTAATTGATTTGCAATATGCCTGATCTGGCAGTGGGCAAGTTCAGAGGTCAAGGCAACCTGCAGCCCCAAGTAGGGGTGTCTGCCAGGCACAGTAGCCACAGACCAACTGCACTGGAATTCTGAGGTCTCTGGGCATGGGTGGTCCTCGGGTTGGATTCATCTGACCACCCCAAGGAAAAGCAAAGAGATTGAAACTCCTGATGCCTCACTCTAGCGACAGCACTGACCACCATGTTAAAGATAATTGCAAAGACTATGGAGAAACATCTCTGTAGCTGCTGGCATGAAAGTTTCTTTGAGAAGAAAGGGTCTTGCCAAAACCGGTTTGGCTCAATGAATAGAGCGTCGGCCTGCGGACTGAAAGGTCCCAGGTTCGATTCCGGTCAAGGGCAAGTACCATGGTTGCGGGCACATCCCCAGTAGGGAGTGTGCAAGAGGCAGCTGACCGATGATTCTCGCTCATCAATGTTTCTAACTCTCTATGCCTCTCTCTCCCTCTCTGTAAAAAATCAATAAAATATATTTTTTTAAATAAAAAAGAGAGAAGAAAGGGCTTTGAGAAGTCTACTTTTCAAAGGGTGGAAAGGGAGTTTCCAGCCTCTACTTTGAACCCCTCCTACGTTTTCTGCAGAAGGAAGGGACTTTTCTGGAGCACAAAGGAGGGAGGAGGAAGAGGAAGACTGGTGCTGAGGTCAAAAAGACAAGGAAGAGAAAAGAGTTGCCTCCACAGCTCAGAGGAAGGTCTCAACAAACCTGCTGGACACATATGTGTGAGATTAACTTGCCCTGCTTCCCTCCCCCCTGACTGCCCCCACAAGCCCCTGAAATCTTTAGCAAATTCCCCACTGCTCATTAATGAGTGTGTACCTCCTCCCTCTCTTCCCCCCACTGCCCCTAAACCTCACTCCGGGTCACCAGGAGAGCAAGTCTCAAAATGAATTCTGCCCCCAAAGCCTGATATTTGTTAGCAAGCAGGAAATCCTTTGAAGTGCAAGGAAATCCTTTGGGGCCACAGAGAGGTGGTGAGGATGAACACAGAGACCTCAAGCGAAGATGAACATATCGTAGTGAGAACTGATGTAGATGGCTTTCTGCATGTTTCTTTATGCACACCTAGTACTTCATTCCAAATCTTATCGGAGGCAGAGACTACTTATTCTGCTTTCACAATCTCATATGACCTCATTCTCCAACCAGCAGGAGAGAAATATGATAAAACGTGAACAGTATACAAATGAGCATTCTGCCCTGTGAGACATGACTGACTCTGTTCTGCGAAGGTGTAGATGTTGAAGGTGTAACTACGGGATGTTGTATCTCCCAATTCAAGCATTTCCCCCAAAGTGTCCAACAGGAAGATCTACAAGGGGATGTCCTGGAGGAGACACAAAAGGAGGGGCAGAGGAGGGAGGAGGTTCTGTCCATCTGCAGGGGTAGAGTGTCCAGCATCTGCACAGTACAACACACGGAAACCAAGTGAGCATCCGGTGCTGGTGGCCAGCCAGCCATGCACCCAGTGGTGCAGAACTCAACTCAAGAAAGAGGACTCCAACCACAGAGCCTTCCAAATTCAGGAAGGTGGCCAGTGTGGGTAGAAGGGCATCTGAGACAACAGTAGGTTATATGGCTGTAGCCACTGGAGTGAGATTTGGGAAGAGCAGAGGACTCCAACCCTGAGCAGTAACTGAGGATAATGGGAGCAATAAGAGTGGGTTCTGGAGGGACTGAACCCGTGACAGGTGGAGGTTAGGGACAGAGAGCGAGAGAAAATGTCAGGTCGGGGCACAATGGCCACTCCTGAGGCGTAGGCCTGGCATGTAAGCTAAATCTCTCTGAAGGTTCCTTCCTAAGGTCAGGGCTAATGCCAGAAACAGAAGGTTTTTATTTTTCATTTTTTAATTGATTTCAGAGAGGAAGGGAGAGGGAGAGAGAGAGAGAAACATCAATGATGAGAGAGAATCGTTGATCAGTTGCCTCCTGCATGTCCCACACTGGGGATCCAGCCGAAACCCAGGCACGTGCCCTGACCACGAATTGAACCATGACCTCCTGATTGGTAGGTTGATGCTCAACCATTGAGCCATGCTGGCCAGGCAGAAGGAGTATTTTAATTAGGAGGCATTTAGCTGCACGTAACCAGAAGCTGAACTAAAAGTGACTTTAACAAAAAGGAGATCATTGACTCACAACTGAAAGGACAGTAGAGCAGGCTTATGGCTGATCTATACAGTGGCTCCAACTCCACTTTTTGGTGACTTTTTTCTACTCTGTCATGGGACGGTGGCTTCATCTGCAGGCTTCATCCTGCCATGAGCGACATTGCAGGCTCAGCTCTCTTTGGGGCTATGGACCATGTGGGCAGAATAGATGCCTGCACAAAATTATTCTTCTGTTAGGAAGAAGGAAGGAAATGATACCAAGGGCAGATGAAGTGCAAGTGGGTGGCTGACTTAGGTTCTTTCTACTAATCCTCTGACCAGCTGTGTGAGCTGGGGGAAGCCACTTCTGCTCTCGAGGTCTCATCTAATAACAAAGATTATTCTAGAGAATCTTTAAGTGGTCTTAGACTCTATGCAATGAGATGTTCATGGATTACTCAATGCAGGCCTTCGAGTGTAGGAAATTATTCTAGTAGTTTGTGGAAGATGGTACTTCCCAGAGATGACCCCAGCTACTTCTCCATCCCACGCACCCATCTGCAGTGGAACCTTGCCACTCCGCCATCAGGAGACAGAGTCTAATTCTCAGCCCCTTGAATCTACGCTAGCCTGATGACTCGCCTGGACCCAGCGGGCCACAGTAGCTTATACCTAATAAACTGTAGGTCAAGTGACACTGAAAAGGCCATACAGAGTCCAGTTGGTTCTCTAAAAACACCAGCTGCAGGGGAATCCAGCGCCATATAAGAAACCCAGCTACTCTGAGACAGCCTTGCTGGAGAGGCCCTGGCAAGGCATTCGTGTGGACAGCTCAGCTGAGCTTCCAGCCCAGAGCCAGCACCAGCTACCCACAGTGAGTGTGCGCCACCTTGGGCCTCCAGCCCAGGCTGACCTTCAGATGACTGAACCCTCAGCTGACATCCTATCGCAGCTCCATGAGACATCCCACAGATAGTCCCGCCAAGCCTGTCCAGAATTCCTAACCCAGAGTATCAAGAGCAAAAGAAGATGATTGCCGCCTTTCACCCTTATGTTTCAGAGTGATTGGTTATGCATCAGTCGTACCTAGGCTATCCTTAGAGTGGAGTGGACATAAGTGAACTCGGAAAGATTTAGACTCAACTTTGAGAAGTTGTTTCTGATAGTTGCAAAGCATTGAAAATATTCTTATTCTTTCTTTATGGCTACTTACGAAGTCAGGAGAGATTCTTTGAGGAATGACCTGGGTGAGTCTTGCCACAAGGTCATAACAATGACCTTCTCATTTAGGCAGATCTTTGGAGTTTGGGGAGGGCAAATGAACTCATTTGAAGGTCAGAACCAAGGGCTAGGACACAATTCAAGCCCCATCTTTATTCAGTCCCCCTCCTGGAATTCCTGAACCTTGCCCACCTGTTTTCCTTGGAAAGAGAACTTTTACGGATAAGCAGAACTTCCCTTCAGTGAGCACCCATATGAAATAGGCCAACTTCCTAATCATCTCCACTCTGTACCTTCACATGGGGACAGCAAAGAGGGCTGGAGGCCTCTGAGCTACCAAGTTTCCTCCTTGGCCCTCCTGTGCTCCTCTGATGGTCTCAGGGCCCAGCCCCAGCAGCCCCTAGTACAGCTGTTTTTAGCAGCTGCTGTCTTGACCCTTAGCAGAAGCACCTTTGATTAATGGATTTTCTTGAAGTTATACAAACAAAACTTATGATGGCTCTGTGAGGCGAGCAGAGCAAATGTTATTAACACTATCATGGTAGCCAGACTTCAAGATGGCTCCCAATAGTTTGTACCTCCTGGTACTCACAACCTTCAACAGGTTGACTTGGGTAACAAATGGGATAGAGTTTAACTTTAGAGGCTATTTCACAATTGAGTGTGGCTTCTGTCTTGCTCTCTCAGATTGCTCACTCTGGGAAAGGCCAGCTACCATGTCAGAAGGACCCTCAAGCAACCCCATGGAGAGACTCCTGCCAATAGCCATGTGAGTGAGCTGTCAGTAAGCAGATCCTCCAGCCCCAGTCCAGCCTTCAGATGACTGGGGCCCCAGCAGACACCTTGACCCCATCTCATGAAAGATCATGGGCCAAAACTGCACAACTGAGTTGTTCCTAAATTCCTGGCCTAAGAAATAATAAGTGTTTGAGATAACAAGTGTTTATTATTTAAATCTTTATTAAATCTTTATTAAATATATGTATTAAATCATATAATCATATATATACATATATGATTTCAGAAAGGAAAGGAGAGGGAGAGAGCTAGAAACATCAATGATGAGAGAAAAACATTGTTCAGCTGCCTCCTGTATGCCCCCCACTGGTGACTGAGCCCACAACCCGGACATGTGCCCTGACTAAGAATCTAACTATGATCTCCTGGTTCATAAGCCGATGCTCAACCACTGAGCCACGCCGGCCAGGCTAAACTACTAAATTTTAAAGGAATTTTTTAAAAAGTAATAAGTAGTTACAAGTGAGAAGCTGAGGCTCAGAGACATACAGTGACTAGTCCAAAGTGGCACAGCTGGAACTGGGAAGAGCTCCCTCACCTTGCGACTGCTGACTCATACAGACAGGTTCTGTTAGCCCATGACTCAGCCATTCGGTAATTTAGGCCCAGAAAACGGAGAGATGAGGCTGCAGGCATGGAGCAGTGATGGCCCAAGCAACCCTGCCACACTCAGGCCGCAGACCCAGAGCGTGGCCGAGACCCTTGGCCCCCATTGCATGGGGCCTCCGTGACGAGGAGAAACAAGGCAGCATCTGGACCTTCTTACCTGGACAAACCCACATACACATGTTCTGGGCCTCAGCCCTGACCACTAAGAACACAACTGCTGAGCCACGATGCTGCCATCCTGCTGGGCTGTGGCACAGGTGTGTGGGGGGGGGGGGGGGGGGGATTAGGGCCTAAGAGCCCTGACGCGAATTCAGGGTCTGGCCTGGTCTCCGGTGCCCTCACTGCTGACTCAGGTGTCCTCTTTAGAGAAGTCACTCCAGTGAGGGGTGCTTTCAGTTCCCATGTGAGTCACTGGCCACATGGTAACCGGTCACCCTGCCGTAGGCTGTGCCTGTGGCCTACGTGAGCTCTCAGGGGTGACAGTGTAGGTTGGTCATGCGGTCAGAATGGGGCAAGTCTATCCGGCTGTTTCTTCATCCTTTCAGCTAAATGGGACTTATTCCAGCAAGAGCCACTATGCTCCCCCCAACCCCCTGCATAGAACTGGGTTTGGGCAGGTCAAGAGGGTGGTTTAAGACAAAGGGTAAACAGTTGCTGCTTGTCTTCAGGGTCTCAAGTTCAGCTATCGGCGCTCTGGAGGGAGCACCGGATAGAGGCCTAAAGCAGGGGCTGGGATTGGCAGCAGGCAGTGGAGAAATGCTCACAGGATGGGCATAGGATGCGGCAGGGAACAGCCCCTTGGCTGTGCAGACCTGTGGAAGGAAGCAGGGAGAGACCCAAGGTGACATTTCTTGATAAAGGACCTCAACAGCCCAGCAAAGGGTCTTATGTCCGTTACCTTGTGTGGCATTCGAGGACTTCCATGGTAGAAGAGGAAAAATCCAGGACACCTGGATTCTAATCTAAACTCTAGATTCCATCACTTTGATATCCTTGGGAAAATTGTTGGCCAATCTGGGCCTCGGTTTCTTCATGCGTCAGGTCAAGCAAATGGTATTCAGACTGGGTTCCCTGGAACCCTGGGGTTCTGCAGGCCTACCTTAGAGTTTGCCATTGGGAGGGAGCCTCTAAACCAGTGCTGTCCAATAGAAATATAAAGCGAGCCACATGTACAATTTTAAAATTTTTTAGTAGCCACATTTTTAAAAATCTAAAAACAAATAGGTAGAATTACTATTAATAGTATCTTTCAACATATAACCAATTTATTAAGTTTCTTAAGATATTTTAAATTCCACACGACATACTAATTTTTCAATATTTGGCGTATAGTTTGTGCATAAGCACAACTCAATTCGGACCAGCCACACTTCCAGCACTCAATAGCTGACCTGTGCAAAGGAGAAATCAAGGCTTTAAGAGCAGAAGACTCCCCCTGGTGGACAAAGCGGAAAGTACAGGAGAGACCAAAGGATTTAAATGAGTCTAACACCTGAAAGCATAGAAAAGACTGATGAGTTGGGGGCTCCGGTGGCTCAGTCCAGCCAGAGCGTAAAGGTAGGGGAAGGAGTGTCTCAGAGAGGTCATGAACTCATTTGGCTTCCTCCAGCATCATGGGATTTCATGACATCGAGTAAAGGTCTCAGTTCCTTGATTGAGCGTGTATAATGCGGGCATCTGTGAGGGCATCTGGGGAGAGCACGGGCCAATCAGAGACGCAGGTCACAGCCAAATTCCTGAGGGATTTGGGAGCGAGAACTGATGCAGACTCACTGCTGGGAAGCGAGGGAATGTGTCACAGGGGAATGGGGCACAGACAAGGATGTGTTGAGCAGAGAAAACATATTTGGACAATAATTCGGGCTGCAGAACAACTGGCGTCATCAAGTCAAAGGAGCCAGAGGCATTCAAGACGCAATATAGCAGCGGCGTTAGGAATAGACTCGGGAGCCAGCTTCGCTGCTTGCTGGCTGTGTGACTTACCTTCCCGGCCTCAGAGTCCTCATCTGGATAACAGAGGAGATCATAGCACCTGCCCTTGGGTCTGCTGTGTGATGAGTTGTGTTTGTGACAATAGATTCTTTCTTTCCCAATAGCATGTGTCAAATGCTGAGAACAGAAATAAGAAAGTGCCATGGCTTCCCTCTTATAATTACAGGGATTTCTTTAGAAGGACAACATTTTCTGTGAGTGCTCACACAGGATCCAGCCTCATCCCCAATGAGTTGGCATTCAAGTGCAATCACAGGACAAGTCTGTTCCACATAGAAATGGCAGTATTGTTTCAGTAGAGGGCAGTGGCCAGCCACGTATTTCTCCAGCGTCTTCAAATGGAAGCTGCCAACAAGGCCAGCTTCCTTCCTGACCTGGTGGGACTCAGGACCAGGGGGGTTCAGCCCTGGTATTAGGACTCCCTCTTTCCCAGAAAAAAATGTGGGTGTATCAGGATTCACAGTTCTCTCTTCTAACTTTGATGAATTCAATGATCTTCTCATTTAAATAATAATAATGGCTGCGGTTTGTGGAGCCGCCTCTAAGGGGCAGTCAGTGACCAACATCCCATCACGCCATTCAAGCCTGCAAGGCCTTTGTCTCCCGTTTCAAAGCTGAGGACCCAAGTGTCATCAGTGCTTGCCTAAATGACAGGATTCCCCAGAGCAATTGGTTGGCATATGAAATCTGAGCCCTGGGCGGTGGTGCCCAATCTCGCTGTGCCTGGAATCATTGGGGTGAGAAGGAGATGGGTGGGGAGGGGCGGGGGTAGGAGGGAGGAGGGGAGTGACTTTGTAAAATCCTGGCAGTGCAGGCCCACCCTCCATGTCAATCAAACTGAAACCTCCGGCTATGAGACCCAGACATCAGTGTTTTCAAACTTCCTGAGTGAGTTGGTGTGGAGCCCAGATTGAAAGCCACCCATTCAGAAGAGGTTGTTCTGGTTCCCAAACCTGACCCATCAGTCCCCAGTATCATGCCTGGAACATTTTTGCACAGAATTGAATGGAATGTTCTCACCGTGGCCTGCCGCAGTCATTGGCGGTCTGTGCCAAGAGGAATACGTATTTATGTTCTTGAAAACTCCAGCGCGTGTGCATTTAGTTTACAAAAGTGACTCTGTGCCATCAAATATCATTTGGGATGCTTTTATTATTATTATTATTCAGCTTGATGCTTTTGTTTTTAAATATATTCTTATTGATTTCAGAGAGGAAGGGAGAGGGGGAGAAAGAGAGAGAGAGAAACATCAATAATGAAAGAGAAACATTGATTGGCCCCCTCCTAAGGATCGAGCTACAACCAGGCATGTGCCCTTGACCGGAATCAAACCCGATACCCTGCAGTCTGCAGGCCGACGCGCTAGCCACTGAGCCAAACCAGCCAGGGCAGCATGATGTTTTTGTTTGAGCTAGACCCATGCAGCTGTAGTAAATGTAGTTCTGATTTCTGTTTTGTCTTCCTGCGTGTCCATGTATCAACGTTTTATGTGTCCATTCTGTAGGGACAGACACTCCAGACTTTGCAACCAACCACACTCCCCTGAGCATCTTCCCACTGTCTCCTGGTGATCCCAGCCACGTTTCTCTGGGTGTGCAGCCTAAGAGAGGAGCTGCCCAGTCAGAGGGCATGGGCAGCCTTGCATTGTCCCAGCCTGTCTTCAGGACGCTATACTGGTGATCGGCAAACTGCGGCTCTCGAGCCACATGCAAGTCTTTGGCCCCTTGAGTGTGGCTCTTCCACAAAATACCAGGTATGGGCGTGCACATACGGTGAGATTGAAACTTCGTGTCCCATGTGCAGAAGTCAGTTTTCGGCTCTCAAAAAAAATTTCAATCGTCGTACTGTTGATATTTGGCTCTGTTGACTAATGAGTTTGCTGACCACTGCGCTGTACCAATTCACACTCACATAAGATTGCCTTGAGGGGCCTCTTTTCCCAGCCTTGTCAGCCCTCAAGATGATCTGTGGTAGGTCCCCAGAAAGCAGCCAGGCCAAGAGGAGTTATGAGAGTTTTTAAGAAATTTTATGGCGCTCTCTCACAGCGGGCTGAGACCAGTGTGTGGGATGGCTGGGTTCTCTGATCTAGGGTAAAAGTATGCAACATCGGGTCAGGTTGTGGCAGCGCCCGTCAGTCAAGCGGGGGAATGGCAGGGGCCGGCACAAGTGGGTCAAGGGAATTAAGGGGGGAGAGGTCACAGATCAGTAGGCGAAGGGGGATTCCGTCTTATCTTGCTTCTGCAGGAGCCAGCCGTCTGCCCCGAGCTATGGGAAAAGGCTTCTCACAAAATATATCCCAGAAAACATGGCCAAGTAGGAGAGATTAGGAGTGTTTCGTCCTAACAATCTGACTTTCTAGTTTTTGCCAAACACATGGGTAAAAAAATGACATCCGACAGCTTTAATTTGCATACACCCAATCCTTCCAGACTTAAATTCACCGCTATTCCGTGACTTGCCTCCTGCTACCTCTGTAGTCACACCTGCCCCCGCCATCCCTAACCCCGGCAACCAAGCCTACCTACCATCTCCATGGTTTTGTCATTTCAAGAATGTTATGTAAATGACATTGCCCAGTACGTGACCTTTTGAGAGAGCTTTTTTTGGGGGGGGGGAGGCTTGGGGGGGGGTTACTAATCATAAAACCCCTCAGTAGTAGCCCATGACATGGAATTTAGCCATTCATTCGTTAAGAGACATTTTGGTTGTTTCCAGGTTGGGGCTGTTAAGAATAATTAATGTTTTTATAAACATCATGCATAGTTTTTTTGAAAACATGAATTTTTGTTTCTTTGTCATAAATGCCTACCAGTGCAATTGTGGGATCATATAGTGTGTGTTCTGGTTTTTTAGAGGACAGCCCAGAACAAGGCAAGGATGTCTCTTGTATGTTGACTCTGATGAATCTTCCAACCCATGAAAATGGTATGTTTCTCCCTTTATGTAGATGTCCTTTGGTTTATCAGCATTTTGAGGTTTCAGCATACCTGTTTTGTACACGTTTTGGTGATTTATGCATAAGTATTTCTTTCTTGGGAGAAATATTATACATGAATTGTATATTAACTTTGCTTTCCACACTTCTATTGCTGCTGCATAGAAATGCAATTGACTTTTACATGTTGCTCTTGTATCCACAGCTTTGCTTATTATTCTAGGAATCGTTTCAGTTTTTTGTTTTTGTCGTTTTTTTAAATATTCTTTGGCATTTTCTATGTAGGCCATCATGCCGTCTCCAAACAGGGACAGTTTTATTTCTTCCTTTCCAATCAGTATCCCCCCCCCCCCCCCCCGCCTGCTTATTAAGCTGTCTGGGACTTCCAGCACTAGATTGAATAAGAGTATTGATAGCTGACATCTTCACCTTGTTCTCAGTCTTAAGGGGTGCCATGTGAAGACTTGGCAGGGGGCCCAGAGCAACTCAGCTGTCTCTTGGGGGATTTCCCGGCTGTGCTGCAGGTGGAAGCTGAGTAGAGAGCGCACCAGCTTTCAAGCCACATTAAAGGGAAGCTGCGGAGAGTTCACGAAACTCCTCCTCCGGGTGCTGATGTTTATCTGAGAGTGTGGGATGGCTGAAGGCGGGATGGAAAAATAGGCTGGGATTTCTCCCTAAGCAATCTTACACGGTCTGTATGCTGTCTCATAAAGCACCCGAACAGAAGCTTAAAATGAGCACCATTTCTTTATTTCTCATAATTTTGTGTCTCAAGAACTTGAGCGGTACTCAGCTGGTGAGTGTGTGTGTGTGTGTGTGTGTGTGTGTGTGTGTGTGTGTGTGTTATCAATGGAGGTACCTTGGTGCTACCGAGTTGGTGGATGGCTTTTGGCAGAGGAGACAGGTAAGCTGGGCCCAGAAGCTCTCAGGAGGTCTTACCAGCATGGCAGCCTCATGGTGGTGGACTTCAAAAGTGGTGGTTCAACCTCAGCTGGTTTGGCTCAGTAGATAGAGCATCAGCCTATAGACTGAAGGGTCACATGTTCGATTCAGGCAAGCCCATCCCCAGCCAGGTAGGAGCAGTTCAGGAGGCAACCAATCAATGTATCTCTCTCATATTAATGTTTCCCCTCCCTCCCTTCCATTCTCTCTAAAAATCAATGGGAAAAAAATATCCTCGGATGGAGATTGAAAAAAATAATAATAATAAAAAAAGAATAGTGGTTCAGGGCTCCCAATTAGAATGTCCCAAGACATTCTGAAGGCTGCAGACTTCTTATGACCTAGAAATCCCAGGATGTCCCCTGCACTGGGTTCTATTGGTCAAGCAGATCACCAAGACCAGCTTACATTCTAGACTAATGGTCGGCAAACTGCGGCTCACGAACCACATGCAGCTCTTGAGTGTGGCTCTTCCACAAAATACCACGACCTGGGCGAGTGTATTTTTTAAAAAATATATTTTATTGATTTTTTACAGAGAGGAAGGGAGAGAGATAGAGAGCTAGAAATGCCGATGAGAGAGAAACATTGACCAGCTGCCTCCTGCACACCCCCTACCAGGGATGTGTCCGCAACCAATGTACATGCCCTGGACCGGAATCGAACCTGGGACCTTTCAGTCCGCAGACCGACGCTCTATCCGCTGAGCCAAACCAGTTTTGGCTTGGCAAGTGTTTTTTGAAGAAGTGGCGTTAGAAGAAGTTGAAGTGTAAAAATGTGGCTCTCCAAAAGAATTTCAATTGTTGTACTGTTGATATTTGGCTCTGTTGACTAACGAGTTTGCCGACCGCTGTTCTAGACAACCGTCTAACAAATAGCAACCGTGTCTGGCATCCGTGCTCAGCACATGTTGGCTGCTGGCATTATGATTGTTCAGTAAGTCATTATTGGATAAAAATGTTGTTGTAAGAAGAGCTGTGCATTGAAGAATGACACGGTGCAAAAAACCACAATCAACACAAGAGCCTGACATATTCAGGAGGGGGAAGGTTAAGCCTAGGAGGAGGAGGAGGAATGAACTGGGGGAGGGTAGCCAGGAGAGCCTTCAGGCAGAGGGACAGCGTGGGAAGGGAAGCGTGCACTGGATGGGGCAGGTTGGGAATGGATCTCCCATTGCTCTGAACTGGCATCTTCTCCACCTGCCCCGTGCTCCCATGAACGGGCTGTATCACAGGCACCCTCGCCTCCTTGCTGGTGCCAGGGGAAGGTACCAGCAGGAGTTGGGTGGGTTGGAATGGGGAGGAGAAAGAGGTTGGAGCGTGTATTCCTCTGGGTCCCTTCCAGCTACGGCTGGAAGTGACTTATTCCTCAGCCAAAGGCCAGGTCCCAGGTCTAGCAGCCTTCTCCGGGCTGTAGGTCTCACCAGCCGCTGCAGTGGCTTTCCTCTGCCCACTCTGCTAGGTGAGGGCGCTTCACCGTTGTTCCTTGTCTTCCCCACACCCTGACCCAGGGTCCCAGCTGCGTCCAGTGCACACTGAGGCTGCATGCCACTCCCCCCACACGCCCTGTGGCTCTAGCCAGTGGCTGTGTTTGGCAGGTAGCAGAACCCTTTCATTCCCGCCCGAACCAGAATTCCCACATGCTCTACTGATCTTGAGGTTTTGGTTCCAAAGGGAGACACAACAATGATTCCACTGAACTAGAAGCTGAGGCTGCCATCCAGACACGTTGGGTCCTCTTATCTCTGAATCAACTGGCAACAGAGGGATTCACTGCACAGGCTGGCATGAAACGGACCTGCCACTACACAGTAGATGTAAGAAAGAATATGTCTCAAACATGAGTGACTCCTCGGGGTGTCTCTTAGTCCTACGTGCTGAAATGCTAATGGTCCAGGTTTTAGGAATGAAGGGTTGGATCAGCAAAGAACCATGACCAACTAAAGTACTTGTGGAGGGCGCCAGAACCGGTTTGGCTCAGTGGATAAAACATTGGCCTGCAGACTGAAGAGCCCCAGGTTCGATTCCAGTCAAGGGCATGTACCTTGGTTGCAGGCACATCCCCAGTAAGGGGTGTGCAAGAAGCAGCTGATCGATGTTTCTCTCTCATCGATGTTTCTAACTCTCTATCCCTCTCTCTTCCTCTCTGTAAAAAAATCAATAAAATATACTTTAAAAAAATAAAAATAAAGTACTTGCAGAGGGCAATGAGAGTATGGAATGGGTAGTGAAAGAAGGTAGTGGTTAATACCAGTTATGACTATGTGGCCAAATGCAGAAATGTGAACCAGAACTGTGATAAGTATCTCTTCCTTATTTAGCCATGAATATGTCTATTTACGTATGTATTAAAGCAGATAAATTTGTCTTCCTTCTCTTATCCTCTAATGTAATATATAACAAATAACTGTACATTATGTATTCAAGTTACCAGATATCCAGGAAAAGAATGAATATCACCCAAGAACTTTGAAACCTGTCTAGGGAAAGGGTTAGTACATTCTCAGTTGTACCCAGATAGTGGTAGGAACAAGTATGATTTTGTTATTGTAACTGTGTGCATACTTGTTATCATAAATGTATCTATAAATATATATGTATATAGTAACTGCATATATTTATAATTTATATTATATATAAATATATGATTTGATAGTATATGTAAATACCTATTTATAAATATATCTAAATATCATATATATGCATGTAGGTATGTATGTATGTATGTGTGTGTATATATATATATATCTATATATATATATATATATATATATACATACATACATACAGGGTGGCCCAAAAAATGTATACACACTTTGAATAATTCTTAATCCCAATGGCTTAAGTCTGAAAAGAAAGAAAGATCAATTGAGCTATCAGCTATAAAGCATGTATACATTTTTGGGACACAGAGAGAGGGGGGGGGATTGCTTTTTCATCCTATTGATTCTCTTTTTCTGGTAGAATCCTGCCTAATACATACCTCAATAAAGTCGAACCAAAAAAATAAATAAATAAATCTTGGAGGCTCCAGTGCTCATGGGTAGTTGGACTTTGGCCAAGTGAAAGTGAAGGATGACCAGGTACCCTTCCCTTTTTTTACTAGAAATGGGAAATGCAAGCTACATGTTCTGTAGAAGTAAAAGTGAGAGAGAAACCAAGATGGCGGCATAGGGTAGACACCCGAATGCAGCCTACCACAACAAATTTGAATTTAGAACTGAAAAACAGGGGAGGCATTGCCCTGAAGCGCCAGACAGCTGGCTAAGAGGAGGCTCTGCCATCTGGGAAGGAGAGAGAAGGCACGCTGAACCTCAGGAACTGTGAAGGTATGGAGAACTGTGTGCGCGAAAAGGCGCTGGATTAATCCCGGTGCGGAGAGGAAGGGCCGGACCGAGATTGCTGCTGGCTTACTCCCTGCACGCAGAGAGGGCGGGCCGGGCTGAGATCGCTACTGGCTTACTCCTGGCACGGAGAGGGCGAACAGCTAACGCGGCTGGCTTTCTTGTCCGAGAGGAAAACAGAATCCCCCTATTGCTCTGATAAACGGCCCCAGACAGGGAGAGGCCAGACTGTCAGGCAGTGGGCAGAGATCTCTTGGTGGTGTGTGAAGCCAGAGGCCATTACTGCGGGTCTTGGGGAGGAGCCGAAGGGAAAACAAAGTTTGTCTGCACCAACCCGAGACTCCGCCCTACCTGTGGCTGAGCACAGAAGCTCTGCCAGAGGCTGGCTTTCTCTAAGGAGGGACTTGCAGGAATCCAAAGCTTGTCTGCGCCTTTACCAAAGAGGTGCGCGCACGCCTGCAACCAATCTTCCAAAACTCTCCACGAACAGGACTTTTCTAAGGCGAAACTGACAGGGAACCAAAGATTGTCTGTGCCACCCCGAGACCCCGCCCTATTCAAGCAGAGTACGGAAACCCTCCTAGCTGAGTCACTGCTGATCCTCACAGCCAATTGGCTTGGAGATCAACGCTTCCCAGTGATACCAACAATAAGCAAGGCTTAACAACAAGACTGCACACACAGCCCACAAAGGGCTACACCAAGACTGTCCACTGCAGGTAACTGGGAAGGCTGTGCTACTGGGCTCTACCAGAACACCTAGCACACAAAGCTATTCCATCAAATCAGGGAAACAACTAAAATGCAGACAAGAAGAAGGACACAAAGGAAGGAGATGGAGGAAAAGAAAAGATTGGACATTGAGTTCAAAACTACAGTTATAAGGTTATTCAACAATATCCTAAATAAAGGCCGATAAAATAAATGAGACCTATGAGGATATGAAAAGGGAGCAACTAGAAATAATAAGGGATCAACAAGAGATGAAGAAAACATTGTCTGAAATAAAAAATATTATACAAAGTCCTAAAAACAGACTGGAAGATCGCAAGAATCAAGACAAAGATTTAGAACACAAAGAGCCAGAGGACACTTCTCTGCAGAAGGGAGAAGATAAGAGAATCCAGAAAGTTGAAGATAGTGTAAGAAACCTCTGGGACAATTTCAAGCGAACCAACATCAGAATTATGGGGATTCCAGAAGAGAGAGAGCAAGATACCGAAAGAGTACTAGAGGAAATAGTGACAGAAAACTTCCCCCACCTGGGGAAAGAAATAGACTTACAAGTCCAGGAAGCCCGCAGAACCCCAAACAAAAGGAATCCAAGGAGGACCACACCAAGACATATCATAATTAAAATTCCAAGAGCAAAAGACAAAGAGAGAATATTAAAAGCAGCAAGAGAAAAGCAGGTAGTGACCTATAAAGGAGCACCCATAAGATTGTCAGCTGATTTCTCAACAGAAACTATGCAGGCCAGACGGGAATGGCAAGAAATATTCAAGGTGATGAATAACAAGAACCTACAGCCAAAAATAATCTACCCAGCAAAGCTATCACTCAGAATCAAAGGACAGATAAAGAGCTTCACAAATAAAAAAAAAAAGCTAAAAGAGTTCATCACCACCAAACCAGAATTATATGAATTGCTGAAGGAGGTTATTTAGGAAGAGGAAGAAGATAAAGATAAAAATTATGATCAACAAATACGTAGCTATCAACAAGTGAATCTAAAAACCAAGGGAATTTAAAAATCTGATGAACAATATTAACTGGTGAATATAATAGAATCAGAGGTATGGAAGGGGAGTGGACTGACGATTCTCAGGGAAAAGGGGAGTGGGGGTGCGGGAAGAGACTGAAGAAAAACTGTGCACCTATGGATGAGGACAACGGGGGATTGGGAAAGGACAGAGGGTGGGGTGGGAACCTGGTGAAGGGGAGCAATTGAGGGGGAGAAGAGGATCACATTTGTAATAATCTGAACAATAAAGATTTATTTAAAAATAAATAAATAAATAAATAAATAAAAATAAATAAATAAAATAAAAAATAAAAGTGAGAGTCCTCTCCACTCTATACCCCAAACTGGGGATCGGGGAACTAAGATTTCCCGTCCGAAATCAACTCACAAACGTGATGTGCACAGGCTGCAATGGGTGGGCCTGGACCCAGGCACTGTCTAGAAATAGTAAGACTGAGCGCGGGGGTACCCATTGCTCTTCCCAAGCAAGTGAACAAGCAGGAGCAGTGCTCCAAGGTCTGCTTGTGGGGAGGAGTCCCCTTCACCACTGCCCTTCAGGGGTGTCCAGCAGGAAGCTGCAGTGCCTCTCCAGGGGACCCCTTTTGGGAGGTGTCTGCAGATCTTGCAGAAGCATCTGCAAAACAGACATGAGTTTTTCTCCTCCTCATTCAACTGGACACAGGGAATTCCTCATGAGGTCACAGGTGTGTGGCTGGGCGTAAGAAGGCAGTGTAGCAAGAGCAGGGGCCGTGGGCATTTGGGTCACTCCCTCATGTAACTTACCTGTGCTTTCAGGGCCTGCTTGGTCCTGTCTTGTGTATAACACCTCCGTTCGATGATGGCTTGGTGGGCCACAGAGGTGGAAGGGCTGTTTCTATTGGCCACGGAGGGGTTCTATACCCCCAGCTTCCTTGGGATCTTCCCATACATTCCTGTCCCAATTTTCAGGATCTCTTTTTCCCAATGCCCTCACTTTAACAGAAGATACCCTGCAAGGCTGTAGATTTGGTTTGCATTATGATTTGGCCACTGCAGATTGAGAGGTGGTTTGGTTTCCAGAAATCTAGCCACAGGAGGAGGATTTCATATATATATAATAATTGATTTTCTACAGAGAGGAAGGGAGAGGGATAGAGAGCTAGAAACATCAATGAGAGAGAAACACCAACCAGCCACCTCCCGCACGCCCCCCACTGGGGATGTGCCAGCAACCAATGTACATGCCTCCGACCGGAATCGAACCTGAGACCCCCAGTCCGCAGACCAATGCTCTATCCACTGAGCCAAACCGGTTTCGGCGAGAAGGATTTCTTTAAAGACAGATATAGAAATTTTCGAGTCACTCATGCAGAACTTGAGCTGGCAATCTGAAACCCTGAGACCATCTTTGCTCACTTTCTCTAGGACAATGGAGAACCAGCAGCCAATGTCATTATTTACCTTAGATTGAGTAAGGCTTCTTAAAGTATCAAATACATGGATAGTCACCCAGAACCTTGCCTTTGTAAGTATTTGATGAAGAGCACACATTGGTAATATTTTCCATATCTCTATTGCCACATCACAACAAGATAGCAAAGTTTTTATCACCCCCAGAAGTTCCATCACGCCCCACTTCAGAGAGCACCTAGGGATACAACTTAGGAGGAGCTCTCTTGCTCCCACTCCAAGGTCCAGATGTCTTATCTGCTACAGATTCTACCAAATGAACAAAAGGACTAGTTGGCCAGAGGGGGAAGTTTGGAGTATTATACTAACAATAAAAACTTCTGTAGAAAACAAATAGAAAAGCAAGATCATTTGGGTAACTCTTTGAGGAGGCAGATACTCTCTAGATCATGATTTCATGCAAAAATAAACTGGTTGAATTTGCAAAGAGAAACTTTGGAAGTAAACACAAGAGATTAATCAAATATATATATTTGAAAATAAATAAATAAATAAATAAATAAATAAATAAATAAATAATGCATTATCCTTTCACATTCCTTCTAACTCCAAAATTACCCAAACCTACCCTTGATAGACTCCAGGTAGGAAGCCCCATGGTGGGAAGGGGAGGGATTAGTCAAGACTCCATCTCCCACCTTCCTCCAGACTACTGGGCAAAATATAAGAAGCACCATTTCTGCCTTTAGTTTCTCTGAGCAAAATATGAGAAGCACCATTTCTGCCTCAAGACGCATGGAAAGAGGTACAGGTGAGTTCCTTTTAAAGTTACATTTTCCTCTCATTTTAACAGGGATTCTTAGACTTTGGTGGCCAGCAGAACCACCTCAAAAGCTGATAAATGGGGAGATTCCTGATCCCTCCCTCCAGAGGCTAATTCCATGGGTCGGTGGATGGTGCTTGGAGTAGAATGGTCACATATAACACTTTTCTTTTCCTTATGCTAAAGAAAGTAGAGGTGATTTAACTGGTTATACGTTTGTTTGTTTGTTTGTTTGTTTGTTTTTAAGTAAAATATATTTTGTTTTAAACTAGAGGCCTGGTGCATGAAATTCGTGCATGGGGGCCGAGGGGTATCCCTCAGCCCAGCCTGTACCCTCTCCAATCTGGGATCCCTCAAGGGATGTCCAACTGCCCATTGGACATTGGACATCCCTCTCACAATTCAGGACTGCTGGCTCCCAACTGCTCACCTGCCTGTCTTCCTGATTGCCCCTAACTGCTTCTGCCTGCCAGCCTGATCACCCCCTAACCACTCCCATGCAGCCTGTTTGCCCCCAACTTCCCTCCTCTGCCAGTCTGGTCACCCCTATTTCCCTCCCCTGAAAGCTTGATCACCCCCAATTGCCCTCTTTTGCCTTCTTCTACTTCTTCCTCTTCTTAAACAATACCCTTCAGCATTTCATGTAATCCTGGTTTGGTGGTGATGAACTCCTTTATCCGACCTTCAACTCTGAATGATAGCTTTGCTGGGTAGAGTAATCTTGCTTGTAGGTTCTTGCTGTTCATCACTTTGAACATTTCTTGCCACTCCCTTCTGGCCTGCATAGTTTCTGTTGAGAAATCAGCTGACAGTCGTATGGGTACTCACTTGTAGGTAACTATTATAATTGTTTTTCTCTTACTGCTTTCAAGATTCTCTCTTTGTCTTTTGCCCCTTGGCATTTTAATTATAATGTGTCTTGGTGTGGTCCTCTTTGATTCCTCTTGTTTGGGGTTCTGTGCACTTCCTGAACTTGTAAGTCTATTTCTTCTACCAGGCAGGGAAAGTTTTTTGTCACAAACGTATAACCAGTTAAATCACCTCTACTTTCTTTAGCATAAGGAAAAGAAAAGTGTTATATGTGACTGTTCTACTCCAAGCACTATCCACCAACCCATGGAATCAGCCTCTGAAGGGAGGGATCAGGAATCTCCCCATTTATCAGCTTTTGAGGTGGTTCTGCTGGCCACCAAAGTCTAAGAATCCCTATTATTTCTTTCAATAGGCCTTCGATGTCCTGCTCTCTCTCTTTTTCTGGAACCCCAAAAATCCGGATGTTGGTGCGCTTAAAGCTGTCCCAGAGGCTCCTTACGCTATCCTCACACTTTTGGATTCTTCTTTCTTTCTGTCTCTCTGGTCGGGTGTTTTTTGTTTCCTCATATTCCAGATCTTTGGTTTAACACTTGGGGTATGTTGATCTACAGTTGAGTTTCTGTATATTCTTTATTTCAGACAGTGTTTGCTTTATTCATTTCAGATACTCTCAATGTCTAGATGGAGCCCTCAGGCATCCCAGAGACTACCACCCCTTATGATTATGATTCGCAGAGCTTTTTGTGTGACACTCAGACCTTCACCTTTGCAGCCTTCAACACCACCATCCTGTACTGCCTGGTGTTCTTCCTCAGCCTGGTGGGCAACATTCTGGTGTTGTGGGTCCTGGTGAAGTATGAGAGCCTGGAGTCCCTCACCAATGTCTTCATCCTCAACCTGTGCCTCTCAGACCTGGTGTTCTCCTTCCTGTTGCCTCTGTGGGCCTTGGTGTACCACTGGGGCTGGGTGCTGGGAGACTTCTTCTGCAAGCTCTCCAACATGATCTTCTCCATCAGCCTCTTCAGCAGCATCTTCTTCCTGACCATCATGACCATCCATCGCTACCTGTCCGTGGTGAGCCCCCTCTCATCCCTGAGAGTCTACACCCTCCAATGCCGCGTGTTGGTGACCACAGCTGTGTGGGCAGTCAGCATCCTGTCCTCCATCCCTGATGCCATCTTCCACAAAGTGTTTCATGATCCAGAATCTCCATCAGGATTTTCAAGATGTGATTATTCAGAAGTCAAGTGGTACCTGGCCTCAGTCTACCAGCACATTGTCTTCTTTCTGCTCTCCATGGGGATTATCCTGTTCTGCTACGTGGAGATTCTCAGGACTCTGTTCCGCTCTCGGTCTCGGTCCAAACGGCACCACCGGACAGTCAGGCTCATCCTCACCATTGTGCTGGCACACTTCATCAGCTGGGCTCCCTACAACCTGGTCCTTTTCCTACAGACACTGTTGAAACTTAATATCATTCAGAGCTGCCAGGTCTCCCGGCAGCTGGATTATGCCATGCTCATCTGCCGTGATTTTGCCTTCTGCCACTGCTGTGTCAACCCAGTGCTCTATGTCTTTGTCGGGGTCAAGTTCCGCAGACACCTCAAAAGTCTGCTCCAACACTTTGGGCTCTGCCAGTCATTACCTTCCCCATCACCTCACTCCCACAGTGCTCTCCCCTATGAGGGCGCCTCCTTCTATTGAAAGGGAGTTTGGTGCTGCAGGTTGAGATGGACAGAAGACATGGAGTGGGAGCAAAGAGAAGTGGTACAAGAAAGAGCATTGCAGAAGGCATAACACTGGGGATGCTACAGCTGCAGGGGTGGGAGGTGAAAGAAATGCGTTACCCCAGGAGGTCCTACTGCAGAAAAGGGACTCCCTGCCTGGAAAGTTTATATTGCCATCAAGAAAAAGATTTCTTGGATCCTGAGTTTATTATTCATTCCTTCATTTATTCCTTCATTTATTCATTCATGGGTTCATTATCATTGCTTAGTTCAGAAGGTTCTAAGACATGAAATTTTCCCAGACCATACAGACCTGGTCCCAATCTATGAATCTGATTCAGCTCTGGATGATTGGGGCCTTTGGAAAATCTCCCCAGCTGATTCTGACATGTACCCTATTAAGAAACATTGGGTACAACTCCTTGAAAATGGGGATTCCAGAATCTTCCACAGTTCATTGAGCGGGACTTTGCAGAGTCACTGTGGCACGCAATACATGTTTATTGAGTAAAGTAACTACTAATACAGCCCTCAGCTGGAGCCTGCAGAGCTTATAAAGCATTTGCCCCTTCAGTTCCAGCTATCATTTCAATACTCTAGTTGCCATTAGGAGGCCAGCCTTGGAGGACATTGACCTTGCTGCAAAGAGCGAAGGTCTAATTTTAAGAACTGGTCAGTAACACCTGCTGGAGAAGGCTGGGTAGTGCACCAGCTAACCAATAGGTGGGGCCATCACCCACCACCTATGGAAGAAATAGCCCCCCACCTAAGAAAGGAGATGAGATGGTTTCAGAGTAAGTGGATAAAGAGCCTCTCTTTTTGTTGTATGTGTGTGTGTGTGTGTGTGTTTTTTTCTACTTCCATTTCTCTTCCTGACTCTTGCTTATATTACACCTTCCAATCAACTCCAGGTACCATTCATAGGCTTTCCATGGCTTCTTCTCCGCAGCACACCAGCCCAGGCATCACCTGGTTTGTTGAATTCTCGTGGCTTTCATTTGTGAAAGCTGCCTCTGATGGGACAAAGAAGCCCACAAGCATGGAAAGCCCAGTAGAAAAGAACCCCCAAAGTAAACTGGCTAAGCAGTCTCTTGGGATTTGAACCCTGGACCCAAACCGCAAATCCAAGCTCTTTACTCACTCACTGTGACCTTGGATCTCTCAGAGCCTCAGTGTCCTCATTTGTAAAATGGTATCAACAACACAAAGACAGGTTCTACTCAGACCATGGAGGTGCACATGAGGTTATGTGTATAAAGTACTTGCTTTGTAAATCATTCGGCCTCGACTGATATGAATTACTATTGCAATCATCTAATAAAAACAGGAAAAAAATCATTGTATCATATGCACAAATAAATCTCTACCCAAAATCATTACATAAGATTCCTAAAAGTTCTCTTCTTATTGGAGGGATGGCGGTGGGGGTGGGGAAGCTGGGTTAGGATTGGGGTGAAGGGAGGGACACAGAAGGGTTGGAGATAAAGTGTGAAATAAATCCTGTGTGAATCAGGATGGTGGAAAATTGGCTCCATTTAGGCCTTAGGCAAAATTGTCCGAGGCCAAGTCTGTCATGAATGTTCCCTGGCTCAGTTTTTTGTCCGTATCTCTCCTCTGGCCTGACACCCAAGTCTCTGTCTCCAAGTCCAGGGCTTTTTCCTATCTCTTAATCCAGTGTTTTTCAACCTTTTTTGGGCAAAGGCACACTTGTTTCATGAAAAAAATCACGAGGCACACCACCATTAGAAAATGTTAAAAAATTTAACTCTGTGCCTATATTGACTATATATAAAGTAATTCTCTTGAATAGGAATCAAATAAACACAAAGAAAGTATTTTATAATTACTTTATTATGAAATATTAAGTAAACAAAATAGTGAAAAATTATAAAATTCTTGTCTTGTCTGCACCTACGGCACACCAGGCAACATCTGTGCCGCGGAACAGCGGTTGAAAAACGCTGTCTTAATCCAACTGTGTCTGAACTCAAGTGTATTCTGCACTTACAACACATGCCCAATTCAACTCAAACTCGCCACATTTCAAATTCTCAAAAAGTCACACATGGGCGGGGCTGCTTTCCAGAAGGATCCCAACATCGGTGGTTGCTGTGCGTCCTCAGAGATGGAAAAAGGTTAACCTACAGCCAGAGGCAAATAGGAGTTGCCAGCCTCAGCGCTGCGGAGCATGCTGGGAGTTGTAGTCTGAGCCCATATGCCCCTGGGGTCCGACGGGCGCTGAAGGCCTGGAGCTCGTGGAGCATGCCGGGAGTTGTAGTCCGCACCGGCTCGTGGCGGGCTCTGCGTGTCATGGCCGTCTCCGCCGCGCTCCCGCAGTCTTCCGCTTGGCCCCAGAAAGTTTCGGTTCTGCCCGGCGGTGGACCCATTAGCGCGTAAGTGCCACCGGGGAGCCGGCCGGACGCTGGGGGCGCCCGGGCTCCTCTCGGCCCCGGAGCCGAAAACTTCAAGGCACCTGTTGCCCTTTCCGTTCCCACCCGGCTCGGGTGTCCCGCAGACCCGGAGCCCTTGTCCGGCGGGCCCGGGAGATGTCCGCAGCGGGTGACCCTGGCCCTGGAGCCCGGGCGGCCTCTGTGACCCGTTAGAAAGACAGACACCACCCCACCCCCCAACAGCAGCCCCAAGACCTCCAACGGCCGAGGGGCCGCAGAGGAACCCACCCGGTGGGGGGGTCTCAGGACAAGCCTGGCGTGTTTGGGGCGCGGCGGGGAGAGGTCCCCGGCCTCCAGCTTGCATTGTCCAAGGCACTGACCTTAAGAAGCCAGTTCCTGGCTCAGCGGGGCCAGGGCTGCCCAGACCCCTCACTTGGCGCTACTCCCCTGATGCCCTCCCTGGTCTCTCCCCTCCTCCCCTAAGCGGTTGGTTTGTTCATCCCGAGACCATCCATCCTCCGATCACGGCCCTTTGTGCCCGCTGCCCACTTGCCCTTGTGTCCCAGCCCCAGGATCTCAGGTTGGTCTTTGCTGGAACACCTGTGGGTCTGTGGAGCGTCCTCTGGTGTGGCTGCCCCGCACTTGAGCAGAAGAACCTCGGCTTGTGGGGGATGGAGACAGGGTGCTGCATCTTATTATTATTATTATTTTTATATATAAGAAATCATGTGTGGTTGACACATTAACCACGTGGCTGCCTGTTAAATGCATCTTCTGGTGCCTTTTGTCACTCTTCGCAGTTCCCATTGGCTGCCCTCCCCAGGGGAAGAGAAAAAGAAAAAAAGAGAGCGCCGAGTGAAACCGCCCGTGTTGGCCACAGCCTCTCTGCCCCTCGGCTCGTCTTACCGCAGCAGCTTCCGTTTCCCACCGAGAAATGGGTCAGGGGCTCAGGGGGACAGAGGAATCGGGCCTTCATCTGCGCGCGCCCTCCGGCCGACAGCTGAACCTCCCTGCCATCTGCCTCCTGCGGATGCGGGGGGCGCAGCGTCCCGCGGAGGTTACCTGCCTGCAGGGCCCCCGCCTTCTGAAGGGGGCCAGGTGGAGTGGGCCGCACTGGGCCCCTTCCCCCCTTTCTGTGACAAGGACTGCTCAGACGTGATCGAATGCCCTGAGCCGGCTTGTGGGGCCATTATCACCTTCACCCCGGAAGGCAGAGTTCATTATCTCCGTGCTGGGCTGTGTGGCCTTCTTTGATGAAATGATTCCTGTGTTTAGGAACCGGGTTTTCTGCTTCAGTTTGTGGTTGTTGTTTTTTTTGTGTTTTTTTTCATGGTTTCCAGGGTTTTGTTAGGAAAACGGAATCTTTGAGAGACTTGCATAGTGAACACATACCCACCTGTTAGATTCCATGATGACTATGTGACGTCGGTGGTTTTTGTGCTCCGGAGTCTGTCCTCCAGCGGCTCCTTGGATGGTCTTTGCTCCTTGTGGCTGGTTTCAGGGCACCCCGTGTGGGTTTGGGAGCCACGCCGTTAGCCTGGACCGGTGGTCGGCAAACTGCGGCTCGCGAGCCGCATGCGGCTCTTTGGCCCCTTGAGGGTTTTTTTGTTTTTGTTTTTTAGCAAAGGCCATCGTAGGAGTACCCTAATTAAATTAATGACACTGTACTTACCTACATAGTTTAAGTTCAAAAAGTTTGGCTCTCAAGAGAAATTTCAGTCGTCGCCTGTTGATATTTGGCTCTGTTGACTAATGAGTTTGCCTACCGCCGGCCTGGACCTTTTGGGGGCAGGATGGCGCCCACAGATGTTTCTGATGAGAGGAACCACTTAGAGCAGGTGTCGGGAGGGAGAATTATTCCTCTAACCTTCGAGGTTCTTCTGGTTGGACTAATAGTCAAATCAACAAGAGGCAGATTAGCAGGAGGAAAACAAATGAAAGTTTAATCACACGTATCCAGGGGAGAGACCGGGGAGAACTGTGTAAGTCGCCAAAATGGTGGAAGCCGACACCTCAGATACCACCTGCAGCGAAAGACAAAAGCTGGTGTGTGTGTGGGGGGGTCCGCTCTGGGGGAAGCCTTCAGCTCACCAGGGTGAAGTTGTCATGCAGATGTGAGCTCCTGCCTTCTCCAGGGCTGGCAGAAGCAGGCCTGGCCCCCTGACGTGCAAACACCCTTACAAATGGAGATTGCCCTTACAAATGGAAATGCCCTTTTACTAAGGGTAACTTCTAGGTATTTTGAGCTCCTGGCACCTCTGCTGGGTCTTAAAATGAACTGGGCTGGCGTGATCTGCATCCCAGAGAGGCCCATTTGGAGGGGTAAACGGCTCACCCTTCCACAGCCACGCCAGAGCAGACGGTGCGGTTGACCCGTGTTGGTCGCCGAGACCGTGGGCCGCTGCCACTGGAACACACAGCCGCCCACCATTCCTGGCAGTCCTCCTCTTCTCTCTCCTTGGTGGGTTTTCTGGTGATTCCAAGGACAACTTGGGTGAGTCTAGACTAGAATGCCTTTTTTTAACGGAAAAAAAAACAAAAAAAAAAAACATTGAAACCTGTAAAGAATTTTAGTGTTTATTTGAGCCAAACTATCTACATATTCCGGGAAGCAGAACCTCAATAAATTGAGATAATGCTCCGAAGAATGAGGGTTACCTTTCTATTTATACATTGCCATCAAAGGAGGGACATAGGTGGGTTACATGAAATGCATTGGTGACTGATTAAGGAGAGGTGGGTGGGATAAAGCAAAGCGTGGGAAACCTCTGGGATTGGATAAAAAGTAAAATGATGGACACAAACTTAGGTGGGCGAGGAACAATTAACACGATAACGAAGGAATCTGAGGCATCAGTCCTGGTGCCCACCACATTTGGTTGTGCCCCAGGGGTTCCAGAAAAAGGGAAGTTAACCAAACATCTCACAGATACGTTATCTTAAAGGTGGAAAGGCTACGGGGCTCAGTAAAAGAAGATCTAAGTTGGTCTTTGTCTAGGACGTGACTACCCACTAAAACCTGTTTGTAGATTAAATATTTAATTTTCAGACCATCTTTTGTGGTTATTTTAAGTCTCTGAGTTTGCAAGACTTCCATGCAGGCCTCCCCTGAGCTTGTCAGGTTAGCATGTGGCTCTTTCGTTTACACTTTAAACTTGAGGCAGACGAAGGGTGTTGCTTAGCGTGGTCTCCAGGTGAAAAATCTCTGCTGGGGACTCCCCAGTAGCAGCCCCGTCGGCAGAGCAGGTAAGGCTGTGAACTGGTGTAATTAGGCAGAAGCCGCAGAGATGAGTGGAGTTTGGCCTTGATGACATCTGCTCACCTAGTGGCTGAATGTCATTGTCTTGCTCAGAGATAAACAGTGTTCTCTATTCGTAATCTCAGAGCCAGGTTTGTTTTGTTTTGTTTTTGTTTTTAAGTTCTTGGTTGGCCTAAGAGCCTCTGTTTGAGCAACTGTTTAGAGTGGTTGTTGAGTAGAAACCGGTTTGGCTCAGTGGATAGAGCATCAGCCTGCGGACTGAAAGGTCCCAGGTTCGATTCCAGTCAAGGGCATGAACCTTGGTTGTGGGCACATCTCCAGTAGGGGGTGTGCAGGAGGCAGCTGATCGATGAGAGAATATCTCTCTCATTGATGTTTCTAACTCTCTATCCCTCTCTCTTCCTCTCTGTGAAAAGCCAATAAAATATATTAAAATAGAGTGGCTGTTGAAATGTGTCCCTGGATCTGTGTTGATCTCCTGCTGTTCTGAGATGTGTCAGTGTTCTGTCCCCACGTTGAGGTTCACCCTCAGCACGTGGGCTCCGTGGCTTTTAGAAGATGGAGACGGCAGAGACGTGCCGAGTTGTGCAGGAGCTTGTTTCCCTCTTCTCACATTGAAGCCACCCAGCCTGGTGGTTTAGGGAACACCCGTGGTCCTTCCTGTTCACGCAGTTCTGGGTGGCATTAGAAAGACAGCACGCGGCTGTTGTAGCTGGGCCAGATCCTCTTTTCAGGGACGCGGGTGTGTACGTCAGTGTAGTTCCCAGGACAGATTTAAGGAGAACCGGAGGTCTGGTTACACTCTGTGGCCTTGCGGCCAGTTCAGGGACCCCGGGGCAGGTTTGACCAAACCATGGGAGGATGTAGGCAGTGCACCCCCAGCCTGAGGCAGAAAACTCTTAGGGACAAACTTGCAATTAAAAAAAAAAAAAAGGAAGCAGAAAAAGCATTCTAAGCAAGTCCCTAGTATGCAGAGGGGTGGGACAAGAGTGTCCCTGTAAGAGGCCCAGGATGGACGGACAGCTGAACCAGAGCTGGTGTCCATTCACCATGGAGCTGGAAGGGATTCCTCAGGCTGAGCCTGCAGCCTTGGTCAGGAGGAGCGGCTCTCAGTAGGAGCCTCAGCCAAAGTTAGCCACTGAGGATATCTGTTCTCCTTCCCCAGCTCCATGGAGGAAGGTGAAGGATCACCTCCCCACACTGTACCAAGAAAACAAATAAAAAACCACCACCACACACACACACACACAGTATGAGGAGGTCAAATAATGTCCCTAGGACAAATAGATTTCAGATTGGAAGAGCATCCAGATTGGCGATACTCAGCTACAGCTGATAAAGGGAAGACCGTTTTCTTGCCCGTTGCCACAACTCCCACAATCCTAGTTCTTGCTTGCCCCTCCTGTGTGCCAGCTTAGCCCACCCCCTCCCCCACCCCCATAACCACGATATTGCCCTTGTCACCCAAAGAGCACAGCCTAACTCCGATCCATCCATACCTTCCACACCCACCCCTCTAGTGTTCTCCTGTTGATGGGTCCAGATCTAAACTTCCAGGAGAGGAAGAGGAAGAGGGCCTTGGGGAAGGCTGGGTGAATGGGGAGGTGGTGGTAGTGGCTGTGGTTATTATTGTCCTGGGTGGAAGGCTGCCTCTGGGTCAGAGCTGAGGTATGTACGCACTCTCCTGTAGACACACTTAATGCATCCAATCCCTAAATTACATAATTCCATTCATTCTCAGAGTAATAACTGTAGTATTGCCACAATAATGATGATATAATGTCTGCATTTACAACTTGACTTTTTAAATGCATTATTTTAGTCAACATAAAAGTATTTTATGCTCAATAAAGACAAATTGAAAAATCAGAGAAATAGATTTTTTGAGGCAGATTTGCCTGTTTCCCACCATTGAAGGATAATCATCATTATTTACATGTTGCTACATTTCTAGTACATTTCTATGCCTAAAGCTTAATTTGGATTGTGGAGCAAGAGTCAGTGGTTTGTTTTGTTTTTATTCATTCATTCATTCATTCATTCATTCAACAGGTAATTTATTGAGGGCTCTTCATGTGTCAGAACTGTGCCATGTGCCTGGGAAATGATGAATAAATAATGAATAGCGGTGGAGCTTACAGACAGGTGGGAAAGACAGATTAAACAAAAAATTACTGGACCGGTAGGTGGCCACCAGAGTGGAAACAGAGGCGAGTCCCCCTGCAGTAGGTGCTTAGAATGTGAGCAAAGTAGAGTTTGCTAGAAGGTTCACCTGTTTTCATCACAGTGCTTCTGAGGCCTCAGGTGACCTCTTATTTGTCTATTCTACAGTGATTCCCAAATTCTCATGATGAGAATCACCTGGTGAAGTTGTTAAAATACAGATTCCTGAATCCCAACTAAGAAGTGCTAAACTAGAGTTTTGGGGAACATATAGGTAAAATTGTATACGTAACTAATTGTATACTCTAAGCTTAGAGCACTAGTTACGTATACAATTTTACCTATATGTTCCCAAAAATTCTAGTTTAGCACTTCTTAGTTGGGATTCAGGAATCTGTATTTTAACAACTCCACCAGGTGATTCTCATCATGAGAGAAGTTTGGGAAACACGGGTCTATAGGCTTACGCAGGAGGTGTGATCGATCATGCTCTCTGCTTCTCCCTCTTGGAGCATGAGTTCCTTGAAGGTCTGGGACTCCACCAGCCTGTTCACAGCTGTAGCCCCCACCCCTGGATCAGGCCTGCCTCTGAAAAGTGGTGCCCAGCAAACCCAGTTGGCTGGCAGGAGGTTACCTGCTGTCTTCCCCAAGGCCATGTTTGGTGGGACGGCATATTCTGCCAGAGATTTGGTCCGTAATTTAACACCGGCTGGCCAGGCTCCCTGTTCTCCCACCTGCATGGGGTAGGTGCTGGTAGGGGCAGGTGCTGGTGGGGGTATGTGCTGGTAGGGGTAGGTGCGCCAGTTTGTGCTCCTTTGTTTGTGCAGCTGTCCCAGAAGCTGCCCAGATTTTCAGACGCACATGCCATTGTGGCCTCGGGTGCTTACTCTGGCCTTCAATGGCACTGCAGCCCCAAGTACCAGCACTTCCTGGGAACAGCTGCCCACCTTCCTGGAAAAAAACAAAAACAAACAAACAAACAAAAACAAAAACAGCTTCCCCCAGGCCCAGCAGCAGCACCCCTACCCCCACCCACAGGTTCCTCTTCTCCCTCTCTCCTGGGTCAGGGGGCAGGAATTGGAGCCAGATCTGTGTGTCTTCCAGGACAAGGGACCAAGAAAACCTGAACTTGTTGGTGGGGGACGGGCAAGAGAAGGTTCAAGAAGTGATGACAAAAATCTTCAGTCTTCATTCCCTTTGGGAAAAAGGAGAAGGTTGCAAGCAAGAAGGCGTGCTTGGGGAAGATGAGCCAGGCATGCAGTGGGTCAGCATTTTAATGATAGGCCTCAGGGGCGGGGTTGCCTGAGGAGCCTTTGCTCACCTGTGCCCAAATGTCTGCTCTGAGCTGGCCTCTGACGCTGCTGAGCACTCTTCCGGGCACCTTCTTGCAGCTGGCGAGGGCAGCCTGCCTGCCGACTACCCATTCAGCACCAAGCCAGCAGAGCCGTGGGCCTTCAAAGCCGCAGGTACCTGCCCAGTGCCCCCCTTTCCGTAGGTGGTGACCCAGGCCGAGGCGGTGGGCTCCTCCACAAAGGCTCTGCTTTGACTGGTCTGGGTGGAATTTACCACTGGTGTAGAGAGTGAGCGGCGTCCCACTGGACGGTGTCCTCTCAGGGTCATGTCTTAGTTATTGTGTTGTTATCAGTACTTGTTACTGAACAAGTAGGACAGATTTTGAGAGCAGGACATAGTTGTCTTTCATGCCCCTCTCCCCCCCTCCCCCCTTTTCCTCCTTGGACCCTTCTGTTTCTTCTTTCCTGATGTAGCTCTTCAAACACTATATTGCCCCTGCCAGAGCCCATTTCTGGGCAATATAAGTGTTAGTCATTTGCACCATAGTATAAATAAGTTTATGTGAGTCTGGCTTTGTATCTTTATTTGGGACTAAACTGCTGTGTCTATTGTTGAAGCATTTAGGGCTTCTGGGCAGGAAGAGGAGGAATTTTCGAGGTGGTGGAAGATCACTTACCTCTAAAATAGTTTTTAGACGTGGATGTAGTCCCTTTTCCTCTTTCAGAAGATTGGATGTGTTCAGGCCTTCTGGCTCAGCTTAAACATAATTTTTAGTTGTTGGCAAGTGAATCCAATTATCCCCAAGTGTCAAAAGTGAATTGAATTGTGGGACACACAGTTGTTGTCAGAACTGATTCCTGGTGTGGGGAAAAGTCAGAAATGGTGTGAGGAGAGAGAGAGACAGAGACAGAGACAGAGACAGTGAGAAAGCTTCATCCCTCAACCAAAGGGCAAAGTTATCTAGAGACACAGGAAGTTGACTGTAGTTTGGAGAGACGGTGCCCCTGCCCCTCTCTGTGCCTTTCATTGGTTAATGACCTCAGACTAAGGAAGAGGGATGGCAAAATGCAGAGTCCATGGAGCCAGCGTCCCTATGGTGACCGGGTCGTGTCTTCCAAGGAAGCTCTGACTTCCCGAAACCGGGTGAGGTGGTGGCCCGCACGCAGCCTTGGTGGGCAGCCACTGCGAGGCCCTGGGCCGGTGCTCAGGGCTCAGGAGCTTGGGGTGACGGTGACAGTGACGGTGACGGTGACGCAGGCTATTTGGAAAAGCTGCTCGGGTAGTTGGCAGCTGGCACAGCTCACCCCGTGACCCGGGCACTTGGCTTCCGCTGAGCACTCTGCCGGGCCAGGCAGAGAGGGCCTGGGCTCGGGCCCACGCAGGGGCAGCTTCCCCAGAGCGCCAAGAAGTCTGGAAGGAGCGTGTGTCTCTCTCTCTCTCTCTCTCTGCCTGTGTTCAGGCTCGTCAGGCCAAGGTGCCGGTTGGTTTGCAGACCTCGTTTCCCTCAGGCCAGACTCCAGAGAGGGCTGGGCTCTAGGATGAGCTGCTGGTGGAACAGCTCCCACCAGCTCCCGCAGCTCCTGGCCTGAGCCTGCCAGCTTAACCCCACCAGCTGTTTACTCCACGCCCTTTCCCTCTCCCAGGTGTGCCGGCCTTGCCTCTGCTTTGAATAAACACCCAGGCCCTGTAGGCCTCCTTTGAAGACTCTTGGGGCATTAGTCATCTTCCTCCGAGATCAGCCCTCCCAGAAGCTGTGAGGCTGTCGTGTTGACAGCATGCAAAAAAGAGGGACGTCGGTAGAGAAACAGGCTTCGCGGACCCTCCTCCCTGGCGCCCTTTCCACCTTGGAAGGCGGTTCATTTTCAGGCCTGGCCCGACACGGCTGCCATCGCAGTGTCCACCACCCTCCCCCTCCCCCCAGCAGAATGCACTTTCCCTTCCCGGTCCCACCGCAGCTCCTGCTTACAGTCAGGTGACCACCGCCACAGTCAGGATAGAAGAGAATTGTCCCCCAAATCTCTGCATGACCTTGTAGCCGAAGCCGCCCTTCCCCCCCCCCCCCCCGCCCCTGGCACCCCGCTCTGGTGTCTCCCCAGTGTTTTGCTTTGCAAGAACAGGCACGGGGATCGGAAAGCGTGTAGCCTTTTCCGTCCGGCTCCGTTCACTCAGCGTAAAGCACTTGCTATGTGTACCTGTGGCTCATGCCTTTGCACTGCCGAGTTACCCATAGCATGTTCCCCAGGTGTCTGCATGGCCCTCCTCTGTCCTCTCCTGGGTGTTTTTCTGTCTGCCTCCTCGGTGCACAGCCAAGCCCGTCCAGGGCTGGCCTGTGCCTTGCCTGCCTCTGTGTCCCCGTGACAGGGCCTGGGCCAGGGCAGCTGGGCACTGCCTCGCCACGGGGTGGGAAGTGTCTGCCTGGGCAGCAGGGCCCCTGCCGAGGTCTGGCCCGGCCTGCTCCCTGCTCAGTCTGTTCAGCAGGCGACCTGGACCAATGGGGCTGGGTGGTCTGGCCATTTGTAAGCCGCTCCCAACCTCAGTTTGGTGTCTGTGATGGGCAGGGTGCCAGCACTTGCTGGGGGGCTTTGGCGGGTTCTCTCTGGATCCCCTGACTCGGGGGCTCCGTGTCATGAGTTCCTGGGCGTGTGTGAGTATGCGCCTGTCCAGTTCCTCCCAGGCCAGAGAAGCTAGTTCCTCTGGGCCTGGTTTTCACTGAGTCACAGCTGCCCTAGCTTGTTAGTTAAAAATAGGCCTGGCATTCCCGCCTGGGACAGGCCCTCCCACCTCAGGCTGACGCTGAAACGCTTCTGTAAATATTTGTAGGAGCTCAGGCTGGGATCATTTCTATTCCAGGATCTTCTTGCCTTGACTCCTGGAGCGGTGAGGGGTCGGTGTGGCGGAGAGTGAGGGCCAGCACACATTAGAAACACTAGGGGTAGCGGCACAGTATTTGGGAAGGGGCTGGCGTTCACTGTGGTTCCTAGAAGCCAATAGAACTGGTTGGTCTCTCGCTGTAGTGACAGTGGCTCAGCTGAAAATCCAGTTCGAAATCAGACTGACCGGCATTGTTCAAACCCCATTTCTGCTCCTTGCTGGCTCGTGGTCTTAGACAAGTTACATGACTGACTCCTGAATGCCAGTTTCGCCGTTGTGTGTTATCTACCCCACTCGTGCGGTTGTGGGAATTAAATGATCACATGTGTGAAGTGCCTGGCAGGACCCAGCATCATTTAGTGTGGCTGCTCCTACAGGCACCTCTAGTCTTACCAGCTGCTGTGCCAGCAACCATTCCGCCTTTGCATGGGACATCTAAGGGAAGAGCTACAACAGTGGTCGGCAAACTCGTTAGTCAACAGAGCCAAATATCAACAGTACAATGATTGAAATTTCTTATGAGAGCCGAAAACCGACTTCTGCACATGGACCACGAAGTTTCAATCACACTGTACGTGCGCGCCGCATATAGTATTGTGTGGAAGAGCCACACTCAAGGGGCCGAAGAGCCGCATATGGCTCACGGACCGCGGTTTGCTGACAACTGAGCTAGAGGTTCTGAAAGAAGGACAGCGGATTGTCCACATGCATGTCCAGGCTGCTCAGCTCTCATCATTGCTGAGTTCAGCCTCTACAGTGTCCTTAAATCACTTCAGCAGCTGTCCAGTAGGGCTGGTAACTCAGGACTCACCAGCCTCGAGAGGACAGTAACCGAGCTTAAAATAGAAGCGTCCCATGAGGACTGCGCAGGCCCCTGGGGAAGGGCCCAGCAGTGTCTGCCCATCCAGGCAGAGCCGGACTCCGGGCATCGGGCTGCAGACCTTCCCCCCCGAGAGGCAAGCCAGGCTTCCCTGGCCCAGGAGTCCTGAGGGTACGTGTCCTGTCTCGCCCACCGCTCCTGCCCAGAGGTTACAGAGCCGCCCTCTGAGAAAGCAAGCGGGAGAGGATGTTGGAGCTAGGGGTCTGGTGGCAGCCGGCAGCAGAGGCCTGGCAGGCCAGTGAGCGGGGTGGGCTGGGCTAGTTCTGGCCTTGGTTTCGGGGTGTGAGGGAGCCACTGGGAGCATTTTTAAAGGTGGAAAGTGAAGCCGGGCTATCTAAGAGGGCAGATTAGGAGAGGCTAGGCCAGGCTATTTGGCTGATGTTTTTTGTTTGTTTTCTGTTTGGTTAATCCTCAATGGAGGATATTTTTCCCATTGATTTTTCTTTTTTTAGGGAGAGTGGCAGACAGAGGGGAAAGACAGAGAAACATGGCTGTGAGGGAACTCCATCGACGGTTGACTCCCACAGGGGCACTGAGTAGGGCCGGCCGGGGAGGAGCCCGCAACCAAGGCACGTGCCCTTGACTGGAACTGAACTCGGGACCCTTCCGTCCGCAGGCCAACACTACATCCCCCTGAGCCAAACTGGCGAGGCCTTGTTGGGTTTTTCTGTTTTGTTTTGTTTTTTGTGTTTTTTAAGGCCCCAAACAGGTCATTGTGTCTGAATATAAAAGTTTGTCAGAAGCCGACGAGGGCATGCCCACAGAGCAAGGCCCACACAGCAAGGTCCAGCCTCCCCGTTGCAGGAAGGTGCCCAGACGGGGCAGCCTCGCTCTGTGAGTGACTACATCGTGTCTGACTGCTGCTCCCTCCCGTGCAGGTGCCACCATGGAGTCTGACTTCTGCTGACCGGACCCGGGCAGGAGGGCACAGCCGAGACCGCGGCCGGTAGCCAGTCGCCATGGCTTCCCCCAGCGCGGAGAGCCAGCTCCTGAGGATCATCCGTGATTTGCAAGGTACGGTCAGGCCGCCGGGCATGCGGGTTTGGTGTGGAGGGAGCTGTGACTGTGCTTTTGCTTTTGCTTTTGCGGTTGAAGTTCAGCCTTTTCATCTGGGTTCACACAGGGAGGGTTGGGGCGGACATTGATTGGAGCGCTCAGGACACAACATATTGAAATAAATATTCGGGGCTCAGCTGTCCATCCTGTAGGGCTGGGGGAGCCCACGGGCCCTCCTGACTGGGACTGTAAGGGCACTCTGCAAACAAAATCAGATACTCCTTCCAGATCCGGGTCTGGGGTGTGTGTGTGTGTGTGCGTGTGTGTGCGTGTGTGTGTGTGTGTGTGTTCTTGGCTGAAGCACGCGCCTCTGGGCTCTCTGATGGAGCGGGGGAAGAATATTCTCCTTCCCTCTGAGCAGGAAGACCAGGCACCGGTCTTTCTTGTTTTGCTGTCTCTCCTGCTGGCGGTGGGCAGGTAGCCTATCCTGGCCGAACTCCCGGAACTCCGGCTGTGTGCCTGCTGCTCCCAGGCATCGCGCCGGGAGCAGCAGCTGAGCCTGAGGGTGCAGAAGGGAGGCCCTTGCCACCCCTCCCCCGCCCCAAGCGCTCAGTGCACAGCAGTGACCTGACCTCTCTGCCAGCTCCTCGTCTGTACAATCCTGCGTTGTCCTTACTCTTTTTCACGTGTTCACAGCTCTCACGTTGGGATCATCTTAAAATCAAATGCATCTTAGATTTGTCAAAATAAGGCACTTCCTGCCTCACGTGACTAAAGGGGAAGGACTTGCAAAGGCCTGGCCGCTAGCTGGGTCCCGTTAACAGAAGCAGGGACTGTTGTCATTCTTGCGATTGTCACATCACTTTTTGCACATTCTGGGTCGTCTTGAAGCCTGGACTTCCCTGTACTGAGCGGTGAGATGATAGTGAAGAAGCACAGAAACATGGCCAGAATGAAGGGGAAGGCTTTCTGCCCAGTGCAGCTTTGGGCAGCCAGTGCTAGGGGACTGCTCCATGATGCATCCACACAGCAAACATCTGTTGACCCAGCAGTACGAGGCCCGCATGGTGGGCCTGCAGGGATGGCCCTGGAAAACGCCCACCCAGGGAGCTGTTGCAAGGTGCCTGTGGGTTCTGACACCTTAGCGTAGGGGTGTCGAACTCAATCAGAGAAGGGGCCAAAATCTAAAATCCAGCCTAAATCGCGGGCCAAATGGTTTACTGAACAGTCATAAACTGTCATTGTGATGGAAACGCAGCGGAGTGCAGTGATGACAGCGCGGTGCGGGCCACATTTCAAGGCCTGGCGGGATGGATTTGGCCTGCGGGCCTTGTGTTTGACACATGTGCCTTAGCGCAGTGGTTGACAAACCCCGGCTTGCGTGCCACATGTGGCTCTTTGGCCCCTTGAGTGTGGCTCTTCCAAAATACCACAGCCTGGGCGAGTCTATTTTGAAGAAGTGGCGTTAGAAGAAGTTTAAGTTTAAGAAATTTGGCTCTCAAAAGAAATATCAATCATTGTCCTGTTGATATTTGGCTCTGCTGACTAATGAGTTTGCTGACCACTGCCTTAGCGCCTTCTGGCTTGGTCTTATGTCCCTGGATGTGGGTACAGCCCTTCACTTTTGTGAGGTGCTTTGCCATCACCGACCACTTCCCGGTTATCCTGCTTCCCGGTTATCCTGCTCATCTCCGGGAAGTTGGCCTCCACCTGGTGATGTGTTCCTGTTTGTTGTCTTAAAGATGCTGTGACAGAACTAAGCAAAGAATTTAAGGAAGGCGGGGAACCCATCACAGATGACAGCACCAGCTTGCATAAGTTTTCTTACAAACTTGAGTACCTCCTTCAAGTAAGTGACCCTGAAACGTGTTGATTTCTGCTCTGTTGTCTTGTTTCCCTGATGGGAGACTCATCAGCTTCGAGGATGTGGTCCAGAAAGCTCAGTGGAGCCATTAGGCCATCCTGTTTAGACCGAAGGTCAGAGCAGTCCCCGTCGCGAGCTCGGGCCTCCAAGTGCCATCCTCTGGAGATCTGGCAAGTTGCCCCTTGGGATGATTTGGGAATCCAGAACATTCTTTAGAGACTTAGGTCAACTTAAGGTCGGTAGCAAGGTTCCTGTCTAGCAGGGATCTTAATTTGGGGCAGTCACGTCCCCTTTTGAAAATCAGGTGAAAGCCATGAAGTCTCTTCCCAAACAGACATGCATATGTGAACACACCAATCACATGTTGCAGGAGCATGTGGGCCTCTGAAGGTTATCCAGCGGCCTGTGCCCAAAGTGGTGTGGTCCGTAGGCTGCAGCACCAGCTCACCCAGGAGCAGGCTGGAAATGGACGCCTGGTCCCCCCTCTGAGGTCAGCCAGGGAGTTTTTTGTTTTTTTCACACACTCACACAAGCCTAATGCTTGTGTCCGCTGGTTCAAGTGCACAGACCAGAGCACTCTGCAGATGCAGAAAAGTCCATCAGCTACAACAGGAAGGAAACGGACCGATATGTTAACAGAAGTTAATCTTGGGCATTATAATCTTTTCTATTTTTAAAAAAATATTTTTTAATTTTTATTGATTTCAGAGAGGAAGGGAGAGGGGGAGAGATAAAAGCATCAATGATGAGAGAGAATTATTGATTGGCTGCCTCCTGCACACCCCCCTACTGGGATTTGAACTCACAACCCAGGCATGTGCCCTTGACCAGAATCGAACCCGGGATCCTTCAGTCCGCAGGCCGACGCTCTATCCACTGAGCCAAACCAGCTAGGGCATCTTTTCTATTTTTTAAAACCCAGATTTCCTAACATATCTGCAGGTCTTCGGTAATCAGAGAAATACATGCTATAAGATGTTGCATTATAGAAAGATGTCCCAAACATTTTGAGCACCGTTAGTTCCCAGCGTCACATCCCACCAAGGTATACAGGATGAGAGCCCGCTGGGGGTGCCCAGCCTATGAAGGACTCCTGCCCGTGCCCTTTCAGCCCGTTCTCTGTTTTACATTGTGAAGATATTTATGGGCTTTTTTTTTCTTTCTTTCTCATGTTTAGGTTTTAGATTTGAAATGACTCATAGCTGACACTTACTTGAATTTATTGTATTAAAACACTGACTCTTGCCGAAACTGGTTTGGCTCAGTGGTAGAACGTCGGTCTGCGGACTGAAAGGTCCCAGGTTCAATTCCGGTCAAGAGCATGTACATTGGTTGTGGGCACATCCCCAATGGGGGGTGTGCAAGAGGCAGCTGGTCGATGTTTCTCTTTCATCGACGTTTCTGGCTCTCTGTCTCGCTCCCTTCCTTTATGTAAAAAATCAATAAAATATATTTTTTAAAAATAAATAAAACCCTGACTCTTGGGTAACGCAATAAAATCCACTAATTCATTTCCTTAAGTTGAGACCTAGTTAACACACTTCATGTTGCCCTTAAGACTTTTCACTTGTATTTCTTTGTCATAAGTTGTTACATACCTCTATCAAGGCTGTTCCTAGCAAACTTTGGTGGTCTTCTACCCAATGCTATGCATAGAGATCTCTTCAAGAGATAAATCTTTTTTGGGGGGTGAGGGGTGGACGGGCTTCTATTCCGGAATCTTAATAGTTGTATGACCTTGAACTAGTTGCTTAACCTCTCCCAGCCTCAGATCCCCTATCTGTAAATTGGGGATTACAGCACCTTCATTTGACAATAAATAGAAATAATGCCTGTAGAGGGCCCTGCCTAGTGCCAGGCAACCAAGAAGCTGTGGTTATTTCTCACTTAATGAGAGGAACAGCAGTGGGTTTGGACAGCCTCTCTCTGTCCCTTTCCCTACCCAGTTCGACCAGAAGGAGAAGGCCACCCTCCTGGGCAACAAGAAGGACTACTGGGATTACTTCTGTGCCTGCCTGGCCAAGGTGAAGGGCGCCAACGATGGGATCCGATTCGTCAAGTCTATTTCCGAGGTAAGCAGAGCAGCCAGGGACCCCACGTCTCCCTGTCACCGAGACCTTTGCTGCAGACAGTCAGGTGAGGAAGTGGGGCTACGGGTGGTGAAGTGAAACCATCAGCCCAGGTACACGCAGTGCCCATTGTCAGCACAGGGAAAGCCGCCCACACGAGCCTTCACCCAGCCAGCCCTGCAGACCGCAGCCCACACTTCACAGCGGGCTGTTCGCACCGTGGGCCCCCGGGGGGTGCAGCACCTTCTGAAACTATCGATTTCTTAGATAAATTCTTCACGTTTGCTGGGCTGTTTGTCTGCAGGTTTTCCAGAAACCTTAGATTTGAAATGAAGACAGTGATGTGGGGTCTTAAGAGACATTACACGCCGGTATGCTAAGCAGCTCCCCACGTTAAGTTCGAGCCTCTAGAGCAGAATGCCGTGGCTCCTCTTGTTTTGCAAAACTCCAGAACCATCGCTCTGTTTCTATCTCTGTGTCTCTCTCTCTTCTGTCTCTCCCCCACCTCCCACTCCCGAGGAATCTCTTTTTCTCTCATAAGCCTAGTCCCGTGGTCGGCAAACTGCAGCTCCCAAGCCACATGCGGCTCTTTGGCCCCTTGAGTGTGGCTCTTCCACAAAATCCCACGGCCTGGGCGAGTCTATGTTGAAGAAGTGGCGTTAGAAGAAGTTTAAGTTGAAAAAATGTGGCTCTCAAAAGAAATTTCCATTGAAATTGTCCTGTTGATATTTGGTTCTGTTGACTAATGAGTTTGCAGACCACTGGCCTAGTCCATCTGAGAGTAAGAACTTTACCTATTAGGGAAAGTGACCCCCTGGATTTAGAGCAGGAAGCCCAGAGGATCTGAACATTTCACCTTTTCAGCGTCTTGTCTGTAAATTTAAAGATATTTTAAAGGCAGCACTGTGCTCCTTGGCTGGCCTCCTGTGGAGACCGCAGCGTCAGGTGACCACAGAGTCAGGTGCTCCCGGGAGAATTCCTTTCCAGCCCCAGAGCCAGATGGTTTCTTCTTATAGAGAATGACAGATAGCCTGGCCTGAGTGCTGGGCATTTTCCACCAGCTGCACCTCTGACATCTGAGCTCATGAAAGATCCCGACGTGAGGAGTATGTCCTGCCAGTGTCTTTAATGTCCGCGTAGCGCAGGGTCTTGTGAGAGCTTGCCTGGTGGGCCACTTGGGTCTGTGATGTAGAGCAGTGCTCGCTGCACCCCAAATCCAGAGGGGGTGCTCAGTGTTGCCCCCCTCTCCATACGCCTAGCAGTTCCCTTGCACTCCATCTCCCACTCCTCACAGCAACTGCAGCCTGCGACTGCCAACCGCCCACAGCTCAAGTCTGGAAGTATATTTAGTTTAATCCTCATTGCCCGGGGTTATGAAATGCTAACATCCACTCTTTAGCTGGCTCTTAATCTTTTTTTTTTCTTCTTTAAAAAAAAATTTTTTTTATTGATTATGCTATCACATAATTGTCCTCATCCTCCCATTCCCATCCCAAACCCCTACCCACATGAGCCCCCACCCCCCTGTTGTCCATGGCCACTGGCTAGGCCCATAGGCATGCACACAAATCCTTTGGTTGATCTTTCCTCCTTACCCCCACCCTCCCCTGCTTTCCCTCTGAGGTTTGAAAGTCTGATGGCTGCTTCTCTTTCTCTGGTCTGTTTTTGTTCATCGGTTTATGCTGTTCTTATTCTTTACTCAAAATGCAGTCAAACCTTTCAAGGCCAGGAAACTGTCTTCTAGAAGCAAAAGCGTTCCCTGCTTGCACACACGTTGTGGGGTTTCTGGTGGCTGACGTAGGCCCCCGCTTCCAGAGGGTGCAGTCCTCCCGTCTGCTGAGGACTCTGCTCTCTGTGCACCGCTGAGCTTGGGGTGTCACTGGGGTGGTACTTGGGTTAATTTAATCAACAATCAAGTGCCACCCCGGCCAGTAAGCCAGAAGGTAAAAGTTCATGGGCAAGGCCATCGCTGGGCACTCTGGCCCCTTTCGTAGGGTGCATGCCTGGCGTAAAGTGGAATCAGCTCTCGTGTGCCTTGCAGACTTCCTGCCCTTCGCTGCTGCTGTTTCGCTTCCTGGTAGACTGCATGATATGAGTTCTGATTAACTGCTAACAGACTTCAGGAATTAGGCCATAAAAGCAGACCCAGGATCTAAAAAAGGAGAAAATAAAATAGCTAGGCAGTGTTTTCCTTTGTGATACAAAGGAACTACTGTTCTCTTCCCTAAGGGGTGTTTCAAAAGACCTTAAAATAAATACAGTAGCTCCTTTTCTGTCATAAAATACACGCTGTTGGTAGGCCTGGTTAAAAACAAGACTCACGTGCTTTCCATTAAAAAAAATAAGGGTCCCCAGTGCCGTGACAGTGGCTGTTTCGCTCATAAAGACAAGCCGCTCGCTGGGAACTCACGGGCATGGCTGTCCTGTGCGGCTGACGCGGTTCCATGAGGCCCGTGGGGGTGGGTGTTCATGTGGCCGGCTCTCTTCTCCTCACCACACCCGCTCAGCTGCTGAGTTCCCTGCCTCACCACTGGACACTTTGTTCTGACTTCGCTCCTCAGTGGCAGAAGTGTTTGGACAGAGTTATGTCATCAAGACCTTCCTTCCTCCCCAGGCATCTGTCACGGCCAAGTGATTGTACACAGGCCACTGCGGTGTTGTAAAGCCAGGGGCCAGGCTGCCACCGCCTCCCCCAGGCATCCTGACTTCACCCCACACCCACAGAGCTGACATGGAAAAATTGCAGCCTTCGTGATTCTTGAGGTTTCACACCTTTTTATTTTTTAAAACAACTTCATGAGGTGGTATCATCTCCTTAAGGCAACGGTGAGAAGTCGGATAGCTCTGAGCTAAACGGTGCCTGGCCTTCTGGGCCCAACCATTGGCATGAATCCTGATTTGCAACTGGTCTCACATGCCTCTGTGGCTGTCCCCTAGGTCTCGTCCATCTTGGCTGCTGTGTGTCCCCAGCTGGCCGAGTCTGACCAGCACACTCTCTCTCCACAACAAGCTCCCAGAAACCTTTAGAAACCATGTTTTGTTACGGTGGGGAGAGGTTTCGAAGACAGGCCCTCCAGCCAGCTCCTACCCCCTGAAATAGAACCGCACTCCTTTTCCATGACCCCCGCGTAGCTGGGCCACATAGACGCACCCCTGTTTCCCACCCTGACAGCTGCTGACTGAATGAGAAACCCACCGGGAAAGTGTCTACGATAGATGCATGAGGGTACAGAGGAGGCAGTTACACAGTCACTAGAACTTCTTAAAAGTCCCCTTATATACCCCTGCCCCTGCCCTCCTTTCCCCTCCACAAGGGCTCCAGCCAAGCCCTGTAGGCCTCTTCGCCAAGCAGCAGACATTAGCCACACTGGCCAGCTCTCCTCGGGCTCACTTCTGCCATGAGAAGTCCTTAATCAGCCTCCAAGTTTCATTCTGAATATTCCTAATTAAATCATACAGTTCTTCTCTGACTCCAAACCCAGAGACTGATGGAGAAGAGGAGGGACCCATGGGTGTTCGGAGCCTCGCAAACACATCTTTCTGAACCTGCCTATAGGTTATTCTATAGGTTATTCTATAGGTTATTCTATAGGCTACTCTCGGATGGAGGCCTGGAAGAAGGCGGCTCACTTCAGGCCTCGCTCTGGGGGATGATGTTATCAGATGTTTGTGTCTTTGGAGGGACATGAGGGAAGCCAGCGTATAGGGTAGAACTGGGTGACATTATCCGCGCTGTTACTGTTTAATTAGGCCACTTAGGGGTGCTCTCAGACATGCACCATTATGACTTAGGCTAACAGTTCTGCATCCCCGTGCCATCTTTTCCAGCTCCGAACATCCCTGGGGAAAGGAAGAGCCTTTATCCGCTACTCGCTGGTGCACCAGAGGCTGGCAGACACCCTGCAGCAGTGCTTCATGAACACCAAAGTGACCAGGTACGTGCCGACAGCTCTGGTTGACCCTGATCATTCACAGGCGAACCAGAGTCCCTGGTGAACGTAATGACACCTGCGCTGCAGTGTCTGTCCTTGTGACACAAGCCGAGTCCTCCCACATCTGTCATCCTTTCCACCCCCGGGGTTGGGGGGCAGAGAGCACTGAGTGTTGACAGGTAAGGAAGATGAGGTGCAGGGAGATGCTAAATGCACCTCCTTCCCCCCCCCCCCCCCCCCCCCAGCTCCCCGTGCTGAGTCTGAGTCCTGGAGCAGGAGCGTGGGTCCAGGTTGACCAGCAGTTTTCCCTGGAGGTGGCATGGCCTTGGTGCAAGCACTAATGAGTGCACACGTCCCACCTGTCACCCTGGCCTGTCTGCAGAATCACCTGTGGGGTTTTGAGCCCCACTGAGCCTGGGCCTGAGCCTCACTGAGGTCACTGCACCTGCCAGGCACATCCGGGCTCCCTGGAGGTCGTGTGTCACCTTTGAGGTGGATTTGCCTAAAGGTGTATTTCTCACACATGTGACACGTGAGGGGCTTTGTGAATTCATGTGAGGTGAGAGAATCTTCTTCATACATTTGATTTGCAGGCTGTTTTGTTGTAGTCTTTTGGTGAGAACAGCTTGGCTTCCAGTGTTTAGGAAACCAAGTTCACGGGCATCAGCCAAGTAGCTCTTTAAACTCAGCAGCGTGTCCTAAATTCTTCCTGCTCCAGGAAGTGAACAGTGGGCACCACACAGGGCAGATCTTTTGTTCTTTGTCTTTTAAATTGGTGTCAGGACAGAAATTAGCAGTGAGGTCGAGGTCCTGTAATGAATTCCCCAGGAGGAATCGCAGATGAGACAAAAAGGAAGTGTTCTGTCCCCTACGACTACCCTTTCTGGGCAAATAATTGAGATTTAAGGTTTCTCATATCCTTTTCTGGGAAAGAGATCTAACAGAAATAATAGCTGTATAAGTATCTAGTTCATCTCGGACATTTCGGTGAAGAGCAGGCTTATATGGGAGTTAGGAGCTGCGGGGAAAATCACGGGGCTGAGGGGGGCATGTGTCTGACTGTCTGTCTGTTTACCTTAGTGGCCTGTATTAGAATTGGTCCATGCTGAGAGGACCGAATGCACTTTCCTTTCCTGCATCTCTTGTAACCTCACCCTGTATGTTCCCCCGCAGTGACTGGTACTATGCCCGGAGCCCCTTCCTGACGCCGAGGCTGAGCTCTGACATTGTGGGCCATCTCTACGAGCTCACCGACGTTCAGTTTGACCTGGTGTCCAGGGGCTACGACTTGGACGCGGCCTGGCCGACGTTTGCCAGGTACTGTAAAGAATTGCTTGGTTTAAAAGATTGGGGGGGGGCGGGGAGGGTGTTTGAAGTTTTAGAAATGGCCACCGGTCTACTCAAATCACCTTTGTACTCAAAGCAGCTTTGTATGCTCAGTAAGTACGTAAAGCTTCGCCACTCTTACGCCTGTTAATTGTACAGACTTTGTTGAGCTGTGACTCACTAAACATCTGAAGGCTCCAACCGTAAGCTGACCTCCTTGGCCAGGTGGCATGAGGGGAAATGCATAGGCAAAGGCCAAGGTTTTTCAGTGTTAAGGGACTGTGTGCCAGTCTGGGGAAGAGCGGGTGGGCCTTTTCCCGTTTGTGTTCTGGGGGTTGTGGAGGCTCCAGGAGGAAGAGGGAGTGGAAGTTACAGCCCAGCCACGGAAGGGTTTCTGGGAAGGTTGCCACGTTTTCACTTTTTACACCAAGATGGTGCTCAACACGTCACCCCGCTGAATCCTGACAACCACACCAGGAGGGAGGGGCTGAGGACACGGGCTTAAAGAGGGGGGACTTGCCCAAAGTCACACAGCTGGTGGGCAGCAGAGGCAGGGCCTGCACCCAGCTCCCCAGGACAGCCACCTGACCCGAAGCAGGTCTGTGAAGCAGTGGCCATGAGCCCTAAGCACAGGGCGGCCTTTAGGTAGCATGTTGACTGCTCCTGTTCCTCCCTAGCAGACAGACTGAGGCAGGCACCAAGAGTTAAGGAAAATTTAAACCAAAAATTGGAAAATACCATGCTCACTAACAATAGTTGTTGTTTGGCACTGGGGGAAAGCCATCATGTGTAAACTTTAGCAGCAGACCGATGTGAATGTGCCCTTTGGTGGATCATTCTTACACTCTATCTGGGAGGGCATTGTCCTACCCATCCCCCCGCCCCCACCTGGTTTCCGGGCACGTGTGTGAGCTTCCTCTGTGATACAGGTGTGTGTGTCCTATGCCCCGCAGGAGGACACTGGCCCCTGGCTCCTCTGCCTACCTGTGGAAAGCCCCCAGCCGGAGCTCCAGCATGAGCAGCCTGGTGAGCAGCTACCTGCAGGTAAGCCGGAGAGGCTGGGGTTTCCCCGCCCTGCGTCAGCCAGGGGTGTCCTCGCCCCTCGCAGCTCAGGGCGGTGTTCCGGCCAGAGCAACGAGCCCTCAGTCACACCCAGTGTTTTCTAGAGTCCAGGTTTTTATGACCAAATAGAGCTTAGGCCTCTTAAAAAGCAAATTCTTTTCATAGCTTTAAGGCACATGTGTCAAACACAAGGCCCGCGGGCCAAATCCGTCCCGCCAGGCCTTGCAATGTGGCCCGCACCGCGCTGTCATCACTGCACTCCGCTGCGTTTCCATCACAATGACAGTTTATGACTGTTCAGTAAACCATTCGGCCCGCGATTTAGGCTGGATTTTAGATTTTGGCCCCTTCTCTGATTGAGTTCGACACCCCTACTTTAAGGTATTTGAAAAAAAGCAGGTTAATATTCTGGTTAAAAGCGGCTGAGTCAAATCCCGACTGTCACCTACCAGCTGTGCCCCAGGAAGTGCCCGGCCCCTGGAAGCGTCAGCTCTCACCATCCGAAGGGGATCAAAAATCGCCGTGGCCGAGCGGGTGGTGGCTGTGCAGGTGGTGGCCGTGCGGGTGGGTGCGGGAGCACGTGTCCTGTGCGTAAGGGCTTCACACAGCAAGTGCTCAATAAACACTAGTGGGTAGGTCAGTTTTGATAGTTTTGATAGAAACGTGAATGTGTCAGAGTTGTATATAGTTTGTGGGAAAGGCTGCTGGAATTTTCCCACAAAACGAAACAAAGGGAATTTACTAAGCAGCATTAAGAGTAGAAAATCGCCTAATCCTTTACCCTGTTTTGGGTCTAATCACCACAGGAGTTGTGGGCATAGTGCAGTGGTGGGCAGTAGTTTAAGTTAGTAACACTTTCATGTTACTAATGCACAGGAGGCTGAATGGGAAGCAAGTTGTGAGTGTCGGGGCGCTCACATGTGTGGCCCTGGGTCTTCAGGGTGTGTTGCTGGCAGCTGCTGTGAGCAAAAGGGTCCTCGTCCTTTGAATAGTTCGATGGACTAGCCTTAGGTCATGTAATTGCTATCTTTTGACTTCTGTTCTCATTAAACTCTAAAGCCTTTCCAAATAGCCACGTAGCTTCATCCCAAAGCCATGTTTGTTTTTGTTTTCCCCTCTCTTTTCCCCCGCCCCCAGACTCAGGAAATGTCCACCAGCCTTGACCTGAACAGCTCCTTGAACAACGAGGCCCTGGAGGGCTTCGATGAGATGCGGGTGGAGCTGGACCAGCTGGAGGTGCGGGAGAAGCAGCTGCAGGAGCGCATTCAGCAGCTGGACCAAGAGAACCAGGAGCTGCGGGCAGCCGTCACCTCACAGGGGGAGCAGCTGCAGGTGGAGAGGGAGAGGGCCCGCTCCGCAGCCGAGGACAACGCCCGCCTAACGCGCATGACGGCTGAGCTGCAGAAGCAGTGGGAGGTCACGCAGGCCACACAGAGCACCGTGCAGGAGCTGCAGAAGTGCCTGCAGGCCCTGGAGCCAGGCCCCGCGGCGGAGGGGGATTGCCCCTTGGCCCTGCGGCGGCTGGAGCCCATGCTGCAACGCCTGGCGCAGGAGCTCGAGGCCACGCGGGACGCGCTGGGCAGGAAGGACCAGCTTTCAGCTGACGCCCCAGGTCCAGGCTTGGCTGAGCAGAAGGCAGACGTGGCACCGGACACAAAGGGGCGGCCAGAGCTCGACCCCAGTGCCTCGGCCCTGGCCATCCAGCAGCTGGGGGAGAAGCTTCACACCCTGGAGCAGGAAAGCACCAAGGTCCAGGAGCTCAACAGGCAGCAGAGCACGCAGCTGGAGCAGCTGGCCAGGGAGCTGCAGCTGAAGGAGGAGTCCCGGGCCGGCCTGGAGCGCGTCGTCAGGGAGATGGCCTCGCAGCAAGAAGAGCTGTCCGCGAAGAGGAAGGAGGCCACCCAGCTCCGGCGCCGGCTGCAGGAGTCGCTGGCCCACATGAGCACCATGGAGGAAGAGCTGGCAGAGGCGAGGCAGGTGGAGCGGCAGCAGCGCGAGGAGAAGGACCTGCTGCAGCGGGAGGCCAGGGCCCTGACACGGCAGCTGCGGCTCCTGGAGACCCAGCTGGCACAGGTGAGCCAGCGCGTGAGCGACCTGGAGGAGCAGAGGAAGCAGCTCGTCCAGGACAGAGACCGCCTCAGCGAGAAGGTGGGGACGCTGGAGCTGCTGGCTGCGCAGCCGCAGCCAGGCCCGCCCGTGGCGGCGGAGAACAGGGAGGTGCTGGCCCCCCAGGATTCTGCCCTGCAGGAGGGGCCGAAGGATGGTACTGTGGTGCAGGGGAGCGCCCGGGAGGAGGAGCTGCGGCAGGCCAACGTGGAGCTGGAGAAGGAGCTGCAGAGCGTGATGGCCCGTAACCAGCGCCTGGAGGACAAGCTGCGGACCCTGCAGGCCGATTACCAGGCCCTGCAGCAGCGGGAGGCAGCCATCCAGGGCTCCCTGGCCTCCCTGGAGTCCAAGCAAGCCAGCATTCGGCATATGGGTGACCAGATGGAGGCCAGCCTCCTGGCGGTCGTGAAGGCCAAGGAGAACATGAGGGCCCACATGGCCGAGAAGGAGGCTGCCCTGCAGAGCAAGGAGGCCAAGTGCCAGCAGCTGCGGGAGCAGATGGAGCAGTGCCGGCAGCTGGCGGAGACCCGGGAAGGGGAGCTCAGGGCTTTGGAGAGCCAGTGCCAGCAGCAGACCCAGCTGATCGAGACCCTCCGAGCAGAAATAGTCCAACAGGGGCTCAGCCCACCTCAAAACAATGCATTCCAGGAGCTCGCTGCCCAGCTGGCCCTGGCTCAGGCGCAGCTGGAGGTCCATCAGGGGGAGGCTCAGCACGTGCAGGCTGAGGTGGTGGACCTCAAGGCCAAGCTCCAGGCAGCCCTGAGTGATGGAGAGAAGGTGCAGAGCCAGCTGAGCGTGACTGAGGCGGCTCTGCAGGAGCACAAGGCCCTTGTGCAGCAGCTGAAGGAGCAGAACGAGGCCCTCAACAGGGCCCACGTCCAGGAGCTGCTGCAGTGCTCGGAGCAAGAAGGGGCCCTGCAGGAGGCGCGGGCCCAGGAGGCCCGTCTGAGGATGGAGGAACTGCAGGCCCTGCGGGAGGAGCTGTCCCAGGCCAAAAGCAGTTCCCAGGAAGCGCAGCTGGAGCATGCCGAGCTGCAGGAGCAGCTGCACCGGGCCAACACCGACACCGCCGAGCTCGGCATCCAGGTCTGCGCACTGACCACCGAGAGGGAGCGGATGGAGGGCGTGTTGGCCTGCACCGTCCAGGAGCTCCGGGATGCCAAAGCGGCAGCCACCAAGGAGCTCGAGGACTTGAAACACCAGGTGGCGGAGCTGCAGCGAGAGAAGGAGAGCTTGCAGGAGAAGCTGAGGGCGGCCGAGGAGGCAGCTACCTCACTGCCTGGCCTGCAGGTCCAGCTGACCCAGGCCGAGCAGCGGGCCCAGGGCCTTCAGGAGGCCGCACACCAGGAGCTCGACACCCTCAAGTTCCAGCTAAGCACCGAGATCATGGACTACCAGAGTAAACTTAAGGTAATCCTGGCCTTTGCCACGGGCTGCTCCTGCCTCCTGCGGCGGGACCTGGTGGGTTCATGAGGGGATAGGCGCACCTTCAGCCTCAGGCACCTGAGGGCCCCGGTGTCCGTTGTCCCGTCCCGCCATCACAGCTCACAGCATCCTCTGCAGGACCATGCTAGGGGCCCAGCATTGGAGAACGATGCCTTAGCCCAGAAATCTAAGCTCAAGGCCATGCCACACAGGTTTGGCCCACAGAGTTTATTTTTTATTAATAGTCAACATTCAAAGAGCAGGATGTTTACACATTCACTTTGGGAGCACTTCTTTCAAAATCTGGAGAGGTTATGTTTTTATTTTTAAAATATATTTTTATTGATTTTAGAGAGAAAGGGAGAGGAGAGAGAGAGAGAGGAACATCAATGATGAGAGAATCATTGATCCGCTGCCTTCCGCACGCCCCTTCTGGGGATCGAGCCTGCAACCCTGGCATGTGACCTCCTGATTCATAAGTCGATGCTTAACCACTGAGCCACACCGGCTGGGCTGAAATCTTGAGAGATCTTAAAAAGCCTAGCCCTCCTGGTGCGGCAGCTGGCAGCAGGAGCTGGGGGGGCCCTGCCCACATTAAAGATGCCGGCCCGCATCCTCTGGTATTTTCCTTGCAATCCTTTGTGCAGTTACCCAGCCCTTGTGGGCATGTGAGTTTGAGACCCCTGCTCTAGTCCCTGTGACCTACTGCAGAATGCCAGCAGGCCTGGCTGCCTGGAGGCCTGTGTCTGTCCCTTCAGGTGCCATTCTGACAGCAGGTGCGGTGGGGGGGAACCCACTCAGTTATCACAGGGCCCTGGAATAGATGAGCATAGCTGTTAACACGTGCCTTTGATGCTGCACAAAAAAAAGAGTTAAAAGTGAGGACAGGGAGGACTGTTCTCATCTATTCCAAGGGCCCCGTGATAAATCGCAATTGTTTCCCCAGATGTGCCTCTCACCCTGTCGCCCCATCCCATGAAGCTCCGGGGGGCTCAGAGGCCACTTTTCCCCTGCAGAAATGAAATTCTAGGTTTGGGGACCAAGCTAAGTCTCTCAGTAAACTTGGAAGAGTTTTATTACCAATGAAGCCTGACGCTTCCTGAGCTTGTGGGGAAAGAGAGAGAGGTAGCTCGTTTTTTACCCATTTGGGGAAGGTGGCTGCAGAGTCTCAGAGCAAGGACCCCACTTCCGCGATCCCTTTCTCGTCCTCTCCAGACTGCCAGCGAAGAGTGCAGGAGCCTCCGGGGCCAGCTTGAGGTACGAGGCCAGCAGCTGCGGGCCGCCAAAGAGGCTGTGGGCAAGCTGGAGGTAGGCCTGGCCGGGGAGGGCCCCTCGGGGAGCCCCGGTCAGAGGCTGGCACCTGGGAAGGGGAGGCCGATGTGGTGGCCTCCACCTGGTCGTTTCCTCTCTCAGTTTGTGGATCCTTTAGGGGCGAGGGGATCTGGTTTGGTTCTTGCTGGGCCATTGAGGGGCTCCCCCATAGGACTTCCCATTCCCAAGCTGAAGGGTCATCAGTCCGCTTTGGCAGACACCCTGAGTTTGTATCACGGTGCCTTTCGCTCCCCGGACACCTGGCTGGAGCTGCCAGATGTGTTTTTCACGCAACTGGTGGCAAAGAAAACATTGTCCTCCAGTTCCCTGCAGATGTGCTCTGAGTCAGTCAGTCTGAACTGAGCAGGGACTGGTGGCGCTGGAACCGCAGTCTTCAGGGCAGTGACCTTTTCACTGAATGCTGCTCCCTGCCGCCCACCCCAGCCCCACCCTGCAGAGCCCCGCACCTGCCTCCCCTCCAACCGCCACAACCAGCTGCCATGGATGCTTAAGGGACATCCTTACAAACCGGAGTGTGTCACTCCACAAACATCGACCAGAGGTTATTGGCCTCACTTTAAATCCAAACAAACAAACAAACAAAGTCCCTCCAGTTGGACGGGACCAGCCAGATGGCCAGAGCACAGCCTTGGCTGCATGGCGGCTGACACGTGCTCCTGCGCCTGAGTGTGTCCTCCCTGCCTCCTGCGCCAGGCCGCCCAGGCAGACATGGGAGAGAAGCTGAGCCGCACCAGCAGCCGCCTCTCGGAGTGCCAGGCCACCATGCTGAAGAAGGACAAGGAGGGGGCCGCCCTGCGCCAGAACTTGGACAGGTTAGTTACGCGGCCAGCCGCAGGCTGCAGGGAAGGGTGCTGGGTGCAGTCACTTAGAAAGTCAGCCGCTCGTGAAGTTGAAGTTCTTTTTCAAGAAAAGCCACAGACCAGAGAGCGCTTGTGCCGGAAGCATGCCACCGAGAGCCTGGCCGTTCGCCCCTCACAGCCCTTCCAGTTCCACTTCCTTACCCCTGGCAGGCGTATTTCAGTCTGTAGGTCGTGTTTTGGAAAAACTAACAGGAAGTAAAAGTTGGGGTATAATAATGGCAATAAAAGCAGCAGACGCTTAAATAATGCCTGAACTGGAACAGGCACCGTCTTAAATACTTTACATCTAGTTGCCCATTTAATCACCCAATGAGGGTGGTGTTTATTCCCATTTTATAGATGGGAAAAATGAGGCTCAGAAGAGTTCATTTGCCCTCTCAGGTCAGGCAGGAGGTAAGCGGTGGTAGGATTGGAACCCAGACACTTTGGGCTCCAGAGTCTGTTTTCTCAACAATATCCGGACAGACGTGTGTTCTGCTTTACTGTGGGGCACCGGTGTGTGCGTGTGTGTGTGTGTGTGTGTGTGTTTCCCCCGCTGTGGAGGTGCCTCGAGCTCTCCCTCATTTCCCAAGCTCATCCTGACAGGGAGCACGTGTGCCAGGACCCTGGCTGGCTGGTGTTCCCACAGCCGCTCTGGTGCGGTGTCTGTGCAGAGCACATCACGCTCTCACCCTGTCCTCGTGGCTTTTTAACCTCACCGCTGGGGCCTCCGTGCGACCAGCCCCTGCGCCTCCCCGTCTTCAGGCCCAGGGACCACCTGGAGCAGGAGCCCACCGCCTGGCGGGGGGCCCAGCTCGTCCTGCCAGGGGCTGACGAAAACAGGTGTAGCAGGAGGAGGCGCAGGGACCAAAATGCACGTGTGCCCCCTCCACCCCCAAGCCAGGCACCTGACTGTGCCAAGGGTCTTACTTTTCTACCTTCCCCTCCTCCCACCCTCCTCGGAGGCTGGGCCCACCAGCGGGAGACGCAGCGCATGTGGGGTGTTCAGTGACTGACCCTGGCTCCGTTAGCCAGGTCCTGCTCCCCTGGCAGTGTAAAGAGAGCGCCCACATTGGTGATGGGTGGTGGCTTTTAACGCCGTGACTGGTTGTGAGGTCTCACAGCCGTTGTTTTCGCTGCTCCAGGTTGCATTTTCCATGTGCCCAGCAGTGAGTTTTTTGTTATCCACCGCGTGGGCAGGCCGTGGTGGTCTGCGTGTACCCATTTTGGCGGATGGGGTCTTAGGGCACACCCTCCCGACAACATTATTATTCCAGAGGTAAAAAGGCTGGATGAGATGCAAATTAGTTCGTCTCTGCAGAGCCCTCTGTCTGCTGGAGCTTTTACAAACATCTGGTGGGCCTTGGGGTTTAGAGAGCATCCGTGGCAAACCACTGCCTTAGGGGACAGCCAGGCTGAACGTGGGGTGGGCACCGGCTGGCCACAGCGGCTCAGCCAGCACGCTCCGCGGGGCTGTCGGGTAGCACATCTGGCCGTGCCCCTGGAGCGCCCGCTGTGTGCCCGGCACCATGCTCTATGTGTAGAGTCGCAAAGACACAGGAAGCCCTGCCCCTCTGTCCTTTCTGTCCTGACTCCGTTTCCTCTTGCAAACACTCCCCGTCCCCAGCACCAGCCCCTGAGCCTTGTCCTACGGCTCCTCTCATAACCTCAGTCCAACTGGTCCTGGGGTGCTCGCGTGCCTGAGGTTCCCTGCTCTTCCAGACGCCCCTTGTGTCTGGGGTGAAGAGTTTGGGTGAGTGAGGGGAGCGCTCGAGGCTAGGGGAGTGTGCTGCCTGTGAGCAGGCAGTGCCGAGGGGCTGCTTCCCTGTGGGGGGAGGCCGGGAGGGCCCCGAGGCCCAGGGGAAGCGGGAAGGAGAGGGGAATCAGGGAACGACCACTCCTCCACCAGGACCCAGAAGGAACTTGAAAAAGCCACGGCAAAGATGCAGGAGTACTGCAGCAAACTGTGCCAGGAGGCGAGAAGCCGGGAGAAGAATGACCAGAAGATGCTGGCGGACCTGGATGACCTGACTAGGACCAAGAGGAACCTGGAGGAACGGCTGATAGAGCTGCTCAGGTGAGTGTTGGTGTTTCTTTAAAGACGTGCAACTGCTCTTAACAGAATGCTCGTGTTCTGTTAAGTCCGTGGGTCGTGTCCCCTCCCCAACCCTGCCACACACACACACACACACACACACACACACACACAGGCACTCACATATAGGTTCTGCTCAGGCCCATGGCAACCTAGTGGGAGTGGATTTCGGTTTCACAATTTTTTCAATTGCTCATAATTTGCCTAAGGATCTAAATTAGATCCGAACATTGCATGCGATATTTTTCTTAGATCTCTTTAGTCTATGGGTTTCCCCACCATCTCTCTTAACTTTTTTTTTTTTCCTTTGCGATTATTGTTGAGAAAGCCAGGTCATTTATCTGGTCGTTTCCTCGTAGCCGGGATTCTGCTGATTGCATCCCCATGAGGTCATCTAACGTGTTCCCCCAGCCTTTGTATTTTCTATAAGTTGGTGGTCAGAGCAGTGCTTCTCGGCCCTGACTGCCCATTCGCATCACTGGAGAGCCATTAAAAAAAATAATACTTGCGTACGGCCTCACCCAGACCCAGTGGGAGTGGGTTCCAGGCGTCAGCGAGCCGGTATGACTCAGGATCTCCGCTCCGCTAGAGGCTGGCTCAGACTCAGGTTCACGCCTGAGCTGTGTCACCCTTGTCCGTGCCGGCCGCTCTGCCAATGCCAGAGCCTTTTCTGCACGTCCCGCGTCACCTCTGTGCCTCACGTGTGCGGTGCCAGTGAGGGGCCTGCGGAGTCTGGGGCCGCTGTTGGTGACAGGAGACAGCGGGGGTGCACTTCCAGGTGCAGGTGGTTTCCTTCTGTGTCTTGGGGAATTTGGAGTTTGTTTGTTTTGTTTTTTTAAATGAATCCAAGATAATTCCATTGTTTTCATGGATTCCTTCTTTTCTCTGATGTGGCTTTGTCCCAGGGACAAGGATGCTCTCTGGCAGAAGTCCGATGCCCTGGAATTCCAGCAGAAGCTCAGCGCGGAGGAGCGATTCGGGGACGTGGAGGTGAACCTCTGCTTTGACTGCAAGCGGGAGTTCAGCTGGATGGTGCGGCGGCACCGCTGCAGGTGAGCGGGCAGCACAATGGCCAGCGCCGCCCCTGGCAGGGCCCGGAACAGGGCGGGCAGCCGCCCGGCCGCCCGAGGCTGTGCCCACAGGAGCACAGTGCTTTTTTTTTTTTTTTTAATATTTTTTATTGGTTTTTCACAGAGAGGAAGAGAGAGGGATAGAGAGTTAGAAACATCGATGAGAGAGAATCATCGATCAGCTGCCTCTTCCACACCCCTCACTGGGGATGTGCCCGCAACCAAGGTATATGCCCTTGACCGGAATGGAACCCGGGACCTTTCAGTCCGCAGGCCGACGCTCTATCCACTGAGCCAAACCGGTTTTGGCCACAGTGCTTTTCGGTTATAAGGGACCTGGGCGAGGGGGGTGTCATAGGCAGGGGAATAGCAGGGCACCCAGGGGTCCCGAAGGGAAAGAGCCTTTTATACAGATGTGTGAGTGGAGTCAGGGGACCCGAGGGGACACGGAACACCCAGACCAGCAGCCCTGACCCTCCCTCAGCCTGAGGGACTGGGGGTGGGAGAGTGGGGGGGTGTTCCTGGAACCCAGGAGGAGCACAGAGAGCAAACCCCAAAGAAGGGCAGACAGAAGCGGTCTCCAGTGGGGGCAGAGGGAACCCAGTGGCGTAGCGAGGGGGGTGCCGAGGGGTCCATGGCCCCGGGCGGCGTATCAAAAGGGGCGGCGGCAATCACCATGATATTTAAATTTAAAAAAATATAGGTATATGTAAAACTGCAAATCGCGCCCGCGCTGATTCAAGCCAAGCAGACCACGCGGGTGCGGAAAGGGGGGCAGGTGAAGCAGGTGGTGCAATAGAAATTTCGCAGACGTTTTTAAATGGGGGGCGGCAAATTTCCGGTCGGCCCCAGGCGACGAAAGCCCACGCTACGCCACTGAGGGAACCTCTGACACAGGGTCTCGGCCACACCCGGATCCTGTGTCTGGGAAGGTGGTCTTGGCCGCACACTTGATCCCCCGGCCTCCCACAACCTTAGGAAACAAAACATTCTCCCACTAACCCTACCAGGATGGCTCTGTTGGGATCTTATCGAGGGGCCTTACGGCCGCATTCTAAAGTGGGGGCAGCGCCAGGTGTGACGAGAGCCACCTGGCCTCTAGACCCCAACCCGGAGCCCCTTTCTGGTGCTGAGCAGGCGGCCCAAGGCCCCGAGCCGTCCTCACAGCCCGTGCTTGCTTGGTCCCCAGGATATGTGGGCGCATCTTCTGTTACTACTGCTGCAACAACTACGTGGCGACCAAGCCGGGCGGCCGGAAGGAGCGCTGCTGCCGAGCATGCTTCCAGAAGTTCAGCCCCAGCTCCCCGGACAGCTCCAGCTCGGGCACCAGCCAGGGCCAGCCCAGTCCCACTCTGTCGCCGGCCCCGGCTGGGCTGCAGGCCGCCGGAGGCCAAGGTCAGACTCCTGCCGCCGCCCTCCTTGTTCCCCGGGTGCCACCCCCACACCGCCGCCCCATCTTGGCTAGTTAGCTGCCGCAGCTCAGTTCAGTGTTTTCCAAACCTGGCCGTTAGAGAGATATAAAAATGTAGCCCACCAATTTGAGACTTTCTTTATGATGTGCTCGGGATTGAACAAGAATTGAAAAGGGAATAACTTTCTGCCGGTATGACTCAGCTTCGTGAGCACGAGGTCTGTGTCCCCGTTAGCTCACATACTGCCAGCGGCCGAACCCCACGCATGAGAGATGCTCTGTCTCCACAGCCTGGGCCCCGATGGCCCACCCTCTCTCCCAGAGTGACCGGAGGCCAGGAGCTGAATCTGGAAATGACCACCTCCTGCACTCCTTCCGGGGGCTCACGGTCCTCATGGCTAAGGCGGATGTGTTCTCCTTCATGTCCTTTCACTCGGTGCAATAAAAAGAAGCGGGATTTGCTGCTCCCGCTCCCAGCACGGCCCAGCTGGCCAGCCCAGGCTGCTGTCGGGGGCTGGCCTGTGGGCGACCTGAGAGGCAGAGCCGGCGTGGCGAGGGCCGAGGGCGTCTCATCATCTCTGCTCAGGCCGCGCTGCCTGCTGGGCTGCTCCCTGGGGCCTCCTTGGCCTCTGCCTGGATCCGGGGTCGCCAGCATCTTTTAACTGGATCCTCAGGAGGTTGGCAGGCCTCATTGCACACATTGGGTACAGAGAACTGCTCGGCAGAGGAAGTAGGGAGGGTGCTTGGCACGGCTTTAGTATTTCTTCACATCTTTTGCTCATTTAAATCTTTTTAATTATTGAATTTTGAGAGTCCTTTATATATTCTGGATATAAACTATTTACAGATAAGTGTTTTACAAATATTTTTTTCCCAGTCTACAGTCTATCTTTTCACTTTCTTTCAAACCACTAGTTTATAATTTTGATGAAGGCCAGTCTATCCATTTTTTTTCCTCATGGATCAAATTTTTTTATTTTTTATTTTGTGTATCCTATGTATCTTTGCTTAACCCAAAGACTCAAAGATTTTTTTCAAATTTTCCTAGAAGTTGTACAGTTTTAGGTTGCACGTGTGGGTCTCTGATCTATTTTGCATTCATTTATGGAAATGGTACAAACTCTTGGTTGAGATTCATGTTTTTAGTTTTTAGGTTTTTTGCACGTGGTTGTTTCACTACCATTGGTTGGAAAGTGTGTTCTTTGTCAGAAATCAGTCTAGTCTTCCTATCCGTGAACATAGAACAGTTAATTCCTGTCTTTTTTCGTTTCTCTCCGTGGACAGCAGTTTGGGTCCCTGATGCTCCTTGTGTCTGGGTCTCTACAAAGAAACCAATCCCTGGCCCCCTTTTCAGCCGCTCCTCAGCCCTGCCACTATGTACACTTCAGCCAGGAGGAAGAACAGAACTCTGCTTCTAAAGCACGGCCCGTCCCCGTAGCCAGGTGGAGGGCCGGCTGGGAAACCTGTCGCTCGAGGGATCTGGCACCTTCTTTTTTCGCTCTGACTCAGTGGTGTGTGCACTGGTGACCACACCAGTGCGCTGAGGTCACTTGTTTTGATTTCTGGATTTCCTGTCTCCTCTTGTCTCTCTGCCTTCCTCCCTCCCTCCCTGTCATCCTCTTCTTTCTTTCACGTCAGACCTGCCATCACATTTTCCATGACACACGCGAGGGGGTGCTTGTGGGTGGGGACGGGCACAGGCGCACGCACTGGGCATCCTTCCTGCCGAGTGGCCCGCAGAGCCCGACACCAGTGCCCTGGTCAGGGCCACAGTGGCCGCTACAAGTCCTTGAGCAGAGGGAGGTCTGGATGGGGATGAAAACGCAGGCCAGACAGAACTCAAAGGGGGTGGGTGGCCGTGTCTCAGAGCGAGGACTCGGCCGCTCAGAAGCGCCTTTACTTTTCCGTCTGGGTCTTTCCTGATAAGGGCCTGATAAGGTTTCGATACATGTTTTCCCTTCTAGACCGGGGGCTGCAGAGGCCATGTAAGAGCGTGACTGACTGAAGGGCTGGAGAGAAGTCTAGGTTGTGCATCCAGTTTCCTCTGTAGTCCCCACTCTGCTTTTCTGGCTCTTCCCAGTAGCCACGTCTCCCGTCAGCCATCCCCCGCACATCTGGGCAGAGGCGCTGTCGTTGGGTGGTTCCTCTCTATGTGTCCCAGAGGCGTGTCCTGCGTGCCTGCACCCCTCACGTCCTTGAGGCCCCCATGACCGAGTGTGTTTCTCCTCTCTCCGGATCTGCCTCTGCGGTCCAGGCGCAAACCCAGACTTGAGGTCACCAGACGACACTGTGTTCGACATCATCACGGACGAGGAGCTGTGCCAGATACAGGAGTCCGGCTCCTCCCTGCCTGAAACGCCCACCGAAGCCGACTCCCTGGACCCCAGCGTGAGCGAACAGTGAGTAGAGGTCACCGCCATTTCCCGAGCGCTCGTTCACTGCCTGGCCTTGCGCCTGCTTACCAAAGGACAGGAAATGCGGGAGGGAGGACCGCTGCCCTTGCTTAAGGGAAGGTGCCTCAGCACAGGGCTGGGGAGCAGGGCCCCTCCGGGAGTCCACGTCACTGTGAGCTTCGTCAGAGCCGTCCCAAAGGCAGTGGTCCCGGATGTCAGCATTAAGGCCTTTCTTGGCGTGGGCAGCCACACCAGCCTGCTCCGGCTGCCATAACAGAACACCACAGACCCGGTGCTGACACGCCAGAGGCCAGCTCTCCCGCTGTTCTGTAGCCTGGGAGCCCAGGTCACGGAGGTGGCAGTTTGGTTTCTTCTGGGACCTTCCTCCTTGGCTTGCAGACCTTGACCGTGCCTCCTTGCGTGGTGTCTGCACGTCACCTTGGTGTGTCCTACCTCCCCCTCGTACAAGGACACCACTCAGATTGGGTGAGGGCCCGTTGTCCAAAGGCAGTCACTTTCTGAAATCCGGGAGTTAGGACAGCAGCATGAGTCTTACTCTTGCCAACTCATATTGATCTCTCTTCCTCCCCGAATTGAGAGGCGGCTGTCACCCAGGGTTTCTGTTGCATGGGAGGGGATCCATTCAATCATCCTGGGACTCTGAGCAGGAGATTTTAGGCTTAAGGGGACCTCTGCGTCCAGTGTTCTCTTACTAAAGAGTGACTGCACTTACCACGGTGTGGCCTCATGGATAGAGCCAACCTGACCAACAACCCAAGAGAGCCCTTGCTCATGTCGCTTCTCCGGCTCTGAGCCTTTTCCTTCTGGAACCCCCAGAATTCTTCCCGGCAGCCTGCGCGTTCTCCCCAACCCGCACGGCCCGGCGGTCCCCGGGGCCTGTTCCGTCCCGTTAGCACTAAGTCGCTGAGTGCCGCCCTCCCCTGGCCCCTCTTCACTGGCATTGCCTCGCCGCCCAGCCAGGCGGCGGTCAGCTGAGCAGGACCGAGCAGGGCTCGGAGGGCGAGCTCGGCGGCAGCTGCATGAGAAAGTGAGCCCCTCAGCCCGGCCCGCACCTTCCCCTTTCCCGGGAGGAACAAAGAGAGGAGGTGTTCAGCGTGCTGACGGATCTGTGCGCTTCAGTCACGGGAATCAGGAAGTGTCCCGGGAAGGAAACTGCCAGCGCTTCTGTGAGGCTGCCTGCGTTGTGGTGTGTAGGGCTGTGCTGGCATGTCTGCTTGTGCCCGCTGAGCTGGCACCTCGAGGCCCCCTCGTCTTCTCCAAGGAAAACCCCTCCAGATGCCCAGATGATACTGGGCTGCAGCTCACCCACACGGTGTTGTGGCTGCTAGCGCTTTAGAGCTGACGCTTCGTGGTCATGTGCTTTGGGTGGCCGCGGTGGGTTTGTCACCAACCAGGAGACTCGATGCCTGGTATCTCAGCGACAAAATGAGAACAGGAAATGGTGATGCTGACTAAGGTTAGGAAGCCACGCTGTGCTTGGGTTAACCAACAGCTCTGCCTTCGGGTAAGTCTGGCAGGAACCTTGGTCCCGTCAGCAAAGCCTCACCAGCTTTTGGGGAGGAGAAGGGCTCCTCACTGGGGTCCTAGCCCTGGTTCTGCTGAGTGAGCTTTGGCAGGTAATGGTCTCTGGGTTCCTTTCCTCGCCTGCAAAACGGGGTTGGCCGGTCCCGTGAGCCAGACCGGAGGGGCTGCCTTTGGAGCCCGGGGAGGAGAAGCTGGAGGGCACGCAGCTCTGCCTCCCGCCCTTTCGGAGGTCCCCCGGGAGGCTCCCACGCAGCCTCTGCCTCAGGTCACCCTGTGTTCACAGGGGACAGAGCGGCCATCTGTGGTCTCTACCAAGTGTTGCAAACGTGGTTGGCAAGGAGCACTTTCCTTACCTTCAGACCCTGAGGCCACACCCAGGCAGAGTGCCCACACCCAGCCTGCCTCCTGCTCCCCATCCTCCCTCTGCCCCTTCACCAACCTCTCCTCCCCAGGCGCCCTTTTATATGACGTGCTGATGTGTGTGAGAATATGGGGGCCGTGGGGAGAAGAGCAGTTCTGAGGGTGGGACTTCTGGGCTGTTGTGTGGAGGGAATGAAATCAAGATGCAAAAGCTGCCAAAACCAGTTTGGCTCAGTGAATAGAGCGTCGGTCTGCGGACTAAAAGGTCCCAGGTTCGAGGGCATGTACATTGGTTGCGGGCACATCCCTGGTGTGGGGTGTGCAGGAGGCAGCTGGTCGATGTCTCTCTCTCATTGATGTTTCTAGTTCTCTCTCTCCTCTCCCTTCCTCTCTGTAAAAAAATCAATAAAAAAATATATTTAAAAAAATAAAAAGACGCAAAAGCCCTGAGGTGTACGTGGGCGGGGCCAGGATCTGTGGCCAGTAATGAGTGGCGTGTACCCAGGGCGGAGGTGGAAAGTCATTCCTACTCCCAGGTGTCTCAGGTAAGGGCCCAGAGAGTGTAGGACCTGTGAGTGTGAGGCCGGAAGGAGAAGGTTTCAGCTGCTGTGCGATTCCTGGGTTTGCTGAGCTGTGGAAGGCCCAGGGGTGGGGTACGGGCTGGCGGTGCCTGGTCAGGGAGAAGCCACTGGTCCCAACAGTGACCCTTGTGTTGCTGTGGCCAGGCAGCCCCCAGCTTGGCCCTCGGAGCCCACTGTCCAGGCCTCCCTGTTACTAGCCAGGGGTGTGGGTGGTGATGTGGGTCTGGGGGCCTGAGGGGCTTTCCCAAGGACACACAGAGGTGGGGCTGCCACTGAGCCGGGCTTTGAGTGACCCTGGGCCCTGCTTTCCCATCACGGTTATGAACCAGCAGGTGGGGTCACATGGGCCCTGTGCCAGCTGGTGGCATGTGGCATGCCACGCCCCTCTGAAGGTGCAAAGTAAACCCTCCTGAACCTAGCAACACAGCGGCTTCCATTCTGTGTTGCTAGTTTTTGTTTTTTTAATTTATCGGGGTGACATTGTTAATGAGATTATATAGGTTTCAAGTATACATCATCTGTATATTGTATTGTGTGCTCACCACTCTATATCTACCCTTCCCTGTCATGTATTTGACCCCCCCAACCCTCTTTAACCTCCCCCCACACTCTTCCCTCTGATAACCACCATACTGTTGTCTGTGTCAATGAACTTTCTATTTGTTTCTTTTGTTTGTTCATTTGCTGCCTTTTGTGTTATTCCCTCCACAATGAGTGAGAACATGATTCTTGCCCTTTCCCATCTGATTGGTTTTGCTTAGCACGCGACTCTCAGGATCCACCCATGCTGTCGCACATGGCTGTGTTTCATCCCTCCTTGCAGTTCAGTAGTATTGCTAGTTCTCGGGACAAGAAGCCTTCCTGCCCACGAATGCGCACTGTGCCCAGTGCTCTGTTTGCATGGCCTCCAGTCCACACGCCAGCCCAGGAGGTCAGCCGTGGTACAGTCCATGTCTCACCAAAACAAGAGAGGTGAAGAGATTACCAGCTAGTGAGGGTCAGAGCTGGATTCACCTCTGGTCCATCTAAACCTCAAAACCACACTGGTCAGCCCATAATTCTGCCTGCAGAACTGCTGGTGTCAGTTGCCCTCCTTTTTCAGTGAGTGACTTGTGACTCATGAACCAAGAGGCAACTTTAACCTAATGAGCAGATAGGTAGGATCAGACACGCAGTGTCTGACATTTAAAACTCTGCCTCATTCTGTGACCACACTATGGAGGTTAAACAAATACACCTCACATGGTGGGCAGGAGATTGGAAACCACAGCGAAGGCACTGGGTGGTTTTCTCTGGTATATTCCACTTCCTCGGTAGAGCAGTGCCCTGCGAGTTTGCGAGCCTAACTTCTTTCCTGTGCCTTGGGCCCACAAATAAGCTCTAGATATATACCCGGCATGCCATATTAAAGTAGAAAGTGCTCAAGGGGTAAAAGTAGTCTGGAGACTTTTAAAAGTTTTATTTCTTAGTCATGAAAATCATATGCTGTTTGACATATGTGTGGAAGAGAAATAATTTCATATACATAAAGAATTTGTGCATACATATGTGTGAAAGGCATAGGATAATTGTGTTGTTGGTTTTTTACATTTTTTTTTATTGATTTCAGAGAGGAAGCGAGAGGGGGAAAGAGGTGGAAACATCAATGATGAGATAGAGTCATTGACTGACTGCCTCCTGCACACCCTCTACTGGGGGGCCACACCCATAACCCGGACATATGCCCCAACCTGGAATTGAACCGAGACTCCTGGTTCATGGGAAATGCTTAACCATTGAACCATATCGGCCAGGCAGATAATTCAGTTTTAAAATGAGCAGACCCAACATAGACTCCATTTCAGAACATTTCGTAGATTCACGGCGATCTTACACTCAGCTATACACAGTTTTCTAGCATTCTGTGGACCTCTGGGATTCTCAGCTGACTAGATTGTTTTGGCCTGTTCATATTCCCTGCTGCTAGTCCTTCCAGGATTAATCACAGAACAAGAGCTTCAAAGTTAAATCAAAAGTGAGGCGGAACCTGTCCTCCTGGGTGAGGTGCCTGGAGATTGAAGCTTGAGCCCAAAGGAAAAGGGTCAGCACTTGTTCTGGTGGCTGCTCTCATCCCTGCCTCCCAGAAACCAGAAGAATCTCCTGAACTTGGGAGCTCAACGCCACCTGCTGTCAGCTCTGTGGTCATGGTACCTCTTCAGCCTTCAGTCTCAGTCTCAGTAAAGGAGAAGCTGGGGTGTTTAGACACGCCATTCCCCCGGGTGTCAGAATTCTCGGAGATGGAGGAAGGAAACTCTCACAGCTTTTAGCTCCCCCTGTGAGCTGTAGGCCTGGGTGTTCAAGGAGAAAACAAATGTGTTCCTGCCTGAGAAGAAGCACTGCACACCAGCTGCAGCGTGTGGTCGCTTCGCTGCGAAAATGCACAAGCTATACACAAAGCCTTCCCCGCCGCCGCCGCCCGAGGACATGCATTCCGTGCTGCTGGAGCCCCTGGGCAGCTTCTCTGAGCCCCGAGGCCTACAGCTGGAACATGCTGGTGCCCTCCGCTTGCTGGGAGGCCGAGCACGTCTTGGAAGTGTCCTCCGAAGACTTGAGCTGGCTCGAGGCTCCCACGTAAGGGAGGCAGCTAATGTCTTTCACAAGTTTCCAGAAGTTCTTCCGAAACTTCAGGCCAACGAAAGCATAGAGCACAGGGTTGAGGCAGGCCCGCAGGTAGGCAATGGCCTCGGTCACAGCGAGGGCACACTGGTAGCTGGTCCTGGTTTGGTACACCCAGCTGGTGCTGCCCACGAGCTTCACCAGGGTGAAAGGCGTCTGGGTCAGCAGGAACACGGCCACCACCAGGAAGATGATCTTGAGAGACTTGTGGTTCTGGAAGCCTCGGGCATGAAGCAGGGTCTTGATGATGACGGAGTAGCAGACAATCATGTTGACCAGTGGCAGGAAGAACCCCAGAGTCAGCTGGGTGGCGAGAACCACAGTGGAAATCTTCTCTTGGTAACCGCAGACCCACTTGTCTCGCTTGCTGACATCGCCGTAGATGATCTGCGGCAAGGAAAACAGCAGGGAGACCACCCAGACGGACCCGCAGATGGCCTTGCCCCAGCTCATCCGCTTCGCCTTCTGGTTATAGGCCTTCGTGGCCCGGACCACCGCCATGAAGCGGTCCACGGTGATGCAGACGAGGATGAGCATGGACGTGTAGAAGTTGAAGGTGTAGATGCCCAGCAGGATCCGGCACAGCCCCTTGCCGAAGACCCATTCGTGCGTGCCCGCGTAGGCCCAGAAGGGCAGGGTGCACACAAACACCAGGTCTGCCAGGGGCAGGTTCACCAGGAACATGTCCGTTAGGCTCTTCAGCTTCTGGTAGAAGATGTAGATGACCAGCACCAGTGAGTTCCCCACCAGGCCACAGAGGAACACGGCCACGTACATGCAGGGCAGAAAGAGATTCTTGAACTCCAGGAAGTCATCGTGCTTTTGCTTGCTGGCGGTGGATGTGTTGGACATGTAGTTTTCAAAGTAGTCTTGGTCCTCCATAGTGTCTGGTCTGACCAACACCTGCGAGTCAAAACCCAGGAATCATGTTTGGGCTGAGGGTCCACCCACCCGTCTTCCCACTGTCCCCTCGCTCAGCTCCGGCCTGCACAGTCTAGTACACGAGTGGGACGGGGAATTCTTCATGAGCCTTACAGTTCTCAGGACTCACCTGCCCGGGAGGTCCTGCGCATCCCAGAAGAGCCGTGCTCGCTTCGGCCTCACAGGGCACCCGTGGTGACATGGGGCCGGTGCCCTTCAGGGCCTGCTGCGCCTGCCCTGGCCTCACAGCACGTGCCCGCCCACCCGCTGTTAACATTGGGCCCCTCAATTACTGGTGAAAGCCAAAGCACGTATTCCCCAGAAGGTGTATGGGGGATGGCCCGTCCCTCCTGCCTTTCCCTCCCAACCACATAGATTTTAAAGGACGACCGATAGAAAAACAAGGCAAAGAAAAGCACATGAATGCCCAGCACTTTGGCTGAGCTGGCCCCTGACAGGGCCTGGGGAGTTCTCACTGCCCAGCCTCATCTGTCCCCTTGATCACCGGTCCCAGTGACCGTGCCCCGTCAGAGCCTCATCTCCTGAAGAGATCTTGACCTTCAGGCATCTCTTCAGAGGTAGTTTCCCCGGAAGAGAACACGGCTTTCGCTTTTATGACTAGCAGTTTAGGCTGAGGGGTCTCCTGTAACAAACGGAAGGCCAGCTGGGAGGGTGGCCAGAGGCCGGTGGCAGGCCTTGCAGGGGGCTTGTAGCTAAGCCCAGACAGCTGCCCTTTTGCCTAGAGCTCTTCGAGGCCCACACTTCCCTTTGACCCTTCTCTTTGCCCTGTGACGCTGCTGAGGACCCAGGCAGGACATAACAGAGGTGACGTGACCCGTGGCGTGGGCACGGCACCTGCCTGCAGCAGCATTGAGTTTGGAGTGCCAGGCCACTGGCCTGCAGCTTCTCCACACACAGTGACTCATTTCCAAGGACTCAGTGCTGCTATATGTTGCCAGTACCTCAAGAAGAGGGTTTTTTTGGGGGGTGTGTGTGTGTGTGTGTGATTGTTTTTTAAACCAAAACACAGGTATTCTTTATTGCAATTTCATAGTTGGAAGGAGTCAGGTATTTGGATTAGCAAAGTCAAAATATCCACCGGCAAAAAAAATACTTGAATCAGCTAGACAAGGGTATGTACAGGGAGGCACCATCTTTCCTCTCTGATCTCCTCGAAGACTTTTCTGACTGGAAGTGCCATCAGCCCTGGTGCCGTCCCCTCAGTCTTTCCTGGGAACAAAGCGCCCTTCGTTGCAAGGAAAGGCCTTGCCTTCAGATGAGGCTCCGCAATAAAAAGTCCCTGCTCCTCGCTCCTCGCCTGGCCGCAGGAGCGTTGGAGGAGCATTGACCCATGAACCAGGAGGGCATGGTTTGATTCCCGGTCACGGCACCTGCCTCGGTTGCACCCTCAATCCCCTGTTGATGCAGCCAACCAGGGATGCTCTCTCGTCGTTGATGTTTCTAATTCCCTCTCTGATATCATTAAACCATTTTTTTTTTAATTACTTTCTAGAAATGTGAAAACCATTTACTTCCCTAACCAAAGTCCTGTATTTATTTCTGAAAATAAAAATGTAATATATGCAACTTTGGAAATGGTATAAATGTCTAATAATAATAAAAAAGTAGCTAATTATAATTTAGACAAAATAGAATAACTAATGTATAGGAAATGCTTTTAATATTTTTCAAATGGTAACACATTTGAATTGCTCAGAAGGTATAAGCACTTAGTACTGGTTGTTACTATTGCAGTGAATAGGGGACAGGGATATAGCACTGAGCCTGGTTCTTAACCTTTGATCAGAAACCCCTTTGAGCATCTCGTCAAGGCCGCAGTCCATTTCCTCAGAAACATGTACACACACTGGCACTCGCAGGGTCCGTGAGCCCTTTGACACTCTGCCACCTACCCGACCGCCCTGGTCTAAGAATCCACGATAAGCCACAGGGTTTTGACTGTATTTTTTTAAAATAGAAAAATGACCAGATTTTAACAGCAGTTCACTCCGGCCGGTGCAATTAGGGGTGACCTATTTACCTTATGTTTTCCAAAAGTTGGATAGTGGTAAGCCATATTCCGAGATAGGAGCCTGGCTTATTAAATGCAAAAGAAATGACACAAAAGCTATTCAGTGAACAAGCATAGACAGTGAGTCTCCTCATCTCCCGGGAGGGCCTGACTCCGCCGTGGCTCCCCAGGACCATTCGCTTCCAAGCACCTCCAGTGCCCAGGACCCATCGGTTATTTCTCTAACCCTCGGCAGCAAGCAGCAGAGATGGGATCGGAAGCTGGAGCAGCTAAAGCCTGGGCATTGCAGGGCGGCTGCTCCAGGCAGGAATCGGAGCCCTGGCTTCTACCTATAGAGAGGAAGGCAAATGACTCACCCACCAAGATGCCTTTTCAGTTTGTTCCAGAGATGAGCTGTGCCCCGCAGCAGGCTTGCCTCTGCCTCTCTGTGATGTGGTCCATGTTTCCGCTGAGTAGTTTTGAAGAAGCCTCGGTTGCTGATTGGAAGAGGCCCAACCCATCTAGCGGATCAGAATCCACATGACCAGTCTGCACCTATGTAATTTAGGGTCAAAGATAGGAAGCTGTGGCTCCGCTACTGAGACCCCTCTGCCCCCAGGCTGGCGACCAACTCGCCCGCTGGGACCTGAGAGGGCTTTTATTTCTAAACCAAAGGCATTCGAATCTTAAAATTCTTTCATTCGCTAGTCACGCATCTCTTTGGAATAGTTTGGGTCTGGACCAATGCAGAGTGCATGCTCTGGTCTCGTTCTGTGTATGCATGCAGCTCACGCGTGATAGCCACGGGTTCTCAGCCCTGCAGAATTGGTGTCACTATTTTGTAAATGAGAGTGCCCAGGGCCAGAGTTGAATTAGCCTCATGTGCACACAGCTAGCAACTGGCATTTCCAGGCTACAAACCCAGCTCTGTCACTGCCAGGCCAATGAACCAGATGGCTTCTAGGTGAACGTGGGCCTGACATGGGATAAGCCAGCCATCATTTAGGACGAGTTCAAGAACCAGAGTGTGAAGTATCTGAGCCTTGTCTCACACACACTCGGCCGCGCGCTTCTCGCTTAGTAATCACTTGTACTCCGTGGAGCAAAGCAGGTCTCGACCTGCTGCCCTCCACAAAGTGCCTCTGCCCATTTGCAGTGTCCCTCGTTTCAAGGGCATTCCTTTTCTTGGAAACAAAACTAAGCTGCTTAAGGGGAGGTAGCCAGTCATACGCCTTGGCTTTCCCCTGGAACACGGCAACATTTTCTAAACGAGGACGGGAGAACCCAAGGGGCACGGCAGCCGCCTGCCGCACACTTATCGTGGAGGTCAGAGTGCGCTGATCTGCCTGCACTTCCTCTGCACCCGACACTCCAGAACTCAGGTTAGGCTGTCAGGGCCCAGCTAAGGCCATTACAGCTGCCAGCAGAAGAGGTTGCCTGCAAGACTTTGGTGGGTGACAGGGCTGTGGGGGGTAAGTAAAAAGATCCTAACCTAAGAGCTGCCAGTTGAGTGTGGCTTACTCAGCGGCGCCCCCAGGTGTTGGTTGTGAGAATGGGCCTGCAGGTTTGCCTGTTGTGTCAGACCATAGTTACCAAGTAATCAGAAGTCAAAATACCAGAAGTGTTTGCTTGGTTTTGGGGCAAAAGGAAATCAGTGACTAAAAGAACAACTACTAAGAATTTACTTTAATCGTAAAATAAAAGGATTCCCCGATCCACAGAATGACTCACCCCAACCTCACAGACCCGGCTGTTGACTAGAGTCTCCTGCAGTGACGGGCACTTCCTGGACCCGTGCTGCCCCACTCAGTGGCCACTAGCCCATGTGGCTGCTGAGCACTTGGTGTGGGGCAAGTGCAACTAAAGAGTCACATTTTGTGGCTTTAAAATATCTTGGTGAATCTGAGTTGCCATAGCCATAGCTAGTGGCTATCCATTGCACAGTGCAATTGTAGACCAGAGGCCTCTACCACTCACAGGGCCCTGCTCACAGATGCCGGCTGCCCTGAGGGACTGCAGGACTCTCATCGTCAGAGCACCATCCTAGCTGTGCTGGGCTCGGCCAGGCAGAGCCGTAGATGGAGCCTCTGAGGAAGATGGTCAGCCAGACTTGGGCCATCGGGGCCTTGCAGGCACCCTTTCCTGCCCAGCCAACCCGAGCGAGCGGGCAGTCTGCTGTCCAGCAGCCTGCAGAGTTGACACACAGCAATTCAGTAAAAGAGAGGCCAAGGCATTTTGATCTGTGGGAGGAAAATCATAGAGATCGCAGCTGCAGGAACCAAGCTGGAGGACCCCACCCGGGATCCCTCCTCCAGGCCGGCATGAACCCCTGCACTGCATTCCCAGGGACTTCTCAGCATCTACTTGGTCTGTGATCACCACTTTCTTCTTCCTTAGTTCTAATTGGAGCCTTGCCCAGCTTGCGTGGCTCAGTGGTTAAGCGTTGACCTGTGAACCAGGAGGTCACAGTTCTATTCCCAGTCAAGGCACATACCCAAGTTGCAGGCTTGCTCCCCAGTGTGGGGCGTGCAGGAGGCAGCCGATCAGTGATTCTCATCATTGATGTTTCTATCTCCCCCTCCCTTCCTCTCTGAAATTAATAAAAAATATATTTTAAAACAAGTAAATTGGAGCCTAGTCATGCCCTCCCTTGGGGGCATTTGAGACAGAAAACTGCCTTAGCCTGAGGCACCTAACCTGACACTTACTGAGCACAGGCTGTGTGCAGGGCAGGTGCCCAGGGAAGCCGAGAAGAGCACCCTCAGGGCGCGGAGCACGTTGGCGTAGGTGCTTGTGCCTGAAGACAGGGTCAGCTGGACTGGCCGTGGGCTCGGGGAAGTGTGACGTGCCATCTTCCCCATGAGGCTGCCGTGGCTAGCATTGAGCTCCCCCGGCTGGAGCTGGGAGGAGGAAGGTCACTTGTGGGCAGTGGGTTTGCCTCACTTCTTTTCTTAGAAAAGCGCATCAATGACAACAGAAGGAAATGGGTCTGGGAGGAGATAGGCTGCCCCCTAGTGGCTTTGCTTTTGTTCACTGTCATTCTCACATTTTTTTAAGCCTTGGACATATTCTAGCACCATGTGGGCAAACTGCGGTTCTCGAGCCACATGCGGCTCTTTGGCCCCTTGAGTGTGGCTCTTCCACAAAATGCCACGGCCTGGCCGAGTCTATTTTGAAGAAGTGGCATTAGAAAAAGTTCAAGTTTAAAAAATTTGGCTCTCAAAAGAAATTTCAATTGTTGTCCTGTTGATATTTGGCTCTGTTGACTAATGAGTTTACCGACCGCTGTTGTAGCACATGCCACAGTGAGAGCACATGTTACCTGGCTCCTTGGTGTGGACATGTGTACACTTCAAATCAGAACAAGAGCCTCAGGAAGCAATACTGAACCCTCCCCACATACAGTGGCCATTTCCAGCCCGTTTTCCTACTGTTGGCCACAGCTCATTCATAAGCTACTCTGTGGGTCGTGACCCACAGTTTGAAAATCCATTGAAAACCACTCACTACCTTCCCGACTTCATCGCCCACCCAGGCCTACTCCCCTCCCCGCCCCTCCCCGCCTCTCAGCTCCCTCTCTCAGGGCCTCAGGCAGGACCGGCGAGGGTCTGAGGCACCTACTCTGGGAATCATCTCCTTGTGGGTTGCTGGGGGTTGTCTGTCGTCATGATGGTCAGAGAGGGGACAGTGGGTAAGGACATCTTTTGTCCTAAATGTAGAAAGATGGAGAGAACCAGCTGCAGTTTTCAGAGTTTGTTTCATCATATGTTACAGCTCTTTCTCGTTTACAGTGTTTCCACTTTGGATGAGGGTAAAAGCAAATGCAATGAGGCCGGCCTGCGTGGCCTGGGCCCATCTCTTCTCCCCTGGACCCCTGGCTCTTGAGCTGCTTCCTGAGGGACATTCTGTGATTCTGTTGGTTCCTGGGTCAGAGGTGGGGGATCTGGAAGCCATGGTTAGAAGAGCAACAAGAAGAGAGGAGGTCGGAGGTGGGGCAGGCCCCGGGGGAAACGGAATGGCGAATGGCAGGGCTCGCCTGGATGGCAGCGGGCACTTAGTAAGCACTTGGGGGCAGGTTTTTGCTGCCCCTTCCCCAGGGAGAGCAGAGAAGGCCAAGCACACTAATGCACCTTCTCCTTGGAAATGTACAGCTTTTCCAAGCCAGCAGAGTCTGGAATGCATCTGGTTCCATCTCCTCAAATTGGGAGAAGAGAAAACGCAAGTCTCGGCGTGGAAAGGGCTTAGCCAGAGTCACGCCGTTAGTCGCAAAGCCAAGACTGTAACCACCTTGAAGTGGTGCCCAACACCCCCACCCCGAGCTACCTCTCTGCTCTCTGAGCCACAGTGGGCTCCATTGGGGCGCTGACTGTCCCGCTTGGCATGGGCTGATGTGAGCTATGCAGAGTCAGCCCCAGCCGGGCACGTGGGTGCTTGCGGGTGTCCGGTGATCCCAGTGCCAGCCCTCACCACCCCACGTAGTTGCACCCCGAGAGCACATCCCCACGTCGCAGCCTCAGCACTCCAGCAAGAGGCACACAGGAGCCAGGCCAGGCAGTGGGAGCTCTGGAGGCGAGCAGGCACAATATCCAGGCTGTCAAAGGAAGCCGAGAGGCCAGAGCCGCTCTCCGTAACTCAGCTGGTGTGGGATGGGGGGTGGTCCATGTGTGTATGGTCATCCCGTCCCCTCACCTGCAGGGAAGACGTTAGGGAGATCACGCAGCCCTGTTGTCCTCTCCCACCGGTGCCCTCTGCCCACAGGCTATGCGGGCCTGTCTCACGACTTCCGGATTGAAGGGTTTCCATGGGGTCTGATATTGGCTACATGACTCCAGCTGTGGGCCTCAGGTTGTGGGCCCCTGTGTGCTCAGAGCTAAATGACTGTACTCTCGTGACATTTCAGGGACACCACATCAAACTCACTAACCCCCGAGGACACCGAAGACCTGGCCCTAGGGCAGGATGCGGAAATCTGCTTGCTGAAGTCCGGAGAGCTGATGTAAGTGCCCATCCCCAAGCGGGGCATCCGAGGGCAGTGGGTACGGGGCAGAGAAAGTGCTCGCCCCTAAGGGGCATCCCAGGGCAGAGATAGCAAACCCTTAATTTGGCTTTATCCGCATCTCCTTTGGGGAGACTGGGTATTGTTCCTTACTGAACATGTATTGTAGTTTCTAGAAAGGTCAGAAACATCAATTGAAGGCACAATCACAGTGAGGATGCGGGATGTTCTGGACCATAAATTGTAAGACAGCCCCAGCCTTGGCGGGGTATTCGGTCAGGAAGTGACTACACACACGGTAATGCAGTAACACTTCATATTACAGGGGAGACCTCTTCCCCACAATGGTCCTCTCTGCCTCCTCTCAGATGCTTTGGAAAATGTAAACATAGGAAAAGGCCTTTTATGCCATAATTAGAAATAAAGCTTAGTACATGGAAACGTGTTGAATGGAATGCAGTTTTCATACAGGTGAATGACTCAGATCAGAGCTGTCCTTTTTAAAGCATTTGGGTTTTAAAATCATGGATTAGTCTTCTCGTTACCATAGCTTTGGGGAGTGTTTCCATCTATCCTCACAGCTTTGGAGGCAGACAGAACTCTCAGCACCAGCACTTGCTGTTCAGTCTTGGGCAAGTTACCTAACCTCTCTGAGCTGTAGTTTCCACCCCAGAGGCAACATATTTTCCTCCAGGAAAGGCAGGGTTGAGGAGAGAGACTGGCCCCAGCCCACCACCCTCCCGGGGAGTAGCCCTGAGCTACATGCTGACTCTGTGGTATCGAAAAGACAGATAATCGGTCAAGACAGACAGCCTCAAGATTTCCCCATTTCCATCTCCTCACCAGGCTAGAGGCAGGTGGCTGTCTCTGTTTGCATAGGAGGAGACTGAGGCTTAAGAGAGTCAGCCGGCAGCAGTAAGAAGTGAGGCAGGCACCTAATCCAGGCCCCTCTGGCTCCACACCTCATTCTTCACATCCCAATGGGGTCCTGCAGAGGGCCTGCAAGCAGAGGCACTGCCTGTCACTAGAGCAGTGGTTCTCAGCCTTTCTAATGCCGCGACCCTTTAATACAGCGCCTCATGTTGTGGTGACCCCCAACCATAACATTATTTTCGTTGCAACTTCATAACTGTCATTTTGCTACTGTTATGAATCGTAATGTAAATATCTGTGTTTTCCTGTGGTCTTAGGCGACCCTACTAGTGGTTCTCAACCTGTGGGTCATCTAAGACCATCAGAAAACACAGATATTTACATTACAATTCATAACAGAAGCAAAATTATAGTTATGAAGTAACAACAAAAATGATTTTATGGTTGGGGGTCACCACAACATGAGGCGCTGTATTAAAGGGTCGTGGCATTAGGAAGGCTGAGAACCACTGCACTAGACCCTTCAAACTTCTGGAAGAGGCTCTTGCCCACCTCGTGAGTGTTAGAGCCAGGGCACAGCCCCAAGAAGCCTTTTTCCCCAAGGCCGTCCTACCAGCCCTGCATCAGAGAGTCGGGAGGCAGCCGAGTAGGTGGAGATGGCACTCACCTCCTCCCAGACCGGCATTACAGCTGAGACATAGCACACCTCACCTGAATCATCAACTGAAGACTAGCTGAACAGAAACCTGAAAGCTGGGGATTTACGGAAGAAGCCACATTGACACTGGTAGGAAGGGCAGAGACTCCAGAAGAGCTGGCCCACCCGCAATGGGTGCAACTGACATTCCAGAAGGCCATCTCAGCTGCCAAGGTTCCCCCCGAGGAGCGAGCGGTCTCAACCCTACACCAGGCTCCCAGCCCCCAGAGAACCAGAGCCGGGAAAGAGGCACCACCGAGCATCTGGCTGTGAAAATCAGGGGATTCTGTCCGCCTTGGTTTCCTGCTGGAAGCGAAGGTGCCCTCTTTAAGGTCCAGCACACAAAATCTCGTTGGCAGATACTCACCTCGGGCTCCAAAGGAGGGAGGGCGGAGGGACTTCAGTTCTGTGAGCAGAGACTGGGGCTTGTGGCTCCAGGGAGAGAGCTGAAGGAATGGCCACCAGGGTCCTTGTCCTAAGTTTCTCTGTAGATGCTATCTATAGATGCTAGCCTGCGGGAAATGCAGGAGGCCCGCCCTCCCGACTTCCAGTTGTCCCATGCAGGTTGTCCCCTGCAGCGGAGGAGTCAGCTGCCTGGGCCCTGAGGGTAGAGGTCCAGAGGTCCATTCTGCCTCTCACAGGAGAGACAGAATCTGGGATAGACAGGGCTATGTGGCTCTTTGACAGTGTCAGGTTTTTTTTTCGTTTGTTTGTTTGTTTGTTTGTTTCGTCACATGCCCAACCAGTACAGAGCCCTTCACACAGCCAAGTCTTCATCTGTTTGTGCCTGATAAACTCTGCTGCCTCCCCCCGACGACTCCCTGAAACCCAACCCCACCACGAAGGTCTGCAGGCACCAGCAGCTGGCGGCCAGCTTTAGTTACCCCGGGACTTTAGTGAGTGGCCTCAGACCCAGCACCAATCCCGAGTTTGAGCCTGTGACAGTGATAAATACCGCTCACCCCTCCCTAGTGACTCACTAAGAACCTATATCAACCTGAGTACTGCCGGAAGCTCCCTTAGTGACCGAGCCTAACAGGCAGCCAGAAGGCAGAGGCATATCTCAGAGTGCCTTGTACCTTTCACTAACCTGCCCCCAGGCTCAGTGCTACTGAGTGCCGGCCTTGGTGCACCACTTGATCCTACACACCCAGGCCCTGCAGAGGCAGCCACAAACTGGGGGTTGTTTTAAAACTCCAAACAGGTTGCCTAGGGCCAGTCACGGGCAGCATCTGACATTGACCTACACCAGAGACCCTCCCAAGAGCCACCAGAACCAACTAGTGGCAGGCGTCAAACAACGCCATAGCAGGATCCAATTACCTTCACAAGGGCCACCAGACCCTGCTGAGGTGAATTCTGCTTCATGTGGTCAACTCCTGCCCAGAAGCTCGTACACTGGTCGGGGTCAATCCTCAGTTAGCCAGCATGAGGGTCAGCCCCACACATGAACGGGCAAATCGGAATTAAGACTCGGTTACAATAGGAGGGCTCATATAACCCACACCAGGGGCATTCCTGGAGCACCCCGTCCAGTGGTCAAGGAGACGGTGCCACTGGGTCACACCCACTACGTAAGACCAGCCTCTAAAGACGGGAGACATAGCAGATCTCCTAATACACAGGAACACTAAGAAGTAGCCAAAATGGGAGACAAAGAAACATGCCCCAAATGAAAGAACAGTAGGAATGTCCAGAAAAAAAAGACAAATGAAATGGAAGCAAACAATCTACCAGATAGAGAGTACAAAACGGTGGTTATAAAGATGCTCAGGAGACACCTGTCTTGCCCAGCCAGCCAGCCAGCCTCCCCTCCCCGGCTGCCCTGAGGAGGCAGAGGAGTGCTGGGCCGGCCTGTGGGCAGGCGATGATGCTGAACTTCTGCGCGGCCCCCAACTGCATGCCGAAGAGCACGCGGTCGGATTTGGCCTTCAGGTTTCCGAGGGGTCCGGCCAGATGCCGGAAGTGGGTGGAAAATTGTAGGAGAGCAGACTTAGAAGACAAAACACCTGATCAACTAAATAAACATTATCGATTATGTACCAAACACTTCGAGACTTCTATGGTCTGTAGAACTAGTCCTTATACCAACAGTGCCTTTAACCCTTGAAGAGAAGGGAAACAAAGAATACTTAAAATCTTCATTTGAAATTTTGATTCCTACGGGAAAACAAAACATACCTCTAGGTGGACATGGGGCTGATGAAATCCCAGAAGGTCTCTTTACTCCGGATCGCTTTCAGGCACTGGTGGGAGTGCCGGACAAATTCTGGGGAAGAGGTTCTGAGAAAGCGCTTTGAGACGACAGCAGTCAACACACTGTTCAGAGAGCACAGCAGAGGCGGGTGCTGGAGACCTGTGAGCGCTGCGTTCGGGAAGAAACGCTCAGGGAAGTGAGACCCTCACTTATTGTCGATTACGAGTGATGACACAGTGGTCACAGCAGGGGAGAGCCCCTGCCTGAGTTAGTGAGGTTTGCTGACGAAGCTCCTATCCTGAGAGAGGAATTGGTGGGTTTCCTGCTATGAAGCTGATGCGGAAATTCTGGCTATGAAATTTCACACTACGATAACCGAGACGTGGGGATTCAGCATGGAATATTGTCGTGGCCAGGCTTACACTGTGTCCAGTGGATTTTCTTCCAAAATGAAAGTTGTTGCTTCTAGACTTTTGGAGAAATACCCCCGAGCTGTCTACACCCTCGGCTCTTCCTGTGCCTTAAATATGTGATCGGCAGAACCAGTGCCTGTAATGGGAGTGTCTGGAACAATTAAGGAAGTTTGTTCTTTTTCCCATCCATCGCCACAACTGCTTCTAGAGCTTGACAATGTAATTCCTGTCCTCTTCCAGAACAATGAAGAAAGGAGTAAAGAACCAAAGGAAATTTGCCGTTCTCAGTGGACAGGCAGGCATGATGCTTTTGAAGCTTTAGTGGACCTCCTACAAGCATTCGTTTCACATTTAATGGTATAAGTCATGATACAAATATTGATGAAATAACTGTACAGCAGGCTGAGCATTTGTATTCTGTAGTGCAGTAACGTATTTTGATTTCGTTGTTACCATTGTCGTTCTTTACAATGTTCTATCTTTTACAAGAGCCTTTGGGGAAAATCTGATGTCTTTGCAGCCAGTAGTTTGACTGTGGTGCTGCAATCACTGAACGAAGTGATGGAAAATATTGAAGTTTATCATCAATTTTGGTTTGAGGAAGCCACCCACTTGGCAAACAAACCTGATATTCAGATGAAGCTCCCCGGGAAATTCAAGGGAACCAGAATCTCAGCTGACCTCTGAAGGTTACTAGAAAGAAGCTCTAAGTGTTTCAAGAGTGGAACACATTATCCAGGAACTGGAAGATACAGTCTCAGAACAGCGCCTCAAACTCTTCAATGCTGACCTCTGATCCCCTCTGTCATGGGACAGCTCATATTCAATACATCGGAGGAGCACCATGTTGACATGTACAGATGTGATTTACCCAGTCCTGATACACTCCCCTGAGCTGCATTGTGGGAGAATCAAGTGGAAACACAGAGAAGAAGATAGAGAGCTTCCACCCACCATGTATGAAGCCCTCCACCTGCCAGACATCAAGTTATTCCCTAATGTTTATGCATTGCTAAAGGTCCTATGTGTTCTTCTTGTGATGAAGGTTGAGAATGAACGCTCTGAAAATGAGCGAAAGCGTGTCAAAGTGTACCTAAGGAACACTTTGACAGACCAAAGGTCCAGTAATTTAGCTTTGCCTAACATAAACTTTGATATAAAACATGATTTGGATTTAATGGTGGACACATATATCAAATTCTATACAACTAAGAGCTACCTACAGATAATTCCAAAACTATCAAAAATACCTAAGAGGCTATGGAAATAGGTTTTCTATTACATTTGATACTGAAAAAGGAACTAAGAAATTTGAAAACATAGAAAAGCTATAAGGTATATGTAGGCCACTTAATCACTGGATATATCTTGAGTACATTAGCCATTGGTAATCTGATGGTTTAAATGGCCCCTGTTTGAACTTTCGTGCTTGGAGAACTAACTGTTCTTCCAGAGGGTGGCGTTGAAAGTGCCAAGTAGCACTCCTGTGTGATCTCTGCTAAAGTCGTTTTAGACATAACATTTGTTATCACTGTGGATCCAGTTGTCGGGTGTTGAGTAATCAGTTCTTCGAAGAAATTAATTTTGAGGTGTGGGAGGAATATGTTTCATAAAACTTTAACAGTGAAGCTCATGACTAACCTTTGAATAGCAGGGGTTTTAAGTATACTATTAGAAATCTGTAATGGACAGCTAAGGGAATTACCAGCTAGTGAAAGAAACGGGAGCTTGCCAAACAAGGATTTCAGGGTAGATTTTGTCTTTATTTGATGATCTTAAAAAGGAACAAGTTACCGTTAAACATTGAAGGAAGAACCTGCCATTGTCCTACATCTGGGTGTTGCTGTTTACATTTCTTTGTTGAGCCTATATCTTCATAAGCTTTTTAGCAAGTATCTGTCGAACACTCTGTTTCATGGTCAAGACAGGATCAGAGATCATGGATACTGACAACAGACTGGTTTCTTTTATTCTGCCTTTTTCCATGACTGTATCTACTGCCTTGTCTTGATGTATAAGCAAAACCTACAAAAAAATGTGTTTTGTCATTTATCTAGGAATAATACAGAAAGTGTTGCTGTTATTTTTGGCCAAGAAAGTCAATTTTGTACAGTTTATTTCGACATAAATAAAATGTGAATTTGTGTTACAAAAAAAAAAAAAAAAAAGATGCTCAAGAAACTTAGAACTTCAACAGCATGAAAAGGGACATAGAAACCATAAAAAAGGACCAGACAGAAATGATTAATACAAAAATGTGAAATGAAGAATATAAATAGTATAAGAAATAAACAGTAGGTTAGATGAAGTAGAGAGGTTTGCATCAACAATTTGGAAAACAAGATAGCAGAAAATATTCAATTAGTGCAGCAAAAAGAAAGACTTTTTTTTTTTTAATGAGGATACTTTAAGGAAACTTTGGTACAACATGAAATATAACAACATCTGCATCATAGAGGTACCTAAAGGAGAAGTGAAAGAGCAAGGGTTTGAGAAACCTATTTGAAAAAATAGTAAGTGAAAACTTTCCTAATCTGGAGAAGGTGAAAGAAACACAAGTCCAGGAAGTGTAGGGAGTCCCAAACAAGATGGAACTGAAGAGGCCCACACCAAGACACATCATAAGTAAAATGGCAAGGGTTAGAGACGAAGAGAAAATATTAAAAGCTGCAAGAGAAAGGCAGTTAGTTACCTACAAGGGAGCTCCTATAAGATTGTCAGTTGACTTCTCAACAGAAACATTTTAAGCCAGAAGGAATTGGTATGAAATAGTCCAAGGGATAAAAAGCAAGGATCTGCAACCAACACTATATTACCCAGCAAGGCTATCATTTAAAATTGAAGGAGAAATAAACAGCTTCCCAGACAGCAAAATGCTGAAGGAGTTTATTACCATTAAATCAGCTTGCCCATGTTGATCAGGTCCCTCTCTGCATTTGTTTTGTTTGTTTGTGTTTTTTTAGGGTAAAATTGCCCTTCACAGTGGATGAGATTGCCAGCTTCGGGGAAGGTAACAGGGAGCTGTTTGTGAGGTCCAGTACCTACAGCCTCATCTCCATCACTGTGGCTGAGGCGGGTCTCACCGTCAGCTGGGTCTTCTCCTCCGAACCCAAAAGTATCTCCTTCAGCGTTGTCTTCAGGGAGGCTGAGGACACCCCGCTGGATCAGTGCAAGGTGAGGACTCACATCAGGACGCCTGTCCAGGCCCTCCCTACCGCAGGGCGTGGCCGTTCTGCCTTCTGCTGGGCAGGCCTTTCTTGAAAAGTTGTGATAGGGGCACCAAGAGAAACCAGGGTGGGAGAGCCCTCTGGGCTGCATCACAGAGCAGGCATAGTGCCTGGGCTTGTCCAGCTTGGAAAGGAGAGACCTGGAAGCTCAGGAGAGTGGTCTTCAAATGTCTGAAGGTCACTCCTTTGTCAGAAAATGTCAGTCTGACCTTCAGATAGATTTGGTACTTAGAACTTTGAGGAATACAGATGGATAGCTCAATGTAAGGATTATTTTTTAACAGAGTTTGCCTGCAGAGCAGTAAGTATCAGTGTGAGAGATGACCATCTTCTGAGATCCCTGCTTCTGGTCATTAGCTTTGGGTGTTCAATAGCTCACCACAAAAACATAGTCACTGTGTCATTTGGATTGGTTGGACTGGAAGTCTTCATGCCAGGTACCAGTTCATACACTCCGAAGACATCCTAAGCTTGCAATATTGACGGTGGCCTGGACTGCAGTTCCCAACCTGGGCCTCACGTTAGAAACACCTGGGAGGGTCTTTAGACCCACTGTCAAGGCCACTCCCCAGACCGAGTGTGGCAGGTGATTGCTGTGAGCGGCCAGGTTGAGGGCCTCTGGGCTGGATCAAGGGGAGGAAGTCAAGAGTGCAGAGGTCGCGGTGGAATTTGGGACACGAGCAGGTGAACAGGACCCGTGTTGGCTGATTGAATGTGGGGTGAGGAGGAGGCTCGGAATCCATGCCTGTGCCTCTGCAGGGACAATGGATGAGAGCTGGTTTGGGTAAAAACCCAATTCCATTAGAATCCCTGAGTGGAGGGAATGGTGAGGACAGTCAGCCACGCTGGACTGGGACAAGGGGTGGATCCCAGGCCTTAATTTGCTTGTCCAAATCTCCATTTTCCAAAATTTCAAGAATCAGGATAGAGAATAGCAATTTGGGGTGCCCTGGGGGGCTCGGAGTGGGGATGGGAAGGGCCCCGAGCTGGAGGCAGTCTAATTCATTCTTACCTGAACACTGCTTTGCCGTCTTGCCATTTTGGGGGCTGACAGCCATGCCACCTACCTAGCTTTGGGGCACTTCCTTCCTGAAAGGTGGCAATCCCCCAGCCTGGAGGTCCTGGAGCATGTGGTCTGAGAATGGATGCAGGGTCACCTGCCAGCTGGGCACTGGGAGGGCAGTGTCTCACACTATGGGGCAGATAAGGAAGCTGAGGTGCATAGTGACTTGGCTGTGTGGTTGGTTGAGCAGCAGTAATACCGATGCACTTACCAGCTCCGCTCTGACCCTGCCGTCCAGCCAAGAGCTTATACCAGCACCTTTGCTGTTCACTCTCCCGGTCCCCAGGCCCACCAAGCACCTAGCACTGCAACCACTAGGATTATTATAATACTGGGTGTTTGTGGCCGGTAGGGCTGAGCTGACTAAACCAAGTGTTTGGGCCTTTGCCATTCCACCTGCCCACATGTCGCTGAGCCCTGGGTCTCTCCTCTTCCCAGTCACTCACCTGCCACACCTGGGTGGTTCGTACCAGGAATCACCATCTTGGGGGCCTGGGGGAGCTGTCCTCCTGCCTGGCTTCCAGGGGCCTTCCCCGGGTTATGACCACCATTGCCTTTCCCACAGTGGACGCCAGGGGGCAGAAGAAAACCATCTACTGGGGAGTGAGCTGGGTGCTCAGTTGCTCCTCTGCCTTCCCAGGCCCACTGTCCCCAGACAGCTGTCGGTGGAGGTTGTTATTTCTGCCTGAGGTCCCCAGACAGATGTCACCCTGGGGATGGTCCAGCACACATCCTCAGCTTCAGTCCTGGGGACCCCCCTGTGTGGTCCCCTGACAGCCTGGGTCTTGCGAGAAACAACGGGGTGCAGTGTGATTGTGAAGGGGCAGACACAGGAAGTGTGCTTTTGCTCTCAGTCTGTTCACAACCATTTACTGAGCTTCTGCTCTGTACTGGGCTCTGTAGGGCCTGTGGGATCTGCCCTTGAAGAGCAAATGATAGAATCAGAGCCTCTAGTAAATCACCCCCGTGATTCATGGGGTGAATGTCGTAATCAGGGAGTGGGCGCTGTGGTCCCCTAACCCAGCCTGGGGCCAGCGATTGGGGCAGGAGACCCTGGGCCGAACCAAGAGAAGCCTATGGGGCCACGGGTTAGAGAAGTGTCCAGGCAGGAGCAGCACAGCAGGGGGCCGGCCCCATCTCTGTGGCACCGGTCAGGCACTCCCCACCCTGCCGCGCCCTCTCCAGGTGACTTCCATGCCTGGACACGGAGCTTAGAGACGGGATTTGGGAAGGCACTTGTTAAAGAAACAGTCCACCAGGAATTAGAGTTTACCCTTGTGAGGGCACAGGCCTGCACTCCTGGCAGAGGACCCAGGCTTGGTCAGAGAAACTCAATGGCCACAAGGGGCCACAGAGGGAGTCAAGGGAAGATCCAGGACTGGGAACAGGACCTTCAACTTCTTACTTTTTTTAAAAAATATTTTTTTATTGATTTCAGAGAGGAAGGGAGAAGGAGAGATAGAAACATCCATGATGAGAGAGAATCATTGATTGCCTGCTTCCTGCACCCCCCTTCCCCGCCTCCTCATCCCCTACCACACACACACACACACACACTGGGAATTGATCCCTGCAACCCAGGCATGTGTCCTGACTGGGAATCGAACCGTGACCTCCTGGTTAATAGGTCGATGCTCAACCACTGAGCCACGCCAGTCAGGCTAACGTCTTATTTATCGAGATATCATTCATCCATTTAATAAGTCATTGGGTGCTTTTGTGTGCGTGTGTGTGTGTTTTAAGTATATTCACAGAGTTTTGCAAACTACCACCACTGTCTACTCATATCATTTCCATCACATCCCCCAAAATATGGACCTACTAGCAGTCCTTTCTAACCTCTACCAGCAACCACCAGCTTACTCTCACTATGGACTTGCCTGTTTGGACATTTCATGTGAATGGAATCAGCCAGTATGTGGCCTTTTTAACTGGCTTTTTCCATGTAGCATAGAACCCTTGCTTTGTACCAGGACCCCAAGCCACTGGAGCCCATAGAAAGATCAGCTAAACCAGTGGTCGGCAAACTCATTAGTCAACAGAGCCAAATATCAACAGTACAACGATTGAAATTTCTTTGGAGAGCCGAATTTTTTTAATTTAAACTTGTTCTAACGCCACTTCTTCAAAATAGACTCGCCCTACTTGTGGAAGAGCCACGCTCGAGGGGCCAAAGAGCCGCATGTGGTTCTCGAGCCACAGTTTGCCGACCCATGACTTCATGATAGTAGGTCCTCATGTGTCTCTGTCCCCTCCAGGCTTGTCTTGGGCCCGTCCTGCTCCCTCACCACCAGCAGCTTCCAGCCAGAGCGAATGTCCTGCGGTGGCAGGAACACGCCCCGTTCACTCTCCCATGCCTTTGGGACCTCCCTTTTGGTTTCTCGTTTACTCGTGTGTTATTCAGAAGTGTGTGATGTAGTTTCCAAGTATTTGGGGATTTTTCAGAGATCTATTCATTTTTAATCTAATCCCATTGTCAGAAAACACACTTTGTATAACTGCATCCATTCAGATGTAAGGTTTTTTTTTTAACAGCCTAATAGAATACCTGGTGAGTATTTCACGTGCACTTGGAAAGAAAGTGTATTCTGCTGTTGTTGGGTGGAGTGTTCTATAATAATCAATTAGAACAAATTGTTGACAGTATTGTTCAAGTCTTCTATTTCCTTTTTTTAGGTATGCATTTTTTATTGATTTTTAGAGAAAAGGGAAAAGAGAGACATCATTGTGAGAGAGAAACATTGATTGGTTGCCTCCCATACATGCCCCCCAACTAGGGATGTAATCCACAACCTTTTGGGGTTCAGGATCTTGCTCCAACCCACTGAGCCACACTGGCCAGGGCCTATTTTCTTATTGAGTTCCCCTCAATTATTGAGAGATATTGAACTATCCAACTATAATTGTGAATTTATTTTATTTCTCCTTGTAATTCTACCTTTTTTTTTTTTTCCTTTGTGTGTTTTGAAGCTCTGTCATTAAGAGCATAAATGTGTAGGAAGATGTCCTCTTGATGAATTGACATCTTTATCATTATGAAATTATCCCTAGTCATATTCTTTGAGCTAATACTCACTTTGATATTAATGTAGTCAGTCTAGTTTTCTTTTGACTAGTGTAGCATGGTACATCTTTTAAATCCTTGTACTTTTAACTTATTTGTATCTTTACATTTAAATTCCATTTCTTATAGGCATGATGAGGTTGGGTCTTGTTTTTATTCAACCTGATAATCTCTGCCTTTTAATTGGGATGTTTAGACTATTTACATTTAATGTGATTATTGATGAGGTTAGGTTTGCGTATACATCTTCCTATTTGTTTTCTGTTTGTCCTGTCTGGTGGTTGTTTCCTTTTCCTCTCAAAGCAGTGAGCTAAGGCTCGTCTTATTCGTTCAGAGATCCCTGTCCTTCATTGCCTAGTGTTCAGTCTCTTGAAAACTGCTGCTTTGTATAAAACTGGGGCCAACAGGAAACAGCCAGACAGACAGATTTCACCTAGAATGCGCCCCAGCTTTCTAAATCCAGAAGGGACTGCTTCTGCAGATGGTGGGCGTTCTGGGATGGCCGTGGTCAGAGGGGCTGGGGTCTACTCCTTTGGGGTGTTGGCCAGTTCATGATCTGGATGAAACTCATACCTACCCTGCTACAGGTTATCAACTAGCCATGGCGTGTGGAAGGCACCCCACTACCCCTGGGGGCTTATCCCAGCCCAACCCAGCTCAGCTCTGACCTCAGACAGGACGCTCAGTCTCCCTGGGTGTCCGTCTCCTCCCCAACAAATAAAGAGTCTTCCCAGAGGGTCCATGAGGCCCTTCTAACCTCTGATGGTTTTCCTTATCTGCTCTCCTCCCAGGTCCTCATTCCCACCACCCGATGCAATTCCCACAAGGAGAGCATCCAGGGCCAGCTCAAGGTCCGCACCCCAGGCATCTACATGCTCATCTTCGACAACTCCTTCTCCAGGTAGGGCTCCTCATTCATCAGATTTTGGAGTGATGGTCTCAAGAACAGAGGTGGACATTAAAAATAGATTATTTAATTATCATTCATGTATTATTAAGAGCTCTGATTTTAGACCCCTACACTGCAGTGTTCCGATGCGTTACCAGTTTTATAAACACACAAGCTGATACTTGTGTCACATACAGTCTTCCTACATGTCGGGTATGTTCTCAGCCCTCCACACTTACGGACTCACTTCAGCCCCACAGCATCCCCAGGGGGTAGGGACCGTCTCTCCTAATGTTATTGCAAAGGGACTGAGGACCAGAGGTAAACGAGTGGCATTCCCAAGTCACACAGCTAGTGATGGAGCCAGATTGGAACACAGCTGGCCAGCTCCAGACTCTGGACTCCACCGGCATGCTCTCCTGCCTCTCTCTGATGTCCAGGTTCCCAGTGTCCAGGCCACAGAAAGGCTCAGTAAACACAGTGGAAGGATTCAGTGGGTGGGTGGGTGGGAAGTGACAGATTGTTGAAGGAGAGAGGAATAAAAGAATGACGGCTAAAGCTAGGGATTATCAGGACTAGAATTGTGAGGCGAAGTCCCTGGCCCACTTGTCAGGGAGCAGGGGCATTGTGTGCCGTCTCTGGGAAGCCCGGGAGCAAAGCAGCACATCCAGGTCCAGGAGAGGAGGGCCTGGGGCGGGAGAGGGCAAATAGGGCGATACGGCTTGGAGGGCAGCCAAGGAAGGACGTGGGAGGGGACCAGCAGTGGATGAGCATCGCCCATAAGCCAGGGCTCACAGAGACATGAGCCAGGGGAGTTACGGTTATGGTCACCCATCCCTTTGGTGTCCTCTGGCTCCAGCATAAGCCCTTAATTGGGGCTGCCTCTTAGCAGACCTGCCTGGTCAGCACGCAGCCACGTCTCTTCTGCGTGGTGCCCAAGCTAGTGGCCACATCCCCCCACCTGGACCGCTGTCCCAATCCACTTGGGATTTTAGCAGAATAACTGGACAGAGCACTCCGAAAGTCCATGGTGATGTCCCAGGGCCCTGATTCTTTGCAGAAAGAGAGCTCATCTGGACAGACAGGAAATGGGGTGCGGCCCAGGCTCTGAGCAGAGGCCCCCTCAAAGGGCTCTCTGTGCCAACCCTCACCCACCAGGCCCCTGCAGCCTCGGCCTCTTGGCTCTCAGGGTAACACCCTCCATGTCCATCTCTGTTTCCTCAGGTTTGTCTCCAAAAAAGTGTTTTATCACTTGACGGTCGATCGGCCCGTGATCTACGACGGAAGTGATTTCCTGTAGCCTCCGCACCTGGATTTCAGCAGTTTCACTTCACCCACAGGAAACACTACTCTCTCACCTGCCACACAGAACACTAAGACAAAAACAACAAAAACAACCCAGCCACTCCAAGCTGATCAACTGTGCCACTCAGCGACCCCCTGGCTGCTCTCCCAGCTGCATGGTCCCGGCAGCATGCGCTCAGCTCTGTGCTTCACGCTCAGCTCCCGAGGGCTCACGCAGCCTTTCCCTGGCTGCCTCACCCGGAGGGGCACTGCCGGAGGGCTCACCACTCCTGGGGAGTTTCACAGGCCAGAGGTGGTACCTGCTTCTGCCCATGGGAAGAGTTGCCCTGCTCTGCCAGCCTGGCCCGGCATCCTGAGAGACCATGAGCCAGATGCCCTTGCCAGCCCCGGTGAGGCCTTGGGTCCCAGGGTCATCATGACAGTCAGGGCGCCAGGGGCCCTCACGAGACCTCAGCCAGCCTCCTCCAGCCATGTTCCTGTCCCTTCTGCCCCAGGAAGTTCTGCGTTGCTCCCACACTCACCAATTCCAGAGGCGCCTCCAACTGCCCCTTCTTCCTGAGCCTTCTGCTGGACAATTCTGTCTGTGAGCAAAGCCCTTCATCACCAGGCCTCCCAGATCTCCCCTAAGAATCAGAACTGGAAACAATCTTGTGTTCAGGGGACAGAACCCACCAAACGCCGATTAACGCCAATGTGTGGCCAGAAAGCAGGCTCGTGCTTGGCTGGCCTGCAGGTCCCTCCTATTGGCTGATGGCCTTCGTTTATACAAATAGGAGCTGCCTCGTGTGCAGATAACGTTTACTAATTAATGATCATAATCAGGATGAGAACCACTTTTTACAACATGGGCCTTCTTAAGTCTTAGGTAACTCATGTGTAAACAGGCACAAGTATGAATCTGCTCTTTGTTCACCATTCGGCCCCTGCTCCCCACCTGCCAGGTTCCCCGGCACCACTCGCCCACTTCCTGCTGCTCAGCCCGAACCTGATGCCCAGGAGCCACCTCCCCTGGGGCAGATGTTTCCTTTTCCTGGTCTCTGGCCCTCGGCTTCGCCCCCCTCCCACTTCCCCCCCCTAGCAGCTCACCTTTGATGGCCTCTGTGCCTGTGGCGGGGGGGGGGGTGTGCAGCCACAGCCTCAGGCCTTCCAGCTGAGCAGAGCCCACGCTGACCTGACCCGGGCTGAGGGAGCGAGCACTGGGCCCGGGCAGGCTGCTGACCAAGTCACAGCCCCTCAGGCTGCACTGCCATCCATGAGCCTGGCCTGACCGGTTCCGAGAGCTTGAGGCTGGGTCAGGGCCCCCTCCGGCACGGTGCCCAGCAGAGCACTCCTGGGGGCCGGGGTAGGAGGAAATGGCTTCTGCGTTGGGCTCAGACCTGTCATCCAGATGGAGACCTGGGCACTTAGGTTCCTTTAAGGGAACTGAACCTTCAGGAGAAAACCTGGGCCTGTGCTCTTTCCCTGGAGCCAACAGAGCTCTGGCATTTACGGCCGGGGGCCTGGTGGCGCCCTGCACCATAACCGCACAGCATGGCACGGAGACCTCACAGCACCTGCTTGTCCTCAGGTGTGCCACCGCCCGAGATGGAAGGTTTCAGGGCTCTTGTTCTGCCTTTGAGTCCCCTCCCCCTTCCAGGAAAGTGTAACAGGAAGTAGCTGGCTCACCTGAAAGAAACTAACAGTTAAAGGAGAACGCAGGGCAGTCTGGGATCTGGTGAGAGCTTAGCTTTCGCAGGATCCCGGGGAGACGGGCCCAGCTGATGGCTTTCCGCTGCCACCGCCATCTGCAGCTAGAACCAGCATCTAGTGAGGAGCCGATGGTTCCTGTGAAAGGCCTGGAACATTCTATTCGCCGCTGTCCTGCAGCTTTAAGACCATTTGGCGGGTCAACCCAGAGCCACTCCTGGGGAGCAGGGAGCCTTCACGGTGAGCACCCCTGGAGCGTTGACTGCAGTCGCAAAAGGGCTTTCGCTGGTGGGAGGACTGCCTATCTCCAGGTCACAGCCCGCCCCTGAAGCATGTTTTTTTGTGTGTGTTGGATGCACTCCTATCAATTTGCGTGTGAGGTCAAGTTTGCCGTGCACCCTGCAGCTGGAGACCGCCTTGGCCTCCTGAGCTGTGGCTTGTGGCAACAGCTTTATTCTAAGCAGGGTCCCCGCTTTACTGAGGCTTCGGGGTTGGGGTACTTTTTAAAAACGCAAATGACAATGAAGACCTAGCGAAGGTGGTAGCCCAGCCAGTAGACAAAATGACACTAGCAATCAACCAGGAGGAAACGCCTTGGGTCCCAGGTAATGAAAAGGTAAAACAGCTGGCCCAGCTCTCTGAGGGAGTCACTTATTTTTTTAATATTGATGCTGGCTGGCTTGTTCACTACAGCCTCAGCAGCCACCACTAGTCCAGCAGCCTGAGCATGTGGCCTTCGTCAGGAAGCAGATTTGGGTGAAGTGTGACCTTACAGAGCCCACTGCACTCGGGCCCACTGGGCCAGGAGCAGACAGATTCTCCAGGAGGAACGTGGAACGGGAAGCCCCCCTGGGCTTTGGGAAGTGGGAAGAAGCCTCACACTAACTCAAACATGAAGGGGATGGTTTCTCTGAACGTGGTGAAGCCATTCCACTCACAGAAAGTCCCAGCTGGGGATGAAACCTCAGTCCCTGGCTTATGGTACCAGTTAGGTGTCCACTGCTACACTCAGGACTGTCATTTCTTAAGGTCTGCGTTGGTGACTCCATGTGAGAATCCCATCCACAGACTAGGGTTGAGAATTCTAGCAGAGAAGCCGTCTGTGGTGCTCAGAGCTGAGGGTTGACCTTCACAGCCACTGCTGTCAGCTGTCCACCTTACAAAACTCCCAAAAGGCGCTTTTTAGTGGAACTTTGGGTTTTTCTTATTTCATTGTGATTCTTTGAAGGAAATGGGAAAGACGGAATAAAGCCTTTAAAAATAGTGAAATATATCTAAATATCGGGAGGCATTTTGATAAAAAGGCTTCCATAGAACCTGGCTGTCCAGACGCTCTGGCCTGGTGGCTGCGGAACACCAGGGCCTCAGGTGTACAGCGTCTGAGCGGAATTGCACTTTCATCAACTAACCCTTCAGTGGGCTTATGGGATAGTGGGCCTGGGAACCTAGCTCGCTCTTACCTGCCAAAGAATTGCCCTAGAAGCACATCAAATGCCAACACCCCGCCTGCACAGTGGGGGTGAGAGCCTTTTGTATCCCCAAACATTTCTTTACAGCACCTGCTGCACCGTTTGGAATGTATTTTTAACCTCAGGATTTAAATAAACACTATGACATTGAGAATGGTGTCGTCTTTAATTCCATTGGGATGGAAGGCAAGCTGCCTTGTTGGGAGATGGGTTCTGAGAAATCGCTTGGCCTGATCTCAGTATTTCCCGGTCCACTTGGGCGGGTGTTCAGACCTGCCTGGGCCAATCCTCGTTCCAGCCCACAGCGCTCCGCCAGGCAAGCTGCCCTCGGCTCACGTGTCCCAGACAGCACTGGGAGCAAAGGGCGGGCGTCTCATTTACCAGAATAGTGGGGGTGGGGAGGTCATGGATGGCTTAAAACCACAATTAGTCCACCTGTGGTACAAGGCCGGGCAGCTGGCTCCCAACTTACACAGCTCTAGGGGTGTCAGGCCCAGAGCCGTGTCCCAGTCACTCCTGGACGGCCAGATTGAGGTCACACCACATCGGGGGATGCCCGGGCTCCTGCCCTTGGCTTCCCTGTGCCTCACGGAACACCTCCCAGCTCCCTTCGCTGCCACCTTCCCCCTGCCTCCAGGTTCTCCCTTCCCTTTAATCGGCTGTTTCAGAGTCACTGCATCCGTGTACACCCTGGCTCCGTTCATCTCCACCTTCCTCCTTTCCCTCACCCTCTCAGCATCGAGCACTGCCTGAGTGATTCAATGCCCGAATCTTTAGGGACGCTGATGGGTCCTGATGCCTTTGTCAGCTGTAAGCCCTCAGCACTCCCATTGGCCAACTTGGTGAGGGACAGAAGCTCCTTGATCTCCCTTGGCCTACGAGAAGTTTGGAGAGGGTGCAGGTGAGGTGAGCAATCAATAGCCCCGTCCCCTGTCCTCCCTTATGTCCTCAACCCAAGCCTCCTACTGTCCAGCAACAGCCTGAAGTAATGAAAGATTGGTTCATCCAAGCACCCAGAACAGCACCGAGAAGGGGTCTCTAGATGGAACAGTCCCTCCAGAGGCTTGGCTTTGCGGGCTGCGGGCTGGGGGCTGCGTCTGGGGCTGGGACCTGGGGGGCCTCCGTGTCAGAATCCCCATCGCACCTCCCCCACCGGCTAACGTACCAAGCAGCCCAAGATGACCTAAGTCTGCTCCAGGCTGGCCAAGGCCCATGCTTGATCCCAGGCTCCTGGCCAGCTCAGCGCCACCAGCTCCGTGGCATGTGCAGGGACCAGGCCTCAGGCCACGTGCGCCCCTCGGTGCTGGGGACGCGGTGATCCCCCGGTGACTCAGAAGGACGCTCGGCAGGGTCAGCCCTCTCGGTCTGAAGATGCGTGGGAAAAGCCCGCCGCCCACACACATCCGAAAAGCCCAACAGAGAGTGAAACCGGCCGCGCCTTTGAGAAAACGGGCTTCTTTGGGGGGAGCAGTTGAAGCTGAAGCCGTGAAGAGGCAGGGGGCGGGCACAGCGGTTCTGAAAGCCGTTCGAGGCGGCGGGTGAGGGTTGAAAGAAAGGTCAGCCTTTTACTTTTCCCACGCCCCGTGCTTCTGGAGGAAGATGGCAGAGCCGCCGAGCAGAAGCGCGATGGCCAACCTCGGCCTCTGATGTGTGTCTCCTCCCTCCCCGCCGCCGCCGAGCCCCGTGGGAGGACTGAAACCGTGTGGTTTCCCCACATCTCTGGCCCGTGTGCCCTGAGGTTAGCTCCGAGTTCGCAGCCCCAGCGGGAGCCGGGAATGAATGGTTTTCTTGGCTAAAAAGGGAGCCAAGTGAGGCAGGCCTCACGAGACCTGTCCTGGCCACGTTTGGCGTGGGGCCCGCGGCTCCAGGGCCTCACCAAAGCAAAGGTGGGCGCAGGAGGCCCAACCCAGCTTTCTGCCCGCAAGGAGCCCCACCGAGCCATGGAAGGAAGAGCCCATTCCTGGGAGCCTAACGCTGCTGCCAGGTCAGTGGGCAGCACCGTCCTCTCCCTGGAGGCTGTGGGAGGAGGAGGAGGGCCTCTAAGGATGGGCGAGCAAGGAAGGGGTGAGGAGAGGGACGAGCAGGAAGGGCCTTCCCCGAGGCTCCCGGCAGGGCTGGCCCGCAGGCAGGTGAGCAGAAGCTGCCTTTGGCATCGGAGGAAAAGAGCGGCGGGGAAAGGGCAGCGTGGGTGTGGCCAGCGCCAGCCACCCCGTCCAGCGTCCAGCGGGTTAGTGGAATGGGCCGTTTACCAAACGGACACCAGAGGCAGTGACGGCAGACGCTTCTTCCTCTGACTCGGCCGCCTTCGGGGCCTTGCGAGCATCCACAGAAAGGAACCGGGGAGAGCAGGCACCACCGTGCTTCCGAGAGGCCTGGCCACAGGCCTCGGAGGCGGGTCTATGCGTGGAACCGGAAGCCTTTGTAAAGACAGCCCCTGGCCGTCGGCAAGGACGTCCACCGAACAGTTGGATGTCCTCTTGCCCTGGTGGTGGAAGAGGATGGGGAACCAGGACCCATCTCAGATCAGGCCTGGAGCCGCTGGGTTGCCAAGGGTTCAGACATCAGGAAGAGCCCAAGACTGACCCAGGGCTCCGTTCTGCTCCAGAGTCAAGCTGTCCGCGCAGTGTCAGTCAATGGAAAGCAAGTACCAAAGAGTTTCTTAGAAGGAAGTTCTCTTATTTTGGTTCCCTGGTGGCCTGTTAAAATGCAGATTCATGGGCACCACCCAGTCAACTCGGGTCCACCTGAGCTGGCTCACTCACAGTCTGCCCGGTGACCGAGGCGGAGGTGGTCTGGGAGCCACACCGAGAAGGTCCTTGAGGATGGCCGCCGTGTCACCACTTTGGTTGGGGCTTGAGGAAAGGGGGTGAGATGAGCTAACGGCTCTATTTCTTCATTTATCTCCAACAGCGACCCTTACACCGTGGAACTGGGACTCCTCGCTCAGCATGTTGGCCCAGCCAGATGCAGTGATGGAAATTTCATTCTCGTATGAAAATATTCCACAGGTAAAACCTTTTTACACCCACATTTTTTTATGGCTTGTATTTATATTCAACGGGCGTGTTGCTAACGGGCAGATCGATGGCAAATGGAAAAAAGTCCCTTCCACCCCCCCCAAATCCAAAAGAGTTCCCTTCATGTCCAAAATTTAAGAATCAGAGGAAGTAATGTGAGTTTTGGTATCAATGGGTATGGGTTGGTGGAGATCAGGGGGGGATTGACAAGGGATTTTTCCCCAAACACACACACACACACACACACAACAACAACAACAACAACAAATATGGCTCCCAAGCTGGTCCATACACTGATTTCAGAAGCTCTGAACTGGGCTGGGGGGAACTGGCGTCTCTCCCCTAACTTCTAACGAAAATGTAGGCCTCCCCGCAGTTAGGGATGTAGATAACCTGCCACACCAGTATGAATTAGCAAGACCTGTGACTTCGTCACCAGTGGAAATGACAGATATTTTCACGTCATGTGACATCTGTTGCAGACTCTCAGAATATCATGGGTGCTCATCTCCACCCAGAAACAAAGGCTGTCCTTAGGCCTGCTGGTAGATTTTATTTAATGCGCCAACAGAGAGGCACACGTTATTGCTAGCTCATGAATCGTTTTTAATATTTGGAGAATTATATACCAATAGAATTGGTTTCCTTGGTAATCCTACATATTTGATTCATTTTAAAAACACCGAGCAGGGGGCTAAGGGTCTTGTCGGATTGCCAAAGGTGCATGAGACCAAAAAAAAAAAGAGGGTCCGTTGATCTTCATGGAAAAGAAGTCACAAGAAAGATCAGCTCCGTGCAGCACCGTTCACTGACGGCAATAGTGGTGTTTCTAACTTGATAGGTTCTTGCCATAGTCAGCCAGCTGGTGCACATGAGGGAACCAGGGCCCGGGGTTCAGACATCGGGAAAAGCTCAAGACTGACTCAGGGCTCCGTTTTGCTCCAGAGTCAAGCTGTTCATGTAGTGTCAGTAAATGGAAAGCAAGTACCAAAGAGTTTTCAGGGAACGTCTGAGCTATTTAAAGAAGATGGTGTTCCCACGGCTCATGCTCAGATGGCTGTGGGCATGGTTTTCTCTAAACCATTCTCACTTCACTGGAGCATGGACTATGCGATGATTTTTTAAAAGTCCTCCATTCACCAGGAATTTCAAGGCCAGGGTGGGGCAGAAGATGCCTTTGCCCAGACTCCGACCTACTTTCCATGTTAAGCTCCAACGTCTGAGGCCAACTCAGATTTGGAAAAGCAAGCACACCCACTCAAAGATTGCAAACACAGAACACATGTGACAGCTTTTCGTTTATTGAATCAGAAAGTTACTGGAAGTGTCCAAGGTCTCATCCTCTATGGCCGCCGTTGCTGGGTACATGAGCCCATCATGGAAAGACCATGTGTAAGCACCACCCTGCCATGGCAAAGGCCTCCAGGAAAGGATGACCAGGTCAGAATGGCAGGTGCTCACGGGCTGCTTGCTTCCTCATGCAGGTCTGTTTGTGACAGACACCGTGGGCCAACATAAGAAATCATACATACACACACATACACCTTTCTCAGGAGTGAGCCAATGGCAGTCTGTGCCACTCACCATGCTGTGGGGAGAACTGGGTCCAGCCCACTCTAGCCAGCCCTCCCTGGACTACCCGCTCCACTCACTGCCTGTAGGGAAGGGGATGGCATTACTACTCTAAGGACACAAGGTGCCATTGCTCCAGGTTGTCCATCTTTACTTTTCCAAAGTTTCCTGGCAGCTGATTTCTGATACCTGCAGTACAAATGGGACACATGACTAATTTTAAATTTTAACCAATTTATTCACTCAACATACTGTGTCTACCACATACAAGGCACAAACACCAGATCAGAAACACACACACAAAGCTGCTTGTCCAAGGGCTCACCCAAGGAGGCTGCCATGTGAGTTGTGTGTCCAGGGAACTGTCTGCAACCAGCTGGTAAGCCATACAAAGGCCAGCCTCATGATTCTCAGCCACGGGCTATCACGTGACAGAGCCACGTGACATGGCTATCATGTGACAGAGCCTTCCATAGCATTCTCCCAAATCTGATTCCCATGGCACTTGGCCTCTCCCTATTGCTGGGATGTAAGGATCTTGTATTCCCACTATAACCTCGGTGAGTAGAAAGGTTCTTGGTACATGTATGAATGCTTGCTGAGTGAATGCATGAGTATTCTGTAGGCCTGAGCGACACTTTCAAAAGGCCAGATTTCAAACTGACTACTTTGAAAAATGACTCCCACTTGAATATACATGTCGTGATGTGTCACCTTAAAATTAGTTGTTGCTTTTTAAATGAGTGGCTGAAAAGCCATTTCTGGTCATAGGAACATCATAGTTTATTCACGTTCTTCATTTTTTTCTGATGCATAGAGTTCTAGTAAAATGGAATGATATACTATAATACTCCTTTATTTCAAAAAGTACTCTCTCAGCATGTTTTCTGAAAATGTTGGATGATCACAACTTCCTCCTGGATTTCCCCATGTGGAATCTCCCAACTTTTTATCTTAAGATGAGTCTGTCCCTGAAACCTAGTTTAATTGGAATGTAAAATGGTCCTATTTATGCAACCACTTAAAAACTAAGGCAATTGGCCAACAACAAATCTTAAAGCATAACACAGTCATCGCATGTCTTCCATCCTAAGTGTGGCTGTTAGGACTGGACAGTCCATAGTGACAGTGAGGTCCTCAAGGAAGCCGTTGGAACTGGGCGTGATGACATGTGTTAGGGCTCAACATAGGGCTCGTAGTCCTTGTGCTGTTCCCACCTCTCTTTTTTCAAAACCAGAGGGGAAGGCGGGCCTCCTGGCACTGTTTTGCCAACCAGCCTACACTGGCCAACGTCTTATTTACCTCTAGACTCCTACCGAGTCGCCATCGCAGTATAGACTCTAGACTGAGAGGAGATTCAATGACCTCACTCCTGGCTTAGCCTCTTCCCCATCCCATCCCCCCTCCTCAGCTCCACGGGGCCCATGACATGGCACACCAGAACCACAGTATCGAGAGGACCCAGAAAAGTTGTGTTCTCCTTGCCCACCTGCACGCTATTATTTAGGTTTGGCCCATGCTTACTCCTTCTTCTGAGTTCCTCAAACGACATCTGGGTCTCCCGGGAATGGTGGCCATCCCAAAGGCTTGCCCATAGACTGACCTGGAGAAAGTCACCCTCCCCCTGACTGTGAGCAGAGCTTGTGGGACTGGGGCCCTTTGTTGATGTGCTGGTCTGGGGCCAATGCTTATTCGCCACCAACTGCCCCACCCGGGTTGGGTTAGCGGTCTCTGTGCTCCCTGGTTGCTGCCTGTTTTCTGCCCATTTCCCCACTAACCCGCGTTTAGAAGCGGGCAGGAGATGAAGGGGGATGTGGCAGGGTACAGTCTTCTGTGTCCCCTTTGGAAGGGATGGCCTGGCCTTGAATCTACCGTAAGTCCCAGCTCACGGAGAATCAGATGCTTCCTCTAGGCCCCTGGCAAAGCTGCCGACTTAGGCAAAGCTGCCCTAACAGTCCTTGGCGTTGGCAGTTCCCGGGACTAACTGGGAAGCCTGGGAAGTGAGTTTGACCAGAGGAGAGAGAAATGGGTCAGCCAACATCATTTCCAGGCCTTCTGAAGATTCTTTTTCCTTATCCCAGCCTCTTCCTCATCACACTCTTCGTATGGATCTTTTCTCTGTAGTTGTACATATTTAAAATATAGGGACAGAGTGAAGAAAATGGCCAGTAATAGATATTTTTAAATGTACATTAGAAACTCTAGTTTACCTAAAACTAACATAATATTGTATATCAACTGTAATTGAAAAGTAATTTTTAAAAAATGTAAGCATTTTTCTAATATATGAAATATTTTCAAATGTGATCAAATTGCCAAATAGCTAAAAGACACAAAGCAAAAAAAAAAAAAAAAGTTACTATATTACTTTTTTCCAGTCTAATGTCTAAGTTGAAAGCTTTTAAACATGTTAGCTCTATGAGCAAAGAGAAGCATGGAGGCAGATACCCTCCCAGCAGCCTCAGCAACAAGAGGCCGATGGACCAGCCCATTTATAGGGAGCCACATGGACCCTCACAAAAGCCATTCAGCTGAGCGAGCCCAGGGGGCTACCCGGGGCTGGTCCTCCCTGCACGGGCTGGGGAGACCGTTTCCATGACCCCGGGGGCAAGCCGACTCTTCACCACATCAGCCCTGAGGCAGGTGTGGAGTCGCAGGGCCTCCGCAGGTCACAGAAATGGGATGGAAGCCAGCTGAACCCAGACGACTTGCTGGAATGGTCAGTGGCCCAGCGGCTCAGTGGCCAGTCCTGCTGATCGTGTCTAAACAGGCACAAGGACCCTCCCTGGCCCAGAGCAGATCAAGGAGACCCGGGGGACTGGATCTGAGGTTGTCTGGAAAGATTCTAGATTAAGACTCTAAGACCTGGCACAGGCATCAGCCTCAAAACCAGGGTAGAAACTCCCCAAAGATGGACGTGTCTGTGAAACCTTGTGCTTTTGTGGACCGTGCAGGGGCCAATGCTTCGGTGTCTGCTTCGGAAGGGGGGGGGGGGGGGGCTGCAGAACTGAAACCATGGCAACCGGCAGCGCTCTGAGAATCTCAGATGCCTCCTGAGGTCAGATGCGTGAATGCTTGGGCCCGGGGGAGCCGGGATAGTCTGCATGCTGTCCATCAGTTCTCTGGGAATCACAGGCATGGCAGCCAGCAGCCAGCGAGTCTCCCGGGATGGTGAGGCAGTTCTGAAACCTCTGGCTTGGTGAATTCTGACTCAAATTAATAATGTTCCAATTATCCCTTTCTGAGTTGTCTCTCTCTCACTTCCTTTTTTTTCTGTGGTGTCCCTCCGGTCCCATCAGTGGGGAAGCTGTATCTGTATTTGTTGTCACTTCCCAAGGGACCATCTACCCCCTGCGAGAAGGTCCCTCAGTGGGAGAGGGCCCCCGAGGTTGTCTCCAGCAGCACCGAGGAAATCTTCAAGCTACCCTGTCGTCTGGCAAAGGAGGCCCACTGGGCCTGTGTGATGCAGCCCAGGTGCTTCAGGGTCTTCACGAGATCCCGTCGGAATCTCTCCCCCACAAACACATAGAGGACGGGGTTCAGGCAGCTGTGGAAGAAGGCGATGGTCTGAGTGACCTGAAAGCAGATGTCGAGGTTGATGGAGAGGGCACAGCTCGAGATGAACCTGACGTAGGCGTCGATGGTCTGCACCAACAGGATGCAGTTGTAGGGGAACTGAGATAAGACGAAGACGGTAAGGACGGTGATGGTCACCTTTAGGGCCTTGTGCTTGGAGGACTTCTTGGCCTGGGTCAGCGTGTGAATGATGATGGTGTAGCAGCAAGCCATGACCACAAAGGGAAGGAAGAACCCCAGGATCACCTTCAGGGTCAAGACGACCGACTTCGGCTTGGTGCTCTCATCACGAGGATACACCATGGTGCAGACGGTGACGTTGGAATCCCTCTTGAGTTGGCTGTACAGGACTTCCGGGATGCAGAGCGCGGCCGCCATTACCCAGACGACGATGCAGACCATTTTGCTGTACAGAAGCCTCTTCTGCCTCCAGCTCTGCGCCCGCATGGCCTGGGCGATGGCGATGTACCTGTCCACGCTGATGCACATGATCAGCAGCCCGCAGCTGTAGAAGTTCATCTTGTACATGCTGTTGACCGCTTTGCACATGAAGGTCTGGAATTTCCACTGGTCGGCAGCGGCGATGGCCCAGAAGGGAAGAGTGGCCAGAAAGAGGAGGTCGGCAATGGCCAGATTCAGCAGGAACATGTCGGTCATGGTCTTCAACCTGGTGCAGTACCAGTAGACTAGGATGACCAGGCTGTTGCCCACGGTGCCCACGATGAACACCAGCCAGTACAAGGGAGGGAGGAAGTGGCTCGCGAACTGCCTGACGTTGCTTTTCTTACAGTAGAAGTCCAGCAAGTTGAAGTTCTCATAGTCATCCATGGAAGACGTGGAGTCATAGCTGAAGTCATCAGACAGATTGGGGACAGGACTCTGCAAGGAGAAACAAGGCGGCATTAGGTCAAGGACACGCTTTTGAAGGCTCTGTCTGATAGCAGAGGCATGGAGTACCTGACCCTTCCAAGCCCCAAAGCCTCTGATAAGACAAAAGAAATGTACACGTGGAAAACAGGGGACCTGAGAGCATCTGCTTGGATCATAACAGATTTATTTCATCAACAAATGTTTGTTGGGCACCTATGGTATGTCAGATGCTCTGAAGATACAGAGGTGGATAAGTTGGACACGGTTCCTGCTCTCCTGGAACTCAGCTTCCCATGGAGGGCACACACAAGGCATGAGCAATTGCAGGAGCACGTGACAGGTCTCTTATGGGGTAATGCCCCTGGGACCACTGATGGCCACAATCTGTCATCACACTCTGAATGATGTGGCTGCCCCCTCTCCTCTCTGTTCTGTCCTCCCCAAAAAGGTCCTCAGAGTCTCAGCTTTTCTGGCTGCAGATCCCTCTGAGTCTTCTGAGAGCTGTGGGTCCTCTGCTCCATCAGCAACAGCCGTATCCACACATATGAGCACACATGTACAGGCATGTGTGCACGCACACATGCACACTCACACGCATGCGCATACATAAGTCCCAGGACAGGTTGTGCCACTTTCAGTGTCCCTTTTTCAAAATTCGTTAAGATTTTAAAAATAGTAGAGCATTCAATCACGCACGTGGCACCTCTAGGTACAGGGCCCTGAGCAGTGTACAGGGCCGACTTCCATGACGCAGGCCCTCACAAGCACACACACATGCAAACACATACAATCCATGCATAGATTTGCACACTCACATATGCACAAACATGCCTTCCCTCTTGTTCATATGAACACATGCACACATACACATATTGTTCAGACCCATGTACACACATGCACGCTCACATAACACCCCTTCTTATAGTTTGCAAGGGGTTCTGGCCCAGAGCCAGTCCAGAACTTCTGCCAGGGGAAGTGGAGATAAGGGCTGGTGATCAGAACCCTGAGCCGTGAGCCCTTGGGAAAGGGAGGGAGGGTGGAAAGGAGCAAAAATCTAAAATTGCATTTTCCTCTCTCATGTCCTGCTTTTCTTTTCTTTTTTAAAAAACATATCCCAAAGGGCTTCTGGGTCTCCACGTTTGTAAAGCCCTCTGCACTGTGCATTGACCGCCTCTATGGGGCGCTGCTCAGCAGGGATCTTACCCAGGAAAACCTCCCAGAGAAACCCCTCCCCCACCCAGGATTCCTTCCCACACCCCCCAAAAAGGCAAGCCAGGAGTGCATTTCAGGAGCTGTACTCACTGTGAATTCTAGGGGTGTCATGGTGCGGCAGAGGCAAGCTGCTTCTAGAAAGAGAGGGCAAGATCAGAAGAGTGCTTGTCAAGGAGCAGTGACACCACCTAAGGACGGAGGTTCCATCTTAAATCTGTTTTTCTTGTGAAAAAGACCACAGCAAGGTTGGGGTGCCCACTGTGCGATGTCAGTCAGAGTCCACCTTCCGGAATCATCTTGGCGGTTCAGGCAGACATGAGCGGAACCTTCCTCCGAGAGCCCTGGGCCAGGCCTTCCCTTTCCAGCCGTCCTGTCCACCCGCTCAGCTTCTCTTGACTCAGCTTCTCCGTTGGAGTCTGTTTGCCTGAATCCTGCTCCCCCCACCACCACCCCCATTCCCCTCTCCCCATTTTACCAGCCTGCCGACCGCAAGACAGTGGGTGACTTGGGAATGCTCGGGCCCAGACTCCGCAGGGGCAGGGCCTCTGGGTAGCCAGGTGGCAAGAACATGGCATCTGCCAGCATCAGAGTCCCTCTCCTGGGGGCCCAGTGCCCCAGCACCTGCCTGCACGCTGCTGGACCCGCCCAGAGAAGGGTAACGGGCCCTGTTTTCCCTGGATCCTGACTCCAGCCCGAAAAGGAAGTCCTAGGGTCGTTTCCCAAAGAAAAGGTAGTGGCCTCATGTTCAGGCCTCGGCTGACCACAGTCCGGCTGGCTCCCTTGGGCAGGCCTGTGCCGGAGCGGGCGGGCCCTCTCTCTGTGGTGCCCAGGACCACACCCAAGGTCTAGAAGGAAACCTTCTCCTTCATCGATCCCACCCTAACCTGCTGGTGTCCTTTTTATAACATAGCACCGTGACTTGTCCTGCTTTTCTTTTCTTTTTTAAAAAATATATATATTTTATTGATTTTGTTTACAGAGAGGAAGGGAGAGAGAAACATTGATGAGAGAGAAACACCCATCAGCTGCCTCCCTCACACCCCCTACTGGGGATGTGCCCACCACCAAGGTACATGCCCCCGACCAGAATTGAACCTGGGACCCTTCAGTCCGCAGGCCAATGCTCTTTCCACTGAGCCAAACTGGTTTCGGCTCGTCCTGCTTTTCTGAAAGCCCAGTGCTTTTCTGAAAGCCCAGTGGTTTTCAGTGCACACCCTGTGAGACAACCGCTTTGGAAAACCATTTGTCGGTTTTTTAAAAAAATGAAACATGCCTACACTCACCGTGTGCTTAGCCATCCCGCTCGTTAAGTGTTTGCCTAAGAAAAACGCGAGACCGTATCCACACAAACATTAAGGACCAGTGCTCATAGCAGCTTTATCTGTAACAGCCCCCACGTCAGTCTACAGATGGATCTGTGGAATAGGAACCCTTCCCTCAGAGGAGAGGTGAATGGCTGGCACACCGGCCGGGTGAAGAGCCACGTCTTTGATTGTCGTTGGGCCTCTGTTATGGTTGGTTATCACTGTTTCGGGTTGCACATAGGGACAGCCGAGAAAGGCGTTGATGGGAGTTCGGGTCGGGCCTCGGCGCGGCTGTGGGGAGTGTAAGTGTAGGTGATGTTCTGGAGGGTGAAGCCGTGTCTGTCAAAATTACAAAGCACAACGGCTCTGACTCAGCAGCTCATCTGCCGGGAACACACCTACTGGTCTGATCTCAAAAGAACACAGAGCCATGCTCAGGCCGTGTGCCAGCATTTCCCCCAGGACAAAAAACAAAAACACCTAGAAAAAACCTAACTACCCAGATATTGGTCATATTCCGATGCATCTGTTCAATAAACCACCCGGAGCCAATCAATAGAATGAGGGAGACCTCACAGTGTACACAGAGCTCAGCAAGGTGATTCGGTGAAAAGTGCTCAAGGTAGAATGTCGTTGCGTGATCTTTTCAAATCGATATAAAAGGTTACACACCTCACAGGTGATTCGCACTGAAACATTTTCTGGAAGGAGCTGGAACAATGAGGGCCAGTGGAAAGTGAGACTCTTGTTTTTTTCCTTTACTTTGTGCATGAAATTTGAAGAGCTATCATAAAAATAACCTGTCAGCTTCACTTAAAAGAGAGGGAGAGAGAGAGAGAGACAGAGAGAGACCCCATTGTTCTTCTGCTCTGTGGACCTGTTTGCAAAGCTCATCCAAAGAAGGAACTCCCAGCTGGCGGGGCTGCTACCGGAGCACACATCTCCCGTTCCGATCCCCGAGGTACTCTGCGCCTTTGAAGCCCTGCACTGGCTTTCTATTGTATAAAGGCCTGTCTTTGTCCAGTTTGCTACAGGGTCAGCCCCCGCCCCCACCCTCATCCCAGTCCCCACAGGCACTGACCTGCCCCCGGGGGCTCCCAGTGGGAGCCTGTGCGTGGGGCTCCTGAGTAGACAGACAGACATCCTGGAAGAAAGAGCCTTCCCTTAGCTCTGGCTTGTTCCATCCTGGAGGAGCTGGGCGTGGGGCCTGCCGGCTGCACCCCACCCCAGGCCAGCACTCAGCCCAGCTCACCTGCCCTGCGGAGGGGCGGGGAGCGCCAGCTGATGAAGCGCTCAAGAGAGGTAGGTTTGAAAGGCAAAACAGTAGTCCTTGATGAGTCATTGCAAAGAAAGTAGCGTGGCTGATTTCTGATCGTAAAGGAGCCTTTTCACAACTGTCCCAGGAAAATCCCCCAAAGCAGGCGCGCTGCGTCGTGAAGGAAATGAAAACACGGACGCCTCTGGTGGAGTGTAGCCGCCGTTAACGTTCCCAGACGCCGCCTGTTAGAGGGTTCTCTGCAACGCGTCGCACACGCGCACACACACACACACACACACACACACACACACACTCAATGGGGAGGGAATCTGACGGCACACACAATGCTCTGTCTTGCTTTCTAGTGAACAGTCCCTCGTAGGCCACTTTCAATGCCAAGTGAACACAGAGCTACAGCATCCGAGTGGGTATGGGCTGCAATCTATCCAACGCATCACCTTCAGGCAGGCCATCGCTCACCCTGGAAGCCTGGTGCTCATGACCACTGAACGCAGAGGCCAAAGCCTGGGTCTCAGGAGCTATTGTGACCACACACAGCTGAGGGCACAGGTGGCCCTGGGAAGAGAAGGACGAAGGGAGGTACTCACCTCGAAGGGCAGCATGCGAGAGAGGCGCGGGGAGAAGGGGCCGCCAGCTGTGCCTGGGAGGGGCTGGCTTGCCGTCTGCCTGGGACGAGAGGCAAGCCTTCTGAGCAGGCAGCCACCCGGTGCAAACAGCACAAAGGAAGCCAGGCCGCCCCTGTGTGTGCTGTCACTGGTGGGGTGGGCCTAGAGGGTGGGGAGGGGGGTGTCACCAGCTGCAGCTTTCAGCAATTCGCGGCACCCGATGGTTTGCAACCAGAAATGAAAAGCCAGGGGAAGCGGGGCTAAGCTCAAACCATCTCTGACGACGCACGCACAGGCTGAGCATGCAAGAATAGCGTTGTTTTTTTTTCCTGGACGGTGCGGCTACTGACAGGAAAAGGGAAGTGGAGAGTCCTGGTGAGGGCCGAGCCGTCAGCTGGTGAAGGTGCATCTGTAAGGTCTCTTTCAGGCGCTGATGTCATTGCCCGAGAGCTATCCATCTCCTTGGGACCCTTTGGCCTTGCCCTAAACCCACCGAGCCGTGCCACCCAATACAGTAACTGGTAGCCCTGTGTGCCTCTTTAATTTAAAATTAATTCAAATGTAACCAGTTCCTTAGTCACACTAGCCACACGTAACCAGGGACAGCGTGACCATCCTCTCTGGCATTCTGTCCGAATGCTGGAGGACCACAAGCACCTTGAAATTAGGCTCAAATGGAGTAAGATTTCATTTGGACATGACCACTGTGCATCAGATACACTGACACTGATAATATGTTTCATTTTATTAATGGTGGGTGTTCAGATGAAATTTTGGAATAAGCCTGCACATACAAAATGTGTTTTTAAAAATGCATTTTTATTGATTTCAGAGAGGAGGAAAGAGGGAGAGAGAGATAGACACATCAATGATGAAAGAGAATCCTTGATCCGTCGCCACCTGCATTGGGGATGGAGCCTGCAACCTGGGCTGGTGCTCTGACCAGAAATCGCACTGTGACCTCCTGGTTCATACGTTGATGCTCAACCACTGCCCCATGCCAACCGGGTCAAAATGTTATGTTTTTAACGAGGCTCGCAGTGGGAGTCTTCCCAGCCGTGTTCGTGGCGGGCCTTGGATCATGACACAATTGCACCCCCTCTGGGCGCAGAGAAAAGCCCCAAGTGGGTCCCTTGTGATTATGACAGACGCGTTTATACTTGCTCTGAGGACAGTCACAACCACAGTCCCTTGAAGACAGTTCCCCTTGTCAATGTCCCCCCACCCACCCACCCCGCCTTGGACTCAGGGGTGCCCTCCAGCAGAGTGGGCCTCCCAGACACGGGGCCCCTCAGTCACCACCAGTCTGGACAGAAACAAACAAAGCGTGAGATGCAGTTGGGTAAATTATCTGCATAGGAAAGGCCACACTGGGCCCCTCGGAAGGCTGCAGGCGTGAGCAGTAAGACTGAAAGCAGTGGTCGATGCAGCCGCCTCGACGGAGCCCTGAGCTCCCTTCCCTCGGCCCACGTTCACGTCATGTCTGCTCGGTGCATGGCCGAGCAGCAGCCTCTCCCGCCTCCCTCCGCACTGGCCACGGTGACAGAGGAGGCAGGGGCGGCAGAGGGGAGACGATGCGCTGTGAGCTGCCTCTCCCGCTGTCTGCTGGGAGAGCCACGGACCTGCTTCTCCCTCGTCTGACAGGCCGGGCTGGGAAGGCCGGGAGGCTGGGAAGAGGCAGGGCTTTCCACCTTCTCGGGGCTGTTTGTCCCCCAGGTAAGGGCATCCCACTCCTTGCCTGCCTGCTGCCTGGGCGAGACAGTGGGAGGGAGGTGGGGCAGGCACCCACAGGGTAGCCTCCGGGCCTGGAAGGGCGCCCTGAGTGCTCCCAGGTCCCCCCGGGGTGCGGGGAGGAGCTGGGGAGGGAGAGGCTGCCGGGAAGCGGGAGAGAGGGCCCACTCATTTCTCAGAAGAGCCTGGGACCCAGGTGATTGTGTTAGCTGTCGCGGGTTTAGGCTCGTTCTGCGGAGGGAAAGCCCCATTCTTTTGTTTTCTTGGCTGCATTTCTCTCTTTGCAGAAAGACGCCAGAGCTGGGCGGTTCTGAGAGGTTGCAGGCTCCCCTTTGCCAGGGGCATTCCTCCCGGCATTTTCACCGGTAGGGGGAGTCCCCGAGGGCAGGTCGGTGCGTCCCCTCCAGGTCCGCCTGAGGCTCACGCCCCGGCCTGCCCGCGCTCTGAGCATCTGACGCGGTTTGCCTGCCATCCTCCGTTTCCAGGGCCTCCATGTCTAAACCCAGCTCGGGGTCTGGTCCTTCTTCTGAGGCTCCCGCGCAGTGCTGAGAGGGTGGCATCCCAAAGGCACCCTGGGCCTTCGGAAGAGGATGACGAGGTTTCTGCTCTTCATTGACTAAGGCCGTCTCTGAACTTGGGGAGTCCAGAGTGTCTGCAAGGGGTTCACAGGAGTCCGCTGGGGAGGTCTGGGGGGGTGGGGGGCAGTGGCCAGGGGCCCCAGCGGCAAATGTCTAAGGGATAAATCTGTCTAAGGGACACTCCTTCTGCCCGCTGGCCCCATGAGGCGGGGACCCTGGGGCTTGGCCATGGTTGCAGCCCAGCAGCAATTGATATATCTCTCTCTCTCTCTTCTTCTCTCTGCCTTTCCCTCTGAAATCAATAAAAATATTTAAATTTTTAAAAATTAAAATTGGTTTAAACTTAAATATGAACAGTCACCTATGGCTGGTGGCCACTATGGTGGACAGTTCAGGTCTAGGCCTTTCAGCAGCTGATGCCTCTCCCTAAGCCAGTGCGCTGGGACGGCTCAGTCTGTGATACAAGCCGAGGGCCTCTGGAGCTTGGGGGCTACTCCCCTCCCGCCAGGGGCAGAGGGGCTTGAAGGGGAGCCCCTCCCTTCCCTTTTGCCAGATTCAGTCGCCAGGACTAGCCATGGAAAGTCGGGAGGCCGGATAGAAGGCAATAGTCAGAGGGAGAGAGAGACAGAGAGAGAGAGAGAGAGAGAGAGAGAATGAGTGAGTGATGGTCCTCAGCCTGCAGCCGCAGGAATGAAAGGGGTGGGGAAACACGGCCACATGGCCCACAGGAGTGCAAGGTCACTTGGAGGGGACATGGAGGAAAAGTTGGTTTGAGCTGACAGCGACGCACTCAGCTTTGGATGTGATGTGGTCCAGGGACTGGAGTGGCCGTATCTGGAGCTCAGAGGGAGGTCAGGAGTTCATCTTGCCGCCTCCAAGCTCTTGCAGGACCTGAGCTATGGATCAGGGAGAGGAATGTCCTCCCGGCCTCCTCCGCAGTCTGTGCCTGCAGCACGGGAAACGTGAGGCCAGGGCCAGGACTGATCTCCTGTGCCTCAGCTCCTAACGATAAAGCTCATCCCTCCTGCCTGGGCACCCCTGCTCACCGGAAGAGCTCAGCTGAGTCCTTCATTCAGCATCTCTATGTCCAGTTCCTACCCTGTGCCTGCTCTGACCTAACAGTCAGGGATGAAGCAATAAACAAGACAGGTCATGTGAAACTAAATGACAGCTGAAACGGGTTTGGCTCAGTGGATAGAGCGTCGGCCTTCGGACTGAAAGGTCCCTGGTTTGATTCCAGTCAAGTGCATGTACCTTGGTTGCAGGAGGTGTACATTGGGCAGTGTGCAAGAGGCAGCTGATTGAGGTTTCTCTCTCATCAATGTTTCTAACTCGCTGTCCCTCTCCCTCTCTGTAAAAAATCAATAAAAGATATTTTAAAAAGAAAGAAAGAAACTAAATGAAGAATTAGAGCAGACAGAGGACAGTGTGGCTAAGGGGCTCCCTGAAGAGGTGACATTGAGGAAGAGACATTCCCATGAAGGTGAAGACCGGTCCCTGCAGAGGAGACCGGTGGCCGCAGGAGCTGGCCATGCCCAGGGACATCAGGAACACACGCTGGGGACAGAGAGGGCCGGGGAGCAGCCAGGGTCGTTGTTTTGATCTGATGCCTGGCGTGAGGTTTATGTAAACATAAGAGGTTTACACAGACAGTGGCCTGACCTGGCTTCCACGTCTAACAGCCCACGGGCTGCTGCGTGGGAGACTTCAAGGGAAACAGCAAGAGCTCGTGGTTGCTCCGCAGGCTCTCGGCGTGAGGCCCAGCTGCCAGGGCAGCTGGCGGATGGGCGTGTCCCCGAGCCCGGGCCCGCAGGAGCCAGACCCCGTGACTGCCGGCCCCTGTCCCTGCTCCCTCTCTGACTCAGGGAGGCATGGGTGTGAGTCGAAACATCCATGTCCCTCCCTCTCTGACGCCCAGGCTGAGGGCGGGCACCCCGCTGACAGCAGGTAACTTTTGCAGCGCTGGTGACAACCGGACCATGAGATGTGCTGATGGCTTTTTAAAAAAAATAAGCTTTGCATTTTTTTAAAAGCAGTTTGGGGTTCACAGCAAGCTTGAGCAGAAGGCACAGAGACTTCCCGCACTCAGGCATCCCCACCAGAGTGATTCACCGGTTACCACTGATGAACCTCCATTGACATCATCGCCACAGCTTACCCGAGGGCTCACGCTTGGCGGTGTACGTTCTTGGGGTTTGGGCAAAGGTCTAATGACGTATCCACCATGAGAGTATCATACAGAGGAGCCCCACGGCCTCAGAAATCCTCTGCTTCTTCACTCCTCTCCCCCGGCCCCTGGCAACTACTGACCTTTTTTTTACCACCTGCGTCATGTTGCATTTTCCAGAATGTCTTACCGCTGGAATCATGCAGTACATAGCCTTTTCAGACTGGCTTCTTTCACTTAGTCATATGCATTTAAGGTTCCTCCATGACTTTTCATGACAGGATAACTCGTTCCTTTTTATCACTAAGTAATATCTCATTGTCTGGATGGACCACTTTCTACGTATCCATTCACCTACTGAAGGACATCTTGGTTGCTTCCAAGTCTGGGCAATTGTGAATAAAGCTGCTGTAAACATCTATGAGCAGCCCTAACCAGTTTGGCTCAGTGGATAGAGCATCGGTCTGCAGACTCAAGGGTCCCAGGTTCGATTCCGGTCAAAGGCATGTACCTTGGTTGCGGGCACATCCCCAGTAAGGGGTGTGCAAGAGGCAGCTGATGGATGTTTCTAACTCTCTATTCATCTCCTTTCCTCTCTGTAAAAAATCAATAAAATATATTTTTAAAATATCTTTTTGTGTGGGCATAGGTTTTGAACACAGTTGGCAGAATTCCAAGGAGCAGGCTTGCTGGATCTCAGGGTAAGAGGAAGTTAGTTTTGTAAGAAACTACCCAACTGTCTTCCACGGTGGCCAAACCATTTAGCATCCCCACCAGCACCGAATGGGCGTGTTTGATACTATCGTGTTCTGGATGTTGGCCATTCTCACAGGTGTGTAGGGGCATCTCATTGTTTTACCTTGCATTTCCCTGATGGCATATAACATGGAGCATGCTTTCATATACTTATGTGCCATCTGTGTATCTTTTCTGGCGAGGTGTCTGTTAAGATCTTTGGCCCATTTTAAACTCTGGTTATTTATTTTCTTGTTGATGTGTTTTAAGAGTTCTTTGTGTATCTTGGAGAACAGTCTTTCATCAGATGTGCCTTCTGCAAATATTTTCGCCCCAGCCTGTGGCTTGTTTTCTCGGACTCCTGGCATTATCTTTTGCAGAGCAGATGTTTTTCCTCTTAATGAAGTCCAGGTTCTCAATCCGTTCTGATGGATTGTGCCTTTGGAGTTGTATCTAAAAAGCCATCGCCACACCCAGTGCTACTTAGATGTATCCCCATGCCGTCTTCAAAAGTTTTCTAGTTGTTTTTGTTTTCTGTTTGTATGTTTTAATATATTTTATTGATTTCTTACAGAGAGGAAGGGAAAGGGACAGAGAGTTAGAAACATCGATGAAAGAGAAACATCCATCAGCTGCCTCCTGCACACCCCCTACTGGGGATGTGCCCGCAACCAAGGTACATGCCCTTGACCGGAATCGAACCTGGGACTTTTCAGTCCGCAGGCCGGGCCGACGATCTATCCACTGAGCCAAACCAGTTTCAGCAAGTTTTCTAGTTTTGCACTTTACGTTGAGATCTGTGACCCATTTGAGTCAATTTTTGGGAGAGGTGTGAGATCTGTGTGGGACTCTCTCTGCATGTGGATGGCAGTGGTTCCAGCGCCATTTGTGGGAGAGACTGTCTGTGCTCCACTGAACGGCCTTTGCTCCTTCGTCAGAGGCCAGTTGACTGTATTCCGGGGGGTCTGTTTCTGGGCTCTCTGTTCTGCTTCCTTGATCTAGTTGCCTGTTTTTTTTTTTTTTCAGCAATGCCACCCTGTCTTGATTGCCAGAAGGGTTGTTTAACTGGGGGGAGTTTTGTGAACCTGAAATTTAGACCATTACATTTTTAACTCTTCTTTTCCCAGAAGAAATGCAAATTACAAATGGACCTCCATCCCAGAGCCTCATCCCGCCCCCAGTTTTGCCCGGGATTTTGACCCCCCCCCCCCCTCCCCCCGTCTCTGACCCCCGGTGATGCCTGGTACTTGATCACTTTTTTTTTCAAAAGCTGAAAGCTTAAAGGCTGGTGTTGTTTAAAAGTCAGGCATTTCCCATGACATTAATATAGCTGTGTCAAAACGTTCTGTCTCAAAATGGCCACGTCAGAGCCACCACATCAAACACCAGGTCCCTACGTGGAGCTCAGGGGAGACTTCCTGACGGGCAGCAGCTGGCCCGAGGCTCTGCTTCCTCCTCTCACCACACACCTGAGCTTCTGCCTGCTGGATGGGGGGAGGGAAAAGGGGGTCCGGAATTCAGACTCTCGCCCAGGCTTCAGATTCCTCACCCCAGGCTTAGATTCTGCACAGGGCTCCACCTGAGAAGCAACTGCTCATTTTTCAATAATTACCATGGTTTTTAAAAAAAAAAAAATACACCAGCAAAGGTCATGCAGCAGCCTCCCCAGACAGAGTTAATACGTCTCCAGCTATAGGAGTTGGACTCCCGTAGTTTCTCACTCTGACAAGCCCTGATGAAGCCTCTCTCCCTACATCCGAGATCACGTAGGAGGATCACCTGCTGTCTGACTTCCTCCTGCGATGTCTCATATTCAGGGGAGGAGAGGGGCTGAAGGGAGGGGGCCTCTGAGCAAGAGGGGAGGGGGGACAGTTCTCCTTCCTCTCCCCAGTCTTGCCAGCACTACAGAAATGGCCCGCCCTTGCTTTCTGTTGGCCTCAAGGATTTAGCTCATTTCTCTTTCTGTTTTAAGGCACCTGCTGGCTACCCGGTTTCTTGAACTCCCCCCTCCCCCCCAAACCTCCCCACTCCTGGGAATGGTCAAGGAAGAGAGTCAAAAGGTCCATACTCAGCCGAAACCGGTTTGGCTCAGTGGATAGAGCGTCGGTCTGCGGACTGAAAGGTCCCAGGTTCGATTCTGGTCAAGGGCATGTACCTTGGTTGCGGACACATCCCTGGTAGGGGGTGTGCAAGAGGCAGCTAGTCGATGTTTCTCATTGACGTTTCTAGCTCTCCATCTCTCTCCCTTCCTCTCTGTAAAAAATCAATAAAATATATTTTTTTAAAAGGTCCACACTCAGGCAAACAGTGCTGGGATGACGGCCACTTCCTGTGGGAGCCTGGGCAAGAGCCTTCCTTGCCTTCTGCGGGGTCAGTGCCCCTCCTGGCTGGGACTCCCAGTCTTCTCCGGGGAAAAGAAAAGGAAATAAATGACTGTGCACCGCGCTTGTGCCCGGAGCTTTACAAACACCCCCTCATTTAACCCCACACTGACTGAGACCGAGGGCGTGTCCTTTGGAAAGATAAGGAAGCTGGGTCTTTGAGCAGCTCGCTGCATCTCTGGAGAAGCGCTCTAAAGGAAGTAAGCAAGGTACACCAGTTGGCTATTGCTGCGTAACAAACCAGTCCACAGGTTGGTGGATTAACACAATGGTTATTGTTTAGCTCATGATTCTGTAAGTTGCGATCTTTTTAAAGACCTCACAGCCCTGCCGCGGGGATCAGCCAGGACTTCAGCCTCCGCCACCTCTAGAAGCTCCTGGGGCAGACGTGACCCCTCACCTGCCACCTTCCAATAGGAGGTGTGGGCGGCCCCGTAGGCCATCACATCCCGTGGGAGCTTGTAAAAATGCAGAGTCAGCCCTGCCCCAGGCTCGCTGAGTCATATCTGCCTTTTACAAGCCCCCAGGGGACTCAGGGACTCAGTATCGTTTGAGAAGGTGCCAAGAAGTTGGTTTGGGGAATAGGCCTGGAACTGGGGGGAAAAAGAACAGGGATACGGAGTTTTTTGTCTTCATCCTTCAGAGAATTAGTTGACCCTAAGTTAGCCAAGTGCATGCTATTTCTTACTTTAACTAGAGGCCTGATGCATGAAATTCGTGCGAGAGGAGGCCTGCCTTCCCCAGCTGCCTGCACTGGCTTCCCTCTGGCACCCGGGATCCCAGCTTCCCTTGTAGCCCTGGCTTCATCCCGAAGGACCTCCAGTCCAATTAGCATCTTATGCTTTTATGATTATAGATTTTACCAGTCTTCAATGGTTAAAAAAATAAATTCCTGGGGAGAAGGCAGTTCCTTTCTAATGGGTATTCTCCATCAGTTGAAGCTCCTCCTGGCCTGGCCTGGCCCTGGCTCAGCCTAGGGCGACCTTTTGAAAGACACCGCAGCCCTCAGCAGGCAGCACCTCAGCCTCGCCTGCCTCCAGAAGCTCCTCGGGCAGACATGACCCCTCACCTGCCACCTGCAGACTTTGCCGTGAGGGCATGTCTGAGTTTTTTCCGACTCTCCGCCTCTCCTCCCCAGCGGCTGAGAGGAGACCACAGCCACAAACTGTCTACACAACCTCCCAGCGTCGGTTTTGTTTTCTCCCCGGGCCCAGGTTTTTCTGGGACCTATCTGAGCCCTGGGCTTCTTAGTGTGTTCCCTGGGCCACCAGCAGCCCTGCGTGCGTGTGAGAACTGTGGGTGCCTCGGAGCCACCGAATGGGGCTGCCCAGCAGTCTGCACGTGAACAAGCCCCCAGGTCCTGCTGCCGCCACACCAGCCCGTCCCCTCCTGGGTCTGTCTGCCACAGGTCTCCCTGGGCTCCCTGGGCGCCTCCTCTGTGATGGCTCCGGCTTCCGAGCCGCTTTGTCTTTTTAATTTATTGTTTATTGTTGCCTCGCTGCTCCTCACAAAGGATAGAACCACAGCCTCCCTGCGCCTTGTTTTCAAACGATGGCTGGAGCCCCTCTTTATCGACTCTTTTTATTTTACTTAATTTCACTTTTATAAGTCTGTTTCTATTTTCTTTGTTAGTTTATTTTGTTCGCACATGAGTGAAATCATATGGTGCGTGTCTTCCTCCGACTGGCCTATTTCAATTAGCATAATACTCTCCGGGTCTCTCCGTGCTGTCTCAAAGGGTAAGATCTCCTTCTTTTTAAGGGCTGAGTAGTATTCCGTTTTGTAAATGTAACACAGCTTTTTAAAAAATATATTTTTATTGATTTCAGAGATGAAGGGGGCGGGGGGGGGGGAGAGAAACATCAATGATGAGATAGATAGTCATTGATTGGCTGACTCCTGCACGCCCCACACTGGCGATGGAGCCCACAACCGGGAATTGAACTGTGACCTCCTGGTTCACAGGCTGACACTCAGCCACTGAGACACACCGCCCGGGCCACCACAGCTTTTTTAACCACTCATCTACCGATGGGCACGTGGGCTGCTTCCAGATCCTGGCTATTATAAACAATGCTGCAGTGAGCATAGGGGTGCATATATTCCTTCTGATTGCTGTTTGGGTTTCTTCTTCCGTATTCCCTGAAGTGGAATCGTTGGGTCATGAGGCAGTTTCATGTTTAATTTTTTTTATAAAACTCCATACTGTTCTCCACAGTGGCTGCACCAGCCTGCATTCCCACCAGCAGTGCACGCGGGTTCCCTTTTCTCCGCATCCTCGCCAGCCCTCGTTTATTGCTTTATTGATAGCCATCTGGCAGGTGTGAGGTGGTATCTCACTGTGGTTCTAATCTCCACGTCTCTGATGATCAGTGACGTTGAGTCTATGGAGTCCTCTCTAATGATCCATTCAAACAGAGGGGGAAAGGGGTCATGTCACAGCTCCTTACTCCACGCCACACCCCACACCTTCGGAGTCCATGCTTGTGTCTGCTCCCTGGCCTCCTCCGCACACGTCAGAACGAACTGCAGAGAGCTCTGTCTCCTGCCCCTCCCTGCCCCTGTGGCCCCGCTGCACCCCCTTCGTGCCCAGACTTCAGCTGTCAGCCAGGAAGATGCCCGTGCAGATAAGCTCCCCTGCGGTTGGGGGTGAGTCTGTGAGCCCCGGTCTGCCACTCCTTGCTGCCACCTGCTTGCTCCTCTGCCTGCCACTGCGATGAGCCCCTCAGATAACCCCAGACGAGGGCTTACGTCACTTCCTTAGATGAGCAACTGACAAGCCAGGGCCCAAATCCTAAGCTCCCGCTACAGGGAAGATTCCCACCGGGAAGAGCCGGCCCTGGGAGGCGAAGGCAGCCTTCCGCGGGCTGGAAGCCAGGCTCCAGGCTTGGCTGGAAAGAGCCTGTCGTGTTGCCAGCCCGTTCTTCGTCTTCCTTCTTTGTTATTGCAACCTTGGGGGCTTCGCTCCGTTTTCTAAGGTGTGTGGGTGTTAAAGTCACGCTATGGAAAAAGGATGCACACGCATACACCGCAGGCTCCTTTTTTCTCTACGCAAGCAGATGTTTTCGTGACTTTCTGCAATAAAGAAAGCTGTTACTTTTTTGCAATTTCTCTTAGAAAAGAAATTGTGTCTCTACAAACTCAAAAGACAAAGACAACTCAGATTTTAAAATATATGAAAAGGCAAAGAGGCAGCCATTCCCAGAGGAGGGGAGAGAAACGTTGGAAAAGATGCTCTGTCTAACGAGAACCAGGGAGATGCATATTAAGGAGCAATGATATCTGCACTCTGCGCCCAGCTAGCGTGGCTCAGTGGTTGAGCGTTGACCTATGAACCAGGAGGTCACAGTTCAATTCCCGGTCGGGGCGTATGCGTGGGTTGCAGGCTCAATCCCCAGTGGGATTGGGGGGATGCAGGAGGCAGCTGATCAATGATTCTCTCTCATGATTGATGTTTCTATCTCTCTCTCCCTCTCCCTTGCTCTCTGAAATCAATGGAATATGTTTTTTAAAATATTTTAATTAGGCAGATCTTTGTGAGCTGACTACTGAGCATGGGGGTGGGTACGAGGCGCTCCTCCAGTCCTGAGTGTGTGCACTTTGGTTCAGCCACATTGGGAGGGGATGACAGCAGGATTGCGTCCCTGTGTCCCAGCAATTCCGCAATGGTGTTCTCTTTGGAGAGGGTTCGTGTAAGCTCGCAAGGTTGTTGTGGTGAAAATGGAAAACCTAGATGTTCCATCCATAAGACAGTGATTTCATAAAGGATGGTGCATCCTGCCCTGACTGGTTTGGCTCAGTGGATGGAGCGTCGGCCTGCGGACTGAAGGGTCCCGGGTTCAGTTCCAGTCAAGGGCATGTACCTTGGTTGCGAGCACATTCCCAGTGGGAGGTGTGCAGGAGGCAGCTGGTCGATGTTTCTCTCTCATTGATGTTTCTGACTCTCTATCCCTCTCCATTCCTCTCTGTAAAAAATCAATAAAATGTATTAAAAAAAGAAAAGAAAAAAAGAATGGTGCATCTATTCTATGGAATACTGTGCAGCAGCTAAAAAAGAGGTGGCTCTATATGTACTAACATTGAAAGATCTGCTGCATATGTTTCAATTATAGATACGTTCAATAGAATGGTATTTCTGATGGAAACAAAATGAAACACCAAGATGACATTCTCTATATGTCTAGGAATGTTCACATTTATCATTGCAGATGTCATGGGAACTCAAGTACTTTGGAAGGAGTCATACCCAGGTGGCCACACTGCTTACCTCCAAGAAGAAGTTGGGGGTTGGTGGGAGCTGGTCAAGAGGGGAGTTTACCTTGGTCTGTAATCACTGCCTATTTTACCATGAGAGTGTATTCAGGAATAAGTTGCATAACTAACCTTAAACATGTTAGGGTTCTAAGTGTTTTTCTATCTGTTGAAAAGTACAAAAATCCTGTAACTTGTCTTCAGAGGTGAGTAGACTTTGCGCCTGGGCAAATATATGATTACTTCTTATTAGAACGTTATTATAAAATCATCCCATTTGTCAAAATCGCTTTGTTCACCTCTTAGTTAAGAGCAGAGATAGGTTCTCTGTTCAACCACACACACACACACACACACACACACACACACACACACACACATATGCCATCACTCATCCCGGGCACAGCATTTCCACCCTGTGCCACACTGTGCTCACTTTCAGGATGTCTAAACCACATCCAAGCGGGCCATCTGATTGACTGATAACTTTGGTCCCAGGCTTCCGTGCCACCTGATTGTCAACTCATAATTTCAGAGCTGCCAAAGCCCAAGAGACACCTGGCTTGGTGGCGGTGGTGCCTGGGTCTGTGGGTGTAGCCTGGCAGCCAGGCGCCTGGTTTCCTGACCCCAAACCACACGGCTCCCCGTGTGGCCTCGTGAGCACTCTGGTAACATGCTACCCTGTCCCTCCCACCAGCCTGAGCTTCAGCGCAGGCACCGGGGAGATGGTGACACGCTCAGAAGTCATCTCAGGAACGTCTTTATTACTACAACTTTCTAATCCATATCTCCACACTGAGGCGGTGCTGTGTAACAGAAAGGCATGGAGATTTGAAGGAAAATGTAAGAGCAGATGTCATGGGGACTCAGGTACTTTTGTTGGCATAATCACTCTCTCCACGGGCAGACCCACTGAAGAATCCAAGTATAGGCCTAGAGTAAATGGTTTTAGACAAGAGGTTAGAAGATGATGTAAATGTCATTTTGGATTTTCCCAGACTCTGGGGTGACCTCCCCTTTCTGGATCGAGACGGAGGGGGGAGGGGTAGGACCCAAAAATCAGAGCTTTCTTTGGGTTTTCATTCCTTACCAATTCCATGCCAAGCCATCTGTAGACACTACCCACACTGCTTCCAGCACCTGCCACAGATGAGGCTCCTCGGTGATAAAGCAATTATGGGCTCAGAATTGGCTGTATTGCCTTCAAAATTAGGAAGGTATGCTCCATCTTTGTCCTGTCTTCTAGGAATATCCTCATGAGTCTTGAACCATAAAAACGGGTTACAATCTGCCTCCTAAGGGTCTCCTGGGACAAACGTGCAGGGTCAGCAGGCTTGGGTGACTGATGCATCCCTCACACAGCAGGACTGACCTTGCCAATGGCCTTGAGCCAGAACCCTCTGTCCATGAGCGATGCTGGGATTGCCTGTCAGCAGAGCCTCCATAACACTCCTTTGTCTGTTCCTCCCTGCCTGACCAGCATGCTCAGTGCAGACCTGCTGGCCTGGAGGGCACTCCCTCTGTTTCTTCCTAACGACTGTGTATCTCTGCTCTGGCCACGGTGTGTACATTTGATGGCTGACAGAGTCCTCTCATACTTTACTCTGCCAATAAGTCCCCTGGGGATTTTGTTGAAATACTGATTCTGGCAGGTCTGGATGGAGCCTGAGAGTCAGTATTTCTAGCTAGCTTCTGGGTGATGCCCATGCAGCTGGGCCAGAATCATACTTCAGGTGCCAGATGTCAAGTTTGGGAGAGGTGGGGAGAATCCCTGCCTCCGAGTAGCAACCTGAACAGAGAAGGGTTGTCAGGGCCTGAAGGAACTTGTAAACGCTCATGTGAATATAAATTACATGCTTGCTTTGGGTTTAGAGGGAGCTGGATTGTCCCTTTCACCACTTACTAAGTGGAGGGTTGAGCAAGTCACCAATCTCGGTTTCCTTAGGCATAAAAGGGGGTGGTGATTATTTAAATAAAGATATAGTTTCAGACATTCCGAGTCTGTATGTATATTCTATACATATATATGTTCATCTTCTCTTTGCTAAGGTGAATGAACAAAAGGGGTGTGTGTGTGTGTGTGTGTGTGTGTGTGTGTGTGTGTGTTTGTGTGTGTGTGTGTAACTCACTGAATGTTTCTGCTAAATGCTGAGACTTGAGAACCAGGACTTGGCTAAAAATCCCCTCCAAAACAGTTCAACCAAACAGCTCAGTTGAGAGTCATCTGGCTTCCTATGGTTTACAGGGCTTCTTCGGGAACCTAGAATGATTTATGGTTTGCTACCGCAACTCTGCAAAGCTAGTTGTTTCACCCAAATTACTTAACCCTGAAATTCAGCAGAAAGCTGGGGAAAATCCACTCAAAAGAAAATTTCTCCCCTGAATTCTCTGGGTCCCTGGAGCTATCCAGGGCCAGAACTTGAAATCAGTTCCATTGGGGCCAATATTTATCTCTGGCCGAGATGAGTTTTCTAAAGAGGAGGTGCTCAACAGCAGATCTTATTATTTCATTCCAACCCATTCCAAAGATTCTTTAAGCCAGGCTCACAGGTATGTTCAGACTGATCCCAAAAACAACTTTTTGAGTTGAGGGAATTTACATGGAAACAAGGATAATTCTGGTATAAATATGGCTCCAAAGTGCCCATCATCACAATTTTCTTTCTGCCTGGCCTTGTCATAAGCTCTGCATGTGCACCCTCTCCTTTTATCCTCACACCCACCTTGAGAGGGGGTCATTGTTATTACTTTCATTTTACAAAAGAGGAAACTCAGGGAGAGAGAAGTTAATTAACAAATGAATTTTAAATATGGAAAACTTGACTATGTTATTCTTATCCGCACAATGTAAAATTAAATTATTAACCTGCTTCGTTGGATCTTTGGAACTCCCCATGATATAATCAAGGATGTATCCACAAAGCTGAATATCAAAGCACTATTGATTATATTGAAAAACTGTTAACCCAAGTCTAAAACCAGATACTGTACATCCACATGGTGAAAAGGTGTACAGACATAAATATATTTTCAAAGAATTCTTATTGACATGAAAAAGTTCTGACATAATAGGAAGTGAAGAAATTAGGGTATTTCCACAATCACTCATTTATACTCCATGGTTATTGAACGGTTGCTTTTCCCGGCTCAGTGTTTGGACTACATGGCTGCATCAGGTCAGCTTGCCCTTGTAAAACTTACAGCCTGATGGGGGTGAAAATTTCATAGAAGAAAAAGGTCTCAAAATGTTAGCAGTTTTCTTCTCAAGGGAGTGAGGATGCTATTTATTTTTTTGTTTTCATTCTTATGCAATTTCCAAATGTTCTATATTAAGCATGTATTTTTAAAAGATTCATTGGCCGAAACCGGTTTGGCTCAGTGGATAGAACGTAGGCCTGGGGACTGAGGGGTCCTGGGTTCGATTCCGGTCAGGGGCATGTATCTTGGTTGCAGGCACATCTCTGGTGGGGGGTGTGCAGGAGGCAGCTGATGGATGTTTCTGACTCTCTCTCTCTCTCTCTCCCTTCCTCTCTGTAAAAAATCAATAAAATATAATTTTTTTTAAAGATTCATTGAGGTATGATTGTCACACAATAAACTGAAGCTATTGACGGTGTACAGTAGAGTTGGAGAAATGTTGATACAGGATTAGTCGCTAAAAGCACCACCACAACGAAGCAGTGAGCACATCCATCACCCCCAAAGGTTTCCTGTGCCCTTTGCCCATCCCTCCCTCTCACTCTCCCCATCCCTACTCCCCATTCACCCGCCCGTCTGTTTCCGGTCACTGTAGTTTGGTTTGCATTTCTAGAATTTTATACAAATGGAAATACATAGCATGTACTCTGTTTTGTCCTTGGCAGTCCTCCATGTATTTCCTTGGTTTTGGGACAAGCAGGCTGTCTTTTAAACTAGCCAACCTCCTTCCTGAGTTTTCCCAGCCCGTGCTGGGCCCTCCCCCTAACCCATCCGTTTCCGGGATCTTCTGGGGTCTGTGCCCTTTTCCTCGATGATCCATTTCCCAGGTTTTCCCAGGCTACACTCCTCCCCTTATGGTCACTATTTTGGCTTCTAGTGCGCATGCCTCAAAGTTCTGGCTTCTACAGGCATGTGCTTAGTACAAGGACCTCCCTCTGCACCGTCTCGGCTTCTGCTGCACACGGGCCCTGCAGAGGGTTTCCCCCTCACTGTTTATCCCTCTCTCCCCCCAGTCTGTTTTCTGGAGGGATTGGAAAGCCGGTCTTTCCTGCCTGCTCTGGGATTAATGTCCCTCTGGCCCAGGACGTGGCTATCCTCTGCAGCTTCTAGTTAATTCGGCTTAATTAGATGTCTGGCTCTCTTCTCCTTCATTATCCCCTAACTAGAGGCCCAATGCACGAAATACATGCAAGGGGCTCGGCCCTCAGCTCTGGCTTCGTCTGGAAGGTCGTCAGGAAGGTCGGCTGGCCAGCAAATCTAATTAGCATATTACACTTTCATTATTATAGACTAGCTGCCTATGCTAACAGTACTATCGACTAGTGTCCAATTGCACAGCATACCACACAGTCTGCTGTCCATTCACTGGAAAGGGACATTGTGGTTGCTTCCAGTTTCTGGCTGTTACAAGTACTGCTTCCATAAACATTCATGCCTTCGTGCATGCATACACATTTCTGTTTCACCTCGGAGTGAAATGGCTGGGTGATACCTCTATGTTTAATTTTTGAGGAACTGCCAAACTGTTTTCAAGTGACTGTACCATTTTTATATTTCTACTAAGAGTGGATGAGTTCATCTTCCTTCTTTTTAAAAATTATATAAGAATTAAGTGACTATCTGCTACTGTAAAAAAGAGAATTTCAGAAATATATAGAGTATAAGAAGCTTAAGTTTCCTTTTATTCTGTTTTTTTTTCTAGTTCATGTTGTTGTTATTATTATTATTATTATTATTATTATTATAAGTTTGGTGCATATTTATCCAGAGCCTTTTGCCTTTTCTTTGCATACGCATACTGTGTGTGTGTATATATATATATATATATATATATATATTTGCATGTGCATGCATGTGTGTGCATGTACATATTTGTATATGTATACGTATGTTTTCATGTGCATGCCTTGTGTGTTTTGCTTGTGTGTGCACATGTGTTTGCTTGTGTGTACACGCACCCGGGTGTGTTGTTCTATGATACCCATTGCTCTGGCTTCACTCTCTGCACAGTGAGGCCTGGAGGTCTTTCCTTGCCAATGCTCCGGGCTCTGCCGCAGTCTTTTGAACTGTTGCTGAGTACCCTACTCCAGTCACCGGGGGAATGTGTTTTCCACCACGGTTAGAATTTTACTTGCCCGTCCCATGAAAAAGGCAGGTCTCTTCTTTCCTCATGACTGAGGAAAGGCTGCGTTTCTCGGGTTGATCCTGGTCTCCTGGTTGCACACAGGTTGGCCGCTCTTCCCGAGAGCGAGAGAATGTTCCGTGAAAACGCCCTGGAGGACCACAGGTTTGGGCTCTGACACTGGGCGTGGGCTCCTCGGTTTGTCCCAGCAGAGCCGCCGGTTCTGTGCCTGGTGGTGGGGAGGCTCGCTGCAGGTGAGTCATCCTGAGAAGGGCAAAAGGGCTTCACCTCTTCAACTCTCAGTTTTGCAGATGAGTAAAATTAGGTTTCTCTTTATCGCCTCAGACATTTACCACATCTGCCCAATGTGGTGAGAACCTACTCTTCTTTAAAATAGACTGCCTCAAAAGTCCTCTCTACCTCTCCCTCAGCAAGGATCTGGGGCTCAGTCATTGGCACTTACGTAAAATTGGACTGTATGGTGATATAGTTGTACACCCTGTCATAAACATGTTTTCATGTTATTAAATATTTAATCCAAACGTTACGTTAACTCCAAATCTTAATGGCTAATGATTTCACAATATTTCAGATAGGGACATACCAGAATTTATCTAACCATTCCCATGGCTGATCGATTTTTACTAGTAGAGGAAGACTTTGAGTAGCACCGAGGAAAGAAAAGTTACAAAAATCATTCATTGTTGATTATCTAGGAATAATACAAAAAATATTGCTGTTATTTTTGGTGAAGAAGGTCAGTTTAGTTTAGTTTATTTCAACATAAATAAAATGTGAATGCGTTGGAAAAATCTTTCATTGTGAACGTACTGAAATTAAGTCAGTTCCCAGGCTTTCACAATTTTTTTTTTTTACTTGTCTCGTGATAATGCCTTCCTCGATATTTTGAACTAAACATTTAATGCTCTCCTTTTTCACTTTACTCACCAGCAAGACATCAATCTTCAGAAGATGGTGTATATAACTTGTGCTCATTATTTGATAGCAACTTATAATTAATTACACGTTACTTGCTAGTGTGGTTGTCTCTGACACGTGTGGCTGGGACAAGGTCTGTGTGTGCTCAGCCATTCCATAAGGAAACCTGACCTTCAGTCTGTTTCATATACAATGTCCCTCTGTGCGTCATCCGTGAAGAACAGATTAGAAACCATGACATGACCCCTTACATACCACAAGATGCATTTCTAAAAATGCTAAGAATACTTTCCTACATAGCAAGCAAAATGCTACCACAGCTAAAATTAATCATCTAATATTCTGTATATATTCAAATTCCCTCAAAATGTCTTTTGTAGCTTATTTGTCCAAACCGGGAACCACACCCAGACTATGCATTGGGACTGGTTGGTAACGTCTCGTGGGTGTCTTAGTGTAGACTCTTGTCTTTTCTTTGTGGAATATTCATAGAGGACCCCTTGCTTACCTGTGGTATCCTTTAACTTGTTGCTCTCTCCCCTATAATTTTTTAAATTATTGATTTCAGAGAAGGAGAGGGAGAGAGAGAGAGAGAAATATCAATGATGAGAGAGAATCATTGGCCGCCTCCTGCACAGCTCCTATGGGGGATCGAGCCCACGAACTGGGCATCTGCCCTTGACAGGAATCGAACTCGGGACCCTTCAGTCCACAGGCCGACACTCTATCCATTGAGCCAAACCAGCTAGGGCTTTCCTGTATTTCTTTGAAGTTACATCTGTGGGGCTTGCTTCCAGACTGCTCCACACATCCCTACTGGTTCCCAGTGGAGGACACAGAGGCTACAGTTAATCTGCAAGTTTCTCCCAAGGAAGAGCGATGTCCACAACCAATTCGCTCAGCTTTACAACTCACTTGACCTCACAAAAGCAGTGACCCCTGAGCCTCATGTGGTACCTGACAGATCTAGCAGACCCAACATACATTCCATGAGCAAGAAAATTACCTTGATTTGCAAAAGTCCATAGATGGCCATATACAGGGTGGGGCAAAAGTAGATTCATAGTTGTTCGTATGGAAAATAATATAATAATAACAATACAACAATTAGCCTGTGTTTCTTATACTCAAAACTGTATATATCCTTTTGCCCCATCCTGTGTAATTCTATTTGCTCAGAAAAAATGACCTCCACACCGATAATAATGACAATAACCACCAGGCAGGGAATAAACGCTTTGACAGTGACTTTGATCCTTAGGCAAGCCATGTGGCTGCTTGGGACCTCGGTTTTCTCCAAGGCAAGTTTGTAATAAATGATATGAATGTCCCTCATGGCTTTTAGCTTCAATAAATAGATTTCCCTTTTAGTAAGGTCTTCCAGTGAGTTAGCTGGAGATTTGTAACTGGTGGAACCTCCTAAGGAAAGGGTTAAACCTCAAATCAGTTGTGCTTGAGCTTGTAATAGCATGCCCATAGGGCCAGGCTATGGTCTCACCTACAGTCTCATCTGTAATTCTTCCCCTTGTATCTGAAAATACTAGTAAGCAGGCATGACAGCACAGCATATACCACACCACACACACACACACACACACACACACACACACACGTATCCACACCCACACACACCTGTGCAGATATTCAATCATTCATCAGCAGGGGCAACCCATGCATAGACATTTTTTAATACACCCCCCACCCCTGCTCTGCACATGGAAGCTGAATGTAGTAAATGGTTCTCATCTGAGATTAGCAGCCAGCTAGAAAAACCTTTTAGGAACAGGCAGATGTGTTTGATAGCTTCTGGCTCAGAAAAAAACACACACGCAGCCGACCAAACAGCACTTCTGGGCGTTCTGAGCTTTTGAGTTTTAATCAGCGTTCTCAATTTTACTCACCATCTATCTTCCCTTTTCACATTAAAAATAAACCCTCCCTTGAACTTTTGCCCTCGAAGGGACTTTTTTCATTGTTGTTGTTTTGCTTCTTTGCATTCTTTCAACAGAACTAGAAAGCCCACAAGGGGTACCTGAGATTTGGAATGAGCAGTGTTTCTGGTTTCCCAGAAATGACGCCTCTCGGGCTAAGCTCATTTCTACAAAGCCAGTGTGCTTGGACCCTGTGCATGTTTTCTTACCTTTTCTATAAAAACTAGTGTTCTGGTTCATGAAATTCATGCATGGGGGAGGTGGGGGCGTCCCTCAGCCTGGCTGCACCCTCTCACAATTCAGGACCACTGGCTCCTAACTACTCATCAGCCTGCCTGCCTGATCACCCCTAACCACTCTGCCTGCTGACCTGATTGTTCCCAATTGCCCCCTCTTCCAGCCTGATCACCCCCAACTGCCCTCCCCTGCCAGCCTGATCGCCCCCAACTGCCCTCCCCTGCCAGCCTGATCGCCCCCAACTGCCCTCCCCTGCCAGCCTGATCGCCCCTAATTGACTCTGCCTTGGCCACACCACCATGGCTTTGTCCGGAAGGTCTCCTGGAATGTCTCCCAGCCTAATTAGTATATTACTCTTTTATTAATATAAATAATCCTAAAGAAATATGCCCAAATGAGAGTCAAGCAGAAAATTGTGGGCCATGAACTGGACCAGAATCAGTTGAGAAACCTAAGCTGAACATCTCTCCTCCTCGCAGAAAACAGAGCGACTTTTAAACTAAGGGGCGAGGGGAATGCAACTGGCTCACCTACTGTAACTGGCTCCACTACTCCGTGTTTGTTACGTAAATCTCCAGCCCCATTTCCTTGGTGTGCCCGGGCTTGTGAGACCAGGTGAGGACAGCCTGCACCTCCACTCCCCAGCCCCGGGGAGCTCCCTCTGGCCTCTTGTGACCCAATTTCAAAATGACTTGTCTGTGCCACCTGCTCTGACAGTCTCGTGGTGGCCTCTTACTGAAACATTTGGATCCGGCCTAAGTACAATATTTTGAACAAAATCTAAAATAAGGACAGATTCATTTCAGGCAAAGAAAATCTCCCACAATGCTAGTATTAGAGAATCCAGTTATTCTCTTTTGCTCATTTTCATCACCCACAAAAAGCATTTATTAAGATAAGCCCGTGATAAATGCCCATCCAGCATCTGAATTAGCTCAGGATTCCCAAGTCCTTTCCTGTTCATTTCTGCTCTTCCCCACTAACACACACTCACACACACACACACACACACACACACACATTCATGCATATCATATATACACGTGTACACCTCTACTACATCCCCATACGTTCATACACACGTTAACACACCCATACACAACACACATGCACATGTATATGCACACACACACACACACACACACACACACTCATGGACACACACTCTCTTACATTCTCTCAGCATAATTTTTTTGCTTGTTTAAATATATATTTGATTGATTTCAGAGAGGAAGGGAGATGGAGAGAGAGATAGAAATATCAATGATGACAGAGAATCATTGATTGGCTGCCTCCTGCACACCCCTTACTGGGGATTGAGCCCACAACCCAGGCATGGGAATTGCCCCGACTGGGAATCAAATTGTGACTTCCTGGTTCATAAGTCAACAGTCAACCACTGAGCCACACCGGCTGGGCTCTGCATAGCAATTTTTTAAAAAAAATACAGTTTAATTTTAATAACCAATGTCACCCCAATAAATTTAAATAAAATAAAAATCCAGGAAGAGCCGAAACTGGTTTGGCTCAGTGGATAGAGAGTCGGCTTGTGGACTGAAGGGTCCCACGTTTGATTCCAGTCAAGGACTTGGACATTGGTTGTGGGCATGTCCGCAGTATGGGGTGTGCAGGAGGCAGCTGAGTCGGTGTTTCTCTCTCATTGACGTTTCTAACTATCTGTCCTTCTCTCTTCCTCTGTGAAAAATAAATAAAATATATTTTTTAAAAATTCAGGAAGAGATCAGTTCCCATGTCTGCCCCACGAGCTGTATTACCCACTCACACTCCAGGAAAGTGACTTCCTGAACTTGGTTTTTAAATTCAACTGTCAGAGCCGTTTTCTTTTTTTTATTTTTTTTTATTTTTTTTATTTTTTGTTTTTTCAGCTGTAAATAATTTTTTCAAGGAGCAATACCTCTAAATGCCTCTTCTCGGAGAGCATCTTAGAACAAGCATGTCAAACTCAAAGGCTAACCCGGGCCAAATAAACGAGGCATGCAGCCCTGGGGCTGAGAGTCTGACATGCTTGTTCTGAGTTCAGTCCGTGGATTCCTCACAAAGATGAGGAAGTGAACAAACCTCCCCCAACAACCACAGCCTACAATTTTGGGTGAACAAACACCAATGTCTATAATAAACATCCCATAACAAATTTTGCGGCCTCAAGGTTCAGATCAACAATTCGTAGAATTATTGTTTTAATGATGACATTAGAGTAACTATGTGCTCTTTGGGTAGTGAGATAAAATAGTAGTCCAGACTTAGCCAAGTTCACCATCCTTTTCGTTTGGATCAAACAAAGGTGTCCACAGCTTCTCATTCTCTCAGGATATCTCTTTAAAAAATAATAATAATAAGGTTGTTTTTATAGTATATGTAGCATTTCACAAGAAAAAAATGCAAAATTAAAAGGCATTAAAACCAGCACTTCTTTGATAAAATGATCATTATGATTAACTGATTTGAAAAATTACAAAACACTGGTTTTTATACGTTAGAAATAAAAACTAAACACAGTGGTCTTTATTTGCCCAATAAAATTTCTAAGCGGGGGGGGGGGGGGGGGGGGGGGTGGAGGTTAAAATTATTTTTACTTGAAATATTTAAGTATGATTCTTAGCCCTTTGGGCAATTTTATTGATGTGATTAACTTCTAGGTTGGTGTAACTAATATACCCCTCATGTCAGTCATGCAAGAACCATCACTTTGATTTTCCAAGATCCAATTAAATTTTTATTTTAAACTCCCATGTCATGGGGAAGGAGGAGAATATGCAGCATTTTGTACCCCACTCACCCAACCTCCCGCATGTTTTCCATGAAGCTGATCTAAATTTCAGTAGGAGAAAGCTCTGCACATTGATGATTGCTGTAGACATTATCAGAATTATATTTGGTTGTTGTATTGCTTTTTTATAAGTATTCAGTTAAGAGGAATGGGACCAGGGGAGTAGCTGTCAGAATGAAGAAGAGGGGAGCGGCGATTTGGAAAGCCATTTCAGGAGATATCATTGCTAGATACTCTGGGAGCAGCAGAAGGGAAAAGAGAACTCATAGATGCCTCTGAATCGTCTCATGGGTGGATGGTGATAAAATGATTGGTGATGCAATGGGGTCAAGACAGAATGGGGGACTCTCTTTGGGTACACTGAATTTCAGTAGCCTTTGGGACACCCCATTGGAGAAGATCTGTAAGCTAAATAGAAGTTGGGTATGCAAGTGAGAAGCATGGCTTGAAGGAGCAGATTTGATGGCCATCCTCAGACATGACAGATGAAACCCTGGGAATGAATGGAGTCGCACAGACAAGGAGGGGACAGTGCTAAGACAGAGAACAGTGCTAAGACTTGCAAGGGACATCACCTTTCAGAGGTGAGCAGGAGCAGAGCCAGCCCTGGGGAGTGAGGAGCAGAAAGGACAGGGCAGAGCAGCAAACACCAAGGAAAGGGTGAAGAGGAGGAGGTACTTGCTGCGAAATGCTGCAATGCTGACTGTGATGAGGCACTGAGTATGGCACCCATCAGGCCATCTGGTGGCTTTCGAGGAGTCTGTTTCAACAGGGAGGAGAAGAAAACAGCCAGGCTTCAGGATGACTGACAGGTGATGTGGGAGCTGTCATGAGAGAGTACTTTCTCATGGAGTTTAGCAAAAAGAGAGAAGGAAAAGGTTTGGGAAAAGAACATGTCAGTTTCGGGTTAATGTTAGTCATTGTTTTGTTACATCTTAAATCTGGGGGAGACTTGAACAGGATTTTAACCCCAGGAGGGATCAAAGAAAGAGGAAGAGAATGAAGATATAGGAGCTAAAACAAATAAAGAAGAGCCCTGACCAGTGGCTCAGTTGTTTGGAGTATTATCCTCTTACACACACACATACAAAATGCTGCAGGTTCTATTCCTGGTCAGAGCACATACCTACATCGCTAGTTCAATCCCCTGTTGGCTTGTGCATGGGAGGCAACCAGTCGATATTTCTTTCACCGATACCACTCTCTCTCTCTCTATCTGTCTGTCTCTCTCTTTCTCTCTTCCCTTCTTCTCCGCCCCCCTATCAAATAAACAAAAACATATTCTTGGTGAGGATTTAAAAAAGAAAGAAAAGCAAAGAAAGGGCATCCAGCTCTCTCGGTGACCTGCAGTTTAGAACAGAAATGACGCCTGACCTTTAGGAGGAAGGTGCCTTCGTTGTGGTGAACACAAAACAATGGCAAATGAAACCAAAGGTGCTTTTGTATTGACTTTTATTTTCTCTTTACATCATTAAATAAAAGTAAAGTCCACTTAGTAATGAAATTCAAATAACAAGCATGATAAAGTAGAGATCAACCACCCCCCACATCTATCACTTCTCTTATCCCGGCCCAGATTTGGGGCTAAGGAGCTTATTGCTCTGCCTTTCCGAATTTATTGTATGTGCATTTCTAACTAACCAGCTGGGATCTTACTAGGACTCCTATTCTCCAACTTGATTTTTCACTGTTTTACACATCTTTCCGTGTCCGTGCACATGAGCTCTTCCTTGTTCTTTCTGACAGCTGCAGAAAATTACACTTTCTTGCAGCATAATTTAGTTAACATTCCCCCCTCCCACCCAAAACAGGAACATTTAACAGATTTTTACCACGTCAAAACCTCAGTAAACATCTCTGTACACACATCTTGGTGCTCTTGTTTTTTCTTCAATAAATTCTTAGAAGTGAAGGCAAATCACTGGGTCAAAGGGTGTGTGCATTTTCAGTTTTGATACTAATTTTTAGTTTGCTCTCAAAAAAAAAAAAAAAAAAAAAAAAAAAAGCCATACTGCTCTATCCATCTACCAGAGTTTTGAAGAACGTCTTTTTGCTCATGCCCAAGGCAATACTGAGTTGTCATCATCTTTAAGTTGGTGGCTTGTTGATGACTCACTTTGAGCAGAAATGCACAAACTCCATCAGGGAGCCTACTTTTCTAGAAAAGCAGAAGAGGGGTCATCCGCTGGATTTGAAGAGGAGGAGGGGGATGAGTGTGTGAGGACTAGGACCATGTTAGGAGACAGCCACCTAGGTGAGGTGGAGCAGCAACTGACTCAGAAGGTCTAAGCAGTTGGAAAGCCCAGAGGAAGATGGGGACAGGGAGAAGGGGAGTCCAAACATTTTTATAAAGCCAATACAGTTATTTATGTGACTTTTCTGGTTTGGCAGCAAGAACCAAAAAGTGGACAGCTGGATGGCTTTATGGCTGGAATGGATCGAGTTGATGGTGTAACAGAGTCACTGGGTGAGAAATAGACACTTCTCATGGTTGAGTGATGACGTGGAGGTCTGCACCTGGGAGCATGAGGGGTGAGTCGAGGAGAAAGGCTGATAGAGCAGAGGGACACAGAAGGTGATAGATGTGGGGGGTGGTTAATCTCTATCCATGCTTATAATTTGAATTTCATTATTGAGAGGACTTTTATTTAATGTCATCAGGAGAAAATAAAAGCTGATAAAAAAAAAAAAAAAGCACTTTGGTTTCATTTGCCATTGTTTTATGTGCTCACCACTATGAAGGCCACGGTGACAGTCAGGTCAGGGTCAAGGCTGAAGGAGAGTGAAGGAGTTGGTGCTGTGCGCGGGGAGCTGGTGGTGACCAGAGAGGTCTTTCCTGAGTTCCAGCCGTTAGCGCTGCAATGGCCGCTGCGGACTGTGGGGAGGTGTGGGGAGGGAGCAGGTGCTCCAGAGAAATAGAGCTAACGGTGGCTAGCCAGCAGCGGGCAGAGCCAGGACAGAGCGGGGCCAGGTGGGCCCTCATGGAGCTGGCAGGACAGGGTGGAGTCCGATGCCGCAAATCTCGGGTGTGCCTGAGCGAGGGAAGAGTCAGAGGTTTTTCTACTTGTGACTTATTCACCGATACTTTTAGCAAAGCAGTGAGATTTTGGCAGCATTAACTCCTAAAACTAGGTGCTAACCTAATATTTAAACTCTTGGGGTTTGTTAGGAAACTCACAAGTCAGTCCATTTCAGGTTTATGCTCTCTTGGCCCTTTCTAACTCTTTCCAGCCCCTCAAGATTCCACTCAGGGATCTTGCTTGATGCATGCCTTGGAACCCTAGATTGAGCTAAGTGCCCCTTACCTGGTATCCCAAAAGATGACCACATAATGTGGACATGACCTTCTAATGGGTCTCTCTCTTCTATCACACAGGAGCCTGGAGCAGGGACCTTGTTCCTATCATCTTTGATCTTATTATCTTCCTCAATGCTTTCCTGGGAGCCCTCCTTGAGGGAGGGTTCAGGTTGATCATATAATAAAGATTCCTTCCTTTAGGGAGTTTGAAAGTCATGGGAAGGACAACCACGCGTAAACTAAGAATGGCGTGTCCTTCATTGAATTTACCCATCTCATTGAGAAAACCTCCATTCTTGAACATACTTGCACGAGGCCAATTCATACCTTCCAAAGCATCCTACCTTTGTAGGCAGCACGTCCTGAGCAAACAGAAGTCTGTTTTTTATTTTCTACGATGGAATGCAATTGGTGAACTCCTTTACACTGACAGTGGTCCAGTCAACATTTAGTGAAGGTCACATCTGGGAGTGCCCGCCTTCCTAAGTAAGACCTGGTCCAGGCTCTCCAATATTATGTATCTCTTTCTGCAATTTGAAACATGGCAAATGGAAATAGACATCTCTGGATGCTTCTACTGCTTCACCCGATGCAGAGTCTGGTTCCTTGCCCAGGACAACCTCCTCTCCCTTGCAATCCTTACACCCATCTACGACTATTCCACACACCCTCTTCAAGCCGAGCCCAAATTCCACCGCCCTCTGAACCTCCCTCCACTTTCAACAGAGGGGACCATGCCTTTCTCTGATGCATGCCACTTATTGTCGGCTTTGAGATTGTTTTGCAAGCCTGCTTTCCCCCTTGACTTGTGAATAGGGCCATGGGTGAAGGGGACAAATTCTACCTTGCTCACTGTCGCCTTCTCTATAATGTCTTTATGTGTCCAATTTTCCATGAGCAATCACTGAACACAAGAACCAAGCTTGGTCTGACTCAAACACATTGTTGTACAATGGGGTGGAGGATAAGGATTTGGCACGTGTCACCATATTCACAGGAAATTTTTCTTGTATTTCCCAAGAAGGTATTCCATTCCTGACTTGTTTTTAGGTAGGCTTACCTTTTTTGATGATTTTGTTGTTTGTTTCTTCTGGGGGGAGGGGATTTAATGTGTGGAGAGTTATCAGTGAAACTCATCTGTCACTTTGGCTAAGAAATTAGCTTTATCCAGTTATCAGTGAAACTAATCTATCATTTTGGCTAAGAAATTAGCTTCGTCCACACACTCTTAAAGGGAGTTGTAGTGTTTTATGGTGAACCACTTCCTTGCCTGACCTTCTTTAATGCCTGTGATAGTGATTTTACTAATCTAATTTGTCAGCATCCTTCAATACTCTGCCGGCCATTAGAGCATTTTGAAACCCACTATTTGAAGGAGCAAACAGCAGAAGAACTGAAAATAACCTCTTACACTACAGACCCACTCAAATACCCGAGCTCCTGTATAGGCTGTTTCAACTCTGGGCTCTTCCTTTCTTGAGAGTCTTGGATATGTTCTCAGAAATACCTGGGGTCGGAGAAGATGGCCAGGATTCATGACATGCAGGATGCCATATTCCAAAAGCTCTGCCTTCTTCAAGATAATCCCCCAAATGATTTCCCCCTAAACCACATGTGTCAAACACAAGGCCCGCGGGCCAAATCCGTCCCGCCAGGCCTTGCAATGTAGCCCGCACAGCGCTGTCATCACTGCACTCCGCTGCGTTTCCATCACAATGACAGTTTATGACTGTTCAGTAAACCATTCGGCCCGCAATTTAGGCTGGAGTTTAGATTTTGGCCCCTTCTCTGATTGAGTTCGACACCCCTACCCTAAACATTTCCCACCTACTACCAGTTCAGTGTTTCTCAAACCTTCTTCTTTCCCATATGGCCTTCAAGATTTTTGTCTTTTCTGCATACCACCTCTATTAATTGTTTAGAAAATGATTTTCTGCCCGGCCGGCATGGCTCAGTGGTTGAGTGTCAACCCATGAACCAGGAGGTCATGGTTTGATTCCCAGTCAGGACACACACCTGTGTTGCAGGCTTGATCCCCGATGTAGAGCATGCAGAAAGAAGGCAGCTGATCCATGATTCTTTCTCTCATCATTAATGTTTCTACCTCTCTCCCTCTCCCTTCCTCTCTGAAATCAATAAAAGTATTTTTAAATGATTTCCTCTTTTCACTAAGGTAAAGCTTATCTTAGTCCCTCCAATCTCATGCAAAGATCTATAGAGTAGGGGGACTTACAGCTTCGTGAATCCCCCCATGGGTCCCCTCAGATTCCCACTACCATGGCCACAGAACCTTGCACACAAAGGGGGTTCGGTAAGTAGTGGCTGAATGAGTGACTCTTGTCAACCCAGAACACCATGATCACCTTCCCATTCCTCCTTTGCCTACTCTAGCTTGTAAGCGCCTTGAAATTGGTGGTCCCAGTGGTACCACCAGTTTCTGGCCATTTATAAATTCCTTAGAGCCTCATTTAGTAATAATCTAAAAAGAGTTGATCTCCAGGAACTCATATAACTTAACAAAATAAAGATAAACAACCCAATCAAAAAATGGGCAATGGACCTAAATAGATACTTTTCAAAAGAAGACAGAAGAAAGGCCAAGAGACATATGAAAACATGCTCAAAGTCATTAATCATCCAAGATGCAAATCAAAATAACAATGTGGTTCCATCTCACACCTGTCAGATTGGCTATCATCAATAAATCAACAAATGACAAGCACTGGCAAGGATGCGGAGAAAAAGGAACCCTCCTGCACTGCTGGTGGGAATGCAGACTGGTACAGCCACTGTGGAGAACAGTATGGAGCTTCCTCAAAAAACTAAAAATGGAACTCCCATTTGATCCCAAGAAACTAGAAACACCAATCAGAAAGGATATATGCACCCCTATGCTCATAGCAACACAGTTCACCATAGCTAAGATTTGGAAACAGCCTATGTGCCTATCACTAGAGGAGTGGATTAGAAAACTGTGGTACATCTGCACAATGGAATACTATACTGTGGTAAAAAAAAAAAAAAAAAAAAAAAAAAAAAAGTTCTTAACATTTGCCAACAGCCTGGATAGAACTGGAGAGCATTATGCTAAATGAAATAAGCCAGTCAGAGAAAGATAAATATCACATGATCTCACTTATAAGTGGAATCTATGGAATATAATAAACAACATAAACTGAGAAGCAAAAACAGATCCAGAGACAGAAAAGCATCAATCAGACATTCAGACCTCAGAGGGAAGGTAGGGGAGGGTAGAGGTAAGGGGGAGAGATCAACCAAAGGACTTGTATGCATGCATATAAGCCTAACACAATGGGCACAGACACCAGGGGGGTGAGGGCATGAATGGGGGGAAGGAGAGGTAATGGGGGGATGAGGACACATATGAAATACCATAATCAATAAAGAAATTTTTCAAAAACAAAAACAAAAAACTCATTCCAGAAATTAAATAGAAGCATAGAAAGATAAATAAATAAATAAATAAATAAATAAATAAATAAAGAGTTGATCTTCATTTTATTTATGTTGAACTATACTAAGAGGTATTTATGGTCTGGTTTGTATGCCTCCCATGCAATCCTTCAGAACTGATACATACATGCGCGCGCACGCGCACACACACACACACACATTTTTAAAAATTGTCACAACAACCTAAAAAAAAATAGAGTGAGACTAAGAAGCTGACTCTTAAAGTAGGTGGGAATGTTCTGCCTCACAGCCCGAAGTGTTTGCTTTAGTGATCAACCCAAGCTAGTAAACAGCCCAAAGCACAAGTTCAGCCTTTTCATGAGCCAAATTCATCAATTTAAGACCAAAATACGAGTTCATATTTGCTGACACTATTTAGACAGCTTATGTAACAACCCTCCACTCAGCTGGATAGATTGGCTAAAAGTGATATGACATCCTTGGTACAGAAGATTTTAGGTTAAAATAGGATTTTAAATAAGAACAAATGAGCGACTTTGTAGAAAAACTTACAAAATTCCCAAGCCACAAATATACTCACAAATACAATATGTGGCCACAGTGTTAGTTCCCCTATATTAACAACACTTAGGAGTTTGCCTGTTAAGAAAATACACTTACATTTCCTTTGAATACAAACTGACAAACAACTCTCTATTTTCTTAAATGTCATAAAAGTGTTTATGAAATTCTTTCTTTGTCTTGGATCCACACCTATTCAAGTGAATTCAATGAATATCTATTGTAGAACAGAAGACAGTGAAGATCAACTACTGGAATTGACTATGTCTAGCCATTAGTAGGCACTAAATAATGACAACTGTTATTATCAAATTGAGCAAACACTCACTGAACAGAAATGTGAGAAGTGCCTGGTAGAGCAGACATTTCAGAGCTGGGAGGGGTCCTGATGGACTGGGGGCTTGAGAACCAGTCCTTTTGAACCTTGCAGGGAGCCAGAGATTCTGCCCAGAAGCCACTGGGAGGCCAAAGTGAAGCTGGGCGGGAAATGAAAAGAAAAATGAAATTCTTGATACCCGAATGTAATTAACACCAACTGTCCCAGAATAGTTCACATCTGCTTTCTGGTTTTTGCTCTTGAAAACATATTTATATTAGTTTCGTCCCAAACTCAAACCTCAGAATACCCCACCCAACCCTTTGAGGTCTTGAACATGTGACCTTGGCTCTGGGTCTCTTCTTCCATAACGTAAACAAGTGGAACCAGATCTCTAAAATACTTTCTAGACGTTTAGGTCCCGATTGGGATCCATTTTAACTTGCACTGAGGAGTGGCCAAAATCAACATAATCCCAAAAAGCATTACCCAAGTTACTATATCTATTCATGAGTCAGGGCTAATGCCAAATTCCTCTCCTCAAGTTCTAGTCCCCCAGATTCCTCCCCTCTCTACTAGTATGCACCTTATTCTGTCTATGTGCTGAGCTCACGTCTTCGCTTACTCATTGCCTCCCCAGGGAAGGCATCTGGCCCATGTCTCTGCCTTCAGAGCCTACAGAAATGCCTCCTCAATGGCCAATGCACACTCAATGGCTGTCACCCATCCAGCCCCATCCTCGTGGTATCTGCAGTCTGTTGGCTCTTCTGCATGTTTGCTCTTCTAGGACAGCGTTACAGAGAGGGCCGGATCGTTCCTGGAGTGTCCTTAGGGACCAGGCCTCACGATGCGTTAGACTTGCTGGCGGTGAGGCCACGGACGCCTTCTTTCAACAAGGTTGCCGGGTAATTTTAGGCATAATCGTTTGAAATTCGCTGCTCTTTCAACGACTAAGTTCGCGATTATTTTTTAAGGAGAAGGGGTGTTTTATTAGAGGGTTTTTTTTAACCAGGAATATAAAAGAAAAGGTAGGCGGGGTGGGAAGAGTGTCGTTCAAAGCTCTAAGGTCGCCCTGACTGGTTTGGCTCAGTGGATAGAGGAACGGCCTGCGGAATGAGAGGTTTCAGGTTCGGTTCCTGTCAAGGGCATGCACCTTGGTTGTGGGCATATCCCCAGTGGGAGATGTGCAGGAGGCAGCTGGTCGATGTTTTTAACTCTCTATTCCTCTCCCTTTCTCTCTGTAAAAAAATCAATAAGATATATATATATTTTTAAAGGCTCTAAGGTCCAGGAACCTGGCACTGGTGCTGTCGGCCTATCTCAGCCAAGTGTAAGGTGTAAGGTGACCAGACGTCCCGATTTTTAACAATTTGTCCCGCGTCCCTCGGCGTTTTAAAAAAAGCGAATTTCAAACGATTATGCCTAAAATTACCCGGCAACCTTGTTGAAAGAAGGCGTCCGTGGCCTCACCGCCAGCAAATCTAACGCATCGTGAGGCCTGGGTCCCTAAGGACACTCCAGGAACGATCCGGCCCTCTCTGTAACGCTGTCCTAGAAGAGCAAACGTGCAGAAGAGCCAACAGACTGCAGATACCACGAGGATGGGGCTGGATGGGTGACAGCCAAACCGGTTTGGCTCAATGGATAGAGCGTAGGCTTGGGGACTGAAAGGTCCCGGGTTTGATCCCGGTCAAGGGCATGTACCTTGGTTGCGGGCACATCCCCAGTAGGAGGTGTGCAAGAGGCAGCTGATCGGTGACTCTCATTGATGTTTCTAACTCTCTATCTCTCTCCCTTCCTCTTTGTACAAAATCAATGATGTTTCTAACTCTCTATCTCTCTCCCTTCCTCTCTGTACAAAATCAATAAAATATATTAAAAAAAATAAAATAAAATAAAAAATCGGGACTTTTTTTAAAACGCCGCGGAACAGATTGTTAAAAATCGGGACTGTCCCGCCCAAAGCGGGACGTCTGGTCCCCTTAGGGAACTCCTGGACAGAAGAGAAAGTCTGGGGGCTGGGGGGATACCCGACGCCCCGAGAACCCATCGAAAGGTCGAGAGTCAGTCGGGTGGCCAAAGCCCTCGGGGTCGCCAGGCTGCTAGCCGTAAGCGATGAGCCCCGCGCAGCACCAGATTCCAGGCTCCAGCGCGAGCCCCAAGCAGCCCCGCCCCTCCTGTCACCTTGGCAACAGCGGCCCGCCCGCAGACAGCGTGGCGCGAAAAGGCGGGACTTCCGGTTCTGGGACCCTACGCGCATGCGGAGACCGGCCAGTCACAGGGAACTTCCTGTCTCGTGGCCTTAAAGACCAATAAAATAGTTTAACTCCGGGGTCACGTGCCTCCGTTGCCATTAGCAACCAGAGGCTTCTAAACAGCCTGCCCGCCCTCCGCAGCCGCGGCGGCCCAACCTCCCCGCCGGTCCCAGTTCTGGGCGGGCCGCTCCTGGCCTCTCCCGCTCCTGAGGTCGCTCGCTCCGCCTGCCGCCATGGTGAGTAGCGACCCGCCGGCGCCGCGCGGGAGTGGGCCGCGGCCGGCGCTGGGGACGCGGAGCGGGGCCCCGCAGTGATGGCGTGGCCCGCGGCGGCGGGGAGCCCGCTTCCGGGCCGCGTTGAGGAGGAGAGGCCGCCCCGGGCGCGGGGGCACAGCTAACCTCGGCTGGAGCCCATCGGGGTAGTCCGAGCGGAAGCCCTGCCCGGGCGGCCTCGCTCCGCGCGTGGCGTGGCGTTCGTCCCCGCCAGGCCACCCCGCACGGCGGGCGGTGGAGAGAGCTGCGGGACTCCCTGCTCTCAGGATTGTCATTCGCTTCCAAAAGCAAGTGTTCACACACACACACACACACACACACACACACACCATAAACAGTTCTGTGTGAAGGAGCCGACGAGGGAGGACGCGGTTGAATCCAGCTTTCTTTCTGATGTGAGAATGGCTTTGAGAGTCCAAGCCTCGTTTCCCAGCTGAGGGAACTTGGGTGACATTTCCTTTCGTTTTGACCTGTTGAAAAGAGGCCCCATTTTCCTGAATGCTAAAACAGCGTAACTATAAAATGAAAAAGAATTCCAACAACGGAATACTATGCTGCCATAAAAAAGAAGGAATTCTCATCATTTGCAGCAACCTGGATGGAATTGGAGAACATCATGCTGAGTGAAATAAGCCAGTCAATGAAAGAGAAACACCATATGACCTCACTCATTTATGGATAATAAAGAACATTATAAACTGATGAACCAAAAGATAGATATAGAGACAGTAAAGCAACAAGCAGACTGTCAAATTGCAGCGGGGAGGGTAGGGAGATCTGGGGAGATAGATCAACCAAAGGACTTGTATACATGCAAATAAGTACAACCAGTGGGCACAAAACTCTGGGGAGGGAGGGTATGTATGGAAGGGGAGGAGCAATGTTAAAATATGTACACAGATAATAATTTAATTTAAAAATGTTTAAAAAAAATGAAAAAGAATTTCATTAATCTTTAGCCTATAGTTGTCAAGCTGTCATCTGGTTTAAATTCAAGGCCAATTAATGGCTATATCAAAACCAAATCTAATGTTTAAAGCTGTATGAGAGGAGGTAAAGTTGAGTTGCTGTCACAGAAATCTAAAAAAACAATGGCTTAAAGAATGCAGAGGTTAGTTCTGTCTCACCTAACAGCTATCTCTCTGCTCATCTCAGGTGAGTGGGTCAGTGCTGCTTCATTAAGTCATTTAAAGATACAGGTGCCTTTCATCTTGCTGCACCCCCAACCCCTAGGGCAGTGGTCAGCAAACTAATTAGTCAACAGAGCCAAATATCAACAGTACAACAATTGAAATTTCTTCTGAGAGCCAAATTTTTTAAACTTAACTATATAGGTAGGTACATTGTTATTAGCCACGGTTTGCCGAACACTACCCTAGGGCATAGTTGCTGTCTGCAGGATCAGCCTAGTCACGCCTCCTCCGAGGGTCAGAGAAATGGGGTGTGGCACACATACCCCCCCCCCCCCCATCTAAGGTCCAGGCTTTGGAAGTAGCCCTCATCTCTTCTTCTGACATCCATTACTGAGTAGTCGTGTGGACACACCTGATGCGGGGGGGGCTGGGAAGTGTCCCCTGGTTGGGCAGCCATGCTCCTGGGAAAAAGAGAACAGGATTTAATGGCTATCTGGCATCTCCACCAAAAGACACCCTGTGTTTTCCTTGTTGGTTCCTTTATTACAGCTTTAAGACTAACAAATTACTTCTCTCTCTTTCAGGCAGAGTTGGGCCTAAATGAGCACCATCAAAATGAAGTCATTAATTATATGCGTTTTGCTCGATCAAAAAGAGGCTTGAGACTCAAAACTGTAGATTCCTGCTTCCAAGACCTCAAGGAGAGCAGGTATCCCGGTGGGAACACGGGCCCTCCCGGCAGCCAGTGTGGGGAGGCTGTGGCAGAGGCCATGCAAGCCTTTGCCAGGATTATCATGGCCAGTTCTCACGGAGAGCAGCTACACGGCCACATGGATGTGTGAGACTCAAGTTAAAGTATGGTGGGAGCGCTCTGTTCTCAAACCTGCACGCATAAGGGGTTGCAGTGGGACCACGGGCCTGTCACCTCCACCTCCTGAGTCTGTGTTTCCGTCTGCAGAGTGAGGGGATTGAAGAAGTTGGCCCCAAAGGTACATGTCTCCGAGCATGTGCTTGTACTAAAGGATGTCCACATTTGAATAATGAGCCACAATTTAATTGCTTAAATAGGCATCAACATTTAATGCAGCTTAAGTTATTAATACAGGGCTTAGCTCCCAGAGAGATGGTCCCAGTAACCCTCCATGTCACAGTGCAGTTTCTTTTATTTTGCACTTGGCTTTTGTTGTTCATGCGGAAGTTTGGGCTGTTGCATTGCAGGCTGGTGGACGAGACCTTCACCATCGATGAAGTGTCTGAGGTGCTGAGCGGGCTGCAGGCTGTGGTTCACAGCGAGGTGGAATCGGAGCTCATCAACACGGCTTACACCAACGTGTTGCTCCTGCGGCAGCTCTTCTCGCAAGCTGAGAAGTGGTACCTCAAGCTGCAAACAGATATCTCTGAGCTTGAAAACAGGTAATAAAGTTTGGACCTGCAGTTATGACAGTGGCAGCCCACGCACGTTCTTAAACGTCTGTGAATGTCTTCTTGGGGCAGGTGCGCAAGAAGGATCAGGCTGGGCAGCGGCAAAGCATGGGTCCTGAGTGACCTCTTGGGTACCACTTGAAACTTTGAAATTCCTCTTCAAACTTCTCTGCTTCTACTGTTCCTGAGCATTAGAAACATGAAGTTGCCTTTTAGGCTATTACTAACTATTCCTTTACAGTATATGTAGTGGCCCGATCAGCATTACAATAAATCTTTAGAGATAGGTCAACAAGTCCTATCTTTTAAATAGGAAATGTAAAAAAATTTTTATAATCCAAACATCATCAAAGAGCTCATTAATTTTTTAAAAAACGGCAAGCTTGAAACTCATTCTCAGAAAACTCATGCAGAAATCGGGAAAGGCTGACCTCTGACCCTGGGGGCTGTTATCGAAGCACAGCTGCAGCTTGTGGGCCATGTGGAGTGTTGACCACACGGGTAGGGCCTGAGGTAGGGAAGGAAAACAAAGAGCAGGTTACTGGCAAGTAAAGGAGAAGCTGGCTGGGAAGGAGCTTGAACATGCAGTGACTGCATTCCCGCTGAGGCTCTCGTAGCATCAGCTCTCACTCACCTGTACAAAGGAGAGGAAGTAGTCAGGCGGCTCACCTGGACCACTGTCTCTGGGACTGTGTCAGACTTCCGGTGGCTCACACTACTGGAATCCCATCTTTGGGAGGCTACTCAATTAAAATCAGTTTGTCTTTCTTGAACATCCACTAGCTAATGATATACATTATATGACAATCTCCCTATAGCACCTCAGAAATACAGAGTTGCCTACAAATTTCAGACATATTTGTCTAACATTGTAGTTCTAGCAGTCACACTGCACACTCAGTAGGGGGCAAGCCCTCGGTGCTGTGGCAGACCCAGAGTTGAGGCCTGTGTTTGGACGTTGACCGCTGGTAACTGGGTATTACCCTGACGTGGGAGGTGCGCACCTTGCTCTGTTCTCCCAGCCTGTGTGAGATTGGTTCTCGTGTGTGTGATTTTACTTTAAATTCACTTTAAATAAATGTTTTTCAAATTTGCTTTTTACTCTCTAGGGAATTACTAGAACAAGTTGCAGAATTTGAAAAGGCAGAATTTACATCTTCCACTAAAAAGGTAATTTTTGGTCATGTTAAGTCTGTGCTGTAATAGCCAGTATTTAAAGTTCCCAAGTTACTCTGGCACTCAGAGGTGAAAGTGTGAGCCCTCAAGGTAAAGCATTCGATTTAAGAGCAGGATTGAAAAACTGTCTCATATGTTCAGGCAAAAGAGGAAAAGTTTGGTAGATAACTGTGAAAGCCTGTTTTTGTCCACTGTCTCTCACACAACACACACACACTCCCTGCTGTCCACCTGACTCCAGCCATATAAACTCTCTGCTCCCATGATGCAGAGTGCAGGCATGTCAGCCACACCTGTGCGCACATCCTGGCTCTGACACTCCAGAGCTGCGTGACCTTGAGCAGTTTACCAGAGATGGCTGGGCCTCGTTTTCCTCGTCTGTCATGTGGACACTGTACTAAAAGGAGCTACTTCGCTTGTAATCCTCCTCATCATTTGCAGTGACTACTTGTTGCCCCATAAAAACCCCGAAATGCTGCTAAGAGGAACCCATGAATATACACGTACAAACAATTCCCCAGGTATCCCTGTGGGACACGTTTATGGGTCAGAGGGAATGGAGTCTTTTGGTTTTTGTACACATTGCTACACTGCCAAGTGATTCTTCATCTGTAGTGTAGTTGCCTAAATCCTCATCACTATTAGTTTTTCCCAGAGTCTGAGTTCATGCAGTAATCTGTTTCCGATCCCACACATTAATTGAAAGGGTCGTTTTGGGTCATTTTCAATCCCAGTCCTGAGATGCCAGGGTTTTGTATCTGCTCTGGCTTTATACACCTTCCCTCCTTTCCTTCCATCTGTATTTTTTACAAAAGGTACGGGAGGGTGGGTTTCAGGTTGTCCTCCCATTTGTATTGGGCCGTGGGACGTAGCAGAGAACCAAAACCACACGAAGCCCCTCGCCCAAGGAGCTGACTTCCCCGTGGACATGCTTTCACAGTGTCTCCATTTAGAACGTGCAGGCGTTCCATGATCACACGCGATTTATCCTGTGCTGGTTTCAGCTCGGTTTCTGTATTTCATTTCAGCCCATCATAGACATCATAAAGCCAAAACTTGCTCCACTTAACGAGGGTGGAACAGCAGAGCTCCTGAACAAGGTAATGTTGCCATCGTTCGGGGGCACAGGTCCTCTATTCCATCCTCCTTGCCTCACTGCTCTAGAATGGAGACACTGAGGAGGAGGAGGCTGGGTCAAGGTTCCGTCCACGGAGGGTAATTAGTCTCCTGTTGTTTACTTAATGGTGCGGGTGGGCCAGAAGAGGGCATACTTACCTCCTCGCAAGTCTGAAGCAGCTCTTTAAAAAAAAAAAAAAAAGTTTTCAATTACAGCTGACATTCAATATAATTTTATATTGGTTTCAGGGGTACAGCATAGTGGTTAGACATTTATGTAATACACAAAGTGATCCCCCTGGCAATCCTAGTACTCGCCTGGCCTCACAGTTACTCCAGTGTCAGGGAGCATATTCCTGCGCTAATGCTGTGCATCCCCACTGAGCAGCTCTCATTGCATTTTCTCATGGGGAGGTGAAGAGCATGGAATTCTGGACATCATTTATTGAGGGGCATTTGAAATTTATAATCTGTGAGAACAATAAAGGGAATTTTACTAAGTGGTTTATAAAAATTACCCAATACACAAATAAATATTTTTCATGATTCCTGTATTGTCAACATTATGCTAACTCTTGTTAGACAAAAAGCAGTCCAATTCCCGGCCTTTTGCCCTCAAACACCTTCCGGTCTCGTGGGAAAGGGAGTTGGTATTCTGGAAGCAGAGATAGGGAAACGCTGGTTGTTGCCACAGGTGCCACCGGGCGGCAGCAAAGAGGTGTGTGTAAGAGGAGGACAGACTTGGGGAAGGCAGTGCTGGACGGGGCTGAAGAGGACAGACAGGTTAGGTTGTCAGAAGAGAAAGGCATGGCAGGCAGCACAGGGAGGAGGCTGGCAGGATGGGACCGGCAGCACTCTGATGCAGTGTAGGCCGAGAATAGATGGGAGTCGCAGGATCAGGTGGGTGAGAAATGGCAGGGAGAGGATAGGCAAAGGCTGAGGGGGAAGCTGAGAGAGTCTGAGGCCTGAGAGAAGCAACTAGGAGTCTTCGAACCCATGGAGACTCCAGATGCCGCGGCCAGTACACTGGGGAAAACGAGATGTTACCCATAACCAGGGCATGCAGGTTTTTATTATCTACTAGAGGCCCGGTGCATGAAATTCATGCATGGGAGGGGGGTCCCCTCAGCCCAGCCTGCACCCTCTGCAATCTGGGACCCCTTGGGGGATGTCCGACTGCTGGGATCAGGCCTAAATTGCAGTCAGACATCCCTCTCACAATCCTGGACTGCTAGTTCCTAATCGCTCACCTGCCTGCTTGCCTGGTCGCTCCTAACTGCCTGCCCCTGCCAGCCTGATCGCCCCTCACTGCCTCTGTGTGCCAGCCTGATCGCCCCTAACTGCCCCCCGTACCAGCCTAGTCGCCCCCAACTGCCTTCCCATGCCAGCCTGGTCACCCCACTGCCTGCTGTTCAGTCATTTGGTGCCAGCCTAGTCATAGGCAGCCATCTTGTGAAGGCATGAGGGTCAATTTGCATATTATCTCTTATTATATAAGATTTTAAAATAAAACAAGTAATGTCAACTATTACAAATTCTTTGGCTGAAATAACAAAACTTTAATTTACTCACAAAGGAAATTTTAAGGCTTCGAGAAGAGAACGAGAAACTGAAGTCCAGGCTGAAGACCATCGAAATGCAGGTACCTGAGAAACCCGCTAGCAAACCCTGAGAGCTACTTACAGGCTCATCCTGACCATGTTGTGCTCAAACTTGACTGCAGGCTATGAACGCGCTGGACGAGAAGTCAGAGCTGGAGCGGGCGCTGCATGACTTACAGCTGGACCAAGGCGACCAGAAGGTGAACGAAGGCAGCTCTCTCACGTTGGCTAAACAGAGTTATGAACTGAACATTAAGTCCTCATTTCTGTTCCTCCCCCACCACTCCCTCACTCCCCGCCGCTGATGTGCTACACGGGGCCTCCTGGTCCGGGAAAAGCCAATGAGAACGGCACCCATCACTCTGCCCTCCAGGGCTGAGGACAAATACCCAGCTCGTGTGTCCCAAGAGCTCATTGGCATACAAGAGATCCTTATATGTTATTTTTAATAGATATTTTTGTTGGTTTCAAAGAGGGAGGCAGAGGGAGAAAGAGCTAGAAACATCAATGAATCATTGACTGGCTGCCTCCTGCATGCCCCACACTGGGGATTGAGCCCACAACCCAGGCATGTGCCCTGACTAGAAATCGAACCAGTGACCACTTGATTCATGGGTTGATGCTCAATCAACTGAGCCACACAGACGGGTCATAAATAATTTTTTTATTCTTCCATGTGTATCATTTAAACTTCTTCACTAGGATTTTTTTAAACTTCGAAATATAAAACCTGTTTGCCCTCTCAGCACCGAGACGCACAACTGTCATATCTAGAATCTCACCTCTGCCATGCTCTTCGGAATCCCCGCAGTCCATAGATCGTATTTTATGAGTTTGGAAGTCAGTGAGCTTGCACTCTGCCATGTGCAGGACACTATGCACTGAGAGCTGAGGGCGAACGAGGGGCGGGGGCTGGCAGCGCCCAGAGCCAGGGTGCAGGCTGGGAGGAAGGCTGGCGAGCACCTGCCTTCGCCACCTAACACACTCACTGTTTAGGGCGTCAGCATGAACTTATGGTCACGTGTGCATTTTCATAGGATATTATAAAGGCCCAAGACTTGTGTGAGTTGGAAAACACAGTTGCCGCTTTAAAGAGTGAGTTTCAGAAGACACTCAGCGACAAGACAGAAAACCAGAAGTGTCTGGAGGAGAGTCTAGCGACAGCCAAGCACGATCTGCTGAGGGTTCAGGAGCAGCTGAGCATGGCTGAAAAGGTCCGATTTGTCCGTGAACGTCCATGGAGTGGTGGGTGCCTTAAGGGAAAGTGCCAGGCGAGCGCTGGACAGCTGCGCATCCCCATTTTCCTTCAGCTGCTGACCAGTGTGTGTGCTAAAGATTCATCATTTCTGGCCACTGAAATTCTTCCATCTTTGACCCTAAACTATCTGTGATGATAAAAATCTCCACTCCTTCTGCCGTGTGGTAGAATATTCCACAGTGGCTTGCCCTTCCTGCCAGCCCTCTACCGCCTGTCAGAGGGATGAGTGACTTTTTTTTAAGGATTCTATATCTTTAATTTGTAAGAATTTGGGTGCAAAATTTTAAATAATTTAAAAATCCTGAAATATGACTCTACTTTGGGATTTGAAAAGAGATCGTTCTTATTTTGCCTGAAATTAGTTTACTGTTCCACATACCTTGCCCATGTCTCGGGCACAGTATGCTTGAGTCATTTGCTAGCATTTTGTTTGGAGAGACATTACTATTTTAGCAGCTTGTCATATGGAAGAATATTTTAAAGTTTGGATACTCTTAATTTTATATGAGTATGTTTTTTAAATCAGAAAATAATATAAGCAGATTATTAGTAAAATTAGAGTAAGAAATATACACTTTCATCAGATGTATTCATTCCTTCCTTAACCACTTCTTAGTAGTGAGCAGGCATGTTTCACTGTGCAGGAATTAGAGAAGAAATTTCAGCAAACAGCAGCCTACCGGAACATGAAAGAGATTCTGACCAAGAAGAACGACCAAATCAAAGACCTGAGGAAAAAACTGGCAAAGTAAGCCGTGCCCGTGTGCCTCTCGGATTTGTCTCCCTGATGGGTTGACGTCTGTTCTTCATTAAACCTAAGCTTGTGTCCAGAGAGGTCAGGCTGGTGGGCATTCCTCTACCATTTAGTCCAAAACCTGCATTTGAGACAACGGAGGAGCTTTGGCCTGCTCAGGGTGGTTTTTAGGTACAGCCAGTCCTGTAGACTCGCCCGCGGCGGCTCTAGGCTACTCTTGGCATTGTAGTCAGGTAGCAGGATCTTGGGTGGGAAACAGCCAGCTGGCAGGGGTCTGAAGGCTCCGAGGGCTGGTGTGCGGGAATGGCTATGACAGGAGAACCCACCTCAGGCAGGGATACTCCCTTCACTGAAACCCTAAGGGAGGTATCAGCTTTGCTGAGCTGGGCATTTCTCCTTCACAGTGTCCTTGCAGCATCTAAGACCTGGCCATACTGTGCCCTCAAGTGACAAATTAGGTGCAAGAGAATGAGATTCATGCAGATGGATGCTACGGCCAGCATGGCTGAGAAGTCCATGCTCACATAGACCATGTGGTCCTCGGCTAGGGAAGTGCAGTTACAGGAACTCACTGTGCAGAGGGAGGTCTCAAGTCGTGACGCCACCACGTACTTGGCGTTTGCTCACAGACCTGGTCCAGATGGAGTCTACTAATCAGGGCCACTTTTGTCATCGGCGGTTTTGTCTGCAAACTCAGCTGCCATTTTTATCAGTGTTCCAGGGGACAGAGCTAGGAGGTGAATCTGGGCTCGTTAACCCTTCACTCGCTTAGCCATACCTGCTAGTGGTGTGGATCTGAAGTTAGATGACTGAATTTCTCCTCTGCCGGCATGGATCTACCTGTCAGATACAGAGGCTGAGTCTGAAGGCATCTCAGCAGGTAGCTGGCCCCTCTGCCTGCCGCAGGAAGCCCCTCTGAGTCCCCTCAAAGGGCCTGACTCTGCGTCAGCCGTGAATCAAAGCGAGAAATGCAGGGTCGCTGCTGCAGTCACTGGAGATGTTTGACGTCAGCTCACCTGGTAACAATGACAACAAGAGGGTATCATGATGTTATGCTCTTGAGCTAATTGCTGTCTCTTTCCAGATATGAACCTGAAGATTAAAAGCTGGAGGTCTCATCCGGAAGCTGCCGGAGAGTGAACACAAGCTGTTCTCACCTCAGGCATGTATTTTGAAGAAGTTTGTTGTATTCCCTCTTTACTTTTCTAACGTTTAGACTTTGCTCCAACGGTTTAAACTGGAGTTCCTGTTTTCAGTTGCCTAAGGACAGCCTGGCTCCGGCCGTTGTCCCAAACCCCTGTCTGCCCAGTGCTCCAGGGTCTTGGCTCACAAGCACCGAGTCCCTCACAGTAAAGAAGAGATGTTAGCGGGAAGAAGGGGCTCGGCCTTTGCACCCCTCTGAGGAGAACCCCTTTTCAGCACATGTTAAAGCGAGCAGTCTCCCTCCCTGTGCATTCCCCAGGGTAAATACAGACACAGTTATTGAAGACATTACAAATAAACCTTATTTTGAAAAATGAAACCTAATTCATTTTCTCTATTTGATCATCAAGAAATATAAGAATTAATTGGAAATGTAAATACCACCTGTCATAGGCAACGTTTTCACCGACGATAAGGAAAAGGAACAGTGAGCGTGAGGGTCTAACTTCTGCGGTCCCCTCCGTGCTGTGCTCAGCGACAGAGGTTCGGACATGCTTTGCACACAGCTTAGCAAGAAAACTGGTGGCACGCTGTCCTTCCACAGCTGAGAAAGTGTGGGCTCAAAGTAAATGGACAGTAGTACCCCCTTTTCCACGGTTTCACTTTCCATGGTCTCCGTTACCTGCAGTCAACCTCAGTCAGAAATATTCCGTGGAAAATTCCAGAAGTAAACAATTCATAAGTTTAAAATTACACACACAGTTACAGTCCCAGCATCTCCTATTGTCAGCTCTGAACAACGGGACAGCCACCGCTGAGCTCAGCACAGCTGATGTTACCGCCCGCGGGGTTTCAGTGAAGGGAGCATCCTCTGCCCGAGGTGGGTTCTCCCGTCTTCGCCGTTCCCGCACACCAGCCCTCGGAGCCCTCTGACCCTCGGTGCTCTGCCAGGCAGTTGTGGAACCCGCCTCATTTTGGGGGTGCCATCATCTTGAAGCAGGGTCTTGGAACTGGCCTCATGTGTCCTTGCCACGTGCCAAACCCTAAAGCAGCAGAGAACCCCCACATCAGTAAGCTCAGCCAGCTGCTGTTCTCGCCCCCTCTGGGCCCACATCCTCCCGATCCCCGCCCACACGTGCTTGCCAGTTCCCGCCAGCCCGTGTGAGCCAGCCAGGTCTGCAGCTCTCCGGGGGAGTGACTCATTGCTCCTCCTCACAGGCCGCGCTGCTGCTCACCCATGTGATGGTTTAGGGGGAACGAGTGGAAGTGGGCAGATCTTGGGGAAGACAAAGGTTGTCCTTCCGGTCTTTTCTCCCAAGAGAGGCCTTTGAATGTTTGTCAGGGGGGAGGCTGCCCTTCTCTAGCACAGGGGTGTGAGCCACCTGCTAGATTCAAGGGTTCAGGGGAACTTGGGGTGTCAAGGTTCTTGAGGGCATCTGCCCAAATGGGCTCACTCATGACTATCGTTCCTTCCCAATCAGAGCCCTCGCTTAAAGGAGACGTTCTAGGGGTGTGAGTGCTGTCCCCTTTGTAACATACCACCCTAATGATCCCATCTGGGCCTGATTCTCAGCATGTTCTGTTCTCTGCAATTAGGTAGTAGGGGTCTCTTTAAATGTCGCCAGGTGGCATTCTAGTTGTCACAGCATCTCCTAAGGTGACAGTTGGCTAGTCAGAACCTGCCCTCTCTTCCTTCATTCCAGTCCAGTCCAGGTGAGAGTCCTCACCATTGGGCTTTCCACCAGCAGTGAGGTCCTGCTGCCATCTGGCTGCATCCCGTGTCTCATCCTGAGGGCCTGCTTTCTTGAGACACTTCTGGCATCACCTCTTTTAACTGGGCTCCCCTAAGAGCAGGCTCTGAGGCAAGGATTTCAGTTCAAGTAGTTTACTATTTGGGGGTGTTCCAGGAAGCACTCTGAGTGTATGGGGGCATGAGACAGGAAGGGAAGGAAGTCAGTGCGGCAGGTGACCCCTGTGGACCGCCACCCTTAGTCCCTCTCCAGAGTGAGGAGGCTAGAGCATGGTCCAACGCCTCAGTTGTCAGGGTGATGTTACCTCCTGCACTTCCTGTGCCTGGCTGTGCCCCAGGGACAGACACCGAGAGCCTCCTTCTGGCCACCTGCAGGCTAGGGTAAGCATGTGGTCCACGATGAACTGGGAAGACAGGAGAGTGAGAGTAAATGCAGTGGACAGTCTGACATGCCAAACTAACCAAAGGATGAACTCACACTGTGCCCAGGTGGCCAGGCCACAGCTGCCTTTACCTCGTTACAGCCCTGAAAAGGGGTTTCCCTGGACTGAGAACCCAGACCAGACCCTGTCTTAGTGACTCAGCCTGTCGTGGGTGCTCACTCCAAATGTTTGTGAAACTGAACTTCTGCTCCCTGCACAAGCACAGCTTAAGCCATGAAAAAGCTTGGTAGCTTGACCAAAATTAGATATTACCTATGAGTTAATTTTCTAGTACTAAGGTTTCTTCATATAAATGGTCAAAACTTTAAATTCAGCCATTAGAGAAATCTTCACCTTGGGACATAATTTCCTGTCTTAAGCGGTGAGTCATGAGCATGATTTTATCTTTTCCCGATGATTCCAAGTTGCTCCGACACTATTCCAGTGATGTCTGAAACAGTGACCTGCACTGCAGTGGCCTCAGAGCTACTGAGGTGTGGGGAGACCTTTGCCCCTATAACAACTGGTTTGCATGCACTATGTTTTTTGAACTGTTGCATCTGATTTTTATGGTTTGTGTACAGCCACCCGTGTCCTTTCCTATCGGACTGGCAGCCAACACACTGGTTTTGATCAGTGTGCCAATCTCTGTTGCCATGTCTTCTGGGCTTGGGAAAGAGGGGCTTGTTAAAATTCTGTGCATCCTCAGTGAGGGCTCGGAAACTCGTCCTCTGTGAGTGACGTGCGTAGACTTTGTGCCATCTCGGCAGCTCTATTTTAGATTGATTTATAGGAGGATGTTAGGTTGACTTCAGATCATTGCAGTTTCCGGGTAAATGATTTCTGTCTCTTGCCTTATTGCACTGGCCATGACCTCTAGTGCAGTGCTGAACAGAAGTGGTGACAGAAGGCGGCCTTGCCTCACTATTATCCATTAAAGGATAATGTTTGCAACCTTCTGTATTAGGTTAAGGAGGTGCTTTTCCATCCCGTTTGCTATGAACATTTATAAAAAATTACAAATGGGTGCTGAATTTTGCTAAATGTCTTCTCTGTATCTATGGAGATAGTAATACAACTTTTTCTTTTTTTTTCTGTTAATGTTGTGAGCCACAACAATTTTCTCATGTTAAGCGGTCCTTAGGTGCTGAAACGCACTCCACTGGGTCATTGTGGGTGGGTGCTGTCGTCACCCTGGCACGCGCAGGCAAGAGGGGGCCCACAGCCCCTCTGTGTTGGCAGAATGCCTGTGGTTTTCCAGAAGACGAGAAGCAGGGAAGCCCGAGAGGACCTGCTCCGAGGCCGTCTCCCACCCGCCTGCCTGTCCTCCCGGAGGCTTCGGATGAAGTTCCGGTGAGCTCATAAGACCTGCGGGATGTAAAACTTCTGTGTAGAGCAGTCTAGACGCGGCCCCTCAGCAGCGTGGCCTCCCACCGCGCAGGCTGCAGTCACCCGCCCCGGGCATTTCCGTGCTGTCCTTTCTGGTGTGAGAGGAGGACTAGGGAGCTGGCACCGTTGGCTTACTCTCGGCCTGTGATTGTCTGCATGAGTAATAAACTGCCTGAATTTAGAAGTGGCGCATTGTATTGTTACCATCAGACCCAGCAGCCGTGGCTGCTGCTCTGCTTGGTAATCCCCTTTGGGAATAAAGGATTGTGGCCCGGCTCCTGAGGGGTCGCTGGCCATCAGCCCTTAGCTGTTCCTTTGCAACTGCCCAGCCTAAGAGAACCACCTCCCCCAAGTTTGTGACTGCCTCCAACAGCTGTCCGTGGGGAACACTAAAGTCTGGCCCTTCCCCCAGTGTGGGCTGTCCTGAAGGGTGTCTTACCTTCAGAGCTGCCCACGGGGTCCAGAGCCATTCGTTAGATCTGCCCAGTCCTTCCCCATTCCCTCCCCATGTCATAACTGTCCTTTATACCCTGCTGGGTCCTGTTAGCTGATCCATTATTTAGGATTTCCGCCTCAATATTCCTGTGAGTGATTGCTCTGGAATTTTCCTTCCTTGTAAAGAGCTAAAAGCCTCAATAGTCCTGTGAGTGATTGCTCTGGAATGTTCCTTCCTTGTAAAGCAGCTGAAAGCCACCAACAGTGTTTCTGAATCAATAACTGATTAATATTCAACGCAACCTTCGCATTCTTTAACCAGCGTCAACTCGGCTTCGTAAGTGAAAACAATAAAACAATCCATATCAGAGTCAAGCCCGTCTTCAAGGAAAGACTGGGAGGGTGAGGTGGTGAGGATAATGAGCAACTACCCGCATCCCCAGCACAGCGCCCGCTAACCCAGCCAGACTTCCGCGCATGACCGAGGCCGCCCGTTGGTGGCCAGGGACCGGCTGTGCAGGGAGCCGCTGGGCCATGGTCTGCAGGGTGGGCTCCGTGGTGCGCATCCTCGGTCAGGCTCCCAGGATTCAGAGCCCCCTGCTATCTGTCACCTTGGCGTTATGTTTTCTACTTCCTTAGACTGCATTTTTGCCACGTTATTGTTTTTAGACCTGCTCCAGGGTCTAAATTGACTGTCAATCAAGTTGGCTGTCCACACCAGCAAAAATGCACGCATTACCACTACACACACTGTGAGCCTGTCCCACAAGTTGGACATTAAAATGCAAAAAAGGCAGACATTATGATTCCGCCTATAGAAAATGCAAAATCAAGCTCTGTTTGTCAGGGTGTGTGGACAGATAGTAAAGCCATAAACAAAGGGGTGACCGTGGGGTCAGGTGCGGGGGGAGCTGGCTGTGGCTGTGACAGCGGCAGGGACCCTGGGTGCCACAGAGAAGGTTTGAAGACAGACTTCCTTTTCCTGGAGGGGGGTGTGGGGGAGCACATCTCTGGGCCCTCGGAGGGAAAAGGGGGGCTAGGTAGAGGGATGTGGAAGCTAAACTGAAAATAAAGAGAAGGGGAGAACCATGCATCCACAACAACAACAAAACAACCTTTGAACTTAAAAAAACAAAGGCTAAGAAACAGGCAGCATAGAAGTTAGGGCACGGCCATCTCTGGGTTGGGGCAGTTTGAAGACACGGAAAGGGTGGCTGCCTTCACTGGGGTGGTGGCTGCGTTGGCACCAGCACTGTGACGGTTTGTCACACTACACACGTGTGTTTTGCAGCATGCCGTGCTCTGTAAAGCACTGAACAGGCGCGTGGCAGATCATGACACTGTGCCGCTCGAGGTGGCTGAGATCAGCAATGGGCACCGCGAAGTGGGGAGAGCACTTTCGGCAGCATGGTGTGACCCGGCGGGCATCAGCCTGGCACAGCCGCTCTGAGCTCGAGCGCTTCGCGGGCAGCGTGGCCCCTGGGCAAGCAGGGGACAGGCTCCGGGCTCCTCGAGGTCATGGGAAGCAGTGTGTGTTGCATAGACAACCACACGGCCTTGAAGGTTCTTTTGTGTGGACTCGTGTGTTTTAGAGGAAACTGAAGAGGTGGGAACGCAGGGGTGGCCATTCCCAGGGCTTTGGGGCCAGGAGGGGGCATTCTGTGGACGTTACACACGTGCCGAGCGCTGGCGGCAGGGTCCTTCCTCTCCCGGCCGCCATGCAACGTCTCAAACTGTCGAGAGACTGGCAAATGCGCGGTTCTCAGGCCCCCGCATCTGTGTTTTGACAGCTGGACAGATCCTGCCGCGAGCCCGACCCTTCAGCGTGCGCGCAAACCCCGGGGGTCTTGTTCAAACCAGGTTCTGACTCCAGAGGCCTGGGGCGGCCTGAGAATCCGCATCCTCGCCAGCTCCCTGGCGGGGTCCCTGTTCGGCCGTGGACCTCGTGTTCAGCACCGAGCGATGGAAGACATCCAATCTAACTGGAAGCATTGAGCTTGTGCAACGAAGCTGTGTGTTTCCTGGCAGAGCGGGACTCCTAGGGCTCCTCTCCCACGGCGAAGGAAAGAACAACTCAGAACAGCACAGCCGGACCCGGGCAGCGTCCGGGGGGGTCGCTGATGGAGACCCCGGGCCCCCAGGGACACAATGTCCCAGGAAAATATTTTCACAGAGCTCCGTCTGTCCTCCACCAGGTTTCGCCTTCTAGCCGGTCTCAGTTGCTTGTTCCCAGCGCAAACATTTGAGGGGAAGAAGCAAATCGAGCCAACACCAACAAGGAGCGCGGAAGGGTCCGTGGCCGTGCTCGGCCCCGGGTTTCCAAGCGCGTGGCTGCGTCTGCCTAACGCGGACGGTCAGCTGAGTGGTCGTGGGGAGAGGCCGCCGCGTGCTCCAGGTCAGCTCATTTCTGCATCTGTTCTCTCTGGCCTGGAAAAATAAAATAAAAAATGCCTGTGTGTTCCATTCGGGCCTTCTGAGCGGTGCCCTCTCCGTGGCGTTTTCCCAAATGAGGGGCTTTGGATAACACAAAGTGTCCGTTTCCAGAAAAGCCTTTCCCGCCGCTCTGTGGGAACAGCTGTCCTTTGGAAGCGGGCGTGTGAAGCAGAGAACACAGTCTGCTTTCTTTTCTTTAATGCGACTCCAAGTCTCAGGAAGCCCCGAGTCGCTGCGCATCCGTACTGGCGAAATGGATCCATGCAAGCGTATTGAAGCACTTGCCTGAGTTATTTTAGGTTAAATCTTCCTGCTTTCCAGCCTTAGACCTCTCGTTTTCTTTTCTCTCACTTTTACAGCTGCCATTAAAGTCCTCTGTGTCCCATCTGTTTTCTAATCATCTCCCAGCAGAGCCAGAAACAGAGTCCGAGCCGGCACTGCACCCAGCCCCCGCTGTGCAGCCGCCTTGCCCGTGGGCCTGGCCAGCGGTTCCCGCCAGCCTGGGGGCCGCTCTGCCTCCTGTTAGATTGGACAGGTGGTCTGGACCGCCCGGGATACTGTCTCCGTTTTGCACATGTAAGATGTAGATTCAGAAAGGTTACACTCTCCTTTTCCCCCAAGTCCATCAGCAACACTGTTCATTGCCTAAGTCCGTGGTCTGCAAACTGTGGCTCTCGAGCCACATGGGATTCTTTGGCCCCTGGAGTGTGGCTCTTCCACAAAACACCACGGCCTGGGCGAGTCTATGTTGAAGAAATGGCATTAGAAGAAGTTTAAGTTTTAAAAATTTAGCTCTCAAAAGAAATTTCAATCGTACTGTTGATATTTGGCCTCATAACTAATGAGTTTGCCGACCACCGGTCTAAGTGCATGCACAATGCTATATAATATGTTATATATGCTCCATATAAAAACTAAATTGAGTACATTCTCTGCACGTTAGAGAAAGAAATACAGCGTTAAATGACCCCCTAGAAAATAATCAGACAAATTCTGAATGTTAGGCATTCTGCAATTTAAACAATTAGCCTAATCTCTTCAGCAAGTTAATAAGGTGGAAAAATGAAAAGTGGGGAAAGGATTCTAAAAACACCTCTGTTCATAACAACCAGATGCAATGTAGGAACCTTGATTGGACACTGGAGAGCTTTAGAAAACACCGGAGCCCTGGCCAGGGGATTCAGGTGGTTGGCGTGTTGACACATGCACCAAAAAGTTCTATCTCCCATTGGGGTAAGTATGGAAGGCAACTGGTCAGTGTCTCTCTCTCGTCCTTACCCTCTCTCTAAAATAAAAAACAACCTCAGTGAGGATTAAAAAAACCCCAAAACATCAGGGGGGGGACAACTGGACATTTTTACTTGGCATACTTTCACAGAGTCTGCAGTTATTCACCAACTTAGAACATCTCAACTCATATTGCTCTTCTTAGAGAGAGTAGAAGAGAGAGGGAAAGACAAATATCAGTGTGAAATTGATGGGTTGCCTCCTGCACGCACTCTGATCAGGGCCCAGGCCAGGGAGGAGCCTGCAACCGAGGCACGAGCCCTTAACCGGAATCAAACCTAGGACCCTCCAGGTTGCAGCCACACTGGCTGGGGCAAGACATATTTCTTAAGATGCCTCTGCCTGGCGAAACTGGTTTGGCTCAGTGGATAGAGCATCAGCCTGCGGACTGAAGGTTCTGGGTTCGATTCCGGTCAAGGGCATGTATCTTGGTTGCGGGCACATCCCCAGTTGGGGGGGTGCAGGATGCGGCTGATCGATGATTCTCTCTCATCGATGTTTCTAACTCTCTATCCCTCTCTCTTCCTCTCTGTAAAAAATCAGTAAAAAAAAAAAAAAAAAAAATATATATATATATATATATATATATATATATATATATATATATATATATATATATATATTTAATGCCTCTGCCCAGCTTGCTCTGCCCCTCTTGTCCCCAGGACGCTGCAGAGCTGGGCACTCGCCCTGGGCTGGCCTTTCTCCCCCATCCCATCTGCTGGGTGGCAGCACCCTTACTCCCATCTGTCCCCAGCTCAGGAACCTCTGCAGGCTCCCCATGACTTGGCCCCTCTCCCCTGGCAGCCTCTCCCTGGGTGTGGCTGGGCTGTGTAGGTCCATCCTGGAGCAGCTGGTCAGCTCTTATCTGCTGTGAGATCTGGTGCTGCCGGGCAGGTCACAGGGAGGTCACCCCTCCCGCCGTTGGGTGTGCCTGCCCTTGGCTTCCAGGAATATTCCTGGGTTCTCGCCAGCCCTTCACCCAATTCAGGGGAAACTGGCCTTAGCTGCTCTCCTGAGCCAGGTGGATCAGTGGTTGTGTTTTGAGGTTTTATTTCAATCTTTGGTCCATCCCAGTTGTGTGTGTTCATCTTCTCCCTAAGTTACTTGCTGTTCTACCTGTCCAAGATTTAAGTTCTACCTTATTGTTTCAAAATCCCACAAATTAAACTCTCCTCTGCAGTGAGAACTTGACGTGGATTGAGGGCTCACCATGATGTTCTGGAGCATCGCGATGATGATGATGATGATGATGTATCTTGAGGTATATTTCTTTCTTCTCTTTAAATCCTACTAGGATTCATTGGGTTGCATAAATCTGTGATGGGAAATGCTGAGCTCTTAGTTCTTGAAATATCACTCTGTCCTACTTTCTTCTAGAATTCTAGATAAGCATATATGAGACCTTATTGCCCTATGTATCTTATGTATATATCTTTGCTTATTCATATATTTGTCTCTTTATCTCTCTCTGCAATGTTCTAGAAACATTTCTTCTGTCATATCTTTGAGTTTATTGAATCTCTCCTCAGTTGTGTCTAATCCAGCTTTAAACCCACCCACTGAACTTATAATTTCAGTTGTTGAATTTTTCATTTCTAGAAATTTTATTTGGTTCTTTTTTTTTTTAAATATATTTTATTGATTTTGTACAGAGAGGAAGGGAGAGAGATAGAGAGTTAGAAACATCTATGAGAGAGAGTCATCAATCAGCTGCCTCTTGCACACCCCCTACTGGGGATATGCCCACAACCAAGATACATGCCCTTGACCGGAATTGAACCCGGGACCTTTCCGTCCCCAAGCTGATGCTCTATCCATTGAGCCAAACCAGTTTCGGCTATTTGGTTCTTATTGTAACAATCTATATTATTTTTATTTCTTGTTCTTTTATTTTCTGCTTTTGTCTATCAATAATGGATATAGGACTATCATGATGGCAAATGTGTCCATTTCTTCATGTAGTCCTATCAGTATTTGCTCCTTGTCTTTTGAAGCTGTTTTATTAGTTGTATTCAACTTTGAGAATATTCCTTCTACTGATAGATAATATTCCTTGTCATCACTAATACTTTTGGTTTAAAGCCTATTTTGTCTGGTATAGTACAGCTCCTTTTGGCTTTCTTTTAGATAACATTTTCCTGGTACATCCTTTTCATCATTTTATGTAAATTTTTCTGTGATCTTATGTTTGGTATTCTCTTATAAATGGCATGTAACTGGATGAATTTTTTTATTCCAGTCTTACACCTGGTCTATTTAATCCATTTATATTTACTAAAATTACTTATATATTGAACTTATTTTCCCTATCTTACTATTTGCTTTTTATTTGTTTTGAATTTTTAATAGCTCCTTTTTTTTCTTTTTTTCTTTTTTGCTTTCATTAGACTATGCAATATTAAGTATTTAGCACTCTCAGGCTACTGTGGGAGTATTAATACATACACATGCATTGATACAACCACTTTAGGGATCCTCTAGCAAAGTTGAAAATACACACACACTATGTTCCAGCGATTCTAACCATAGAAATGCTTGCCTGTGTGCACCCGGACACATGTACCAGAACGTCCCTAGCAGCATTCTTCATAACAGCCTGAACTCATAAATAATCCCAGTGTCCATCATTAGAAAAATTGGTAAATGATCTGTGGTTTGCCCACATAGGAAATACAGTGGAGGCAAAAAAAAAATTATAGGTACACATACCAACTTGAATGAAACTTAAAAAAAAAAAAAAAATCACATAATGTGAGGCAAGAAATGTTAGACACCAAAGAATAACCACTACATTGTTCCACAATATAAAGATCAAGCACGGATAAACTAAAGGGTAGCGCTCAGGGACTCATGCTTAGATGGTAAGACCTCACTGGACAGCAAGGATGGGCTGTCAGTACGGAGGTTACTGGACAGATGGCATTCGTCATCACTGGGGTCTGGATTCCACGTGATTCCCTTAGAAGAGATGAAGGACTGAACAGAGAGATGAGGGATGGACGCAGGGACTGTGGACCACCCACATGTGGGAGGAGTGGGGGTGAGGCGGGAGAGATGCCATGACCCCCGGGAGGAGCAGACGCTCGCCCAGGAAGGCTGGCAGGGGCGCCAGCCTGGAAGGGGTGCCCTCCAGCTGTCCGGCCGTCCGTAGGGTTCTCAGGACCTTTGTTAAGTTGTCAGTGGGATGAGGGGACGGGAAGAGGTTTGAGGCACCCGGACCAGAGCTGGAAACCTGAGCCAGGGCCCCGGGACCTCAACCAGGCACGGTCTCCAAGGACGGGCAGCACCGTGGCCCTGCAGAGGCCTCACCGCCCGGTTTGCAGCAGACCCATCCTCAGCTCTGGAAGACGCTTCAGAAGCCCTCGCCGCAGTCTGGGAGCCTGGAGAGCCTCAGGTTTGGGTGGTGCAAGGCTGAGAGACGGTGAAAGGACTGGGGACAGAGGAGGTAGGAGGGAAATATGTGGAAACGGCCAACCCTGAGGTCCAGGCCAGAGGGAGGCACTGAGGGCCAGACACCGGTCCCGGGAGAAGAGAGAGGCTGCGGGAGGGGTTGGGCATGGGGTGCGGGAGAGAGTGTTGGGGTTTCCAGTGGTACAGCTGGAGTGGCTTCATGGAGCTGCTGTGGGAGGCGAGGAGCAGAGAGAAGGAAGCTCCCATCTTCCCTCTTCCCGGGACCTGGGACAGGAAGGGTGAAGGGGGCAGGGGAACAGCATTCGGACACTGCTTTGTCCAAGCAGCAGCCCACAGTCCAGGCTCAGTAGGCGAAGCCCGTGCCAGAATTCCCACCAAGTCGGACTGTCCTGCATGACAGAATGTTCTCTCAGTCCGCGCCGTCCAGCTCCGCAACCACGCACACATGGGCCACCGAGCTCGTGAAATGTGACAGGTGTGACTGAGAACCGGGATTTTTTTTTATTTTATTTCATTTTAACAAAAACGGAGCAGTCCCCTGTGGCCAGCGGCAACCACGTGGGCCAGCACGGGCCCAGGCCTCCTCCAGAGCAACAGTGTGCGCTCAGCTGGGGGCTGTGGTCCTGATTGGGGTCCTGAGCTGGGCCAGTCCTCCCAGCAGCCCCAGGTTTCCCCGCGGATTCTCCCCCGGAGACTTGCACGCTGCCCTTTGCAGTGTGGTCTCTGCAGCAGGCTCTTCACTGATCAGCCGCCTTCGGTTGAGACTCCACCACCGCCCGCACGACGGGGGAGGATGCAGCAGGCTGGCGGCCAGCACAGACCGGAGGGGACACGCCGGGCACCGTGAGTGACAGGGCAGCACCGACGGCCTTAGAAACACGTGCGCCTGGGCTTGGGGCATCGGCTGCCAGGAGGGTGCTGGGCTCCCTAAAAGGGGTGCATTTCCCCCGGGGCAGGAGGAGGAGAGGCGCTCCTGGCTGAGGGAACGACCCAGACGCATTAAAATGCACGTTTTCCAGAAGATGAGAAGTCCAGCTTCTCCCAGAACCTAGGTGAGCAAGGGTCAGATTCCTCACGGCTTCCCAGACCCGGCCAAGGACTTTGGCCTTGATCTCGTGGGGAACTGGGAGCCGCTGAGGGGGGTTAAGCCGCAGCGGGTCACCAGGGCTGCTTTTGAAAGCTTCGTGGCCGTGACTGGTCAGGTCAGAACCTGGCATCCTGGCACCAGGCCATGACCACACCCGGGCAGCTGAGTCATGGCCGTCCCCTCTTTCTCCACCCTCGTCTGGAAATCAGATAAACTGCTGGCATCCTTCCGGAAACCGTGTCCTGAGTGACAGCTCTGCCACTTGGTCGGCTTCCCAGCTGTACCAACAGGGACTCATGAGATGATTGCTAAACATGACCATTATGCAAAAGAAAAAAAAGAAAAGAAAAAAAACAGGTTATAAATGTTCCATGCCCACCACTTCCTAGTTACTTACTACACTATCATGTATGCTCCTGAGGTTATGGATGGCCATTGCATATGTGTCGTGGGAAATGAATACAGTGGTGTGCCCCTGCCCGCCTCTCCCCAACTCCACGCTCAGGGGCACCGCGTTGGTAGCTTGGAGCTGGCCACCAGGGGAGTATTTACACCACGGAAATTGGCAGATGCTGCACATCAGAGCTGCGGCTGCAGAGCTGGTTCTTAAACACTTCCCAGCTGCCACCACTCACCTCCCCGCCCTGCTCTGCCCGTCCTGGTGAAAGCTCACTCACCCTTCCCAGGCCTGTCCTTCCCACCTCTAGCAGCCTCAGCGGCACGGCTGGTCTGGTCAGATTAGAGCTATCGGGTGGCTTTCAGGAAGGTGTGGGGAGCCTCTGAGGACTTAGCCCTATTGTGGGGCTCTCTGGAGACGTCCCTCTGTGTGGCCTCTGCCCCCCTGAGGCCTGCATACCCTGGACAGGCTCCAGGGAGTCTGGCCGTATGGAGGGAGGGAGGGCTGAAGAGGGGCCTTGCCTATGTCAAACCAACCAAGTCCTGGCAGCCTCCGGTTCCCGGTGACAGACAGCCGTGGGTGGCATCTCTCCAAGGTGCCCAGGTCCTCAATGGCACCTGGTAGCCAGGTACCCTCAAGGGAAAACTCATTTGCGAGAATAAGAACGCCAAGCAGATAGCTGGAGGAGGCTACACGCCTTGTCCAGTGCCTTTGTGCCTTTGTAATGTGAAGCAACAACATTACAAAGGCGGCAACATTACAAAGGCAGCCTATCACCCCGGCTGGTATGGCTCAGTGGATAGAGTGCCAGCCTGCAGACTGAAGGGTCCTGGGTTCGATTCCAGTCAAGGGCTCATTCCTGAGTTGCAGGCTCGATCCCCAGTAGGGGGGCATGCAGGAGGCAGCCGATCGATGATTCTCATCATTGATGTTTCTATCTCTCTCCCTCTGAAATCAATAAAACACACACACACACACACACACACAGCCCTATCTGAAGACTGCTGAGGCAGACTCTGCCACAAATGTAAACCCCCAGGACTCTCTCCATGATCCTGGAGAATTTTCTTCACGAGGACTTGACTGTTTTTTAACTAAAGGAGAACCCTGGAGGGAAAGATGGGCAAATTGGACTTTGTTCAAATTAAGAACATCTGTTTATCAGCAGACACCACTGACAACAAAAAGGCAACTCGCGGGCGGAGAGAAGTGTGCAGCTCATGAGACTGACACAGGGCTCACGTCTCCAGAATACAGAGAGAACTGTGGGTAGAAAAGGACAGCCCCGCCCACTAGCAGACACTTCCTGAAAGACGACAGCCAGATGGCCCAGTTAGCCTGCAGGGAGGCGTGCAGCCTTGTTCGCATCAGGGAAGGTCACGTTCAGAGCCACAGGGAGTGGTTGTGCCACACCCACGAGCCTGTGCAGGACAGAATGACAAGCGTCAGTCAGGATGCAAAGCAACCGAAACTCGTGGGAGTGTGACCCGGTGCAGCCTCTCCAGAAACGGCTGGGCCATACCACTCCGGCTGACAGCACCCGCCCTGCGGCCCAGAAGTGCCCAGCCGCAGGGGCCTGCGTGGGCCAGACGGCGCGTACTAGCGTGTCATTACCGCTTCATCCATGAGAGCCCCACACTGGAGACAGCACACACGTCAATGGTGCTCAACTGGTGTATTCACACGGAGCACCCAACAACCGACAGCTCACACCCGGGCATGAATGGGCCCCACCCACAAAGCCAGGCCCGGAAGAGCACGTATCTGAGTCCATTCATGTACAACTCAAAGCAGCGCCAAAAGCCAGGATGGCGGGCTCCCTCAGGAAGGAGGCCAGCAATAGGAATAACACTGTCTGCATTCCAAATTTTAAAAGTAAAAAAATAATTTCTCCAGCCGAAACCGGTTTGGCTCAGTGGCTAGAGCTTCAGCCTGCGGACTGAAAGGTCCCAGGTTCGATTCCTGTCAAGGGCACATACGTTGGTTGCAGGCACATCCCCAGTAGGGGGCGTGCAGGAGGCAGTTGATCAATGTTTCTCTCTTATAGATGTTTCTTTCTCTTCCTTCCTCTCTGTAAAAAATCAATTGTGTATACATATATATATATATATATATATATATATATATATATATATTAAAGCCACAATTTAAAAATAATAATTTCCTGCTGGATTGCCAGATTTTTTATTTTTATTATTATTATTATTATTATTATTATTATTATTATTATTTTTTGCGTTGCTGGATTTTCCTGAGGGATTATCCAGCTGGCTTCCTGGCTTTCCTGCTTTGCTGGATTTTTCTGCTTTGCGTTTTGGAGGTAGAATGTTCCAGAACAGGCAATGTGCGGGAGGAGCCGCGCCTTCCTCACCACACCCTATGTGCTCCTCTGCCACCAGCCCAGCAGGAACTCCCGGGAAAGTCCAGCCGGGGCTGCCCCACGGAGTGATATCATTTTGGCTTCAACTAGGAGTTCCACCAGCAGCTTGGCTTTTCGTTTCTTCTCAGTGGTCCCTGTGTCTGCATTGGCTCCTCCAGCATATGCTTAGCTCTTACTGTGTGCCAGGCCCTGCTCAACAGGTGTCCTCACTGTTAGCTTCTTCAGCGTGTCGCACATGCTGGGGATGTGTCACATGGCCTCTTTATCGGGCACCTACTATGGGCCAGGCGGTCAGCTAGGTACCAATTGGTTCTCACAGGAGCCCCTGGGAGGTGGGGGGATGTTTGTGAAACGGAACTCAGTGAAGTCAGCGGCACAGCTGGGGTTCGAAGCCAGAGAGACCCTGCATTTCTACACACTGCGGGGCTGAGCCTGTCTGGTGGCCGCCTTGCACCCAGTCACCTTGCAAGACGGGCGGAAGTAGGAGGTTTCTGAGGCCCTACCCCGAGCCTAATGATCAGCGTCTCTGGCCCTTAGACTGGCAGAGAAGCAAAGCCCCCTCCCCCCCCCCCCCCATGGCAGTTACTCAAAACCCAGTCTGGGGGCCCCAGGCCCTGCACACAGCAGGCACCTAGGGCAGGTCTGTTGAGTGGATGCACAGCAGTGGGGCTGCCTGAATGGCTCTTCCTCTGGAAGGGGGAGGAAGTCCCTCGCTTCCTCCATGCCTCCTCCTCTGGGAAGCCCTCCCTGACCATACCAGCCCAGCGTGGGAACAGCTCACGTAACTAACCCCTTTGCTCTGCCTCAGTTGCCCTCCTTGCATCTCACCCTGTTACATGTGGACTTTGATGAACCCAATGAAACTGTTCTGTGGGACGCCCCGTCTTAGTTCAGTTCTTCAGTGTGTCCTCACCCACAGTGTTTCCCAAAGTGCGGTACGCGTACCCCGGAGTTTGGTGGGGACGTGCACTGCACCGTGCTTAGCTGCGCCTGATTCTACGTTCTCATGAGCACGAGGGGTACTCAGCGTGACGAAAGTTATAGAAGGGGCACCCATGTGTCAAAAGTTTGGGAAGCACTGCTCTGCCAGAAAGTCAGCTGCAGGCAGGTTCTCAGTCCTGTCCCCAGGCAAAGCACACAGGAGGCGCCCAATGAGCGCTGGGGAGGTGGTTGATCACTCTAAGGAGCTCCCCAGCCCGACCTCCAGCCCCTGGACAGGACGGGGCGGCGCAATCTCCAGCGCCTTCCCGGCCTCCGGGGCCGGCGGGGTGGGGCACCCCGCCCGTCACCCATTCACCAGCCTCGCCCCTCGGCCGGGCGCGCCGTTAATGAGATTAGCCATTACCAGGCGGGCGGCGGGCCGGGCGCGGGGCCACCCCCAGGCCGGGGCGGGACGCGCCGGCGGCCGGACACCTAAGCAGCTGAGCGGGCGCGGGGCGGGAGGCCAGCCCAGCGCGGACCGCCACCATGGAGAAAGCGCGGCCGCTGTGGGCCAACCCGCTGCAGTTCGTGTTCGCCTGCATCTCGTACGCCGTGGGCCTGGGCAACGTGTGGCGCTTCCCCTACCTGTGCCAGATGTACGGCGGAGGTGAGTGCCGCCGGCGCCGGGCACCGGGCACCGGGCGCCGAGCCCCACGCTGGAGGGCGCGCCGGGACTGGCCCGTGCGCCAGCGCAGGAGGCCCGGGGCGTGCTGCTGTGGTTGCCCCGATTGGCAGAGCTGGGAAGGGGACCCAGGGGCAGCCAAGGCGCCCCCACACTTCCCACGTCCCCTGCAGCCCCAGCCCCAGCCCCTTTCCAGGGGCGGCCAAGCCCCCTGACCGGACACTGACGGCCAGGCTCCAGGAGGCTGGAGGGACACTATTCTGAGAGGTGGCCACAGTCTGCATTCTAATGAGGGTCAAAAGGGAGCAGGAAATTGCCTGCTTCAACAGAAACTCGGTATTCTCTCTAGCTCCGAAACTTAAGTTCCCGCGGCGTGGTTAGAAACTCAGGACAGACTCAGGAGGGAGGATCGTGAGCCGTTCCTTTAGATTTCTTATAAAAAGATTGGGTTTGGAACCGCAGAGGGCAGGAAGGCAAATCATTTCCCTCCTTCCTTCCTTCCTTCCTTCCTTTCTTCCTTCCTTCCTTCCTTCCTTCTTTCCTTCCTTCTTTCCTTCCTTCCTTCCTTCCTTTCTTCCTTCCTTCCTTCTTTCCTTTTCTTTACAATTTTTTTCTCTGAAGCATCACAGCATACTCACCAGGTGGACAGCACCAGACACCCCATTCTCTTAGCACCCGGAGAGCTGGGGCGCCTGTGCCAGGCCCCCGAACCTCCCCGGAGGCCAAGGCCTGTGGAAGGCCATGTGACCGCACGGACTGAAGTTGGGCGGTTTTTAAAAAATGTTTCTCTGAGTGGGTCCGTTTCTAAAATACTACCCAAAGGAGATATGAGAGTTCTGACAGAAGGCAGAAGGTACAGGATGGTCTCCATCTTTCAGTAAAAGCAAAACACTGGACACTGCTGAGCCCAGCACCACTGACCGGGCGCCTGGCTGGGGAAATGTGGACCGTCCGTGCGGGGTCCCCACTGTTAATGCATTTCACGCATTCAATGGAGGGAGGGAAGTCAGAGTCCAGGCTGCATAAAATGAATGATCTCAGTTTAAAATAAGCAGAGAAAAGAGAATGAAAAAAATATACCAGCCTGTTCATAGTAGTTAGTTGTCTGTGAGTGGTGTTGGCTTATGTTAAAGGGTGTGTGGGTGTGTGTGTGTGTATTGTGTGTAATATCTTCTATAATCTGCATGGATTTTTTTTTTTCCACCATGAAGGACAATGAAAGATGTCAAGCCAAAGTATTTGAAAAATTTAACCCATGTAAGAAGACCAAGACCTAAAACAGTGCTCCTCTCTCCTGCCCCCACCACTCCAAAGACAAAAAAACAAAACCTCAACAAAAAGGTTAATGCACAGAGGGGTTTTTTTTAAGTGCATTTTTTTAAATGAGATTTATCCTCTTTTTTTAAAAATATATTTTATTGATTTTTTTACAGAGAGGAAGGGAGAGGGATAGAGAGAAACACTGATGAGAGAGAAACATCGATCAGCTGCCTCCTGCACACTCCCTCCTGGGTATGTGCCCACAATCAGGGTACATGCCTTTGACTGGAATCGAACTTGGGACCCTTCGTTTTGTAGGCCTATGCTCTACCCACTGAGTCAAACCGGTTAGGGCTAAATAGTGCATTCTTAATCCTGAACTTTTTTTTTTTTTTTTAAGTCAGAGAAAGGCTTATCTCTCTCTTTTTAAAAAAAAAAAAAATATATATATATATATATTTTATTGATTTTTTACAGAGAGGAAGAGAGAGGGGTAGAGAGTTAGAAACATCGATGAGAGAGAATCACCGATCCGCTGCCTTTTGAACACCCCATACTGAGGATGTGCCCACAACCAAGGTACATGCCCTTGATCGGAATCGAACCCGGGACCTTTCAGTCCGCAGACTGACGCTCGATCCATTGAGCCAAACCGGTTTTGGCTGAAAATTTTTTTTTTTTTTAATGCTGACATAAATATATCCTAGTTATGTGAAGGGTGTGTGTGGCCATATGCCGTAATGGGACCCTAACTGCCTTTTGAAGTAACTATTTGTCAGGATGCGATTTCCCTGTCATTCTGTGTCAGCACATCTACCCGTGCTCTTTGTCCTGTCCCAGACACCAGCCAGGTGAGCCTTGCTGTCACATGACTATTCCTTCCTTGTTTCTAACAACACCATCACCTGGGCAGTCTGCAGGTGGACACAATAACGCGGGAGTAGAATATATCTAAGGCGTTGCTGGGGGAAACCTCAAGAACTTGAGGACTTGGGAAAAGGAAAGAAAGAAAAAACTTGTGCCTAGGACAGAGTATATTAACTTGGTCGGTAGCTAGAAAGATGAATGGATGAGGGTTGACGAAGGGATGGGAGGATGGAAGGATGGCTGGGTTGGGGGATGGGTGGATATTGGTTGGGTGAATAGCACCCTCTCAGGCGTTAGTATCTATAGAAAAATGACCGCCAAAACCGGGTTCGATTCCGGTCAAGGGCATGTACCTTGATTATGGGCACATCCCCGGTGGGGGGTGTGCAGGAGGCAGCTGGTCGATGTCTCTCTCTCATCGATGTTTCTGGCTCTCTGTCTCTCTCCCTTCCTCTTTGTAAATAATCAATGAAATATATTTTTTTTAAAAAGAAAAAGAAAAAAAGAAAGAAAAATGACCAAGTAGTTTATCCTAGCACAGTGAACACCTAACACCTAACTTGAACCTGCCCCGATTTCCACCTCATTCCCTGCCACCCAGCTTCCAGCCCCTCCCCCAACTACACCAACCACTCTCCCTGGGGCACAGCTACTCCGCGTACACCCTGCACGGGTATTTCCTCCTGAGCTGCAGTTAGCCTGGGTCACTCCCAGGCCTCCCCGAGGCCAGGCCGCTCCCAGGCTGTCCCCCCAAAGGTCTGCACCCTGTTCTGGAGCTTCTCTGTCTCCTCCTGGCCCGTCTCTGTGCGGAGGCGGGGGTCGGAGGAGGCGCCACTATATTTTGTTGGGTGGATGAGCAGGTTCGTTATGAGGGTCTGTGAGGTGGGGAGGCCGGTGGTTTTTCTGAGCCTTTTGCTGACAATCATGTCGCCTATTAATTCATAAGTGATTTATATGTCTCCCCTCCCCCCACCCCCAACCCAGGCAGCTTACAGATCCATCCTTCACGGAAAGCTGAAGGGAAAACCAGCCGCCTTATAAAAGGCTCCGAGTGCCACTTCCTTCCAAACAGAGCGGGGACCTCCCACCCCCGGTCAACAAAGAGCTGGTTGACCAGCCGAGGAGCCTCGAGGTGCCAAATACTTCCCAGAATAAAACGGATTAGGGGTTTGTGCCCGCATCGGGGAGACTCCTTTCCCCCCCGGAATGTTAATTCTGCAGATTGCACGCCAGGTACCAACCGCCTCCTGGCCCGGGGGCGGGGGAGGGGGTGCAGCTGTCGGAACCACACACCGCCTCTTCTGGAAAAAGCCGGCGGGTCACGGCGATCATGCCAAAGTCTAAGTTGTTCAGGAGGAAGCAATCGGGATGCAAATGTGCCTGCCGCGCGCTGAGGTGCAGGGGAGAGAGCGCCCGTGGCTGCTGTTGGCAGAAGCACGTGCTCCCACCGGGAAAGAAACGTGCGGCCCTGAGCATGGTGGTGTGGCTGCTGGCAATCCAGCTTTTTTTTTTTTTTTTCCTCCTGAATTGTCTCTGTGGGCTATTGGAGCCATAAAGAGGGCATCCGAGGCTAGCTGACCGTGCAGTAGGACACTCTAAGCCTGGCTGTCCCCTCCCCTCAAAGCCCCTGCTGCTCTCCCCAGTGCGTCGTAGGATCTTGGTGAGCCGCTGGACCCCAGGCCCAGAGATTCTGCCTCAGGTACCCGCAGGAGGGCAGGATTCTGCGGTTTCCACAAGCTCCCAGGCGGTGCCCATAAAGCGGCTGGTCCATCGACCACCCGTCAGAGGAAGCCCCCTCCTCGGCACCAGCTGCTGGGGGCCAGGCAGTGGGGGGCTGAGAGGTGTCAGACCACCGGCTTTGGAAGCGCAGGACCTAGCATGTAGCAGGTGCTGATTCCCATGGTGTAAATGCTCCCACCACGGCCGACGGCAGACTAGCAGAGTCACATCCGGGATGTGGGGTCGGGCGGAGATGGGCACAGCCAGCTCTTGGGAGCCAGGGGGAGCCGGCCCCGGCACACCGCTGTAGCCACAGCCCTTCTAGCCCGCACCCAGCCCGGAACGGAGCCACAGCAGGTGGGCTTTGCAGAGCACAGAGAGGTGTGTACGTGCAGGCAGAGGAGGAGTTTGGGGGCCTGAGGAAACTTTGCCCTGAGAGTGGCAGACCCCGGTTTGTCTCTTCCTGGGACAAGAGAGAGAGGCGGGGGGGGGGGGGGGGGGGGGAGATGCCAGGGCTTGCGGTGGTCCGTTTCACACAGAAGGAATTTCTCTTCCAGTGAGATTCTTGGGTGTAGCAGACAGATCAGGTACTGCGTGGGACAATTAGGAAAATAAGTAGCAGCATGCTCTAGTCAGGCGTCTTCAAACTGCGGCCCGCGGGCCACATGCGGCCCGCAGAGGAGTCTGATCCGGCCCGCCAGGTTTTTTGGGCAGTGAGCGCAGCCGAGGTGTTACAGTAGGAATTAGTAGTTCATATAGTCCGGCCCTCCAGCTCTCTGAGGGACCGTGATCTGGCCCCCACTTTAAAAAGTTTGAGGATGCCTGCCTAGAATAACGGATTTCTGTGGTTTGGAGTTACCCATGTACTGCCTCTCCATGTATAACATTTAGAAAACAGAAAAACACAAGTAAAATACAACACAGACATAAAATACAAGATCACCTAAAGTCAAGTCTTCCATCCTCATTTATTAGGCCCCCTTAGGGGCAATTTTTACCTTTAAAACGTGTGAGTTCTATGACTCGGTGTTAAGTACGTTTTCATCACTTTCCCCGGGACCAGTGAGCCCGCCCGTGACACACGCAGGGAGATGTCCTGTGGGACCTGCCGCCTGTGTCCCCGTCCTCATTCCCCACGGGAGACCCTGGGGCTTACTGTCCGAGCCTCGTCTCGTCCCCACTTCTCCGCCCTCTTCCTCTGGGCGGCAGGATCCTGGCTCAAGGCTGTGTTCCTATTTTCCACCGTCATGGAATCCTGTTTCTTCTTGAATTGTCCTTTCTTCTTCATTGCCCGATGCTGTTCTATAAGCAGTGTCCCCTTGACTCTTAGAGACCAAGTTCTAGATCAGTGGTTCTCAACCTTCCTAATGCCACGGCCCTTTAATACAGCTCCTCATGCTGTGGTGACCCCCAACCATAAAATGTTTTTCGTTGGCCAAAACCGGTTTGGCTCAGTGGATAGAGCATCGGCCTGTGGACTGAGGAATCCCGGGTTCGATTCCGGTCAAGGGCATGTACCTTGGTTGCGGGCACATCCCCGATGGGGGGTGTGCAGGAGGCAGCTGATGGATGATTCTCTCTCATTGGTTGATGTTTCTAGCTCTCTATCCCTCTCTCTTCCTCTCTGTGGAAAATCAATAAAATATATATTTTTTTAAAAAATTATTTCATTGCTACTTCATAACTGTAATTTTGCTACTGTTTTGAATCGTAATGTAAATATCTGTGTCTTCTGATGGTCTTAGGTGACCCTGCTAATGACCCACAGGTTGAGAACCGCTGCTGTAGAGCCTAAGACCATGAGGAGCTGTATTAAAGGGTCGCTCTAGACATTGTCTTCACAGTGCTTCTCTCCCTCCCTTTCTGAGGGCTGGGACTCAAAGGAAAGCCAAAGTTCAGAGGTTTGTAGATAAAATAATAGTCCTCTATCAGCGTTAAATTTTTTTATTGACTTTAGAGACTGACAGACAGAGACATCGATCTGTTATTCCACTTATCTATGCATTTATTGGTTACTTCTTGTAAGTGCCCTGGTCCGGGATGGAACCCGAAACCTTGACATATCAGGATGATCCTCTAATAACTGATCTAACCGGCCAGGGCTCAGTGTTAATCTTTTTATTTTGCTGAGTGCACAGGGATTCTGTGAGAGAATGTCCTTGTTTGTAGGAAATACACGCTGAAGTATTAAGAAGAAGAAAAGATGCCCAGCTTGTGTGGCCCAGGGATTGAGTGTTGACCTATGAACTAGGAGGTCATGGTTCGACTCCGGTCAGGGCACAGGCCAAGGTTGCCAGCTTGATCCCCAGTAGGAGGCATGTAGGAGGCAGCCAATCAATGCTTCTCTCTCATCATTGATGTTTCTCTTCCTTCCTCTCTGAAAGCAATGAAAAAATATATATTTTTTTTTACAAAAAGAAGAAAATAGTGGCTGAAACCACAATTAGTTGTTTCTCACGGGTCTTGGGGGGGCTGCATGTTTCTCGGCTGGTCTGGCTGGGCCCCTCGCACGTTGGTCTTCCTCAGTTGCCTGACAAGGTGGTCCCAGGCCAAGTTTCCAGGAGAATGAGGGATCCTTCTCCCCACCTCCCATTCCACAGAGCAGGTCCACGGCCAGCCAGACCCACAGGTGGGACGTGAGCTCCCACTCCTCGTGGGAGCAGCTGCACCGAATGTGGCTGCATGTAACCTACCACGCGATGCGTCCCAGGACACACAGGAGGGAGCGAAGGCGGCTTCTCGGGCCTCTGTCCGCCTCTCCCTGACGCCAGGGGCCCCCCGAGCAGAGCCCGGGTCCGGACTTCCATATGTGGGAGCCCTGGGGACAGTCCCGTGAAAAGAAGGTGGGTTAGTGGACGTGTTTTCAATCGAACTGCAAAACCAATTTCTCCCTCTCTCTCTCTCTTTTTTTTTTTTTTTTTTTTTTTAAGATCTTGGGGTTCTTTTTCTTTTTTTAATATATATTTTATTGATTTTGTACAGAGAGGAAGGGAGAGAGATAGAGTTAGAAACATTGATGAGAGACAGTCATTGATCAGCTGCCTCCTGCACACACCCCACCGGGGATGTGCCTGCAACCAAGGTACATGCCCTTGGACCAGAATCGAACCTGTTTGGCTCAATTTCTCTTTTATCGGCAGAGATTTCTATGCAGAAAATTTCGGGGTTTTCTGGTGTCCAGTTCCGTGAGTGATGACACATGCAATGGTTGTGTTACTGTCGCCACCATCGTGCCCTTTACGGTTAACCCCCCCTCTCCCTACTCCCTTCTCCCCCCACAACTCCAGATCTGTTTTCTGTCCCTACGGGGTTGCTTTCTCCAGCGTGTCATAGCCACGGAGTCCCAGGGTGCGGGGCCCGGATTCCGGCGGCTTCCCCTCAGCGGGATGCCTCTCTGAGACGCTCCCGGGCTGTCGGGAGCTGCGGGCGTCTGTTCCTTTTCGTCGCCGAGTAGTTAAGTCTCCCGGGTGTGGAGGTGCCTGCGTTTATTGCCCGTTCACCCGTTCACCCGTAGGAGGGTGATTACCATAGGCTGTTTCCAGTTTTCCACAACTGCGACGAGAGCTGCCGTCAACATCGCGGCCAGGGGTTTGTGGGAATGTGAGTGCTCCTTTCTCTGGGACTGTCATGGTGGGGTCCTCCGGTGAGTGTGCGCTAAGCTATAAGAAACGGCCAAACTGGCAGGCTGCAGCATCTTCCGTTTCCCCGGCAACTGTGGGCGTTCTCAAACCCTCCCAGGACTTGGCATTGGCTTTATTAAGCAGCTGGTGAATCCGCCAGCCTCCCTCCCGTCCAGCGCGGGATGGGGGCTCCCAGCGTCTGCGAGTTGAGCCATTCGAAAGGGCGTGCAGGGGCATCTCATTGGGGTTTGAAGTTGCATCGTGAATTAGTGAACGCTGCTGTTGATCTTTTCACGTGCTAATTTGCCATTGAAATATTTTCTTTGGTAAAATGTCTGCTCAATTTTTTTTTTTTTTTTTTGTACAGGGTTCCTTTTTTCTCTCATTATTGAGTTTTGAGAGTCCCTTCTATGTGCTAGATTACAAAGTCTTTATCAGATATGTGTTTTGCAAATATTTTCTCCCAGTCTGTGGCTTGTCTTTTTATTCTCCCATCGCTGTCTTTCACGGAGCAGAATTAAAAGGACGTCCCGTTTGTCGATATTTTCTTTCACAGGCAATGCTTTCCATGTCGTCTCTAGGACACGTTTTGATGTGGACTAACCTAAGGTCAGAAAGATTTTCTCCCGTGTTTTCTTCTAGAAGTTTTATAAAAAGTCCTGAGTCATACATTCAGGCCTACTCGAGGCCCAGTGTACGAAGTTCATGCACAGGTAGGATCCCTCGGGCCCATCCAGGCCTTCCAGCTGCCAGCTGGGGCCATCCTTCGTTCCACGCCGCCCCCTGGTGGTCAGCTCATGTCATCGTGAGCAATGGAACTCGAACTCTCAGTCTTCCCGCTGAACTTCCGAGGGGACACTTTGCATATTAGGCTTTTATATATAAAGATGATGCATTTTGAAGGGTGGGTTTTTAGTATCAGTCTGAGATACTGAAGTTCGTTTTCTCTGCATATTGTTCTAGTTGTGTGTTTGGATATTTGTGGGGCAGGGTGATGGAGCCCCATACTCCCACCTGGACAGGGGAACTGCCCGCCTCCACGGGCAGAGGGCCATGGGGCCGGCCCTGTCACAGGGACAAGCTTTCCTGCACCTTGCTGTGACGGTTTAACACCTTGAGCTTTTCTTGTAACCTCTGAGAGTCTGGATGCTGCTCCAAGCAGGTGTGTCAAGACCACCTCTTTGTCGGGATGCCCTGGGTGGGACCCCTGATGGACTCCTTACTGGGGAGAGGAGCTTGGGACGGTGCTGAGATGCCTTTCTGCAGGACAGGAGGGAGAGCAGCCTGCAGCATCTTCAGGCCCCGGAAGTGAGAGGGCAGAGTTTGTTCTAGGCCCCAGAATCGTACGTGCCCTGCACTCCCCCTTCTCTCTGCGGTGAGAGAGCCACGGGGCCTCTGCCTGGTCATGTTTACTGCCATCTACTTCTGGGATTTATACCCGAGGAAATAGCCACACACAGCGTCTGGCTCTGTGCCGCAGCCGAGATTGGGATGGCAGAAAACTGGCCACAGGCCAAGTGTCCAAGGACAATGAAATGAATTCTGGACCCGTTTTCCTAGCGGAATGTTGCAGCTACTAACGGGGTGATGGGGGTGTGTTGGGAGAGGGCCTGGCAGACCTGGGGGATTATAGGGCATCATACACCCACCATGGAGGCTTTTTGTGTGAGCTGCTTATGTAAGCAGGTGTGAATCTCATTGTTTACCTTGAGCTTTCAGAGCCGGTTCCTCTGGAACCAGACCTTAAGCCCTGCACTGTAGCGTCAGGGTTTTATAATTCAGAGTCTGCCCTCTTTCCCACTGGACCTTTCTCTCAGGTTCACAGCCACGGACCTGGGGGAGGAATGGCCATGGCCGAAGGGTTGCAGAGAAGGAGGGGCGGGGCCAACAGGAGAAGCAGTGGGTAAGGCATCTGCCAGGAAGGGGGATGGTGTCAGATGTGGTGACCCCCACACACAGGCTGCCTGCCGCTGTCCATGTGTGGGGCAGTGGGGGGGAGGGGGTGTCCGTAGCTCTGTTCACTGGCTCCCCACTATCACCAAGGGTACTTGTCTACAGGTGGCTCCTTAGGAATCAGTGGCTGTAAAATTTATTTAGTCAGTTTCATTAAAATGGAATTTTAGGCCCAGCTGGTTTGCCTCAGGGGTTGAGCATTGACCCGTGAGCCAAGAGGTCACCAGTTCGATTCCTGGTCAGGGCACACGCTCCGGTTGCAGGCTCAATCTCCAGGGTGAGGTGTGCTGGAGGCAGCTGATGGATGTTTCTGTCTATGGATAGATGTTTCTCCCTTCCTCTCTCTCTAGAATCAATAAAAACATTTCTTTAATGAAATTTTCGGCTGAAGGTATAAAACATACACGTAGAGGTGCTCCAAAAGGAGGTGGTAGCCTAGGCTCTGTCTGTTGAGGACCCCCTGGCCTCCCCACACAGACACCACAGCCCCTGCCTTATCTCTGAAATGTGAGGCTGGAGGACTAGCTTGGGAGCGGGGCCATTAAGAGGCAGCTGACCTTCCTCTGTCCAGGTGACCCCTCCAGGGCGGGGAGCAGGGCGGCTATCCCCCCATCCTCCCCACACCCAGCTCCAGGGCTGGCCTGGACAAAGTGAAACAGCCGTTCCGCACCCCCTTCCCGGTGGGCACGTCAGGTCTGCAAAATGCCTAAAGCACTTTTTGAAGGTGGGCAGCTGGGTGGAATGATGTGCAAAATATTTAGCAACTTTGTGTGGCCGGCCCTAACTAACCATCAGTCACCACAGAGAGGACAGAATAGGGATTTTGTTCTTTGTAAGCGACTGTATTTATAGCCCTAATACCATAGATGTGGTGAGTAATGGCCCTTCTTTAACACATTGCAGACCAGTAGTTCTATTGCTAACTTTACCCAAGTGGCCAGGTAAGTGATCGGCCACAAGCCTTAGAGCAGAAAACACGAGAATTCTCGTGATCCGTCCACAATGTGTGTAAGACTGTCCATCATGTGTAGTTTACAGTCCCCTGAAGAAACCGGTTTGGCCCAGTGGATAGAGCGTCGGTATGTGGACTGAAGGGTCCCAGGTTCGGTTCCAGTCAGGGGCATGTGCATTGGTAGCGGGCACATCCCCAGTGGGGGGTGTGCAGGAGACAGCTGATCGATGTCTCTCTCTCATCGATGTTTCTAGCTCTCTATCCCTCTCCCTTCCTGTCTGTAAAAAAAATCAATAAAATATATATTTTTTTAAAAAAAGAGGTGTTCTCCGTAAGGATCTGGATGTTCAGGATCAGCAGTCAAATACATCCTGGCAAGTCTCTTTTTATGATGACGATTTCAGATTTCCTGGGCGCCACGGCGCTGCCCTGAGCTGTCACTACCAAGGCGAGAGAGAAAAACCACTAGCAAACGCATGAGTTGGAGCCTTTGTTGTGATTGTTAGAGTCTTTAGATAAACATATGGAGTAGAAGAGGTGGGTAGGAAAACCAACGTTTGCGTCGCACCCTCCCTTCCGGGAACTGCCTCGCAGACACAGAGTTCCAACATTCTCGGTAAAATAGGCCAGAGATTTTCACTGGCCTGGCTGGGTGTCATCACTCAAGGACAGATGGGTGAAGAGATGGATGGATGGATGGATGGATGGATGAGAGGAATGGCAGTTGGAAGCATGTGAAGGCTGAAGGTGCAGGATGAGCAAATGGAGAGATGGAAGGTAGGGAGGGAGAAAGGGAGGGAGGAAAGGAAGGAAAGGAAAGGAAAGGAAAGGAAAGGAAAGGAAAGGAAAGGAAAGGAAAGGAAAGGAAAGGAAAGGAAAGGAAAGGAAAGGAAAGGAAAGGAAAGAAGGAAGGAGGGAGGAAGGAAGGAAAGGAAAGGAAAGGAAAGGAAAGGAAAGGAAAGGAAAGGAAAGGAAAGGAAAGGAAAGGAAAGGAAAGGAAAAGGAAGGAGGGAGGAAGGAAAGGAAAGGAGGGAGGGGGAGGCAGGGAGGGAGGAGGGGGAGGTTGGCAGAGAGGTTGGTGGATCGGAGTACAGCCACTGGTGACCTGGCTGTTGGCTCTGGCCGCCCACAGGGAGCTTCCTGGTGCCCTACCTCATCATGCTCATCGTGGAGGGCATGCCGCTCCTGTACCTGGAACTGGCGGTCGGACAGCGCATGCGCCAGGGCAGCATCGGCGCCTGGAGGACCATCAGCCCCTACCTGAGCGGAGTTGGTAGGTGGTGCTCTCCAGCCCTCCCCCACCGGGAGGCCCCCTCCCTGAATCCTGGACAGCCCGGGGGGGGGGGGGGCGCGGGGGGAGCAAAGGGTAAGCACAAGGCCCAAGAGAGACCCTGGAGTGGGGTGGGCAGACGACCCAGGAGGGACTGACTGCCCTAGAACAGGAGTGAGGACGGGAGGAGGCACAGGTGGGGAACGGGGACCGCACTGCTCCTCTGGACCGCAGGGTGCCGGTCTGTAGAGAGGAAACAGCTGCACGCTGGAGCTGTGCCTCCGTGTCCTCTGGGCACTGCCCCCTGCTGGCTGTGAGTGGCACCTCCTCTCCGTGAGCCCTGCTGGGTGCCAGCTGCTGGCCTGGAGAGCACAGGCTCCTGCGTCAGCTCTTTCATCTTCCCACCACTGAGGGGCTGTCGGGCTGTCATGGATATCTCCCTGGTGGACGGACGGAAGCTGGGCACACGCCGCCCAACTGCCTGCCCGCCCTGAGCCACCTGAGCCGGGCCTGGCACCCTGAGCCCGGGGCCTGGCACCCTGGGGAGATGGTTAACCTGCCTTCACACCCTCCGGCTCCTGGGCTGCCTCCGCCAGCAGGAGGGACTTTGACCAGCGATGCCCCTGCTCTGTTCTGCCAGCGATCCCGCCCCAGACAGGATGCCAGAGTGACACCCCAGGGCGAGGAGGGGGCACACGTGTACGTGACTTGCTCGGGCGCGGGAGAAATGTGCCCAGTGCCCTCACAAATCATCTTCAAACCCGAACTGCCTCCCCAGCGTGCGGGGCTGTTAATGTTTAGCACCGAGGCGTGTGGTTTGACAGTCCGCCCAGCGAGCAGTCCCAGAGGGCTTCTCCGGGGCATCGTCCGCCGTGCCCCAGGGAAGAGGCCAGACGTTTGTGCCGAACGGGGGGCTGGTGGATGTTTAACCACAGCTCTCCAGGTGGGGTGCGGGAAGGCATAGCGTTTGCTGACACCGTGGTGTGAATTCAACACCCGGGCCAGTTTCAAGCTCCTAATGAGATGTCCCGGGGCCAGGAGTTGGGCAGAGACGCACACACGGGGTGGGCGCCTGCAGACACCGCTGGTTGCCAGCCATCCCTCTGCTCGGCTCTCCTCTCCCTCTCCCACCCCCACCCGGGACCCCTGCAGACTGACTGTGCATGCGGGACAGCCTCCCTCCTGTCCCATGCGCCTGACACACCTCCTCACACCCTGCTCCCTGCCACCCCAGGGCGGGGACTGGCCCAGGTGAGGGGGCAGGGGGAATCACCGTGTCTGCCTCTGCCCAGCCCGGGTCCCAGGCGTGCTCTGTGCCTGCGTTTTCCCTTCTGTGAGGGGATGGTGACGCCCAGGCACGTACAGTTCTTAGCACAGCAGCTGGCACTCGGGGCTCCAAGAAATGTCACACCTCCTGTCCCAGGCGCCGGAGAGAGGAGAGGGAAGAGACTAACCCTCAGCAGTGCTCGCAGGGCCCTGGCCACGGGGAGCCCCCACACCTGCTGCGGAGGTTCTGCCAGCCCAGGTGGTCACTGCAGGGGGGCGGAGGGGGAGGAATGGGGGACCAGGGCTGTGGGTCAGGCGGGCGGGGACGGGCCCTCAGCGCCCTCTGCTTCTGACAGGCGTCGCCAGCGTGGTGGTGTCCTTCTTCCTGTCCATGTACTACAACGTCATCAACGCCTGGGCCTTCTGGTACCTCTTCCACTCCTTCCAGGTGAGGGGGCGGGGCCAGAGTGTGGGCGGGGCCAGGGCGTGGGGCGGGGCCAGAGGCAGGGTAGGAGCGGGGCAGGGTAAGGGCAGACGACCACCGGGTCAGGGGACAGGCGGGAGGTTGCAGGTCAGAGTTTCTTTTTTTTATATATATATATATATTTTTTTTAAATATATTTTATTGATTTGTTTACAGAGAGGAAGAGAGAGGGATAGAGAGTTAGAAACATCGATGAGAGAGAATCATCAATCAGCTGCCTCTTGCACACCCCTTACTGGGGATGTGCCTGCAACCAAGGTACATGCCCTTGACCGGAATCAAACCTGGGACCCTTCAGTCCACAGGCCGACGCTCTATCCACTGACCCAAACCGGTTTTGGCTTTTTAAAAAATATACTTTTATTGATTTCAGAGAGGAAGGGAGAGTGAGAGAGAGAGAGGTAGAAACATCAGAGAATCATTGATCAGCTGCCTGCTGCACGGCCCCCTCCTGGGGATCGAGCTTGAAACCCGGGCATGTGCCCTGACAGGAATCCATCGTTGAGCTCCTGGTTCCTAGGTTGATGCTCAACCACTGAGCCACACCAGCCGGGCTGCCGGGCAGAGTTCTGTTGTCTGTGTCCTCAGTCTCTCTGACCCACAGTAGGGTCAGGTGATCCTCAAAAAGCACCGTTAGGGCCGTAAGGCGTGTGGAGCCCCTCATCCACCCCCTCCCTGCCTCCCCTTCTCCCCACCTCATCTGTGTGCGCCCGGGACAAATCCCTGACTCCCTGGCCACCTTCGGGACTCCCACCGCCTGCCCTAGGGACCAGCTCCCTTCTCCTCCGAGAGCCCCGTGTGAGGAGCCCCGTGTGAGGATCCCCTCCCGCCCCCCCCCCCCGCCCCCCGGGCTTCGCCTCGGCCCTCACCTCTGCGTGATGCTGTGTTGACCCAGGACCCCCTGCCGTGGTCCGTCTGCCCACTGAACGCCAACCGCACTGGCTACGACGCCGAGTGTGAGCAGGCCTCCTCCACCAAGTACTTCTGGTACCGGAAGACCCTCAACATCTCGCCATCCATCCAGGACAGCGGCGGCCTGCAGTGGGAGCCCGCGCTCTGCCTCCTCCTGGCCTGGCTCGTGGTCTACCTGTGCATCCTGCGGGGCACCGAGTCCACGGGCAAGGTGGGGCAAGGCGGGGGGTGGGGGCGCTAAGGGTGCGGGGCCGGGTGTCAGGGCCCAGGCTGTCTCCTGCCGGCGAGGGCCAGAGCTGGCTGGGGGAGGCGGGCGGTGCCCTGGCACAAACACCTGCCGGTGACTAACTGTAAAGGTGTCAGAGGCGCAGCCCTCAGTCTCAGAACCAGGCCTTTCCCTCCCCTAAAAGGTCAGGCATTTCCAGGCAGCCAGCCCCACAGCCACCCTGCCCAGTAGCACCAAGCAACCAGACAGGGGGTATTTTTCCTTTAAAACCTTAGATGGTTCCAGATTTCCCGGAGACACCTGCCCCGCTCTCAGCCTCGCTGCCCACGGGCAGTGCCTAAGAGCTTTTTCATCTCAGCCCCCCTCCACACACACCTGAAGGGTTCTGGTGGTCGGCGAGGGCAGCCTGAGCGCTGGGTTTGAAATGCACGCCCGTTCCTGTGACGGATGTGTTTGAGGGCGGCCCCAGCCCTTCCCGGAACGAGGTCAGGTTGAAGGGACGTGGAGGGCCGGGCCTCTTGTGAAACCAGGAATTTCCTGGCGCTTACGGGCCTGGCGACCACGTCCTACCGCCCGCCTCCCAGCCCAGACGCAGGACCTGACCGAGACCCCCGTGCCTTCCCCGCGGCCCGCAGCCTGCGGCCGGACGGCGTGGAGTTTGCCGGGGGGACGGCGGCGGGCCTGCTGTAGGCAAACAGGGCCCTCTGGCCACATCGCCCCAGGCTGACTCTGCCCCCTGTGCCCGCAGGTGGTGTACTTCACCGCGTCGCTGCCCTACTGCGTGCTCATCATCTACCTGATCAGGGGCCTCACGCTGCACGGGGCCACCAACGGCCTGCTGTACATGTTCACCCCCAAGGTGCGAGCCGGAGGGCCGGGGCCTGCGGGACCCCACCTTCCTGCCCCTTCCAGGGGGCGGAGAGGGCGAGACGGAGGGTGGGTGAACCCAGGAGGCTGGGTGGGGATGGATAACCTGCGGGTGCTGAGCGGCCCTCAGCCAGGCAGTCCCTAAGCCCTGTGACTTCTGGGGCATCCCGTCTCCTGTCCACTCCCCACTGCCCCCCGTGACGGCTGCCCACGCCTGGCCTCCCGGCCCCGGTCTCACCCCAGCCTCGCCATCCAGCCTGCGGGCTGAGTTATCTGCTGTGAGCATCATCTCCGTTTCCCTTCGGGGCAAATCCCCTCTCGGCAGGGGTTTCGGGGCCCCTCCCCAGGCTCCCCTCAGCCAGTCTTCGCCACGGTTGCCTTGGGGGCCGGACAGATTCTTTGTTTAGCAAATCGAGCCCCTGGCAACAAATGGCTGTGGTAGCAGCACCCCCAAGAACCCCTGCACCCCGCCACATTACCTCAGCCTCACCACCGGCCCCACCGCCTGCACCTCGGGAGGCCCAGGCCCGTGCAGCGTCCATCCAGCTCCTGCATCAGCGGCCCGGTTCCTTTTTAAGCGACTCACCCCACACTTCCCACTGCACACTCCCCTGGGGAAGCGGCCTGAGCCAGGAAGGCCGGTCTCCAGCCCCAGGCCCGGCTGTGCCAGGCAGGGTCCTCCAGGGCCTCCCTCCCTCCCCTGCCCAAGAAGCTGGGATCCCCTTTCCCTACCCTCTCCTCCATCCCCCCATCCGCCAGCTCACAGCCTGTTCCCACTGGCTTCCAGCTGGAGCAGCTGGCCAACCCCAAGGCCTGGATCAACGCAGCCACCCAGATCTTCTTCTCGCTCGGCCTGGGGTTCGGCAGCCTGATCGCCTTCGCCAGCTACAACGAGCCCTCTAACAACTGCCAGAAGCACGCCATCATCGTGTCCCTCATCAACAGCTCCACCTCCATCTTCGCCAGCGTCGTCACCTTCTCCATCTACGGCTTCAAGGCCACCTTCAACTACGAGAGCTGCGTGAGCAAGTAAGCCGGCCGCGAGGGCCAGTGCCAGGCACCAGGGTGCGGAGGGCGCCTGGGAGGCGCGTGGGCATTTCTTTCATTATTGTCGGCGGAGGCCAGTGGCGCTGGCTGAGCCACGTCCTGGAAACACGCCCTGCCAGAGGCAGGTGCAGCTGGTTCCTCTTGTCACCGCTTCCTGTGCGAGGCTTCCTCAGAGCCGCTCTAAGCACCTTGCCCTTTAAACGGTCAGCAATTGGCCGAAACCGGTGTGGCTCAGTGGTAGAGCGTCGGCCTGCGGACTGAAAGGTCCCGGGTTCGATTCCGGTCAGGGGCATGTACATCGGTTGCGGGCACATCCCCAGTAGGGGGTGTGCAAGAGGCAGCTGGTCGATGTTTCTCTCTCATCGACGTTTCTAGCTCTCTATCCTTCTCTCCTCCTCTCTGTGAAAAATCAATAAAATATATTGATATTTTATTGATTTAAATAAATATATTTTATATATTTAATAAATAAATAAATAAATAAATAAATAAATAAATGGTCAGCAATTGCCCGGCCAGTGTGGCTCAGTGGTTGAGCGTCCACCTCTGAACGTTCCGGAGGTCAGGATTCGATTCCCAAATGGTGGGCTCCATCCCCATTGTGGGGCGTGCAGGGGGCAGCCGACCAATGATTTTTTCCTCTCACCGTTGACATTTCTCTCTCTCTCCCTTCCTCTCTGAAATCAATGCAAGTGTATATTTTTAAACAAATGAAGGGTTGGCAATCCGCAGGCCTCACCTAATCAGAGAAGAGGAGGCGGGGGGGGGGGGGGGAGGGAGGGGGGACGGTGTGGGCCTGAGCCCCCTGCAGGCGGGGACCGCGGCCTCCCGTCCAGAGGTCAGTCCCGTGCTCTGCCCACAGGGTGATTCTGCTGCTGACCAATTCTTTCGACCTGGAAGATGGCTTCCTGACGGCCAGCAACCTGGAGCAGGCGAAGGGCTACCTGGCATCCACCTACCCCGACCAGTACAGCAAGGTGTTCCCGCTGATTAGGAACTGCAGCCTGGAGGCCGAGCTGGACACGGTGAGGCGCCCATGGGCAGGAGTTCTCCTCCCTCCGCCTCTTCCCTGGCGGCCGCCCGGGGGCCCTGGTCCCTTGGGGTCCTCCCTGCCCTCTTTTCCTTTTCCTTTTTTTTTAAAAAAAAAAAATATTTTATTGGTTTTTTACAGAGAGGAAGGGAGAGAGAGAGAGAGCTAGAAACGTCGATGAGAGAGAAACGTTGACCAGCTGCCTCTTGCACACCCCCTACCGGGGATGTGCCCCCAACCCAGGTACATGCCCTTGACCAGAATCGAACCCGGGACCTTTCAGTCCACAGGCCGACGCTCTATCCACTGAGCCAAACCGGTTTCGGCCTTTCTGCCTTTTTAACATTTAAAAGGAAAAGGAGCCGAAACCGGTTTGGTTCAGTGGATAGAGCGTTGGCCTGCGGACTAAGGGGTCCCGGGCTCGATTCCGGTCAAGGGCATGTACCTGGGTTGCGGGCACATCCCCAGTAAGGGGTGTGCAGGAGGCAGCTGATCGGTGATTCTCTCTCATCGATGTTTCTAACTCTCTATCCCTCTCCTTTCCTCTCTGTAAAAAAATCAATAAAATATATTTAAAAAAAAAAAAAAAAAAAAGCAGAAAGGACAAAGTCATCTAACCGGCACCCATGTGGGCAGCAGCCTTGCCGTTTGGGGCTCCGAGGAGGGGGGCTGGTCTGCAGCGGGGAGAGCCAGCTCCGAGGCCCCCGCGGCTCAGCGCCGGGTGTGTCCGAGCTGCCGGGCGGCCCTCGGTGTGTGACGGGGCCTTGTCCCCGGGGGCAGGCCGTCCAGGGCACCGGCCTGGCGTTCATCGTCTACACGGAGGCCATCAAGAACATGGAGGTTTCCCAGCTGTGGTCCGTGCTGTACTTCTTCATGCTGCTCATGCTGGGCATCGGGAGCATGCTGGGCAACACGGCTGCCATCCTCACGCCCCTCACCGACAGCAAGGCCATCACCCGCCACCTGCCCAAGGAGGCCATCGCCGGTGAGCGGCGGGCGGGGAGGGCGGATGGGGGGCTGGGACCAGCAGGTGGATGGGCTCCGCGGGGTCCTGCGCCTGTGGAGGTGGCCACGGGGCTGAGGTGGCGACCTCCCAGCAGTCCTGCCTTCACCAGCTCCCCCCCCCCCCACCCCTGGGCAGTCAGCACGGGCCAGTCACCCCATGCGTCTGGCTCTCCACCCCCAGGGGACGGGAAGCGGCCACCCCGACTTTGGGAAGAGGCCAAGCTCCCCAACCTGGCAGCCAGAGCTCCGGGGCCAGGAGAGACGCTGCTTTTGTCCTTGCTGAACGGAGGCCCAGCTCCGTGAACTTGACGTGTCTTGGCGCAGGTCTGGTGTGCCTCGTCAACTGCGCCGTGGGCCTGGTGTTCACCCTGGAGGCCGGCAACTACTGGTTCGACATCTTCAACGACTACGCTGCCACCCTGTCCCTGCTGCTCATCGTGCTGGTGGAGACCGTGGCCGTGTGCTACGTGTACGGGCTGAGGAGGTGAGAGCCCCGCCCGCTGGGCACGCCCACCCGCAGGAACCACCCGCCCAGCGCACTGCGCGCTGCCCTTAAGCTTGGCCCCTGCCAGGGCTCCGGTCTTCCCCCAGATCGCAGCTCACCCTCTGCCTCCCGTCCCCTCCACCGGCCTTCAGCCTTCCTCTTCCCCATTCCTGTGCTTCTGCTTTCTAGTAAGGGGCATTGGCCCCGCGGCCCTGCTGAACCCCAGCGGCTCCGGGGGCAGGCAGTCCAGCCTCCGGGCCCTGGCTGTTCTGGCCCTTGGCCGACACCAGCAGTTTTTTGTTTTTGTTTTTTAAATATGTATTTTTATTGATTTCAGAGAGGAAGAGAGAGGAAGAGATGGAAACATCAATGATGAGAATCATTGATCGCCTGCCTCCTGCACGCCCCCTACTGGAGATTGACCCGCAACCCAGGCATGCGCCCTTGACTGGACTCGAACTCGGGATCTTTCAGTCCCAAGACCCACGCTCTATCCACGGAGCCAAACCAGCTAAGGCTGAAACCAGCATTTTTCAAGCTCACTGACCAAAGGCCAGTTGATAAGTCAGACCTTGAAGACTGGCAGATTCAGATTTAAGGTTCTAGAATCACGGGGCTAGAGCAGTTTTCAGACCTGGGCGTGCACCGGAGCCCCTGGGGACCCCCCACCCCCACCCCCGCCTTCATCCCCAGGATGCTGGTTAGGTGGGTCCAGGTGGGGCTCTAGCTGCGGGTGAGTCTGGTCCCAGAGCGGCAGCCTCAGGGAGCTTGTGAGAATGCAGGGTCTCGTCCTCGCTGGTTTGGCTCAGTGGATAGAGCATCAGCCTGTGGTCTGAAGGTCCTGGGTTCGATTCTGGTTGAGGGCACATGCCTGGGCTGTGGGCTAGGTCTCTGGCAGGGGGTGTGCAGGAGGCAGCCGATCAATGACTCTCATCATTGATGTTTCTATCTCTCTCCCTTTCTCTCTGAAAGCAATACAAATGTATTTTTTAAACAAGAAGAATGCAGGGCCTCAGGCCCACAAGTCACTGAATCAGTTTCATATTTTGGGGGTCGAGGCCCATTATGTTTTGGGACCTGCTGCTGCTCGAATGAAGGCATGTACCACGTTGTCCCCACCCCAGTCTTTCATCGTCTTCCCAACTGATCTGGAGGTGGGTTCAGGGGCCCAGCTGGCACAGTCCAGGAGCCAGGCCCCTGTGCCGAGTGTCCCACTGTGCTCTTGGAAGCCTTTCTGAGGGATTTTCGCCATCAAATAAGTCCAGGACATGAATTAAAGCCAGTTTCTTTGCCTTTGGGATTTCTCAGACCCTTGAAAACGATTGTGATTCTCAAAGAGGGGGTTGTAATTTGCAGTATTTCCAAATACTGCAAATTACAAGGAATGCCTTTTTATCGGCCCGCACTCCTCCCCCACAGCTGGTCACATTGTGAGGACTTTAGTGTTAGAGTCACCCCGTTTTCCCAGGAAAGAAGGGCCTCCTGAGACGTTGGGGTTTTTTCAGTGCCAAACCCAGGGAAGTCCTGGGTAAACTGGGACAAACTGGTCACCTAGGAAGCGCCCAGCAGTGGTTGGCAAACTCATTAGTCAACAGAGCCAACACAACGATTGAAATTTCTTTTGAGAGCCACATTTTTTAAACGTAAACTTCTTCTAATGCCACTTCTTCAAAATAGACTCGCCCAGGCCGTGGAAGAGCCACACTCAAGGGGCCAAAGACTGGAGGGCTCAGTGGAGGGGCTGGAGAGGGGTGTTGGTCAATGGCAGGAAGGAGGGAGAAACGAAAGGAGGTACCCTGGGGATTTTGCAAGCAGCCAGATCTGGGGATGACCAGCAGAGGGCAGTCTTTCTGCTTGCAGGGGCGGGGGGGCTGCGCCATCTAGTGGCCACTTTGCAGTAGTGCCATGCGGCCTTTCTGCAGCTCTTCCCAGGTTTCCCTAACCAGGAAAGTGGAGGGCAGGGGAGGTAACGGGACAAGAGAACCCAACACTTCCTGCCATGTGTGGGCTTGAAAATCCCAGTGTTCACATTATGCACATGAGTCTTCGTGGCCTAGGTCAGCGGCCACACGGGGGCAGAAAGAAGCTCATGGGACCGGCCAGGGGTGGAAGAGAGGCAGTGGCTGTGGTTGCACCTGGTGACATCTCACTCCGCCCCTCCTGCAAGGCTGCCTCTCCCGTCCTGGTGAGCAGTTTGAAAGCCCTTGGACTGGGTCTGCCACACCTGGAGTCACAGGTGCCTTCCCCTGTGAAACGAGGAGATGGCTGGTCAGCGTTTCCCAGGGTACCCAAGATCCTTTTCGTACTCACTTGTGTGCATATTAAAAATACACGATTAGCCTATCACACCCACAAAAGAATGGATGCCGTTATGCTATTGCTGAACTTAGGCAAAAGAGTCCATTTAAAGGAAAGGAAGAAGGACAGTCTGCAGACACGATTGGACACGGTGGTGGTCTTCAGGCAACTACACCTGGGTGACTCCAACCATCGGGCCACCACCCTTTAATCCCAAGTCTGGCTCTCTGTCTGCGCCCAGAAAACCCGCTGTGGTTTCAGGGGGCAAAAGAGATTCCCCTCTGGGGTGTTTGTAATGGGGAATAGAGTCGCTGGCAGAGCTGCCCTGGAGCTCCCCTGGCATTGAGGTTGGCTGGTCCCATGTCCCAGGCTCTCTGTTCCCACCGCGGCTGGGAGCTGCCCTCTGGTGCTCGCCAGCCTCCATCTGAAGGTCAGCACCAGGAAGATGGCTCCTGACGCCCACTTCTCTGTGGGCGATCGCTTTGCTCAGCCCTTCTCCCCATCCAACCCCCAGAAGGAATCAGGGAGGGAGGCCCTGTGCCTGTGTTCAAATCACAATGGAGCCAGAGCAGACTCTCCCCAAGCGAACAGGGATGCGCAAGCTGGGCTCCCCTTGCTCCAACAGCGTGGCTAATCCAGACTTCCTCTCCTCGTTTTCCGAGCAGATTTGAAAATGACCTTCAGGCCATGACCGGCCGCACCCTGAGCTGGTACTGGAAGATTATGTGGGCTGGCGTGAGCCCGCTGCTCATCATCAGCCTCCTGCTCTTCTACCTGAGCGACTACATCCTCACGGGGACCCTGCAGTACCAAGCCTGGGACGCCTCCCAGGTACCTGCCCTGCTGGGGCCCCCCGCTGCCTCGCGAGCGCAGGCCTTAGTTTTCTGAAACCAAGGATTTCCTGCCATGGCGTGGGCAGGTCGTTGGTCACAACAGGGGCCGCATCGCCCAGGTACTTGAACGCTCAGCACACGGCCTCCCCGGCCCCACTTCAGGTGCTCAGCAACCACTTGTGTCTGGTATCCGGACGTGGCTCATGTCCATCAGCCCAGAAAGTTCTACTGGACTGTGTTGGGCTAAAAGGGCCAATCCCCACGACCAGCTGCCCTGCCCGGCGTCTCCAGCATAACCACGTGCAGTTATTCTTTTTCTTTTAAATATATATTTTTATTGATTTCAGAGAGGAAGGGAGAGGGAGAGAGAGAGAGAAATATCAATGATGAGAGAGAATCTTGGATTGGCTACCTCCTGTATGCCCCACACCCACATCGAGGCGAGCGGGAGGGCGGGGCGAGCTGGAGGGTGGGGTCTGGGGCGGGGCCTGGAGGCGGGGGGGGGGGCTGTGGGCGGGGCTATTGGACGGGCGGGGCCCGGAGGAGGAGGGCGGGGCCCTGGGCCCGGTGGGCGGGGCCCGGAGCCCGGTGGGCGGGCCTCTCGCGCTCCAGAAGGCTTCCACCTGTGCAGGTTCTCTCCCTGAGCTCCGCTTCTCCCTGCAGGGCCAGCTGGTGACCAAGGACTACCCGGCGTACGCGCTGGCCGTCATCGGGCTGCTCGTGGCCTCCTCCACCCTGTGCATCCCGCTGGTGGCCCTGGGGACTTTCGTCGTGCGCCGCCTCCGGCGGGGAGAGCCGGCGCCCGTGGCCTGAGGACCGGCTCCGAGGCCGCGCCGCCCACGTTCACGCTATTAGTTCCCGGGGGCGCCTCCGCGGCCGCTTCGCCAGCACTTACTCCGGAAGCGCGGAGCGCCGTCTTCCGGCGCCTAGAAAGCGCTAGAAGGTGTGGAGGAGGAGCCCCCGGGCCGCAGGGCCTCCCCGCCGGAGGGCCAGGTGCTCGGGGCCGGCCTCAGGCCACCGCGGCCTCCTCGGCTCTCGGAAGGCCTAGAATTAGCGGACACTGTGAGCTGACTTTTTGACTACCATGTTTATGGAATAAAATGTAAGCCATTTTTTTTTTTTTCTAACGAGATTCCAAAATAGTAGTGGGCCATCGTTTGCCAACGGGCCCTTAAGTGGCGGAGAGGACACCCTGCGTGTCCCGGGCGGCCCGGGTCCTCCCTGCGGAGCCAGGATGCGCCGCCGCCGTCTCCGGCCGTTACCCGGGCCCCCGGGGGGAGGCGGCAGAGCACCGTCCTCGTGTGCAGCCTCTCCCGGTGGCCCAGGCCTCCTCCCCACACAGATCCCGCACAGGGTGCATCCCAGCCGCCTCGGCGTGATGATGGGAGGGCCCCTCGCCCCGTCTGGGTGTCTTAAACCCGACCTTCCCATGGGCTTCCCGCTCCTTCGGGCGGGACGGGCATCCTTGGAAAGCCAGGAACACTACCGACCGCCCCCGTTAAATTATTTATCTGTACATAGGTTTTCTAAAGTGTATATACCTCCCGCAGAGCGTCCTACAGGACTCCACTGTATGTATGATAGAGCTTCGTCCACCACCCTGACCGTCTCCTGCGTGTTTCTTTGCTGCGGAAGGCTGGCCCCCGGGGGAGGGCTGCGTGCGGCCTGTGTGTGCGGCCCTGGACCCCGGGGAGCAGGGTAGGTCCCGGGTGGATGTGTGCAGACACCTTTGCAGACAGGGAAGCACTGAGGTGGGACATCAGGTGGAGATGTTTGTTTCATTCTTTCCACGCCACTCCCTCTCCTGGGGTCTTAGGAGGCGTCCTCTGTCCGGAGCTGCCCGCTTATCCGCACCCGCAGCCTCACCCGTTGGCCGGTTGTATAAAGATCACTTGCCTGTCACGTGGAGGGACCAGCGTTTATTTACCCCCACACAGTCCTCTGATTTCTCCTGGGGTGTTCAGTGTTGAGAAACCTCGGATACAGGGTGTGAAGTGAGCGCACTGGATGGTGAATACACAGCGCAGGGTCTGGTCCTCACAGCCCGGCCCCCCCCCCCCCCCGGCCCCCCCCCCCCCCCCCCCCCCCCCCCCCCCCCCCCCCCCCCCCCGTCCTCTGTCTGACATTAAACACAGGCCACCCTGCCCAGGCTCAGGCCCAAATGGGTCCCCAGGAGCCTGGAGACCAAGGTCCTAGGCCGGTGGTCGGCAAACTCATTGGTCCACAGAGCCAAATAGCAACAGGACAACGATTGACATTTCTTCGGAGAGCCACATTTTTTAAACTTCTTCTAACGCCACTTCTTCAACATAGACTCGCCCAGGCCGCAGTATTTTGTGGAACAGCCACACTCAAGGGGCCAAAGAGCCGCATGTGGCTCGCGAGCCGCCGTTTGCCGACCACGATCCTAAGTAGACCATCACGTTATTCACAGTAACTGGATTTCAATGGTCTCCACCTGGCTGCCTATTTGAACCAGCTGGAAGCATTTAAAACCCCGATGCCCAGGCCACATCCTGGCACCCGCCAAACCCGAGAAACAGCACCTGTTTGCGAAAGAAGGAACCCTCCTGGTTTGGCTCAGTGGATAGAGCATCAGCCTGCGAACTGAAAGGTCCTGGGTTCGATTCTGGTCCAGGGCCCATGCCCGGGGTGTGGGCTCAATCCTTAGTGGGGGAACTTGCAGGAAGCAGCCGATCCGTGATTCTCTCTCATCCTCGATGTTTCTTCTGTCTCTTCCTCTCTGAAATCAATTTAGAAATGTAGTTTTGAAAAAAGAAAGACGGAAAATGGCCCTGATGCCTGCATAGGTTGTGGTCGGCACACAAAAAAAGAAAAAGTTGTGTTTTTTTAAAAAGAGCCCAGCTGGTGTGGCTCAGTTGGTTGAGCATTGTCCCATGTACCAGGAGGTTGCCAATTTGATTCCCAGTCAGGGAATGTTGCCCAGTGATAAAATCAGTCGGGAGCCGAAATCCATGATTACAGGCTTTATTAGGGGAAAGAGACCCGTCTTGCAAGGGGAGAACAGCAATACATGCAGAGGTGAACATGCCTTTTGAGGGGAGGAATGGGAAGGAACGGGGCCTTAGTGTATGGCACATGCTGACTGGTGGCTTACTGCATGGTCATATAGGGACAAGGGCTTAGGGTATTTGGCAGGTGCTGATTGGTGGTTCAATGTAGAGTCCATATAAGGTGCCTGGTTAGGTACTCAGGTATGTCCAGGCCACAGATTACGTCATACTCCGCCCACCCGTTGGGGGAAGGGAGGATCTTTTGGTAATAGTAAAAAATTGAGAATCATGGCAAGGTCAGGGGGCAAAGGTCCATCTTCCGTAGCTACTTCCTGCTGAGAGGGGGCGTCATCAGGGGCATCTACCTGAGAGCGGTGGCCAGGAGCTGGAAGACCTCCTAATGGGCTTGGCCTGATCACGCCTTTGATTTTGGATTTGGGTCTCCTGGTCTCTGTCATTAAAGACCTGAAAGGTCAGGTTAACGAGGTCTTTTTGAGGCGTTTGTGACCGTATCTATTTTTTTAAGTTTGTGGCGTATGTTGGGGAGTCAAGGTGGTCAGGTCAGTGGGAAAAGAAACCTCAGGTGCCTCTCCGTCTGTGAGGCTGGACACAGAGAACGGGACGTGGACTCAGACTGCGCCCGCAGTCCCTGCGCCTCCCTCAGGGCAGGGAATAGAGGAGGCCATTGAGGAAGGCGGCCTCTGGGCCTGAGGCTGAGTGTTAGATGGAAAGGCTGTTCTGGAGCTCAGGTTCTCCGGATTTGGGCTCTCAGGGACTGGGGAGGAGGCGGCGGCTGCTGGGTAAGGAGGTCTGAAGAGAAAGAGCCGAGGCGTTTTTCGATTTGAGAAAGATCAGAAAGTGAGAAGGAAATGGCCAGCCACCTGGCAGTCCCAGGGCGGGGAGCACAGGGGAAGGCGGGCACAGAGTGCTCAGAGGCCAGAGCGGGCAGCGGATTCTGGGCAGGGTCGTAAGGGGGCGGCGGAAGAGGTGGAGGTGAGCGATCAGCTGGGTCATTAGAGTCAGAAGCCAGAGAAGGGGGCTGAGAGGGTGAAGAGGACTTTGCCAGGAGGATCTGATGGTGGAACACGAGGAGCAAAACGAGGGGTGAGAGTGGGGGGCGGGAGGGAAGAAGAAATCTTGTTCGTAGGGACTTCTGAGGCCTCCCTGTCCGGTGGCAAAAATTATCCAGGTCTTGGAGGATAACGGAATTGAAAGTGCCGTTTTCGGGCCACTGAGAGCCATTGTGGAGTTTCTGTTGTGGCCAGGTAGAGCTGCTTTGGTTTGATGCAGCCAGGAAGGCCAAGGGTGGAGAGTGTGTTTCAAGGGGGTTTGGCTTGAGAGGCGCCATGACGGGAGGGAAGGGCCACCGGGAAGTTGGGGAAGAAACAAGGATCGTCTTCCTTTTCCCTCAGCCAGCCTGGAGAGAGAGAGACAGAGAGACAGAGAAGGTTCCCGGGAGTAGAGCAGATTCCCGGCCGGGCACACCTGCGCTTTTGTAGAACGAGTAGCCAGAGACTCTGAGGCCCCGAGGCCCCTCCCGGTCACAGGGAGCGAGAAAAAATACCGGTGGGAGGGAAGCGACGAGATCCCCACGTGTCCTGGTTCCGCAGGGTTCGAGAAGGTCCGGGGTTGATCAGTCAACTCGGAACCGTACCCCCGAGCAAAGGCAGGAAGTTGGCTGGGTACTGCTTCCCTGAGCAAAGGCAGGAAGTTGGCTGGGTACTGCTTCCCTGAGCAAAGGCAGGAAGTTGGTTGGGTACTGCTTCCCTGAGCAAAGGCAGGAAGTTGGCTCGGTACTGCTTCCCTGAGAAAAGGATCGGCCTCGCTCCGGCTCTCCCCTCCCGGGTTGTGGGCTCCGTCACCACGTGCAAGAGAGAGCCCCATTGATGTTTCTACCTCCCCCTCCCGCTCTCCGAAATCAATTTTAAAAAATAAGGAAAACGTGTCCTACATGTAGGAATATTTACATCGAAATGACCTTTAAAAGTTTGGAAATATTTTTGATATTTCCAATTGTATGGCCACGTCGTTGCCACGGAATAATTTTGCTCAAGAAAGTCCAATCAGTGAAATCCCGTTATTTATAGAATGGGTTCCCAGCAAAGCTGTCTTGAGTTTCAGTTTACTTTTTTACTTTGTTTCTGCAAACTTCATGAAGAGCAGACTATTTCTCGGTAATTCTCTTGAGCCAGTAGTAAGATTCTCTCAAAAAGCTCTTTATTGACTGTTTTCTAGGTACTTTACAAAGGAGATCATTTTGACAATTGTTCCCCCCTCTGCAATGAGCTGGAGAGAAAAAGGGACATTCCATTCCTGGTAACAACTTCATAGTAACCATGGTGATCTGGCCAGATCACCAGTGCCGCAAAGCTATTTATACTAGAAACATAAGAACCCTGTCTTAGTTCTTAAACACACACACACACACACACAAAAAAAAAAAAAACTTTATTGTTCAGAGTATCACCCGTGTCCCTCTTTTTCCTCCCATTGCTCACCTCTGCCCAGTTCCCTCCCCGGCCTTCACCCCCTATTGTCTGTGTCCATAGGTAAAGCATATACTAGTATGACCTTTGGTTAATCTCTCCCCACCCCCTCACCCTTTCCCTGAGATTCGTCGTCTGTTCCATCTTTCCATGCCTTTGATTCTATTTTATTCATCCGTTTATTCATTAGATTTCTTATTCCTTTATTTTTATTTTTAGATTTAATTGTTGACAGATATGCATTTATTGCCATTTTATTCACTTTTTAAAAAAAAATCTTCCTTCTCCTTCTCCTCCTCTTTCTTTACTCTTCTTAAAGAATGTCCTTCAACATTTCATATTTTGAACTATGTTGCCAGTAGTTTGCTTGCTTTCATTTTTTTTTTTTTTTTCATTTATGACCTGTTTCTTTGTCACCGAATTTTGCCTGCCTCCCTGTGTTTGTTTCTGTGTATTGGGTAGAGCTGCTATGGCTCCTGGAATTGGTAGGGTAGCCTTGTGTAGTCGGTGTCCTGTAGGGCCCAGTGGCTGAGCCTCCCCAGTCACCTGAGCTGGGCCCTCTGGGTGTGGCCCTGTGCGGGCCGTGTGCACAGTCTTGTAGTTGAGCCTTGAGTGCTGTGGGCATCTCTGGGAGGAGGTGACCTCCAGGCCAGTTGGCTGTGAGGCCCAGCTGTGACTACAGTGGGAGTGCGGCTGTTCAGGGGACACCCCTATGGAGCAGGACTTGCTTTGGTGGGGCTTTGGTGCTCACTGAGTGTGTCACTGTGGATGTGTAGAGTTGTAATCTGGTGTGGTCTGAAGCTGTCCACCGAGTGTTCTGCCACTGGAGCCTCACGGGAGGTGCAGAGTCAGCCACTGCCTGGGCCCTCTCAGCAGGAACCACAGAGATTAAAGATGCCTTCCAGCTGTATTGGGTTTGGAAGCGCCCAGGAGAGGCCCAGCTGGTGCTAGTGCCAGGTCTTAGGCCCCTTATGGATAGGTTTGAGGCAGCTGCTGCTTGTTGCAAGATTTTAGAAAAATCTGAAGCCTGAGTTAGGACAGGCCATTCATATGGAAAAGCTGCCGCAAACAGCGTGGCTGGAGCTGCAGATTGGATGGGGCGGAGTGAACAGAATTGGCCATATTGATGGAAACAGATATGGCTGCCAGTCAGCCCTGCGGCCAAGGAGGTCCCCGCCCAGAAAAATGACCTGTGTGAGCACTTCCTCCTGGGAGAAAGCCACCCCCCAATTCCTGCCCAGACAACCCAGTTCCTCCCTGCGTGCCCCTGTGTCCCCGGCCCGGAGCTCAGTGTAAGGCCATGAACAGGAGCACCTGGGAACTACAGTAGCCTCCGTGTCACTGAGCCACTGTCCCCTCTGGTTTTTCCGGCCCAAGTTACAGGGACTTTTCTGCTCAGCTCTGGAACCCTGTGCTGGGCGTCAGGTGTGGGCCTGGGATCCCTCGCTTCTCAGGGAAGGCCTCTGCAGCTGAGCTCTCCTCCGGTTAAAACACCCGCACGTGGGTTTTGGGCCAGCCTGTTCTGTGCCGCCTCCATTCCTGTAAGTCGCGATATACTTTCTTCACCAGTTGTAGGACTCCCATTCAGCCAGATTTCAGGCGGGTCTGAATGACAGTTGTTCTGTTTTAGTTGTAATTTTGATGTGGTTGTGGGAGGCAGCGAGTACTGGCAATTAACTATGCCACCATCTTGGTTCTCCCAAGGAATCGGGTGGGCAGTATTTGGTTCTTAGCATTTGTCCTCATAAAGCCCTAACAAATACTAGCATGTCTATAGGTCTTACTGGCTGAGGTTTTAAAGACTCTCCGTACTGGTTGTGGGAGCAGACATCTAAGATGGTGGCCAGAGACCCCTCCCTCCTGGCTGTCACGCCCCCTTGAATCCCTCTCCCCTTGGGCGAGCTGGATGGAGCACCGTGCAGAGTGGTAAGAATGATGGGCATCTCTGAGATGAGGTGTTAAAAGGCTGTGACTTCCATCTTGCTGGCTTGGGTGAACTAAGCTGCCATGTTGGAGAGGCCTATGTGGCAAGAAACATCGTGTTTTAATTATGTATCTTTATTTGTGTAGAGAGAACTCAATTTCTTCTGGCATCAGGGCTCTTAGGCAAGCAGGAGGAGGAAACTCCAAACCCCACCTGTTTAAGCCACTCCCAACCCCCTCCCCGCCATACACACCCTTCGTTTCTCCTCTGACCCCCACACAAAAAGTAAGTTCTGTGCCATCAGGACTGATGAATCTGTATCAAGTGACTCAGGGATATCCCCCCCCCCCCCCCCGACTCCCACCCTGTCACTAAACCCTGAACGGGACAAAGCTTTCATGTTGGAGCTAGAACGAAAGACTCAGAGCACAAACAGATGGCTTGGATAATACACCAAACCTCTCATATAAGTCCCCTGGAAGGGCCCAGGTCCCCAGGCAGGCCCTATTGGGGTATCTCAGGGGAGGGAAGGACACAGGCGGGCGTGGAGGCACGGAATTACTGACGGCCCTCTGCAGGAAGACAGGAAAGGAAGCAGGGCACAGCCACCGCAGAGCCCGCAGGGAGGGGCAGGATGCGGTGCATGGCAGGTGCACATGGTTCGCGGGGGATGTATATCCCAGAGGCCATTGCACAGAACCACCTCCCTCCCCTGTGCGCTGGAGGGTCTCCTCAGCACCAAGTGTTCAATCAGCATCCCCCCGGCTCTCGCTGACCCTGTGGCTGAGAGAGCGTTTTCTAAAACACATGCCACTTCCCAGCTGGAACCTGTGTCTGGAGGTGGGGGGCCAGAGGACTTTTGTACGGACGTTCCACTTCCCTAAATATTTCCCTGGTTTTATCTGAAACTAGGAAATACTTAGAAGGATGAACACAAATAATTGGAAGGTGATCATAACCAGAAAGTAGGATTTCTGGTTCCCTTACATTGTCTAATTTTTCTGTAATGACTGCATTGCTCTGCAAGATTTTAAACATGTAAGACAAGCATAGGAACGACACCAACGGTAGTTAGAAAATATGACATTTTATTTTCACTCAGGATGTACAGTACGTGAATTTGGAAGTGAAATCACTGTAGGGTTGTGCAGTGTAGAGCCTTATGATCGGCCCCCCATTAGTCCACTCGTCGCAAAGCAGCCGCACAGGTCAGCTCTCTGTGCTGTAGGTGAAGTGAGCTCAACGTGAAACACCCAGGAGCATTCGAGTAATAGCGTACAGTAGACATGAACTAAGTTTCAACATTTCATCTTTGGAACAGATTCTGCTTATTTACATGGTAAGAATAGGTAGTTCTAATTACTTTCCCTATTGTGAATTTTAATGACTGATTTTATGCTATAGAAGGTTTGCCAGCTGTTACTTTTCTTTAGTTTCTAAAAGCAGTAACTTACTAATGTTTATAAAAGGTGATGTTGAAAAAGGCGCTTTTAGAGATGTTTAAGGAGAACAAGATTACTACTGAAAAAACTGCACGTTTTCAAGCATAACACACATGGTCGCATATTTAACTGAGCGGCTTTAAGAAGGTGGCAATTGTACTGCCTCACATACTTTCCTACCATTTAAACCTCATAATTATAGTTTCAATATATAGTCCGACTTAGACCTCTGCACAGCCTCTAAAGCATGGTTTTCAGGTTTGTCTTTATACATAAATTAGAGCTGAAGTTGGTCCTTGATTTGAAGAACTGTGCTACCTGGAAGCACTACATCTTATATACACTATTCTACTGATGGCTATCAGAAGCTTTAAAGGGGAAGCACTCCAATAGAGCCTCTCAGAGGCCCGTGTTGCCTGAAGGGTCGGGGAGGAAGCAGCTGAGCAGCCAAGGGCAGTCCTAAAAACAGGTGGCTTTGGACCGTTAGCATAAGAGAGAGACTTTACAATCTTTGATTTCAGTTATACCCTTCAGAAAAGGTGCAGCGTACCTGAACTTCCCATCACACTTAAAGCTGGGCTCCTAAGGCAGCCAGCCCCACGGAGACTCCCCTTCTCTTCCCACCGCGAAGTCAGGGCTGTGTCGTCGAGCTCCTTGATGACTGGAAAAGACACTTTTTGGGCAGAGCAGAGTGAGCGTACATTAAACTTTAAGAAGAGTCCGAAGTTGCGTAGGAAAGTATGCTTGCCAACAGTAGTGCTTCCACAGTGACGATAATGAAACAGCTAGACGAACAGTAACTGTTTCACACAATGAAAGAAGCTAGGTTTTTGATATATATTACTTATCCTCCAATAGTTGATTAAACTGACAATGGACAGATTCCTTCCACCGTGAGCTGAACCCAGGCTATGTTGAATTACAGAACAGCTTCAGATTATAAGCACAGCGTCGGGCAGTAGGATCATCAGGCAGATCACCAACGTAAGTCAGCGCCCCGCACAGCAGACGTGCTCTGGGCAAAGGGCTTCCGAAGACCTCGGCTCCTGTGGAAAGCGGGTCAGTAGAGACTCCAGTTCTGCAGAATGGAGTCTTCCAGGCCGAGCCGCTTTCCACAGACACAAACTCAGTCTATCTTTTCTTTCTGGACCAATCTGGGAGCGTCGACAAAATCTTTGCCGTTGTACAGAATAATAAAAAAGGTTCCAACGCTTGCAACTCCCCAGAAGAGAACATAGGCCAGTGTTTCTGTCCACGTGTCACCTGTTGATAGAAAAAAGAAAAAAAAAGAGTTGATAAGTAAAAGTCATTTACTGAGACCAGAGGCAACTTTCAGCCATTCAGCACATCTTGACTTTAAAGGTTTACAAAATACAGAACCTCTCCCCTGAGCGTTAGGCCGGGAACTGGCGTCTGCCTGGGCGGTATTGCGCTCTTGCTCTGGGCAGCTTGGTAGCTGCTTCTCAGCCCTGCAGCTCATGAAGGCCAGGGCCAGGCCGGGCAAGCTGGACTTCGCTGCAGTCCCTGAGGAGTGGGCCTCGTGTGCCCTGTCCGTGAGATCGCACTGGCCTCCTTGCTGGAGAGAAGCAGGCGGGGCTCACTCCTGAGGGCTGTCGGACAGCATGCTAATGGGGTCCTAGTCTCTGGGACTGGAAATCAGACACCACTGCATGTAAACACCACAGGCTCATTACTTTATAGCAGGCGACTGACATGTTACCTTCCACAGCACTCAGTCTCTTTCTACTTAAAAACGTAACATCTGTGTGATTGCTCATCTTCACAGCTCTTGAGTCTCAAAACTCTTCCTGAGCAAAGGAGAAAGGCTGCTCCTCACAAGCCCCCTGCCTGCCCCCCCGCCCCCCTGCTCCCCATTCCCCAGAGCAGCCGTCCCAGGTACCTAGGCCATGCCCGGCCCTGGCTCTCCTGCCTCTCCGGGGGGCTCTACAGGGAAATGCAAGTCCACAGTCAGAAAAAAAAAAAAAAATCATCAAAACAGCACAACTAAAAACTGGAGGGGCTCCCAGGAAGTGGCATCAGGCGGTGCTTGTGAGAAAGCAGTCAGAGGATTTGGGGGTAAACAGCCTGCAGGCCTGAGGGACCAGGAAGCACAGGCTGGCTAGCCCCCTTCTGCCTACACCTGATGCAGGACCCGTTGTGCCCTCCGGCCCTGGGCCTGTTGTTACACTGTGAGCTACAATGCACAACAGAGATCACAGGTAGCTTGCAAAATATAAACTATTGATTATCTGGCTCCTGACAGAAACAAAACTGCCACGTAAACTCAGCAAAAAGCAAAAGCCCTGTGCTAGAACCACCAGAGGCCGCCTCCTTCCCCACAGTGGCTGCCAATGCTGAGCCCCAGGGGTGCGGAGGAGGGGGTGGCTCCCCTCCAGGAGCGGCAGAACCTGTGTGTGGGGGGAAACAGGAGTCCTTCATTCAGCAAACTGAGCTGCAGACTTCCTGTGCCCTGGATGCAGGCAAGACCATCTCTGTCCTCAGGAAGGAGCTGATCTAGTGAGAAAGGGGTGTGCAGAGCAGGACCACCGAGACACACACACCAGGCCTGTTGGGGACAACGAAGAGGCACACCCAGAGAAGAAAGCCTAGTGCTTAGGAAGTTAAAAGGGGGGGCTTACATTGCTCTGGGAACCAGAGGAGAGGGTGCCTAGGGGGAGAACCAGGGGACACTGAGGGCGGCATCTGAACAGAGTCCAGGCTGAGAAATGTTAGCCCAGGAATTCCGGGTGGGGGTGGAGCCCAGAGGCTGACCTCAGTACAAGAGCACAATTCAGCCCCGGCAGACGCCAATTTCCAGGGGCAGAAGAGTACTTAATGGAGACACACGAGTCTTAGGTGCCTAGTAACTTAGTAACAAAATATTGAGAGAAAAAAGAAAACCAGTGAAGACCATGCCAGCTCAATCCATAGGCAATTTTGCTCTCAATCTATTAAAATTTAATAAGTACTATATTAACCAGTACTTTAATAAGTAGTATATTAATCATCCAATAGGTGATTAGAATACTTTGTAGTCTTTAAAAATAAAGAACATGGAAAATGTTTATGTTGTTCAGTGGAAAAAACAAATCTTTAAAAAATGCATATTTCACTTTTGAAAAAATAATCACACTTATAAAGATTAAAACATCAAAATATTAAGAGAAGTTTGCTTATCTGTAGAAGGCAGGATGATAATTGGAAAAAAAAAACATTTATGAAGCTATCTTATCTGCTCACTCTACTCACTGAATTTATTTGGGGAACATCAAGTGTTGGGTAGACTCTAAAACTCAAGATGCTGTACAAGGGAAGTTCAACATTCTAAACAACGAGTGTAAGATGGTGAAATAGGAGCAGACTTACCAGCCATGAGGAGGCAGATAATGCACATTGAAAAGGCCACAACCATGATAATAGGCAACTGGGAGAGAGAACAGAGACAGAAAACATCAGTAAGAATGCTCGCTAGTGGTTGCACGATAGTTTGCTTCCCCTGAAAAAGAATAAATCGTCCGCCATCTGATGCACAAATATCTATTTTCAAAACACAGGCGTTAGTCACAGCTGCCTAGACCTTCAGATGGTTAAGAAATCAAACGTGAGAAGCGTGACTTTGCTCCAAACCAAGTCCCACATGCCCAGATGTGAGCCCAAGACCCCAGGCCCCTTCCTTCCAGGGCTCTGCCCGCTGGAATGGGACCCGAGTGGCTCCTGCCAGTCTGGCGGAAGGAGAGAAGTACGGGAACCGCATAGGCACACCTTGTTCTATTGGACCCCTGACTGCGCTTTGCCATTATTTTTTTACAAAGTGAAGGTTTGTGGCAACTCTGTGTCAAGCAAGCCCACCAGGGCCATTTTCCTACAGGCTCAGATGAGGGTTAGCATTTTTTAGCAATAAAGTGTTTTTGATTAAGATATGTACAGAGCTTGTTTTAGACATGATGCTATTGCCCACTTCACAGACCACGGCAGAGTGCCCTCTGTCACATGCGCTGGGAAGCCAGAATTCCCGTGACTCACTGCGTGGAGCTGACCCCGCACTATCTCTGAGGTACAGGCCTGTACTTTGCCTTCTGAGACACGAGGTTGCCTCCAACAATCCCTGCACGTAAGGGGCGTGGAGTCCTCCTGAAATGAGAAGCCTTTTACGTCCCCCTGGCTGTGGTTCTTGCATTAAAAGGATGTGCAAGACGGAGTGAAATGTGAAAGAAAAATGCTCCCAACTACACTCCTAGGGGAAACAGGAGCATTTGTATTCCGCGCAGAATACATAATCAAGGGGAGTTGGCACCATCTATACCCTCAGATATAATGCTTTTAACACTTGAATAAATGAAGGTTTCTTACAGCCAGAAATTTCAAATCCCGTGGGACACTTAGAGGACTGTGAGATTCTAATTCGTCCACCGAGTAGTTCCCCAGAAACAAGTCTATGGCGTCCTAGAACAGAAAGAAAACTGTTAGCTCCCCAGGTAGGTGTGGGCACATTCCTAAGGAATAGCACAAAGGTGCAGCCAACGGCCAACAACCAGCAGCAAATACAAACTCACTTGTCTGAATCCATCAGAAAAGTTGTTCTTGTAATACCGAATCAGTGAGTTCCAGCCGTCCTTTACAAGTCCCAGCTGAGTTCTCTTCCCAGTTCTGGTTGAAAGGTCAATTTTGCGTTATATATTTCCATGTTTAATTCCCACAGTTTCACAGTGTGAGAAAAAGTGACCAGTAAGTGTGTGTTACGGAGAAAAGGGAGTCAAAACCATTTTAAAAATCAACTCTGAACCTATAAGCGAGATACCTTACAAATGACTAGTAGTGGGGTCCAAGAAATATGTACTCTCCCTCTAAAACACAGCACAAAGAGGGAAAGCATTCAGTTCCTGGTACAAAGACCAGGCTAAGTGGTATGAAACGGCAGAAAGGCCCATCCATATCCGTGACAAATTCAGTGGTCCCACCTCTCGCTATCAGCGTGGTCCCAGGAGCAGTCAGAATCCGGGTGCTTTCTTAGAGGTGCAGAATCTCAGGCCCACCCTAACTGCTGGCCTAACCAGGGACTCGGGCCCAGTACATCTGAGAACTGAAGAGCTGCTGTTCTCAACCCTCGCTGTGCATGTGAGTCACCCAGGGAGGCAGGGCCCACGAGCTAGCCTGGGCCTCACCTGACCTGACCAGTCTAATGGGGCCTGAGTGCTGCTGTCCGCTCTTACTGCTGCTGTGAACGCCGCATCGAATGTTACTGAGAAAGCAGGGCTTGCCTGGTAAAGTCGGTCTTCAAGGCACCGGTTCCTGCATACTGTTTGGCACAAGCATTTGCGTTGTCAGCCCAGGCTGTGAAAAAAGTAAAAAGCAGCTGATGATGAGAGCGACAACCAGAATTCTAAATCTAAAATATTTATTTCCAAATTTGAGTAACTTTGCCTCTATTAAAGAAAATACCTACCATTTTTGTAAATCTTCTCAAATTCATCTTGTTCTTCAAGCTTTTGTCCCACATGCAAAACACCTAGTCTCTGAAATAAGAAGGACCCCATGTTTACATCTACTAGATTTCAGCACCGAGGATTTAAAAGGAAAAGCAGACTGTCCTGCCCTAGCTGGTTTGGCTCAGCAGATAAGAGTGTTGGCCTGCGGACTGACGGGTCCCAGATTCCCCAGCCCTTGTGGAGGTGCATGCAGGAGGCAACCAATCATGTTTTTCTCAGTCTCTCCCTCTCCCCTCCCCTCTCTCTTAAAATCAATGGAAAAATATCTTTGGGTGAGGATTATCTAAAAAAGGGGGCAAGAAACAGCAGACCATCCTCAAGTCACTTCATGTGGTTCCTGTGCCGGCTGCAGGCAGGAGGTGTGCTCCCAATGGACCCAGGCCCTCTGCCCAGCCAGGGGGCAAAGCCCCTCGGCGGGCTCCCCGCAGCCCCAGCACCAAGGGAACAAGCAGGGCTGTCTGTACTTGGGGAGGAGCAGAGGGAGAGGAGAGAGTGAAAGCTCCTGTGAGATTCTGCCATCGCTTCTCCTTCCACTGCCTTTACCCCTCTGCCCTCCCCACACTTCACCATCTTCAGACCTCCTCACCCCAAACTTACCCTAACCAGCAAGCACTGGATGAACTCTACCCGCCCACAAACCGCACACCTGTGCAGCCTTTCACATAGCTCAGGCATTCCTGGCCATCCCGAGTTCCCCGTGGCTCCCTTTGGGCTCACTGGCCACTGATTAGAAAGCCCTGCCTCAGACACAGCACCGGCGTGCCCTCACTGGAAGTGGGAAGAGGCATCCCTGGCGCCTCTGCCCCAGCCGGCACTGAGACGCCAGAGAGGTTCCTGCCCAGAGCGTCTAAAATGGGGCAGGTCTATCCCACCATAGTCGGCACTGGAACAGTTCACTGCAGCTTACAGAACCCGTTAAGTAGGTTTTTGTTCATCAGCCTTGGAAACACCATTCCTAATGTTCCGCTACTGAAAAATACTCTGAAGTCAACCCAACAGACCGACAAGCACCCGATTCAACAGGAAACGAGAACCTCTAACGGGGAGTCCACGCCCTGGCACACGCTCCTTCAGGGTTTGGGGACAGTTTATCGGGGGGGGGGGGGGGGGGGGGGAGATTCTCTACTGCCACCATTCCTCCCTGGGTGCCACACAACCGCAGGAACAAAGTTGAATGCTTCCTCATTATTTCAGCAGGAAACCACTTGAGATGCATTTTGTTTGCCCCTCACAACAAATGCCAATGTGATCTAGAAAGTTGGATGCTACACGTTTTTAAGTCCAAACATAAATAGAAGAAAATATTCACATCTATTTTCCAGAACAGCATGATCTTAATGATGAAGCAAGGCTGTGTGAGAGCAATTTACCTGGGAGTCAATATCCTTGAAACAACTTGGAGTTAATACTGTGTACTATTAAAATAGAAAAAAAAAGTTTGAAGTGAAAATATCTAATGCTGGCAAGAGTTCCATAAAATGGATCACTTACTGCTGGCTAATGTCAGTGTAAGTGATCCAAATGGCATAATCATTTTGAAAAGTAATATATATATATTATTCCCTTTAACCCAGTAATGGAACTTCCAGGAATTAACCCAAAGAAAATAATCTAAGTAACAATAATATATGCAGATATCCTATCTACAGTGTTATTTATAAGCCAACAATGTAGCAATCTAAATGACTTAGAAAATGATAATACAACTGAATGCAACCCTTAAAAATTATTACACATATGATGCTAGAGGAAAAGGCAAGAGTGAAACTTGCACATGCACATACCGACCATGGGAAATGCACAGCCAGAGATGGCAAGACACAAAAACATGAGCTGGGTTAGGATGAGGGCAACATGAATGTTTTTTGTTACTGACTTTTTAAGGTGAGTATAATTTTTTGCTATACTGTTTAATAAGAGAAGAGAAGGCCCTAGCAGGTTTGGCTCAGTGGATAGAGCCTTGGCCTGTGGACTGAAGGGTCCCGGGTTCAATTCCAATCAAAGGCACATGCCCAAGTTGTGGGCTCCAGCGTAAGTAGGGGACATGCAGGAGGCAGCCGATCAATGATTCTCTCTCATCACGGCCCTTTCTCTCTCCTCTCCCTTCCTCTCTGAAATCAAAGACACATACATTAAAAAAAGAAAGAAAAGCATCTGCACCTGCAGCTGGGCCTGAAGCGAGCGCCGAGCTAACAGACTCTGGATCACGTTGGTTCTATCCAGGCAGTCCATGCAGTTGCTGCGGAACACGCCCTCCTGGTTCGTCACCACCTTGCCAGTAGAGTCCACTAGAAAATAACTAAAGCATATTTGTATAAACACTCTCATAAAAGTCAGTTAAATCTAAGGACATACCGCTTATTACATAGGACTCTGATCAGTAACATTATTAGAACCAGTAAATTGAAATGTCAGACAGGAAATGCATGATCCAGGGATAATTGGTTACCACAGACCAGGAAGCCATTTGAAGGCTGAGGCTAGTGAACTCCCCAGCCAAACAATAACTATAGCATCACAAGTCGCTTCACCTACAGTGGTCGGCAAACCGCGGCTCGCGAGCCACATTTGGCTCTTTGGCCCCTTGAGTGTGGCTCTTCCACAAAATACCATGGCCTGGGCAAGTCTGTTTTGAAGAAGTGGCGTTAGAAGTTTAAGTTTAAAAAATTTGGCTCTCAAAAGAAACTTCAATCGTACTGTTGATATTTGGCTCTATGGACTAATGAGTTTGCCGACCTCTGACCTAAGCAAGAGCTGTGAGGAAGCTCAGCTGGAGATTATAAAGGTTGCCATGGCATCAACCATGCTTCCCTAAGGCCAGAGGAGGCTTCCCCTGACATAATCATCCCCCCTCCGTTCCATGTGTCAGGATGTCTGAAAGCACGAGCCCTGTGCTATCCATGTCAGGATTCCCTGAGCTGTTTGTTCAAAGTGAAGATGGCTGGCCTTGGGGTTAAAAGAACTGAGAATTTTTAAAGCAAGGGTTGGGTGTTGTGCATTAAAAACATTTTTAAATCCTTTCTTAAAACAAATAATACAACATTTATAAGGTGTAATGGGGTATTATTTGAAGAATCAGCCTCCCTTTCTCCCATTAACCACCGGATGTCTGCACTGGAGCCAACCTGGTCTCCAGTCCTGAGTCTCCTGCATTGTTAACAATCTGTTCAGAGAATCCGACACACACAACTCTGACAGCAAGCAACTTATTTGTTAGCCTTCAGCATCTGACTGTGACTTTACATGATCAACCTAATCTCTCCAAGCCTAAATTTTTTCATCTACAAAATGGAGGTGACAGCACCACCCTGGGCTGCTTGAAGGTGTGAGTGAGATAATGCAGAAAGCACACAGAGGTCAAAGTGCTTGGCAGACTGCATGGAACAGCATGCGATGAGTACTGGATAATACTAATTAAGGCAGACAGAATGGTCTCCATTCCTTCTGCTGGCTTTAAAATAAGTAAAGACTGGCATATGCACAGAGTACAGTAAACCTGTGGACAACACAGTAAATAACACGGTAAACACCCACACACAAAAATGCCATGAGGATATTCAGACCCTTTAATCCATTAATTTCTACTCTCAAGAATTTGTTTTAGGTAATAATTTAACAGAAGTAACAGTATAGCCAAAACCGGTTTGGCTTAGTGGATAGAGTGTCAGTCTGTGGACTCAAAGGTCCCAGGTTCCATCTTCGGTGGGGGGTGTGCAGGAGGCAGCTGGTCGATGTATCTTTCTCATCGATGTTTCTAACTGTCTATCCCTCTCCCTTCCTCTCTGTGAAAAATCAATAAAATATGTATTTTTTTAAAAAGTTAACAATATACACACTCAGAGTGATTCAATGCAACACACCTTTTATGGCAGGAAGAGAAAATGAAACAAACCAAATACTTAACCAAGGAAAGCATTTAACTGAAACTGTACCGTGACACAGGGAACACAGAATGCCATTAAACACCGTCCTTGCAAGGACTAGAAAGGCTAATGACACAAATCTGTAACGGAATGTTTAGTGAAAACAACTGAATATTAAACAGTATAAACTTCAATTATGTAAAAAATTATAAATGTGTGAAAGATAATTCATAAAAACAAAAATACCGTTATGGGTCATTCTTAAGAATTTAAAAAATATTTCTAAATTATAAAGTCTCATCTTTTCAATATAAAAAAGACTAGCCCAGTTGGTATGGCTCAGTGGTTGAGCATTCACCTGTGAACCAGAAGGTCACAGTTCGATTCCTGGTCAGGGCAATGCCTGGATTGCAGGCTCTATCCTCAGTGTGGGGAGTGCAGAAGGCAGCCAATCAATGATTCTTTCTCATCATTGATATTTTTATCTCTCTCTCCCCCTCCCATCCTCTCTTAAATCAATAAAAAATATTAAAAACAACAACAAGAAAATTCTAAAAATAATGGAAGTATGGAGAAGTACTGTCAACCCAGGGAAGTGCATTTGTAAGTTTGCTAGACAATGAATAAATGTGATTAATATCTACACAGACCCCTTCCCACGACCTCCACAGGGAAATCAGATAGCTTACCTTAATTCATCCTGCATTTCTGCTACCCGATCCAATAAAATACTTAGTCGATCCCATCTCATATTTTTACATTCCTTATGGAAGTCAAAGGCAATGTATCTACCAAAACAAAAGATATTCAAAACTGACCAAAGGTTATTCACTTTCCCTCTAACAACACCACCTTTCTAGCCGACTGTCCTCACAGTGTTTCCCAAAGTGTGGTATGCATACCCCCAGGGGTACGGGAAGAGTTTGGTGGGGGTACGCGTTGCACTGGAGTTTGGTGGGGATATGCACTGCACCGTGCTTAGCTGCGCCTAATTCTACGTTCTCATGAGTACAAGGGGTACACAGCGTTATGGAAATTATAGAAGGGGTACCCATATGTCAGAAGTTTGGGAAACACTGCATCTACATCACAGCTATCCTGGGACAGCTATCCTGGGACAGCATGCCCCTTCCCTCAGGTTTACACTGTGCTACACCCACCTCCTCTAGCTCGTAACCTACAGAGGGAAAACGCACCCACTCCTCCTTCGCATGCTCCTCTTGAGGCCTCAGAGAGCAGAGCAGCCTGGCTCAGCGTGGGAGGAGTGAGCAAAGGTGCAGCAGCCAGGTGTGCAACAGAAGGAGCCCTCTCCGACTGAGTATCTGGCACACGTTTACTCTTCACCCCCACGGGCAGAGGAGAGGGTCCCACTGCATTGTTTTCCAAAGTGATTCAAATGTTCACAACGGTTAGGTGGTGGTGTGTACCAGGGAAGAACGGGCAGAATGGCCTCCACTCTGGTCAGTTACTGACCATACTAGCAATAAATTTCCCTTTGCCAATATCTATGCATCACACACACGGTAGATAAAATTTTCCTGTTCGTTACTCTGATGGACTGTATTCAGTTACCAGATACTTAAGAGACACACATCTTTTCAGTGTTATCAGTGAAGGCAGCCTATCAGAGCTGAAAAATGCCCCTCGAGAGGGGAAAATCATGAACCAATTCCTGACGGTTAAGGGGGGAAGAGTGGACAGAGGACCTAGCACCACGGACACGAAGATCCTCACATGTCTCATTTTGCCTAACTTCCCTCTCAGGCTCAAGCTGAGCCCCAGGGTAGGACTGGAAGGACACTGCACTCATTGCAGAGTACAATTCAGAGGAGGTGCCTGCTCTCAGTGACACCTCTGGCCTGAGAAACTGACGGGCCTCCCAGACTGTGGGCTTGTTGTAAGCAGGTCAAGAAAGGGTCTCCTATCACTTCTGTAATTGCAGGTGAAAATTTAGAAACAAAACTAGAAATAAGTATGAAAATAGAGGCTAACCAATTGAGAGGTTTAACACTGGGAAGATGGAAGTGAGGGAAGCATTTTCAGTGACAGCTCCAATAAAAGTGACACTGTGACAGTTATTTTTGGAGTGCTCTGACCAGAAGGAATAGCTCTAGACTTGTTCAAAGAATGTAAGAATGTAAGTAGTTCAGTGGCACCTAGATCACATATCTTCTAAGGAGTTACATCGTTTTATTTTGATAATATAACAGAAAATATAATAATTTTAAGTATATTAGTTTACCGCTGAACTCCAAATAACCCAGCACTATTTCTTCGGAAGGTTTTCTGCATGTCTGTGACTCCTTCCTACCAGAGCACAGCCCCCCTCCTGCCACGGAAAGCCCAGATGGGCTGACTCATTACCCTGCACCTCTCCACAGGCGACCGCTGATCTCGGAAAAGCTCTCTGTTGACAAGGCTACACAGAGGTTGCAACTGCTGGTGGTGAATTACAGGAGAGGCCCGCTGCTGCTCAGACAAGGCCACCATGCCGGAGTGAAGTGCTCCAGCTCATGAGGGGGCTGTGACCACAGAGACCTCACGAAGCTATCACGAGGAAATGTAATTCATGGTCTAATGACCATAGTGATGCAGAGCTTCTCTAGAAGGGGATCTTAATCAGGGACTCAATTTTTGCAAAGTTCAAATTAAACTCAACTGCTAAGAAGTTCTTCTGCAATTATGCCAGAAATTATGCCAGAAATTTTCAAGCCAACAAAATCATGACCCAACCGGACTGGGGCACCGGTAGGGTTCCTTGGCCTGGCCTGAGAGCATCAGGCCAGAACTGGCTCTCGACATCCCGAGGGGTCCCTGATTGCCAGAGGGCGCAGGCCAGGCCATGGGACCCCATCTTTCAACATTGAAAAGATGTGTGTCTCTTAAGTATCTGATAACGATTGGGGTCAGGGAGGGACCATGGGAGGGCTCCAGGGTGTGTCTGGCCCATCTCACCCAGTCCTGATCTGTCGGACCCCAGCAGAAAGCTAACCTTACCGATTGGAGCATCTGCCCCCTGGTGGTCAGTGTGCATCACAGTGACTGGTTGAATGGTCAGGCACTTAACATACTAGGCTTTTATTATACAGGATGTGTGATCTATATACCCGTGTATATGTGCAAGTAAACATCTAGTCCAAAAAGACCTGCAACAAATTTATAGTGAGGTACCTGATCATTCCATTTCCCAAGGAGGACACCATTGTTGCAAATGCCTGTTCAAGTGGCTTCTCTGAGCCCTTCTGGTTAACCTGTAAAAAATTTAAAAACACTATAGCTTTAAATTTATTTTAAAAAAGAGAGTGATGTCTGGCCAGCTAGCTTAGTTGGCTAGAGCATTGTCCCAAAGTTGCAGATTTGATCCCAGTCAGGACCCATACAAGAACCAACCAATGAATGCATAAATAAGTGGAACAACAAATCAACTTTTTTTTTTCTCTCTTCCCTCTCTCTCAAATCAATAAATACAAATATAATTTTTTTAAAAAGGAGAGAGTGACAGCAAAATGGAGGACCAGGAAGCTCTAAGCTCTTGTTCCCTATACCAGAAGCTGTCTGAACCAACTTTTTAGGAGCTCTGGAAAACAAAGGTTTACAGCAATCAAGAAAACGTCCAATCAAGAAAAAAACCACTCCTAGGTATATAGCTAAAGGAATTGAGAGCAGGAATTCTTACACCCCTGTTCAAAACAATCCAATGTCCATCAATGAATAAATGGATAAACAAGCTGTGGTACACACATACAATGAAGGAATGAAATTCTGATACATGCTGACATGAGTGGACCTTAACAAATTTATGGTAGGTGAAATAAGCAAGACACAAAGGAACAAGTATTATCTGAACAGGCAACTTTATAAATATAAGAAAGTAGATCAGAGTTACTTGGGCTGAAGGGAGACAGATAATAAGAAGCTAAGTTTAGCCGAGACCGGTTTGGCTCAATGGATAGAGCGTCGGCTTGGGGACTGAAGGGTCCCGGGTTCGATTCCGGTCAAGGGCATGTGCCTTGGTTGCGGGCATATCCCCAGTGGGGGGTGTGCAAGAAGCAGCTGATCGATGACTCTCTCTCATCGACGTTTCCAGCTCTCTATCTCTCTCCCTTCCTCTCCATACAAAATCAATAAAATATATTTAAAAAAAAAAAGAAGCTAAGTTTAATGGACACTGAGTTTGTTTGGTATAAGGAAAAGTTGGAAATGATCAGTAGTGATGGCTGCACAACATGCTTAATGTCACTAAAATGCACAATTAAAAATGGTGATGAATTTTATGTTAGGTTAAAAAAAAGTTTGTTCTGCTCCCCTAGAAACAAGTAAGAAACATACCAGATTGAGTATGACTTGTTTTCCATAAATAATTAATTGTGAATCAAAATGCCTTTGGAAACCATCCATCTAGAGAAGAAAAGAAGAGTTATTCCGTTTACTAGAGGACACTATAAGAATACTTATAAGGTGATGTAAAGTATCTCCTTAAATATCCTCTATAGAAAAATGTCTTTTAGATATTCTAAGTACCAAGTAGTCAATAGCAATTATAAGCCCCTCTACTCCAAGATGCAATATTGCTACTTTAATGTCGAGCACAGAATCAAATAGAACACACTAAATACTCTAAATACCACATAGTTGCAGTTCTTACTGAAATCTCTAAAATCTAAATTTGTGATAGCATTCAACTGTAGCTTATTCTTCTGTATTTCCAACATGCCACCTATACACTTTGGTTTAGGTTCACTATGTGCCAGGACCAAGGAGAAAGACCTCAAAGATGCTGGATTCTGCCTTACGAGGAATAAATATGTGCTCTTTATATAAATTAAAATGCTAATAAGCTATTTTTAGCCAGTAAGGAAAGCATGGAAGATACATACATGATTTGCTACTTTGTTGATCTGTGGCCGTGGTTTGTACTTGAGGTTTGGTCTTTGAGACCAGAAAACTGGTATTGATCCTCGAGTCTAAAAGAAAAGAGAAATGTGAAAAGAAAAAAGAAAAAACAATAACAAAACATACACGCAAACTTGTTTCTCTCAGCTTACATGCTGTCAGGGTTTATACATATCAAACACTACAAAGGAAAAATATATATACAACCTACCAACTATGAAAGAAGTCCATGTGTGCCTGCTCCTAACCTAAAATTCATATGTTGTGGGAATACATCTGAAAGGCCCTTTTCTGCTTCTGATTTTATATGCATGGTGCTAAGGTAGTACACAGTTTAGTGTTTCCCTAAATTCTAAAATCAATTTATCGGAGTAAAAATTAACAAGTTATGTCTGCTAAATAATTTGGCATTATAATAAAACTGGAAAATGGCTGTATTCATTCTCAGAAGAATATGTCTGTGAACGTATATGTTTAGCTACTAATGCTCTGGAATAGCAAGTGATCCACAACTCCTAAGGGAGGCAGCGAGAAAGGAGATTATCTCACAATGAAGTCGGGCAGGTAGAGTCCACTGTCCCAGCATCACTGCCCTGAATAAGCCTAAAGAATTCGGCTGAAAGGTGACTCCGTTTCCATAGCCGCTGCACCTCGTGTGCCTACCCCTCTCCTTTAGGGACTAATTCAAGGGCAGAAAATGCCAGAAAGTGTCAGGCTTGCCAGGCTAACGGAATACCTTTGTTTTGGGTGAACTTGTTCCACATTGTAGACAGATATTACTTTTAAAAGGAGGGGAGCAGAGAAATTCCACTGTGACAAAATCATGACCCAGGCAGAAAGGCCAGCTCAGCTGGCTGCCCGCCCACAAACATGTTCACTTGCCTGGACAAAGGAAGCTTTGCTTCCATTGTAGTGCACAATTTGTTCTGTTTCTACAAAGTTAGCTGCGTGGCCTTCAGAATCAATCCCTAAATTGGAAAAAATTAAATTAACTATATTTATCACATAAGAAACACACCAGAAACTCACTAATTCAGTTTAACTTGGAGAGAATTAAGTCAGTTCAAATTAGTGGAAAAGTACTTATAAAAACAAATGCATTAACACATGACCAGAAAGCTAATAGATGCTAGTATAAAGCCTAGAGAACAAATATAATCTTTAAAGTTGAAGGCATAAAGTCACATGTGTAGCTTAATGCATACAAAGAAGCCAAGAATAATAAGAGAAAATATTTTCTGCTGTGATTTCAGGTTACTGAAACTACACAAGGAGTTCTGCTTGCTGTCACACATCCAGCAAATAACATGATCGGCACCTCTTAGAGCAGGAAGAAACAGAGTAAGGCACAGAAGACCTACCGAATTATTATAATGAAGCAGCAGATAAATATCTATTGAGGCTTTCAAATGATAAAGAAGACAAGTAAAATACAAAACATTCATATCACTGTTAAAACAAAACATTCAGTAGTGACAGATATAAGGCAGAACTGCAGCATGTGGATGAAATTAATCCTACCTCTCACGTAATAGCGCACGCCAGCTCTGAAGCAACTCCTCCTCGAGATGAGAATCCAATCGAAGTACTTTCCATTAATAGAACACGAGTGCATAGTAATGACTTCACTGCATTAAGTAAACGTAACGTACAGAGACTACGTGTATGAAGAGAGGAGCGGGGTATGACTAAACCTACCTGGATGTCTCAGGAATCTCAAGCTTCACATGTCCGAATGGAACCCTGACCACTCTTCGGCCTCCCTCCCACCTCCAGGCTCTTCCCCACCTCAGTGGAGGCTTCCTTCCATGTAGTCTCATCAAAAAAGTAGATTTTCAGAAAGCTTCTCTCTTCCATATCCCATGTACAATTTGTCAGAAAATCCCACTAGTTCTGCCTGCAAAATATGCCTAGGACCCGCTCATTTTCACCGCCATACCTGCTATCCTCTAAGTCCTAGGCAACACTGCCATCCCCTGGGTTCCCGAGGCTGCCTCCTCATAATTCCTTGCATCCTCCCTTGCTCTCCTTTGGCCCGTCTTATCATGCAACCCTGTTTAGATCCCAATAGTTCCTCATCATGGCTGAAGTAAAAGGCACGCCCCTTTGGCCCTGCATAATCTGGGCACAGCTACTTCTCTGATCACACCGCCACTCTCTCTGCTCCAGGCATGAGCCTGCCTTGGATCTTGTTGATCTCTCTGTGTGTGTGCAAAACTTGTGACTATACCTCTAATCAAGAAATTACATTTACTTAAAGCTTTAGATTAAGCCTGTGACAATATTATTTCCTTATGAATAAACTATTCCAAAATCGCCTAGACAGGAATTCCTGATCACCTCGGTCTCTGCAGGACACCAACTGATTCTAGGCACTCAGCATATAGTGCTTGTCTTTCAACAGCCAGCTCATGTTCCTTCCCTCCTTTTATTATAATCTCTATGATAAAGAATAGTTTTTAAAGTAAACTTACAATTAGATAATTACAGAATTAGAATTGCTTTTGATTTTATTCTGCAATATTTGAGATCTCCTCATGCAATATTTGAGGTTGTCATTAAATCTGCCTGGTAACAGTATTCAAATAAAGCCTGCTAGAACCATAGTAGTATCATGTAAGGATACAGCCGTGTAAAACTGGGAGAGCAAACCGATGGACCTGAAATGAAGACATACATTACACTTGGGAATATAGTTTAAAAGTTAACAAACAGCACTATATAAAGTTTAAAAGTAAACAAACAGCGCTATATAAAATGTATTCACACAGGAGAAGGTAACATAAGAGTATAAACAAGGTAGTAATCTTATAGGCAACTTAATTTTAAAGAAATTTCTCTAATGTAACATCTTTTCAACTAGAAAATTCAAGAAGTGCTCTAATTGTTTGCGCTTGACTACTCCGAGTTCGGAACACTAATGAAACCACTCCAGGTGCAGAACATCCCCCTCCCTCCTTCCCAGTCTGTCTCCAACAACTCCACCCCTCTGGGGAAAGAGGTGCCCACACTAGCTGTCTGCAGCTCAAACTACCTGTCCCCAAAAGAAAAGCACATGGCAACAAATAAAGCCATGGCAAATCTGTTTAACCAGGTGACAATATTATGCGTCCTTGTTTGGACTTCATTTGTATAAAGGGAGGACAGAGGAAGGTGACGCCTATGGAATCACATCCCCACAGGAAGGCCCATGCAGAGCTCTCCACTCGCCTGGGTCTAGGCTCCTGCCCCTCATTTCTCCATTATTCGTCCACTAAAACCCATCATCTCCCTGTTACTTATAAAAACAGTCTTTTTACTTAAGGCTCCTACAGGAGATACAACAATGTGAGGTGGGAGACCTGACTCGAGTTTAATAGTCATAAACAGTTAAATTAGAATTATTTACCCAAATCTTTGGTGATTAGGGAGCCATTTACACTTTGTATGCAATTAAAACTTGGGCTGTAACAAACAAGCAGGATTTATTTAGTGGACATTACCTCTGGCTGTGCAGAAAGTTCTCTCAGAAGATGACCATTCCATACAAACCGCTGATCTGCCTAAGAGGGAAGTTTTACAATTAATAAAACATCTCTTGGCAAGGTGAGTTTCTACAGAAAAAAAAAAAAAACTGTGACAATCCATGTTTCCTCCTGGAGGCTTTGGCAGGCTCCAAACAAAACTCTTCCCCTCAAATCTGGTCCTCCTCCTCGGGGTTTCCTTCCTCACTGCCTCAAGCCAGTGCTGCTCCCAGAAGCCTGGGAGTCCTCTCAGGATCTTTCTTTCTCATATTTTTAGTCAATTTAGTCCTAAGTCTTCTTCCAAATCCTCTCTCTTCTACATCCCTCCTCCCACCGTCTCAGCAGCACCGGGTTCCAGCCCAACTAACGAAGGCAAGTCTTGGCCTTGCCCTCCCTCTGGTCCCTCACATGCTGCCAGCAATCCTAACGCGACAGGTAGGTCAGTCTCCTGTGTGCTAGAAGTCTTCGCTGGCTCTCTGTCATTAAAGAGCCAAAGCTTCGCATGGCCTCACCAGGCCTGGGATCTGACAGCCCCCACTTAACTCTCTGATCTCTTCTCTGGCCATTCTGATGTTCAAACTTAATACAGAAGCAGCTCCTTCAACAACTCAGGAGATTAACCAATTCTCTCCATTCTATTAGGTCTAGTAATAATTAATGTCGTTTTCTAATACTTTTTTAAAATAGAATTTATTTAAACAATACAACAAAATTTAATCAACAATATAGTTGCCGTTGTTTTCTACTACTTGTGCCCAACGCTCAGGAAGCATTTTAATCCCTCTGTTGTAAAATTCTTGTGATTTTGATGCCAAAAATTTGGTCAATGCATTTTTGAGGCATTCTTCATTATTAAATTTTTTTCCAAGAAGAAAGTTTTGCAAAGAACGAAACAAATGGTAATCGGAAGGGGCAATATCAGGAGAATATGCAGGTTGAGGGAGAACTTCCCATTCCAACTGGCGCAGTTTTTCAGCAGTGATTCTTGCAGTATGCAGTAGTGCGTTATCGTGGTGAAGAATTACGCCCTTCCGATTAATCAGCGCGGGTTCTTTTTCTCTTAAAGCTTGGGCTCACCTTTCCAATTGGGCACTATACACTGCACTTGTAATGGTTTGGGTAGATGGTAAAAGTTCATAATGAAAAATTCCTTTAAAATTCCACCAAACACACAACATCACTTTTTTCGCATGCAAGTCAGGTTTTGGTGTGGGCTGCGGAGCCTCATTTTTGTTCAACCATTGAGGCCACCTTTTCAAATTAACATACAGCACCCATTCTTCATCTCCGGTAACAATTTGCTCTAAAAACGGCAAACGGTTTTGACGAGAGAGGAGCGAACTGCAAATTGTGACTCTTTGATTATGGTTGTTGTCGGTCAACTCATGAGGAACCCATTTTCCAACCTTTTGGACTTTGCCAAGTGCACGCAATTGATTGGAAATTGTTTTTTGTGAACAATTTAAAGTTGTCGCAAGCTCTTGTTGGGTAATTTGAGGATTTTGCACCAAAAGAGCTTGAAGAGCTTCTTGATCAAAATTGGACACACGGCCTCGACCACTCTTGTCATCTAACAAAAAATTTCCCTCGCGAAATTTCTCAAACCAACGCTGGCATTTTCTGGCGCTAACTGCATCTTGACCAAGAGCACTACAGATGTTTTTTGCAGCCTCACTTGCTTTTCTTCCTAATTGGAACTCGTAAAGCATGCAGTGCCGAATATGCTCTTCATCTGCCATCTTCTTAGCCCTAGTTTTGCAACAAAAACCAAACCAAACAAACTTTTTCAAGCAAAACTTGTTAATTGCACTTCACACGTTCCGTAGATACCACGTGTTTGAAGGTTATGTCAATACAAGTCAACGCCAAGCAAGATTTTAAACGAATGTTTAAAAACGACATTAATTATTACTAGACCCTAAAACACACCAACTGACACGCTACTCCCACCCCCACCCCCATCCCCATGACCACGAGTTGAGATTGCAGGGAGTGGCTCTTGCGCTTGGCTATAACCAGGTGGATGGTACACTTCCCAAGATTGATTCAGGTGTGTGTTTGCTTTGGTCTGTGCCAACTGAACTTGTTATTGTTACACGAAATATTTTATAAATCAATGAAATATGATTTAAAAACAAGCTGCTGTTTCTATAAAGCTGAATGTTTTGGAATTTAACTTGATAAAAAGCAAACTGCTGAAATAAAGCTGCTGCTGAATTAGAAGTGGGAATGGCACCATGAAAATCTATAAGATTCTGCAAACAGATTGCTCTGTGTCAGAATCTTTAGACATTCAAACTAGAAAGTGTTATGGATGTAATTTATCCAGAGAAGACAATTAGGAATCAAGGAACCAAAAACAAAGAGAAGCCTATGGTCCTACATAAAAAAAACAAAAAACAAAAACCGACCAGTCCATGTAAAATTTCACGTGAAGCTAAAACATTTAAAGCATAGATGGTACCTTTATCACTTTTGTGATTCCCTATGTTAACTTGAACAACTCTTTTGATTAGCTGACAAAATATTCCTTCCCCATTCCCAGATGTGACGGCTTCTATTTCAGTTTAGCCCAATATTGTCACCATCCCTGCCTGGAACCTCCTTCTCCCGTTGTCACCTGACAACTAAGACTATTCACCATTCAATTTCAGCTCAAAAGTTCTATTTGTAAAGCCGTCCCTGCCTTCCGCAGACAAGAGTGAGACCCTTCCTTCAGGACCTGCTACACTTGCCACAAATTGCCCCGGCAGCAAGTGGCCCTTGTTCTGTGATTGCCTGGGCTTTGCTTCCCCAGGAGACTGCAGGGCCTGTCAGTTCATTCTTGTCCCTATGTGGCTAATACAGTGCCTGGTCCACAGCAGGCATCTGAGAGACATTGGACAAATGCAGAATCAGAAGGTAGCAACTGCTTTAAAAAGCAACAGTTTCTTTGTAGTTAAAAACCAAACTTCTTGATTGCTTAGCTTACATCTGAATTTACAGCCAAACCTACATAAACTGTACTAGATTGGAGTATGAAATCTTAATAACGCCAATCAACTAAAACATTGATTTAAGTTCAACTAAATGAAATTATCATTTTTATTGGTCAAAACTGGTCAATTACTGGCAATTTCTTATGGTCCAACCTAATTCATGACTGACAGCAACCTTTTAAATTTTCTCTGCTGCCTAAACACAACTAAGGTTTGTTAATAAAAAATCAAGACAACAATCATCCAGGTACCTGAATAGCAGCACTTATAAATCGAGATAATTTGAGGTCCAGTTTTAAAGATATACTCATCTTTAAAAAAAAAAAATAGTAACAATAACAACCCATCTTAAATAAAAAAAGCAAGTTCTTAAGTCAATAAGTTGCTTTCCCAGCTGCAAAAACTGTAATTCCACTGTAGAAAGAACACTCACTACCTGTTAGAACATCTATTTTATAAGTATTAATATCTAATTATGTTATTAATATCTGTAAGACTGTAGAACACCTAGAGCTAAGGGATTTCCAATGTGTGTACTTTATATTGCATTTCTGACTACATCATGGTTCTCAATCCTGTGTAACATACAGACTGGGGTCCTAAATTGGGAATTGACATATATCTAAAACATGGTAATTTTCAAAGCCCCATACATAATCCTGATACAGCCAAGATTCAGAAAAAGCAATATATATTTTTATGGAAGAAATCCAAATAAGCAAAAATACCTGACAATTAAGCTTACCCTTTCCAAGAGACTCATTTCTTGAAATTCTGGACTAGTGTTGGACAGACGCTGCAAAGTATGGGTCAAGTCGTATGTGGTTGAAAAGTAAAACCCATCCACACTCAAGACATGGTTTATCATTGCTAGGAAGGTTTTATTATCTTGTAACTGTGAACAAAGGAGATAAAAAAAAATCTATTTCATACTTGAAAGGAATCTGTCAGCATGAAACATGAAGAATGAAAATAAAGACCTGTTAGTCTGGCCCTCTTAAACATCACTGGACAAGGACTGGGTTGGGGGAAGAGAGAGGGATGAATGCTCACCATTTCCCCAGGATCTAGGACAGTTCCTGACTCACAGAGGATACTCAATAACTAGTATAATGTATGACTATATTAATTGATGAAGCAGAACTCCATCCCTTTGATGTCTTTCACATTTTTTACACTATAGGCAGAAGGGTTATTTTAATGAAACATCACCAACTCAGATTATGACCTACTGTGTCACAGGTACTTTACATAGATTTTCTTTTACCTTCAAAAAACAACCCTGCTAGATTAGAATTATCCTCATTTGTCAAATGAAAAACATAAATTCACGAAGGGCCCAGTAACCCAGTAAATAACAAGAGAATAGTAACATCCCCATTCTTAAGAAAATTTACTGGTTGGGGTAGAATTATTTTCCTTTTTATGTTAAAAAGAAAAGTGCTGTAAAAGTAATATCTTTATTTTCTGATGATCATTTTAGCTGGCTTTCCCAATGAATACCAAGATTGACATTTATTTTAATCTTTGTTTTAAAAAATAACTGTTGTTCTGGCCAGGGCACATACAAGAATCAATCAATGAATGCATAAATAAGTGGAACAGCAAATGGATGTTTCTCTCTTTCTCTAAAAACCAATCAATAAATAAAGATTTTAAAAATAACTGTTGATGTTTGGTAATTATGAGACATAAGCACTTCATTAATATTAAGAAGTTCACCTTCACTGAGACCTCTGGCTGTGTATCTAGAGTCTCTGGAACAGCGACAGTATCAGCGTTCGCACAGTCAGCTATTTCTTCCACACCCCATTTATGTTCAATTTGAATTTCACTCCTAGAGTTGTCACTTTTTGTCTGCACTTTCATCTTTAGTGGGATAATCTTTAGTTAGTATACCAGGATAACTGAAATATAAACCACGTGGTCGGAGGACTGATATTAACTAACCATGCTAACTGAAATCCGTGCATACAGGAATCATGCAAAAAGAGGACTGTTTGAATACATATAATAGTACACACATATTTATAGTCACATGTGGAAAAAGTGAAGAAAACTTTTTCTATGGGAAAAGAGGGAACGCATTAGGACGAGTAGAATTTCAAAGATATCTAACATTTTATTTCTTTAAAAAAATATATGAAGTTAAACTCGGGTGTTGAGAACATGCATTTTCTGTTTTCTCTCCATATGAAATTTTACAAGTTAAGAATTGAGTCAGTTTAAAGATACAAACCAAGATAAATTAAATATATGAAGAATTTTTTAATACATTTTATGGCTAGATGTAAAGGTATGTAAAGCAACCTTGCTTTATGGTTAAATAATTAGGCTTAAAAAAATCCAGCAAATGTTCTTTGTGTTCCACCTCCCTCTCCACTCCCATGGTACTACTTTGAGTTTTGCAATTAGTAAGTGCTTCCATTTCTTACCTGAATATCAGTTAAGTGCAACATGGTCTTCTTATAAGAAAGAATATCAAAATCTGTTGCTTTCCAGATTACATGATTAAAAAATTCACCTATTTTTATCTTTTTGGTAATGACAATTAGATAATTTCCTGCAAAAAAAATAAAAAATAAAAAATAAAGCAAAACCAAACTCAGATAAATATAAATAAAGCAACTCTAATGCCAAAAGTAGTAAGTGGTCCTTGTTGTTTAAATTCCAAAGGCTAGCGAATGAGACTGTATTGTACTATACAGAGAAAAGGCCCATAATTTTTTAAGCAATTTTATGATTTATAAATAGTAAGATCAGCATATTATTTAGAAAAATTCCTATTGAAAGTTCAAATTATTTTTCTCAGAAAGACAAACACAAAAGCTTTTGGTTTAGCAGATCAGAGTAGAGACAGAGACACTCTTTCCTCCCTCCCTCCCACCCTCCCTCCTTCACTCCCTCCATCTCCTGTCATCCCCAAGACAGACAGGCTTCTGCTAATGCATTTCCCAGTGTTTAGCCTAAATCAACATAGTTATGAGATCTGGCCACTGTAGGCAATGATCCATCTACACCACTCCTGTCCTTCCTGTCGGTCATTCTATGATGGTAGAGAAAAGTGCCGGGGCAGTAGTATAACTGGTTAATGCAATATTACAGATAGTCCCCAATTTGATAGTTTGACATAGGATTTATCTCCTTTACGATAGTGCTAAAGCGATACACATTTAGTAGCAACCACACCTCAATTTTTGAATTTGGATCTTTTCCGGGCTAGCAATATTCGGCAGGAGGCCCTCCTATGATGCTGGGCGCTGGCCGAAGGCCACAGCTCCCCGTCAGGCACATGATCATATGGGTAAACTGATGTGCTCATGTATCAGAGATGCTGCCCAGCTGTCGCCAATGTGAGTGCTCTGACACGTTTAAGGTAGGCCAGGCTAAGCTATGAAGTTCGGTGCATTACATGCATTTCTGACTTAGGATATTTCCAACCTATATATGATGTGTCTATTGGGATATAAGCCCATCGTAAGTCTGGAGCATCAGTACAAAGATGAGCAATCAGGCATCAAGGAGCCGGCACAGCACCAGGCACAATGCACCAACCCTGACCCTGGCCACCGCATCCCCCACAAATAAAACAGGGTAAGCCTTTCCCACTACTTAATTCTTAAGCTCTGTTCAAGGCTCTGTCCACAAGGTGCCCTCCCTGGGGCACATCTCTCTCCTACACCTTGTCACACTGTACTGCAGTAATTTACTACCGACATGCCTCTCACTAGACTGCAAAGTGAGCACAAAAGGGATGTACATCTTTTTCTTTTCTTTTTTAAGTATTGCATATTTTCTTTTTTTTAATAAAAATTATCTTTATTGATTTCAGAGGAAGGGAGAGGGAGAGAGAAACATCAATGATGAGGGAGAATCATTGATCGGCTGCCTCCTGCAGGCCCCATACTGGGAATTAAGCCTGCAACCCAGGCATGTGCCTTAGACCGGAATTGAACCCAGGATCCTTCAGTCCACAGGCTGACGTTCTATCCACTGAGTCCAACTGTCTAGGGCAGGACATATATCTTTTATAATTTAGCACAATACCTGAAACAACATGAATATTTTAAAAGTTCAATTAAATGAAATTTAGACTAATAAAACCACTTTCTAATTACTCAGAATCAGGTAACATTCTCTAACATGCACAACGTCATATTCAACTCAGTCCAGAGTTGAAAGTAGAATATTCTGATCCACCCATGCATTAAATTATTTAAACCCTCTTAGGATTTATGAAACATTCTTTTTTAATAGGACCTCAGGCTCATAAATTTAGCCATTTGGGGTATATTACTTTTAGAAAGTAATGACAAATACTTAAATCCATAGATTATTGCCTAAAGCATGATATGAAGTGTTCCTTCATCTTATACTCCAAGTGTCAATTTAATTACCTTATTTATCCATCTTAGCTTATTTCTTATTTCTTCCTTACCTGCCACCAGATGGATTGTGCCCAGGATACCAAATATTGTTCTTGTGACAGCTGAAGGAGGAATATCTTTCTTGACTTTAAAAGAAAAGAAGAAAGAAAAAAAAAATCAAAGAACACACTCACCAAAAGCATGGGAAATTTAGTTTGATTTCAATCATTACTTCTACTAAGTAAACGTGATTTGTTGTTAGAAAGCAATACTCCTTCATTAGACCTCCATTTGGGCAGAATTTGAAATAAAGATGTCCACATTACTAAGGTCTCTACCTATCCCAAACACGGTATCAAATGTAACATGATTCAGCATTCCTATAGGTAAATTGTGGGTTATTTCTAATGTCAATTTTCAACTAAGTTTATTCAACCTCTTGCCAGAAGGTCTATATCCCTTTAAGTGATTTAAAAAGTAAGTGGGAGGAGTGCTGAGACATGATTTTAATCTCAACATGCAACTAATGGAATGCAACAAAGACCTGCCTCGCTATGCCTAAGAATGTGGGAAGTGCAGGCGAAGATTCAAGGGAGACAGAGGAAGGAAAAGCCTCCACCGGTGTCTAATAGTAACCTGTCCAGATAGGGAGGCATCACCATGAACTGTGACTTTATCAATGCCCTTATTAATAAATTAATCTATTAATCTTGGACTATAGGGTTCATTTCATTACTGTTAAACTTTCAGCCATGTTTACATAACATATTTTGTAGGACTGCAGTCTCGGGAATAATGCCCCATTAAAGAAGCTTATTTTACTTCACCACATCACCCCTAGTCCCTCTCCCAGGAAGTCAGAACGCACAGGAGAATAAAAGCTCTGAGAAGGCCTAATGCCGGGGTCAGCAAACTGCAGCTCGCAAGCCACATGCGGCTCTTTGGCCCCTTGAGTGTGGCTCTTCCACAAAATACCACAGCCTGGGTGAATCTATTTTGAAGAAGTGGCGTTAGAAGAAGTTTAAGTTTAAAAAATTTAGCTCTCAAATGAAATTTCAATCATACTGTTGATATTTGGCTCTGTTGACTAATGAGTTTGCCAACCACTGGCCTAAGGTAAAACAAAACTGTGCCACTGTGTAATTCATGGTTTTCCAAACTCATGTGGCTATAAATCTTTCTTTCAGTCACAGTCCAATTATCACTGAAACACTTGTAAATCCAAGTTATTTTTTCTAAAGGCAGTCCTATCATTCTGAAGAAAGTAATTCTCAATAAGGTCTAAAATTCACTTGCTTTATCTAGAAATTCAATTTACTTAGCAATGTTGTCCCACAATTAACAACATGAAAAATAGAAATATGAGTGCAATGAAAAGCACAAAGAAAATCCTGAGTATACTGAGGTCATCTAATGAACTTGAACAGATAGAGCTGTAAGTTATATTAACTGGAGTGGAATAGCAATAAAACTATGATAATTTATAATAGGTTAGTTTTTCATGGAAGAAAGAAAATCAATCTTTCCGTGGCAATGGTCTGCATTTCCAACTGGCAGAGATACTGAGCAATCACCCTCATCATCGCTGGCTTTAGGTCAAAGTATCTCCTCAAGTATCTACTGATGAGGAAGTGTGTGGTATCATCTTTACATCCAAACTATTCGTGACCCACTCAAATGTGTCTGCAATCTCTACCCACAAATTAAATGTCAATGAAAGGTAAAAGACAATTGAAAATACATCTATACTAAATATTTTTTATAAAACACTAGGTTGTATCAACAGGGGATATAGAAGTTCAGGAGCAGGACACTGACTAGTTAAAACCAATCAACTATATTGAGAGAGCATCCACCAAAAAATGTCAAATCAAACTGAAACAGAGATCGAATTCCATTTGATCTAATAAAAACTCTATTTATGGTCCTTACCAGACTAATCACATAACCAAGGAAATGGAAATGTAGAGTCATGCCTTTCTTGCACTTTACTGTTCTATGCAATATTTTCATATTTCACTTTATCTATTTAAAGGATAGTTACTGTGTCTTCAATGCCTATTCCATGGTCACTCAAATGCTGTACTTAAGAAAAAATATAGATTCGGTCTAGAGATGAATTTTAAACAAATGAAATTCTAAATGTGATAATGGTACATTAATTTGTCACCAAAATTATTTCACAGTAATTTAGTCAGAAATCAGTGTTCTACACAACTGGGGGTGCAGTAGGGGTATAAACTGGTAATCAAAACCAAAATATAACTGGATAAATGGATAAGATAAAGCTTAGAAATATCATTTGTCTAAAACAAAAGTTATAGTCAGTGATGTTTATATTATTTTTCATTCATTAAATTACCCTTACAGTCATGAATGTTTTTTTAAAAGCTGCTATAAAAATTCCACACAATTAATGCTAAAACAATCTCATCACATTCAAAATACCTTAAATCTTACAGCTAGAAGGAACTTGGACATTAACAAAACCAATCCTGAAAGAGTATAGATAAAGGAATAATTATGTTTTTAAGTCCTTACAGATTGCAAAATTTTCAAAATCATTTCTCCTTTTTGGAAAAAAGAGAAAGCATAAAATGCATAGAAATCAAATGAGGTAGCAAGAATTAAAACTTCATTAAGACACGCAGAGATCCACACAATGGCACACTCTGATTAGTATAATTATTGCAGCTTATGGATGAAATCTTTCTGCCACTTGTAAACCTGGCTGTACAATACCTGAGAGGGTAACCTCTGTGGACACACGGTCGATGATAAGCACATCATCCACTCCATCATCACAAGCTTCCACGTAAAATTTTTCAGTTGTGATATGCCTACGAGAAATTTAAAACCATAAATATCTAAACCAAATGAAATACACTCTTAAAGAACTACTTCTTATAACAATTTTACATCATTGTCCCAGTTTCCGAATTGATGAAGCTGTTACACAATCCTTATGAATTCCCTTGTACATTTAATTTTGACAAGATTTTAATTTGCTGTAAAACCACCAATTTGACTCACACAAGAAAATCATAATAAATGCTAATTTGCTATCTTCAACAAGGTGCAGAAGGTAACATAGTAGTTAGCAGCCCAATCCATAGAACTAGATTGCCTGTGCTGTGCGAACTTGAGCAAGTTATTCATCCTGTCTGTTCTTCAGTTCTGAAACCCATCAAATAAGGTTCTAATCCTGACGTTGCTGTCCAAGTTCCCAGTGCCTCCCCATCCCAGGCCCTGTTCTAGGTACTGTATGAAGTCCTGGATCACAGAGCTTACACTGTAATAGGAAAGACAACCAGTGTAGTAGGAAGTAACCCCGTGGTTTCAGGCAGTGGTAAATGCTGTTAGGAAAATGAAGGTCTGTAGAAGACTCTGGGTGTGCGAGTGCTCAATCTTGGGGATTAAATGAAACAACGTGTTAAAAGCTCCTGGCACAACTGTGATCAAGGAGAAGTGGAGGGGGAACAAGAAAAGGAAGCACTGAAACATTCAACAGCAACACTATTGAACTATTCAATAGCAAGGTCTTCAAAATTATGAAGGATAATTTCTAAGCGAGAATTCTATACATAGTCATACTATCAAACAAGTGTGACAAGAGAATAAAAACATTTCCAGGTGTGCCATATCTTAAAAGTCACTTCTTGCTCTCTTTGTTAGAAAGAAGGAAAAGTTACTGTTTCCCTGAAAATAAGACAGTGTCTTATATTAATTTTTGCTCCCAAAGATGCGCTAGGTCTTATTTTCAAGGGATATCTTATTTTTCCATGAAGAAGAATATGGTACAAATTTATTGTTAAATGAAAATAAAGTAAATTTATTACCTATATACGGTACAGTAGTTGTCAACACAAACCAGACAAACTGTGAATCCTACAGTATCAAGAATTTACTCATTTATTCAATGACAATCATGTCACCATCTTCTGGAACATCATCATAATTCAATTCCTGAATTTCCTGGTGAATTTCTTATGACTCCATTTCTTTCAGAATCAGTGGACCAAATCTCTCGTGTTTAGCCTAGGGGGACCTTATTTTCGGGGGGAGGCCTTATATTTCACTCAGAAGGAAACCTGTAAGTAGGTCTTATTTTCGGAGTATGTCTTATTTTCGGGGAAACACGGTAGTTTCACAAAAACAGAGTAAATCAAGAGTTAGACTTGGAATCCCACACAGGAGACGTGAAAAATGATGGGGCAGAGAGGTTACAGGACAACTATGCGGCCGGAAGGACAGCCCATCCAGATTACAGCAAGGGGCAGAGGCTCCAGAGTAAGCCTCAGAGAAGAAAATTGAGTTTCCTGATGTGTGAAAGGAGTTTTACTGCTGAAACGGAAGATTAATTAGTGGGGATGACACTGAAAGTTAATAAAAGGTTAATAAAAAGAAAACAGCCACTTTTCAACCCCAGAAAAAACAACACATTTTTATAAGACTATGTAATTATACTATTCTCCTGACTTCATTTGAATCACATCTACATAACCACATGACCACTGAATATAACTACACCGAGAGGAGAGGGAAAGAATGTGGTATAAAAGAATGTGGTATAATTCTCATCTTCTAAAGCAGGAAGCCATCAGAGACTAAAAGTGAAAAAACCAGGACACAGCAGCACAGACATGTTCTGGAGTGAAATATCAGAAGCAATCGCTTGGAGTTGAAGTGGATGTGTCTGGGGCAGAGGGGCTGGGAGAGCAGAAGTGCGGTAGGGAGGTCTCTTTCATTATAAGCTTTGTGAACTGTTTACTTTTAAACCATATGCATGTATGAGATTAAAATAAAGAGTACTTGTGGATCAAGGCAGAGAGTTCTAGTCCACGGGCTCTGACTGCTGCTGGATGTCACCTTCTGGGAGATCCGGCGGGAATCTAAGTGGCTGGTGCTGCCATCAGGTTGGTCTGATAATGGTATTGAAAATGGCTTAAGAATTTGATAAGAACAGTGACTGCCAGCTAAGAAGAGTACTGACAAGCAATGACTCAGAATCCCACTAGTCAGAATAGCAGCAGCATCCCAACTCATAGTCACCTGCGTGTCCCTTTGCTGACGTCCTCTTCTTTCCCTCCTTCCACTTCCCACCATTCTTTAATTGACCTTAATAGATTTTATTCTCTATGTTTTACGCTTCCCAGGTTTCATTTCAAAAGCTACCGGAAACTAACTGTCCGGCACTTACTGAGTCAGAAAGCCTTAAGCAAACACCCAGAGTTTGTGGGTGAGTATGGTTTTACTATTTTTGTCTTTAATCTTCACCAAGCAGGCTACCAAGGACTTTAAGCTCATCCATTCCCCTCAGTCTTTTTCACACAAAATGATAGAAGTTCCAACCAATTTTCTTAGAGACTATAACAAACAACTACATTAAAGTGTTTTGTTTTTTTCTTTTAAACCTCACCAGAAGACATGTCTATTGATTCTAGAGAGACGAAGGGTGAGGAGAGAGGAAGGGGCGGGGGGGGGGGGGGGGGGGGTAGGAGCATTGATCTGAGAGGGAAACATTGAAGTGAGAAACCTCGTTTGCTTCTCCTAAGTGCCACAACCTAGGTATGTGCCCTGACCGGGAATCAAACCCGGGATCTCTTGGTGTACGGGATAAAGCTCCAACCAACAGAGACACACTGGCCAGGGCTAAGTTGGTTTTCATATGTGGCCTTTAATTGATGTTTTCTTTGGCTCAGTGGCAGAACAGACAGAATTTTAAAAACTGTTTTCCTTACTCCTAGCTAAGAAAAGATCTTGACAGGTCAGAATTTTAACTGGATTTGATGTTATAAAGTAACTAATAAAGAGGAGGAAAAGGGGGTGGTTTGTTTCTCTGATTTGAAAGTCTACAATGTGTTACAGAGCCAAGTTTGCCAGTTTTTCAAAATTAACCAGTCAACAGGCCATACTGAGTTTTTGATGTAATAAATACATGGAAACCAAGACAAAAGACTCAATTATAACCAAAAATCTAGGAGAAAATCCTCTCCCTACTACAAAAAGAAAGGTCCTCAATTGCTGTGATGTCTCACATTGCTTATTTTATGAAATAAATTTTAGAAGTTAAGACAAGGGGAACCCTTTCAAGAACATGATTTGCTCTTTAACTATGCTGTGATAAAAAAAAAAAAAAATCTCTAAAGTTCAAAGTGATACTGTACACTGAAAAGAACTCTGGTCCTATATAAACCTCTGGTGAGGTTACCAGAATCCAATGGGTATTTTACTCTCACTGAACAAGAATACTACCTTGTTTCCTTCAAGACAGGGGATTCAACATCAACCCAGAGTTCTAGTGTCCGTTAAGATGACAAATATTTTGGGAGATAGCTAAAAATAACATAATCTTTAAATAACAATTACTTCCTATTATCAACTTTCATTTGGCTGATTATTTTCCTTTTATGGATTACTGCCCAAATATGGGGGGAGGGGGGAAATAAATCACAAGCAACTAAAAATTAAATTCAGGGCAGGCTGAAGGGGGTTAATGGGGGGGAGGGGAACATATGTAATACGACAATAAAGAACTCTTATAAAATTAGAAAATAAAAATTAAATTTAACAGGGCAATTCTATTATATTTAATATAAGCGCATTTAACCTTACAGTCACCTGGGGTTCAATAACTTTTTAAAAAATATTTTATTGATTTCAGAGAGGAAGGAAGAGGGACAGAGAGATAGAAACATCAATGATGAGAATCACTGACCGCTGACTGCCTGCCTCCTGGATCGAGCCCAAGCCCAGGCATGTCCCTTGACTGGAATCGAACTTGGGACCTTTCGCAGGCCGACGTCGACTCTACCCATTGAGCCAAACCAGCTAGGATGGGATTCAATAGCTTTTAAGAGTGCTTTTAAAAAATTACCCTTGTTAAATTTTAAGAAGGGCAATATATTGTACTTAATTATATGTCATTTTTATTTTAATCAGATGTCATTTTTATTTTCTTTCAGTGTTGGCAATATGATTTTCTAGTATCCGAAAACATACTTTCTCCCCATGTAACATTTATATATTTCAGGAAACAACTGACCTTTTAAAAATCCTGTCAAACTACTATGAGTAAAATTAACCTACTTAAAAAATATGACTATTTGCTGACCTCCCACCCATTAGAATGGCTATTATCAAAAGCAAAACAAAACAGAATAACACATGCTGATGAGGCTGTGGAGGATCTGAGGCTGTGGAGGATCTGAGTCCTATGCATTGTGGTTGGGAATATAAAATGATGCAGCTGCTCTATGAAAGCAGTAAGAAGGTGGTTCCTCAAATGATTCCCGTGAGCCTACTGCACCCATACCCAGACGGTGCTCCCTCCCACCCCCTCCCTCCTCCCTTTGGGTCCCAGCAGTGTCTCTCTGGTTGAGTGACTCTGTGGACCCTCTCCTATAAGCCCAGGTTCATCCCACACCACCCAGAAGCCCAACCTAATTCCCAAATCCAAGCTGATATTTCTAGGAAGCTGGTTCATTTTAATTCCATCTTTTTCCTCAAATCTTTGAGATCCTATTTACTTCCTACTCTGTCCATCCTAAAACCTCTTCTCTCAAAACCAGTCTCCTTCATATCGATAAGACCAGATCTAAATGCCACCGAACATGAAGCTTTAACCCACAGCAAAGTCTCGCAGAGCTCCAGGCCCTCCAGAGTGCTCTTCCATCAGCTCTGCCCAGCCCCCACATACCTGCTCGAGTGCATACGAACTACCAAGACAGCTGGCTGGACCTGCAGGCTGCCAGGCCTCAGCAGGCCTAAACGGGGCTTGGGAATACACATCTAAAACAAGCCAGCAGGTCTTCTAATGCAGCCTAGCACCAACCTAGACTCTTTAGCCTGAACCTCCACCCTACCAAGGCCTTGGAAACAAACTTCAGATCACTTGTGCCTGTATTTATGAGCATCATTTTAGCTTCCCTCCATCCTTCCTCGCAGAGAGATGTGGATAATCTGAATGTTCATTGTACTAGATAGACCGCCTATGTCACAGTGTAGCTTAGTTTACATCTGTTCTCAGGGTAGCTAGCATGTATCTGCCTGACTGACCTCAGGCTATGACAATCTTTAAGAAAGGGAACTTCCTCAGGGAGGAAACAATGTTTCTTCAGAGGTCAGCCTGCCTGATTCACTTTCTAAAACATTTCTTGCCTTACAGGTACTTCAGTTGACCTTCTAAAAGAATGCTTTAAAATGCTTTGAATGTTTGCAAGAATGGACTTGTAATTATTTTGTAATTTCAAATTTTTATCACTGACATTAATCCATAAATACACAAATCGCTTAAAAGGAAAAAGGAGTAGCCGAAACCGGTTTGGCTCAGTGGATAGAGCGTCGGTCTGCGGACTGAAAGGTCCCAGGTTCAATTCCGGACAAGGGCATGTACCTTGGTTGCGGGCACATCCCCAGTAGGAGGTGTGCAAGAGGCAGCTGATCGATGATTCTCTCTCATCGATGTTTCTAACTCTCTATCCCTCTCTCTTCCTCTCTGTAAAAAATCAATAAAATATATTTTTTAAAAAGGAGTAATAAAGCATTAAGAATTTCCTGGGTGCTTAATAAGTATGAATTTTAAATTCTGAACAAATCAATATTCTGTTTCCCATATTAAAAAATCCGTATGGACATAACTATTTTCAATTATAAATGACTCATTTCCATACCAGACAGGTCTGTAGACTAAGATAAGAGCAATCTGATAAGAGGGGCAAAAGGTCCCTTGAATAATGCAGTGTAATGGAAAGATCACTAGACTCTGGGCCTGCTGTTCCTAGACCAGTTCGGCAGTGGCTGGGCTGTGACCTGACTGTGGGGCCAGGGCCACTATTTCCCTGTCTTTAGCCACGATGCCCTCACAGAACCATTGGAAATACATTAATACACATGAAATGACTTAAGTTGCTACTTCAAAAGACTACATTCCAAATTACTCCAGGCTATTCAACTTTTGCAGTGCTGGTAGGTGTTCTACACTAGAAAGTTCCTTTCCTCGGGTGATTCACAGGGGATCTGCTCTACACAGGGTTTATGCTAGGTACTCAGGAGGAGGAGAGAGAAATCAAGGTTAAGAGGTTCCACATATTTGCAACCTAGTTGGAGAAACAAGGTATTTATAGTGATTTCATCATTTCTAGGTGGCAAAGTGAGTGGTGCACACAATGATCACTGTAGCTCGGTCCTCTTGTCCATGAGCCAGTAAATACACTGTTAGTCAATCCTGAGACAGAATGTGCAAACCATATAGATGTTTTCAGTGTCTCATCCTTGTGATAGTTGACTGGTCGGGCAGCTCAGTGAAGGGAATGACGTGGAAAAAGGCTTCTCAGAGAAAGTGAGCGTCTGTTAAGTACCTGGGTATTTCATCCTTAGAATCATCCCATGAAATAGTAATGTTCTCGTTTTGTGGATGAGAACCCATTTTAGAAAAAGTCACATGGCCAGGACACAAAGCAAGTAACAAGGTCAGGATCTGAATCTAAGTCTGTTCTGACTAAAAAAGTCTGATATCTTTCAACTCTATCATGGATATGCTCAGTATGAAAGAGGGGAGAGGAGAAGAAGGCATTCTGGGTACAAGGATCAAAATAAGCCCAAGCTTGAAGCTAAAAAAAAAAAAAAAATTCCAAGTCTAGTGGGGGTGTGAGGGGAGAAGGCACTGGGCAGTTTTGGGAAATAAAATTAGAGCACAGATTGTGAAGAGGCTAAAAGTAAAGATGGTTTGGAAATGGGGACTTAATCCTAAAGATCCATAAAATGAAAATGGAGACTGGAAGCAAGGGAGTAGAGGACAAAACCAGAGCTCTTAGAAAGGTGAACTTCATAGCAGGATACAGATGGACTCTGATACAGAACAAATTATTATGTAGAATTCCAAGTACCTCAATATTTAAATAAACCCAGCAGCAACACTTTTGTAATAAAATATTATCAAACTATTTCTTGTATGCATCTTTCTTAAAACACATCTCAAGCACTGGCTTGTGTGGTTCAGTTGTAGGGTGTCATCCATGCACCAAAAGGTCACTGGTTGGGCACACGTTTCTCTCTCGCCCTCTCCCTCCCCTCTCTCTAAAATCAATTAAAACCTATTTATAAAAAATCTTGAAACACGTTTGTAAAAACAGCTATTGTGTCCTACCAATTCTAATATAGGTTGGAAACTACTTCCACCTCCAAATGCATCTAAGAAAGAACATTCCTTAGATCAGGCCACATTTAAAAACCTTGGCCAGCATGCCCACAGCAGAAAGAGCCAAAAAGGAATTAAGAGGGGAGATTTCAACTCACAAACTCCTTCAAGAAAAACAAAGTTGCAAAAAGGTGGTATCTTTACATTTACAGAAACACTCAAAACTTTTTGTCAGGGAAACAAGTTAAAGACTGACAAATTAGAGAATGCCTTTCACATAACCCCCGATTTCTTTTCCCACATTTATAATTTCCACTTCCCACCCAAAATCAATACAAAAGCATCGGTCTCATCACTTGAGGGCCCAATTTCCTTTCTCTTATGGATGGAGAGCTTTTTTTTTTTTTTTTAGGTCTAGACTGGTGCACTTAGTGCCTCCTTGGCAGCTCAAGTTCCCCATCCCATTCAATCTTGACCACAGGAAAATTCAGCTGCCTTCCGTAACCCAACTCTGAGCGCATCTAGCCTAGGTTCCGTGTGGCTTAACTCGCACCTGAGACGTGGCGCAGGATCATATTAAGCCCTTTAGTAACTATCAGATGGACAGCCATAACCTAATTAGCCAGCAGAGCACATGTGACACAGGCCGAGCCGGCACCCTGGGTCAAAGACACAGCTGGATTCATCCACCAACAAGGTGATCATCACCTTAAAGGGGGTGTGGGGGAGGATAAGGAAACTTGGCCAGGAAAATGTGCAGGGAAGTGTGCAGCTGCGGTTTTCAAAGAGAATTACAGCAGTAGAGAGAAGAGGCAAAAGGAATGGGCTGAGGGAAGAGTCATCCTCTTTTCTACAAGATACCTGATGCTGAAATGACCTCCCTCTCAATTTTGCATCCCTAACTTTAAGTCTGAACCTTCCAGAAAGTTCAGTGAGCTTGAGGTGCTGGGGGAGCATAGAAATGTACCCAACCCACATTTTGATGTCTGCCTACCCCTGCAAAGGAAATGAGATACCTATGCTTAAGTACCAAGATATGTTAATGTACGGAGGGATGGGTAAGTTCCTCAAAGATTACATCTTGCTTCTACTGCCAAAGACCTTCTCAGACTACAGCCCCTGGATGTCCAGCCTGGGGCTGAAGCATTACACGCCAAGTGAAGTAGAACGAAGTTAATTCGCAGACGAGAAAAGCGTAGGGGCCAGCCAGTAACGCTAAGGGAAAACACATGTTTTTATTTTCTCCCGGGACATGCCAAAATAACCTTACAAAGACCTAATTTATAACCCCAACAACCAAGAGCCTAGTCTAAAAAGCCTCAAGGACGTGGCTTGACGGAAAAGTCGGCCTGCAGCGCCAAAATTCCCCGGATCAGCCTCCGCCTGTCAACGTGGACTTCAGACCCTGCTTTACGCTGGAGTTGTATAATATGCAAAGCCAAGTAAATCCTTCAGGACCGCAGGACTACTGACTGCACTTTACTTTTACCCACCCCAGCCTCCACCCCCGCCTCCTAAACACTGGCCAGGGAGGCTTCGATGCCCAAAGGTTTGTCCATTTGCATGTGGACTCCAACAAGCGGCTATGGGTCCATTAAATAAGAAGAAAAAACAAAAAAACTTTCTCTGCTGAGTAATAAGGACACAATTAGCCAACATCTCTCAAAAAAAAAAAAAAAAAAAAGTAAAGAAAACACACACACACACACACACACACACACACACACACACACACACACACACAGTGAGGACCCGGCCTGCAGCTGCGCGCTCCGGCCGCGGGCGCAGAGGCCGCGCGGGACGGAGAAAAGCGGGCGTGGCTGCCGCCCCCGGGCCTGTGCGGACTCGGCCGGGGCGTTGGGGCGGCCTCGCCGGGAGACGAAGGCCGAGCCGGCCAGCCGCCCAGGGACCCAGGCGCCTTCCCCGGGGCCAGCGGCCCGCACCTGCCGCCCGCCCGCCGCCGCCCCTTTCGGTTCACAGCCTCCCGCCCGCGGACTCACAGCTTCAGCCGCTCATAAGTGGTCGCCGCCATCCCGCAACACCACCTCCTTCCTCCTCTTTCCGCCCGCCCCGCCCCGCGTCGCCACCTCGGCTACGGCGCTACCGGTCACCCTGGCGCGGCGGCTGCAGCGCCCTGGTCCCACCCCTTCCCCTCGCCCCGCCGGGCCCGCGAGCGGACGGGAGGCGGCGGCGGACAAACTTAGGGCGCCCACTAGCGCACGCAGGAGACGCGGCGCACGTAGAGGGCTGGAGCGCGGTGACGTGGCCGCTGCGGATTGGCGGAGCGGGTTCGCAGGGGAAAGGCGGAGCCTGAGGAGCCCCAGGCTGGCTCTGCGGCAGCGCGGCAGCGCCAGTGCCGGCGAGCCTGTTGAAACTGCGTAAGCGGTGATCTACACGACAGCGAGGAAGTTACTCGTACCGGGCCAGTGGCGCAATGGATAACGCGTCTGACTACGGATCAGAAGATTCTAGGTTCGACTCCTGGCTGGCTCGAGGCGTACACTTTTGTCCCATCTGGGTTTAGATGTTCCAGGCCCTTCTTGAAAAGGACTTGTGATTCAAGGGTAAAGGCTAATTATCTGCAGTTTTCAGGTTATTTTGCCCTAAATATCATCTTTTCAGCCGTATTTGGAACCCGGGGCTAAAGCATTAATTATGGCTAAAGTACCAGATGGTTTGTACATGGCAAAGCTCCCCATGAATGATCCACTTGTAGAGTCGGTAACAATGGGGCACATTTAGGAAGACGCAGCTGGAAAGGTAGCAGTTTGGAGTGCGGTGGGCAGGGGAGGGGGAGCGTGCGATGGCCGGAGGGTAGCCACCGGATGACGCACAGGCGCACCGAGGGCTGCAGTCCTGGCCTTTCCCCCGCGGAAGAGAAGCCGGGCGGTGGCGTGCGGAGCGGTGCCCGGTCAGGTTTCAGGGATGGAGGGGGTGGGCTCCAGCTCTGACCCGCTTTGGGGCAGGATCTGCTGCAGTGCGGCTGCGCGCCTCCGAGCGGCTCCGCGGTGCAAGGAGTCTGCAACCCTGTCCTTGGAGATCTCCGAGGTAACCTGGCCCCCAGTGCCATCGGGAAACCTTAAGACGTGGGTGTGTTTTTACGGCCAGACGACCTACTCCCCTCATTGTATAGGTGCCTGGCTCAGAGACCTGGGAGGGCCGGAAACGTCTGCGGCGGAGAGGGGACTCGAAGCCAGGGAGTGGCTGAGACATCCAACGCTGTCCATTAACCAGTCACACTGATCGATTGATTAATCTGTCCAATATAACGTGTTTTTCCTCTTGAGGAAATATAGAACATTTGTAAACTACCGAAAATGATTGGGAATAAAAACAATGCCAGTTCTCATCGCAGATCATTACTATTCACATAATTTCCCCCCCCTCCCCTTAGAGGCCTTTCCCCCGCCCCGCCCCCCACATTTTTAATATGGATCTACCCACACGTATTTTTCCAAATTTCCCGCTTGTACCAGAAATGTCTTCGTTTTCTTTTTGTCCCTTTAGCTTTTTTGCCTGATATGTAAGGTCATTAAATATTCTCCGAAGATATCTCATTAGAGTATATTTTAAGCATTACTCTTTTGTTGGGAATTTAGGTTGTCAGTTTTACATTTTTTAAAAAGAATTCTGTTATTTCATATACGTCATAAATTTATAGATGTGAAATGATCAAGTGGACATTTTTAAGGTCCATTTTGTGGACATTTTTAACCCATGGTACGTATTTTAAAATTGCCCTCCAAAAAAAATCCAATAAAATCTTCTATTAATAACATGTTTCCTTGCATTCTAATCAGCACTATTTTACAAGTTTCATTATTTCTTTGCAATTTTCATAATTGAAAAATTAAAGTTCCTTTTACTTGATGTAACTGTTTTCTCTTGATATAGGCATTCAATGTTTTCTTGCAGATTTGTTAAGACTTTTTGTAATATAAAGGATATCAATTTTTTGCTATCAAAGATTGCATTGCATTACAATCTTTTCCAGTTTATTGTTTACCTTCCCCTTATATTTCTGCACCTAGAGTAGTTTTCACTTTCATATGTTCCAATGTACCAGTATTTTTAATTTTATGGTTCCCTCTATTGCATTAAGTGCTCTTTTCAAATTGTTTTGTGTTTGTATTATTTTTTCCATTTACTTTTACACCATTTGTAATTTATTTTGTTGGTCATTCCAATAGAAAAATCAAGTAAGCTTAAAGTCTGTCACTCCTATTGAGCAATTAAGGCTGTAAGCTCTTTACTTGGACTAATTCAATACTACCTCAATTCCTAAGGTAAGTTCTGTTGTAATCCCTTTTTTTTTCTCCCCCTTTTCTTCCCCCCCCCCCCCCCCCAGCTCCCACACTTGTAATCCCTGTTTTTAAATATTGGGAAACTATTGATAATTTACTTAAGGTCATTGACTAAAACATGGTCATCTCAGGACAAAAATCTCAGTCCTTTCCCCATTCTGACACCCATATGTTCCTTTAAGAACCCAGAGCTCACTGAAATCGATTTGGCTCAGTGGATAGAACGTCGGCCTGTGGACTGAAAGGTCCCAGGTTTGATTCTGGTCAACGGCATGTACCTTGGTTGCCGGCACATCCCCAGTAGGATGTTTCTAACTCTCTTTCCTCTCTAATCAATAAAATGTATTTTAAAAAATCCAGAGCTCTAGGGTCCCGGGTTCGGGTTCAGTTCCAGTCCAGGGCACACACCCAGGTTGCTGGCTTGAACCTCAGTAGGGGCACGCAGGAGTCAACAGATCAATGATTCTCATCATTGATGTTTCTATTTCTCTCCCTCTCCCTTCCTCTGTGAAATCAATAAAAATATATTTTTTTTAAAAAGAAGAAACCAGAGCCCTAAAAGGAGACCAAATCCACTTTACAATGAGCACCGTCTTCTTATTTCACACACAAAAGACCCGATCAACATTATTAGGTTGAAGAGCACTTTAATGGTCTACAAATTGATGAGTTTTATTGTTATGACATGTTAAATCATTTTATAGGAACAGTGAAACCTGGGATAATTTTACAGGAACAACATTGTGCATAACTTCATAGGAACAGTAAAATTTTTAATAAATTTGTAGAAAAGAGACCGAGAAAAATAATTTTCACTGCACAGTTGACATTTTCATACTCTCAATGGAAATTTCCCACATCTGTCCTGTTCTGGCTCAGAACAATAGATAGCCAACATCTGTTGTTCATTTTTTATCTGTTAACTTCAGAAAGTTACTTCAAATAGTAACTGGGAAATTAGGACCATTCGCAGCACAAAGGAGAGTACAAAGAATTTGGTTTCCTGGCAGACAGGGTCTTATTAACAACGGCACCAAGCAACCATGGTTTGGGGGGCGAGTCTCGCACACATTCTTTGCAAGTGAGTCAGCAGCCCTCACAGTTCTCACTTTCACACACACACTCACACACACATACACACACACACAGAGAGATGGCCTGCAAAGGACTGTGGGTAATTCTCCAGTCCTAACATTTCTGTTTTCCCTTTTGTAAGTGTGACCCAAGCCCAAGGAAACAAGGTGACGGCAGCCCTTGCAGGTGTTGGAACTTGGTGACAATCCCTCCCACCATGCAGGACCCAATGGAGCAACCTCAGGACTCAACTGAAAGAGCCTGTCACTCCAGCACTGACCGAGGAGCAAGGAAAGTCCTGTGGGGGCAGGGCCAGGGCCCTTGCAGTGGCAGGGACAGGACTAAAGGCCCTCCCATGGTGAGAGATGAACAAATCACTCTTTACTCAGTGACAGATAGGAAACACCAGAGGCAGAGACTCCTGACAGAGCGGCCAACCTGGGTTACTCGCCTTTCGACCACCCAGGCAGGTTTTGAAAGGCCCTACCTGAGGGGGTGGGTGAGGGGCAGTAGGAAGCAAGAAAAAGAAGGGGGGGAAAATGAAAGGGCAATGAGGCAAGGGAGAAGGCTGGCGCTGGGGTCTGGAATCAGGCTAACGTCAAAGAGCTGTCTAGGGAACCAGGGAAGGGCTGTTTGCTCTACCTTTTACAGCCAACGTATTCATCCTGGTCTGCCAGGCGCTTGTTTTCTCTCTAAGCACAACCTCATGACAGGTCCACGTGGCTAATAACGTACAGAGTGTTTAAAATAACCGGGTAGGCGAACATCTCCTCGTGGCTTACGTGCAAAGGCCTGAGCAGGAGAGAGAAAAACGGGGGGACGCGGATCACGAGAGAGGTTGCTGCTCATGTCTCATCTGGGAATTCTCATTGTTCTTCAATAATAATAATAAAATAATGCCATATTGACCGCGAGATCTGAATCACCCCAATGCAGTCTATTTTAAAAATCTCATTTAAAAAAACTGAATCACAGATAAAACTAACGAGTTACCCAATTTGCAAACAAACACCTCCTACTCCCGCTGGACTCGAAAGTGGAACAAAGGTGAGTCCTCGGGGCCAGAAACATCCGTGAGTTGGCAAAGGCGGCTGAGACGCATTGGCTGGCTTCCTCTGCCCACAGCCTTGCCCGGGCTCAGCTGGAGGACTTGATGGGAAGAGAGGGGTGTGACCCCAGGGGTCCCTTCCCCAACCCCACTCATTCACAGGTTTCCAGGAGGCTCAGCTTATGAGAAAGAACCAAGGACAGACAGCACACAGCCTAGAAGTGGCATCTGGCCAAAGGACCCCAGCAGAATACATTTCACAAAACTGTGCAACCACCCATGGCGTCAATTCTTGCGTCTTACAGACAACTGCTACCGGATGAGTCAAAAACATGGCCCGCGGGGGAAGCTGGGCCAGGGGGAACATCTGGGAGTCCCAGAATGGCTCCACTGACCAGCCTCCTCGGCCCCAATCCCGAGCTCGGGGTGCCAGGTGAGGAGGCAGAGAGCAGACGCCAGCTGCCGTGCCCGGCCGGCCGTGGTGAGATGGTCCCAGTGCTCCAGGCTCCGGGGCCCTCTCCGCAGGCTGAGAGGGCGAATGCCCCCCAAACCTTTTACCAACAGGAACGTATGTATGTATCTTCCTATCGAAATGCCCAGGGATCCTGACCTCGGGCCTCAGGACTGTGACATGCAAGGCAAACCCTGCCTCCTCCGTTCAGACGTTGCCTTGGAAACTTGCCAGGGTGTGGCCCTCCAGGCCTGGCCACTCCCGGGAGCCAGCATGATGAAATAAGTAAGGCAGTAGCACCCAGTTTTCCATCTCTTCCCTGCTGGCCCTTGCTTAGGGTCCCAGGGCCCGGGCCCACCGGAGAGCGGCCGGCAAGAAGCTGGATGTTCCTAAGGCACCAAAGAAGGTCCCTGAGCCCATGGCCACGGTCCACGTCCTCCTCTACCTGCGACGTGGGGATGCCCGTGTCTGTGAGGTATGTTGTGTGTGTGTGGAAGACTGAAAGTGGAGGAAACAGTTAAAAGAGGAAAAGAGAGAGACAAAAGCTCTGTACCTAATATCGGTTCCTTCCAATGTAATAATGCCGGTGCCAAAAGGGGGGCCAGAGAGAAACCCGTGCCATGACTAATAACTTATCCTCAGGCGCGCCCTCCACCGCCCGGGCTTAGAGGCCACACACACACACACACACACACACTCCTGGCGGACAAGGGGCTGGGAGGATCTATCGCTGGCTCTCAGGACGCAGGACTTCCAGAAGCCCAGCCTTCCCTGAGCCGTAGAGGCATGCGGGGTCCGAGGACCTGCCTCTGCAGAAGCGACTCCCAAATCACAGACCCTGGAGAGCGCCGGAGAGGGGAAAGGGCAAAGGGTGGGCAAAGAGGCCTGGTGCCCGCACCAAGTTCTTTGTCCCGGGGGCAGAGTCTAGGGCGGGGCAGGTCTCCGCCAGCGCCCCCTCCCTGGCTGCGCAGATCTGTCGGGCACACAAAATGCAGGCAGGGGGCGGGGGGCAGGGGGCAGGGGGCAGGAGGGCGCCCCGCCTCGCTTACTTCGGCACTGGCTCTCGTGTTTGGGCTTCCCCTCTCGCCTCAACCAGTTAAAATTTGCAGCCCTTCTGCTGAACGCAGCTCTGGGGCGGAAGGAAGCCCAAAATCACTCTGAGCATGTACGTGTGCAGGGGGACATGGGGGGCACTATTTCCCTGGAGGGAGAGGAAGGGTTGGATGGATGCATCGGCAGCGGGAACCTCTCCCCGCCCCCCCAGATCTTATGAATCACGCTCCGTGCACACCTTGCCCTGTGATGGGACCGGGTCCTAGCATCTTCCTGAGCGATCGGACGCAGGCCCTCGGGGAAATACACACCCCAGGCGGGCAGGGTCGCAAGCCTAGGGCCCCAGGCATGTGCGCGGGCACTCGCTGGCCACGCCTCCTCCACCCCCACCCCCACCCCCACCTCCACCTCCACTCCCAGAATCCACAGGCACCCGGGCCTCTCCCCGCCCCTCGGGCTGGGGCTCCGGCTAGAAGAGGTGCTGCTGGTGCTGCTGGTGCTGCTGGTGCAGGGCTGCGGGCGAGGGCCCTTTCTCCAGCCGCTGGACGTGGCAGGGCTGGCAGAAGAGGTGGTCCTCCAGCGGGTAGCAGCGGTGGCCGTCCTCGTCGTTGAGCTCCAGGCCGCAGTCCTGGGAGAGGCACACGTGTCCCGCCGCAGCCAAGCCAAGGGGCTGCCCAAGGCCAGCGCCCCGGGAGCCAGCGATGCGGCTCCCGAGGGGGTGGCGAACGCAGGACCCCACCCAGCCACCCTCCTGGGGAAGGTCTGGGCGGCACTGCCCCACCCCCGGGCCACCCGCCATCGATCCCCATCCTGCACTTGAAATGGGGCTGGTGGGCCGAAACCGGTTTGGCTCAGCGGTGGAGCGTCGGTCTGTGGACTGAAAGGTCCCGGGTTCGATTCCGGTCAAGGGGGCATGTACATTGGTTGCCGGCACATCCCCGGTAGGGGGTGTGCAGGAGACAGCTGGTCGATGTTTCTCTCTCATCCATGTTTCTGGCTCTCTATCTCTCTCCCTTCCTCTCTGTAAAAAATCCATAAAATATATTTTAAAAAAAGAAAGGAATGGGGCTGGTGAGCAATGGGAGGTTATGTCAGGGTAAACACACGCCAGGTTTCCAAGGCTTGGGGGGGGGGGGCGGGGAGAGGGGGAGGGAAGGATATAAATGACTCATGAGAAATGTTTCACGGTGACTCCACGTGGGAATGGTTACCCTCTGGAGAGAAGGGGCTGGGTACCGTTTATCACAAAATGGACCCTGGGCAATTTCTTTTCAATGTGGCTACTAGGAAGCAAAGAGACAGCGGGACCTGCGTCTGTGGCTCTCGATTTCCACCGGAGCGTGGGTCTGGATGTGTGGAGGGGACCGTGGAGCGTGGAGCTTCCCCTCTGCCCCTCGCGCCTGGGGCAGCACTGACAAGGCCCACCTGTTTCCTCAGCATGGGCGGCGGGAGCGATCTATCTGTACCCACACCCCGGTTCTCCCGACCCGACCCCCCCCACAGCATCACAAAATACGTCTCCATCTCCTCCTCCCACGTAGTTCCGGTTGGCAGGCCACGGGCTCCCACAGCGCCTGCAGCCTTCCCAAGGGCTGGAGAGGGGTGACCCCTGGTGGGCCTAACCGTCCTCAGCCCGGGGGTGAGGGGGGGGGGGAAGAGGCAGAGTCCCCCCACCCCACCTTCACACCCATCAGCCACCCCTGTGTCCCAGGGGGGTGAGGTGCAGGAGAAATGTCTTTGTGATTTCCAGGGCTCGGCTGAGAACGAGGCTCCCGGCAGACGGAAAGCCTACACCAGCGTGTCAAACTCACAGCCAAGCTTGGTACACACTGGAGGGGGGGTGGGGTCTATTCCGCACATGGCACAGCTGCCTGAAGACGAGGCCCCCCCACAAGACCCCATGCTCCTCCCACTCGGCAGCTGCAGGCGGGGCAGCTGCCGCGGACTCGGGCCTTAGAGAAAACGACAAAGACCTTCATGCCCCAAACACCTGCGTCCTGTCCGCCCTCTCCTCCCACCTCCGCCCACAGAACAGGCTCCGTCCCATTTCCTCCCTCCGCTCCGACGGCAGCCCCAGGCCCGGACCTAACCGCCTCCTGCCTGGGTCACCTGGGCGGGCTTTCTCCTGGACTGAGAAGCGGGTGCTGGGGGCCTGGGCGGGGGGAGGCCTACCTCGCAGTGGTAACACTCCACGTGGTAATCTCTGTCCATGGACACGACGCGGATGGTCTCATCCGAGCCCTGGGCCGAGAAAAAGCGAGAACAAGACGTTGGGGGGCCCATTGGGTTCCACAGGCAATGGGGTATGTGTGGAGGGGAGCAGGGAAGGATTCTGAGTAACAAGCAGGCAGCCTTAGGAGAAGAGACTAGCATGGGGGGGGGGGGGGTAGGGAAGGACACACTGACTCATGGGAAATGGAGGGACAGGAGTCCCACCCTCTGGAAGGTCGTCAGCACTGAGAAAGCCACCTGCTCACCTCCTCCTCCAGGACCTAGCACTGAGTCTGCCCCGACTGCGGGCAAACAGGGCACGGCAGGGCACTGGGCTGGGGCCGTGGTCGGCAAACTGCGGCTCAGGAGCCACATGTGGCTCTTTGGCCCCTGGAGTGTGGCTCTTCCACAAAAATACCACGGCCTGGGCGAGTCTATGTTGAAGAAGTGGCGTTAGAAGTTTAAGTTTAAAGAATTTGTTTGGCTCTGTGGACTCATGAGTTTGCTGACCACTGGGCTAGGGATGCGGGTGAGAGAGGAAGGGGCCGCTTGGGGAGGACACGAAGGACAGAGCCGGGAGAAACTCCTGTGGTGAGCAACCCGGGTCCGCGGGGCATCTCACCTCAGGCGGAAGGATGGGGAGCCCGCAGGCTGCACACTTGGGGGCCAGCACCCTGTGGGGAAAGCAGAGACGCCGTGAGATGCCAGTTGTGCTTCTGGAGGGCAAGGCCCAGGGCTCCTGGGAGCCCTCCTCCCGGCCTGGCCCTGCCCCCTCCGGCCCCGGACAGTGGGCCTGGCTCACTCACTGGGACGCGCTTCCTCACACTCCGGGATCCACCCCCAGTGCTAACGGGCACACGTGGCCCCTCTCTGCTCGGAACAGAGACTGACTGTCTGCTTTCTCCCCACGAGGAGCCTGGCACAGGCCCAGGCACACCGAGGGAGGAGACCGGTGAACCGGAGGATGTGACCTGGGGGTTTTTGGTGTGTGCATGTGTGTGTGTGTGTGTGTGTGTGTGTGTGTGTGTTTTCAATAAAAGTAATTCTTGAATCAGCCAAAACCGGTTTGGCTCAGTGGATAGAGCATCAGCCTGCGGACTGAAAGGTCCGGGGTTCGATTCCAGTCAAGGGCATGTAGCTTGGTTGCGGGCACATCCCCAGTGGGGGGTGTACAAGAGGCAGCTGGTCGATGATTCTCTCTCATCGATGTTTCTAACTCTCTATCCCTCTCTCTTCCTCTCTGTAAAAGAATCAATAAAATATATTTTAAAAAAAATTAAAAAAAATACTTTAAAAAAAGAACCTTTGTAATAATATGAACAATAAAGATGATTTTTAAAAAAAAGTGAATAGGCAAGCCACAGACTGGGAGAAAATATTCACAAAATATGTCTGATTAGGGCTGGTATCTAGAGCTGCACTGTTCGATATGGCAGCCATTAATATAGCTGTTTCAATTTAAATTAATTAAATTAAATCATTAAAAAAAAAAAAAGTAATTCTTTAATCAGTTCCCATCTGCACAGACATCTGCTGAGCTCCGAGGCCCCCGCTCCACCCCGCAAACGGTGAGTGAGGCCTTTGCAGGGCTGTGGGCTAACGGGCGAGCCGCCTGCAGACTCGCCTCGGCGGGTGTCTGCCGTGGCTCCCGAGTGCGGCCCCGCCCTCTTACTTGTGGTAATCGCGGACACAGTAGATCTTGTTCTCCGAGTCCACGGTGAAGGGCACGCCGTCCAGGCACTCGTTACAGACGACACAGCGGAAGCAGCCCGGGTGGTAGGCCTTCCCCAGGGCCTGCAGGATCTGCGGACACACAGGTCAGGCCGGGACTCAGCGGGATGACAATCACACATACCAAGTTTCACGTGGCCCAAGGTCAAGAGGCGACCGGGCAGGAAAGCGAATGCGGTCACATGTATAATAAACAGGAGGAGGCCACACAGGACCTTCCTCCTCAATTCCTAAAACTCCGGGAGGGAATTTCAGTGGCTCCCCCGTCGGAAAGCCTTACGGTTCTCCGTAGGAAATGATGCATAGTAGGGCCACAAAAGCATCGATCCGCCCCGGATCTGGGGAGCAGCGAGTACTATGTGGAAAGGTTGAAGGCAATTCCCCGTGGAAAATGCAGGGCTCGGAGAACGCCTCCAAGCCCTTCTAAGCGGCTTTGACCCTGCGGCAGGAGAAGCCGAGACTCAGCCGATTATCTCAAACCCAAGTGCAAGCAAAGCCTCTTTGCTGTTGCTTTTTAAGAAGCACAGTGAAGCCGAAACCGGTTTGGCTCAGTGGTAGAGCGTTGGTCTGCGGACTGAAGGTCCCAGGTTCGATTCCGGTCAGGGGCATGTACGTTGGTTGCGGGCATATCCCCGGTTGGGGGTGTGCAAGAGGCAACTGGTCGATGTTTCTCTCTCATCGACGTTTCTAGCTCTCTATCTCTCTCCCTTCCTCTCTGTAAAAAATCAATAAAATATATTAAAAAAAAAAAAAAAAAAAAGCACAGTGAAGAGAAGGCCCCACAAACCTCCTTCCCCTCAGGGTCCCTGACCCAGAGGTGCCACCTGGACCGGTAAGAGGCCACCCTGAAGCCGGGACCGTGCTGACACGCGTGGGGAGGGGAGAAGAGCCGGACAGAACGTCCTTGGCGACGTCAGAACGTAACCAGATCCACCCACCGCGGGACCGCCCACCTCCACACTCTCGTTCGGTGAGAAAAAGGGTTTTTCCTGCTAAGTCGGTGGTTCTCCGAGTGCAACCCCTGGACCAGCAGGAATGAGTATTCATGTCCATCAAAGATGTGCCTAAGCCGAAACCGGTTTGGCTCAGTGGATAGAGTGTCAGCCTGCGGACTGAAGGGTCCCGGGTTCGATTCCGGTCAAGGGCATGTACCTTGGTTGTGGGCACATCCCCAGTGGGGGGTGTGCAGGAGGCAGCTGGTCGATGTCTCTCTCTCTCATCGACGTTTCTAGCTCTCTATTCCCTCTCCCTTCCTCTCTGTGAAAAAAAAAAAAAAAAATCAATAAAATATATTAAAAAAAAAAAAAGACGTGCCTAAGGGTGTTCACAGCGGCTCTGTTCCTGCGTGGCCCCCACGTGGGAACCAGCCAAACCCCACCAGCAGGAGAATGGATGAGCAAACTGCCCTATCCCTACAACGGACTTCTCCGTAGCAAGGAAAACAAACACACTCCCGACACAGGTGACCACAAATGCACGAATCTCAGAAACATCTTCCTACGGGAGAAAAGGCAGACCCCAAGGAGCCTGTACGGTAGGATCCCATTTACACGGCGCCCCGGGACCAGCGAGACAAACCCGAGGCCAGAGGTGGCGGGGCCAGCAGGGGGCCCCGGCGGGAGGGGGGTCTCGACGTGGAGGCGGCCAGGGAGGAACCTTCTGGGGTGCGGACTGTGGGAGATGACCTACATCCTGATCTGGGGGAGCTGCTGTGAGTATCTGCACGTGTAAAAGTTCACTCAGCTGCACACTGGGGGGCGGGGGAGGGTGTCCTTTACTCCATGAGTTGCTTCTCAATAAAAATGGTTGTTGCTTATTTATGTATTTATTTTAAATATATTTTATTGATTTTTTTTTTTTTACAGAGAGGAAGGGAGAGGGATAGAGAGCTAGAAATATCGATGAGAGAGAAACATCGATCAGCTGCCTCCTGCCCACCCCCTGGTGGGGATGGGCCCGCAACCAAGGTACATGCCCTTGACCGGAATCGAACCGGGGACCCCTCAGTCTGCAGGCCGACTCCCTATCCACTGAGCCAAATGGGTTTCGGCTGGTGGTTGTTGTTTTTTTTAAAGGCAACTCTTAGCAATTCCCTTCTCCTGAAAGGAATGAAGGGATCAGGAAAAAGGAGTTTATTTAACTCTACAACGAAAACAAAGTTCTAGGTCCTTTTCTCCAGTATATTAAATAAAACCTACAGGGCCACTCTCCATGGGTGAGCACCTGACCCTCCATATCCCTTAGGCCCACAGCCTCCCCCTGTAAGGCGGGGCTGCGAACGCCCACCTGGGGCCCTATAAGTCCTTCGGTCTGGCCCTGCCAAGGCATGAGGGGCGAGCTGATTAAATGTGTGACACAACGCAGCAGGCGATCTTTAAGCTGGTAATCTTGTCTGGCCCATGAGTGATGCTATAGATATCCAAATGGCCCCTGGCAGGAAAAAGGTTCCCCATCCCTGCTCTACGGGGGCCAGGAAGGGAAAGCTAGCTCCCCTGAAGGATAGAGACACTGCGGCCCAGGACACAGTGAATGGCTCAGAGAGCCCGGGGCTCAGCCAGGAACAGAATGGATAAAAGGTGCTCCTTGTTCCCCTGGTTCAAAATTCATCTTAGGCCCCGGCTGGTGTTCTCAGTGGTTAGTGTTGGCCTGCACACCAAAGGGTCTCCAGTTCTATTCCTGGTCCAGGGCACGTACCTGGGTCTCAAGTTCGCTCTCTGTTCCCGGTTGGAGGCAACCAGTTGATGTGTCTTTCTCACATCAATGTCTATGTCTCTCTCTCTCTCTCTCTCCCCCCCCCCCCCCTCCCTCTCCCTCATTCTCCCTCTCCTTCTCCCTCCTTCTCCCTCTCCCTCTCTCTCTCCCTCTCCACCCCCCCTCTCTCCCTTCCTCCCTCCCACTCTCTCTGAAAAGCGATGGAAAAAACATCTCCTCAGGTGAAGATTCACAACAACAACAACAGAAATGTAATTAGTTTTAGGAACAGACTGAGCCGGGCAGAGCAAAGGGGAAAAGCACAGAGTTTATCTGACTTTCTGTGCCCGACGCCAAGGCAGCTGAGAATCCCGCAGTGAAAACAGGTCCCACCGGGCATGTCAGCCAGGATGCCGCCGGGCCCCCAGGAGGCCAGAGGGAGGCCAGCGTGCGGACAGCCCAGAGCAGAGAAGATCATGGGAAACACACCGCCATGTGGACTGGAGGGCTGGGGATGCGCACGCCAACGCAAGCCAACTTCAAACACGGCGTCCTGCCTGGGACCTGCTTCCCACAGGTTCATAAAGACGCAGCCACACGCCGAGCTAGGACACACGGTTCTCCCTGGCGAACGCCTCTGTTCTCTGCGGGCGTCCCCCTCTCCCCACTCACCATGTCCATGATCAGGTGGCCACACAGAAAACACCGGTCAGCTGACTGCTGGAAGCCGGAGTACTGCCGAGGGAGGAGAAGAGAGAGTTAACCCAGGCAGGGCGGAGGCACCCAGCCTCCCCCATCTCCCCGGCCAGCCATGAGGGTAGCCAGGACGTTCTCAGAGAGATGTGTCACTCTGGAACCTGTCATTTCCCCGGGAACAACACAGCTGTGAGGTGACTCATGGAATCATTTCTGCCACAAAAGCCACGACCCATACCAATACCACTTGCCCCAGGAAGGCCACCTGGGTACCCGTGGCAGGGCAGAGGGGCCTGAATCCAACCAGGGCGGTTCTAAGGGGAGTTCTCTCAGGCATCGCCTACAAACTCCAAAAAAAAAAAAATGCAAATGATTAGGATACAGCCCACGTGGAGGCTCAGGGGTGGGGCCCGGAACCCGTGTTTTCACAAGCCCTTCGAAGGATTCTGATGCATGTTCAAGTGTGAGGCCACCAGGTCAGTGGATCCTAAAACAATTCTGAAGCATGCAGGCTAACCTGGAAGCTCAGAGAGGTTAAGTGATCTTCTCAAGGTCACACAGCTTCCAAGGGGTAAGGACAGGATTCAAAGTCAAGTCAGTTTCTGGTTAAAAAGCCAATGCTGCCGAAAACCGGTTTGGCTCAGTGGATAAAGCATCAGCCTGCGGACTGAAAGGTCCCGGGTTCGATTCCGGTCAAGGGCATATACCTGGGTTGCGGGCACATCCCCAGTAGGAGGTGTGCAGGAGGCAGCTGATCGATGATTCTCTCTCATCGATGTTTCTAACTCTCTATCCCTCTCCTTTCCTCTCTGTAAAAAAAAATCAATAAAATATATTAAAAAAAAAGAAAGCCAATGCTTTTGACAGTTAGCTTCAAAGAAACTTGATAAGTATTATTACACACACACACACACACACACACACACACACAGCACGAGTCTTAAACGAGGAACTCTCTTCAGAAAACATACGGGCTAATACTCCCTGGGAGAGAGTGGAGCTTAGATATTGCAAATATTATCTCATGGGGGGCATGTCCTGGAAAGGAAGGTGGGGAAGGAAGAGGGGAACTCTCTACAACTCTGCACCAGGTGTGGTTTCTGCCGTCTGGCACCTTCTCCCGTTCCAGGGGTAACAACCGTGTGGCATTGTCACTCGGGACCCCACCATTCCCGTGGGGCCGACCCCATCCTGTGTGCCCAGGCGGGGCACAGACGGGGCCCCGGCCAATCAGAGCCTCGCATCCCGCCAACACCAATGCCTTTGCCCAGGGAGGGCCAAGAGCGCCACCAAGAGCCACGGAGGCTCCGGGAACGGTCTGCCCAGGCTCCGGCCAAACACGGGACCCGCACGTCAGGCCACCGCTTAGTGCCCACCGAGCCTGACACCACACCGCGGGCGGCAGAGGCGGGGCCGGAAGGAGAAAAGGACTCCCGAGGCCCCGCTGGAATGAGTCTCCTCTGGGCTGCAGCCAGCCCGGGGCTGTGTGTCCGTGCCCGGCAAACGTGAGTCACACGAATCCACCCACACCAAGCAGCTGGCCGGCCCCGCTGGGTCTCAGTCCTCCCTCATCCCTGAGGCGCAGGCTCAGTCCGGCTCCCTCGGTGCTCCCTCCCGGCCGCACTCTGTGCCCAGCACTGAGCTCGGGTCTTGGGCCTGCAGGTGGAGGAGCTCGCTCAGCCCTCCGGCGGGGCTGCCGTCTCCGCGGTCCGGAGGGAGAGGCTTACACACGGACACGATGCGGCGTGCTGCCGGCCTGCCAGGGCGGGGGCTGCACGGAGGAGGCAGGCCCGCGTGGGGGCAGGAGGGACAGGAAGGCTGCGGGAGTTCCCGGGGCAGAGAAAGGGCGAAGACATCGCAGGCAGAGGAGACGGCGGCACCAGCGAAGGCAGCAAGGGAGGTGGGCAGGCGGGCGGGCAGAGCGTGGCAGGTGCAGAGTGAGTCAGGCTGACGCGGAGAGCTTTTCTGCACGGGCTTGAACCCGGGGGCGCGCCCGAAGGCCAGGTGCACAGGCGGATAGTGTGGAGGAGGGCAGCAGGTCCAGCCACTGCCGGCTAAGCAGGCCCGGGGGGTGCCTGGTGGCACCAGGCTCCGTGAGTGGCTGCATGGGGACGGGCGGGAAGGAGGAGGGACAGGAGGACCCACGGCGAGGGGGTGTTTCTGCTTCTGGCAACCGGAGTGGGGGGCCCGGGGGGCAGCCCGGGGCGGTCCTGTGGGTGGTGGGGTGTCAGCAGCGGGCCTCCGAGGTGACAGGGCTGCACAGGCAGGGGCCGTCCATGCGTGGGGGGCGGCCGATCCGTGGGGAGCAGGCAGAGTGAGACGTGAGGAAGGCCTGCATCCCAGCGCGGAGGCTTTTGGGGGATAAGGGGTGGAGTGGGCAGAAGTGGGCACAACAACAAGAGGACAGGCCCAGTGACCCTCGAGTCCCTGCAGAGCACAAAGCTGGGTGGCTGGGCGTTGGCCTCGGGCACCGGGCGCCCCACGCATCTCCAGAAGGACGGCCGGGACCCCGTTCGGGAGCCGTGCGGCCACCCTCCTCTCCTGGCCGGGCCTCCCGTATGCTGCCCGCCCCCCCCCCCCCCCGACTCTGGTCAGGGCTGTGGGGAGGGAGGCTTGGGGGTCAAACTCACCAGGAAGTCCTCCTCACAAAACACTTTGCCGTTGACGAAATAAAAGGCTTTTCCTCTCAGCTTCCGGCCTAAGGAAAAAAAAATTCAAATTAAAATAACAGCCGGTGCTGCGCCCGTCGGGCAGCGGGCAGCGAGAACAGCGCGAGTGATGACACTGGCAGGCAGACACTCCCCACACCACGAGGGTGTCTGATTGTTTTTAAGTTAAATCTTTTTTAAAAAAATATATATTTTATTGATTTTTTTTTTTTTTTTTTTTTTAACAGAGAGAAAGGGAGAGGGATAGTTAGAAACATTGATGAGAGAGAATCATGGGTCAGCTGCCTCCTGCACACCCCCTGCCAGGGATGTGCCCGCAATCAAGGTACATGCCCTTGACCGCAATCAAACTTGGGACCCGACAGTCCGCAGGCTGATGCTCCATCCACTGAGCCACACCGGTTTAGGCTTAAGTTAAATCTTTATTGTTGAAAGTGTTACGTATATCGTCCCCTTGTCCCCTTCTTGGAGCAGGGTTCTGAGAGAAATTTTGGAATTAAATATTCATAGAATTTAGAAAGTTCAGATGATTTTGACCCAAAAATTCTACTGCAAGACAATAATCAGAGTTCAATTGTTTAAAGGCTCTTCATCCCGCCATCATTATAACGTCTGCGAGAAATGAGCGGCATCCTAGTCCTATAAGATAAACGGCAGGGTTTATTCTATTAGGCAGCCATAAGAAAGGATTGTTTTTAAAAAGAGATTTTAAGGACCCAGCGACATACTTAAAATTCTTTAAAAGCGGGGGGAGGGGTTATAAAAGTATGAGTGTGTGTGCATATACATGGACATACAAACGCACACACCTATGGTTGCAAAATTGCACGTGCTTTCCTACACTTCAGGTGTAGACCAAATGCTAACCCTCACAGTGAATTACCCTCACTTCTAGAAGGTCCTAGAACCTTCGCAAGTATTTCCTGGCTCTGCTAAGCTAGGGTAACAAGACAAGTGCTTACAACTCAGTAGTTTCAGAGTTCACTACCAGAATCCCCCGGCAGCCTTGGAGGTTAAGTTTAACTGGTTTTCTTCATTCTAGGATTTCCCACCGGGGTGATGGGAAATGAGGTGAGGCTGCAGCTGCCGGTGAGGCCACTAGAGGGAGCGGGAGGCCGCCTGAAACCCGCACAGGCCACGCTAGAGTGGGCAGACACCCAGCTCTGAGCCCAGGAGTCCGCCCAGGGAGTCCTAACGAGTCTGAGACCAGGAGCCTGAGCTGGGAACTGCAGGGTTTTTTGTTTTAATAGAGGGCGGATTACCTCTGCTGCAAAAACCATCCAGGAAGATCATTAAGCACGCCGGAGCACTGAACCCTCTCATATTCTAAGAAACGCAAATTATACAAGAGCTTTTTCTCTTATATTAACAAAGACTTTTTTTTTTTTCAGTGATCCCAGTCGTTTGTGACTGCAGCTACGACATATTTCTGCAAGCCACTCATGAGAGTGTAAAACGATAAACTCTCTTTGGAAAGGAAACTTTAAAACGTTTATCTTTGATTCAGTGGGGCAGTCTGGGACTTAGCTTAGGGAAAGAATCTGACGTGTGAATAAATATTTACTTCAATCTAAACTGATAGCCTTAGAAAAGGACTACATAAAACAGGGTGCATCTAAATGTGAAAACATGATGTAGCCATTTAAAATACCATTCAGTTTAAGTGTTTTAGTGACACTGGAAAATGCTTATACTATAGAAAAATATGCAATAACATTAGGAAGTGAAAAAGGCAAGCTGACAGCTGTATTTATAGTACAACTCCAGTTCAGTAACTTGCACACACACACACACACACCACTAATATGTAAAAGAAAAACCTGGAAGATTGCACACTAAAACTACTAGCGGTTACTACTGGTAGCTAGTGTTACAGAGAAATTCCACTTTCAATTTTATAAATAAAATAAAAAAAACTTATCTACTATTACATAGCACTGGGAGGCTGTAATGAAGGGAAGTTGCAGTTACCACTTCATACATTTCAATGTTTAAAACTTTTTTGTTTAGTATCAGGTCCACAGGTAGATGAAATGAGAAATTTTACTTTTTGTTTCATAATGTCATTAAGATTTTCTAGAATTTTCTGTATTTGTAACTTAAAAAACACCATTATGTAATAATATGAAAAATAAAAAAATAAAAGACCTAAAGATTGTGTATTTCAAACCTGTCAGGAAGAAATTCAAAGAAAAAAGACTGGAAAAGTCTGCCCAGAGGAGGGTGCCCGTGGGTGGACACAATGGTGCCTGCATCCCAGGGGGCAGGGCGGGGGCTGAGGCATGTTCATGCTTTGTTTGCTTCTGTCCACTTTCCTATACCTCCCCAAACTTCTTTTTTTAAATATATTTTATTGATTTTTTTTCAGAGAGGGAAGGAGAGGGATAGAGAGAAACATCGATGAGAGAGAATCATCTATCAGCTGCCTTCTGCAACCCCCCCCCCCACCGGGGATGTGCCCACAACCAACGTACATGCCCTTGACCCGATTCGAACCTGGGACCTTTCAGTCCGCAGGCCGACGCCCTATCCACTGAGCCAAACCGGTTTCGCCACGAAGCATTTTCTATTGACTGGGCACCTGACCTACGCAGTATCTCAACGACCCTGACAATTCCGCGACCGTCTTTTGCGAGGGCACCCGTGTGGTGTCACTTGTTGGGACCACAGGCACGCAGAGGGGAAGGGGCGTCGGGCAGAAAGCAACAAGCAGCCTGGTCTTGAGAAGCGGGGGGGGGGGGGGGGGGGGGGGCAGAGGGGCAGGAATTGCTCCAGATCTGGCCCTTGACACAGGCACCGACGAACCAGGAGATTCCTGGCATCGCGGCCCCTGGCCCCGGGCGCTCCATGCAAGGGCAGGATCCAGCATCGACACACCAGCGAGAGCAGCCGCCCGCCACTAGGGGGCCCCACAGCCCAGCCGGGACCAGGACCCTTTCTCAGGAGGCAGCAGCCTCTGGGTTAGCAGTTAGTGGCACTGTCCACGGCGGCAGCCATTAGCCACATGCGGCTAAATTTAAACTTTAATTAAAGTGAGATATAATAAAATGCCAACCTCTCAGTCGCAACAGCCACATCGCAAGGGCTCAACAGCCACACGTGGCCTCTGGCGGCCATAGGGGACCAGGTGTGTCTACAGTTCAGAAAAGCAGCCGAAGATCAGGAGGCCAAACGAAGGCAGAGAGGGGCGGGTGGAGAGGCATAACATTAACCATCCTAGGGTTAGACCTAGGGTGGTTAATTTTATGTGTCCACTTGAAGAAATTGAAGATTTTTAAAAATATATATTTTATTGATTTTTTTTTACAGAGAGGAAAAGAGAGGGATAGAGTTAGAAACATCGATGCGAGAGAATCATCGTAGCTGTCTCCTGCACCCCCCCCCCCCACTGGGGGATGTGCCCGCAACCAAGGTACATGGCCTTGACCGGAATCGAACCTGGGGCCTTTCAGTCCGCAAGCCGATGCTCTATCCACTGAGCCAAACCAGTTTCGGCGAAATTGAAGATTTTTTTTAGAGGCAGGATTTCAGAAAGAAGAGGTGCTCTTAGCAAAACGGGAGAGCCAGGGACACCCAGGTGGCGTCTACAACACCTGAATGAAGTTCAGACCTCCAGAGGAGGTCTCCTCCCGAACTCCAGCACCTTCATGCTCATGAGGGTGCCGTGTCCCCTGGCATGTGGCACCCTCTCTCCATCCTCCACTGGGGCCCGGGGGGGACAGGGGACACCTGGGCACAACCAGATCTCAGCCTTGCTCTGGGACTCCTGAAGGAAAGGAAAGCGAATTCCCACCCAGAACCACCCGGGTGCTTGGAACATGGGTGTGGCCACACTGGAGTTGCCTGCACCATGCAGGTCAGTAACGCCGGCTCCATGGATGCCCCCCAGCACGAAGAAGCTGGTGTTCTTCTGTAAGGTCAGGCCTGTTTCTAACTGCCCGGGAAACGGCCAAGAGATTGCAATCTCAACCTTATGTTTGCATTTCCCCAGGCCAATTTGCCAATTTCCCCAGGCCACCTGGGTGTGGTTTCTGCCTATAAAAGCTTGTAACTAACCTCTGTTCGGGGCTCTCAAGCGGCAGTCTTTTTCTGGACTGCTGCTTGTGGGTCCCTGCGCAGCGCTTGGAATAAACCTCCTGCTCTTTGCATCAAGACTCGGGCTCTGCGTTTGATTTGGGGTCGCCGCTCATCCTTTGGACCGGGGGTCTTTCAGGCCTTACATTCTGGGGGCTCGTCCGGGACCGAGCGGCCCCCCCCTCAAGCCCAGAACCGATCTTGGAGGTAAGAAGGGGTACCCCGAAGTTGTCTGTCTTTGTCTTGTGTTCTGTTATCTGATCTGGTTCTGTGTGCGCACTTCTGTAATCTGATCTGGTTCTGAGTTCGCAGCCGTTCGGCAACTCGTGAGAGTGGCCGAACAGTGGTCGGTAGACGTGTCGGAGGGCCACAGGCTGCAACCCTGGGGGACGCCCCAAGGGTGCAGGAGAGCCAGGGGCGCCTGGCGGTCTCCTATCAGGTGTCGGGTTCGAGTCCCGGCAATCAGGTGTCGGGTTCGAGTCCCGGCAATCAGGTGTCGGGTTCGAGTCCCGGCAATCAGGTGTCGGGTTCGAGTCCCAGCAATCAGGTGTCGGGTTCGAGTCCCGGCAATCAGGTGTCGGGTTCGAGTCCCGGCAATCAGGTGTCGGGTTCGAGTCCCGGCGAAGATCGGATAGGTTTGGTTACTGAGACAGTGAGGCAGCCGCGACCGTCTGCCCCAATCGTGTGTTTGTGGAAGCGATTCAAGTGGAGACTCCTTGGCTCTGTCTGGGTTTGGAGTCTGGAGATTCCCTGGTTCTGGTCTGAGTGAGTGTTTTGTGAGTGTTGAGAGAGTGCGGCCGCAATCGAGTGTGTGGGAATTGGTAAAAGTGCAGTGTTTTTGTTTTTACTCTTTTGGATTTGTTTTGGAATTATTTGTTGCCTAACAAATTGGGAAGAAAGAGAAAAATGGGGCAAGGAAACTCAAAGGAGAGTCACCTAAGTCCCCTTGAATGCATGGTTAAAAATTTTCCGGACTTCAAAAAACGAGGTGAAGGCTATGGTGTTTCGGTAGATGCCTTCACTCTCTGGAGACTGTGAATTGGAGTGGCCGACATTTGGGGTTGATTGGCCTTCAACAGGGACCCTAGACATGAGGCCCTACACGGGAGTCCGGCGGATAGTCTATAGGAGCCCTGGGCATCCGGACCAAATTCCATACACTGATATCTGGATTGATGTTCTTTTTGATAACCCCAAATGATTGAAGGAGTGTGGTTGTCTCCTTGACAAAGGAAAATTGGGAAAGAGACCTCCCAGGTCCATCTTACTCGCCCGGCCACAGGCGAGCAGAGAGAAAGAAAGAAACCTTTAATTTGTTTAAAGCTGAGTGCTCTGGTGGCAGCACCGCCTTCGTCATCTGGGACCCGTTTGCTCCCTGCCTCCATTCACCTCCAGGAGTTGAGTAGCTGGAGGCAGCAGATAAATTAAAAACTGGTTTCCCAAGTCATTGTAAGCAGCTCTTGAAATTCCCCCGCCATGAGGCGGAAACTAGATGGTAATGGTAACAAGTTTATGTGAATGGTGGTGAATGGCCCTGAATGGCCAGGAGTCTTTAGGTAAAGAATGTGTTCATTTGCATTTGAATGCTGCTCCAGCAGCCCACAATGGTTAATCTTCCTTGTCATTGATATCAGCTAAGCAGAGTCATATAGCTACTTAAGTATGAATTGTGATGGACCTATGATTTTCTGACATTGTCTTAAATCCTAGTAAACTGCCTCTGGTGTGGAGGGGTCTAGGGGAGGCCGGAGAGCGAAAGACTATTAGTTCTCCTACAAAGAGATTATTCAGTGCTTTGTTTGAACTTGCCAGCTTTAAAAGTTCAAAGTATAAATTGAATTAGGAAAAGTTAATTGCAGTAACTAGATGCCTAGAATATGGCAGGCTAAACTGTATTATATGTGTTTAGAATAAGCAGTAATGATTCTCATTTGTCAGATGAAAAAGTATGTAATGCTTACACTTAAGAAATTATTCTAAGTCGGGTTTTCTGAAGTAATGTTTAATGTAACATGAAACTTTTGTATTTGATTTGTTTTGTTTTGCTTTTTTCATATGCCATTGTTGTCAATTTGGGCTTGTACCTGCATCTTGTATTTTGTACATTCGGTTGTTTAAACTTTGGGAATCATTTTTGATTTCAGTCATGTGTATCTACTTTATAGGCTTAAGTAGACTTCATCACAAAGGTTTATAATTTATTTAGAATTGTGTTAAAACAATGTGAAAACGTGGTTTAACCCCCCGTAACTGCTTGGACACTTTTCACCGTGTTCTATTAGGGGATTTAAAGGCACAGTTAAAATTCTCCTGTGCCCCTTTTCAGTCTTATCAGAATCTGAGATCTTTATCTGTAGGAAGAATGTGGCAGTTTAAAATTCAAGCGGCTATTGGGAACAGAGTGCTAGACCTGCTCTCTCTTCCCTCTGCCTTTCCTAAATATTCTAAAATAATGGTTATAGATTTTTGAAGGACATAGGAAGAAGGTTTAAGAGCTAATGTAAAATAGTGAAAGTTTTTATAAAAGTTGTACATGTGATGAGAAGGTAGGGAGCGACTGACAGTCTATCTCCAGATTCTAGTGGCCGGCCTCAGAGGAGCCGCGCGTCGGCCCACCAATTTGGCTAAGGTAAGGGATGTCCTTCAGGGACCCACGGAGCCTCCCTCGGTCTTTCTTGAGCGACTAATGGAAGCATTCAGGTGGTACCCTGCGACCGAGGGGCAGCGAGCTTCGGTGGCTATGGCCTTTATTGGCCAATCTGCTTTATACTTTGCAGGACTTAGTTAAGGAGGCAGAGAAGGTGTAGACAGGAGAAGAATCTCACGCGCATCTTGGCAGCAGTGGTAGGTGATAAGGGAGAGGTAAGGGTAGAACCTGGGCGATCGCCTCCCACTCGACCGAGATCAATGTGCCTACTGTAAAGAAAAAGGACACTGGAAGAGAGAATGCCCAAGAAGGCAGAGGAAGGAGAAGGAAGCCAAGACCATTTTGGCCTTTCATGAGGACAGTGACTGAGGGGGACGGGGCTCGGAACCCCTCCCTGAGCCCAGGGTAACCATCCAAGTGGAGGGGAAACCAGTAGAATTTCTGGTGGACACAGGAGCACAATAAAAGCTCCCTTGGGGCCGATATCTAAGAAAACTTCTTGGGTCATTGGGGCCACCGGTAATGAGCAATACCCGTGGATGACTAACCGGACTGTAGATCTTGGGACTGGGACGGTCACCCACTCTTTCCTTGTGACCAAAGTCTCTTGTTGGACGAGGGGAGAGTCCAATTCGGGGCCCCCGTGACATTGAATCCTGCCTCTCTGCTACCAGAAGCAGACTTGGAAAAGAGAGAGATTCTGCATTCCTGTCAGAAGATATTGGCTGAAGAAACGGGGGCCAGGCGGGATCTCAGAGACACACCCCTACCCGGGTCCCCCCTCACTTGGTTCACAGATGGCAGCAGCTACCTCTCGGACAGGAAGAGGAGGGCAGGAACCGCGGTAGTCAGCACGGATGAGGTAATCTGGTCTAGCAGTCTGCCAGAAGGCACCTCAGCACAGAAGGCAGAACACAAGCCCTCAGGTTGGCTGAAGAGTCAACATCTACACTGACAGCAGAGGCCATACATGCCCCCAAAGAAGTTGCCCAGGGCACCAAAAGGGGACGTCTGAGGTGGCGGAAGGGAACAGGAAGGCAGATGTTGAAGCAAAACAGGCTGCCTTGGGACTAAACATCCTGCCGCTAGCAAAAGTCTCTTTGGACCCTCCTAGGTCCTTCTCTTACTCCCCAGAAGAGGAGGGGGAGATGGCCAGAAAGCCTGGCAAATACGTCAAGGATAAGTACGGGGTCTGAAAGGATAAGGCAGGTGAGAAGATAATCGTCCCTGAAGAAATGGCAACACCGCCTCACCCATCTGGGTCCAAAATCCGAAAGCTCTCCTCCCTAGCCGAGAGAACTGTCGCTAGCTGCAAGGCATGAAATTCCCACCCCTCGAAAGGGAAAGGGGAAATAGGCCGGGCAGCTATTGGGAAGTTGACTTTACGGAAGGAAGTCAAGCCGGCCCGGTAGTCTTTAGCGAAACGGCAACCACAGTAGCCAAGATTGAAGACATCTTTCCCCGGTTTGGAGTTCCAGAGGTAATTGGTTCAGATAATGGGCTGGCATTCATCGCCCAGGTAAGTCAGGGAATTGCCAAGGTGCTGGGGATTAATTGAAAATTGCATTGTTCATGTAGACCCCAAAGTTCAGGACAGGTAGAAAGGATGAATAGAACGTTAAAAGAGGCTATGACTAAATTATCCTTAGAAACTGGCGTGACAGACTGGACAGTCCTCCTTCCCTTTGCCCTATTCCGTGCCCGGAATACGCCCGGGCCCCTGGGAGTAACCCCTTTTGAAATCCTTTTCGGGGCCCCACCACCACTCACTGCTGACCCGTGGACAGAAACTCACGCCCCTCAATCCCTGCTCGCTAGGTTGAAGGCGTTGGAGACGGTCCAAAAGGACGTGTGGGTCCCTTTGGCTGACCACACCAGTTCCAGGTTGGGGACTTTGTCTACGTTCATCGTCACTGGACAGCCAACTTGGAACCCCGGTGGAAGGGACACCCACCGCCATCAAGGTAGACGGCATCGCCTCCTGGATCCATGCCTCTCATGCCAAACCTGCACCACCGCCTGACGATGGATGGACTGTGGAGACTGCTTATAGACACTCTTTGGGGATGGTGGCTGCCACTGACTCCTACTCGCGGCGGGTCTTGATGATGCCCCGCCCAATCAGTTCCCCTTTTATGGGAGAACAAGGAGTGAGGCCCGGCGGTGTGGAGGGGCTGAGGTTTTCTTTTGTCAATAACCCTAGCTGTCTTGCTGGGGCTAGGGGTAACCGCCGGGGTGGGGACTGGGACAGCAGCTTTAATCCAAACCCCACAGTATAGAAGGGCTCAGAGTGGCAATACGAGCCATTGAACAATCCATCACTATCCCTGACCTCGCTGTCTGAGGTAGTAAGGACGGTGGCCTGTGTGCAGCTTTGAAAGAGGAGTGTTGTTTTTATAGATCATTCAGGCATGGTGAAGGACTCTATGGCCAAACTGAGAGAGAGACTAGACAGGAGGCAAAGAGATAGAGAAGCTCAACAGGGGTGGTTTGAAAATTGGTTTAATCGTTCCCCGTGGCTCACCACCCTAATCTCCACCTCATGGGGCCTTTGATTACTTCTAACCCTCGGGCCCTGTATCGTAACTGGGCAAGGGGAAACAGAATATGAGTTCCAGGGTTGAAACTCAGTCCTGAGAAGAGGAGGGAATGTAAGGTCAGGCCTGTTTCTAACTGCCCGGGAAACGGCCAAGAGATTGCAATCTCAACCTTATGTTTGCATTTCCCCAGGCCAATTTGCCAATTTCCCCAGGCCACCTGGGTGTGGTTTCTGCCTATAAAAGCTTGTAACTAACCTCTGTTCGGGGCTCTCAAGCGGCAGTCTTTTTCTGGACTGCTGCTTGTGGGTCCCTGCGCAGCGCTTGGAATAAACCTCCTGCTCTTTGCATCAAGACTCGGGCTCTGCGTTTGATTTGGGGTCGCCGCTCATCCTTTGGACCGGGGGTCTTTCAGGCCTTACACTTCCACGTCAGGGACTTCATGGCCTCAGGCTGAATCAACAAAGTCTGGCCTAAGACCCCACGCCTGGCCCCCACGCCAGGGCGCCCAGCGGACCGGGTTTGCTGGGACGGACAGGAGCCTCTCGCCAAGGGAAAGTCCTCCCTCTGCTCTCTCCCGCCCCGCACCGCCCCGGGCCCAGCTGTCTATTTTGGTCGTTTCCTGGTTTCTCCCTCGCCCACTGATTTCCTTTGGGATCTGCCCACTCTTCCTCTCTCACATTCCTGATCTCCGGCTTCCTCCTCAGACCCAGCTGCCTCCTTGGGCCCGTGCAGAAATACCGACTGTGATGAGACATCCTGGGATGACTCAACGGCTCCGAAACCCAGGGGTCAAAGGCCTTCCGAAGGGAGAGACCTCCGCGCCGAGCCCCCGGGATCCATGTCCCTACTCTGGGTGCAGCCCGCCATGGCGTCCTCTTTCCCCTCCACCAGGGGGATCCGGGACCCCACGCTCAGAGCCGGCCCCCGCCTCCAGCACACATTCTCTCGAAGCAAAGGCAACGTTAGGATGGCTGACGGCTAGGGCTGCGGGTCCACACGTCCCAGGCTTGAGTGCCGGCCACCGTACTTAAGCATCACATAGCCAACCGCAGGCAAACCGAACGCTCCACGCCCCTGATTGATTTTGTACAGAGAGGAAGGGAGATAGAGAGAAACATCGATGAGAGAGAGTCATCGACCAGCTGCCTCTTGCACACCTCCTACTGGGGATATGCCCGCAACCAAGGTACATGCCCTTGACCGGAATCGAACCTGGGACCCTTCAGTCCCTCTATCCACTGAGGCAAACCGGTTTCGGCAGATGACGTCCTTTCATTGTAACACTGATGAGATGCCTTAGGAACGTAACGCCGACACCGACTTGTCAGCCCTCATTTTGCTTGAAGTCAAGTGACATGGCTGTAGTCATAGGGACGGTGCTGACTGTTGTCAGGAAGCTGGCCTTCCACGGGCTGAGGGCGACTTCCCTGACTCAGGCGTCACCATTTCGGACGGTGAGCATGTTCAGTCAGCAATCAAGGTCCGCAGGGTTTCCAGGGGGGGACTGTGAGCAGAGCCTGCCCTCCCCCCGGACTGTACGGCTTCCTGGGCAGCGTGCCACCAGCCAGGGCTGAGTCCCAGGACCCCTGCTCCCACACCCGGCCCGCGTCTCGCTGTGCCATGGACCTGGAGGAATACAATGGCACCCGCTCCGTGTCCCACTGACTCGGACAGCCTGTCCCCGGACTGGGTCTAACTGCGTGAGATTTCACTGTACAGCCCATGCATGGTCCTTTGCCGGTGTGGATGTTCGGGTTTTGGAAGGTGGGATGGGCAATGAATTTTATTCTTTTTAAAAAAAAAAAATATTTTATTGATATTTTACAGAGACGAAGGGAGAGAGATAGCTAGAAACGTCGATGAGAGAGAAACATCGACCAGCTGCCTCTTGCACACCCCCTATGTGACTGCAACCAAGGTACATGCCCTTGACCGGAATCGAACCTGGGACCTTTCAGTCCTTAGACCAACGCTCTACCACTGAGCCAAACCGGTTTTGGCTGATTTTTATTCTTAATTTTGTTGTTGTTTCCCCCCCACCAAGGTGTAGTTGGCAGGTCACAGTGCCCCCCACCCCGGGGACATGAGCCCTGGGTCACCCACACGGAAAGCCACCAATTCTGGCCTTGACTCGCACATCCCAGCACTGCCGCAGGCGTACCCACCGGCCCTCGGTGGCCTTCCTCTGAGCGCGCAGGCCGGCACTGGGCACAGTTCCTGTCCGTGTGGGCCGCCTGCCCCCCTCATCCTCACCCCCAGGCCCCGGGCACCCCCTGATCCGTGAGCCCCGGGGAGGAAAGCACCCAGAATCTCTCATCTAGTCCGTCACCTGCCAACGCCGGAGCCCCCGCACGGCCAGCAGGCCTCCCCCGGACCCGGCTGGGAACACGCTCGGTTAAGTCTTCACAAAGCGAACGAAGCCTCACGCCTCAGACCCGAGGCCGCCTGGCAGGGAGGGCGCGGGGCCCCGCCCCCTTCGCCCCTCCGTCGGCCCTGCAGGGTGCCAGCCAGGGCTCCACTTGACCCCAGCACACCCACCGTCCTTCCTTCTCCTCCCCCGAGGCCACCGGCGGGCGCCAGCGGCCGCTCAGACGGGCCACTTGACCCAGGGTGTCCGGACACGGGGTTTGTGGCCGCCAGCCAAGGCCGTGCCCGCCCTGGCACAGACCCTCCCTTCGGCTCGGCTCCCGGTGCCAACGGCGTGCCGTCAGCCCAAGGGATCCAGCTGGGGACTCGGCCACCTGGGTGGGCAGGGCCTGCGGGGAGGGGGCGAGGGAGGAGGAGGAGGAGGAGGAGGAGGGAAACCTTGGGCACCCGTCTCCATGGCAACCAAACACACCGGCTGCTGGAGGAGCCAGGCGAGGAGGAAGGGGACTTTAAAAACCTGCACAAGCGCCCACGCATGGCCCTTCTGGGAGCGGAGACCAAGGACACGCTTCGGCGAGGGGGGCCGGGACGCGTGCAGGACAGCGGGCGGGGGCTGTGGGTGAGGACCCCCGACCCACCGGCCAGAAGTGAGGGGAACGGCTCCCGGTTACTAGGCAACGGTGACAATGACGCCTACGAAGACTGCAGGGGCTTGCCGGAACCGGTTTGGCTCAGTGGATAGAGTGTCGGCCTGCGGTTCGATTCCAGTCAAGGGCATGTATTCTGGTTGCAGGCACATCCCCAGTAGGGGGTGTGCAAGAGGCAGCTGATTGATGATTCTCTCTCATCAGTGTTTCTAACTCTCCATCCCTCTCCCTTCCTCTCTGTGAAAAAGTCAATAAAATATACTAAAAAAAAAAAAAAAAAAAAGACTGCAGGGACATGAAGGAACTCACGACAAAATAGTAAGTCCAAAGGGACAGGACACTTCGGATGCTGTGACCACCATTCTGAACATTCCAGAGACCCGTGGGCAAATCTGTGTACATTCGGACAAAGCCTAGAAGGGAACGCCTCAGCGGAAAGCCCCCGCTTCGGTAACATCGCAGGCTTCGGCTTCTGAGACCTTTGCGGCTGCCACGCTGTGATCACAACCGACACTGCGCTGAATGTTGTTGCTGCCTGTGAGCGGTGGGGAGCCAGGGCGCCCCAAGGACCCGCCCCCTCCACACGGGAAAAGGCCCAGGGGGGACCCCCGGGACCTCCCCGCTCCCCCAGGGGGTGGGAGGCTGTCAGAGCACCTCCCCGCTCCCCGGGGGCCCATTACCCAGACCGCACAGCTCCCATCTCCCGAGGGTGCGGGGCTGCCCCGGGGACCGGCCCCTCCACACGGGAAAAGGCCCAGAGGGGACCCCCCGGATCTCCCCGCTCCCCGGGGACCCATTACCCAGACCGCACAGCTCCCATCTCCTGAGGGTACGGGGCTGCCCCGGGGACCGGCCCCTCTGGGTCCTTCCGGGTGTGCGGGGCGAGGACCCGGGCAGCTGACCCGCCTGGCACGTCCTCCGCTTCCCTGTCTGTGAAAGTCACAAACTAAAAGCAGCTCACTCGTTGGCCTGCGGACTGAGGGGGTCCCAGGTTCGATTCCGGGCAAGGGCATGGACCTTGGTTGAGGGCACATCCCCGGTAGGGGGTGTGCAGGAGGCAGCTGATGGAAGATTCTCGCTCATCGATGTTTCTAGCTCTCTATTCCTATCTCTTCCTCTCTGTAAAAAATATCAATAAAATATATTTTTTAAAATATATATAATAATAATAATAATAATAATAAATATTATAAAAGCAGCTCACTGTATCTTTGCCCGTTGGGTCAGTGGGGCCTCGGCTTCTCCTGGAAGCATGTGTGAGCGTGACAAGACCCAGCATTTTGTTAGCACATTAGCAACACGATCCAGGAAGCCAGTGTGCGCGAACGCACGCGTATGTGTGCATGCGTGTGTGTGTGTGTGTGTGTGTACCTACAGAAACACGTCTCCGTGGTGTGTGAAGCTAGATTGTTTTCATAAATGAAAGGGGAACAGGAAGACACGCACGCACCCCACAGGGAAAACCAGGGTGTGCAAGGCCGAGCTGGATCCGGGAGCCCGGGCTCGGTGCCGGCTCTGTGCGGGGTCTCCAATCGTGAGCACCTTTCTCCCCATCTCTGGGCTGCTCCCCCCTCCTCTTCCCGGACGAGGGGGGTGGACCCCGGCCGCCCCGCCCCGCCCCCCACTGAGGCTCGCAGACGCACACGGGGCCCCCCCGGGGCCAGGGCGAGGGGCGGCGGGCGGCGGGCGGCGGGCAGGCACCGAACAAAGGCCCTTCCTCCCGGCGTCTGAGAGGCTGCGGGAGGGTCTCCGACAGCCCCCTCCCCTCGGAGCGGCGGCTGGGTGTCTCCACGCAGGAGTGTGTGCAAGCAGGAATGCAAGCCACCCTCTTTCCGCCGGAGCCCGTCCCCGCGCCTTCAGCCGCTCCGCCCGGGGCCCGGACACGCTCACACAGTTAGTTCTGTGCGGCGGGAGGCACGGGGGTGGCCAGCAGGACCCAGACGCCTGCAGCGTGTGACCTGCTCCGAGGCAAGGCAAGGCCCCGCTCGTCCGGTGACCGTCCGACCACGGCATTCCCATCGGGACACGAGGAGACCTCGGTCCAATGCAGAGCCGTCCACAGTCCTCCCTACAAAGCGGGTCCCGATCCACGCACACACGGGACACCTCAGGCAGGCGTTTTACGGGCAGGCACAGTGGGGGCTGGAGCATGAGGGTCCGAGAAGCCACTCAGCACATCGCCCACGTCCGTCCCCGGCGAGGCCTGGCGCCCTGGGACCGGTCACCTCACCTGGACGGGGCCCGTGGGGGTGGTACAAAACCCTGCGGAGCAGGCACCATCCTTCTGGTGGGACCGAGAGGGGACCCGGCCAGCAGCGTCATCAGGGCGGAGCCTCTGCCCTCCCCTCCCTTTCTGGGTCCCCACCCCCCCTGGCCTCCCCGCCCCGCCCGCACACACTCACTGCAGGCTGCACAGGTGAAGCAGGCGTCGTGGTACAGGTTCCCCATGGCCTGGCAGGCCTGGCCGGCCCCAAACACCCCTTTGCTGCATTTCACGCAGGAACCTGCAAGGGCGAGAACACACCGGTGAGTCAGAGGGAAACGGTGCCAACTGAGCCAGGAAAGAGCAAAGCTGGATGCTCCTCCCCATCAGCAGCACTGTCACCCACCCCACGGGTCCATGGGCCGCTCCTTTGCAAACTCTCCCCTTCCCCTCCCTCTCCCTCTCCCTCTCTCCCTCCCTCTCCTTCCTCTCTCCCTGCACCACCAGCCTTTCAAAGGTCAGTGCTCCCACCACAGCGAACAGCCGGCTGCCAGGCTGCCCTCCACTGCCCTCTGCTCTGCCACGCGTCCAGGCTGTCAGCTACTCCCCAAGGTGCCCAGAGGCTCCCTCCGTCTCTGGCACAGAGTCCCAAACCCCGCACTGTCATCAACAAGTGCTGAGCCCGCGCGGACGGCAGCATCTCAGCTGCATGCTTTCCTTTCCTTCTCAGGGAGGACCACGGACCGGGATCTCCTCTCCTCACTTCTTACAGAGTGTCCGCCCCGCGGCCAGGTCTGCCTGACTGCGAAGCAGGGGCTCTCCTCTGGCCCCGCACCTCCCCCGCCCGCCCCCACCCCCTGTGCTGGGTCTCGGCTCTCAGCCTGGCTCCTGGGCTCCCCTGCCTGGCGCCCTGTGCCCACCCAAGTCCCTCCACGTCCTTCGGGCCTCTCCCTCCCTTCGGCTCTCTGGCTCCGAGCGAAGTGACACGGGGAACCAGCAGTCACAGGGCCGCTCCGGCCTAGGACGTCCCACCCACTCACTCCCATGTGGCTGGAGCTAAGGTCTCTGAGCATCAGCTCTTGGTTGGAAAGAGGTCCGCCCACCTGCTTTGCACATTTGCAGGAGCAGCAGTGAAGGCTGCCTGGCAACCCAGGGGTCTGAAGAGTCACCTGCCTCGACTACCAACGATTACAGACTACGGCAAGCCTACGGAACCCCCGGCCTGGGGCTGTACCGCCACAGCCCACCATCCCCCATACAACGGGGAGGGGGCCCTGCCAGGGTCACTGTGAGGGACACGAGAGCTTGGCGCAGGGCCGCTCACTGGCGGGTGCTCGGGGAACAGGCGCACTAGAAAAAGGACGGTGCCAACGTCGCTGCCCTCCGCTGGGAGCTGCTTTAGCACGAAGGGAGCTCTCCGAGACTTCCCAGGTCCCAGGGCCGACGCCGTCCATCTGGACCAGCCCGAAGCTGCACCACCACAGCCAGGCGCTGGGCTGGTCCCCAGAAAGGAGCCCTGGATCCCCCCTTTCAAAGGACGCCCCCCCAGAGCAAGCAAAGAGCATCGCCATTACATACAGAATGCAGGACGCACGCACGAGCACGGGCACACACACACACATACACACGCATACGCACACGCACACGCACACGCACACTTTTTTTTCTTACAATATACCAAAATGTAAAGCGGTGTTTCTTCAGGTTGTCAATGACTGCTTTTACTTCTTGGCAGTGTCTGTATTTAAGAAATAATTCTTGCCGAAACCAGTCTGGCTCAGTGAATAGAGCGTCGGCCTGCGGACTGAAGGGTCCCAGGTTCAATTCCGGTCAAGGGCACATACTTTGATTGCGGGCACATCCCCAGTGGGGGGTGTGCAGGAGGCAGCTGATCCATGTTCCTCTCTCATCGATGTTTCTAACTCTCTATCCCTCTCCCTTCCTCTCTGTAAAAAAAATCAATAAAATATATTTAAAAAACAAAAGAAAAAGAAAAAACATATATTTAAGAAAAAATAATAAAATAAAAGATAATTCTTGTAAGGGCAGGTAAGAAGAAAAAGTGTAGTCTCAAAAAAAGTTTGGACACATTTGAGTAGATGGGGTGACGTTAAGATGTTGGGAAATTAATCCTATGTGCACACACATCTATGCGTCCAGCAGACGGCCGGCTCTCGTGCTCGGTCAGCGGGGACTCCAACTCTGGTTCCGACCTGCCAGGCTGTTCCCGGACTGCCAATCCCCCGCCTCTGCCTTCAGCGCCGAAAGCCCTGTGTCTCACAGTTCCCGTCACCCCAGGATGACGAACGAACGGTACCGCCTTCCGAGATGCACTCGCACCAACGCAACAGGCCCACAGAGGACACCCCGAGCCAGGGGCCCTCCGGCTGCAGCCGGCCCCCTGAGAAAAGCGCGCGACGGTGCCGGCCAAGGACACTGGCTCCTGGGGGAGTTCGTCTGCGAGGAACTCTAGAGGTCACAGCTTGTGGCTCTTCAGTTTCAACATTCTGAACAATTCCAAGCATGCAGAAAAGCCGAAAGAGTCGTAACAGGAACGCCCTCCCCATGTCCGCCCACCGCCCCAATTCTATGACTTGTTCACATCCATCAAGCCAACTATCCCTCTCATTTTTGGTCATGGTGGTGGTTCGTCCTCACCCAAAGGTATTTTTTCCCGTTGGTTTTAGAGCGAGTGGAAGGGAGGGGGAGACACAGAGAGAAACGTCGACGTGAGAGACACACGCCGATGGTTGCTTCCCACACGTGCCCCCGACCAAAGCCGGGGATCAAGCCTGCAACCGAAGTACGACGTGTCCTTGACGGGAATCGAACCCGGGACGCTCCAGTCCACGGGCGGATGCTGCGTGCACTGAGCCAAACCGGCCAGGGCCCATTTCATGGTTGATGCATTTCAACGTTACATTGCAATCGGGCGTCCATTTCACCGTCAACTCTTCCGCCTGCAAATTATTCCCTAGGGCTCGTTATTTCCAAGCAACAAAGGCTGCTGGCTGGTCACACAGCACCCGGAGCTCGCTCAGGGCGGACGGGGTGGTGCCTCCAAACACCGTGGACACAGCTGCTCAGCCACAAAAAGGAAGCCACCCCCAGGGGCAACCCCGGGCCTTCCCAGCTGAACCTACTGCAGAAACGTTACCGCGAAGAGCAGAGGAGCCCTGAGGGCCCAGGGCGTGGTCAGCCCTCCCACGGTCCATAGTGAGCCCCCAGGAAGAGGACCTTCAAGACCGCACGCCATGCCGAAACCGGTGTGGCTCAGTGGATAGAGCGTCTTGGCCTGCGGACTGAAGGGTCCCGGGTTCGATTCTGGTCAAGGGCATGTACACTGGTTGCGGGCACATCCCCAGTGGGGGGCGTGCAGGAGGCAGCTGATGGATGATTCTCTCTCATCAATGTTTCTAGCTCTCTATTCCTCTCTCTTCCTCTCTGTAAAAAAATAAGTAAAATATTAAAAAAAAAAAAAAAAAAAAAGGCCTGCCTGGGTGGGAAGCCGGCCACGCGCAGGAAGAGTGGACACATGTGGCCGGGGGAGCAGGGGCGCTCGGAGCAGCTATCCAGCTCCTGCTCGCAGGGCGAATGGCAGAATGGACAGCGGCTTCCAGGGGACTCGAGACAGCGGCTTCCAGGGGACTCAGGTGACCGCCAGGCCCCCGGGCTTCCTGCTAAGTTATCTCCCCACGTCAGGCCTTCCTCCCCTCCCGGCAGCCAGCCAGCGGCGCATCTTCTGGCTTCCTCTTTCTCCTCCTCCTCCTCCTCCTCCTCCTCCTCCTCCTCCTCCTCCGGGGGCTGAGGTCCACTCGCTCTCATCCCCCCGCTCGTCCTTCCCCGCCCTCCTGGGGGCTGGCTGACATCCTCTCCCCACGCCGACCGCCGACCGCTGACCATCTCCCACAGACACAGCAGGGAAGGGCCGTCGTCACCCCAGAGCCAGGACGGTCCCACAGGGAGCCACGTAGGTGGGAGCTGTTTCGTCCCCGCGGCCTGTGGTCAATGACAGAAAAGCAGGAAATAGATCTGTTCCTCCTTCGGCAGCAAACGCAGCCAGGCAGCGTCCCGTCTTAGGAAGGCCCGGGCCTGCTTCCTGGGAAGGAGCCAGCACCCCTTTCCGACGCCCGCGCCCCAGAAGCACAGACGCTGTGACGCGCTGAAGGGCACACGGCTGGCAGGTTTGAGAGACCGAACCGGAGCCCTACCTCAAAGGCCCTGTAAGCCCCGTCTGGTTGGCATGTCTATTCCAGCCACATGGAAGTGCCCCCCAAAATCAGGGGGCTCCTTCCTCACCCCCCGTGTGTCACCTGCCCTGAAAATCCTCTGGGCTGCCGAAACCGGTGTGGCTCAGTGGATAGAGCGTCGGCCTGCGAACTGAAAGGTCCCGGGTTCGATTCCGGTCAAGGGCATGTACCGTGGTTGAGGGCACATCCCCAGTAGGGGGTGTGCAAGAGGCAACTGATCGATGACTCTCTCACACCAGTCATCGATCTTTCTAACTCTCTGTCCCTCTCTCTTCCTCTCTGTAAAAAAAACACACACACACACACAAAAAACAATAAAATATATTTTAATAAACAAAGCAAAAAACAAGTATCAGCGAAACCTCAACTACAGATGCCAGGCCACAGGGAGGCCAGCCTCGGTTTGGGCGGGAGGGGGACCTCTCTGCCTCCCCCAGTGCTGGGTCCCCCACGGCGGTTCCCAGGAAGATCAGGGGAGGACCCGTGACACGGCGGGACTGACCGAAGGCCGGCTCCACCGGCCGGGCCTGGGCGTGCGCCCTGCACATGCATTGCCCCGAGTCGGCATGAAATCATCCCCGCACCCAGAGCCAGAGCTGAGCGAGGGTCAGGGCCGCGGCACCGTCCCCGTGCCCGGCAGAGGCGGGATTCACACACGGGCGCCAGCCACGCAGACTCCTGCCTCGGACAGCGTGAGACCCCGCAGCCCAGACCGCCTGCCCCTGAGCAGCCAGCCAGCCGGGTGAGGCCTGCGTCAGCATCCTCCGTGGTCCGGGAGGACGGTACACAAGCTCCGTCAGACTAGGCAGTGGGTGTGGACTGTACCCCAGCCCTCCCCGGGCCCCTCCAGCCCCTGCTCCTCTCGCAGGGGCGGGGGGGGGGGGATGGCTCCGGACGCTGCCCGCACCTTCCCTGCACACCCAGGGGCAGCCTCTCCAGCGTGGCCGGCCGGATGCTGCACCGCACGGCGGATCCCGCAGCCATCGGCCCCCTACTGCGCTGGCAGGGGTCCGGGGGAAAGGCGGGGGCACCCAGGTGGCGTTCAGGGGCAGGCTGGGAGGGAGGGAGCGGGTCTGCCTGGAACACACCTGAATGAATGAGTCCACACACACGTGCAACGAGGCTCTTTCTCAGCCGAGGGGCCCAGCTCTGGGGTCAGCGGGTCCCGGGAGAGGTGCCCGGAGACTGGGGCAGAGCTGGGCCCATGACCCCTGTCTCCCACGCAGGAGGCCGCTTCTCCAGTCCGGCTGCAGAGCCGAAACCGGTGTGGCTCAGCGGATAGAGCGGCAGCCTGTGGACTGAGGGGTCCCGGGTTCGATTCCGGTCAGGGGCATGTACCTTGGTTGCGGGCACATCCCCAGTGGGGGGCGTGCAGGAGGCAGCTGATCGATGACTCTCTCTCATCGATGTTTCTAACTCTCTATCTCTCTCCCTTCCTCTCTGTAAAAAAATCAATAAAATATATATATATTTTTAAAAAGTCCGGCTGTAGGAATCCGTGGGGATCGAGGCCCACCACCTCCTCCAGGGGGAGGTCTCAGCTTGGGGGCGGGGCCAAGCCAGCGAAGACGATGCTAAGGGGCGGCCAAGGCTGAGGACCACGGATAACACCCCCCCACACCTGGCACCCCCCCTGCCTCTGCCCTCTCTGCCCCGCAGCCCGCAGCTCCCACGCCGAGGGGCGAACTCTCGGCAAACCACAAAGGAAGTACTTCAGGGCACTCTGTGCTCCGGGGCCATTGCGCCAGCCTGCTCTCTTCGCCCCGAAACCGCTCACCGCCAGCCCGGGCCTCCCTCCTCCCTCCGCGCAGCGAGAATGGAAGTTTCTGAACCGTTTCCCAATCGCCATGAGCGGAGCGGGCCCAGGGCACCCCTCCCCCCCGCCCTCCCCAGGGCACCCCTCCCCCCCACCCTCCCCAGGGCACCCCTCCCTCCCCAGGGCACCCCTCCCTCCCCAGGGCACCCTCCACCCCGCCCTCCCCAGGGCACCCCCCCCACCCCGCCCTCCCCAGGGCACCCCTCCCCCCCCGCCCTCCCCAGGGCACCCCTCCCACCCCGCCCTCCCCAGGGCACCCCCCCACCCCGCCCTCCCCAGGGCACCCCCCCACCTCGCCCTCCCCAGGGCACCCCTCCCCCCCGCCCTCCCCAGGGCACCCTCCCCACCCCGCCCTCCCCAGGGCACCCCTCCCCCCCCGCCCTCCCCAGGGCACCCTCCCCACCCCGCCCTCCCCAGGGCACCCCCCACCCCGCCCTCCCCAGGGCACCCCCCCCACCCCGCCCTCCCCAGGGCACCCCCCCACCCGGCCCTCCCCAGGGCACCCTCCACCCCTCCCTCCCCAGGGCACCCTCCACCCCGCCCTCCACGCTCCGGAGGGAGAGAAGCCCCCAGGGTACCCCCCACCCCGGGCCTGCAGCTTTGGGCTCCCCCTGTCCGCCCTCCCCCCACTCCGGCCGCTCCACGCAGGGCCCGTGGGCTTTCTCGGCTCTCACCCGGCACAGGAATGGCCCACCCGCAGGGCAAGAGAAGCGCCGCCCGGCCAGGAGCCACACGCAAAGGCGGGATGCCACCTGCCACCTGCCACTGACCCGCCGGCCAAGACGGAAAACCATCCCAGCTGTCCCCGAGGGAAGAGAAAGGCCGCTCAGTTGGGACTGGGCAGCTTGTTATTTTTTTTATAACCCTCACCGGAGGATATTTTTTCCATTGATTTTTTTTTAGAGAGAGAGTGAAGGGAGGGAGGGGAGGGGAGGAGGGGCCTTGGAGACACAACAGGGAACAGGACAGACACCTCCCTGCCATGGAGCGCTCAGTCCAGCAGGGGGAGCTAGGCAGGAAGGTTCTCTGTGCAAAGGGAGCCCCGCGCATCTAAACTCGGTCCCTGTAGACAGCAGTGCTCCAGAGAGGCTGCTGAGGGCACAGGTGATTGAGCCTGGAACTGGGTGTGGTGGTGGACAGGGGTGGGGGAAAGGTCTGGGGAAGGGCAGGGGCGGGGCAGGTGAGCGCCACGGGGACACAGCAGGAGTCAGTGACACCCCCAGCCGCAGAGCTGCGCCCGCCCGCCCGCCCGGCCAGGCCAGACAGAACACCAGGCGCACGTGGGTTCCATGCCGCCCACCACAATCCCCTCCTCCTCCAAACGCGGGCAGGACCCACGGCACCCGGGGAGCGGGACTTGTCCTCGGGTACGGCCTCTGAGGTCCAGCACCTCCATGTTCGGCTTCCACTGGCCCTCCGACCGCAGCCGCGTCTCCCCGGTCCTCGCCCAGTAAGCCTGTCTTCCCCTGTGACACGCGTCAGGGTCCGAGGTCAGCCCAGGGCATCCGAGCTGAGCACGCCGAGGAGATATCCCCCCGTGTGGCATTCACTGTGTCTCGGCCCACGGCGGCTAGGCCAACACTTCCAGTTTTTATTCTGATGGCGTAATGTTATGAACACACACCACGACTCCTTCATTCGACAAACACCCTGAGTCACTTCTCTAGGCCAGGCCTGGCGTCTTGTATTTTTTTTTGTGTGTGTGTGTGTACTTAATATGTTTTATTGATTTTTACAGAGGGATAGAGAGCCAGAAACATCAATGAGAGAGAAACATTGACCAGCTGCCTCTTGCACACCCCCTACCAGGGATGTGCCCGCAACCAAGGTACATGCCCTTGACCGGAATGGAACCTGGGACCCCTCAGTCCGCAGGCTGACGCTCAATCCACTGAGCCAAACCGGTCTCGCGTCTTGTATTTTGAATCTTATCACTCATTCAGTGTTTGATTTTATGGCCTCATTTTCCTCCTTTCTTAAGAGCTTCTTTATCAGAGAGCTTAAATCCCCCTTCTCCCCCCAAAGGAATGTAGTTTTGATCCCATGAGCCATGCCAGTGGTCGGCAACCTCATCCGTCCACAGAGCCAGATGTCAACAGGACAACGATGGACGTTTCGTTGGAGAGCCACATCCTTTAAACCTCCACGTCTCCTAACGCCACTCCTTCAAAACAGACTCACCCGGGGCTGTGGTATTCTGTGGAAGAGCCACACCCAAGGGGCCAAAGAGCCGCAAGTGGCTCACGAGCCGCAGTTTGCCAACCACGGAGCCAGGCCAACGATGAGCAAACTTTATTGGTGGGAGAAGGGCGCTTCTGAGTCACCCTGGCGGGGACACAATGATCTAGGGAGGGACCTGCAGGCCAAATTAAAAAAAAAAAAAAAAAAAAGTGCCCGCCCTCGCCAGCCACTCGCCTGCTGCCCAGGGCATGCCCATTTACACACACACACACACACACACACACACACACAAGCGTGTTTCACGCCCTCGCCACCCCACGCTTCTCTCCGTTCTGTTCCTGGCTACTCTTCTAAGTTCACGCCCTCGCCACCCCCCCCCCCCCACACACACACAGTGTCCGAAGCAGGTCCCAAACACCGTCCCCCACAGCCCTCCACCCGCAGCAAGGGAAAGCAAACAGAACTGCAGCGAGCACACGGGGAGGAGAGGGAGGGCAGGGAAGGTGCCCCGGCTGCTGCCCGCAAGGCCAAGGTGAAGACAGCTCCGTCAGCAAACGCCCTGGAGCCCGCCAGGGCCGCTGCCAGCTGGACCGCCCGAGAGCCTCCTCTTTCTAAATCCGCACCTCCGGCATCATCAGGGAGCAATGCGGACTGGGGGGCGCGGGGAGGGGGCAGAGCAGGTGCCGTGTCAGCAGATGCAAACCCTCCACCGGCCCCTGGGCCCTTGCTCACCCTCATGCGGGCAAACAGGGCCACAGGTGCGCTCCATCCGCTGACCGGTAGCTGTCCGCTCAGCGGACAGGCGGCTCCAGAGAACAAAGGCGCTTCGGGAGACAAAGGGCAAATCCGCCTCTGGCCCGTCACGCTCAAAGGACCGACACGCACGCGCTGTCCAGCCCAGAGACGCTGTGACGTGCGTCCACCCCGACTCGGGGCCCGTGCGATCAAAGCGGTGCCGTGTCCACTCGGCCCTCAAGCGACTGGGTCTCTGCACCCCGGGGATCAGCTGCAGGGAGACCCAGGCTAACCTCAAGTCCTCCCGCCCGCCCCCCTTTTTTTTAAATATATTTTATTGATTTTTTACAGAGAGGGATAGTTAGAAACATTGATGAGAGAGAATCATCGATCAGCTGCCTCTTGCACACCCCCCACTGGGGATGTGCCCACAACCAAGGTACATGCCCTTGACTGGAATCGAACCCGGGACCCTTCAGTCCGCAGGCCAACGCTCTATCCACTGAGCCAAACCGGTTTCGGCTCAAGTCCCCTTTATGTATGTGTGTGTGTGTGTGTGTATATATATTTGATTTTTTTACAGAGGGGAAGGGAGAGGGATAGAGAGCTAGAAACATCTATGAAAGAGAAACATCGACCAGCCACCTCCTGCACACCCCCCACCGGGGACGCGCCCACAACCAAGGTACAGGCCCTTGACCAGAATCGAACCTGGGACCCTTCAGTCCGCAAGCCGACACTCTATCCACTGAGCCAAACCGGTTTGAGCTTAAGTCCCCTTCTTTTGAATGACAGACAGCATCATGGCCGGCTTCCAGAACGTCCTATATGCCACAAATACATCTGTTTTTCGGGGGGGGGGGGGAGATAGAGACCTCCGATATGCTCCCCAACAGACGTCCAGTAACCGGGGAGTGCGCAGGCCTGGCCCTCGCCGGGGCCACCCGCGGACGAGCCACAGAACAGGATGGGAGAGGACGGCACAGGGCCAAGTCTGACCCCGTGGCTCTCCAAACCGAAAATAACCTGGCCACGGACCCGGAAAGCATTCCCGCTGGAACACTCGGCAGAACGCCTCCAGCCCTCCACGCTGACCCCGCGACCCGGGTCCAGCTGGCGCCCCCGGGAGGGGACGCGTGAAACACAAAACCTGGAGCAGATGTAAACACGTGCTGGCGCTTCTGCTGGGGTAAGGCCTCTGTGCGGAGTGCCAGAGGGCACGAGCGGGTTCCGTCTCTGCAAACAGCCTGGGGCTGGTGCCGACCCTCAGGCCAAAGCATCGGAACTGTCCCCAGGAACCGCGTGGGGCTGGCACTCCCCATCCTTGCCCACAACACGCGGGGGGAGTCACACAAGCACCCCGAGGGCATGCCCCCTTGGAGCATGAGAAGTCAGGGGCCGGAGGGGCTGTGGGCAGCCAAGGCCACGGGGTAGCCCCTGACCTCCAGGGCTCCCTCACCGCCCTGCAGCCCCACACGTGGGACCCAAGCTGCTCCAGCCAGCTGGGGGCGCCCCTCCGCGCCATGCCTCCGCAGAGAACCCCCCTGTGGCCGCAGACCCCCCTGAAGTGCCTTGGTCAGGAAGCCGCTGTGCTCCCAGGAACGGAGGGGGCAGCGGGCACAGTGGCCGCGACCTCGGACTCGGCAGCCACGCCCAGCACAGCTCCTTACCGAATGCGTTAGGCGGGCTGCCTCAGTTTGCCCGCCTGTAACATGGGGATAACGAAACGGGGCCGTTGGCAGGATTACACATCGTAAGGCAGGTGAGATGATTTGCAAAGTGCCTGGCGCAGAGCAGCTGTTCCACAGAGTTCAGCTAAACGATCTCAGAGCCGGGACCCCGGGTAAAAACCCCTTCTCCCGCCCCTCCACGCCCTGACGGAAGCCCCTCCATCCCTTCAACAGACACCCCCTGAGCCCCCACCTCGTGGGGCCCCGACACTGCCGGGCCCCAGCCCACTGCCCGTCTGACGGCCCGGGCTGAGACCCAGCACCGGGTCAAAAGCAAGGTCACTGAGCCCCACGGCCGGTGCTCATAGCTGCTCCCCGCACTGAGGACCCAGAAATTCAACCAGAATGAGAGTCTCAAAGGCCCCTAGGGAGGTGACCACGGCCACACAGGGGCCCCGTGTTCATTCCTTTCTCATCTCACTTTCTTTTCTTTTTTTTTGAGCATTGGAGATCTTTTATTTTTAAAAAAATATATTTTATTGACTTTGACTAAAGAGGAAGAGAGGCAGTTAGAAACATCGATGATAGAGAATCTTCGAAATCAGCTGCCTCTTGCATACTCCCTACCGGGGATGTGCCCGCAACCAAGGTACATGCCCTTGACCGGAATCGAACCTGGGACCTTCCAGTCCGCAGGCCGACGCTCTATCCACTGAGCCACACCGGCTTCGGCTCTCATCTCACTTTCATCATACGCACTCCGCAGAGCACACTGGCCTCTCGCTCAGAAAACGCTTCTACTCGGGCCAGACGGCCAAGAAGCACAGCCCAGGACGCAGCCCGCAGCCCGCAGCCCGCCAGATCCTGCAGCCCGCCAGATCCCGCAGCCCGCAGCCCGCCAGATCCCGCAGCCCGCAGCCCGCCAGATCCCGCAGCCCGCAGCCCGCAGCCCGCCAGATCCCGCAGCCCGCAGCCCGCCAGATCCCGCAGCCCGCCAGATCCCGCAGCCCGCCAGATCCCGCAGCCCGCCAGATCCCGCAGCCCGCCAGATCCCGCAGCCCGCAGCCCACCAGGCTCCGGCTGCTCTCTGCCCCGGGAACTTTCTTCGGAAATCCTCACACTGACCACCCCCTCTTATCGTTTTAACTGTAACTGTATGTATCCCCAGACCGTTACAGAGCAAGTGATTACCACTTACAACTGAAAGTGTAACTGCATGCCCTAACCGGTTTGGCTCAGTGGTAGAGCGTCGGCCTGCGGACTGAAGGGCACCCAGGTTCGATTCTGGTCAAGGGCATGGACCTTGGTTGCAGGCACATTCCCAATAGGGGGTGTGCAGGAGGCAGCTGATCAACGTTTCTCTCTCATCGATGTTTCTAACTCTCTATCCCTCTCTCCCTTCCTCTTTGTAAAAAATCAATAACATATATATACATGTGTGTGTGTGTGTGTGTGTGTGTGTGTAACTGTCCCTAAAAGAATAAAACAAAGGAGTGGTTTTTGATTCTGTAAAGGCCGGGAAGGGGGTGGTTCTGTGCAGCTCCCAGCTCCCACCATGGCCAGCTAGGCTGCCGCCCGGCTCCTGGTCCCCAGGTCAGCTGAAAACGAGGCACTCGCCAAAACCGGTGTGGCTCAGTGGATAGAGCGTCGGCCTGCGGACTGAAAGATCCCAGGTTCGATTCCGGTCAAGGGCATGTACCTTGGTTTCGGGCACATCCCCGGTGGGAGGTGTGCAGGAGGCAGAATGGTCAATGTTTCTCTCTCATCGTCGTTTCTAGCTCCCTATCCCTCTCCCTTCCTCTCTGTGGAAAATCAATAAAATATATTAAAAAAAAAAAAGAAAGAAAGAAAGAAAGAAAGAAAACAAGGCACTCAACTGCACCCTAACCCAGAGCCACTGTACCCCAGGCCAGACACGGCCACCCAGCGCAGCGAAAGCAGCTTGCCAATGCCCACGGGGCTGTGGGTGTGGCACGGCCGGGACACCTGGCTCCCTCACCCCAGGGCCCGCCTGCCCCCACAGCCCCGTCTCCCGGGCGGGAGCCCTCCGTCCACACAACCGAGAACCGGCCTCCGGCGAAAACGGCCTTGTCTGGGGTCAGTTTGGGCTCCGGGTTGCTGGGGAGAGCGGGAGAAACAGATGGAAACACAGATTCTTCCCTCGTCACGAGGGAGCACGGCGGGAGCACCATCCCGAGGCGGGAGGACCGCGGGGAGGCGCGTGGGAAACCGGTGTCGGGACCCGCCGTGCTGGCCGGAGGCCGCGGCCTGGGGAAGGGCAGGGGCGGGAGCCCCGCGGTGGGAACACAAGGTCAGGGTCAGCTGGTGTGACGGGAGCCGAGAGCAAGGGGCAGGGGCCCAGCCACGGCAGGAGGACCACGGGGGCACCGCCGAGGGCACCGGCCTGGGCCTGACCCTCGGGCGCCCTTCCCGGCGGCTGTGGTGCTGAGAGCCGTGCGGGGCCCTGACCCAGCACCTGCGGACGTGGCCTCGGCGAACAGAGGAGCCCTCCCCATCCTCACTCACCCTGACACCCCTGAGGAGCGATGCCACGGACGGGGACGGCAGGAAGGGACGGGGCGAAAGGAGGATGGGAAGCCCAGCCTCAGGACGGAGCGAGCTGGACGGCGCAGTGGGCGGCGACGGAGCCGGCCACGCTGGCGTCCCAGGTCCCTCGCTACCCGCAGCCCATCGGCACTCCGACCCCCTCACGCTGCCCACCCACCCCCAAACCGGCCGTGGGACGCGTTTACATCCGCGTAAGGTTTTAGAAGTTACTTCAAATCACACGCCCGCTTCAACCCTTCGGAAGTCACGGCGGCGTTTATCTTTCGAGAGTGACGAGGATGGTGAGGGGCGCGGGTACGGGGGCTTGCTGGGTGCGGGTCCTGCCAGTGTCTCGATCTGGGTGCAGGTAACACGGGTGTGCCCACTGGGTGAGCGTCTACAGTGGGTGTCCATGACACACCCAGAGGAAGTTAAGAGACACATGTCCTCCTGATGTTGAGGGGAAGGTTGCCAGATCTACTAAAAAAAATGCACCAGGCTCCCATTTCTAAAGGGCTGGGTGTGTAGCTGAGACCGGTGTGGCTCAGTGGATAGAGCGTCAGCCTGCGGACTGAAAGGTCCCAGGTTCGATTCCGGTCAGGGGCACGTACCTTGGTTGCGGGCACATCCCCGGCAGGGGACATGCAGGAGGCAGCTGATGGATGGTTCTCTCTCATCGATGTTTCTAATTCTCCGGGGGGGGGGGGGGCGGGGGCTGCTTACGTGACCGGGGCACATCCCCATGGCGCCGACGGAGCCCACGCCACACGTGCCAACACGGGACCACTGCCAGCGCACGCTGCTCAGGGGCAAAGGCAGGAAGCAGGCGACAGCACGCCACGACTGCCACGACATACACATTTCCATTCCACTCGAGACACCCCACCAGAAAGGGGGGGGGAGAAGACGAAGAAGGCACTGAATGTGTCTTTACGCCTTTTGAACGTTCTGCACGTGAGTACTGCAAACGACCCCCTCCACGGGAACTATCCAGAACTCTCTGTAGAGCGGCGTAATGGCTCGGGGCTCTGGGGGAGAGGGGCAGAGGGGAGTCAGCAGCTTTTCGGGGGGCAGGGCTTCCTTTGGGGTGATGAAATGTTTGGGAGCTAGGGAAGGGTGGCGGTTGCACACCATGAATGTACTAAATGCCACCGACATGTTCACTTTAAAATGATTTTGTTATGTAACGTTCACCGCGGTTTTGAAAAAGCCATAAAAATGAGTGAATGAGTGGGGTTGTCACTGGGGGGGCAGCTTGGTGGCTGAGGGGGGGGGGGGTCTCCATCCCACCACCCCCGGCACCACCCAGGAGGAGGCCTCGGGAACGTGATGGAGCCTCAGCGAGCTCCGGTCTCCTCCTCAGCGAGGCTCTGTGGTTGCTGTGACGAGTAAATTAAAGAGTCCACGTCAAGTGTCTGGCCCAGCCCAGGCCCCAGGGCCTCCGCTCCCGCCGTGGGCCCACCCAGCACGCCCTCTCCCCGGGCAGACGTGCGGTCCCCTCCCTCGGTCCCCTCCCTCGCCGCCCTCACGTCTCTGCTCAGACGCCTCCATCTGGACGGGACCTTCTCGGAGCCCGCCCTGCCCTGCGGCTCCTCTCCCTCCTCTCCCGGAACCGGCTTTTTTATTTTGATCACGTCCCCTCGGGGAGACAGTTTCTGTCTGTCCCCGTCTCTCTGGGCCCCGGGGACACGCTCAGTAAGGACACGTCAAATGAACCAATGGCGCTCACTAATGTGCCCGCTCTGACCTCGGGTGCCGTCCTGCCTCCCTGGAAAAAGAAAACTGTTGTCTTGTTGTCTAAGCAGCTGGAAACAGGAGGATCCAGCGAAAGTCTAAATTTAAAAACCCACCATGGCTCCAGCTCAGCACTAGTCCCCAGAGGGAGCCGTCTGCGGGGAAGAGACGGTTCTCAGGGAAAGGAAGCCGAGTGCTCCAACACACAGACCGCCAAAGGCCCCCGCGCGGTGTGACCTGGTCCCCGCAGGGCTCTCAGGAGCCAGAGCACAGTGCCAGCCGGCCGGCGCGGCTCAGCCAGCGGCTGCGCATCGACCTGTGAACCAGGAGGTCAGCGCACATGCCCAGGCGGGCTTGATCTCCAGGGTGGGGTGTGCAGGAGGCAGCCGACCCATGGTTCTCTCTCACCATTGATGTTTCTCTCTCCCTCTCTCTCTCTGTCTCTCTCCCTTTCCCTCCCTCTCTGAAATCATGAAAATTATTTTTTAAAAAAAAGGGAACATAGTGTCACCATGGGAGCCTGGGACCCAATCCCACCTTGGGACAGATGGTCCATTCACAGGGAACAGGGAGGTTGGGAGCAGCCAGCCTCCCCCCGCCCCCCGCCCCCCCGGCTTCCCCTGCCCCTGCTGTCCACTCAACAGACTGTCTCCCCAGTGGGACTCGGCTTCCCAGGACTCTCAGGCCTCAGAGGGAGAAACTGTGACCCCCAAGAATCCAGAGTTCAAAAGTGGAAAACAAAAACACAAAAACAACCCTCCAACTCTCCTAAAAATAGGCTCTTTCAGCTCGGTCCCCTCTGAGCCGCCGTGGCCCCGGGTCCGGGCGGAGGGCGAGCGGGCGCCAGCGTGCGGGCTCCCACAGAGCGCACAGCCTCACCGGCAGGTCTGAGCAACGCCGGAAAGGAGCGCCCTCCACCCCGCTGTCAGCAGTCCGCGGGCGGGCGGGCGGGCGGGCGGGCCCGGGTGGGCGCGGGGCGCTGAGTCAGGAGGCAGCCCGTCCGCGGGCCTCAAATGTCCTCGAATGCCAGGCTCCCTGCGCCGCCGGCTTGTGAACAAACATGCGGGTGGCGGGTCTCGCTCCAGCTTCTGAGGGAGCAGGTCTGGGGTGACGCCCTGTGATTTACATCTCTCACCCCTCCTCCGGGGAAGGGAGGGCTGGAGGGAGGACCACTGCCCTAGAACAAACACTTCCATGTCCGTGGGACACCTGCCTCAACGTCGCACAGCGCCTGCAGACAGGCAGACAGACAGAGAGACACGCACGCGCACACGGCCTAACAGAGCCCCTGCCCAACCCCTGATCCTCAAACAGCCCGGCCTGCCTGGCCCAGCCACCTCCTGAGGTACCGCTCAGGGGTGCGGGAACAAGTCTGAGTGAGCCCGTCAGGGGGAGGCACACCCGAACCCCTGAAACCCGAAGTCACGGCATTTCCCTTTTCTGAAAGCAGGCACCGGCGGGCCCACCCCGCCCGGCTTCGCCCTTCACACATGGGTAACTCCCAGCTGCAAGATCCGCTTTCTGCCAGGGGGATGCTTTCAAGTTTCTGAATCAGAAGAAGTAGCTGAAAGAGGAAGAAAAGGGGAAACAAAACAGAGAGAGAGAGAGAGAGAGAGAGAGAGAGAGAGAGAGAGAGAGAGAGGAGAGAGAGGCCACTCAAGAAGAGCCACAGGATCACAGCATCCCTGGTGGCGACCCATCAGCCACCGCGGGCCGCTCCGCCGGCCTGGCACTCACCGAAGTAATCGGCCTTCGGGTGAGCATCCATCTCCCGCTCCAGGCGCTGGGTGAGGGCTTCCAACTTCAGTTCGGCCGTCGAGGGCCCGAGCTCGGGCCCCGGGGCCAGGGTCTGGCAGGGCAGCCTCACGCTGCGGGCGCTGGGGTTCTCGGGGAGCACGGGCCCCAGGCCACCCTCAGAAGGCCAGCCAGGGGGACCTTCTTTGCAAGATGACTCCAGTGGGGCGGACATCGCCGGATGGCCGCGGCCGACGGGGCCGAGCTTGGGACCGGCGCCAGGGTCTGCGCAGCCAGGCTGGGGACCCAGCCCCGGGGCGGCGTCCAGCTGCAGACGGTCCATGCTGGCGGGCAGAGAGGAGGGCCCGGAACTAGACAGGTAGGATGTGGGCCCATCCTGGAACCAGGACTGAGGCTGCGCATTCGGTCGGGGCATGGTGCCCGAAACCTCACTCCGTGCCCCCGAGTTTGTTTTCGGAAGCGCTCCCTGACTGGGGCAGCTCCCCGAAAAGGGGGTTCGGGGCTGAGCGGGGCCCAGGAGGGCCCCGTTCTCCAGGCCTGGGGAGGGAAGGCCAGGACGTGCCCACTGGGAGGAGGCAGGGGTCCAAGCACCCGCTGGCTTCTCACTGCCTCGGCCATGACGGCCGCCATCCAGGCCGCTCTCAAACGCCCGGCGGGAGCTGGGGGAGAGCTGCGGCTGGTACAGGTAAGGGTCCCTGGAGGGCGTGGGTGGGGACGGGTCACCGCCCGGGGCGCCCGGCCACCCCGTCCCTCCACCCAGCCTGATGCCGGGGGGCACTCCGGGTTCTTCACCCCACTTGGGGCTGGCCACGGAGAGGTTGTCGTAGTAGTCTCCATGGGTGAGGCAGGAAGGGTCCTCGCAGTGGCCGGCAGACACCTCGGAACCAGAACCGGCCAGGCCCTCCTTGGAAGCACAGTCCTGGCTGCCAGGCCTCGCGGGGGCGTACGGCCTGGCCTTCTGCTCCTGGGCCGGGTATGAGGGCTGCCCAGCGGCGACGGCGGTGGCTGTCCCAGGAGCTCCCGTCGAGGCCGCCAGAGGGGGCTTGGCAGCACCGTCCATGGTCAGCCGACTGCCCGCACCGGCTTCCCGAGGGGCCTGCAGGCCCGGGCGGCCCCCGCCGCTGACAGGCCCTCGGCCAGCCCGGGGCAGGGTGTCCTCCTGCGGGAGCTGCTGCTGCTGCTGCTGCTGCTGCTGGAGGTGGATCTTGGCCATCTTGGTGGCAAACACCCGGCGGGTCTCCTCAAACTCCGGATTGTTGCCCGCACCCTTGTCCACTCGGAAGAGCCCGTCCTTGGAGGCCTCGTACATGTTCAGGTCCTCGATGAACTTGCTGGCCTCCAGGCCCAAGTCCTGGTACTTGTCCATGTTGGTGGCGGGTGTGAAGGCCTAGGCAGGGCGCCGGGTAGTGTGTGTGTGTGTGTGTGTGTGTGTGTGTATGTGTGTGTTTGGGGTGGAGGGCGGGGTGGGGGAGCAAGAACAGGGAGCTCAAGTCCAGCCCAGAACAAGGAAAACCCTCCACCTGCCCAAAGTGAGAGTCATGGCCCCAGCCAGGCCTCAGAGTCCAGCCCACGTCGAGGCCTCGCCAAGGCCAAGAGACACCAAGTTCTCCTGCAACTTCTTCTCCCCTCGGAAGTGTCCACGTGGGATCCGACGGCGGCGCTTCCCTGTCCCGACTTACTCTGCAGTTTTCTCTTTCTCAAATCATAAAAGTTAAAAGAAAAAAATAACACAAACCAAAGTCACATCCTCTTGAACCAAACTCGGAAACGCACCGCACGGCAGCAGCCGCGGCGGGTCCGGGGCGCAGCGGGCCGGCGGCGCGGGGAGGCCGGAGGCGCAGGTAGGTCCCGGGCTCGGCGCCCGCGGCTCCCCGGCGGCGGGGCTGGTCCGGGCCGCCGAGCAGGAGGCCCCGGCGGCCGGCGGCGGCGGCAGCTCCCGGGCCCCGGGCGGGCGGCCTATTGTCCGATCGGCGGCGGCGCAGGCGGCGGGCGGCGCGCGGGCCGAGGGCGGCGGGACGCGGAAGTGAGCGCCGGACGCCGGGGCCTCGCTCGGTCGCCGCCAGCCCGGCACGTCCCGGCGGCAGGGGGCGGGCGCGGGGCGGGCGCGGGGCGGCGCGGGGGGCGGGCGCGGGGCGGGGGCGGGGCCGGCGGCGGAGGGCGGACGGGCGCCCGGGGCAGGTCTGCGCCGCGGAGCCCCGAAGTGTGTTGGGCACTTGCGTCCGCGCTCCCCCAGCGCCCCGATGGCGCGGGCTTTTCCTGCTCCTCGGCCGCCCCCTGCGGGTCTGCACCGCTCCGTCCCCGCCCCGAACCCCCACCTCCCGCAGCGCGGGGCCGGCCTCCGCGCCCGGGCAGCCCGCGTGGCCCCCAGGCGGCCGCTGACCGTGTGCCGGAGCCTCGGGGCGCCGCGCGCTCCTCACCCCGCCGTGCCTCAGTTTCCCCGGCAGGAAGCCCACTCTGTGTGCGCCCCCCTGGGCGCTCCCCCTGACCGGGCGGTGTCCGCCGCCCAATCTGTCCGGGCGCAGGGGTAGAGGCCCGCGGTGGCACCCGTGGGCTGGCCCGGCGTCCCCTCGGACGGGTGGGGAGACGGAGGCGCAGAGGGGGACGTGTCCCAGAAGCCGTCGTAGCCAGCAGAGCCTGATGGAGCCAAGCTCTCTGCAAAGGAAAAAGTCATGCTCCTGGAGCTCGGAGTTTGAAGTGCTCCGAGCAGCAATAGAAACGCGGGCCCGCCCCGGTGGCTCTTTATTCCTCTGTGTATCCCTGACCCCCAAGCAGACTCACTGCGGGGAGCCGGGAGGGCTGGCTCCTGAGCGCCCCCGCACCCCACCCTCCCGGGTGAGAGGTTTCATCTCTGCACAGCAGCTCAGAGGGGTCCCAAGGCAAACGCCAGGCCGGTCACTTCCCTGCGCACACCCTTGTCAGCTAAGGCCATCCACACCCGGGGAGAGTGTGGATAGAAATTGACTTGAGTCAGATAGAGGCTGCGCCCGGAGGAGGAAGGGTTTTAACGGACTGAGAGACATGCTCCCAAAAAAACGACAGTTTGCAGCTTCTCTTGTGCATTTGGAATTGGGGAGGAAACCTGAGGAAGGTGGCCTGAAGGGGGGAGGAAGCAGCGTGGGGATGGGTTCCAGGACAGTTAAGATCCTGTGCTGTCTTGCCAGGCTGGTTGGCTCAGTGGTCCAGTGTCCACCTATGAGCCCAGAGGCCGGGTTGCGGACTTGTTCTCCAGTGGGGGGCATGCAGGAGGCGCCGGGCAACCAAGGCTTCTCTCTCATCATTGATGTTTCTATCTCTCTCCCTTCTTCTCTGAAATCAATAAAAACATTTAAAAAACAAAAACAAATATCACGTGTTCTCTTGAGGTTGACCTCGCTCTAGGAGGGGTCTGAAAAGGGGGACATTTCAAAGGTGCCCAGAGACAAGGGTCGGGGCTAGCTTAAGGCAAAGAGAAGCCTTTTACCAAAGAGGTTATATGTCCAGTGCATGACTGCCCGCTGTGACCTGCCTCGCAGAGAATTTATGATCAGATCACCCTTGGAGATTGCTTTCCACAGAATCCTTTTTTGTCCACACCCTCCGTGCTGACCCTGGACCTAGACTGAGACGGACACCGGGCACCGCCTTTCTGCTCGGTTCCCGGGAACCGGCGTGGGGGCCTTTGCACCCGCGCTCTGGCTGAGGGAGCTTCCTGGTGGGCAGGGCCTCACCTTGAACTTCTCAGTAGCTCACCCCTCCCCATCTCAGCACAGTCACCTCTTCCTGGAGGTTGTTTCATTTGTACAATGCAGTCTGAGAAGCACAGCTGCAAAGAAGGATACTAGAATAAGATATTTTTATTTTAAACTCTTTTAATTTTTTTTTTATCTACAAAAGTAGTACATGTGAATGATAACAACTTCGAACAATAGCGATACATAGACTCTGTAAAAAGTTGCCCGCGATCCCCTTACGCAGAGGTGATCGTTATTAAACATTATTACAGCCTTAGGGACTCAGGAATACTTGTTAATGGCCAACACAGTGACTCATAAACTGAGTAATTTGCTTACGACATTTCTGGAGCAGCGGTTCCCAAAGTGGGTCCCGGGACCAGCAGCGTCAGTGCCGCCCGGAAATGGTCCAGGTCCGCGGCTCCCAAATGCGTTAGAACTCCTCGGGGAGCCCCTGAGCACTGGGACCCACCCCCAGAGCTTCCCGCTCAGCAGCTCTAGGTGGGGCCCAGGAGTGTGTCTCTCTAACAGGTTGCCCGGTGATGCCAATGCTGCTGGCTCAGGAGCCACACTTGGGAACCCCCGGTGTAGAGTCCATGCTTCCTCAGAGCACGGCCCCTGGGTGCTCACAGGCCTGAGCACATCTCTCCGAGTGGAAGGCTGAGACCCACCTCGCCTGAACCCCGAGTTTTGGGGGGTGTGGCTGACAAAGCACGGGGGACACAAAGTCTACAACAAGCCCAGGGCCAGCTCCCCGTGCGCCCAGTGCTGACGGCTGGTAAGCCTGGGCAGCAGCCACACTCTCCGGCCAGGGCCTCCTGCAAACCAGCCTCCTCTTTTCATCCTCGTTGGGCAGCTGCCAACTCTCTGGTCCCCACCTGCCTCCGGCCCCATCGCGGCCTGCCCGGAGTGCGGGAGGAAGGATCTGGGCAGGAAGGGAGTAGGTACGCACATAGGCGTTGGAATCTTGGAGCGATCGGCAGCTCTTTGTATCGCTGGGGGAATAGGGAGGCAGCAGTGAGAGCGAAGCCGGGAGAGCAGCTGGTGGGGACAGGTCATCTGGGGAGTAAGAGCCCACAGCCTAGAAAGCATGTGTGATGGAAGCTTGAAGGCTCCCCCTCGCCCCCACCCTCCGCCAAGATTCCGGGCATCCATGTCCGTGAGACCAGCCAGCACGGTGGCATGGTTTTCTGCAGATGTGGGTGTGTGGTGGGTGGCGAGTTGGGTCTAACCAGGGCTGGCTTTTGCCAAGCGAATGCAATGTAACTGGAGCGAGCAAGGGAGTTGCCACTTCTCCTGCCTACAACCTTGATACCACCGTGGGACTCCCGGGGTTATCCCCCTCCGATTGCCACTCAGGGGTCCCCTCTCCGGAAAGGCCCCTCTCCTCCGTCCCTGCCCTCATCTGATGCCACGGCGAACATCTGTCTCCGCACTACAGTGCACACCGCTGGCCGCGGATCGCCGACCGCACTGTTCGCTGCTGTCCCCCAGGAGCCTGGAGCAGCGCCGGGCACATGGCAGCCCCCTCCACACGCTTGGCAAGTGAATGAATGAGTCACAGCAGAAAAGGGAGTACAAGTGTGACCATCTGTAAGTGGAAAGAATGAACTGGACTGCAGGATGACTCAGATTCCGAGGAACAAAGAAAGGACACAAAGCTACATCTGTATCACCGCTCTAGTCATAGCTTTGTCTGTCACTGCAGATCGTATTAGCTTATACGGAATATCTGATCTACGTCACAGATCTGATCTCCTATACCGCCAGTCAAGAGTATGACTACAGCCGAAACCGGTTTGGCTCAGTGGATAGAGCTTCGGCCTGTGGACTGAAAGGTCCCGGGTTCGATTCGGGTCAAGGGCATGTACCTTGGTTGCGGGCACATCCCCAGTGGGGGGTGTGCAGGAGGCAGCTGGTCGATGCTTCTCTCTCATCGATGTTTCTAACTCTCTATCCCTCTCCCTTCCTCTCTGTAAAAAATTAATAAAATATATATTTTTAAAGAGTATGACTACATATAAATATGTACCCATGTATATTTGAATGTGTAAAGGACATCTGAAGGATGGCTATTTGCACGCAGACATGGTATGTTTCTCATATAGGTGCGCATAGAGAATTGTTGACTGAAGGGTATTTGAAAAACCCTAATGCAATAGACCGTAGGCAGTGAGCTGTGCTCAGACAGCCTGTGAGGTACCAGGAGCCCACGAGGCAGAGGCCCGGAGTGTGGACAGAGCCCTGCTTATGCTGCAGTTAACTGAAAGGGCCCTTCTGTCCCTTTTGCTGGCTGTGGGAAATGTCCCTGCACACAATGCTGCGTGTGTCCTGAGGCCGGAGAGCCAGTTCGGGGAGAGCTCTGAAAAGGACCTTTATCCTCAGCTGAGCAGATGGATGGAGAATTAAGAACCCAGGTTCCTCTGGGCTCTTTCCACCCCACGGATGCCAGGAGCCCTGGGCTGCTCTGCCCCAAGGTCCACTGTGAATTGCCCCGTGCGTGGTGGCAAGCAGCTTCGATGAAGAGCCTTCCCTGATGCTCATAGCGGGGCTTTGTGTCCTGGCTGCTCTGGGAAGCTGCCCAGGCCAGACCCAGACACCAGGACCGTGACCTTGCCCTGCGTGTGCCGCCTGTGCCAGGCAGCTGGGCCTCCGCCTCCCCAGCCTCCGCCCTGCCGTGGCCTTTGCCACACAGGAAGACCCAGGTGGGGGCATGTGCCTAGCCACAGGCCCCACACGCCCACAGGGGGGGGAGGGGGGTTGCCCGCGGGCCCCGCCCAGCCCCTCCGGGGACACGGGGGCTGGAGTACTGATTTCTGAATCAGCTGCTGTCTGCTTACTCTTTTTTTCTAAATAAGCGAGTCATGTATATATATGGCTTCAAACTCAGAGGTGCAAACAAGCACAGGGAGAAAGGAATGTGTCTCTCCACTCTGAGCCCCAGGCAACCAGTCAGAGACAACACCATTGTATTACCAAAGTGCACAGGCATGTGAATTCTGTGTGTGTGTGTGTTTTAAATATATTTTTATTGATTTTTTACAGAGAAGAAGGGAGAGGGATAGAGTTAGAAACATAGATGAGAGAGAAGCATTGATCAGCTGCCTCCTACACACCTCCTACTGGGGATGTGCCCACAACCAAGGTACATGCCCTTGACCAGAATCGAACCTGGGACCCTTCAGTCCATAGGCCGATGCTCCATCCACTGAACCAAACCGGTTAGGGCTGTGTGTGTGTGTGTGTGTGTGTTTTAATTGATTTCAGAGAGGAAGGGAGAGGGGGAGATAGAAACCTCAATGAAAGAGAATCATTCATTGGCTGCCTCCTGTATGCCTCACACTGGGGATGGAGCCCACAACCCAGGCATGTACCCTGAGCAGAGGAGAGAGAGAGAGAGAGGGAGGAAAGGAGGGAGAGGGAGAGAGAGAGGGAGGGAGGGAGGGAAGGAGGGAGGGAAGGGGAGGGAGGGAGGAAGGGAGGGAGAGAATGTACACTTTAACACAGAGCTGTTTGCACTTACACTTGGAAAACTTTGCCCACCATTTCCAATGTGCAGCCTCCGCTAACATGTCTCTTCAGGTGAGTCACACAGTTTGTAACCAGTCCCCCACTCACAGCTCTGCGTCCATGCTTTGGCCATTACACCCAGGCCAAGGCCAACTTAGAAACCTCTCCCAGCTGTGCGAGCCGCACTGCGGGGCGCACAGCCCCGAGGCACGCGCATCTCCGGAATTCCACGCGGCTGCAGAAGGGACGGGCTGTCTGGACTCCACCTACCCCGAGGATGTCCGCCCGGCTTTCCCCTGGTTCCCATCCCACCGCGGGCGGCGTGCAGGCCGCTGGTGAGTCGTAACAAGAACAGCCGTGGTCGCTCATACGTCACAGCACCCACTGCTCAGCACCTGCTGTGCCCGGCTCTGCACCAGACATTATGCGAGAGGATGTGACATGTCCGTTGAGTTTTGCAGCCTGGGGTCCCTGGGCTGGCCAGTTTCGGGGTGGGGTGTGTGTGTGTGACTTCTCCAGTCTCCTGGGATGGGGGCTGGACCTGTTTTCTTTGGGTGATCAAGATGTCAGAGGGGGAACATCCGTGCTCCGTTTATAAGGCAACCTCACACAGAAAAACAGTGCCTGTGACATTTCCATTAGTCAACGTGGTTGGGGTGTGAACGGCGAAAGAGGCACCTCAGGGCTTGAGGGCGGCCTGAGGACACCCCGGGGGCGAGAGAACCCCAACTGAGGACGTGGGTGTGAGCGGTGCCACACGTGGGCGGGGGCCGCCGCCCGGAGAGTGAGAGCCCTGCAGGCAGGAAGGAAGGGTGCCCGGTGTATTTTGGTCCCTGATTTCACAACTGCCTACGCCTTCTCACCGGCTCTTCCTCCTCCTTTAAGCCTCAACCATCAGAGATAAAAACTAGCCCCGAGGCCAATGCTGTGTGTCTGGCTCCTCGGTTTGGCTCAGCCAGTCAACTGGGACTCAAAAGGGGAACACTGAGAGGTAGGTAAATATATAGTCTCTATCCTATATATATATATGGAAAAGTTGGGAAAGATTTGCTCTGCCCGGTGGATGGGCCATAGACTCAGCAGGCCGGCTGTAGGGTGCTGCCATCTCTGAAGGCTGGTTAAGAGCCCTATTTTTTTTTTTTTTCCCGAAATAAATGGGCCTTTTGTGTTGAAAATGATTTCGTGGTTTGATTTCCTCTAAAGACATCCAACCCCCATGGACTGGCCGTCCTGGGTGACCTTCCAGGGAGGCCCGGGTAGGGGCACCTGCCTCCCTCCCGCAGCCCCACCTACCTGAGAACTGACCTGGCTGGGGTCCCTCAGGCCCCAGGCTGCCTACCCCAGGGGCCGAGCGGAGCCAGGGCTGGGAAAGGACCTCCGCGGACCCTGTGACCAGAGGAAAACTGCTTGACGCCTGGATGTCACCCTCCAAACCAGGTGTGTTGAGGCCACACCTCCCACGGCCGCTCCCAGCCCACGCTGACCGTGGCAGGGTTTGGGTTAGGGTTTGGGTTAGGGTTAGGGTTAGGGTTAGGCAGGCCGGTCCTGGGATGTGGGGGCTCCCTGACAGGCACTTTGATCAGGGCACTGCGTTAGACAACTTCCTGCTCTCCTTCCCAGGGGTGGACCTGCCTCTCGGTGTGAGGGCTTTCCCAGTCCCCCCCCCCCCCCCCCTGCACAGGCACTTTCTCCAATGGACCTCCTACACACCCGCCTCCTCTCGGCGTGTGCTTCTCAGAGGACTCAGTGGGCACCGCTGGAACTGACGACGGGAGTGCCACCAACAGCCCCAGTGTTTATTGCCTCGAGGCCAAGGTCAGTCTTACTCACAGTCCAGGCCAGGCCCACTGCCGAGGAAGGCCCATGAAACCCTCTGGTCTGGCCCTGCCAAGGCATTACGGGTGAGTTAATTAAGTGTCTGACCAAACACAGCAGGCAAATTTTTATTGTTGTCGTTAATCCTAACCAATGGACATTTTCCTACTGATTTTTTTTTTTTTTAAGAGAGAAACAATGATGTTAGGAAGACACATGGATCAGTTGCCTCCCGCACCTGCCTGGACCCACTGGTACCAGGCCCTAGGGGCGGGGTAGGGGTGGAGGGAGACACGCGTCAAGCCTGCAGCTGAGGGACATGTCCTTGACTGGAATCAGTTAAACTCAGGACCCTTCAGTCTATCCATTAGAGCCAAACCGGCTAGGGATAACTTTTAAGTTGATAATTTTGTGTGGCCTATGAATAATGTTATAAATATCCAAATGGCCCTTGGCAGAAAGAAGTTTCCCCACGGCTGATCTATGCCAGTGCCTGTCGGTCACTGGGATCGTTATTCTGTCCTCCTGTGAAGAGACACAAGTTCTCTTGTGAGTGGGGCACCCTGCATCCCCAGGCCCGTGGAGCCTGCCGCAGGGCTCACACTGAGCCCAGCCTGTAATCCACGTCCCCCCGCTGACCACGTGTCCCCACGATGGGCAGCTCCAGGAGCTGGCAATGCCCACATTCCCAAATGAGAGGCGACACGTGACTTCACTCTGAAAAGCATAGAGGGCTCCAGGCTCCGTCCGCAGTTTCTCTTCTTGTTTGGGGTGGAAAACATGATGTTGTTGACCTTACCCAGGGTTTCTGGGCGCCTTGAGATTAGAGAAAAAGAGGCAAAAAAAATAGAAGCAAGCAAACCCACAGATAACCCACATTGGGATCAGCAGTCAAGGGATTTAAAAAAATAACTACTTAAGTATGATAAAGGATAGACAAATCTAGTAAAACATGGAGTAATTCAACAGAAAAATAAAAACTTAAAGAAAGACCAATGGAAATATATCAATCGAAGTATAGAGTATCTGAATTGAAGAATTAATTGCATAAATTCAACAGTAGACTGGACACAGGAGAAGAAACGGTGAACTCAAAAGAATGCCAGTACACATGTAATTATCACATGACCCAGGATTCACACCGTTGGCATTTATCCCAGAGAAGTAAAAACTTATGCTTACACAAAACCCACACACGAATGTTCACAGCAGCTTCATTGATAATAGCCCCAAACTGGAAGCCATGGAGCTGTGCTTTAAAGGGTAGATGGTTATGCAAACTACAGCATGTGCATAACCTGGAAACACCGCAGTAATGAACAGGAATGAACTATTGATAAATGCAACAGCTTGAACAAATTTCAAGGGAATTGTGCTGAGTAAGAAAAGCCAATTCCAAAGGTTACATACCATATGATTCCCATTTAATAACATTCTTGAAATGACACATTTATAGAGATGAAGAACAGATTAGTGGTTTTCAGGGCTTAGGGCTAGGCTCAGCAGGAGAGTTCCTGCTAATGATGGAAGTGTTTGGTATATATACTGAGTGGTCAGATTATTATGATCTCTGAACGCATAATAATCTGGCCACTCAGTGTAAATCCTATATAATAAAAGGCTAATATGCAAATTGTTCCCTCGACCAGGAGTTCGACCAGCAGGCAGGCCAGCCAACTGTCCATATCTCCTCACCCTGGCCAAGCTGGCCAGACCCCACCCATGTACAAATTCATGCACCAGGTCTCTAATAATATGTACACCGAGTGGCCAGCTTATTAAGCGTTCAGAGATCATAATAATCTGGCCACTCGGGTGTGTGTGTGTGTGTGTGTGTGTGTAGATTTTAGAGATAAAGGGAGAGGGAGAGAGAGAGATAGGAACATCAATGATGAGAGAATCTCATTGATTGGCTGCCTCTTACATGCCTCACACTGGGAATGGAGCTCGAAGCCTGGGCATGTGCCCTGGCTGGGAATGGAACGGAGACCTCCTGCTTCATAGGTCAATGCTCAACCACTGAGCCACACCAGCTGGGCCAGGAGGAGTTCTTGATGTAAGTTCAGTTCTATTTATATCTCGTCTGTGAAGTGGCACAACATTAACTCAAGGAAGACTGTTTTCAGTTAAGTTTGCGTGTTGTAATATCTAATAACCACTAAAAATAATACAAGAGGTATAGTAAACAATCTATTCAATACTCAGGACAACTGGGGAGGATGGGCTTTACCACTCCATTTTGCAGATAAAGAAACTGAGGCTTGGGGAGGCCAAAGTTTCACATTTTTGGAGTCCAATGCCCCCTCCTTCATCCCAGGAGACAATAAACTCTCTCTGTGCAGGGCCAGTCTCACTAGGGAAGGAGAGTGGGCAGAGCTGAGGACCAACAAACAAATGTTTGGAGTTAAAACCGGTCATTTATACACTGACACCAAGTAGGTCTGTGACTTCACACATCTCATGGGGTGAGGCTGGGGCCTGGGACAGGAGGCCACATGGCCATGGGCAGGGTAGGAATGCCGAGTCTAACTGCCAGCTGTGGTGTTGCCACCACCAGCAGCTCTCACTCACACAGTGGTCACTGAGGAGACATCTGTAAGCCCAGGTGTTAGCAGACAACGGCGACCTTTAGAAGATAAACAAGATAGAGTCTCTATCACAAACTACTCAACTATGCACAACAGCCACAGACAATTCGTAAGTAACTTAGCATGGCAGTGTGCCAATAAAACTTTCTTTACAAACACAGGTGGTGAGCCAGATGTTTGGGCCACAGCTTGCCAGGCTCTGCTATTATTCCACCATCCCGTGGCTTTTAGTTCTGGCCCAGAGAGGGTCGCTCTGTCCACCTTGAACCCAGCCTTAGGCATTTCCCTGACAAACAGCGGTGACTTAGATTAATTCTCAAGACTAACTTGCCTTCCCACAACTCCCCACCTACATGGCTGTGAGGCTTATGCTGTCAGACAAAAATAAATGACCAGTCCGCCAGCATGGCTCAATGGTTTAGCATCAGCCTATGAACCAGGAGGTTAGCGTTCACGGTCAGGGCATATGCTCAGGTTGTGGGCTCCATCCCCAGTGTGGGGTGTGCAGGAGGCAGCCGATGGATGATTCTCTCTCATCTCTGATGTTCCTATCTCTTTCTCCCTCTCCCTTCCTCTCTGAAATCAATAATAAATGACCAGGTGCCCTCCCCAAAGCAGACCTTTGACTGTGTGGTGTGTGTGTGGTGCATGCGTGTTCTGTGTTTTGTGTGTGTGTTGTCTGGATGTGTGTTGCATGTGTGTGGTGTGGTATGGTTGTGTTCTATGCTGTCTGTGTATGTGAACATGTGTTGTAGGTATGGTGTATGTGGTGCATGTGTATGCTATGTGTTTTGTGTATGTGGTGTCCGGATGTGTGCATGTGGTGTAATGTGTATTTGTGTTCTATGTTGTGTGTGTGTATGTGAACATGTGTTGTAGGTGGTGAGTGTGTGGATGCGTGCTGAGGTGGAGTGGGGGGGAGGTGTAAGCCTCCAGGACAAAATCACAGAGCAGCATTCAGGGATGTGTCACGTGTCCAGCCAGGACCCTCGGGAAGCAGGAATCTGAAGAATTTCCCAGGTTGCCTGAGGGCATCTGGGAAGCATGCCTTTCTCTACCTTTCAAAATGCCCCACACCCTCCAAACAGAAAAAACACAAAAAACACACCACTACTCCACCCCACTCCCAAACTGACGTGTGAGTCTCGGAGGAAAGAAAGTGGAGAGAGTGGGGAACCAATACACAAACGTTTGGAGTTGAAATCGGTCATTTCTACACTGACACGAAGTAGGCCTGTGACTTCACACATCTCCTGGGGTGAGGTGGAGTCTGGGGCAGAAGGCCGGGTGGCCACGGGCAGGTAGGGAGCATGCGTCTGCTGTGCTGCAGCCACAGCCAGCAGCTCTCACAGGTTAGAAGGCAGACAGTCCCTGGGGAGATGTCTGTAAACCCAGGTGCGAGCCGACCACGGCAACATGCAGAAGGTAAATATAATAAGATACACACTGACAACCAAGCATTTGGAAATCAGGACTGATCCGGTGGCAGAGGCAACTGGCTGCCTACCGAACAGGGTTCCCCGAGCCTCCTCCGAGTCCTGGCCGCCCAGCAGGGCCCGCGTCTGCCAGCCCCGAGGGCAGTGACTGAATCCGGCCGAGAGAAGGTGGGCAGAAGTGATGAATGCTGAGGAAGGAGACACATTCCTCTGCCCTCCTAGGCTCCTTGGGCTGCTCTGATAATTAAATCTCCACGAGACAGGTTATAGCAACAAGAGAAAACGACCAAATGTAATCACATACACGTGGACGGGAACCCTGCACGTGAGAGAGACCCACGTGCACAGGGGTTCCCAGACAGAAAGGGGACGCCGCCTGGACACTCTGAGCCAGCGATCAGGTCAGCCCGGGGCCTTCAGGGGCAGGAGGTCACTGCAGGAACGTCAGGGAGCAGATGTTCCCTGATTAGGAGTTTTTCCTGCCGGACCCCCATAGGTCCTATAAAGTTCTCTCTGGCGATAGCTCTTATTATGGGCGAGGCCCCAAATTTAAATTCTTCGAGGGAGAGGTAGTGAGCCCCCAGGGTCTCAAAATAACTCACACGCCAATGTAGCCCACCTTGGGGAGAGGCCTGCTCTGAACCCCTTCTCAGACCTCTTCCAGAACCTACTCATAAACACCTCCTGTGCATGTCCACCTCTCTCTCCCCCCGTGTCTGCGACACCTACACCTTCGTGGATGTCAATGCCCAGGGCAACCTTGAACGCCAAGAGCTAAATATGGTGGAGGCTCCACCAGCCCGGCCCCTGCCTGGGTCTGGACCCCAGTGGGTCAGAACTTCCTCCCTGCTCCCTCCTCCAGAGGAGCAGACTCTGGGAACGAGAAGTAAAGCCAGCCGAGTGAGACCACAGAGGCTTGGGGGTTTTCTGTGGATAAATTCTTTTCTTGCTAAAGATGATTGGTAGACAATCGAGGTAGGAGCAGCCCATGAAGGTGGAGGTGTGGAGTGAAGGAGCTTAGGCGGAAAACAGGGGGGCTGGAGGAAGCCCATCTAACTTCCACGCAAGGACAGAAGATGACTACCGGACAGGCCCTGATAGGTCAGCTGGAAGAGGAAAGCATTTAACCCCAGTTCCGGGGACCTAAAGGGGGCCCAAGCCCACACTAGGGCATCTTAACATTCCTTTTCGAGTGTCTAAGAGGTCTACTGCCTTCACTAAGGGGAACCGAGTGGTTTGCTGCTGATTAGGATGCTAGTGGCTGACTCGGTTTGGGCCACTGTTACAAAGCACCATAGACTGGGTGGCATTTATTTCTCACGGTTCTGGGGGCTGGAAATCTGCCGTCAGGTGCCAGTATGGTCGGGTTCTGGTGAGAGCCCAGTCATGCGAACGACTGGCCTCCAATGTCCTCACCCGGCGGGGAGCAGAGAGGAAGCAGACTCTGGTGACATGGATAAGGGCACTAATCCCATTCACGAGGGCTCCACCCATATGACCTCCTCTAATGTAATCACCTCCCAAAGCCCCACCTCCCAGCCCCATTACATCGGGGAGTAAGGTGCCACATAGGAACTTTAGGGGAGGCACAAACATTTAGTGGTCAATTAACATTAATAGAAAAATAAGCTATTTCTTAGAAACTAGGAGGTTAACGACTAGGTGGTTGACAACAGATAATGGAGATATTCGGTGACACTGGCCTAGGTTTCCTCTTCTCAGCTATTTCTCTCAGCCTGTCCCTGGTCAGCAGCTGCCCTGTGTCCCCCTGTCGGGACCACCTGACAGCCGCTCTGGCCTGCCCTGGCCTCGTCCCATCACCAGGTGTCTGACCTGCAGAGTCAGGTGAGACCTGGGTTTAGTAACCTCGGTTCCTGCGTTCTGGCTGAGAAAAGAATTCAGAGCTAAGACACAAGGTCCTACAGATTTACTGGGCAAGCAAAGAGGAAGTACACTCGAAGAGGAATTTCAAGACGCCCTGGTGTGGGCTAAGGCTCCCTTTAGCCCCTCGGAACAGGGGTTAAATGCTTTCCTCTTCCAGCTGACCTATCAGGGCCTGTGGAAGTTAGATGGGCTTCCTCCAGCCCCCTTGTTTTCCGCTAGGGGTGGGGTCTACCACAGGCTTCACCACGTGCTGGGGGAGAAAAGGTCAGGAGAATCCCGCCTGCAAGACCGGAAGCATCTAGGGTGAAGAGGGGTCCTCAGGGCGAGGTTCTGATGAGCAAACTTATCTCCAAGGCTTGCTCTGCCTTTCTTCCCATGGCCTGTCCCGCACACTCTGCCCCGTGACCTTCTGCACCTGGCCCATCGTCCTGGCTCTGCTCACGCCTGTCTAACGGCGACTGCATTTCCAGTGGAAGGGACAGGCCTTTCCCTGATGAATGACATGCCAGACCCAGTGAAGGGCCTCACCCACTGGGCAGCCCCACCTCCCCCACTGACCCCACAGTGTCCATGAACCCACTGGCACAGCCCTCCCTGTGTCTGAGGAAGAGGGGCCCAGGCCTGGCTCTCTGGCTCTGAGGGCAGCCCTCCTGTGGGTGGGACCACCCCTCAGCCCCTCCAGATGAAGCTCTCTGTCCTGCATGGAATGACCTGGGAGGACACTGCTTAGGCTGCTGTGGCCACAGCCTAGGCAGGTCTCCCACTCCCCCTTCCATGGGATGCTCCTAGAGGTGTGGGGTGGTTGAGCAAAGGTGACCCCCTGACTTCTATTATAGATCTCACTGGTGGGCTCTGTGTGTCTGTCTGTCAGAGGTGATGGCTTTGGGGAGTGGTCTGCCCCAGACTCCCAGAGAGCCCAGTTCCCTCCCCAGACCCCGGCTGAGCTGGGTGCCTCGGAACCCAGGTGTGCACCCCCAGCGAGCGTCTCGCCGCCCCGGATCAGGAAGGGGGAGCTTGGCAGGGTGCTTTGGGGGTGCCCAGAGGAAAAGTAAAAAACGGGAGCTGCGGGGTTCGAGGGCCGGCTGGCGGAACGGCCTTGGGGAGCGATGCGGGGAATCTTGGCTCTGTCACCTTTTCGAGTGTGGACTTGAGCTTGTTTACCCCTTCTATGGTAAACACTTAGACTAGGCATTGGCACCAATGGCTCCTCCAGAAATGGCAACTATGCCGGCTGCTGATATCAGGGATCACGCTGTGGCTCCAGCATGCTGGGTGGGGGCGCGGGCATGCTCTTCAGAGGTCAAGCAAGGACTGGAATTCAAGTTCAGGGCTGAGGCTCTCGCAGGGGAGTGAGTCATGAGTGCTGGTGTCCAGGCCATGACTGCAGCGGCCGGGCTGCGGCCTCCCCTGGGCCCTCCCACTGCAGGCAGGCCGAGGCTGAGGAGGCCTAGAGTGGGGTCAGCCTTCTGCACAATCCTCGGCCCACCCATGGACCGGAGCCTCTGCCCACAGGACTAGCCTTTCCTGGCCAGCACCCAGGGGAGTGCTCACTGTTGGTCACCCCAGATTCCGGTCTTCAGACTCATCAGCTTGGACCAGAGCCTCCAGCCGCCCACCCTCTGGGCGTCAGACGGGGCCCCAGCCCCAGGAGCAGATGGTTCTGCTGGTTCCTCTCACAGGAGGGAGGGAGAGCAAACTCTCCTCGCCCGGGGGCTCACAAGGCAGCAAAGTCACCCTTGATGGTGCTGGCAGGACCCCGGGTTTTCTTTAGAGCAGGGGGAGGGGCGCTCTGCATGAAATGAGCACAGATTGGGGGACAAGAAGTGTCATCTCTTCTCAAGCGAATCGCAGGCTCCATGAGCCAGTTTGGTCATTTGCGGAGGGGCCTTCTGGTTTGGTCGAATCCATCACCTGGAATCCCACGCACAGCCCCGAGCCACGGCCACGGCGAGGGCGGCCGGAGGCAGCCAGCCTGGTCAGCTTGGCGCCGGCACCGCAGCATCAGGCAGGTCCTGCCAACGGGCCCAAAGCTTCCAAGTTCAGCTTCTCTTTTTCCTCCTCAGGCCCGGGGCCCGTTCGTACCCAGGGTGCACCTTCCCTTAAACTTGCCCTTTTCTTTTCTTTCTCTTTTAACTGTTTTTCAATGTCTTTATTGATGTTTAGGTACAGAGGAAGGGAGAGGGAGAGAGAGAAACACTGATGAGAGAGACACATCAGTTGGCTGCCTCCTGCACATCTCCTAGTGGGGATCAAGCCAGCAACCTAGGTACGTGCCCCGAACCCAGGACCTCTTAGTCCAGTGGTTGGCAAACCGAGTCTCGTAAGCCACACGCGGCTCTTTGGCCCCTTGAGTGTGGCTCAGCATTAGAACCACTTCTTCAAATGAAAACTGACTTCTGCGCATGGGCCACGGAGTTTTAATCGCACTGTACATGTGCGCCTATGGGTAATATTTTGTGGAAGAGCCACACTCAAGGGGCCAAAGAGCCACATGTGGCTTGCCAGCTGCAGTTTGCCGACCATGGTCTTAGTGCAAGCATATCAGACTCTCGGGAGGGGGGAGGGTGGCATGCGGCCTGCGGCCTGCAGCCCGCGCACGTTCAGTCTTAGTCCATGGGGCGACTGAGCTTAGCCCACTGAGCAACACCAGCCAGCAACTTTCTCTTCTTTTCCACCAAAGATAACAGACATCCTGTTCTTCTTCAGGCAAGATCGACCATTCATGAGCCGCTTCCATTTACCGCGAGTGCGTGCCATTGAGCTTTACACACATCATCGCATTTTATCCCCAAACTCCTACTTATGGTTGTACTTCGAGCAAGGTTCAGAGGTTCCATGGCTTGCCTCGGCTTTGAGGTTCTCAGCGACCTCGCCACTGGGTCACACAGCCCAGGTCTGGCTGAGCGCAGAGCTCGAACCCTGGCCCGCCGCATCGCCTTGCCGCCAAGAACAGGGGAGTCCCGTGAGGGGAATGCGTCTTCGGCTCTGTCCTCAGGCGGCGAGATCCTCGGGCTCAGAGGTGAGAGGGGGCTCCCACACCTGCCCACGCCGAGGCCCTGCAAACAGGAGCTTGACGGGCCGGCGCTGGCTGGCTGCTTTGGCGTCCACTGTCCACAAGAGAAGGCGTATCTTTTCCTGACGGGGGCACATCTCCATGGCAGCCAGATGCCCTGGCTGGGAGGAAAGAGACCTCCCGGGGACAGGTCTTCAGCTCATTAGGAGCTGCACAAAATTGTACATTTTGATGTTTTCCCCCCATGGCTGAACTACTGCACGGCCACAGGAATTTGAAGATGCCAAAAAAGTGAACAGAGGGAAGGTAACGTATAGGACTCTTAACCGGTGATATGTGGGAAAATTCCCTTCTCTCTGTGTAAAGGCCAGAATTGAAAAAGTGATGGTTGGAATTGTATTTATACAGGTACTGCTTTATTCATGAGCAAATGTCCAAATTACATTTTTTTAAAAAAAAAACAACACAAAACCACCCTGCCCAGCTAGAGTGGCTTAGTTGGTTGAACCAGAAGGTTGCCGGGTGACTCCCAGTCAGGGCACACACCGAGGGAGCAGGTTCAATCCCAGGTCAGGCCACATACAGAAGGCAACCGATCGATGTTTCTCTCTCAATCTCCCTTCTTCTCTCTAAGCGTGTCCTTGGGTGAGGAATAACCCACACACACACACACACACACACACACCCTGCCTTTCTTACCCAGTGTCCTCAGGTGTGTATGTAGGCTGGGGTGAAGCGTCTCGGGGATCATTTCATTCTCCCGGGCAGACGGCCGTGGTGCCATTTGCTGTGGGGCTGCCCCGGCACCGCGTTCCCTGTGCACAAACTCGCCTCATTCATTTCTCAGGTAGAATTAATGCCGACATCGACCTTGAGCTTCGGTCTCCCGCTGGGTTGGCAACACCTCCAGCCCTAAGGAACCCACACCGGGCCCTGTACTGAGGGCGCCGCCCTGACTGCCGGCTTCCCGGAACCGAGGACCTCACAGGAGGGGAGCCCCAGCGACTCTGAAATGCCAGCTTTTGGCCAACACCTCCGCTCTCCCAACTGTCGTACTTTGAGCAAGATGAAGGAGGGGACTGGTGGCCCAGAGGGGCAGGGAGGGAATCTGGAGGCCAGAAGACGTGGGCTTGGATCCTGGCTCTTCTACTCATTAGCTGTGGAAACAGATTACCCAAGCTCGGAGCCTGGGTTTCTTCATATCTATGAGAGATACTTCCTTCCCTCCAGGGTGTTTGTGGGAATTAAATGACATAATGCGCAAGGGAACTCGTTGGGTCTAGTTTTGACCCAATGGAGGCAGTTAATAAAGAACTGAGATCACTTCCTCCCTTCCCCACCCCCAGGGAGGAGAGCTCCCGCCTCGGCTCCCACTGAGCTCTCTCTGGCGCCTCTGAGCTGCTTCCAGAGCCTCCCGCTCTCGGAGAAAGTCCAGGTCAAAGCCGTGCGGGTCAATTCAGGAGCCGCGAGGCTCTCCTGGCCCCGGCGCTGGCCAGACTGTGCGCCCCCTGTCCTCGCCTTGCTGACGGCTTACGGCAGGAATAAACAAGACGAGCAAAAACACCCTTCACTCCTCGTACCCAATATCCTCGCCCGTTTGCTTATATTTCCTAAGCCTTTACTGGCACATGGCACAGGCCGTGCGCCCTCAGGCGCTCTGGGAACACCTTACGTGCCTGCCTGGAGGTGTGGCCCGGCCTTCCCTCCTGGTCCCCATCTTCCCAGCTCACTCCATCACGCTGGGTTTCTGGACCAAACACACCCCACTGCAGCTGGGCATGACGGAGAGGGAGGACTAGACATCCTGGTTCAGATGCAGGAAGGCTGAGGAGCCGTCCAGGTTTCGGATGGGCTGGTGGCCCCTCAGAGGGTCAGTTGGATCAGGATTTCTGGGCATGGGGACCAGGCATGGTATTCGCGGTCTGAGCCAAGTTTGAGAGCCGGTGACTCAATCGCTGCACGAAGGGGCTGCCTGTTCCCCATGCGTCTCACTTTATGGCTTCCACGTGGGGCCAGGCTCACAGCCAGCGCTCCGATGGTGACGGAGGGCCTCGGTCTGGGCCTGATTAACTCCAGGATCACACAGCTGTCCCGGAGACATACAAGACAAACCCTTTATTGCATTAAAAAAGGCATCTGTTAACCGCTGGGCCGCGGGGGGGGGGACTGCACCTGAGGCCACTTCAGAAAAAGACACATTTTCAGCATCACAAACTGGCTAGCTCTTCCTCCTCTCCCCATGAACACGCCTCGTGGCTTCGGTCCGTTCTGGTGGGAGTTGCTGAGTTCACGTACAACCAGGATGATCCTAGTTCGCCGCCAACACAGGTGCGTTCCTGGCCGCCTCCCGGCAGCCGGCAGCGGCGGCTCGGACACAGGCGGCCACGCCGGGCGGCGCCGGTCCCATCATGTGGTGAGCCCGCTCTGAGGCTGGCTCCGGGGATGGTCTCAGAGGCAGCGTCGCCCTCTGGGGCCGGTGAGCAGACACCCTGCGGGGCTGCGGCAGCTCCGAGATCGGTTCCATCCGAGGCTGGAGGCGGCCTGTCCCGCCTCGCTGCACAGCACGTGCTCCCCCCGGGGGGCGGGCAGCCCGGCGGCTCCTCGCTCAGGGTGGCGAGTGGGGCTCTGCCCGGCGGGGGGCGGGCGCATCCAGTGGGGCAGAACTGAGGAGCAGTGGGGACGCTGGCACAGGGACTGGCACCGCTACGTCTGAGGGGTCCAGCGTCCACCCGGGTGCTGGCAGTTTGGGCCCACACGGCTCTCCCATCTAGCCCGAGCGAGAAGCCCGCCACCGCGATGCCCAGTTCGGAGGGACTGTCCACGCTGCTCCTGAGCCTCCTGGGGCTGCTCGGTTTACCCGCATGTTCTTGGGTGTCCCTGAGGGCTGCCCCTGCTATGCCCATCGCTTCCCGTGCCCACCCAGCCGTCACCCGGTGGCTTCAATGGGGTCGATGGCTTCCTCCATAGAGTAGTGCGGGGGCAGGCTGCCCTCCCCGCTCACTCATCTTTCTCCTCTCCCACCCTCACCCTGCACCAGGCCACACCACACGGCGCTCTGCCGATGCCCATCTGTTGGAGCGCGAAGGTAAACATTCAGGACTTTGGTCTTTCCCCGCCCTGGCCAGCATTGTCCTCGTCGTCGTCCAGGCCTCGACAGAGGTCCCTCGGGGACCCGGCGGGGTCACTCCTGCACCAGGAAGTTGATGAGGGCCGTCCTGGGTGAGAGGAAGGCCTTCTTGATGCTGCGCCCCTGCAGGAGCCTGGCGCCCAGCTCGCTCTGCAGGACCAGCTCGTGGACTCTGTCCGCGTCCCGGGCCACGTGCTGGGGCACAGGCACCTGGCCGCAGGCTTTGTTGTTGATCTGGGGAGGAAAGCAGGGGACAAGCAGTGCTGAGAGGCAGGCAGGCAAGTGCCCAAACCCACTTCCTGCAAAGGCCCGCGGTCTGTCTGGGGAGGGAGTGCGGGAAGGAAGAAGGCCGAGGCAGCACCAGGCTTCTCGGAGCGCGAGGAATGCGATGTTGCCTTTCTGCAGCGGTGTTCAGGGAGGGCCCTCCATGGCCGACCTCCACACCACCGGCCCTCCCCTCCCCACTGCCCGCACAGGAACAAAAGCCGCTGAATGAGCCGAGAGGTGGAGACAGTGGGAAAGGAAGATGATCATCCTGGAATGCAGGGCAGGTTTATTCTCCCACTTTCCAACCCGCGGGCATGAGGGTTCTGTGGGCAGCACTGGTGCACGGTGACCTCAGACAGAGGTGCGGGGGAGGAGACAGGCGGGCAGGCGGGCGGGCCAGAGGCCGCAGGCTGTCGGACAGGCAGGACGGGACAGGCCCTGCCCGCAGGCCCGCCTGCGCTGGGGCTGCAGGAACCACTCACCAGCACGGCCATCTGCACGACGTCGGGCGGCTGCAGGAACTCCGGGTCCACAGCCGGCCACGGCTGCAGCAGCACGTCGGTGTCCCAGGCGTAGTGGGCGCAGAGCTTCCTGGGCACCAGTGCCAGGCCTGCAGGGTCAAGGCCAGAGGGTCACCGAGCGCACGCCGGCTCCGGAGGCCGCACCGCGGCTTTCCGAGCCTGCCAGGTGCTCCCCGCTGACTCCGGCCTGGCTTACGCCCAGGCTACAGGCAGCTCTTTCTCCCGGTGCCCGGAGCGGTGATGGGTGCACACACGTTCCAGGGAGACCGGGCTGCGGAACCCTGCAGTTCCCTCGGAGACAGAACGCCTCTGGGCTGAGAGCGGATCCCCAAACCCTGAGCCGCTGGCTTCCTCTCTGGGCGGAAACTACCGTGGTCTGAGGGCCCACGGCTTCTCTCCCCCTCCAGGAGGCGTTCCCGCCAATCACAGGCCTGGAGAGGGCTGACTGTGGCTCAGGGTGGGTCAGACACGCAGAGGCAGAGGAACCAACCCCCGAGAGCCTCCTGCTGCCCCCTGAGCTGGGGCGGCCGTGCCCAGGAGCTCCGCACCCGCAGGGCTGCAGTGCCAGCCGCCGGTGCCCGGGCTTCACCTGGGGCGCCCCCGGAGGACAGCTCTGATCTCGAAGCCTCTGCAGATCCCGAGAGCACAGGAGGTGCCCCCGAATGTGCGGGACACACACAGACAGAAAAACAGGGGCCTGGGCATGACTTAAACACATAGTCAATTTTCCTGGTTTTATTCAACCAATCCTCTTCCCTACTGGTCTGTGATGTTTCTTTTACAACATCTTAGAGATGGCTCGGCCCGTCTGCGATGAGGCGGAAACTCGGGCCTCAACGTGATCAACACCCCTGCTGCCTTCCTAGGGAGAGCCTCGCCACCAAAAGCTACGGTCGTCCTGTCTCGCTGTGCGCTGTGACACCCAATGCACCTTCTAAGCACGGGCTCCCTATCTCGTCGAGGGCTGTGTGCGACAGACTGGCAGGGCCAGGGGCCACAGTCCGATTTATCCTGTTGGCCTCGTCTTGATTCTAGCGTTAGTACCACAGGCGTTCCTGCTGCAGCTCCATCTATTTTCCTCTCGGGCCCTCTTGCAGTCCCGTGCTGCCCGTCAATCTCGGGGAAGCGATGGCCCCTTGGGCCCGCGATCGAGTGGTGGACAGGACAGGTTCCTGGCCCCGCTGGCCCCTGGGAGCTGGGGCTCCTGTGCTCGCCATGGAACCTGCTTTGCTTCTGACACACGTGCCTCCGGGCAGAGGCGGGAAGTAGCTGCCTGCCTGTTCCGCGGAACGGAACTTGCTGACACGCACATCTGAGCAGAAGGCGGAGGTCGCCAAGCGAGGCGGCCAAGGCCCAGGACAGCGGGTCCGGTGACCCACCCGCCCCGGGAAGAACTCCAGAACCTCCGCAAGGCACCGCACAGGATGCTGCCAGATGCAAGGACCTCTGAGAGAACGAGGAAGCCGGCCTTCCTGGAGCAATCCGGATGCGTATTTATAGCGCCGGGCCTGCGGGTTTCCATATGGACGGAGGGGCCGCCCTGCCAGGCCCTGGCGGACGCCGCCTCCTGCTCTCAGGGAAGCACGTGGAGAAAGTCCGAGCGCAGCTGGCAGGTGGCAGGCCCGGCACACTGGGCCGCCGTGCAGGGCCAGCCTGGCCCGTGGCCCACCTCCGCCCCTCTGGGAGAGCTGTCCTCACTGACCTTCCCGGGAAATAACGGAACCAAGCCCCTCCCCCTCGGAGAGCTGGCGAGGTAGAGCCACTGGGAGAGAGTGTGGGCGGTCACGCTCCTGTGGATGCCAGGCCTGCCTGGGGCCAACCTCAGGCACACACGGGGGCGCGGGAGAGAGGGAGCGTCTGACCCCCCTGCCTCGTCCAGCCCTCGCGATGCCGAGGAAGTGGACAGGAAGCGAGGCCGCATCGCTTTAGCCTTTGCCCACAGCAGGCCTCGCTGCCCCGGTAACAGGCCCAACTTGTTAATACACGCGTGTGCCTGGGGCCTGTGGCGAGGACACAGCAGAACTGCGGGCTCAGCGAGTGTCTGCTGGGCCCCTCGATGCCTTGGACCGGGACCCTCGGCTCAGAACAAGTGTTTACACCTGGGACCCTGCCTGGCGCCCCCACCTGCCTGAGGGGCGCCCGCCGTGGCTGGCATCAGCGTGCAGGACCGAGCCCCAGGATGTGGCCGAGATGTCCAGGGCCGTGTTCGTGCTGTTTCCTGCGCTCGGACTTTCTCCGGGGCCTCCCCAGGCCCGCTCCCGCCTGACCTGCGTGACGCACAGAAACCGTGGTCTTTGCCGTGCTTCTGCTTCCCTAAAGGAGCGGAGGCAGAGACCTGCACGGAGCCCGGTGGGGGTTTCGGTTCCTCACTGGCAGGACGGCCCATTCCCATCGATATGGAAACGCTGTTGTTATTTTCATTATTATTATTATTATAATTTTTAGAGAGAGTGGACGGGAGGGGGAGAGACAGAGAAATATCGATGTGAGAGACACATCAATTGGTTGCTTCCTACACGTGTCCTGACTGGGGGTCCAGACTGCAAGGAAAGTACACGCCCTTGATCGGAAGGGAACCTGTGACCTTTCAGTCCATGGGCTGATGATCCAACCACTGAGCAACCGGCCAGGGCTGTCTGGGTAGTCTCTCAAATGCCGCGAGTTCTTACCTTTCCTTGCCTTTGTCTTCACTCTCGAACGTGTTCAACCCTCATCAAGTCCCTACCATTACCCGCTCCGCTCCCTTTCCTTCTAAATCACTACCTCATGTCAGTGAAAATCACAACCTCCCATTCCAGGGCTCAGAGAATCCATCACAGGAAGCTCCCCCTTCCGCCCCGAACCATGGCTGTCCCCTCACTGGGAGCCGGTCAGGACAGCACCCAGTCACCACTTCCTCCTTGTGGTTCCCCGTCTCCTCGGCTCCCTTCGGTCTCTGAGAGACTGAGTGACGTTTCTGGCCGCATGTGGCCAACGGCACTTGTTTCAGCAGCCGGTGCTCTCCCCGTGTGACTCCCCGGGGCCTCTTGGCGGAAGGGCCGCGGTGAGGCCTACTTCTCAGAGGCCCCGGATAAAAGCACCGTGTGGACCCAGCATCCTAGGCGGCCGTCTCCTGCGAGCGCCTGTAAAACGTCCCAGTGGTCCCAGGAGACCACTGGACACAAGGTTTGGGGGCCCAGGGCCTGGGGCCCGCACAGCCACCTCACAGCACTTGTCACTTCACTCCCATTTCCGCGGGGGCCGCTGCGGGGCTCAGCGAGCGCCAGGAGGCTGGGTGCCGGGAGGAACGTTCTGTGGTGACAGCGGCGTTCACAGTCCCAAAGGGGGAGGTGTCTTCCCCTCAGGGCGGGGCGACCACAAAGCACCACTATTCTGAGCACAGATGTCAAACCCGGGCCCCTGGCGGAGGACATCTGAGCCCCGAATCAGGTTCTGCAAGAGGCTCGAGCACGCTCCGGGGACTGGTGACCGGTCAGGCGAGGACGCCCACCTACCTGCCCAGAGCTCGGAGGTTATGTGAGGGGCCATCGGAGCGGCCATCACCAGCAGGGCACACAGAGCGTCCTCGAACTCGGGGCTGTGGAGGACGACCCTCGGAGAGGCTTGCTGCGGGAGAGAAGAGGACACGGATGGGAGACTGAAGAGGCATGTGGGATACGCACGGCCAGCACGCCAGGATGCAGCTGACGTCCAGACACTCCGCGGGCTGGAAGCAGCCGTCCGGACCAGGCGGGCTGGCCTGGACCGAGCACTTTCGCCACTGGATGACAGTGTCCAAAAGAGCTTCGGCTGACCAACGTCAAGTCCATTACGCTTACCGGAGCACTTCCTGTGCCCTCCGCCTGACGCCCACTCTTGCGGCTCTCGCTGCCCTCTGAGGGTGGCGTTCTTACCCAAGGGGCAGCGGGAGCAGCTGAGGGTTAGAGGGAGCCATCTCCCCGGGCATGTGTCTAATAACTACCCCAGTTTTCATCTATCTTCTAATGTGGCATGCTTAACTATACCAATTTATAAATCTCTTCCCCTGTGTTTTTTTTTTTTTTTTTTTTTTAAATATATTTTATTGATTTTTTACAGAGAGGAAGGGAGAGGGATAGAGAGCTAGAAACATCGATGAGAGAGAAACATCGACCGGCTGCCTCCTGCACAACCCCCACTGGGGATGTGCCCGCAACCAAGGTACGTGCCCCTGAATGGAATCGAACCAGGGACCTTTCAGTCCGCAAACTGACGCTCTATCCACTGAGCCAAACCGGTTTCGGCTCTTCCCTCGTTCTTAAAAGCTTGGAGAGGGCTTTGTTATAAAAAGCATGTGTTCATAATTTTAATAGTTAATAGTTTAAATGTGTTAATACTTTTTTTCCTTTCCTTGTGCAAACAACTAACCCCTGGCCCAAGCTCCATCTGTTGGCAAGTGCTTCACCCGGCAAGAGCAAGGAGGGTCGCCTGCCCCAAGACGATGAGCCGTCCTGCAAAGGCTGACTTCTGTTCTTAGACTGGTCTAAGCCAGTGGTCGGCAAACTCATTAGTCAACAGAGCCAAACATCAACAGCACAACTACTGAAATTGCTTTGGAGAGCCACATTTTTTAAACTTCTTCTAACGCCACTTCTTCAAAATAGACTCACCCAGGCTGTGGTATTTTATGAAAGAGCCACACTCAAGGGGCCAAAGAGCCGCGGTTTGCCGACCGCTGGTCTAAGTGAATTAAAATGTTAATGATGCCCGGGGCGGGGGAGGGGGGCGGGGGGGTGGGGAGAGACAGACAGGCTGCTTACCCAGAGGGCCCCGCTCAGGCCCATCAGGTGAGAAATGGCCGAGTTCAGGGAGAAGTCCTCCGTGAAGTTGGCAGTCACCTAGGGGTGAAAACTGAATTATTCCCTTTCTTCAGAACTCCTCCAAGCTTCCCACAAAGAAACAGTGAAGCATCCGAAAGTGTGAGTTAAATGAGTGCAGTCGGAGCTATTTACTACACGTACGTGTTCACGGGCTCGACTCTTCACGCCAATGTCTCACCAGCACAGAGAGTGTTAAAACCACAGGGGGAGGTGCTGGTGCTCACGGCGGGTCCTGAGAAAACACCGGGAGGAGGAAGGACCCCTGGTGAGCAGACACAGGAACCAGAGCGGGCAGGAGGCGGGGAAAGGACACATTTCCCCTCGGCCGCTCGGCTTTGATGCCCAAGGAGGAGGATCAGCGCACGGGACAAGGTTAGTTTCTGTTTTCAAATGTGCAGTCCACATGGGGCCACGAATTCAACCTGTCAGCTTTGTCGTGTGTGTGTGTGTGTGTGTGTGTGTGTGTGTTTTCCGGTTTTGGCCACGGGCAAGGGGATAGAGAAGGAACACATCTTTAAGATGTCCAGAGTTCCTGCTGTGTTGAAATAACCCACTTCTATTATCTGACAGGACAGGAGGACTTGCCAGGCCCCGAGAGAAAGTATGTGGAATGAAAACAATCCCTCAGGCGCCACTCAGAGCACCAGCGCGCGCCCTGCCTCCGGCCTCCACGCCAGGGGACGGGCGGAAAGGAAGCTGAGGTGTCCCCAAACGAGACCAGGCTGGACCCGGGGCCACGCCAGGTCACACAGCCAGAGGGGAACAGCGCTCTCCTTCGCTCTCCTTCAGTGTCATCGGCTACCAATGTCCGGAAGTGACCGTGGCTGACTTTATACATTAAAACAAAACAAAAACCCCCACAGCCCGAGGAGCATTTGGGGTCCCTGGCACCCACTAAAAATGGTTTCAGGGTTCCTCAATGCCTCCTTTAGAGACTGTGACATTTCTACCAACTTCCTAAAAGGCGACTGTCGCCCTGGTGGCTCAGTGGCCTGGAGCGTCGTCTCATTCACCAGCAGGTGGCAGGCTCCACTCCCAGTCAGGGCACATACCCAAGTTGTGGGTTAGACACCCCCCTCGCCCCCCCCCCCCCCCCCCCCCGTCGGTACAGGTGACATCACTATTTCTCTCCCTCTCTCTTTCTCGCTCTCTAAAAACCAATTAAAAATGTATTCTCAGGTGGGGATAAAAAAAAGTTCCAACTAAAAAAAAAAAGGCAAATATCATTGTATTAGAGCAGATTCCTAGATTAAAAAAATTAAAGGTTTTTTTTTTTAATCAATGAAGAATATTTTTAAATGTTTAGATAATAATACACTATTCTCTAAGAATGTAATACGAATAAATCACTTATTTGCAAACATTAACCCACAATAACTCGCACAGATACCGTGTGACTAAGTCACTGGCTGGGCACGTCCTGCACCAGGGAACGTGGATCCTAGCCTCTCGGTTCCTCACTAGCTGTGTGACTTTCCACAAGACACTTACCCTCTCTGTGCCTCATCTCTGCCCCCATCTGTAGAATGTGGATGCAAAAGCAGAGAGTCCTTCATGCCCTATCACCTCTCCAATTCTGCTTCTGTCGCTCTACTCTAAGGTGTTAGTGTGGTCAGCGTGATCCTGAGCATCTTAGGTGTGGACACATGGAGAGCGGGCAGCTCCCTGAGGCCCGAGGGACAAATGGCGGGCCATCCTCAGAGGGGCCCCTCCGGAGAGCAAGTCTCCCCACGAGAGTGGCTGCACTTGCGCTCCGCCTCGGCGAAATGTCAAAGCAGCGGACGATCACCCAGGCCAGTGGGGCCACCCCGATGAGGAGGAGGACCCACGCGGGCCCACCGAGAGAAGGCGGCCACACAAACCTCGGGTGCCCGCCGGAGCCGCCCAGAGTCCCCGGGAAGCCGCTGACCTGGGAGATGATGGTGTTCTTGTACGCCCAGAGCTTGCGGGCCTCGGCTCTCTCCTCGCTGCTCAGCCGCTGGGGCCTGGGACCCTCCCCGGAAGCCCTGGCCTCGATGAAGCGGGTCGCCAAGGACCACAGCCGCTGCTGCCATCGCAGCACGCCCGGCAGCGCGTCGGCTGCGGAGGTGTCGGCAAACGAGAGGGAGAGAGAGACGTGTGGGAACGACTGGGTTACTAGAGCCTCGAAAAGCGCCCGGGAACTGCGGACACACTGGGCTGCGCCCCGGGGATGGATCCACGGGCAGGTGGGTGGTCCTCTCTGGCCGCCAGTGTCTGGGAACTCAGACCAGGGCGATTCCATCAGATCTCAGCGACCCAGACGCTCTGAGCGCCAGGCGGCGGGGCTGCTGAACGCGACGGCCACGCCTGTCCCTGCCCGCCCCGGGGAGCTCAGCTCGGCCAGGAAGTGCGTGCTGTGCGCCGCCTGATGAAGTGCCTGTGGCACCGGCAGGGAGCCTGGGACACAGTCCCATCTCACCGGGGCAGGTAACACCAGGGCGGCGGTCTGCAGACCGCTGGGAGCCAATCACGTACAGCACGAGCTGTTTGCACACGACGTGTCCTCGCCAGACGTGTGGCCTGCCTATGGCAACCCTGCTCGCCCAATCTGGGTGCTGGTCTGACTGCCAGGAGAAGCTGAGGGCCTTATCCTGTCGCCCTGGAACCAGGGTCAGCCAGCTGAAGGCCAGGCCAGCCTTTCCTCTTGGGCCACTGGACGAGGCGTTCCTAAGCCCCATGCACAGGGACCTTAGGGAAGGCTCGCTGGGAGCAGCTGCCTGGGGGCCGCCTGCAGGGGGCAGCACTGTGCCCCCAGGTCTGCACTTCCTCATCCTGGGCTCTGAGGCTGCAGGGCCAGCACTGGCGCCTGTGACGGCCGCCCCCCTACCAGTGAGGGGGCAAACTGGGGGGTGACCCAGGCATCCGCACGCATCTTTCCATCACACGTGTGAGGCAGGCCACCGAGGAAGCGTGAATGGCCGCTGGACAGGTACCCAGGACACCCACATGATCTTACATATTTATTACACATATTACTTGTAAGCATGTAATATGCATGCCACATAATACCCATGCTAAATATGTAATGTGTGTATGAAAGATACGTATGCTATTGATAAGAACATGATGTGTATGTATGGTAATATAATAAATCCAAGGTCAGTTTCCTGCGTGCCGTTGTAGATCTAAATGGCTTCCAGAGAGACTTCCCCGAGCGGGCTCTGGAGGCTGTGGCGACCGGAGAGGCCACGTATCAGCAGGCCCAGGCCCGGGCCCAGGCCCAGGCGGGGTTCCTGCACTGGTGAGGGTGGTGACACTTCTAGAAAGACCCTGTCAGGGCAGATCAGGGGCCCAGGGGCAGCATGGAGGCCAGTCTGGCTCCAAGGACACGCTCTCAAGGTGGGGCCTTGTGGAACCCGGGTCCAGGCTCCTGGGCCCGCCCGGGGCCGTGGTGGCGGGAGTGAGGACGGGGAGCTCATGATGCCAATGAGCTCCCGGGGGCACCGCCCTGGCCTATGTGGACAGACGGCCACTCGCCTCACGGGCCCACAGACCCCTCTCCCACGGCCGTCGGCCAGGACAGCGGCGTCCCCGGTGCCCTCGGCGTACAGGCTGATGGCAAAGGGGGCCGGGCAGGAAGAGGCGGGCGACTTACTCTTGACGTCCCACAGGATGTCCTTCTCCGGGGGCGCGGCGAAGAGCAGGTAGAGGCGCACCGTGTCGATGCCGTACTGCCGCACCACCTCCTCGGGGTCCACGCCGTTGTGCTTGGACTTGCTCATCTTCTCCCACGTCACCTCCAGCCGCTCCTTGGTTTCGGCGTGAACAGGGACAGGACCTGGATCCAACAGAACACGTAGGTCCGGCGTGTGCAACCCTGACCTGGTTCTATGAACGGAACTGGTTCTATGAAAACGCATTCAATAAGAGAATGGTGGGTGAGCAGTTACAAGTGCCCATGGGAACCCCAATAATTCACTGAACAAGCCCCTCTCGCTCCATCCGCATTATATTACGAAAAATAAAAAAAAAATGTTTTTACGTGAATAAGGCTCACGTCCTGCCACAAATCTTCCTTCACGAATGTACAATTTTTCCTCAGCCACAAAATAAGACAAGACAATCTCTCCTTTTGTAAGAGTATGCACCGCAAGAGGAACTGAGAAAGGATAAGGAGGACTCCTACGCATTGCCCTCTTCCCTGTGGATTCGGGGTTTCCTATGGGAGCTGGCGCTGACCAAAGGCCTCGGAGCAGCACAGCGTCCTGCCTCTCGGCCACTGGCCGCCAGGCCTGGTCTTGGTGTCCACGTCTTAGTCACCAGTGATCGCGCACTGTCAGGGCCACGGAGCTAACGCACTGGGCTCACAGGAACGTGGTCCCTCGGTGCCCTCAGCGCCACGGCCCGTTCTTGGAAGTGTCTCCTTCCCCCCCCCACACGCAGTGGCCCAGAGGGCGGAGGCGGAGGAGGCCTGACATGGCCATGTTTGGAGGAGGTGACCTTGCTCCCAAGCCAAGCCTAGCGGCCGGGACCAGGAAGGACATCTGGCCGGGCTAAGCCTCTTTCTCAGGGCCTGGAACTAGGGGACAGAAGCTGTTGGGATGGCGCCGGGCACTGCAGCCATAAAACCTGGAGGGATGGGGCGAGACCTGGCACAGTGGCTCCCTAAGGCCGCTCTGCAAACGGAAATCAGGGACGAGCAGAACCCAAGCCTGGGAAACAGGACAGAGGGAAGCAGGAAGAGGAACCCGGGGCGGAGGAGAGGGGGGAGAGAGGAGGGGCCTGGGGACGTCCCCCACGGGGTGGGGCTGCTGGTATTTCCTGCAGCTGCGACGGGGTGATGCCCCCACATCCTTGTGCTAAACCCGTCCAACGCCCACGGGACCGAAACATGTGCCTAAAAGCCAAGTCCACACTTCAGGAGAGGAACACACACTAAGTGGACCGAGGCCTACCCCGCTGACCAGATCCTCCCCCGGGGACACATCTCCGTGCCGGGGCAGAGGGAGGGCTTGGGTGCAGGCTGTGCTGAGGCTCAGGGAACCTGCTGCGCGAACCGGGAGATTCAGGAAAAAGGCATCTTCCCGGGTAGGGGAAGCCGAGGACTTAAAATGCCCCCTCTTGGCAGAGGTGGCTCTGAGTGTCTAGCCTGGTGCGTGGCTGGCTGGCAGGCCCCGCTCACGCCCTCGGCTGCCGCCCGTGTGCCGGGACCACGTCCCTCACAGCTGGATTCTGTGCCCTGGTCTGCGCCGGAGAAACACGGCCGGTTTCTGCTTCTCCAGCTCCGTTTTCTCCCACGGCGACCACTGTTATCCGGACACGTGACTGCTCCGATGGCTTGGCGTGGGAGGCTGCGGAGCTGAAGGGGTGCAGGCTTCACCTCATCTCACCCACTGGGCGCTGGCTTTGCAAAGAAGCTCAGGGCCAGAGTGCTGGGGGTCCTCCCAGCTGCCTCTGTGCCACCCCCTCCCGCTCCTTTGGACGCGTGTGGGGTGCACAGTGCATGTGCTCACCAGGCCACCTACGGAGCCGGGGGAGGCGCTCTGGGTGAGGAGGAGCGAAGCACAGGGTGGAGGGAGAGGCTCGGAAGAGCGGGGAGGGGAGGCCGTGCAGGGAATGAGGGAGGGTGCCCACCAGGTAGCGCTGGACCTGAATGGGGGGGTGGGGGCCCTCTGGGGGCCGCGGGAGCAAGTAGAGAGGTGGCTCCCAGCTCCTCCAATGCGCCTCCAGACACGTGGCAGGCACGGTGGGGGGACCCCAGTTTCCTGGCCGGGAGCTGCCCCAGAAAGGGGCTGTCAGACACAAACTGGCTCCATGTTACACATGGATGAACACCCGCCGTAGCTAACGGGCCGGATTGGCTGGGGCTGAGCGGCCAGCAGCCAGGCCCTGCCGCCGGCAGAGGGCGGCCCAGAGCCGGCTGAGGCTGAGACCGGGAGGCCCTGGCCCCGCTCTGGCTTCGCGCCCAGCCAAGGCCTTTGCCAGGGGCCCTCAGGCCCGGCCTCGGTCCTCTGCACCCGCCTGGATGGGACCGGGTGGCCACTCTTACCTGTGAGATCGACCTCCTCTCGCTGCAGATACTGCCCCGAAGGAAGGCGGAACGTCTGCCCCTTGATAAGGCCCTGGGCCAGCAGCTTATGGAAAGGCTCTCTGAGGAGAGAGAGCAGGAAAAGGGAACTGGTGGGACAGGTATTCACAGCAGCCGGAAAGCAGCAACTGGAGAGAGAGAGGACCACCCTCTGAAAACCGCCACATGCAAACCCACTTGAGCAAGTGGCTCCTTCTAAGTAAGTGTAAGAGGCCTGGCCGGCCGCTCAGTGGGTCTGAGGGTCGGCCCATACGCCAAGGCTGCGGGTGCGACCTCCGGGCAGGGCACACACGAGCAGCAACCCGTGAGTGTGCTCACAAGTCGATGTTCATTCTCTTTTCTCTCTCTCTCTTTTTTTTTTTTTACTTTCTCTCTCTCAAAATTTGTCAATAAATACATAAATAACCAATACATACAAGTGGTAAAAAACAGTGAAATCAAACCAGCAGGCACTAACTCCTTTCGGAAGGCCTGGCCTTGAGTCTCCATTCTGCCTCTAAGGAATCCTCTGAGCCAGGCGATTCCCTCGTTCCCAGCATCAGTGTTTATCGTAGGGGGCCGCAGTAGGAATCTGCCTCCAAGGGCCGTTGGGGAGATGGAACGGAGTGACCGCGAGAAAACACTCGAAAGGTGTAAAGAGCCGCACGGATGCCGCTGCGCGCCGAGCGCAACGGGGAAGGGCCGGGAACACGGACGTTCACGCTGGGGCTGTCTGCAGGCACCTTCCCCTTAGCCTTACGTTCAGGGCCTGCTTTAGACATCTGTAACTCAGACAGATCACACAGGAACACACGCTTTCTGTTCATCAAACACCACCCCCCCCCCAGGCCTACTCCCCTCTGAGGAGGCAGTGATTCTCAGTAGTCTGGTGAATATTCTGGAAAAGTCTGCAGACTTTTTCCAAAACCTTTCCCATACAAACCTGTATATGCACATATATGGCTGTAGAGACTCCTGGGTGGATTTAAATCGTTGCGATCATAGTGTACATTACTTCGTGGCATTTCATTTAACATGAATGTTCTTATCCCCACAGCAGTCCGTACAGATCTGTACCATTTTTTATGTTATTTATTTTTGTTAATCCTCACCAGAGCATTTTTTTCCATTGATTTTTTTTTTAGTGGGAGTGGTAGGGAAGGGGAGAGAGAGAGAGAGAGGGAGACATATCGCCTCCCGCATGGGCCCTGACCTGGGCAGGGCATCAAGCCTGCAACCAACGCATGTGCCCTGAACCAGGAATCGAACCCGGGACGCTGTGGTCCACTGGCTGATGGTCTAACCGGGGAGGGCATGTAGCTCATACTGAAACACCCATCTCGTGTTCTACAATATACATGGATTGTCATTTATTTACATTGCCTGTGTTTTGGTGTTTTTTTTTCCTTAAAAAAAAAGTAGCCTTTAGTCACACCCTTACTGGATGAATAGTAAAATACAAACTTTTTCTCTAAAGAGGACAAGTTGAGGTGGACCCTCACACTGAATCACTTCCTTTCAGATTTAAAACGTTTACTCTGAAGAGTCCACCTGATTCAGCTTAGCGGCCCGCGGGCAAGAGCTGGTCTCACTCCAGGAGTGACCCGCGGAGACGCGGCTGCTCCCCGGTCCGGCCCGGCTGCACATCCACGGAGACGCGGGAGGCTCGGTGGTGTTCCCACGCACGTCGCCGGCAGCCCCCCTCCCTCTCCACATGCAAACCTTGGGCTCCGGGTTCACGTACACAGAGTGGCTTTTAGGTCGAGGTTCAAAAGACCCGGTACCTTCAGAGGCGGCACCGACCACAATCTTCACTCTAGTGAGGTAGGCGAGAAGGCTGGCTTTGCTGATCTCGTAGACAGAGGCGAGGCGGTTCAAAGGGAACTTTCCAGGGGGTTGAGAGAGGGGGCGGGAGGGGTAAGAGTGGAACAAAGAGACTGAGCAGGAATGAGATGAGGGTCGGCTAGAAAAAAAGGAATCCTGGCCTGCGTATTTTATAACCTTGTTATGAGCAGTGTACGTGTGCACAGGCTGCTGCCCGAGCGTAGAAACGGGGTGAAACTTCCCCGCAGCAGCGCTGGGCGCGGGAGGACGCGGGTAACTTCCCCGCCTGCCAGGCGCGGAGGATGCTCCTGCGCTAATGTTCACCGTCTTGCCTCTCGGCTCTCACTGCGAGTCCCTGGCTTTGGTCACTCTTAAGAGAGATTTTAAAAAGATGTCTTAGGGGCGGAAGGAGGGAGGGAACAATCCAGATTCCCAAAGATAAGATCAGCAGTAGCATTTAATCCTCAAGAGAGGTAGGCGAAGAACGGAACCCCTTCTCGGTTCTTGCAGCTTATCGAGTGGCGCAACGCCGCCACCTTCTGGGACCGAGCGGAATTGCAACCTGCCTGCATGCGAGCCTACCTCTAGCGGGCGGCCAATGCTGCACTCTTCAGGCCTCAGAAACGTAAACCTCTGGGAGTTTTTGAGAGAGAAACATCAATGTGAGAGAGACACAACAATTGGTTGCCTCCAGCTAGTCTCCTGACTGGGGCCAGGGACTGAGCCTGCAACTATGTGCCCTTGACCAGAATTGAACCCGAGACCCTTCAGTCCACAGGCCAACGCTCTGTCCACTGAGCCAAACTGGTTAGGGCAAAAACAACTACCTTTTACTTGCAGTTCAGCACACATCCTGAAAAGCATATAAATCCCAAGGGTCAAACTTGATGAATTTTCACAACATAAACACACACACTGGTGTAACCAGCGTCCAGGTCAATGACCAGAATGTTCCAGGGACACCACCGTGGGCACCGCCAGCCTGGCTGCTGACACCATGGCTTAGTTCTGCCCGTTTCAGAACCACTTCTGGCTCTTTTGGAGTGCGGCATCTTGGGCGTGTCCACCCTGGATGGAGGCTGTCCCCAGACCTGGCAGGTGGGACTCAGCGGGCAGGGCAGAATCAAGGCCTGCTCCTTGCAGGAGTCGGTCTTAATTTCTGAAATACGGGGACACAGCTGGTAGCTTAGGCTCACTGGGCCCTCCTCCCCCAGCCGTCCTGGCAGCATCGCCGGGAGCAGGGATGGCGGGACTGCCCAGATGCCCTGACCCCTCTCTTCCAAACATCCCAGACCCTGGCAGCTGTCCCCAGCTGCCTCAGACTGAGTGTCAAATTCTTCTTAGTACCACATTCTCAGAAAGCAGAGTCACCATGTGAATTCTTGATTTTTATCCAACAGGGGTCTACTGAGTGCCTCCTATGTGTCTGGTGCTGAGCCAGGCCCTGGGGATGTCCTGGTGGGCAAAGCATGCCCACCCTCAGGGAGCCAGCCCTGGGCTCTCCCTGCACCAAACCACTGCCCAAGCACCCTGAGAGCTGGGTGGATGTGTGTGGGGGGAGGGAGCTTTTGCAGGGAGAGGTACACTGATAGATTTCAAACTGTCAACTTCAAGCTCGAAGGAGGAGCAGCAGGAACAAGGGAACGAGTAGGAGAGAACCCCGAGCGTTTGCAAGGAATTTCATAGTGGGGGAGGGTGCTCCCCAGCTCCTGAGACTGCTCATTCCCTCATTCCCGTGATCCCCGCCTGCCTCTTCCAGGGCCCCAGCGGGGCTCCTCAGGCCTGCGGGGGTCTGGTTCTCATTTTCTTGGCTGAAGCCAGCCACATCCGCCCCCACGTGCAGTTAGCTCTAAATGAGGGCTCACGCTTATTTATTCAACACACATCTGAGCAACAACTGGGTGCCGAGCACTCTGCAATCTATCAGAAAGCTCACATACTCATAAATAACACCTGGCACCTTCAGGAGGGCACTGGGTGAGATATCAGGGGCATGGTGCCCGGGGTGGGGTGGGGGGGCGGAGGGAAGAGGGTCAAGGGGATGTCAAGGGCCCTGCTGGACTTGGAACAATCCAGCTGGAGCAGAGATCACACCACACTGCCAAGTTCATTATCGAGATGCACAGCTGGCGTAAGGCACTCCCCATTTGTTTGTGCCTTCATTCACTCATTCATCAGTGACTGTGGGGGGGGAGGGGGGAAGGAGGGGAGGATGGTGTTTAAAAGAAAGCAAAATGCCTGCAACTCTAAACCATCAACAAAGCCCTGACTGGGGACCATCAGAGTGGGGGCGGCATGCGGGGCGGCTGCCTGGAGGACGGCCGACGATGGCTTCGTTTCACGAATTCACATCTGTGCGCCTTGTTCTGAGGGCTTCCTCCTGCTCCTTTCACACCCCCGCTGGGGGTGGGCTGCGTTGCTTGCACTGCAACACAGCTGCGGGCGTGCGGAATGGTGCATCTTTGTGCTTCCTCGACTGTCTGGACTGCACTAACTCAGAAATTACAACTGTTCCTGCTGGCCACTGAAGGCACCTTTATCCCACCAGGAGAGGAAGGGAGGGAGGAGAGAAGGAGGGAGGGATGGAAAGGGAGGGAGTTGCTAATTAATAGAATAAACAAGGAATTCAGAGCATAATTGATAGGCTCTTTTAAACACCCTTATGCAAATCACTGCCTGCAGGGAATACGCTAAGTAAGAGTGGCTAGGAGGATCCCAGGGCTCAGCTGGGCCCTAAGCAGTCACTGTGGACGGCACTGACCTACTTAGAAAGCCCCTGAGAGCCGCTGCCACCTTCGGACAGGTCTGGTGGCCAGCCTGTGTATCTTGGAAAAAGAAAACAGGAAGTCAGGGATCTCTGAAAACATCTCCAGCTTGGACTTCCCAGACTGAATTCGCCTCCGCGTCTCGGACCACTAGGTGCACAGCATCAGCCAGTTTCAAAGCTTGAAGCCATGGCTCATTCTTAAAGCATCACCATTTCTGTTTCCTAGCAGCCGGCCAGCAGCTCACAGGGAGACCTTGTTAATACAGCGAGACCCATCGAAGCTTCTCTCCCATTCCCTCCCCTCCCTTCTCCCAGGAGCCCGCTCCGGTGTGGCCAGGGGAGCAGGAGAGAGCCCCGCGGACAGGGCCCGCTGAGCTCCCAGGGTCAGCAGAGGCTGCTGACAGGGGAGCAGTGAACTATGACCTCCTGGTTCCTGGGTCAACGCTCAACCACTTAGCCACACCATCCGGGCATCAAATATGGTTTTAACCCACTGAGAAGTCACGAAAGCAGCCAGGCCTTTCCTAAACTTTAAAACAGGCAGCCATTGAGTGAGTCATTGATTCAGTTACTTCCACAAAGAGCTGCTTGGAGCAAGGTGCCCTGCCGTGAAGAACAGAAGTCACTTACAGCCTTTGTGTCTAGACCCACGTGGGACACTGGGCCTTTGTACTTAACCTCTATCCGATTCTCCCCACACCAAGGGGAGCCCTTCCTCTGAAGAACATAAACTTGTATCTGTTTATGTCAAGGGTTCAACTCGATTTATTCCCCGAGGATCAAAGCTGTCAACGTGTTTCGTTCCTGACACGGGTCAGTTTATTTTTACGTGCAGAGCTCTCTGGATCTAATGAGAAGAAAATTATCTTACATATTTAATTTGCGTCCTGAGTTAGTTTTCTGTGCAGCAGACTTCCCGTCCATGTGTAATGAAACTGGCTGTCATATACATTCCGGAGGCTTTAAGAATGACATTGTTTATCTTTCAAAAATGTAAAAACACAAATCCTCTGACCCAGCATTCCCGTGTGAGGACTTGAACCTGCAGACGGGATTCCAAATACCCACCAAGAGTATCGGCAAAGAGTCATCAGACATTTTAATTTTTTTTTTTGTAACAGCAACTGAACAAATAGATGACTGCTTAAATATGTTATGGCATCTCCATATGGTGGAACACGACGAATAGGTTAAAAAGAACAGAATATGTACATTTAATCCTCATCTGAGGATATCTTTCCATTGTTTTTTAGAGAGCGGAAGAAAGAGGAAACAACAGAGAGAAACATCGATGTGAAAGAAACACATCGATTGGCTGCCTCCTGCACAAGCCCTGGGCCGGGGAGGAGCCGGCAACCGAGGCAGGTGCCCTTGACTGGAACTGAACCCAGGACCCTTCGGTCCGCAGGCCGATGCTCTATCCACTGAGCCACACCAGCCAGGGTAAAAGAGAAGATTTGTATGTGCGATATGGAAAGATCACCAAGATATATCACTGAATCAAAAAAAGTAAAAGACATACATATAACGTATGTAACATGTCAAAATGAATATATCAATAGAAACATGGAGCTATGCAAAAATTTTTTGGGGGAAGAAATCAAAAGACACTGTTAGCAGGTTGAGGAGAAGGGTGCAGGGTGGGATGCGGGAGGTTTCAGTGTTCCCTTTTTGGGTGGCTAAAACATTTTAATCTTAGACATGCATAATCACTTCCATTTGTTAACCAGGGCTATCTGGCGAGGGAGAAACTTTTCTCTGCAATTAAAAAAATGGTCTAAAAGCCCTGACCAGTTAGCTTAGTTGGTAGAACTTTGTCCCAATATGCCAAGGTTGCAGGCTCGATCCCTGGTCAGGACACACACAAGAATCAACCAATGAATGCATAAATAAGTTGAAAAACAAATTGATCTCTCTCTCTCTCTCTCAAATCAATCAATAAAAAATTTAATAATATTCTAAAAGATGTTGCATTAAAAGAGGACAAATGAGCCGAAACCGGTTTGGCTCAGTGGATAGAGCATCGGTCTGTGGACTGAAAGGTTCCAGGTTCGATTCCGGTCAAGGGCATGTACCTGAGTTGCGGGCACATCCCCGGTAGGGGGTGTGCAGGAGGCAGCTGGTCGATGTTTCTCTCTCATCGACGTTTCTAGCTCTCTATCTCTCTCCCTTCCTCTCTGTAAAAAATCAATAAAAAAAAAAAAAAAATATATATATATATATATATATATATATATATATATATATATATATAAAGGACAAATGAATTATGTAAAACATGGTCATGGAGCTGGCAAACTCACAAAAGAACTAATAGTTGGACCTTCAAGAAAGAACATGACAGCTATTCTAAAGCATGTGTTTTGGAAAAATGGGACATGACTTCAGATGATAAGATCAGAGATACAAGAAGGAAGAGTGAGAAAAGATATTAGCAATTCCAACCACATTCCCACTGGATACTTCTGTGGGTCTGAGAAGCTGAATCTGAAATGTACCTGGGAGAACAAAGGTCCAATCACAGCTAAGATACTCCCAGAGAGAAAGAATAAAGTAGTAGGACTTCCCTCACTGAATATTAAGACTCATAAAATTAAAATAAATCCAGGAAGTAACTAGCACGGCAAAGAACAAACAAACCAAGGGAAGGAATAAAGAGCCTATAATACGCCCTTGCTTATATGTGAAAATTTGATTTATGAGGGAGAGGACTCTACTGATCAGGGTGGAAATGGATGCTACTGAGACACTAAAAGCAATGACAGGTTATTAAAATTTACTACAAGGTTTTGTTCATTAAAGACATAAAAGTAAGGCAAGCTAAGGACAGGGGGAAAATACTTGCAATTCATAAACTAAAAAACATTAGCATCCAGAATAACTCAAGAATTCCAACAAACAATAGAACACTACCCAGAAGAAACACGGACAGCCCAGCCAGTGTGCCTCAGTGGTTGAGCACAGAAGGTCACAATTCCATTAGGGCACAGGCCCGGGCTGCGGGCTCAGTCCCCAGTAGGGGGCGCGCAGGAGGCAGCCGATCAATGATTCTCACTCATCACTGATGTTTCTATCTCTCTCCCTCTCCCTTCCTCTCTGAAATCAATAAAAGTAGATTAAAAAAAAAAGAAATAAGAGCGAAGGATACAATCAGGGATTCAGTATAAGAGGAAGCACAGGGGACCATAAACCTTAAAGACGTGCCAAACTTCAGTAAGTCAGCAAGGTTGTTAATGCAGATCTAGCCCACAGAGCAATCCGTTCTATAATCACCAGTTTTTCAAAATGTAAAGCTGTTGTCATGAAGAAGGCATAGATAGAGCAACAGGAGCCCTCATCGCTGTGGAGGGAGTGGGTTTATGTAGCCAACATGGTGTTCCTGAGTCAAGCTGAACGTGTGCAAACCCCACAAGCGGCAGCTCTCCTCTTAGGGACACCACCGAGAACCGCTGACACGTGGGCCAGGAGTCATGTACAAGAATGCTCACAGCAGTTTGTTCAGAACTGCACCAAACAGCCCAGCGACCGCTACCAGGGGTTTGGTCACATACACCGGGTTCTGCATTAGAATCCATTCCTTGTAACGGACACCGCAGTGCAAGAGAGGAACGATATGACTCCGTGCAGCAACGTGGATGAACCAGGAGTGTTGAACAAGTAAAGCAGGACAGAGCATGTGAAATAGGATCCTACTCAACACAGGAAAACTAAACAGTGCATATTGTTTAAATATATATATTTAAATACACACACACACACACACACACGTATGTATATATACATACATACACACACACTAGATGCCTCTTGCAGGAAGATTCCTGCTATAGTCACTGCCCAGCCTGCTTCCCTTCCTTCTCCTTCGATCCACTTGCCTTCTTTCTAAGCATCTTTATGAAAATTAACTGCCATCTTGATTTGGTTAATTTGCATACTTGCCCTGATTGGCTGGTGGTGGGGCTTGTGGGCGTAGCAAAGGTGTCAATTTGCATGTTTCTCTTTTATTAGATAGGATACACACACACACACATGTATACACACACACACACACACACACAGATGTGATACATTTATAAAGAAAAGTAAGAGAGTGAATAATTCAAGATTCAGGGCAGCATTTGGTTTGCTGGGCGAGGGGTGGTGGAGGAGGAAGAGGGATGTTAGGATTGGAGAGGGCACCCCGGGACTCCAAGGAACCTGTAACACTGTTTCTTAAACTGAGAAGAGGGTGCATGGAACTTCATTGTATGCTTTAAGTCACATGTGTCAAACACAAGGCCCTCGGGCCAAATCCGTCCCGCCAGGCCTTGCAATGTGGCCCGCACCGCGCTGTCATCACTGCACTCCGCTGCGTTTCCATCACAATGACAGTTTATGACTGTTCAGTAAACCATTCGGCCCGCGATTTAGGCTGGATTTTAGATTTTGGCCCCTTCTCTGATTGAGTTCGACACCCCTACTTTAAGTTGTTTAGAACATTAAATACATATAATATATATATGACATACTTCATGGGAAAAAGCACACACACATCTTTCTGAACATCCTGGGGAGTAGATCACAGGCCAAGAGGAAGAGTATTTATCAATGGATTCACAATGTGATTCCCTAGCTTTTAATCCGTTACATATTTTTATCAGAGTGATATATTGAGGCAGGATTCAGTCCAGCTTGGAAACGGAGCTTAGACCGAGGAGCTAGAAGATAAATATGACCTAACCTGAGAAGCGACAAAAAGCTGTAGTGAAACTCATAAACCGCTCTCTCTGCCTCTCAAGTAAAAATTTCAGACAGAGAAGGGCTGAAGGCAAGATTTGATGGGAACACGCAGTACCACTTGCTACAACAATTAAGCAACAGACACACACTTCCAGTGGTTCAGGCCGACCTGACCGCTAAAATATACTCGAACAACAGAATTCTGTGACATACACTTACTGGCTTCAGTACGGATGCCCGCTTTCAGTTGCTGTTCATGGTGCTGAATTCTTTTGCAAAGCGGCCTGACTGCTCACCTGTGCTTGACCATTTTCTGATCGTGGCAGAAATGACTGAAGAATCTCGCATAGAACAGGTGCATGACGGCGTGCTCCTTCCCCCCAATGTACAGATCCACAGGCATCCAGTAATCTGCCAGCGCGGGGCTAAAAGGGCTGGGAGAAGGAGAAATGACCATTTTTTTAAAAACCTGCTTTGCCACAGTTTCATAAATAAGACAGATGGGTTGTAATTTGCATATGCCCTGAAATAAATTATGTCAGAGAAAAACGCTGATTTCCTTTTTAAAATATAATAAGAGAGCCCAGCGGCCATGCTCAGCGGTCGAGCGTGAACCAGGAGGTCACAGTTCAGTTCCTGTCAGGGCCCGTGCCCGGTGACAGGCTCCATCCCCAGGGTGGAGCATGCAGGAGGCAACCGATCAATGATTCTCTCTCTCTCTCTCTCTCTCTCTCTCTCTCTCTCTCTCTCTCTCTCTCCCCCCCTTCCTTCCTCTCTAAAATTAAAAAAGAAAAAGGGGTATTTCTGTATAAAGCATGTTTGAATATCTAAATTTATTTTAAATTTTATTTTAACAGAAAATTGAGATTTCTGAGTCCTTACCAACAGGGGGCAATGTGGCATTTACAATGGGCACTATTATCATGCGGACACTAAATGTTTATTTTAAAACAGAAATTCAATCTTATTTTTTAAATGCAGACAGCAAGAGCTTGTATTTGGCTCCTAAATGCAATGAGCAAACTTAGGGTACCTGTCAGAAAAGGGCCCACAACTCTCTGTAGTTCACAGAGAACCTCCTGGCATACTCCCGGCACTCAGGGATGCGGGGGCAGGAGAAGGAGGGGAGACACCACTTCCTGTGATGATGACTACTGGAGGTGTGTGAGTGTGCAGAGGTGTGTGTGTGTGAGTGTGCAGGTGTGTGTGTGTGTGTGTGTGTGTGTGTGTGTGAGCAAAGATGTGTGAGTGTGCAGAGGCATGTGTGTGTGTGAGTGTGCAGAAGTGTGTGTGTGTGTGTGTGTGTGAGTGTGTGTGTGTGTGTGTGAGCAAAGGTGTGTGAGTGTGCAGAGGCATGTGTGTGTGTGAGTGTGCAGAAGTGTGTGTGTGTGTGCACACGCAGAAGCGTGTGTGTGTGTGTGTGTGTGAGTGTGTGTGTGTGTGTGCAGAAGTATGTGTGTGTGCGTGTGTGTGCGTGCGTGTGTGTGTGTGTGTGTGTGTGTGTGTACATGTGTTGGGGGGCAGTGCAGGCTGGGACAGACCTCTTCATTCCCAGGGACTGCCCTCACTGAGGCCATCAGTGCAGTACACGCCTCTGCAGGAGGTGTACTCCATGATTCCAGTATCTGAGTCCCCTCCCCCCCCTCTCCCCCAGCATTGGCTCGGCTGGCTCTGGCTCCTGTTGCTAAGCAGGTGAGCCTGTCCAACCACCACGCGTTAGCATCTTACTGCAGCTTGGTCTCTCCTGCAGTCAGAATTCTAGTAAAATTAAAAAAAAATTTTTTTTTCTTTGTGAAAAATGGTTCCCCAGAGAAATCCAATGGCTGATCCAGTGACAGAAGAAAAAGGGAAGTCGGGATGGTAATTAGCCCCGAACGAGTTTCAGATAAACTAAGGACGGAGATGCTGAAAGCAGCTACAGCTCGGACCTGCGATCTGCCAGGGGACCACCGAGGGAGGCCCTAGCCGGTGCTGAAATGGGCGGCAGACTCTGGGAAGGAAACGAGCTCCTGGCGTCCCCAGGCTGGGGCTGAGGCGGCCAGGACTGCCTCCCTCCGCCGTTCAGAGTCTCCCTCATCTATGGGAAGCTGCTCCTCCGAGGCTCTGAGAGGGGCACAGCCTGCATCCCGCATCACAGCGGCTGCTACTCGGTGGACCCACCACAGAGCCTTCTGGAAGGAGGACCCAGGAGAGGGTCCCTCAGTGGGTGAGCCGGGCCATCCTGGCTGTTCCCAGCCTCAGCAGTCACCCCACACCCTTTCTGTCTTTGCTGGTTGCTGTTCCCTCACCTGGCTCACCGGGATATTAGAAAAAGGGGCCTTTTATACCAGGCCTCCGGGTTTCAGAGCAATTGTTCCCCTGCAGACAAGAGCGAGCCCGCAAGTCCTCTGAGCACAGCAGCTTTTTTGTGTTTTTTCCTGTGCTCGGGGATTGCTTTCTTTTGTTTTCATTCTCTCTCTACTTATCTAACCTCCTGCGCTCCTCCCCTCATTTGTCTGCCTTTTCCAGGGAACACACGCACACAGATAAAAACCTAACAGCAGGGAGGGTTTGACATTTGGAGCAGTGCTCTCCAGCCCCATCCCTTCAATAACCCCTTCTCCCCACACACCTGCCACTCCTCAGCCGCGTTTGATCCTCTTAGCTGCTGCTTCTGACAGTTATTAAAAAATATGTGCAGACTCCTCATTGATTTATCAGTTTTAGATTCTAACTGCTGACAGTGTGTGATAAGAGATGGTGTTTCTTAGCTCTCATACTCCCTGCTCCTACCTTCCTTGCATAGTTCCATCATTATTTCCAGTCGAGCAAATGACATTAGAGCTTTATAATCGCATAAATGCAGGCCAGTGTGGGGCCGGGGGGCGTGGCTCCAGCACTTCCCCCTTCCCGTGTGCTTTATCTTTCCCGGGCTTGGGACTTACTTGGCCACGAAGAGTCTAATTCCATCATCTAACAGGCTCCCTTGACAAGATCTGCTTCAAGGAGCAGAGTGACCAACAGCTCCCAGCAGTTCCACCTGTAAGTCCACGGGGGCCCAGCCAGCGTGGCTCGGTGGTTGAGCGTGGACACATGAAATAGGAGGGCGCAGTTCGATTCACAGTTAGGACACACGCCTGGGTTGCAGGCTCGATCCCAGGTGTGGGAGGTGCAGGAGGCAGCCAATCAATGATGTTTCTCTCTCTCTCTCCCTCTCCCTTCCTCTCTGAAATCAATAAAATATATATGTATATATATATATGTTAAAAAAAAAAAATCCACTTGGTGTCCTCGCTGTGCCAGGACCAGGGCGGAGTCCTCTTTGCCTGACCGGGGACTCTCGATGGGCAAGCTTCGCACGAGGCATCCTGTTGGCGTGGCCGAGACGGCCTCGAGCTGCATTTGGTCTGCGGCTCTTCCTACCCACCCCCGTCCTTCCCTGAGCCCCTTCCCCGTGTGTGACCAGCTGCACGGCCGACTCCCGCTCCCTCGCCCTCCATTGCTCATAGGCACCTCCCGCAGGCAGAGTCCTGCACGTCTAATGCACTCGGCCTGAGCTTCCGGGAAGTCCCTGGCGGACACGTGCCCAGAGCCGGGCGGGGCTCACCTGTGTGCGTTCCGGGGGTCGGTGTACCGGAAGTAGTACCAGGCGGAATCCACAAAGGTGTCCATCGTGTCTGTCTCTCTCTTGGCTGCGCCCTTGCACCTGGGAGACAAATGAAGTCCGCCCGTTGGTCTCTTTAAATATTAATGCGGCGCCCCACCAGCTTTCGGGAAAGCTGTGGTAATGAGGAGGCGTGTGAAATGCCCTCAGAACAACGCACATCAGGGAAGGACCGTTCGGAGGAAGCTCTTTCGGGCTGTACCCTCCGTGTTTTAAAGAAATTCTCGGAATAAGAACGTCAGTCTTTAACAACTGGAAGCCTTATTCTGCACTCCCCGATGGAACCTGGTAGGAAATCTAACAGCCTAAAGGGACAAGACGAGAACCAGTGTCTTTCTTGCGCATTAACGTCTATCTCAGGCGGGCCCCACGCCTCCAGCCAAGCCTCCTTCGTGATGCTTCAGAGGCAAATCGATTCACGAAGAGAAGCTGAAACCCAAATGCAGCAAGACCTGGCACTGAAAAATGAGCTTACTTTAAAAAGTTGCTCTGGGGGCAGGGGACAGAAGTGCAGGGTGACCTTGGAAGACAAGTCACCTTGAGGCCGGAAGGCAGAGCCACCACAGCTGCCTCAAACTGGAAAATCAGCCGCCAGCCTCCTCCCAGCAAGTGGCCCAGTGGGGAGCCTGAAGCCGGCCCCGGGTGGGGGTGCCCGCACCCCGAAATACGCAGCCCTGCAAACCGGAAGCCCCTCAGAGGGCTACTGAGCACACATTGACCCACATCCGCTGCCTAAACAAGGCTCCTCAAGGAGGGTGAAGGCAGACCTGCTGTTCCAGAAAATTGATGGAGACACTGGGGGTTGAGGGCTGAAAAGAAAAAGCAACCCTCAGCCTGGGGATGAAGGTGCCGGGAGGGAGGTCCCGCCAGGGCCCGCTGTGAAGCACGTCCCCGGGGTGCTGGGCCTGGAGAGCGAAGGAACTGGTGCCAAAGCCACATCTTCTGGGGACCAGGGAGGGTGGAAGGCCGCAGGGGCGAGGGGATGGACACACACACACACACATAGCCCAGACTCCGCACGCTCCCTTCAGAGGCACGGAGGCAGGGCCAGCCGCCCCTCCAATGCTACCGCGGGCCCTGACCACTCTTCACAGGCGCGATCTCACTTCATCCCCAGGGACCCTGGGGGCTAAGAGGCAGATATTACTCACGGCCCCATTTGCAGATGAGTAACCGGGGTTCAGAGAGGTTAAGAAATCCTCCCAAGGACTTGGAGCTCAGGGGTAAGGACGCCACGTCTGCTGGGCTCTGCTGCCTGGGGTCCTCACTACCGTGCCGCCCGCTAGGCCACACTGGCCCGGGGACTCTCAGCCCTGGAACCAAGGCCTGGCTCTGCCCTCCAGGATCCTGCCTCCGGGGTCCGAAACCTCATTCCCCACCAGGCCCCGAGGGCCATCCACTTCCCCGAAGGAAAGACCTTTGTCACTGCTTACCAACGGAGAGGGTGCACCAGTGTTCTCCACCAGCCAATGCTTCTACCCCAACATGGTCCTTCCTACGTTCCTTCCCACAGGCCCCTCTCAAGTCTCAAGGCTGCCTGTGTGGGGCCCCGGAGGACTGTGGGCGGGGTGGATGGGAACATCGTGGCAACAGTTCTGTTTACTGAATGTAGGTGGCACCGAGAACAGCCCTTCCGAACAGCCCTTCGGGGGGCGGGGGCGGGGGTTATTTTAGTTCCTGATAAAGAAATCAAAGCTCAGAGAAGCCAAAGGGCTTTCCCAAGGCCACACAGCCAGGCTGGGATCTCTTACTGTCTGACTCTCTCCCAGGCCTGAAACGTCGTTACCTAATTCTCAACCTTGAAACTCAGCTCTGTGCTGGCAGAGGATAGGTTATTTCAAAAATACTCTCATCGTGATTTCTCTAAAACAGAGAAAAGGGGCTTTTCCACAGAAGGAAGAAAGAAAACATGGGAACTTGCTATCGATTATTTGTTTACATAATGAGCAGCTAAGGCATCATCAAAATGACACTTGAGACAGGCCAGTGAGTTGACAGAAAAACACAGTCCCACTAGCACAGCGAGGAGAAGGGAAAGGGGGCAGGTGTGAAGAGCGCGAACCCCGAGCAGGCTCGCTGCGGCAGCCGCTCCTCAGCTCCCGGGATAAAACCTCCCCCTTGAGGGAAACCACTCTCTCCCCTCTGCAGACGCTCTCTGGGAGGGAAATCAGAGAGTGGTCCTTTGCAAACCTACAAAGACCGCGTGACGGGAAACGTCGGCTGGACCAGACGCTTCTGGGGAAGATGTGGATGGACACGACCGCGCCCCCGTCCCTGCGGCTGGGCCCAGACTCCAGCCCCGTCTCTCGAAGGTCCCAAAAGGCCCTCCCCGGTTTGGCTCAGTGGACAGAGTGTCGGCCTACGGACTGAAGGGTCCCTGGCTCGATTCCCGGCCAAGGGCATATGCCCGGGTTGTGGGTTCGATCCCCAGTGGGGGGCGTGCAGGAGGCAGCCGATCAATGATTCTCTCTCATCATTGATGTTTCTATCTCTCTCTCTCTCTCTCTCCCTTTCCCTTCCTCTCTGATGTCAATAAATATATATATATATTTTTAAAAAGGTCCCAAAAGACCTACGGTATTCTACCAGCCCAAGAGAACAGGGCGTCTGAAACCCCAGTCAGCCCCACCGGGGGGCGCGGCCGCTTACCTGGGGCAGGGGCAGTTGGCCCACTCGGACACCGAGGCCAGCGGGGAGCCTCCCTTGCCGGTGAGGGCCGTGACGCTGGGCAGGGTCACGGGCAGGTCCTCCAGCGGCACGGGCACGGGGCCGCAGGCCGGGCAGTGGATCATGGGGATCGGGGTGCCCCAGTAGCGCTGCCGGGAGATCAGCCAGTCCTTCAGCTTACCGCTGGTCACGTCTCCGCCCACTCCCTTCCTCCGGGCCTTCTCGGTCACGGCGAGAAACGCATCCTGCCGGCTCAGACCTGTGAACTGAGAGGGGAAGGAGGGACCCGTTCCTCCCTGACCAAGAACAAGCCTCGGGGCCCGGCTGGCGTGGCTCGGTGGCCGAGTGTGCCGAGCTATGAACCAGGAGGTCACGGTTCGAACTCCCGGTCAGAGCACACAAGTCCGGGTTCGGGGCTCCATCCGCAGTGCGGGGCGGTGCGGGAGGCAGCCGATCGGTGATTCTCTCTCATCATGGGTGTTTCTATCACTCTCTCCCTTCCTCTCGGAAATGAAGAAAAAAAGCCCCACAAGTACATCTGTATCTGTAACAAGCCCCCAGGGCTGCTGCGTTTCTCTGGGTTCTGTGCACTTTGACCTTTGTGAGGCCAGGCGCCTTTGCCCTGTGGGCCCCTTCCTCCCGAAGATCACAGCAAAAGATTATATTTCATGACTGCCTGGAATAAGAATAAATATAATTTTTACCCTAAGATTCCATTTCTTTTTTCTTCTGATTTTAAAAAGAAAGCCTTTGGGGGGCCCTAGGCACTGCATCCTCGGGGCCATCTAACGGGTAAGTGGCCCTGGCCCCGGGGCTCCCCAGGCAGCCCCTGCTGAGACCATCCCACACCAGCATGCAGCTGCCAGCCAAGAACTGCAGCACATGCTTTTTTTCTTTTTTTTCTTTAACGATTGCTCCTCTGTTGGGGGGGGAAGCATTCAGAAAGAAAGATTCAGTATCGCCCCAAAGCGGGAGTGTAATCAAGCAGAGAAGAGAGAACCAGAAGCACCTTTTGTAGCTAAATGTTTCCACTTTACAGACGGCAGGGCAGGCCATGAGGGCAGAAAAGAAAAATTCTTTCACCTGACGCCTTTCGGAGAAGGAAACAAATGAGAAGGACCGGCGCTGTCGGCCCTGTGGGTGCCCTGGAACCGGATCAGGCCCATGACCGGCCCGGGGGCACCCAGATAGGTCCGACCTGTCTGCCCCGGAGCAGCTCAGTCACGAGGCCTAGGGATGAGGGAGCACAGCCGTGCCGGTCAAGGGCAGCTCCTCGCAGGAAGGGCCGGAAGTGTCCCCTGGAGTTCAGAGCTCTCCTCCAGGGCCCCGGTCCAGTCCGGGAGGCATCCTCCATGTCTCCCGCTCCCTCTGTCATACACGACTGGGGTGCACATGCTCACAAAGTCTACCTTCCTCCCTGGCCGGGTTGCTCAGTGGTTAGAGCATCCTACCGATTTGCCAAGGTTGTGGGTTTGATCTCTGGTCAGGGCACACACAAGAAGCAACCAATGAATGCAAAAGTGGGACAACAAACTGATGTTTCTCTCTCTCTCTCCCCCTTTCTTCTCTCTCTAAAAACAAACAAAAAAAGTCTATCTCCATGCATCACTGTTTTCACATTCCAGAAGCTCATGAGCAAAAGCAATTTCCTGGAAGAGGTCATTAGTTCACAAGAGGAGTCCCGACACGAAGCCTCGTTACTGTGATCACCGTACTCTTCCAGAACTGGGTTCGAAGGAGAGCGGATAAACCCCTTGGAAAAGAACATCCTTATTTCCACAGCTTAAGAAAGAGGCTGCGAGACTGGGTGTGGGGATGAGTGAGGTGGCACCAAAGGCAGACGTCTCCTCAGACTCAGGACAAGGTCCCGGAGTCAGAAGTGAGGCCCAGGCCCGGGCCCCGGGCACCAACCTCCGCGGAGCCGCTCAGCCTCTCCGTGCCGTCCGGCAGCGTCTCAATGACGTCCGAGTAGGACAGGCCCAGGGCTCGGGCTGTGACGGTGTCCTCGGGGCTGGTGCAGGGAATTCCTACGGAGAGGGGAAGAAAGGACAGAGCGTCTCCTTTGCAAGTGCCCAAACCACAAAACAATCAACAGCTCCGACACTTAGCGCCAGCGTCTTCAGGGGCTCGCTGCCTTTTCCCATTGCAGAGGCTGCCGAAGCTCCCCTCACTCGCCGGAGAAAGGGGCACCGCCTTGGAGAAACCCAAGGTCAACCAGGTCACCCACCACCCACCTAACAACCAGGTCACCCACTACCCACCCTAACCCACCACCTAACAACCAGGTCACCCACCACCCACCTAACAACCAGGTCACCCACTACCCACCCTAACCCACCACCCACCTAACAACCAGGTCATCCACCACCCACCTAACAACCAGGTTACCCACCATCCATCACCTAACAACCAGGTCACCCACCACCCTTCACCTAACAACAGGTCACCCACCACCCACCCTAACCCACCACCCACCTAACAACCAGGTCACCCACTACCCACCCTAACCCACCACCTAACAACCAGGTCACCCACCACCCACCTAATAACCAGGTCACCCACCATCCATCACCTAACAACCAGGTCACCCACTACCCACCCTAACCCACCACCTAACAACCAGGTCACCCACCACCCACCTAATAACCAGGTCACCCACCATCCATCACCTAACAACCAGGTCACCCACTACCCACCCTAACCCACCACCTAACAACCAGGTCACCCACCACCCACCTAATAACCAGGTCACCCACCATCCATCACCTAACAACCAGGTCACCCACTACCCACCCTAACCCACCACCTAACAACCAGGTCACCCACCACCCACCTAATAACCAGGTCACCCACCATCCATCACCTAACAACCAGGTCACCCACCACCCACCCTAACCCACCACTCACCACCGAACAACCAGGTCACCCACCACCCACCCTAACCCACCACCTAACAACCAGGTCACCCACCACCCACCCTAACCCACCACCCTCCACCTAACAACCAGGTCACCATCTCGGTATTGTTTCCTTTACGTCTTCTTCCTTTGCTTAGTTTCGTTTCGGAAACAGTCGTAATTCTAAAATATACGACCTAGGCCTGGCCAGCGTGGCTCAGGGGTTGAGCATCGAACTATGAACCAGGAAATCCCCGTATGATTCCCAGCCAGGGCACACGCCCAGGTTGCGGGCTCCATCCCCATTAAGGGGCGCGCAGGAGGCAGCCGATGGATGAATCCCTCTCATCACCGATGTTTTCTATCTTTCCCCCTCTCCCTTCCCCTCTCTGAAATAAAAAATATACTTTAACCCTTTGCACTCCGAACCATTCTGGACATTGGCTACCAGCTACTCGACGCTACTTTGCGGTGGACACGTGCGTTGAATTAACTCAATTCCCCGTAATCACTAATAAACTGCAATGTCCCCCCTGGAGGGGACATCCGAGTGATATGCTAGAATTCCGATGTCCCCTGAGAGGGGACGGCGGAGTGCAAAGGGTTAAAATATACAACGTGGGGTGCTTTGTGCCACTGAGACAGTAGTCACAAGTCTGGGGGGGGGAGGAGGAGGGGGAGAGCTCTTCCCTGAACCCGCTCAGTGACAGAGGGCATGTGCTCTCAGAGGCAGGCTGACTCCCCCACCTCGGCCGGCACCCGGAGAAGTCCACGCAGCCGGGAGCCGGAAGCTGGAACTGATTTTTCATACTCGCTCCGTTCCCCGAGGCAAGAGCACACTGTGAACAGACATTTATTCTTCAGCCCACACACCCCTGAGGAGATGGAGTCCGCATGAGTTAATCACCCCTCCGGAGGGCCACGGCCGGCTGCCTGGGCGTCAGCGGGTCATAAAACAGGTATTTCAGCGGGCGGTGGGGGGCCTCCCCCAGCAGCACTGCCCCCGTCTGACACACGAAAACGTCCCTCCGACTGCCGGGGGTCCCCTGGCGGCCCCATGTCCCCTGGCTGAGAACTCCTGCTGTAGCGACAACCGTCAAACTGCCGACGTCCTCGCGGGCACAACCCATCTCGTGGCAAATGAGACAACACTTCGGGGAACACGCCAAACGCTCAGGTCAGAGGGCCAGAGCGGCCCGAAAGGGAGCTTTCGTGTTCACGAGGCTCGCTCACAAGCTCCCTGGTGAGATGGAAGCTCCATGGCTCCTATTCCAGAGGAGATTATTTTTAAAAAAACAAACATATTTTATTGATTTTTTTTACAGAGAGGAAGGGAAAGGGAGAGGGATAGAGAGTTAGAAACATCGATGAGAGAGAAACATCCATCAGCTGCCTCTTGCACCCCCCCCCACTGGGGATGTGCCCGCAACCAAGGTACATGCCCTTGACCAGAATCGAACCTGGGACCCTTCGGTGTGCAGGCCGACGCCCTATCCACTGAACCAAACCGGTTAGGGCCAGAGGAGATTATTGACAGGAAGCACCGACAAAAGCAAATAAACGTCTGCGATGGACCAGAAAGCCGCTGACGGGTAAGGACCCACTGAGAGCAATGGAGTGCTCGTGGTCACGGGAAGCATCATTATTCCCCGTGTGCGGGCTGGAGCGGCCAGAGCATGGCTCTTGGCAGGTGCCGCACCAGGGAATGTCTCTGACCGCGCGCGCTGGCCATGGTGCTGGCCACGTGGGCTCAGGACAAGGCACTGTCTGTGAAATGCAGGTGAGACGGCAAGATTACCGCGTTACCTGTGGTTGGATTTCTGTCTGTTCTTGGAGGGCAAGAGGCAATAACTCAGAAAATGTTAGTTATGTAACTGTGGGAAATCGAGACAACACAGGAGAAATGATTTTCCCAGCATGCCTAAAAATAATCAGATTTTTTTTTCTTTCAGACACTCAATTTATGTCAGTACTTTGACTCAAAATGCAAAAGAGAAAAAAAAAACAAAAAACCACGCCAGCAAGTGCTGCCGTTATTGTTTATCGTGGCCAGCGGTCTTAATGAATTTTACTAATGATAAAACGCATAAAAGCAGGAGATGTTTTTTCCTTTAACACGCTTTCTAGCTTAAGCTGTCAGGAGAGAATGCCCTGAATGGCTTAATAGCTGTGTTCTGTGTGGGTGTTTCTTCTAGTCACTTTGTCAGAAAGGAATCTGAGAACTGTGAGGAAAAACACGATTTTGCTAAGAAATGCTATTTTTCTCTGTGTGCCAGGAAGCAGAGTGAAACAGCTTTCTGTGCAGAGTCTGGCACTCGGAGACCAGCTGAACTACAGTAGGAACGTGGGAAAGAGGCGTGAGGGCAGAACTCAGATGGACTGTTGGATGCCGATCACTTAGGACGCTCATGGCTCGACCACTGTGGCTCAGTGTCAACCATGAACCACAAAGTCACTGCTTTGATTCTCGGTCAGGGCCCATGCCTGGGTCGCAGGCTCGATCCCCAGTAGGGGGCGTGCAGGAGGCAGCCCATGGATTCATGTTTCTCTCTCATCGATGTTTCTGTATCTCCCTCTCCCTTCTTCTCTCTCTAAAAAAAACCAATCAAAACGTAATAAAAAAAAATAGAATGCTCATGATGAGTAAGACGGCCAAGGACACACAACTTACAGTTCTAAATATGCCTCCCGTTGTGCTGCTGTTTCACGATCCTTTTTTCTTTTTTTTCTTTTTTAAAAAAAATATATTTTATTGGTTTTTTTACAGAGAGAAAAGGAGAGAGATAGAGAGCTAGAAACATCGATGACAGAGAAACATCGACCAGCTGCCTCTTGCACACCCCCTACCGGGGATGTGCCTGCAACCAAGGTACATGCCCTTGACAGGAATCGAACCTGGGACCTTTCAGTCCACAGACTGATGCTCTACCACTGCGCCAAACCGGTTTCGGCACGATCCTTTTCTTGAACAGCTCAAGCCCCCCTCTCCTCAAAGCCCTCACCAGAACCCCAGTCCGCGTGGATGGTTTGTGTGTGGAACCCCGTCTGGAAAGCTGCCATAGGGTCTGAGCCCTGACATGGGACTTTCGCCCGAGCTGTTCTGTTCCCCACGCTGTAGGCACACGTCTTGCCAACCAGCTCTGCTGGCACGGTCCTCGGGCCAGACATCTCTGATTATTCTCAACAGCCACGAGCAAGGTGCGATACACATGATGCTTTCAAAATGTAGTTCTTAAATGGGGGTGATTAAATCAAGGGGGGCATTCCTTTCTACAAAGAGGCAAACCGGATCATGGCGCCAACGTCAGCTCTTTCACTTGACAGCAACAGGCTGGAGTTTTAAATCTTTATCGTTGAAAGGATTACACGTCCCCTTCCCCCCCACTCCCCATGGGCCCCTTCTAGCCTGCCCCTGCCCCCACCCCCACACCAGACCTTCCCCACACTGTTGTCTGTGCCCATGGGTTATGCACATGTGCATACAAGTCCTCTGGTTAACCACTTCCCATCCACCCATCCTCTCCTGCCTTCCCTCTGGGATTCGACGGTCTTAGTATTTTGATCTTAAGCCGGGTAACACACGATCCCAACTACATTGTAATAACTACTCACCTATTTTTGAATCCGGAGAGTCCTCAGATTCAGCGTCGGCCGCGATGACGACAGGGACTTCCTGCTGGGTGAGCAGGTTCACGGCGGTCACGGGCGTGAGGCAATCTGACAACGAGAGGGAGGACCGTGGATGCGGTCAGAGGCCACCCGGAGCTCAGGGGAGACGGGCGAGAAAAAGAACCCTCAGGACATCCCCGTTCTGTGCTAATGGTCCAAGAATTCCTTCTTTGAAGCTTTTGTTGGATAATTCACACCAGAGGGAATCAAAAGACTAACCAAGCACACGAAAATGTTCATCCATGCTCATAACCGAAGAAGTGAAAATGGCATTTTTCCTTTCCAGATGGAGGAGGAAAGACGTTCCCAACCCCCCGTCACCCCCCTCTTCCTTTTGAAAAACAACCTCAGCCAGACCGTCGATGACCAACCCAGAAATGGGCCTGTGGTAACACGAGGCGGCGTCTGGAATCCCAAACCGCAGCACGTGAAGGTGGAATGGGCCAGAGAGCAGAAAATGACCGAGCTGAGAGTTCCAGACGCACAAAGACAAATTCTCTTCCCACACACCCTTCCTCAGGAGGTGCAGGAGGATGTGCTCTGGCAACAGGACGGGTAAGTCACGAAAAGGACAGACCCGGGATCCAGGAAGCACAGGAAAGAGGGAGGTCATTTGCAGAATAAGGGCAGAGGGGGGTCTGAGGAGGACAGGGCGCAGCAGAGCCCGGAGGGTGACCATGAGCGGACACAGGGCCCCAGGGAGCCTCAGGGCACAGGGGGAGCCAACACGGGTTGGAACGTGCAGAAGACTGAACCGAGAGGCGTTTAAGGAGCTTCTGGGAGGGTGTGGGAAGCCTTGGAAATTCAAAGAACACAAAGCAAATGAATAAAATGAGAACACTGTGAACTTCAGGAGAAACGGAAAGTTACATAAAAAGGAAGATGGAATCACGGTGTCCGTGGCTCAGCTGCAGGGGTATCTATTGGTCATTCTGAAGCATTCACCGGAAACTCCGTCTGAAAGGAAGGTGGGTGCCGCCGCTGCAGCTGGGCGACAAGCCACACGCACACCAACCTCCACTGCATACACGTGGGGCCGGAGACACGCGAGAGGACCCCAGGAAGAGGGGCGAGGGTAGTGAGTCCACATGAGCTTCTTGTATTAAACGGCTGGACTTTTTTCCCCTTCCACATAAAAATTCTGTGATGCCGGTTTTTCAATTAGAAAAACAATTGTCCTTTAAACTTAAAAGTTTAGGGTCTTTAAACTTAAAAGGCTCCTGGTCAAAATCTGTTTCTTGCTGAAACCGGTTTGGCTCAGTGGATAGAGCGTCGGCCTCCGACTGAAGGGTCCCAGGTTCGATTCCGGTCAAGGGCATGTACCTTGGTGGTGGGCACATCCCTGGTGGGAGGTGTGCAGGAGGCAGCTGATGGATGTTTCTCTTTCATCGATGTTTCTAACTCTCTATCCCTCTCCCTTCCTCTCTGTAAAAAAAAAAAAAAATCAATAAAATATATATTTTTAAAAAATCGGTTTCTTAAAAAGAGCAAAACTCAAGTCTGAAGTTCCTGATCAGGTATAGTTTTCCCATATTTCTCATCAATCCTGTGCCGGTGGTGTGACGCAGGAAGGCAAGGAAATCATGGAGAGACACAAAGCTACTGAAGCACAGGCCTCGGCAGGGTGGCAGGTGGGTGACGCTGACACTTTAGTGATCACAGAGGCAACATTCCAGGCAAAAGGGCGCCCTCTGCCTAGGGCCCCCACTGCAGAGGGCAGGCCCTTCACGCCTTCCGGGAAAACCAACCCACGCTCTCAGTGTTCAGCAGATCGGGGGGGGGGGGGGGGGGGGTCCTCAGGGGCCGTCTGTGGAGGTGGGGTCTGTGGCCCCTAGTGTGACTGGGCTTCCTGTCTGTGGCCGGAGCCGTGCACATCAGCACAGCAGAGCTCCCGAGGGATCCAGGGCAAAGAACCCTGTGACTTCGTTTATTGCAGGGTGTGTGAGCCCGGCAGCTCTGCCCGCCCTGCCACCTCTGCCAGCCCTGCCACCTGCCGGAAGCTGGCAGAGACAGTTCGGTTAAAGAGGGAGGAGTCAGACCACGGGGAGCAATTAATTATTCAGCGCTCTGGGGCTGCGTCACAACAGCCCCTCAGGGAGACCTCATTTACCTTCCGGCAAAAACATGCTTTGTGAGGCCACTGGTGACTCAGAGCTGGAATGTGTGGCTCCGAGGCTCCGGGGTCTGAATAATTCAATATCAGGAATGTAGGGAAAGCGTCCAGAAGCCGGCACAGCTTCTAGAACGCTGCCCCCAGTTCCCTCTTGGTGCTTTTTTAAAAAAATGTATCTTTATTGTTGAAAGTATTACAGAGGTCCCTTTTTCCCTCCCTGAACCCCTCTGACCCTCCTCCCGCCCCCTCCTCCCTCGCACTATGTCTGTGTCCATGGGCTATACATATCTGTATACAAGTTCTTTGGTTTATCTCTACCCACCCACCCCGAAATATGTCCGTCTGTTGTATGATGCTTTTTAAAAGTATATATATTTTATTGATTTTTTTTACAGAGAGGAAGAGAGAAGGATAGAGAGTTAGAAACATCGATGAGAGAGAATCATCGACCAGCTGCCTTCTGCACACCCTCTACTGGGATATGCCCGCAACCAAGGTACGTACCCTTGACCAAAATCGAACATGAGACCCTTCAGTCTGCAGGCCGACGCTCTATCCATTGAGCCAAATCTGTTAGAACTGTATGAGGCTTTTCATGGATCCTAGTTCCCATCAAGTCAGGGCTCAGGTAACATGATTCAGTCAGAGGCGGGCGGCTGAGAAAGGGGGGCAGCGCCCATGGTTATGGAAAACTCGACTGCAAGAACTCTGCAGGGAGAGACCTTCCTTCTCTGCCCTCCTAAAGGAATCTGTACCAAACAGCCCATTCAGTCCATAACCAATAACATCAGCAACCCACGTCAGAGGTCAGAAAGCCGTGTCTGACTCTGCCACCTTCCAGCAGTTCCCAGACTGTCCCGCCCTCCACGCCGATGACCGCTGTTATTCCGTCTTCACCAGCTCTTAGCGGATGGGGAAGCCGACACTGCTGCCTCCACTCTGCCAGTCCGGCGCCACCCAGTCCAGGTGTGTCACCCTCTTCCTCAGAGCCAGTCACAACAGTGAGCTGCCAAGACTCTCAGCAGTCGCCTCGCTAGCACTCGTAACCCTCAAAACCTGACATCCAAGGAAGAACCGAGCCGGCTGGCAGCCGGAGCCAATTGGCAATGATAAGTGTCAATGATCAGGGTTAAGCTGTAGCCTCAAAGGCCAAAGGAGGCATAGAGCCATATTCACACGGTCATTTTAATTCACCTTTTGGGAAAACTGCATCCTACTCTGAGCCATTTGGCCTTGAGTGACAAATGCTGCATCAGATGCTAATTAACCTAGGGATTCTGAATAAATTGCTATCTGCAGAAAGAATAACTCCACTCTGAAAATGAGAACAGGAAAATTTAGAGCCAAGTGCAATGTTCCAGTTGGAATGATTTCAGGGATGATTAGAAAGAGGGGGGATCGAAGCTAATGAGTCATTTGGTGCCAAAATGAAATAGTCAGACCAAGTCAGACGCGCTGATTCCTAAATGATCACAAAAACGCTGGTCTCTGCATTTGCCACGGTAACTTCTTCCGCATGAGACCGATTTAAATGTACACAGTGCTCTTCACGTCAGGATTCCTTCTCAGATAGCTTGCCAGCTCACTGACCCCCTACCTCGTTGTCATCTGTGTCCCCAAATAAACAAGAAGAAAACAAAGCTGAGGGCTCAGTGTTTACATTGCTCCGTTTTTCAATATTAGGTATTATTCAACCACCATGGCCCGGGGAACCTCAAAATGCTCAAGGAGTAACAACTATGCGTTTTCCTTTGAAACGGAACAGTTGAAAAGGTCCAATTTTTTTTAATAGAAAATAGAAGAGAGATAGAGACACTGGACTTTATAAGCACACCCTGAAATTTCAACTCAAAGGAGTAATTTCTCGACTTCAATATAAAACAGCAAAAGAGATGAAACCGAGTTATCTGTGTCTTGTGCCCGAGTGAATGACACACGCATCTGGCCGCCCTCGCTGTGACCCCTGTGAACGGTCATCTCTGTGTCCCCGAGTGCGTGGCACATGGCGGGCTCTCGGTCAGTGGTCCCCGACCTGCACCCCGCCTCTGAGGTTGTACGTAAACGATCAGGAAACCTGAGCTGGGGTGACACTGTCTATCCTTCCGACCTGATGTCAGAAAGGCTTTCATTCTGGTTACCTGAAGAAGAGCAATTAAAAAATAAAAGCTTTATATCACCACCCAAAACATTTTTTTGTTTGTTAGTTAAATAAGTCAAACAGATCCCAGTGATTGACTGTGTGTGCTGCATTGATATTCTAGAAAAATTTTTAAAGAAATATTTACATTTCCCCAGAGACCTCCTTCTGATCCATCCTTCCACCGGCCAGGATCCACCTCCCCTTCCTCTGGGAAGAGCCTCTGAGTGTTTCTCAGACCCCACCTTCCTCACTGGGTAGTCCTGGTGGTCTATCAGGGAAGGTCCCTGGCCTTCCCTTGGCCAAGAAAAAGGCCAGGAACCCCAGTGATACCAACCAGACACCTTTTCCTGCAGCAGGGGATCCCTGAACCCCACGCCCCAAGCCCCGAGGGTGAGGGCGAGCAGATTCCCACAGTCAGTGGCATTCAAGAGACAGAACTAATTCCTGCTGCCCAAGCTCCCAGGGCTGCTGGTCCAAGTCCTCTTCCAGACCGGTTCTCCAGGGGTTCCTCCAGGGGTTCCTCCAGTCAGCAAGCTCCCCACAGCCTTCCAGGAGGCTCCCCTTTCCCTCCGGGTCAGCCAGAGGTCCCAGCGCAGTGGCCCGCCCCAAACCCTCACTGGCCAGGCTATTCCCTAGGCCAACTCCAGGCCCTCTTGGTCCAGTCACTCAGGAGCTCTCTGAGCAGGACTCTGCTCCTCCGCTCAGATTCCTGAGAGTCTGTCCAAGTAATAAAATTAAGTTGTTGAAAATGTTGCCTTCCAGTTCTCAGTGGCTTCCTTCCTGCCCCTGTGCATACAGTTTTATTTGATGACGGAATTATTAATGAAGCGGAAGATTCTATTCCTATCAGAAAAGAGCTGTGGATCCAGATTCTATTTAAAGGGAAAGCATTGAGGGACCGGTTTGGCTCAGTGGATAGAGCGTCGGCCTGCGGACTGAAAGGTCCCGGGTTCGATTCCGGTCAAGGGCATGTACCTTGGTTGCGGGCACATCCCCGGTAGGGGGTGTGCAAGAGGCAGCTGGTCGATGTTTCTCTCTCATCGACGTTTCTAACTCTCTGTCCCTCTCAATTCCTCTCTGTGTAAAATCAATAAAATGTATTTAAAATAAAAAAAAATAAAAAAAATAAAAAAAAAATAAAAATAAAGGGAAAGCATTGAGCTTCCCGACAGACATTCAAGAAGCACACAATCTAGTAGCTCAAAGTGCAGCCAGGGGGGTAACTTAACATGTTCAAAGCTCTTTTGTCAGCCTCATGCCTTAAAATAAAAAACTAAGAAGCCAGGCCGAGGTGAAGACAAATCCCACAAGATGACATGAGAAAGCAGTGAACTTGGAAACACCGTGAGGCAGAACATAAGACATGATCCTCCTCCGTCTTAGCCTCACCCTGCCCACTCACCTCTGCCGGGGACCAGTGCCTTCCGCAAGGCTTCCTTCAGGGGGCTGTGCCCGTGCAGGAGTCTGTGGCCGGGAGTGACGGTGACGTGGGACGTGCCATAAACGGCCTCGGGGGTGGCCGTGTAGGCGGTCAGCTTCTCTCCTGTGACCTGCCCGTCCACCTGGCAGGGGGAGAGCAGAGTAGTCATTCCCTTCTCGGTCCTCCCTCTGAGCTACGGTGCTCCCCAACCTCATCCCCTTCTCCCCACTCCCTCAACCGCAAATAGTGGGGCCAGCTTCTGGCCACAGCCCCAGGGACTGGAGGTCAGGGATGGACCCGGCAGGGGCAGAGGAGGGTGGAAGAGGAGGATCACAGCTCCTCCTTCAGAAGCCCTGCCAGGTGCCCTCCAGCAGGCCCACTTGGGCCCGGATCACAGGTGGTCAGAGCATGTGCAGAGAGATGCCGTCACAGCGGGAAATCTCACCACCTGCTCGGGAAAGCAGTGGAAGGAAAAGCCTATCTAAGCCAGGGCCTGGTTTTCAAAGGTTTTGAAGCACACACTCCCGGTCTGATGGGGGCTCCCAGGTCTGAGCCCGGAGTGAGCTGGTCACGTGGGTGAGGACGTGGCACAGGAATCGTGAGCTCAGCGACAGGCAGCGGGTACTCAGTGGACAGCAGCCGCGGAGCCCCAGGTGCTGGGCTGGTCAAGGGGTTGCAACAGAGCAGAGGGCCTGGCCGGCGCTCACTGCCGCGAAGGCTCTGCCGCTCACCTTTAAGGTGAAGTCCAGGTGGCAGCCCACACAGTCCCCGATCCAGTGGGCCTGCATGCCTTTGATTCCGTACCACTCCGGGAGGTCTGCCAGCGCGTCCCGCATGGCCTGCGGGGAGGAGAGAGAACGGAGAGCGAGATGCACAGGTTTGAGGCAGTGAATGACTCGGGGCTTGCTGAGGGAGGACTGGAGGGGGAAGGAGGATGCAGAGGAAGGCTTAGGAATTAGGCCTCCTCTTGCTCTCTTGCCAATCAGAGGTGAGAAGCAGAGGTGCTTGCTCATCAGGACTCCGTTTTATTGGTTGCAACGGGTCTGGCCTGGGCATATGCAAAGCAGGATGTGCCAGAGCCCCTAACATGAAGGTTAAATACAGTTGTTCCCCCTTATCCGTGGGGGGTGAGATCCAAGACCCCAGTAGATGCCTGCAACTGCAGATGGTACAGAACCCGATATACACTGAGTGGCCAGATTATTATGATCTCTGAACGCATAATAATCTGGCCACTCAGTGTATATCCTAGAACCTAGATAATAAAAGGCTAATATGCAAATTGTCCCCTCCACCAGGAGTTCAACCAGCTGGCAGGCTGGCCAACCACACATGTCCCTTCTCCATGGCCAGGCTGACCAGATCCCACCTATGCACAAATTCATGCACCGGGCCTCTAATACACACACACACACACACACACACACACACACACACTGAGTGGCCATATTATTATGCATTCAAAGATCATAATAATCTGGCCACTCAGTGTATAGTATGGTTTTTCCTATGTACACATTCCTATGATAAAGTTTAGATAATAAAGCAGCATAGTAAGAGACTAACAACAACTAATATTAAAATAGAACAATTGTAACAATACAAGTTGTATGAATGTGGGCCTCTCCCTCTGGTAACTGAGCCGCCTAAGTGACTAGAGGGCAGGTAGCGTATACAGCATTGGGCAAAAGGGATGACTGACATCCTCGATGGGATGGGGAGTGACTGAGCAAGATTTCCTCATGCTGCTCAGGACAAGGAGCGATTTAAAACCTGTGACGCACCTGCCGCCTCTCCGTCCCCTGCCTTGTCCAGCCGCTGCTGCTAAGCCCTCTGGGTGAGTTTTCCTCTAGGTTGCATTGTCTAGGCTGGGAGATTTCTGGTGGAGGAGCTTTGCTTAAAATACTCAGATCTCAGACAGGACAAAAGATTGAAATTGGAATATTTTAATATGCTAATTATGGGAGAGAGAAAAACCCTCCTGCTTAATGCCTTACCAAATTTATGAATATTCTTAAAAAAATGAAAGCAGCCGAAACCGGTTTGGCTCAGTGGTAGAGCGTCAGTCTGCAGACTGAAAGGTCCTGGGTTCGATTCCGGTCAAAGGCATGTACATTGGTTGCGGGCACATCCCCGGTGGGGGGTGTGCAAGAAGCAGCTGGTCGATGTTTCTCTCTCATCGACATTTCTAGCTCTCTATCTCTCTCCCTTCCTCTCTGTAAAAAATCAATAAAATATAATTTATATATATATATATATATATATATATATATATATATATATATATATTTTTTTTTTTTTTTTTTTTAAATAAAAAATAAACCAAATGAGCCGAAACCGGTCTGGCTCAGTGGATAGAGCACTGGCCTGCGGACTGAAGGGTCCCAGGTTCGATTCCGGTCAAGGGCATGTACCTTGGTTGCGGGGACATCCCCAGTAGGGGGTGTGCAAGAGGCAGCTGATTGATGTTTCTCTCATCGATGTTTCTAACTCTCTATCTCTCTCCCTTCCTCTCTGTAAAAAATCAATAAAATATATTAAAAAATATATAAAAAAATAAAAATAAACCAAATGAAATCAACTTCGTGAGAATAACCCAGTGAGCCCGTTTGAGTCCCCACTGGGAAGGAACATTATCCCGGCTGGTTTTGATGAGCACCTGCTCTGAGCAGCCTCTCCCTCATCCCAGGGCTGGCCCTGCTCCACCTGAACAAGAGGGCGGTGAGTACTCACAGCCTACCTGTTTTTATTTGATTTAGGTTTTCGTTGAGATGATAACCTTCCTCCCTCTTTTGGTGCTGCAATTGCAGTGGCAGTACACGGGATCCCTCTCATATCAGGCCCTTCCATCTGGCAAACAATTGGCAGCGACTCCCTCCCCCATCCTAGCCAATCTGGAATTATGGAAATCTTACTGGTTCACAGAATCCAAAAACCTTTGGGAGAGAGAAGGTTTTGAGACTCTTTTTTAAAGGGCTATAAAATGCCTTTTCAGATAAAATGGAGGGAACCCAGCAGGTAAGAGCCGAAAGCTGAGCCATTATGCTGGGAGGTGCCCTGAGCTCTCTCCGAACCCTCTCCACCAATTCCCAGGCCTTGGGCACAATTTGGAAGCCATTCATTACCTCAGCTCCCCTCATTTAGCAAATGAAGAAATGGCTCCCTCAACCAAGTCAGCGGCAGACCCACTATCACAAACGATCCAAATCTTCAGACTGGATAATCTGTGCTCAGTTGCCTGGTCTCTTTAGGTAAATTAAAACAAAAGGTAACGCCTTCCATATGTAAAACCTGTAAGTTAATTATAAGTGGGCTTCTCATTCCCGTATTTAATGCTCATCTGAAGCCACATTAGAGTTGCTGCTGAGCATTTAGAAAAATCCCGTGGTTTACAAACAGGCCTCATAAGTACTTGGTTGCGATCGGCCTGCAAACACGGCCACGGTGACCCTGCCTGTACCATATGGATGAGGATGCTGTAAGGAGTTGAATCGAAGGGATATTAATGAGTCTGACTAGGAGCCCATGTTTAAGAACAGGAAGTAGAAGGAGACAAGCTGATGCTCACGTCCAATCAAGAAAGGCTTTCGTAACACAAAATATAATCAGGAATAAGAAAGAGGAAGATTTAAAGTAAAGAGCTGAGGATAAAAAGAGGATTAGATATAACCTGGCCAACCAGACTCTTCCTTCAAAGACACAGAAATAAGGCCAGAAATAAACCCGTACTTCCCCGGGGAAGACGGTGTGTGCGCTAACGGCATTAACCACCACATGCGACGGGACCACAAGTGAGGATTCTAGAAGGGGTGGTTTTTAAAACGTGATATATTTCAGAAGACCTTGGGTGAACAAAGACAGGCAAGATGAGAAACCCAGACCTTTTAAATCCATTAGCTTAGATTTACTAGCTCCCACGGGGGGCTGCAAAGCCAGGACTGGGAGCTGGGCATAGATTTGAGAAAGGAATAAAAGAGACAAGATGAAATGGGGAAACTTAATCAAAACGGGTCCTTTTTAAAAGCTTAACACTTAGCCTCCTTCTGAATCAGTGTGGTTTGATTAGCCATTACTTTTGTATTATGATCTGCATGTTTTTCCTAAAACTTTTTCTTGTTGCAAAGGTTTTTTTTTTATTCTTCTTTTAAAAAAAATCATTTCAGTGCATTCACTCCAAAAGCACAGTGTATATTTGAGTTCCAATAAAGGAAAATCAATTCCGAAAGCAGTAAGATGTCTTAACAATCTAGATATCCTCTCTAGAATATGCTAGAGGAATAAACCTTCTCTCGTCCTAGCCTCATCCCCCTGCAGGAAGTGAGGCACAAAGATTGAGCCATTAAAAATCTCATCTGGCAGGATGTTTACCTCCCTCTGACAGCCCGTGTGAACTTCTCTCCTGAAATGTTTTATGTATGCCCAGCGAAATCCATTTGTTGTGTGACTCTCAGTGCAAAAGATTTATTTACAAATACAGTTCACTCTTTAAAAAAAAAAAAAGGTATTGTTGAAAGTATTACATATCCCCTCTTTTCCCCCATCAGCCCCCTCAGCCCCCGCCAGTTGGCTCTCCACGAGTGCCAGTCCCACTGTGGAAGCTACTAACCCAGGAGGGAAACAATCAGGTGGAAGTGAGGCGTCCAGCTAATGAGGGGTGCCGGGGCAGCAGGTGCGGGCTCGAGGGGTGGCAGGGACAAAGGACAGGAGGCGCCCACCAGCCCACACAGACAGCAAGTGGGCACCTCAGAGCCATGCAAAAGGGCTACGGTGCAGCTTCCCAGCGGCTGGGAGGATGGACGTGCCTTCGGGGCGGGGCCATGTGCGTGCTCTGTGGGAGAGCATGCGCAGAAGGCACCCTGGAAGCCAGCCAGGCTAACCTCCTGGTACACACAGCCACGTATTCACGGCGGCCACACTTAGCAGCCTTCCCCACCCCTTCCCACCGCCCGCCGGCAGCAGGACTGTCCTAAGGCCACTGACTTCCAGGAGACAACGCCCGAGGCTCTGAAAGGTCACCACCACCCTCCTAACCACGCAGATGTAGAGGCCAAGCTCTCCCAACGACAGAGCCACCTGTCTGGTGAGCCAGATTCCGACTCCCAGAGGCCACTGCCTCCTCTCACTGCCCGTGGCACTCAGGACAGAGAGAGGCCGTGCCTGCGCCCCACCGTGGCCTGAAGGGGCAGCTCTGCTCCGGGAAGGAATAAGATGAAGACAGCCGCCCCGGGGGACACTCTGCTCAATGACCTTCACCGTGGAAGCTTGCCTCTAAATAAATGTAAAGCTGCCAGAACGTAAGACCGTCCTTTCCCCAAGGCTCTCGGGTCTGGTGTGAATAAAGGCCACCGTAACCCAGCTACGAGGCTGCTTTGTTTTGTGGCTCTCAAAATGACAAGAGAAAATTTTGGAAAGGACAGAAAGGATGAAGAAAAATACCAATCACACAAGTCGGGTTAAGCACCCAGGGTGACCACCGGTAATATTTGATTCTGAACATCCCACCCTGCTTGCTCCCATCCCCCCTGGACTCTCAGATGCACCTTTCCCCGCTCACTCTGAAACGGGGCCATGCCTAGCAGCCAGTGGTGTCTTTGATTGACAGCGTTTTTCTTTCTCAGTGGAGCACAACATCTCAAACCAACCGTGTTAGAACTGGAACAAATACAGTAGGAGTGTGTGCGCCTGTGTACACGTTCTTACACAGTTAAGACCATGCTCTTAATATATTCTTTTTAAAAAATATACATTTCTTTATTGATTTCAGAGAGGAAGGGAGGAGAGATAGAAACATCGATGAGAGAGAATCATTGATTGGCTGCCTCTTGCACGCCCCCCATTGGGGATGCAGCCTACAGCCCAGGCATGTGCCCTTGGCCGGAATCGAACCCGGGACCCTTCAGTCCGCAGGCTGACGCTCTGTCCACTGAGCCAAGCCGGCTAGGGCTATTCTTTTTACTAGAGTCTGCATTTTACCAAGGTTTATAACTTATCACAGTCCTGGAAATGATCAAGTTTCTATTTTGAGCAAAGCTGATGCTTAGAGTTAACCACCTGGAATAGCAAGCAAACCACAGAGAGATGGGGAGGGACTGTGGGACACGTTTCCTTTCTGGAAGAGGAGACTTACTTTGAAAACAAAACAATGTACGATGGAGCCACACGCATCTGTTGTGACAGTTTCCTTAACAGCAGCGACGGCCTCGGGCTCCGCCTCCTGCTCCCCGAAGGCCCGGGATGAGGACAGGGTGTTGGCGGAGAATAAAGCTACAGAACATGACCCAGCTCCAGGCCCAAGAGGCCAGCAGGCCACTTCCATCAGGAACAAACTAGGAAACCTCTAATCACCGTGCTTGCCGTCACCTGCCTTCTGTGCCCTCCCCGCACCTATCCCACTTCCCGACTTGCAATGCCATGCACACGAACTGTCTGCCTCTGCCCCCGGGTCTCGCCTGGTTGCTTGGGAACCTGTTCTCCAGAGCAGGTGGAAGGACACAGGGCTGGGACCGAGGGGACTCTGGCCGGGCCCGGCCTTCCTGGGCGTGGGGTGACTCAGTTACACAGCGAGGGACGGGCCGGCTCAGCCATTTCTCAGGACACCTCCGCCGGCAATCAGCGCCCTGGGCAGCAGGAGGAGGACAGGGTGTGCGCTGCTTGAAATAAAGCAACACCTATCCCTCTGTTTTAATTTGGTTTCAGACATCGGATTGATTTTGTAACTCCGAGCAGCAGCAAAGGCATGAGGGTTTTTTTTCCTCTGCCATTTGTTTCTCAGATCAGGACAGGGATTCAAAAGCTTGGGGGACTCTGAGCTAAAGGCAGGGGCACCTGCTCAGGGTTCCCTCAGGTGTCCTCCAGCTTTAAAACCCAAATGTCTCCCTGAGCCGACGAGGCTCACTGGGACCCTCACCAGCTCTCCCTGGCACACCCAGCGGCCCCACTTCCGGCCAGGCACGCAGCGGCATCTGGGGAAAGGATGGGCCGACTCAGACCACCCGAGGCGCGGCACAGACCGCCCGGTAAGAGCTCAGGCCCTCGGATTGGAATCCCGGTGCTGCTACTTGTTAGCGGTGTGAGCCTCAGTTTCCTCATCAGTGAAATGGGAATAACAGGACCACCCTCACAGGACTGACGCCGGGATTACATAAGATGGTGAGGAAAGGCCTGAGCACGGATCCGTTCGGGGCGAGCGGGGAGGAGTGAAAGGTCCTCCCGCTCATGTCCCGGCCGCCGCCAGGGAGTTCCTGAAAACTTGGAAACGATAACCACCAATGCGGACTGGTCTAAGCACCCTTGGGGCGTGGTCACATCCATCCTAACAGCCTCGGGGGGGCCCCAGGAGGCAGCCGTGGAAATCAAAACCACGGATCTATTAGAAAAGCTCAGGTGGGAAGCCGAGGTCACTTCCGGTTGTCACCGGCTCCATCACTTGCCGAGCCTTGTACTTTCTGTATGTACTCCCCTCCCCTCCGGCGCCGCCCACAGATCCTCCCACACTCTCAGCTGCTCCTCAGCTGCTCCCCCCACAGGTCTCCTCCCCGGAGCGTGCGGCTGGAAGCACTTTTCATGTCTCAGAAAGCAAACAAGCCTCGCAAACGCAGGGCGGGGGGTGAGGGGAGAAAAATCGAATACATCACAGAACAGCCTTAATAAGGCAATCTTTCTGTTCCCGGGCTCCCTGTAATTGTCACATCAGGCACCGCCTTTGTAATTTGGAAGTTAAATGAATGAGAGAGGCTGCGCCACAGCCGTGTTCCCGAGCAGGCCTCCAGCTGCACACGGAGCACACGGCGCTGCCAAAGCAGGTGCGGACACCAAGCCCCGGAGATAGCTGTGGGCACAGCCCCTGGCCACCCAGCCCCGCTCCCTGCCCCCTGCCCCTGCCCCCGGCCCCGAGACTGCAGAGGCTGAAAGCCCAGCCTGCTTTCCTAGGCCCCTCAAAGCTGGGGCAGCCATGGGACACAGGACCCGGGACCCGGAACACGGGACACGATGAGCTGGGCTGAAAGCACATCAGTGGGCTCTTGCTGGGGATGCGAAGGAGTTTCTTGCTTTCCAGCTAGAGAAGCAGTCAGTCACCCTACCCTTCCACGGGGATTTATAAAAGCACATATCTGCCCCTCGCTGGTTTGGCTCAGTGGATAGAGCGAGGGCCTGTGGACTGAAGGGTCCTGGGATCGATTCCGGTCAAGGGCACATGCCTGGGTTGTGGGCTTAATTCCTAGTGGGGTGTGTGCAGGAGGCAGCCAATCGATTCTCATCATTGATGTTTCTATCTCTCTTTCCCTTCCTCTCTGAAATCAATAATTAATATATATATTTAAAAAGCACATATCTGCCCCGAAGCCGGTTTGGCTCAGTGGATAGAGGGGTCAAAGGTTCGGTTCCAGTCAGGGGCATGTACCTTGGTGGGCACATCCCCAGTGGGGTGTGAGGGAGGCAGCTGATCGATGTTTCTCTCTCATTGATGTAAAAAAAATAAATAAAATATATATATTTTTAAAAAGCACATATCTGACCACGCCATTCATCAGGGTCCTTTAAGAGTTTCCCACGCTGCCATGATAAAGTGCAAATTCCTAAAGACCTACAGGCCTTGCCTGATGGCCCTGACCACTGCCCCAGCTTCCCAGCCCCGCCTCCCTAGCTCTCTGATATTCCACTGCACTGGCATTCCTTCGTTCCTCAAACTGTCGCACAGATGTCTGTTGTAGGGTCACCCACAGGGCTGTTCCTCATTTGGGAGGCTCCCCTCTAGCTTTAGGGCCCACTTCACCCTTGTTCACCTGTCTGAGTCCTAAACAGGGAACTTTCCCATTTCAGATATTACACTTTTCTGTTCCAGAGTTCCGGCGTTCATTTGTTTTTAGTAGTTTCCATTTCCCTGTGAGATTCCCCAATGTTCACTCATTATGACCATCTATTCCTTGAAGTTCCAGACCAAGTTATATAATAAATGCCTCTGGCTTTATTTCCTAATTCCAACTTCTGGGTCATCTCAGCATCTATTTCCTTTTTTAAATTCGTATTTCTATGCCTTTTTAAACTTGGACGATGGGTCGAATTTCCTGATTCTCGGCAAAGCTAGGACATTTTTATTGAGTGCTGGACATCACAGGTGGAACCAGCCTGGCGGGGAGTCTGGATTATGTTGTCTCTCTTTAAAAGTGTTGAGTTTTGTTCTAAAAGTTCCTTGTGAACCTGTCAGGCCTTTTTACTTTATTTTATTTTTTTAACTAAGGTGAGTCTATTTTAATTTTGTCCTCGTTCCTAGAGGGTCACCTGTATGCCTCATACATGGCTTTGTAGGGGTGTCACATGCATACTTTCGCCTGGGCCGTGACTCCAAGGTCTCGGGGCACCGTGCAGCCCGAGGCTCTGCCCTCTCTCAGTCCCTCAGCAATCATTTCCACCGAGCCCGCTGGCGCCCCGCAGCCCTCAGCCAAGAGCCTGCAGCAAACACAGATTGCTGCCCACTCCTACCACTCCCACTGCTTCTGATTTTCAGGGCAGACCAAGCGCTGACCTCCAAAGACAGCTTTGCCAATGAATCTGCACAGGAGTTCAGCAAGAACCCAGCAAGTCACCGTGGTAACTAGCGTTTCTGATGAACAGCTGAAAATTCACACTTGACAATTTAAAGAATAATGCCCCTCAGTTAGGTTGTTACATTTCCAACTCGAGGCAGAGGTCAAAACAGAAGAGCTAATTAGGTGGCTTCGCCACAAAGCCTGCGACAGAGCCGTCGGACGGGTCTGGAGCCGGCCTGTCAGCAGAGAGGGGCTCCCTGCCGGGAAGTCACAGGAAGCAGCCTCCCCAGCCTCGTGCTCCTCCTCCGGGTTCTCCAGGGCACTGGGTGCTCACAAGGAGAGGGCACTGTGCTAACCAGTCCCAGCGAGTAGTTTTCCAAATCCAGACCTATGCTCAGTTGTGTTCTGAATAACTGGTAATGGGAAGACAGCCTCGTTTAAGAAACATCTTTTAACTGAGGGGAAAACAGGAGGCGGAGTGGGGGAGGAGGAGGAGAGAGAAAGAAACGTCTTTTGAGTGAGAGAACTGGGGGGTCATCTATCCATATGGCGGTGGTGGTTGGTGCTGCCCGCCAATGTGCACGCATTAGTGGGGAGCCTGCGGGCATCAGTGGGAGGCTGTGGGCATTATGGGAGGCTGCGGGCATTATGGGAGGCTGCGGGCATTATGGGAGGCTGCGGGCATTATGGGAGGCTGTGGGCATTATGGGAGGCTGCGGGCATTATGGGAGGCTGTGGGCATCAGTGGGAGGCTGTGGGCATCAGTGGGAGGCTGTGGACATCAGTGGGAGGCTGTGGGCATTATGGGAGGCTGCGGGCATTATGGGAGGCTGCGGGCATTATGGAAGGCTGTGGGCATCAGTGGGAGGCTGTGGGCATCAGTGGGAGGCTGTGGGCATTATGGGAGGCTGTGGGCATCAGTGGGAGGCTGTGGGCATCAGTGGGAGGCTGCGGCATTATGGGAGGCTGTGGGCATCAGTGGGAGGCTGTGGGCATCAGTGGGAGGCTGTGGGCATCAGTGGGAGGCTGTGGGCATCAGTGGGAGGCGGTGGGCATCAGTGGGAGGCTGTGGGCATTAGTGGGAGGCTGGGGGCATCAGTGGGAGGCTGTGGGCATCAGTGGGAGGTGGTGGGCATCAGTGGGAGGCTGTGGGCATTATGGGAGGCTGTGGGCATCAGTGGGAGGCTGTGGGCATTATGGAAGGCTGTGGGCATCAGTGGGAGGCTGTGGGCATCAGTGGGAGGCTGTGGGCATTATGGGAGGCTGTGGGCATCAGTGGGAGGCTGTGGGCATCAGTGGGAGGCTGCGGCATTATGGGAGGCTGTGGGCATTATGGGAGGCTGTGGGCATCAGTGGGAGGCTGTGGGCATCAGTGGGAGGCTGTGGGCATTATGGGAGGCTGTGGGCATCAATGGGAGGCTGCGGGCATCAGTGGGAGGCTGTGGGCATTATGGGAGGCTGTGGGCATCAGTGGGAGGCTGTGGGCATCAGTGGGAGGCTGTGGGCATTATGGGAGGCTGTGGACATCAGTGGGAGGCTGTGGGCATTATGGGAGGCTGTGGACATCAGTGGGAGGCTGTGGGCATCAGTGGGAGGCTGTGGGCATCAGTGGGAGGCGGTGGGCATCAGTGGGAGGCTGTGGGCATCAGTGGGAGGCTGGGGGCATCAGTGGGAGGCTGGGGGCATCAGTGGGAGGCTGTGGGCATCAGTGGGAGGTGGTGGGCATCAGTGGGAGGCTGTGGGCATTATGGGAGGCTGGGGGCATCAGTGGGAGGCTGTGGGCATCAGTGGGAGGCGGTGGGCATCAGTGGGAGGCGGTGGGCATCAGTGGGAGGCGGTGGGCATCAGTGGGAGGCTGTGGGCATCAGTGGGAGGTGGTGGGCATCAGTGGGAGGCTGTGGGCATTATGGGAGGCTGGGGGCATCAGTGGGAGGCTGTGGGCATCAGTGGGAGGCGGTGGGCATCAGTGGGAGGCGGTGGGCATCAGTGGGAGGCGGTGGGCATCAGTGGGAGCCTGCAGGCCCACACTCACCTTGGCGTAAGCCGTTGTCTTGAGAAACCACTGCCTGAGGTACTTCTGCTCGACCTTCGCTCCGGAGCGCCACGAACAGCCCTGCTCGTCCACCTGCTCGTTGGCCAGCACTGTTTGGTCCACGGGGTCCCAGTTAACCAGGGCCTGTACCAACCATGAAATAAACAAACAAAAAAATTAAAAATAACAATAAGTACCTGGCTGGTGTGGCTCAATGGTTGAGCATCCACCCATGAACCAGGAGGTCATAGTTCCATTCCAGGTCAGGGCACATGCCCTGGTTGTAGGCTCCATTCCCAGTAGGGAGAGTGCAAGAGGCAGCTGGTCAATGATTTCTCTCTCATCATTGACGTTTCTATGTCTCTCTCCCGCTTCCTTCTTGTCTCTGAAAATCAACAAAAACCGTATTTTAAAATAACAGTGCTTATCAAGCCAGGATATTTTAGTGCCCAAACTCTGTACTCAAGCCTTGAGTACACAGAGATAAAATAATAACCTTAGACATGAAAACTCTAGGTCAGTGGTTGGCAAACTGAGGCTCTTTGGCCCCTTGAGTTTTTAGCAAAGGCCAGCTTAGGAGTGCCCTAATTAAGTAAATAACAATGTACCTATCTATATAGTTTAAGTTTAAAAAATTTGGCTCTTAAAATAAATTTCAATTGTTGTATTGTTGATATTTGGCTTTGTTGACTAATGAGTTTGCTGACCACTGCTCTCGGCTAATAAACCAAGGGTGATTTACTTATCTATTATTATTGCCTATATTAGGGATTAGGAGGGATTCTATTTAAAATAAGGTAGCCCTATGCTCTGGTTTCTCTTCAGACCGCATAAATCTTTCGCCTTTTATTAAAATAAGGTAGCCCTAGCTGGGTGGCTCAGTGGATAGAGCATAAGCCTGCAGACGAAAGGGTACCAGGTTCGATTCTGGTCAAGGGCACGCACCTCGGTTGCAGGCTCCTCTCCGGCCCAGGTTCTCGTAGGGACTCCTGTAGGAAGCAACCAATCGATGTGTTTCTCAAGCTCATAACCCCAGTATGTGCCCTTAACTGGAATCAAACCCAGGACCCTTCAGTTCGCAGGCTGATGCTCTATCCATTGAGCCAACCAGCTAGGGCTACCTTATTGATTTTAAATGGTATCCCTCCCAACCCCTAATATAGGGAATAATAGTAGATAAGTAAATCACCTTTGGTTTATTAGCCTCGAGTTTTCACGTCTAAGGTTAATATTTTATCTCTATGTACACAAGGCTCGGGGGGCCCTGGAATGAGGGGAGTCACTCACTACTGTCCCTCTCTCTTCCAATCTCCCTAAAAACCAACGGAAAAATATCCTCAGGCAAGGATTAACAATAAATAAATCAATAAGGTAAAAAGAAAGAGCCAAGTTTGTTTAGTATTGTGGAAAGTTCTTTCAAATGGCAGCCTGCCCGCCGCCGCCCCCACGCCCTCCCAAAACACCCACACAGAACTAAAACCGTATAAAATATAAACCGGAGATAAAAAGCCCTATATGCTTCCATCTGGGCCTCCCACCCCACCAACCTCAGAGGATCAAGAAGCAAACATTCAATACTGCCGATTGCAAAAACAAATAGGACTTCATTTTCTTATCAGCAGTTGCCACGCGGCCCGGGCATCTCCCCGGCTCCAGGTTATAAAAGGCGAGGAGGAAGACGTGTTCCTGAGAGGTTTACAAGTTATAACAAAACCTTGGTGTCGGATGAGAGACAAATAAAAGCAAAACACAAAAGCAATTTCTTCCCCCAGCGAAAGTCTTGGGGGACCGGGAAAAACACCAAAGGAAATAGCATTTCAGATCAAAGATGCATCAGCTGTGAGAAACCTCTCCTTTCTTCCCACGATCTGATCCGCCTCAACCACAGAGAAGCTGGTCCCGGCTCAGCCTTCCCTGGGGGTGGGGGGGGTAGGGAGGGACTACCCCAGGGGCAGCCGCAAGGCAGGGCCCTGGCATCCGGGCGGCGCAGCACTAGCAGCTTCTCCACGCCTGGAGCTGCTCCCAACGCCCTTTCCCGGGTCTCCTCTCACTACCCGCCTCCGGCACACAGCCAGGGCTCTTGACAACATTCCCGATGCCCACGTTGTGAACACGTACTCTGGTGGACACCCTGACTGTCAGGCAAGCACAGTCTTGGTGCACAGAACACAGTTTCTCGACAACCTCACCTGGCCGACATGTACGCTCTCTACTCCCCACCGAGGCCAACTCCTCCTCCTCTGCAGTTCACCGGCCACATTGGCAGGATCTGGATTTTACAACCAGCCTTCCGTCCACACTGAAGCCACTGAGACCCCTGCAAACACCCTGAGCTCCAGCCCACCTGGCCACTGCTTCCCTCACGCCGTTATCTGGTAACTCCGTATGTCCCCGCTGACGCAGGGTTAACACGGGATTCGCCTTTTTTTGTCGCCTGGGTGCTGCACAGGAAGCTTTTAGGAACATTTAGGAAATGCAGTCCATGACACCGTTAGGCTCTTAGGGATGCCGGCGACTGGGGCTCCACGGGGGATTCTCAAGGTGGTATCTGTGATCCTGAGTTTGTATGCTCCCTTCTCTGTGACACAGCAGCTGGGGGGCCCCTGCCCGCAGGCCTCACCCTCTTCATCTCATCTTCCTCTTGCTTGGTTCTCTTCCCTCACCTCCCGGGCCACACTCTGCACAGGAGGCTTGTCCCCCAGATCACCCTCCGTCAGCTTTTGTCTCCCGGCCAGGGCATCGCTCCTCCGGCCTCCGGCTCCTCCCCATCGTCGGCCTCGCTGCTTCCTCCCCAGGCCCCGCCTGGCCACCCCTTCTCTGAGGACACGGACATGCAGCTTCTGGCTCCAGAAGGCTGGTCCAGTATGTGGTTCAGGGTATTGATTTCCTCAAAGTCTACTAGCTTTTCTCTTGACAAAAGGATGCTTAGTTAAGAAACACCACATATTGCAGCTACCAAGAAACCAGCGGCTGAGAAGAAGCCCGCAGAAAAGAAACCCACCACAGAAGAGAAGAAGCCCGTGGCATAAACTTAAATTGTTTATTCCACAACGGTCAAGTCACTTTGGACAGCTAATTTTGAATAAAAATATGATCAAAGGCAAAAAAAAGAAAAAAGAAAAAAGAAACACCACATAGATCCTATTAAAGGATGTAATTCTCAAGATTGATATTGCTCCATTCCATCCAGAATGGGCCCCATTTGGACAGAGTCCAGGGGAAGGGGGTGGGTGCCCAAGGCTGCTGCCACCACCTTCCACAGCCCCGGAGGCAGAGTGGGAGAGGCTGGAGACGAGGCCGCACTGCACACCAGCTCAGGGGCCCAATCAGCCCTGCCACCAGTGGCCACGGAAGACCTGGAGACGGCCAACGACACACTCTTAGACGGGCGCTCTCTGCAGCTCCCAGAATGTCCAAGCCTCAGGCAACATCACTCCTTTCTCTCCCAACTACACCCACGGAACAATCTCTTTTCAATCACAGAGGCAAACTCATGTTCTCCCAAGCACAGGCCTTGGAAAGCTCGTGTCTGCCCATCCTGAGCTCACAGCTTCATTGGTGCTGACACTGTGCAGTGAAATATGTCAACTTTTGGGAGAGCTGCCTAACACTGTACTGTGTTTCCCGAATGCCTAATGTCTGATGTTACAAAGTTATGCAGGGGTGAAAAACCCACGCAAAGTGTGAGACAGACCAGTCCAATCCGTTTTAATTTAACAGCATACGAAAAGGTCAACGCTGCAGCTCAAGTGCAAGAGACCACCGCTTGTTGACTTTCGCTATAGTGTCAAAGGAGAATATTCACAATTACGGGAAGTGATTATGAAGTCACCCTTCCACTTTTAACAGGTTCCCTTCATTCAGGCTTCTGGTATTCACCACCATGACTTTAAATAATAAAAGTATGCTTTGATTTCAGATATTGTCTTTGGACCGTTCTGGGGACGCTGGGCCATGCGTGGTGGATACTCCGCATGGTTGGCCATACAGCCTTCCTCCCACCCTCGACCCCTCTTCTAGTTCGCCCTACTTTTATTAGCTTCCATAGCTACCTTTCTAACTTAAAAAAAATGCATAGCTGTGAACCTCTAACTTTGCGCCTCTGACTCCTTGCTGGGAAAGATGGAGGGATGGTCTCGCACTTGCTTCTATTTTTCTTCCCCAAGTTCACCTCCTGGCTTTCGTTGCTACCTTATTTTTATGTTGTCAAGGTTTAAGACATCTTTGTTTTATTCAGAAATTCGAGCGGAGCTTTCTGCATCCATCTCTATATTGATTCTAAAGCGTTCCAAACCTAACAACAATGATTCTGTGAGTAGTATTCATTGTAAGGCCAGGCAGTGTGAAGTGAGTGACCCACAGAACAGTGAATGTAATTGTGTCGTCAGATCCCTCTGGTCAAAGGAGAGTGGCGTTTCCACTTGTTACTTCTGGATCTTCTAGACCCACGTTGTCTAGAGGATGCTCTGTGATGATGGAAAGTGTTCTAGATCCGTGATGTCCAGTCTTCGCTACTCTAGCATGTGAATGAGGACCTCAATCTTAATGCTAATGAATCGCCATTATTTTAAACTGAAATGTCAACATCACACGCCGTTGGTGGCTACAGTACTGGACAGAGAAATTGTAGGCCACACTGTGATCCTCCCCCTCCTCCCCAGCACCTCAGGAGCGTCCACTGTTACTGGGCTCCCACCATGACACGCTCCTCGCCTTCTTGGGAGACCACTCTGTAGGCACTGTCCTCCCAAGACCCTGCAACGATGATGTTACCACCCACTGGGCAGGGACAGAACCACACTTCCGGGAGTGACTGACCCAGCGCACAGCTGGGAGGGGTCGCTAGGCTAGGGCCTGGGAAGCCTGCATTCCTTCTCTGCTCCTGTCCTGATCTCAGCCCAAGCATCAGACACTGTTACATGCTGGGAATTCAAGTGCGAAAGGACCAAGCCCTGCCCCGGAAGCAGCAAACTAAGCCAGGCGTCACTACTTTCTGGATCTGCTGCGACCAAGGCCATGACCTTGAGGTCATGTTCATTTTCACTATTTTCATGGGCAAATAGGGCCCATTTGTTTCTTGATCAACAATGGTGTGTTCTGAGCAGACGGAAGAGATTTATTTAAAGGGCAGCTAACTTGGACTTACCTCCTTCTGATAGGCCAGGCCAGCGTCGTAGAGCTTGATAAAGAGGTACTGAGTCCACTTGTAGTAGTCCGGGGAACACGTGGTTATTTCCTGTCGGAGAGGGAGAAGGAGTCACCCACTGGCTACTGTGAACACTCGCCCCCACACCACGTACGCACCGGCCTTGCAGCATTTTGAAAAGCAATCTCACTGCAAACGTGTGACCGGCTATCCTACTTTCCACCCATTTGTAAAGCGAGAGGAGAGAGACGTGATTGAAATGCCAACCCCAGCCCTGGCTGGCGTGGCTCAGTGGATACAGTGTCAGCCTGTGGACTGAAAGGATCCAGGTTCAATCCCAGTCAAGGGCACATGCCCAGGTTGCAGGCTCAATCACCAATGGGGAGCATGCAAGAAGCAGCCAATCAGTGGTTCTCTCATCATTGATTCTATCTCTCTCTCCTTTCCTCTCTGAAATCAATAAAAATATATTTAAACAAACAAACAAACAAACAAAAAAGAAGCTGAAACCGGTTTGGCTCAGTGGATAGAGCGTCGGCCTGTGGACTGAAAGATCCCAGGTTCGATTCCGGTCAAGGGCATGTACATTGGTTGCGGGCACATCCCCAGTAGGGGGTGTGCAAGAGGCAGCTGATCGATGATTCTCTCTCATCAATGTTTCTAACTCTCTATCCCTCTCTCTTCCTCTCCGGGGAAAATCAATAAAATATATTTAATTAAAAAAAGAAAAAGAAAAGAAATGCCAGCCTCGCCTTTCCTGTTTAAAGATGAGAAAATCAACCCGAAGTCTTCTGCACACCCCTCCCTCCACCCACGCAACGAACATATGAATTACGGAATGAGGCTCTATCGTTTTTGTCAGCGCAAACATAGCCGGGGGGCCACAAAACTGATTCGTAAAAGCAGTTCATTTTTAAAGCAATCATAAAATCCAAGAGGAGTATTTTCCTGCTTTTATACGATCTCCATTTGCAAAGAAACCTTGTGTTCGCACATATCACCAGGGCCTCGTATCTCCTTCAGGCTCATTCCCCTCCGTGTACTCCATTATGTGAGTCAGGCTGGCATCGACATAGGAAGACCCACCAAAATCATTACCAAGTATTAAACTCAGTGCAAAAGCGTCTGGCTTGTATCTCCAGCCTGAACCGAAGCCTCCCCACACTTACTTTCTGGCCTGAAAACGCCTTTGCTATGGAATCTTGAAAGGCAGGTTACTGATAACTCCCTGTTCGGCCAGGCAGATAAGGTCAAGAGGCACAAAGACCTGCGCTCTCACTGCTTCCTTCTCCTGCTCTCTGCACACAGCAGCTAACAGCGGGATGGACGGAGGACGGGGCACATTCCCAATGGTTCCACCCGTGCGGACATCCGCCTTTCTGCAGATGGAGGAGAGCTGAAGCCCAGTGGGGAGGGCGAGGAGGGCCGGGGCTGAAGAGGGGGTCTGGGAAACTCGAGGTGCTCCCAATGGGCTACCTCTCTTAGGTAAGATTCTTGTGTATTATGTTCTTTTATGTGCTGACTAATAAAAAGCAGAGAAATCACTACTAGAAAACAAAGAACTCTGACTGCCAGATCCATTCCCCACTCCCCTGCAAGGCAGAGAGGACAACCAGCCCATCTAACAGCTCTGCTCTATGGTAGCTGACCCCGGGGGCCAGCCCCATCAGTGCCCCAGCTGTGGCACCGAGTGCTGAGCTGTGAGCACCAAAGCCAGCCCCAGCTCCCAGGCTGCACACACACACACACACACACACACACACACACACACACACACACGTCTGCAGGAGCTACATGCGCAGAGTGCCTCGCCAACTCAAGAATGGGACCAGCACACTGTGGGCGGGCTTGCTCCCCAACACCTCCAAATTCACCCTCATGCCAGGATCGGTTCCTCACCAGCTACCCTCCCCATGCCACAGAACTCCTTTCCTTCCGTTTCCCAGACAAGCAACTGAAGAATCTGCATTTCTTTATTTTAAAAAAAAATTTTTTGGGGGGGGGGCCAAGGGGAGAGGAAGGGAAAGACAGAGAGAGAAACATCGACTTGTTGTTCTACAATACTTGTTGATGCATTCATTGGTTGATTCCTTTATGAGCCCTGACCGGGGATCAAACCTGCAACCTTGGCGTATCAGTATGGCGCTCCAACCCTCTGAGCTACCCAGCCCGGGCAAAAACTTGAATTTCTAATAAAACCGGGGCAGGAGCTATGTTTAGATGTTTGATTTGTTCATCACTGTCTGCTCAGGTCCTGGCACGTCGAGGCACCCCAAAATTATTGTTGAATGAAGAATAAAATAAACACACCAGCTCATCTAACGCCTGCATGCTGAATTAAACTAAATTCAAATTACATTGTTAGTCTATAAGATGAACTAGGGCAGGGGATGCAAGAATGTGGTAAAAATATTCCCAGACTTGTTATGGTTTGTTTTTGCAAATTTTTATTCATTAGAAGTTTTAAAAAGTGTGTGAATTAATATGAAAAAAAATGACAGTTAAATTTAGGAGGTGACTGTTCTCTTTCCTCTACTTATCTGTATCACTAAGTTTTTCATAATAAAGCATCAAAATACTTCCATTAAACACATATAATATGCATATATATTACATGCATGTATGTGTTTTCTCGGCCCTGAATCTGCTTCTATAGATTGAGAATAAAAACTACAGTACAGCAACAGACCAGTACTATTATCTTCATCCAGGTTTATGGTTTTGAAAACCACTTTCACTTGAACTAGAAGAAAACTCACGGGTCCAGTCAGAGGGAAGAAAGATGGCTGTCCACCGAGCATTAGTCTATTTCACCCGCCAGGAACGCAATCTCTATGGAAAGAGCCAGCTCCGAGGTGCACTGAGTGTGGGCACTGCAGGCCCTCCGCCCCTGCCTTCAGACTGGGTCTGACCCGTGTTGTTCACAGCGGGTTTCTGTGTGTCATTGGAGGAAAAGTCATGCCAGCTGCTGGAAGGGTACAGCTCGCAAACCAGTACTCCAGGACCATCACCCACTCCCGACTGTGGAGAGAAAGTTCTGTGCTGTGACCGCGCTGGGACCTGCGAGCTGGACCTGGGCCAGAGCGGGAGAGGGCTCACTGCAGCCCCCTTAGAGATGGACCGAAAGCGATGCTCATTCTGACATAAATCAGCGCCTCTCCCTTGCCTCCTGCAACGAGCTGGTTCCTGGAACAGGCTGTGTGCAGGCTGGTCAAGCATGTAAAGTAATCTCCGCACCTGGAAGCATGCACGTACCAGCACCCGTGACCGGTGCCCGCCAAGCAGCGTGAAGATCCATTTATTTCCTCTCGCAGCCTCCACGACGTGCCTTGTGAGTTTGCCCTCATAAACTGTTAATTACCAACTGGATGGCAGCCTCTACCTTCATCTCTCCTGCCCTCTGTTACGGAGGGAGATTCTCAGCGCCAGGAACGTGCCTGGTGTCTGCGTGTGTGAATGCCGATGGCTTTACTTGGGTGCATGTTTACCACTCACACAGTCCCCTCTGAAGGGCCAGTGTCCCCAGCCCAGAGGAAGCTGGGAGCGCTCCTGCCCATTTATTCCCACCTGCTGCACACAGGGTCCACCAGGGCCCTCGGTATCATCCTCTCCACGAAGAAATGGCAGACCAGATGCCCCAAGGCTCCCTAGTCCAGTCTCATGAGAACTACAAACATGGTGGGGAGAGACCTTGCTCAAAAATGCATTTCCTAAAAATATCAGAATGCTTCTGGAACCTTCCTTGATTTGCTGGGTTTAAAGACAACAAAACAAGTAGTTCTAATCTTCTAATACTTCATCTCAGAAAAAAATCACCAAAAAGGGGACATCTGAAATAGCCTCAACAATAAAGTTTAAAAAAAATCACCAGACATCTTTCTAAAATTAAACTGCTAAAGCTTTCCCTTTAGTCTGGCTAAAATGGAGACTCCCTTTCACATTTTCCCTGAGAACTTCTTACTTAACCCAGCTCTTAGACAAGGCTCTCCTGGGCTTTCACCACCAGAGATGCTCACTGCCCTTCCTCCGTCCTCCTCCTAAAGCAGGATAGCTCCCAAGGACACCTGGTGATACCTGGAGACACTCTGTCTGTCACACTGTGGGGGGGGAGGGTGGTGCTGACATAGTGGGTAGAGGCCAGGGATGTTGCTAAAATCCCTTCCATGCACAAGACAGTTTCTAGAACAAAAAATGATCCAAGTCCAAGCATGCCACTGCTCGGTGGGTTTTCATTTTTTTAGTTTGAGTCTGTAACCTCAGGCAGATTAAAGAGCCAACCAACTTTCCCATAGGCATTCCACATGAAGGCATACAGCGTCCTTGGGGAAGTGGCAATGCCAGCCCCTGCGCTTGGGCTCCCCTTCTCCCTCTGCTGTGACCCCCGAACTGCCGAGCACATGGGGCAGGGTCCTCATACCCAGGGAGCTCGTCCCTCCTCCCAGTTCTGAGACCCACCCCGGGGGAGACCAGGCAAGTCTGGGGGTGTGGGCAGACACAGTTCTGAAACTCGGTTATGCATGCATAGTGCTGCTCCCTGGGCATGAGTGATTGGTTTTACTCCCTAAATGTTAAATCATTTAATAGGCCTCCAAGTGGCTGTCTGACTTGGAAAACCTCTTGTAATAAATCCATGCAATACAGTTCCTATTGTGAAGTTAGAGAGGCGTATCATTTTTCTCAATACATCAGTTTACCACCTTCCATGAAAAGGCTGCTGACAAGTGTTGAGAGATCATCGGTTGGAATCTGGCCCACAGCACCCAAATGTCCTGGCCCAGCCCTGCCTGTACCCCAGGGGAGCCCACTGTCTGTGGGGTGGGGATTCCTGCCCCCCCACCCCCACCCCATTCCTGCGGTGGGAAAGCACTGACTTGGGAAGACTTCTTAGTCAAACGCAGGCTGTTTACTCTGTTCCAGAACCTCTTCATTCTTTTTTAAATTTTTTAATTGATATATATATATTTTTTTACAGAGTGGGAGAGGGACAGAGAGCTGGAAACATTGATCAGCTGCCTCCTGCACATTCCCCACAGGGGATGCGCCCGCAACCAAGGTACATGCCCCTGACCCGAATTGAACCTGGGACCCTTCAGTCCGCAGGCCGACACTCTATCCACTGAGCCACACCAGTTTTGGCACCCTCTTCATTCTTGTGCTTGCCTTTCCCTGCTTCCCAGACAAGCCAACACCTAATGCATCTTGTTTTTAAAACAGAAAGTCGGGTTATTCAGAGTTATACTCCGAACGCGGCCACACTCACACAGATCCCCTCCTTTGTGCCGAGCCGATGGGACAGGTGTTAATATCAGGGTGATTGATTAATCATGAACCTAACATTTGTCTAAGAATTCATTTTGAGGTAATTGTGTTCCTTCACCTCGGGACTAACTTTAGACTGAAAAGCAGCGTTTAATGAAGACTGGAAATCACAAATGCTGTGCACTGTGCTTATGGAACACACATTTCGTTCTTACAGGTCTTGTTTCTCAAATCCAGGGCTGCAACTAAACGCTCCAGTCATGTGAAAAGTTCATGATCTACATGCTCTGGAAGCCAATCTAGAGAATGACTATTAATAGAGGGGAGACGCTGCTCTGAGGTTCAAAGACAGCTCGCACTGTCTTTCTGAGCTTAAATATAAAGCTCCTCTTGCCCAGGTGAAAGGTCCCAGGTTCGATTCAAGGGCAAGGGCCTGGGTTGCGGGCTTGATCCCCAGTGTGAGGCGTACAGAAGACAGCCAATCAATGATTCTCTCTCATCATTGATGTTTCTCTCTCTCTCTCCTGCTCCCTTCCTCTCTGAAACAAAAATATATATATTTTCTTTTAAAAGCTTCTTTTTGCTACTGTCTTGACCATTATTTTTTTAGCACTATTTTGTTGTTGTTTGTTAATCCTCACATGAAGATATTTTTCCATTGATTTTTAGAGAGAGTGGGAGGGAGAGGGAGAGACAGAAAGAGAAAAATAGCAATGTGGAAGAGACACATCAATTGGTTGCCTCCTGCCCCGATTGGGGCCGGGGATCTAGCTGAGGCACAGGCCCATACCCCTGACTGGAATCGAACCCAGGACCCTTCAGTTCAAGGGCCGACGTTCTATCCACTGAGCCAAGTTGGCTAGGCCTGAGCACTACTGCTCTTATGGTAACCTAAAAGCTGTCTCCGGCGGCACACTACACAAGATTCTGAGAACCAGCCACCGTCGGACGAGAAACAACAATTTGCTTAATTTCCGGGTAATTGTCCTTTGCCAGCTAACAACAATTTCATCAAGGCAGCCTAACAATACAGACAGCTTCTCTAAGGAGGCAGTTGGGAACAGAAACCCCTCCATTAAGCTACAGATGAGACAAATGGGTCTGAATGGCAATTAGTTATCTGTCTACTTGAACAGACGCCAGTGTTTCCCCGATCCAAGCCAAACCAGCTCTCCACAACGGCTGCGCTTCTCTGGAAGGAAAAGAACATTTTTATCTGCAACGCACTTGAAAATTTCAGGATCGGCAGGACCGAGTCGTCGGAAAGCTGTTACTGAGATGTAAGTTGTCTGGGTTTCCTGAATAAAGGAAAGCCGTTTGCTTCCGTGGGCAAGGACCCAGCGGAGGAGCAGAGAACATCAATCCATCAATTGCTCTGCTGCCTGCCAGCTCCATGAGCAATGGGTGGTAGAGGCTTGTCACGGCCTGAAAGCTTTCATAAGCGAAAAAGAAAAACAAAAATAAAAGCAAAAAACTATAAGCTTTGGCAAATGCATAGGAATTTATTTTGAAGGTCTTTTAGTCCAGTGATTTAAAAAAATTTTTTTAATTGATTTTAGAGAGAGGAGGGGAGAGGGATAAAGAGAGAGAAACATCTATCGGCTGCCTCCTGCACACCCCTCACTGGGGATCCAGCCCACAACCTGAGCATGTGCCCTGACCAGGAATTGAACCATGACTCCTGGTCCATGGTCCAATCCTCAGTTACTGAGCCATGCCAACGGGCAGTCTGGTGACTTTTAAAAGGGAAGAGCTAGGGACAGAGACGCACAGATCAGAATCTTACAGGAAGGAGGAGGATTTTAAAACTATTCAGGGTGGGGCAAAAGGAGGATTCCAGTTGTTTGTATAAAAAATAATACAAAAATAAAAAATAAAAAAAATACAATAATTTACAAATAATACAATAATAAATTCTGTGTTGTGCACACTCACAACTGTAAACCTACATTGCCCCACTCTGTGCTCGCCCTCTCCTTCTGAGCAGATGGAATAGGTGTACTTTGCCCTCCTCTTTCTACTCAGTACAACTGACATCCGGGTCACTGTGTATATGAAACAAACATAAGATTCGGAAAAATGGAGAAGAGAAGGCAGGCTGCTTGGGAACCTCAACACCCGAGGAATGACAGACACGGTGGCAAGGTCCTTGGATTTCTTGTGCCTAATAAGTCCCAGAATCGGAGCCAACAGAGCCACGGAGTGCAGACAAAAGACTATTAGTCTGTGCTCTGAAATATCGGCGTGTCCTGGAACAGTCCTGGGGAAAGTCTTCCAGCTTTTATTTTCTCACGCCAAAGCCAGTTACTTATTTTTCCTTCAATTTTTTATTGTGGTAAAACACACATAAAATTGACCATCCTAGTTTTAAGTGTACACTTCAGTGTTACAGTCCCCCCTTATCTGCAGGGGATACGCTCCAAGACCCTCAGTGGGTGCCTGGAGTCACAGACAGACAGTACTGAGACCTAAAGACACTATGTTTCTCCTATGCATACATACCTATAACATTTAATTTATAAATTAGGAACAGCAAGAGGTTAGCAATAACTAGCAATAAAACAGAACAATCATAACAGTAAACTGTAATAAAAGTTATGTGAATGTGGTCTCTCTCTCTCAATATCTATTGTATTGTATTCATCTTTTCGTTTCAAACTTCAAAGGAAGGACTTTATGCTTCTCTCTGGCATATATGAATTGCCAGCATCCGTACTCTTGTACTTGGGGGCCATTATTAAGTGAAGTAACAACCAGCAAAGAGAATGTCGATCCCCACTACCTGGAGGACAGGATCCTATTGCACACCTGGCCCCTGAAGCTATGTGTAAGCCGCTCCAGGGACAGGTGCACGCCGCCTCCCAGGGGCTCCGGGTAAGGGACCGGCAGCCACCACTGAGCTAAGAGCTGCAACTGACCAAAACTCACTGCCATTTACCATTCAAGTCTTCCCCTGGGACTTGCAAGCCTTCGATAGACTCCAAAGGTCCAAATGGTTATATTAGACACAGCCTGGCAGTGCAGGTGTCATGTGGGGAGACAGATTCCTGGTACTTCCTACACTCTGCCACCTTCCTAGAATCCCTTCCCCAAAGCTGGACTTTGTACTCAACTTGATCACCAGTGGATTTTTCGAGCCCCTTTTCTCCTTTTTCCAGTGGCTGCTGTTTGCTTTCTCGGTGGAAATTCACTCTTCCCCTGGTTTCTACAGCGCCATTTTACTTCAATTCTACTCCAATCCTAGGACTTGTCTCGGCTCCTCTCTGTCTCTTGACCCCCAACTCCAAGGCATCCTGGGCCTCTGTTCTCTCCACACTGTCCCGTGACTTCATCCAGTTTCTCCGCAGCTGGTCCTCTCCAAGGCTGGCCACCACCGTCCTTCCCTGTCCACACGTGCGTGTGCTCACCCAGAGGATTTCTTCTTTGCTTGCAAATCCGTTTCGCTGGCACTGGTCTTGGGCCATCTGCCAGTTTCCCTGGGATCTTCCAGGATCTTATCAAAAGAAAGTTATTAAATTTCAGACTTACCTGAAATTGACTTTCACATATAAGTTCTCAAACAAAAGATATGTTTTGACGGTAAGTTTGAAAGATTATTTGAAAAGTTCACTTGGGGCTATCTGATGCTATGAATAACTCATCCTGGAATGGCTCATCTTCAAGGTGATTAGACATCTCTTCAGTGAAGTTACCTTTTAAGAAAGACATGTGAGCCCTAGCCAGTTTGGCTCAATGGGTAGAGCATCGGCCTGCAGACCAAAGGGTCTCAGGTTCAATTCCGGTTAAGAACATACACCTCGGTTGCAGGCTCCTCCCCAGTTCAGGCCCTAGTCGAGTGCAAGAAGCAACCAATCAATGTGTTTCTCTCACAACGATATTTCTCTCTGTCTTCCCCTCTGTCTTCCACTCTCTCTAAAATTCAATGGAAAAACAGTCTTGGGTGAGGATTAAAAAAAAAGAAAGAAAACCATGTGAAACCCAGTGGGATACTCCAGAGAAAACCATCATAACTTTCATCTAATATAGTAAACACCTCATTAAAAGTGCCAGTTAGCCCTGGATGGTTTAGCTCGGTGGATAGAGTGTCAGCCTGCAGACTGAGAAGGGTCCTGGGTTTGATTCTGGTCAAGGGCACGTGCATGGGTTGTGGGCTTGATCCCCAGTGGGGGACATGCAGAAGGCAGTCAATCAGTGATTTTCTTTCATCATTGATGTTTCTATCACTCTTTCCCTCTTTCTTCCTCTCTGAAATATATATTGATATATATATATTATTATAAAGTGCCAGTTAGCCTCCTGTCACCCTTCTGCCCTGGCTTATTCCCCATCCCTACTCTAAGTTTCACTATTTACAAACACCGGGCTGTTCATCAATTTGCAAATAGTTCAGAGTGGAGGTTGCAAAGTAAGGCAACAAGTCAGACAATCCATTTGTTTCGCAGCCATAGCAACTGGAACGGAAGCCTGAAGAACCAATCAGACAAATCCAGGCTGTTAGGCATTCTTCAAAACCAGGACACGAAACTCTTCAGAAGTCAAAATCATTATCGGTCCCCAACTGGGCTCGTGACCACCTGTGGGGACCGGGGACGGAACAAACCACTTCCTCGAGGAGCCACACGGACCGGGTGGCCCCAAGAGACCTGGTGAGGGCTGAGGAGTCCCAGAACGCGCTCCTGGCTGGGGCAGTGAAATCCTCCGCCACAGGTTTTAGCCTGAGCTGGCACGGCGCGGTCTGAGGTCGGCGACACGTGTGCCATGTGTTCATGATGACATACGGTCCCCACCCCGAGGGGGATGCAGTTCTGAGTGACACCTCAGGCCCCAGCACCAACTTCCTGGAAACAGGGAAGCCCTAAAGGATACGCTGCCCATTCACCTCCATGGAAACAAAGGTGCCCCCCACCCCCACCCCATCGATCAAGGAAAACCTCCCGGAAAAGGTTAATCTTCTGATTCTGAGGGAGGAGTCACCCAGAGCCAGGAGTCTGCCAGACCCACTGCTTCGCGCTGGAAGGGGACTCGGAGAGTCGACCACATCAGGGCCTCCTACTGTTGTCAAGGCAACCAGAGCTCCCAGCTCTCACAAGGGGCGTCTCCAGGCACTCACTTGCCCCCCGATTCTTTTTGTTTTAAGCCATTCTTTGAAAACAAAAACCATAAAAATATATATTCCTATTCCTATCACCCTCATGGTTTCTCTTAGTTTAATCCTTTGTTAGACATCTAATCCTCCATGTAATTAAAATGCCAAGGTAGCAAGAACTTGAAGCAATAATACCTTTCCCTTTGTAATGATACAAATCACGAAAATCATACGAATCATGAAAGGAAATTCATGCAGGAATGGTCCAAACAGCTTGTGTATTTTGGATGACAAGAGTACGATTCCCAAACCAGGATAACAACACGGGGTGGGGGGGAGGAGACTCAGCAAAGACCAGCAAAAGTGCAGGCAAACCAACCGCTGGTGGAAAGAAATACTTGCAAGACACCCCGGGAACTTTGCAACATGACTACCATTCTGTGATGTTATATGGTATGATCATTAATTGCTTTAGCTTAATAACATTGTGACGAAGGAAGGAAAAGAGGGAGGGAAGAAAGGAGGGAGGGAAGGGGAGTGAAGAAGGGGGAGGGAGGGAGGAGGGAGAGAGGAAGGGAGGGGATCCCAACAGCACTGGGAACAACACACAGGCCCATCAACATGCCAGAAATGTCAAGGAATTTTGGCAGATGGGACTAGATTGAAGAAAAATACCATAAGCCAAACAGCATCTCCCCTTCTTAAGAACAGGTTGGGTTGTTGGAAAGAACAGCTCTGGAACCCCTGTGCCAAAGGGCAAGGTGCAGAGGACACAGCGGGCTCTGGGCAGACGGAGAGCCCACGACCTGGACATCCCTGGCTGTAGGGACTCAGTAGCACTTCAAGTAGTCACAGTCCGGGGATCTGTGATGCCACCACTCACTTCCGGGTAAAGAGCAAACCAAAGAGAATGATGCACCAGGAAAAGGGATTCCCCGAACCCAGTGAAAATAAGTGCAGAGACGACAACATGCTGAGGATAAATGGATAGAGCCCACTTAGGAAACGGGGGAAACCCACCAGGGTCTGCAAAAAAGATTTGGAAACAAACAAGGAGAACACGGCATCCAAACTCATGAAAAGGATTATGAGCCCGGCCAGTATGGCTCAGTGGTTGAGCATCAACCTATGAACCAGGAGGGTCATGGTTCGATTCCCGGTCAGGACACATGCCTGGGTTGCAAGCTCGATCCCCAATATGGGGTGTGCAGGAGGCAACAGATCAATGATACTCTCTCGTCATTGATGATTTTCTCTCTCTCTCTCCCCCTCTCCCTTCCTCTTTGAAATCAATGGAAATAGTTTTTTAGAAAAGTATCCACATGGCAGTAGAAAGATCACTGAATTACAAAGAAACAAGTGGGGCTGGCCTCAGACTTCTCCATCAAATCTATACATGTGATTAAATTACAGAACAACTACTACAGCCACACATACACACGTATACACACACACACACACACACACACGTACACAATGCTTACATAAAACAACTGTGAAAGCTGAACAAGGTTTGCACTTCAGTTAACAGTACTGCACGGGGTCGATGTCTTGGTTTTGACATTAGTCTGAAGTTCTGTAAAATGTTATCACTGAGGGAAGCTGGGAAAGGGTACATGTCTCTGTACCGTCTTGGCAACTTCCTGTGACTCGATAATTTATTTGTGACAGAATAGTAACAGGTTCTTGTAAACCTCAATTCCAAACTTGGAACGAAAGGTAAATAAATCAACTTAACACCTAATCACCTAAAAGGACCGGACGGGTGGATGCTTAATCACTTCCACATCGATCCCAGCAGTCGTGTTCAGCTATCGCTGAGAACAGCAGAATCCCCGCGCCGAGCTGCCACCACACAACCCGGCCGACTGAAGCTTAAGGAAGACGTTAACGCTCTTAGCTTAATCTCACAGAAAACGACTTCTTTGCAGACAAATTACCCACTTGGGATACTTTTCATTTGTGGAGACCTGCTCTGCCTCCCTCCCTTCCCTTCTCCCAACCCAAAGAGGCAGCATGTGAAGCAACTGTCATGGTCCCCATGCAATTGGGACCTTCAGGACAGCGAAGACCTTCCAGCGCAGCCGGCGAGGCTCAGTGGTTGAGCATCATGGACCCATGAACCAGGCCATGGTTCGATTCCCAGTCAGGGCAGCCAATCGATGGTTCTCTCTCGTGACTGATATTTCTCTCCCTCTCCCTTCCTCTCTGAAACCAATAAAAACATATTTTAAAAATAAATACACAAAGACCTTCCGTAAGAGGGCCCACTTACCCTGTCCCAGCTGAAACACAGGCCCAGGCGGTCCAGCTGCTTCCGCATGTACTTAATGTTGCTGTGAAATAGAGGGAAGGAGGTTTGGGCTTAGAGAGGGAAAGCCGTAAACAAACTAGACTTTGAGAATGGGGAGGGAAAGGGGAAAGCCTAGATTTATTGCAAAGGGCTCTACATGTCGTTTTGCCCAGGGCTCCAAAATATCACTAAGTGCCCTAACCAGTTAGGCTCAGTGGGTAGAGCACCGGCCTGCGGACTGAAGGGTCCCAGGTTCAATTCCGGTCAAGGCATGTACCTTGATTGCAGGCACAATCCCACTGTGGGGTGTGTAGGAGGCAGCTGATCGATGTTCTCTCTCAGTGATGTTTCTGGCTCTCTACTCCTCTCCCTTCCTCTCTGTAAAAGATCAATAAGATATCATTAAAAAAATATATATATCACTAAGGATCGATGAAAATGCCAGCATGTTGGAAGATACTGACTCTTTGGACTCACACAGGATCTACTAGAAACCACAAAGGCCTTTGGCCCTGGGATGGGCCCTTGCTCTGGCCACTCAGGTGGGCAACCCCTTTTCTGTGGGCACTTCTGGCCCATCCACCTGGGGCGGGCAAAAATGGTATGAAAAACACAGAGTTTACTCTTGCATTACTAATTATTAATTATTGTATTATTTTCCATACAGACACTGTAAACCTACTTTTGCCCCACCCTGTATGTCTGTAGTCTGCACGGAGTTAAGCCAGGCAATTGGCATAAAATCCGCTGAAGAGAAAAAAAACCTTAACATATAAACTGTGGGAATCCCCGTACATGGGTGTTTGAATGTCTATAAGAACACCTTTTGAGCCCTAACCAGTTTGGCTCAGTGGATAAAGCGACAGCCTGCGGACTCAAAGGTCCCAGGTTCGATTCTGGTCAAGGGCATGTACCTTGGTTGCAGGCACATACCCAGTAGGGGGTGTGCAGGAGGCAGCTGATTGATGTTTCTTTCTCATCGATATTTCTAACTCTCTTTCTCTATAAAAAATCAATGAAAGATATTTTAAAAAACAACAACAAAAAACACCACACACCTTTGTGTCCAACTGTCTGGATGCAGATTCCTCTCGATGGCGGCGTTCTCGGCAGGCAGTCCGAACGCATCCCACCCCATGGGGTTGATGACCTAGGACCAGAAGGGAAGCGTCAGGCATGGCGGACGGTGAAGACCTAGATCAGTGTCCCCTCTGGGTGATGAGCAGGCATTCTCTTCTACTGACATGCCTATCCCTTCCTGGTTGAGTTCAAAATGTGCTCTGGGAAGCCCGCCAGCCACCTCTGACATAGCGAGGATTCAGCAGGTTACACACCGAGGCATGTATGGGAGGTGACTCTGCGTCAGTGTTTCATTACTGCATCTCAGGGTTGTTGGCCAGGATAATCTCTCTCTCTCTCTCTCTCTCTCTCTCTCTCCTCTCTCCTCTCTCCTCTCTCCTCTCTCCTCTCTCCTCTCTCTCCTCTCTCTCTCTCTCTCTCTCTTCCACTCTCTCTGAAAAGTAATGAAAAATACATCCTCAGGTGAGGATTAACAAAAAAAAGAAAAAGTCCTAGCAGCTGAAACCAGCAAATCTAGAAAACAAACTTCCAGAGCGTGAAAAATCATCTCTAGCTCTTCTAACCAATGCTCTAAGAATTTAAAACTGAGCGAGAAGCCAAGCGGACAGCACAGCAAGCCAGAAGTTGAGAAGAGCAGGCGGCTGCCACTGCCTCTGGCCGGAAGGCTGGAGGGGGAGCAGAGTTATCGGAGCTCAAAGGCCCAGAGCAGCCGCAGCAGCTGACATAGGCAGGTCTGCCCCGACGGAACTGGACTAATGACGGAGGCACTACCCGGGCCAGAAAGCAATTCCCTGGCTTCTCCTTTCCTCCAGCCCCTCCTAAGGCCAGAATTTCTTATTGCCTGAAACCGGCCAGAAGCCAGCTGACACCAGAGCCTGGTAAAGCATGGCCTTAAGGGGTCTGCCCTTCTGCCATTCAAATCAAAGCAAAGGAGGGTCTGACAGTAAACTGGCCAAGGACCAGCACAGGAACACCAGGACTGCGCAGTCTCCCAGGACTTGAGAGACATCCAAGAGGAATCGAACCAGTTACCGATGAAGGGCAAACACAGGGACGGAGCCCTGGCAGGTCAGACCAGAGCTGGCCAGGAGAGGAGGCCTGGGAGCGGGTCTAGGCCAGCCTCTGGTGTGGACATAGTCACATGATCGTGGCTTACCCTCCTGCCTCCCTCCAGGCAGAGCCACCAGCATCTCAGGGTTGTCGGCCAAGATGGACAGCAAGGTGGCCAGGAGAAGGGACACAGGAGACAGCACAGCTACACATGACAATGTAAGACAAGGCTCTGGAGAGACGGACTGGAAAGCATCAGGGATTACTGCCCAGAAGGCCTGGTGAGGCAGGGAGTGGCCAAAGGAGACGGCGGTCTTTTACATGCATATGTATTTTCACAGGGGAATATGGACTCTATGCTCAATTTTAAAATACTTTTCTTTCAACAGGAAAAAAAACAACAACAATCAAAAGTACAGTTCTTGCGTGGTCAGGGTGGCTCAGTTGTTGAGCATAGGCCATCTTTCCCTGTCATCGTAAAACAACACTTGAGATCGGAAACCAACTCGGCTTCTAATTGACAGCAACCATGGTTCCTGCTTCTCAAAACACTGCTATTTTCAGAGAGTGCCACGGTTTCTCTGGAGTAGGTGCAATCGTTTATTTCTAAGAAATTCGAAACACAATATTTCCTTTTGTTTAGCAAATGTAATAACCCACTGGATTATAGACTGGGGATCAAATTCAGGCCAATACTTCAGGGCAAAGAGCATCTGAGTGACAGCACGGAGGCCCAAGCAGGAGACCTCCCCTGAGGAAGTAAGGAATGTGATAGGCCAAGATCTGCCAGTTCCCGGTCAAGACCCTGGACCAGCAATTCATTCTCTCCCTCAAATTGTATCTGACAGGATAAGCTCTATTTCCAGACATTGCAGAGATGTGCACATTTGAAAACTCAGGGCCTAGTTGTGTGCAGAGGGACAAACTGGAAACGGATGAAACACACACTGAGTGGCCAGATTGTTAGATCTCTGAATGCATAATAAGGCCACTCTGTGTGTGTGTGTGTGTGTGTGTGTGTGTGTGTGTGTGTGTGTTAGAGGCCTGGTGCATGAATTCATGCATGGGTGAGGTACGGCCAGCCTGGCCAGGAGGAGGGGACATGGGTGGTTGGCTGGCCTGCCTGTACTCCTGGTTGAGGGGACAATTTGCATATTAGCCTTTTATTATATAGGATATACACTGAGTGGCCAGATTATTATATGTTCAGAGATTATAATAATCTGGCCACTCAGTATATATTATGATTCACGTGCTAAGACCTCCCCTCACTTCCTGATATTCGCAGGGGACTACATCTGGTCACACAGCTACCAGACACCTCCATGTCTTTCTTCTTCCTCAGGGAACAGCATAAAGGCCGGAACAGAAAACTCGGCTGAGGCAGCGCCTGGAGGCTTTCTGCCTGAGACAAATTAGCCCAAGTCTGTGAGGAGACTTGGCCATGTTGATGCTAATCAGCCGATGCTTTCATCTGGCCCAGAAGGTGCTGGGGAGACCAGCCGAGGTGGGAGGAGGGTAATTTTATTTTCCAACCATCTGTGCATACAACAGATGAAAACACAACAAAATCACCATATGGAGCTGAGCTGTAAATGTGCCATCAGACACTGCGGGTTTATGGAGACGGACGGAGGAGCAGCCCTCCTTGCCGATTCCTGAATGAGGGTGATTGATCTCTGGCTTAAAGCAGCCCCTGCTCCACAGCCACCCCTCAGCACCACCTATTAGTGCTCCCACTCATTGGGTTCCACGGGAAAACTGCACTGGAGTTTTTAAAGGGTTTTCTCATTGATTACCTCACAGGAGCTTTGCAACCAATCTGAGGTGGGAGGCGGTCAGCCACTAAATAGCCCCTAATTCCGGATCGATTCGTCACCTCAAGCCCCCGAGCTTTCATTTGTCAAGGCCACATGTGATCTACTTGTGTGTCCACAGTCTGGCCAGCTGTTTGTGACTTCAGTTTCCACAAGGGAACAGTGACACTCTAGCCCAGTGGTCGGCAAACTCACTAGTCAACAGAGCCAAATATCAACAGGACAACGATTGACATTTCTTTTGAGAGCCAAATTTTTAAAACTTAAACTTCTTCTACTGCCACTTCTTCAAAATAGACTCGCCCAGACCATGGTATTTTGTGGAAGAGCCATACTTACAAGGCCAAAGAGCCTCACGTGGCTTGCAAGCTGCAGTTTGCCAACCACAGCCCTAGCCAATTTGGCTCAGTGGACAGAGCGTCGGCCGGCAGACTAAAAGGTCCTGGGTTCGATTCCGGTCAAGGGCATGTACCTCAGTTGCAGGCTTAATCCCTGGCCCTGGTGGGGGTATGTGCAGGAGGCAACCAACTGATGTTTCTCTCTCATATCGATGTTTCTCTCTGTCTTTCCCCCCTCCTTTCCACTCTCTAAAAATGAATGGAAAAATATTCTCAGATGAAGATTAGTAAAAAAAACAAAAACAAACAGAACAGTGGCAGTCCTAGCTTTTGGGCACATCTCCAGGAACTACAAGAGCACAGGGACCACAGTGATCAGTTACACTCTTGATTCAACTCTCCTTTGCACAACTTACTTGCTACTATAGAAAGAAACCAAAGTAAAAGCAAACTTGAACTTTCCAATCATCGTTTTCGCCCATTCTCAATCTCCAAGTACAACCTGTGGTCTGGACGGCTCAAAGGCAAGGGGGATGAATCAAAAATCCTGACTATACAAAGAAGTCATACGGAGCCATAAGAAAAAGACACCCACATTGGCAAAGAATGCGAACAAGCCAATCAAAGAAGAGGAAAGTTAAATAGACCTGAAAGTATCTCAGCTTCACCAGGACGGCACTCAGGAAAATGGAAATTAAAAGCACAATCAGATGGTATCATTTGCTGTATACCAAATCAGCAAGACTAGAAAATCCAACATTACTACGTGATGGCAAGGATGAGAGTTAGTGAGAAATGTCATTCGCTGTCATTCACTGCTGGCAGATTTCATCGGCACCAACACTTCAGACAGCGATTGGACAAGGTGACCCAGCACGATAAACATTCTCAGCAAGCTAGGAATAAGGGGGGACTTCCTCTCCCTGGTAGAGACGCAAAGACAAAGTGGAGCAGAACAAACGTGTGGAGTACACTGGGAGGAAGAAGCCAAGATGCAGCAGAGAGACCTGGAGAGGGGGGTCTCACGCCAAGAGAGCCCAGTTTCCAGGAGGCGGGGATGGTAAGGCATTTCATGGACAGAGTCACGCCCACAGAGGTCCCCGGTGACCCTGGACGGAGCAGACTTGGTGCACGGGTCACTCCCGTATGTTTTACTTCCCATAATGCTGTTCTTAGTGTGCCTGAACAAAACAAATCAACCAACAAATGAACAAGTTACAGAGAAAGGCAGAGCTTGCTGAATTTTCCTTGGGCCTACTGACTAATTTGAACCCAAGCTCCATACGGTTGAGTACTGAACAATGTGGATTTGAACTGCGAAGGTCCACTTATACACAGACTGTTTTTTCCCCTCAATAAATATACAGTCAGCCTCCACCCCATATTCCTGGGTTCTGCATCTACGGATTCAAACCAATTGCAACGCAGAGGGCTGACTAGGATTTATTGAAGGGACTTGAGCATCTGAGGGTTTCAGTATCGATGGGGGTCCTGGGACCAATCCTCTACACATGCCGAGGGAGGATTGTAGTTTAGTTTTGGGGAGGCTTAACAGCTATGCTGTGATTTTCAACCGCAGTGGGCACGTGGGGTAGGCCCTAATTCCATGTTGTTCAAGAGTTTGTATTTAATGCAGCAGAAAGCCCAGTGTTTAGAATAAAGCTGGTATTAATGACTATTTATTGAAAGAATTAATCAATACATGTGTCAGACCCAATTATTCTAGGTTAGATATTCCTTCCCTCCTTAGCGTGAGGATCATTGAACTTGACCTGAAACCAATCGCGCGCGCATGCGCGCACGCGCTCATTCTCTCTCTCTCTCCCCTCTCTCTCTCTCTCTCTCTCTCTCTCTCTCTCTCTCTCTCGACTTGACATTGGGAAAGAAGGATTTTAAAACAACAGGAAACTCAACAGGCTTTCACACTGTTGGCAAATTTTTTTTTTTTTACACTGAGATTTCTGTTTCTCTTTTGCCATATCACTTAAAAATGGCAGGACAAATTTTCACCAAATCTGGCAGTAACATGATATGACTTAAATATGAGCTCTGAAAATTAACAAGAAATTAATTTCAGGGAAACCTGGCGGATGGATAACCCCCAAAAGAGAGCTTACCATCTGAAATGGAAGAACAAAAAGAACCCTAGGCGCCTGCTGATCACACAGACCAAGACACCGTAAACCACATGACAAACAGTGGTTTCAGGCCCCGACCCAGCCGTAGGGTAACCCAGAATAAACCAGATCCGGATAAATAATTATCACAGCTGCCACAAGGGATGAATATGTGCCAGACACATGCACTAACTCATTTAACCTGCACAACCACCCCCTGTGGGAGGAACCACTGTTACCCGTGTTGCAAAGATGCGGGAAGTGGGATTCGGAGACATGAAATGACTTGTGCAGGGTCACTCAGCCGGAAAGTGGGGGGACGAGGTTCAAACCTGGGAGTCCAACTCCTGAGCCAGCCTGACCTTGGGTCTCTGTTTTGTCTTCTGGGCCTGAGCTGCCTACCTGGGTCCTGGGACCTCTAGGCCTGGGGCCCTGCCTGGAGCTTTCTCTGTCTCCTCCATCCAAGGAATTAGAGTCCCACCTACACCCTCCCCTACCTGCTAACGGCTTCCCTTTCTTTACCATAAATGTTCAGTTTTGCTACAGTAGCTTCATCTTCAACAATTTGCCTGCATTTGCTAACTGTCTAAAATAACTTCGGTAAGTTAAAAAAAAAAAAAAAATCTAGCTGAAGAATCACAGTTAAATAGAGTTATTCTTCAGGCAGTGGGCCAATTCATTCCACACCGCCTCTTTCTAATAAACACAGCGGGAAGATGGAGAGCCGTGTCTGGGGGAGGCGGCATCTGGCATAAAGCAGGGAGACAAACACCTGTGGCCGGCTCCACACACGACACAAATCTCTGCGCTGGACAGGATGACGTGCTTAACTCTTCCGGTGACAAAGAGGCGCTGTAGGCTGACTTCCTTTTTAGGAATCCTTCTTGCTGCCAGTGTCAGGTCGGCATAAATTTCCAAACCAACTGTGACAAGGGTGCACTCATCTTTCTAAGAGAAAATCTTTACGCAGGACTGGGGGGCGGCGGGCCTCATTTGTTCAGGCCCGGCCGGTGAGTCCCAGCCGGCGGGGGAGCCGGTTACGGTGGTAAACACAAGATGGGCAAAGGTGCACAGCGGGCGGGCTCTCGGGCGCTGCTATGAGCCCATTCCAGCCGCCATAGGCAGCGCGATGTTTACCGTTACTGCCCGGTGCCAGGTATGTGCCAGGTGCTTCACCGCCACCCTCTTTGAATCCTTGTAACCATGCCAACGGGCAGGTGCTAGGTGATCTCCACTTTACAAATGAGAGAACACCGGGTCCCAGAGAAGGTAATTAAATGACTGGTCAAAGGTCCATGCTCGGAAGTGATCAGAGCTGGCCTTCGAGTCCTGGCCATCTGGCTCAGAGGTCCTTGCTCGCAGCCCTCCGTCCATCCCGCCTCTCTGTAAGTACCGTATTTTTCGGACCATAAGATGCACTTTTTTCCCCCCAGAAGTGGGGGGAAAAAGTCCCTGCGTCTTATGGTCCAAATATAGCCTACACATATACTTTAAAAAAAAAGTTTTTTTACTTGCCCAGCTCTGTGTGGTCTCTGTGTGCTTGCCCGGCTCTAAAATGGTTCTAAATGCTGCTGTTTATTTTACAGGGTTGATTACATGTGTTTATGACTGTGATGTTGGGTTTTAATGCACATAAAATATTTTAGGACACTATTTGTTTCAGAATCTTTTTTTCTTCATTTCCCTTCTCTAAAAACTGGTGCGTCTTATGGTCCAAAAAATACAGTAGTTAACCAAGGTGCTACGATGATTCCCACCTCATGTCAGCAAAGAGCAAGAGCAGGCTCTGGGCTGCCTGGCAGTGGTGAGAAGGGGACTGACCCACAGCAGCCAACAAGTTTCTTCCTTCTCCTCCTCTTCCTCTCTCCCGGCAAACTTCACAGCATCCCCCAGATCTGTCAGATGGTCCCTCTGTAGTGGAGCCCCTCCCAACCCCTGCAGAGCTGGGTTTTCCTTACAAAAACTTATCCCAGTATGTGTTTCCCCCCACCAGACGGTGAACCCCTTCCTGGGGAGATAGCATGTGTTACCCACATTTGTGGCTCCCTCACTCCACCCCCACCCCATCCCCATCCTTAGAACATCGCCTAATACCCAGCCAATCTAGATGCTTTGTTATAACTTCCAGTTCATAAAAGGAAACGCTGCGCTTGTCGTGTTTATCTTCAAAGCGAACCTCATCCTAACGGAGCGGTTTTCTGCATTCGCCCTGAACACACGTCCCAGCGTTCTCGCTGCTCCGAGGGAGGCAGCGAGCTGGTGGCAGCGGTGGCGCTGGCGGTGGCGCCGCCCTTACCTGCATCCCTCTCATCCTCTGGAAGCGGGCGATGGTGTCGCTGATGGTGTACACGCGCACGTGGCCCATGTGCAGCTTGCCCGAGGGGTAGGGGAACATGGAGAGTACATAGAACTTGGGCTTCGATTTCTAGGAAAGAAGGAAGGAGAACGATGAGGGTTATTTATTACTAAGCACTTCCTGGGGACCTGCTTGCACATGACAGTGGGCACTTTCCTCAAGGAAACTGTTTAACACTATAAAATGTCTGGCCAAAACCAGTTTGGCTCAGTGGATAGAGCGTCGGCCTGCGGATTGAAAAGTCCCAGGTTCGATTCTGGTCAAGGGCATGTACCTTGGTTGCGGGCACATCCCCAACAGGCAGCTGATCGATGATTCTCTCTCATCGATGTTTCTAACTCTCTATCCCTCTCCCTTCCTCTCTGTAAAAAAATCAATAAATTGAAAAAAAAATTACCGTCTTTAAGAAGAAAAGTGACAGATAATCCTCTCAGCTTGTAAACAAGGCTCTCAAAGGAGGAACAAGATCTCTGGAAATAAGCGAACTATCCTCCCTACTCATTTTTAGGGAATGTGTTAAAGAGCTGTTAGAAGAGTTCTTTCTTTATTTTTTTTAAATATATTTTTATTGATTTCAGAGAGGAAGGGAGAAGGAGAGCTAGAAACATCAATGATAAGAGAGAATTACTGATCAGCTGCCTCCTGCATCCCCCACTGGGGATAAAGCCTACAACCTGGGCCTGTGCCCTGACCAGGAATCAAACGGTGACCTTATAGTTCATAGGTCAACACTCAACCACTGAGCCACACTGGCTGGGCCAAAGTTCTTGGGACCCGAAAAAAACACACAAGAAAACCATTGCTGTAAAATATTTCTAGTTTTTCATGGTGAAGTTTTTACATTAAACCTGTTTTTCTTTTGTTATCATCACCTTGTTTTTATTATAGTAATATATTGGATATTATGTTTAACAATCAATCTTGCCCCAAACATTTTTCACATATAACGTCTTCATTAGCATCTCCTTTTTGTATGTTTGTTTAAACAAAGCTTTAATTTATGTAAAAACGAGTGATTCATTATATAGTAGCTAAGCCCAACACCAAAACTGAGTTTATAGAAGATATATAGAAAAGTACTGCAAGCAAAAGCTTTTAATATTCATGGATATTTTTATTGCAGAGAAGGTACTCAGCTTACTGCCTGCCCTGCCTTTCGCTTTCAGTGTGAATTAAGTCATTTTCTTCTGTGACAAAGAAATGCAGTCTAACCTCTGTGGGTGGAAAGAAGAGAAGGAATTATGGGAGTTTATGTTATAACCAAGCAGGAATGTAATTGAAAGGGAAATTTTCATAATTATATAAAAGTTAAGAATTTAAACCTTTAAAGAAAATTAAGATTTTAAGCAATAAGGAAAAGACGGTGTTTATAAATAGGTCCTATTCTTTTTGCCAGCTTCTCACATCAGGAGAGAGATAATTTCGGTCTCTTTAGAGACCTGGCTCGGAGCTGGGAGGAAGGGAGGATGGCAGAGAGAAGGAGCACTCAACAGAAACCTGGAGCCCTAGTTCTGGTCCCAGCTTTGCCACTGGCTGGGAGACCTTAGGCCAATTCCTTTGTCTTTCTGGGCTCAGTTTACAATCTGTAAATCAAAGGTGAGCTCAGTGGTTAGAGCACCGGACCTTGGATCCAAGGGGAGGTGGGGTAGAGGAAACTCAGGCTTGAATTCCTGGTCAAGGGCATGCACCTCAGTTATAGGTTCCCCAGCCCAGTAGGGGAGCATGTTGGAGGCAGCCAATCAATGTGTGTGTGTGTCTCTCCCTCTCCTCCTTCCCCTCCACTCTCTCTAAAAATCAATGGAAAAGATATCCTTGGGTCCGGCTGGCATGGCTCAGTGAACCAAGAGGTCACCTGAGATTCCCGGTCAGGGCACATGCCCGTTTCTGGGCTCAATCCCCAGTGTGGGATGGGCAGGAAGCAGCAACCAATCAGTGATTCTCACTCATCTTTGATGTTTCTATCTCTCTTCCTCTCAGAAATCAGTAAAAATAGATATATTTTTAAAAGATGACTGGGTCTGAATCCTGGCTCTGCCACAGGTGAGTTGTGCATCTGGGCAAATTGCCAAACCTCCCTCCGAGCCTCAGTTTCCTTATCCCTAAGCTGAGGATAATACCTCCCCCAGGGTTATTTCAGGATTAAATGAGAAAATAAATGGACAGATGGTGCCTGACACACAGTAATATGCTTATTAAATCGAAGTTCTAATTAGGATGATGATAATTAGGATGACGATGGCAAAATATTCAACTTTCAGAAAATCATTTGGGTGGGTTTCAACTGTATCTCCGGCTACAGGGCGGTCCCTGCTAAATGCTCCCGAATCCTCCGGCATCAGCAGTATTTCAGTTCCTGACGAGACGCACCACACGTGTTCTCCCCCTGTACCTTTCATTTACACACACTTCAGCCACATTTCCCCATTTGATTTTCAAAACAATCCTGTGAGATAAATAATGTGAGGAATGTGAGGATCAAGGAGGTTCACAATGTTGCCAAGTTCGCGTGAATTCTGGAGCAGAGCCAGTCCTTTACTGCGAGGCTTCAGACCCTCGCCAGGTGCTCTCTCCACTGCACCACCCCCCTCAAACCCGACAGAGTGCCAGGGCCCATCCACAATATCTCCAAAGCTATCCACCCAATTATTGGAACACTGGAGGCCCAGGGTACGAATTCGTGCACAGGTGGGGTCCAGCAGGGCATATCAGGCTGGGCTGGCCAGGGGGAGGGGCCAGGGAGTGGTTGGCTGGCCAGTTCCACCCCCATCAAAGTGGGGGGCCAATCGTGGGTGAGGCCAGACAGGAGGAGGGGCCACAGGCGGTTGGCCAGCAGGCCTTGCCCCCGGTCAAACTTCCAGATGAGGGGACAATTTGCATATTATATAGAATAGTTTATTTTGATCCACTTAATTTTTTTAAAACCATATGCCTAAGAATGAGATGTCACAAAATCAGTAAACTATTAACTTCAACATGTTTGAAAGTCACTAAGTTATAATCTAAACCAAAAGCAGTTTAAGGTCCTTATTTAGAATTAAACTGCACCCTGCCCAGCTGGTGTGGCTCAGTGGTTGAGCAGCAACCTATGAACCAGGAGGTCATGGTTTGATTCATGGTCAGGGCAGCACATGCCCAGGTTGCAGGCTCAATCCCCAGTGTGGGGCGTGTAGGAAGCAACCGATCAATGATTCTCTCTCATCATTGATATTTCTATTCTTCTTTCCCTCTCCTTTCCTCTCTGAAATAAAGAAAAAAAATATATATATATTTTTAATATATTTTATTAATTTTTTACAGAAAGGAAGGAGAGGGATAGAGAGTTACAAACATCAATGAGAGAGAAATATCGATCAGCTGCCTCTTGCACACCCACTCTGGGGATGTGCACGTAACCAAGGTACATGCCTTTGACCAGAATTGAACCTGGGACCTCTCAGTCCTCAGGCCGACGCTCTATCCACTGAGCCAAACCTGCTTCGGCAAGAAAAAAATTTTTTTAAGAAAACTAATTAAACCGCTTCCTAAGATTTGTTTCCAAAATATATTAAGTTCGATTAGTCTGATCATGTTGCCAGGAAGACTTGTCACTTCCTAATGAGTAAGAGTTAGACTTGCATTGCACATTTACACATTACCTTCAAACCTTCCTTTTGTCATTTCACTTGTTAAATGCTATGCCTTTCTCAACGTCAGACTTTCTCACCAGAGGTAATGGCTAACGCATCTGAGCCTGGTACCCAGCAGGCTGGCCTCCCAGAGAAGCAGCCAGCCTCCGGCTCCAGCCAAGCACTCCAGACAATTATTGTAATTCAGGTAGAGCCTGGGCTGGTGCATCTGGACCAGAAGCCCCGGGTCCACTAACTCGTACGGCTGCTAATGCCGGGTCAGACCCCAGCCCCAGGTCATACCAGGGAAGGGCTGGTACCTCCCAAACCATGGTGCTGGGGTGACAGAACAGGGTTGGAGGCCAGGGCCATGCTGGGGGAGGGGAAGGCTGAGGGGCCCAGGGGCCACTTCTGGAGTCTCATGTCTGGCCCTGCCAGAACCCTCTGTGCCGCCCCACTCTGCAACGGGCCAGGAGGAACCTGGCGCCTGCTGTGGCTCCTGTCTAGACGAGTTTCCAGTAAATGCTGCTCCACACTGAGTCTCTTCTAGGCACTAGCCTTGTTTCATTACATCTACCCTCCCAAGCGTCCCAGGGAGCAGCGGGCACTGTTACTATCACTGTCCACTTTAGATAAGAAAACGGAAGCACAGAGAGATTCAGTCATTTGCTTCGAGATCACATCTATGTAAGAAAAGCCTAAGCGATCTTTACGGCGGGACAACCAGAATGACCGGTCGCTATGATGCACACTGACCACCAGGGGGCAGATGCTCAATGCAAGAACTGCCCCCTGGGGGCCAGTGTGCTCCCACGGGGGGGGGGGGCCAGTGTGCTCCCACGGGGGGAGGGCCACTCAGCCAGAAACTGGGCTCAGGGCTGTTGAGCCCAGCGGTGGTGGGAGCCTCTCCCGCCTCCACGGCAGTGCCGAGGAGCAGCGAGCCGAGCGGGAAAGAGCAGAGAGCAGGTGGGCGGTAAGAAGCGAGGGCTCCCAGACTGCGAGAGGGATGTCCGCTGAGGGCTCCCGGACTACGAGAGGGCGAAGGCTGGGCTGAGGAATCCCGCCCTACTGGCGCACAAATTCTGTGCACCGTGCCTCTAGGACTTAATAATTTGAACCGGGGAGCCTAACCTCAGAGTCCAAGCCCTTAACCCCTCTTCTCTACCCTTTGAGAATCGCCCATGATACTCACATCAGCTTCAGAAGTTTTGGAGGCCTCTTCTTTTATCCGTGAATGCCACCATTTCTCAACGTCCTTTCTCGTCTGCAGCGTATACTCTTTCGTCCACTGGCCCGTGGCACTGTAAATTCCTCTTTGACATCCCGGAATGACTCTCCTTCCCCAACCGAGCACATCTGGCCCTCCCTTTAGCTGCCTTTTCAGAAGAGAGACACAGAAACCCAGTCTCTGCCGCACAGAAGCCATTCTTCAGCAGGTGGGAGGCCCTGAAAGAGGGGAGGAAGCACACTGGTGAGCGCCTGGGACCCCTCCTGCGCCTGGCCTTCCACTCAGCACAGCCCAGGGCTCCCTGCCCCCTCGCAGGCTTTCCTCTTACTCTTCGGATGATTTCTCTCCCTGAAAAGGATGTCCCCAGCCCCTTGTCCGTGACCACTGGGTAGGCTTATATGCATGCATGGGATGGGAATCGGGGGATGAGGACCACCTTAGTCAATAAAGAAATTTTTTTTTAAATGAGTAGAGGAAAAAAGAGAAGAGTAAATACAAATGGCTAATAAATATATGAAAAGGATCAACTTTACAATTAATCAAAAATGCCAATTAAAACAACAATGAAAATAGTTTGCTTATCAGGTTGGCAAAAATCTGTTAAACCAAAAAGTGCGTGGGCAGTGCCCTCGGCGGGCCCGGATCGAGTGTTTTGGACGGAACGGACGCAGGGATGCCCCTTCTTCCAGCCTCCAGTCACCCTCCTGCGTCTCATCCAGTCACCACCTTCAGAACCACCTCCGGGACCAGCCGACACACCGGGTTTTTTCCTACCTTAACTTTTATTGCCGAATAACCCTGAGCTCCCAGATTCATCAGAATTATTCCACCGAGGTGGAGGCTGCGGTCAACGCCCTGGCCAGCCCGCACCTGCAGGCTGGGCCTCCTCACCTGCCTCTCTCTGGGCTTCTAGTTCAACCCTGACGATGTGGCTCTCGAGGTCCATGAGGCTCTCGAGGGCGTGGGCCACTTCTGTGAGTTGGCGGAAAAGAAGCACGAGTGGGCAAAGCCCAGGACGCCATGGAAACCGCCCTGGCCTGGAGAGGAACTGAAGCAGGCCCTTGTCGAGAAGCAGGCCCTGGGTTCTACCTGCACAGACCCTCATCTCTGCGACTTCCTGAAGACCACCTCCTGGATGAGGAGGTGCGACTCATCAAGAAGATGGGCGACACCTGACTCACCTCCGCAGGCTGGCCGGCCCCAGGCTGGGCTGGGCGAGGATCTCTTCAAAAGGCTCACCCTCACGCATGGAGGGCTCACCCTCAGGCATGACTAGGGGCCTTTGAGAGGCCCCTCTGCAGCTCCTGGTGTCTGGCTTTTATCTGAGCCTCTTACCAAAACTACCCGCCATTCTTTTAACCACGCTGAAGCCCTCTCCCATGCACTGGACCAAATGAAACTAGAAAGCTTTTTGCAGGAAAAAGAAATGTGCGTGTGGCTCAGTGGTTGAGCATTGACCTATGAACCAGGAGGTCACGGCTCAATTCCCATTCAGGGCACATGCCTGGGTTGTGGACATGTGTGGGGCATACAGGAGGCAGCTGATCAATGATTCTCTCATCACTGATGTTTCTCTCTCTCTCTCTTCCCTTCCTCTGAAATCAATAAATGTGCATTTTTATACAGTGCTGGTGGGTATGTAAATTGATTCTACCTCCCTGGGGAGCAATACGGGAAAATGTGTTAAGACTCAAAGAAAAGTTCAGGCCCTTTGTGTTAGAGGGTCCTCAAGACTCAGCACGTAGTATATACTCAGGACTATGATTTCTTTTTTAATACTTCGTTCCTCTTCTTTTTTTAAAAATATATTTTTATTGATTTCAGAAAGGAAGAAAGAGGGAGAAAGAGTGAGAAAGAGAAACATCAAGATGAGAGAGAAACATTGATCGGCTGCCTCCTGCACACCCCACACTGGGAATTGAACCCACAACCCGGGCAATTGCCCTGACTTGGAATCGAAGTAGGACTTCCTGGTTCATAGGTCGATGCTCAACCACTGAGCAACACCAGCTGAGCAGGGCTGTGATTTCTTATAGAACTTTCTGGAGCTCAGCCAAGTTCCCTTCCTTTACTTCCCACTTGCCACCAAAGCCCTGATGGGCATTGCCTCCTGCTGACCAGGACAGCCATTTTGTTAGAGGACTATGCCCACAGGGTAAGTGTGAAAGGTGTGTGGCTGAGTGTTGCATTTATGATCAGCTAGGCACCTTTCTTCCTCATCTGTCTCATCCAGTTCTTTACCCAGATGTCTGGAATCTTGTCTCTTCTTCCACCACATCCCGTGATCCTCCCAGCCTCCCTTGGGGCTTAGGGTTCAGTGGGGGTAGTGGCATGTTCCCTTGGAGGGAGATGCCTGAGAACTGGACCCAAACTGACAACCCTTTATGGGCAGAGAAACCTAGAAGAAGACAGGCAAAGCAACAGGACACGGAGGAGAAGCGTGTGAGGGCATTTGGGTGCGTCCAAAAGAAGGTGTGTGCGCATGCACCTGGGAAAATGAGCCTGAATGGACCACGTTTGGAGACCAGATATACTACTATTACTAATAAGGTAGATCTGGGTTTTCGCAGCTACCAATCTCCTGTGGGACCTCGGGAGAATTAGTATTTCGTGTCTGGAACCTCAGTTTTTCCATATGATGAGGGGTTAAGCCCAAATGATGGCTGAGCAATGAATAACCTGTGGGCCAGAGAGGCACGGGATGGCTTTTCGCTGAGTCCAAACCCCCAGCCCCGGGGCCCGGCTGGGGCGGGAGCGGCGGGAGGAGCGCAGCCCTGTGTGCACACGTGCGCCGCTCCGGGAAGGGCCCGGAGCTGCCGGCGGGATCTACGGCTCAAAGAGCCCAAGACCCAGAGCTCAGCGACTTGCCCAGCGGATCGCAGAGGCTTTTCCGGTCCGGAAACAGCACGGCCCCGAGACCACCTAGCCCAGGCTGCACCTTCCCTTCCGGCCCCGGCTTACCGGACCCTCCCGGTCCGGGGAGAGGCGCTCGGACCTCGCCTCGCCCCGCTGGCCCCCCTCAGGGGTTACCTGCCCACAGGTTCTGGCCGGTGCGGCTCCTTACGCCTCGGTTCCCACCTCAGGTGAACACGACCCGGCGATCTGCATGGGCGCCGCCATGTTGGCAGAACAACAACTTTATCGACAGCGGCCGCCACAGGCACAGACAGGCGGGGGCGGGGCCGGGTTGGTGCGGCCCGGGGGGCGGGGCTGTCTGCGCTGCAGCGTCTGGGAGCGCCCCGCAGTCCTAAGCCCCGCCCCCAGCCCTAGGACCCGCCCCTCCACTCAAGGACCCGCCCCTCGTTCCTAGGGACCGCCCCAAGCCCCGTCCTCCACCTCCTGTCTCCCATCAGGAAACTCTGGACACCTTGGAGGTCAAATTCTTTTACATATATATATATATTTTTTTTAATTGATTTTAGAGAGGAAGGGAGAGAGAGAAAAAAACAATGAGAATCACTGATCAGCTGCTTCCTGCAGGTCCCACACTGGAGATGGAGCCCGCAATCCGGATGGGGAATCTAACCGTGACCTCCTGGTTCATGGGTCCATGCTCAACGGGCGGGGGTCAAATTCTTTTTCTTTTTTATCGTTAGTGTTGAAAGTATTACATATGTCCCCTCTTTCCCCATTGTCCTCTCCCACTCCACCCCCCTTCCACTCACACGGGGGTCCAACTCTTAACAAATGCAGCAGACCTATGAGGGCCATCGGTTTAGTGGCCCCAGAATAAATGGGGGGTGGTATATAGAGGGCTGGAGGAGTCCCGAGGACAGGTTCAAATCCCAGCTACAGCCCCCTCCAGGCTTGGTCAGGTCTCTCACCCCCTTGATACCGGGCCAGAGGATGGTTAGGCATCTTCTTCCCCCATATTCCATGACCTTCTGGCTGGAAGGAGAATTACCAGCCTAGATGGGAGGTAAAGCGAACTTCCTCGCGTGATAGCAGGCTGGGAGTCAGGAAAGCATGATACCTGCCTCACCTTCCAGAGGAGATTGTTTCCCACCCTGCAACTCCCCACTCCGGCCAGTGTTGCTTGCTATAAATAAATCAATGAGTCGATGAATGAATTGCAAAGGTAAGACCTGTTTAAAAGGGATTTTGAAGAACACATACATGTGGGCAATCAGAGGATAATTGTGCAAAGGGGCTGATAGCCTACGGGACAAGTAGAAGGAATGTTTGGGAGCCATCTTTTGCTTCAGGGCTGAAATCAATTAAACAAAATCCATCCCATTACTATTTGTATTTCACATCTACTCTTACAGCGCTGGATAAAAGACAAGCAAATTGTACATGCCTATAACACCAGTTAATCCCAGACCAGCACTCCACCAGACACACGGTAATCTTTCACTAATGTCCAAGTCTTGAACAGTTTCCTGACATTTCAAAATGCAAATGCTTTGTTCCTCAAAGTGCAGCCTCCAGACACGCATGTCTTACCTGGGAACTTGCTAGAAACCGAGAATTTCAGACACCATGCCAGACCTACTGAATCAGACTCTGCATTTTAATAAAATCCTCAGGGGATTCTTAGGCAGATTGAAGTTTGAGACTCATTGTCTTAGAAGGTGTGAATTAGAAAGGATCTCAAGAACACTCTAGTCCAGCCTGCTCATTTTTACAGATGAATAAACTGAGGCCCAACAGACCTGACTGTCTAGTTCAGGGGTGAGGGACCTTTATTCTGCCATCGGCCATTCGGATATTTATACCATTTGAAGGCCATACAAAATTATCAACTTAAAAATTAGCCTGAGCCGAAACCGGTTTGGATCAGTGGATAGAACGTCAGCCTTCAGACTGAAAGGTCCCAGGTTCAATTCCGGTCAAGGGCATGTACCTTGGTTGCAGGCACATCCCCAGTAGGGGGTGTGCAGGAGGCAGCTGATGGATGTTTCTCTCTCATCGATGTTTCTAACTCTCTATCCCTCTCCCTTCCTCTCTATAAAAAAAAAATCAATAAAAAATTAGCTTGCTATATTTGGTCAAACATTTAATTAACTCACCCCTAATGCCTTGGCAGGACCAGACCAGTTGATTTCCCAGGCCTTATACAGCCTTTGGTCCAGACATTCCCCCAACCCTGGTCTAGCTCAAGTTCATAGCAAGTTAGTAAAAGGTCTGTTATTCAAACAGGGTCTCTTAGCCTACTAGAATATCAGCAATACCTTTCCAAAATTGCACAATGGAAAAATCATTAGGAGAGTTAAAAAACCTCTTGTCCCATACTCTCACTTCAAAGGTGAGGACCCTGAGGCCCGGAGACTGGACACAGCTTGCTAAGATCACCTAGATGCTTCATTTGAACTGATACCATGGAAACATGCACTCTCATGGTACCAGGCTAGTTCACCTTCCGGTAGGTCAGGCTGTATTCACACATAACCAAAGGGCCCTTTCTCTAATTCCCCCCAAATACTGAGGTCTAAGGAGCCTCTATCCTTATTTTGGTTCGAAATCTCCTTTCTCTTACAAATTAAAACGTTGACGTTTTTGGGAGATTGTTTCAAGTGGAATTTTTTTAAAAAGTCACTTGCTTTACTGAAAAGTTTCTATTTTTACATCAGAGAAGACAGCACCATGAAAGTAAATCCCTTTCCCTCTTCAAGAGCTTACAGCAAAGACACATTATTAAATGAAAGAGACAAATTGCTGAGCTGTGTAGGAAGTTATCCCATTTTTTATTTTTAAAAGGAAAGGGAATAAAAGCAATACATCTGTTAGTGTATGCACAGAAAGAAATCTAGAAAAATATGCCCCAAACCAGCGGTTGCCAACCGGAGATCCGTGAGGTCCGAAAGGTTGGCGACCGCTGTCCCAAATTATTTCCTGTGACAATTGGAGGGACAGTAGGGTCCTATGGGCCTTTTTTTCTCTTTATGATAAGTTTCTGTGTCCCTTTTGCTATTAGCTTGGGTGGTAGTCTGAGTGATGGCCCCAAAGATATATAGGATTGAATCCCTGGAACTTTATATGGCAAAAGAGACTTTGCAGATGTGATGAAGTGAAGAATCTTGGATGTGAGAAGATTGATTATCCTGGTGGGGCCTACATGCAATCTCAAGTGTCGTTATAAGAGAGAGGCAGGGGATATTTGAGACAGATGAAGAGGCGACATGATCACTTTAACAAATGTCATGAATAATTTTTTAAATATATATTTTATTGATTTTTTTTACAGAGAGGAAGGGAGAGGGATAGAGAGTTAGAAACATCGATCAGCTGCCTCCTGCACACCCCCTATTGGGGATGTGCCTGCAACCAAGGTACATGCCCTTGACTGGAATTGAACCTGGGACCCTTCAGTCCACAGGCCAACCCTCTATTTATTGAGCCAAACCAGTTAGGGCCATGGATAATTTTCATTAACAGTTCTTGCTGACCTGAAAGTTAAGCCTGGCACTGATGGGCCAAAATACTCATGATGATCTTGGCATGTATCCCCCGGGGATACATGGGGGATACATGTCAATCACCAAGAAAATGGAGTAGATGCCCTTCTGAAAGTTGCCACAAAGCAATCTTGGCCTTGAATGGCCTGGAGTAATATCAGTATTTTCCTAAGAACTTGATATTAAAAAGAACTCATTTGGGGCACCTCTTCCTGAATACAAACTTTGCTGAAAGTAACGTCTTCTGTTGACTTTTAATACATGTTTGTTCCCCCCCCAAAAAAAATAAAATGACTTTACATTCCTGAGGGCACAGGAAAAGAGAAAACCATTCAGAGCGGCTCACAGGACAATTATGCTCAGACACAGAGCCAGACCTTGGGATTGAGCCTTTAATCTGTTCATTATAGGGAAGGAAAAAATCCTTCCCATTGTTGCAAATCTTCTTAGGCCTTGTGATGGCTTCTGGGAACAGATAATCCTATTGGAAGAAATGCTGAGGGTATAACACAGTTGTGAGTTACATCTGACCTGAAGAAGGCTTAATTAATTATTGTTGGTCTGAAAGTGGGCTCTAGGGAACATATGTTTACTTGCAAATATATGCAATGTATCTTGTTCATCTTTTGGTGATATCTGCAATTTTAATACATAAAACGTTCATAAGATCCTATCCGACATCTCTGCCATTAACTTGGCATTTCATCAAACCCCCTTTTGACATCTCTTGTATTCTTTTTTTTTTTTAATATATTTTATTGATTTTTTACAGAGAGGAAGAGAGAGGGTTAGAAACATCAATGAGAAACATTGATCAGCTGCCTACCTGCAACCAAGGTACATGCCCTTGACCAGGATCGAACCTGGGGCCTTCTAGTCCACAGGCCAATGCTCTATCCACTGAGCCAAACCGGTTTTGGCCTCTTGTATTCTTGTAGAGTTAATTAGCCCTTCACTTCATGTGCATGCTATCTTCTCTTCCCATGTAGACAGTAAATTAAGTCAATGATCATGCTCCTCTGATCCTGGATGAGCACTATCGTTTTAGATACAGGGGACAGAAAATCCTGTGTCACTCCCAAAATCTATGGCAGCCAGAGAGCATTGGCCTTAGCTTCCTACTCTGCTCAATGTGTGAGGGGTAGGGCCTGTGTGTGGAAAGAATTTAACAAGTGCTGCACGAGGAAGGGCGTGGGAACTGGTGGGTCCATAGCCATGGTAACAATAACGTCACTGCCCCCTCAATATCCTGCGGCGGCTAGGATTTGTCAGAGCATCCTTCACCTGACAGTGGCTTCCCGGTGGCTAACGACAAACACACCCCAAGTAGAGAGGATGGTGCCAAACGTATGCGTGCATTTCCTACCAGTCACCTTTCAGAACAATCAGGATCTGTGTTTGAGAAGCAGCCTGGGGTCCCTTCTTTCTCATCTCTCTTTTCCCTCCCTCCACAGTCTTTGTGACCCTCCAGGTCCCTCCTCCTCCCCCATAAAGGTTCTAAATCTGTAAGACAAGCCAGCCTTTCTCTTCCTAATTGATTGCTTTTCCTAGCAGAACTTCCCCTTCTTAGGGTGAATGATCTCCTCCTCACCCTTCCCATCCAGGTACAAGATGAGAAGATTAGAGGAGGAGGAGGGACTGAACATCCTGGCTGGCCAAACTTATCACAACAACAAAATCACCATCACTCTCACCATTGTCATCACCTAAACTCTGTACCCGGAGCCCAACAGGAAAGGAGGGAGAGGGAAGGAAGAAAAAGGAGCTGAGCTGGGTTCAAGAGCTTGAACACAGAACAAGGAAGAGGAGGAGGAGGAGGAGAGGGAGGAGGAGGAGACAGAGAAGTAGAAAGGAGAAGAATGTAGAGAAGAAAGAGGGAGAAGCCTGAGGGTGGGGCAGGAGTGAGCTATAGGCCCAGGATGGGGAAATGCCATTCTAGAGTCCCCAGGGTTGAAAACAGATGACATCACCACAACACAGTTTGTCACCGGGACTGTCCCCAGAACGCTAAGAAAGATGATAACAGCCCTCAATCATGGGCATCTTGTTATAAGCCAGGAACAGTGCCAAGCTGGGTGGCAGAAACCAAGCTGTTTCACCTGCCCAACTCTCAGGCTCCTCATCTGTAAAGGGGAAGGCGCAGCACCTAGCTCAGAGTCGTTGTAAGGAGTAAGCTAGAGAACAGGTGTAAGACAGCGGGCAGCGCCTGGCACTATGTAAATGCAGTCCCTGTCCAATAGCTTATAGCTTGATGATTCAAGAGGTGGGGGCAGGTGCAAGGAAACTGACCTCTGTGCAGTGAAGGTGGAAGCTACTGAGCGCGGATAAACTGCCAAGAGCCATGTGTTCGGACTTTCCTTCTGGTTCCACCCCCATCTCAGCTATATGGAATGGGACAGGGACATAGTCCAGATTGGTTAAACCTCTGCTTCTCAAACAAGTACATGCATATGAATCACTCAGCGATGATTTGACTGGGGAGGGCCTGAGATTCTGCATTTCTATCAGACTCCCAGGAGATGCTATGCTGCCAGCCCATGGACCACACTGAGTAGCAAAGAGCTAACTGATAGCTCTGCTGTGACAGTCAATAGCAACATGAAAGCAACACGGAAGTGAAGACAAGATACATGACCTCACATTCAAGGGCCCATCTGAATGGGTGGGAAGCTTGAGTAAGAAAACTTTAATTCAAAGGGAAAAAGGAAGGAAGGAAGGAAGGAAGGAAGGAAGGAAGGAAGGAAGGAAGGAAGGAAGGAGGGAGGGAGGGAGGGAGGGAGGGAGGGAGGGAGGGAGGGAGGGAGGAAGGAAGGAAGGAAGGGTGAAAATGAATTACTTCCTTTTTTAAATATATTTTTAATTTATCCAGAGAGGAAGGGAGAGGGAGAAAAATAGAAACATTAATGATGAGAGAGAATCATTGATCAGCTGCCTCCTATACGCCCCACACTGGGGATTGAGCCTGCAACCCGGATATTGAGCCCTGACCAGGAATCAAACCATGACCTCCCGGTTCATGTTCAATACTCAACCAGCTGAGTGACTTCTGAAGTCAGTATAGTAAAAGCCAACAGGAATTAGAATTTTGCCAAATAGAGATTAGTCCTATTGCACTTGAATGAATACATTTAAATCATTTGAAGTTAGCTAACTGTGCCTCACATGGAGGCTGCCAAAGTATTTGGAAAATATATTTTTTAAATATATATTGATTTTTTTACAGAGAGGAAGAGATAGGGATAGAGAGTTAGAAACATCGATGGGAGAGAAACATCAGCTGCCTCTTGCACCACCCCTACTGGGGAAGAGAGAGGGAGAGAGTGCAAAACATCGATTGGCTGCCTTATGCATGCCCCCTACCAGGAAGTGAATTGGCAACTCTACAGCACACAGGACAACGCCCAACCAACTGAGTACAGGGGCCAGGGCAGCACAGTTTCTGACATCTCTGGCATGCATGCTCAAGTCCACCGCTCTACAGGACACCCCAATGCTCCCTCTAGTCCTCAGGCCTCTGCAGCACCCACCCGAAGCCCTCTGTCTCTCCCAGGTTTCTCCCTCAACCCCGGCCCATCACCCCAAGAGGAAGCAAGCCCAACCTGATGATCGACCCGCCTCTCATGACCATTTTCTTCATTTGCCTGCTTTTCCTTCTTTCTCATCATAATGCCACCATCAGAAGGAGTTGTCAGGGCAACAATGAGTGGAGGCGGGAAGTCCATCCTTGACCTTAAGTGTGCTGGTTAAACGCCCACTGAGTTCTCGGCTGCCTCTGTTTCCTGGTAACAAGAATATAAAAATTAAATGCTTTTTCTCTCCCTCTAATAGCCTTCCTCTCTCCCTCTTTTCTCTCACACCCTCTCTGCATTAAGTCCACCTGACCTGTGTTCTTTCTCCTGAATTTACTGGCTGCAATTCTCTTTCTACTAACCAACCTTGAGACCTTTTCTCCCTGACTCACTAGTTCAAGAACCTCCAATACTCTCTCTGATCAAGAAGGCCCGGCTGGGGCAGGGGTCAGATGAGGCCTCGCACCAGGAGGGCAGGGTTCTGTGGTTGGCACAGAGTCAGGGCTGGTGGTGGTACCCTTTTATTAACAGCCCCGTCTCCCTGGCGGTATCCTCTCCATCACAGCACTAGAGGCTGCTGCTCAGAGTCGCCACCATTGTGCTATGATCCCATTTAAAACAATGAGGAATAAATCTGGAGAGAAGTATTTCAGAATATCAGACAGAAATGAAGCCTAAGAGATGAGGTCATCATTTTTATATTTTTCTGAATTTTCTGAATTTCTTTTTACAATGAGCATACATTACTTTTAAAAAATCTTTTTTTATGGAAATAATTATAGATTTATAAGAAGTTGAAAGCAATAGTACAGAGAGGTCCCGTGTACCCCCAACCCAAGCATATATTACTTTTATAATAAATAAAAATAAAAAATACTTCTACACACACAGGAACCAGTTTGAGAGAGTTCTTAATGACTAAATCTGAGATGATTTGAGCAACAAATAATTATAGTAATGGATTACAACCCAGAGGGAAAAGACCCATGAGTCTGTGTTGGTGTAAATGAGGAGGAGAAGGGACAGTTCTTTACAGAAGAATTCCCATGACTAAACGTAGAAGGAATGAGAGAAAAAGGAAATCAGACATCGACTGTCCAAACCATGGAAGGCTCCATGTGGTTCCTCAGGTGGTTTTGGATCCAGCATCCACTTGGACTTGGCTGTAGCCAATCCCATAATACCTTCTTGCCTGCTTCCCCTCTCCCCACTCCTCATTCCTGCTCCCCAGAACGTTTCTCAATAAATACGTGCACAGAAAGCTTTGTCTCCGACTCTGCTTCCTAGGGAACCAGGCTGAGACCAGCATCACAACATCAGGATAAAATGTATTTACAGGGACAGAGACTGCAAGGAAAAGCACCGATATGTCGGCAATGGCTGTGTTAGCCTGCCAGGGATTACGAGTGATTTTCTTTTCTTTTCCCTATTTTAAATGTTTTCTAACATGAGGCTTTACTTTTACCATCAAGAAACTTTCATGTTAAAAAAACATTGTGAAAGTCATTGTCAGAAACGGTACTGATCAGGATAGAAAAAACGGACAGGTGTCCCTTGGAGACCTCTGCTCACATGTTATCTTCCCTAAGGGGCAGGGGCAGGGGCAGGGGCAGGGGCAGGGGAGGGACACTGGAAGGCCCGCAGCTCTGTGGGGAGGATCCAGGCAGTGGAGTGGAGGTAATTGGCCAGCTCCTTGCTAAGGAGAATCTGTCCTCCTGCTGCTTCCTGAGTCTGGCTGGAATGAACTGTTCTTCAGCATTTTGACCACCTTTAATGTCGGCATTTTCCTTCCACTTCAAAAGTCTCTATTAATATTAACGTAGTCAGACATCTTGAAAACTGGGAGGCCCTTCACTGGGAAAAGATCTTCAGCCCTGTGGGGTCTCCTCATCCCACCTGTCAGAGGCCAAGGCTGAGGTCCCTGGGAAAGTGGGCAGGAGACAGGGACTCTGCTGGGAGACAAGGCGTGGTTCCTCTGGGCAGGAGCAAAAAGGCCATATCTGGCCCTAACCGGTTTGGTTCAGTGGATAGAGTGTCGGCCTGCAGACTCAAGGGTCCCAGGTTTGATTCCGGTCAAAGGCATGTACCTTGGTTGCAAGCACATCCCCAGCAGGGTGTATGCAGGAGGCAGCTGGTTGATCTTTCTCTCTCATTGATGTTTCTAACTCTTTTTCCCTCTCTCTTCCTTTCTGTAAAAAAAAAAAATCAATACATATATACCATATCCTTGGGGCTGGACAAAAGGAGGTGGAATTGGAGGAGGACAGGCCCATAGAAGGAAGGTCCTCCTCCTCCTCCTCCTCCTCCTCCTCCTCCTCCTCCTCCTCCTCCTCCTCCTCCTCCTCCTTCTGTGGGCTGGGCTGGAGTCTTACAGCCCTTCATCTCCAGACCAGTTCTGGCGGGTGACACACTGTAGGCTGTCAACTCCAGTCAAAGAAGGGTGACAGAAACCTGGAAACGTCAGCCCCCAGCTCCCTTGCCTGCCTGCGTTTTTGAGAAATGTTTCCAGAATCACCAGCTGTGTTGTTTTTGCTTTTCATGCATTGATTTGGGAATGACTCCAGGGAGGCCCCAGCATTCCAGGAAGCCAGGTGACGGGGGATGGGGTAGCATGCTGGGCTTTTTGGGCTTCCTGTCACTTCAGGAGGAGGTGTCAATCCGATTCTCCAGACAGCGAAATGTCAGCCTCGGAAATGAGTCCTCCAGGGCCCAGCCTGCACCTGCAGCACCGCCCCCTACCCCACCCCACCGCCCTGAGGTTGCCTGGTTTGTATCTGGGCCTGTAGAGTCTTCAAACGCACTCCCACTCCCCAGAGGTGACCGGGCCTTGAGCCACATTTCCATTCTCTTTTTTAAAATATGTTTTTGTAGATTTCAGAGAGGAAGTGAGAGGGAGAGAGAGGTAGAAACACCAATGATGAGAATCATTGATCAGCTGCCCCCTGCTGGGGATTGAGCCTGCAACCCAGGCCTGTGACTGTGACCTCCTGCTTCAGGGATCAACACTCAACCACTGAGCTGCACAGGCCGGGCTCCATCCCATTTTATAGAGGCAGAAGCTGAGACCAGAAGTCAGGCAATTAGAAACACATACCAATCGTTAAACACAAAACTCCTATTTCCCAGTTGGCTTTGCGAACCAGTGTGACCCAGCTCCAACACCCCACGTACAAGCCAGTCCAGCAGCACCGATCGGGCCCCCAGGGGGCCCTGCCACACACGGGGCACTACCTGAACGCCTGCCATGGGCTGGGCCGATATGAGCAGCATTATACAGGCAGCAACACTGAGGCTCAGAACAGACCATACACTCAGGGCCTCAAAACTAGAGAGAAACCGAGCAGGGACACCCACACCGCCCGGTATGGCAGCCACGAGCCGCACATGGCAACTGAACACTTGATATTGAGCGTCAACCTAGGAACCAGGAGGTCACAGTTTGATTCCCGGTCAGGGCACATGTCCGGGTTGTGGGCTAAATCCCCTGTGTGGGGCATGCAGGAGGCAGCCGATCCATGATTCTCTCTCATCATTGATGTTTCCCTCTCTCTCTTCCCCTCTCTCTTCCTCTATGAAATCAAGAAAAATAAGTGTGTTTTTTAAAAATTAAACATGTGTGTGTTTTTTAAATACTCACACACACATACACACAAGACCACCCACACTCCGTCCCCTACCCCCCTGCACTGACCACTCTCTCCACAGAGCCGCTCAGGGCAGCAGGCCCCTGAGCCAGGAGGGCACACAAGCCCCACACCCGCCCTGGAGGACCTCACCCCTCCACCGGCCTTGAGGGAAATCGCCAGGGTGCCTGTCACCCACAGAGCAGTACCGCTCTGCCTGGCTGAGTGGCGGGCATGTGGCAGGGGCACCTCTACCACAGCAGTCGCCTCTCTGGGGGTTCTCGGGAGAGAAGGATGGCTGCCCTGATGCTGAGCCCATGAACCTGAGCCCGGGACCAGCCCTTGGGCCACCACAGCGAAGGCTCTGTGTCCGCGATGACAGCGGCTCCCATTTGGACCCCACTTTCCCCACGCCGTCTTCTTCCTGAATTTCCCAGCTGGTGCCATGAGGGTGCCATGCCAGAAGCCCATTGCGGCCTGCTTCCCGTAGGCAAAACGCACAGACCTTCCGGCCCAGGAGACGTTGATCTGACCATCCCAGGGAGCTAAGTATCCAAATGCAGACTTCGGGTTCTGTGAGCAGACACGGCCACAGTTCCCACGGTGGCTCCGCCGGACCTGCTTCCGGAGGTCCCAGCAGCCGCGCCCTCTGTCACCACAGCCAGCGAGCGGTTATCAAGACGCATCATGAACCCCAGGTGGTCTCCGGAGACGGAGCCTTCCTGCTCGTAATTGCTTAATTAGGTAGACTATCGCCTGCTGGATTGAGGTCACGTGACCTTCCTTAGATGCAGCTGACTACAGAGGGCTTGGGGCTGATGGGAGCGGGGCAGTGGCAGAAGATGCTAGAATCTGTGGTACCATAGCGTGAGGCCTGTGTTAGGAGGGAGGGCGGTGTCTTGTGTCACTCGGCCATTAGTTAGCATTGAGACCCGGACACATGGCTGCCCCTCTGGGCCTCCATTTCTTCCTCAGTAAAATAAGATCGTGGTGAGTCAGCCATAACCAGGCTGCACGTGGTTGAAAACCCCCCAATCCCACCTGGTATGTTGTCATTGGACAAAACAAGAGGCAGAAGACAAGCCTGAGAGAGCTCAGGCAGGCAGGACACAGCCAGCACTGGTGTCAGAGGCCCAGGTTCCCTCTCTGCTGGCCGTCCTGCGGGTGGCACCTTGCAGTCACAGGTGACTGTGGCCACGACACAGTCAGGTCCTCCAGGATGGTGATCTGGGCACTAGTTTCTTTCTTTTTTTCTTTTTTTTTAAATGTATTTTTAATGACTTCAGAAGGAAGGCAGAAGGAGAGAGAGACAGAAACGTCAATGATGACAGAGAATCACTGATCGGCTGCCCCCTACCCGCCCCACGTTGGGGAATCAAGCCGCAACCCAGGCATGTGCCCTGAGCGGGACTCAAACCATGATCTTCTGGTTCATAGGGCGATGCTCTACCCACTGAGCCACTCTGGCCAGACACTATTTTCTTCATTCCCTCCCACACTGTGCCCACTGTACCCACCTCAGAGGTAGTCAAGGAGCATTGAGGAACGACCCACTCACTCCCTGGGTATCAGCCTGCCTGGCTCAGGGTGCATTTGGGTTCAAATTCTAGTGGAAGAATTTTGTCCATCCGTCAGTCATTCAACAAATGCTTGTTGAACACCTAATGCATGCCAGGTGCTAGGTCCTATTTTCTTGGAGGTAGCATGGGGTAAAACGACATTTGAGCAATGCTCTGAAAACCTCCCCCTAACTGCTGGCTAGCGGTATCAGAAAGAAAAAATGAGGTGTACATGGTCCAGAAGCAATGTGTGTCTGGGCTTAAAAAATGACCCACAGGGCGGTTTATTCCGGTGAAATACCCTTATTGGTTTTGCTCCATTTTGCTAGTTGGTCTTGGGTTATTTTGTTTTGTTTTTAGCTCCAGTGGCGGTTCCTGAGGAAAAGCCTGGCGTGCAAAGACGGACTAGACACGTAATAAAGGTAAAATGAGGTGTTTGGGTTGAGACTGCAACTGCTTTAGGGCAAAACAATGGGGCCCAGAGACTGGAGGCAGGGCGCAGAGGGTCCCTGCAGAACCGACTCTGATGCGAGTTGCTGGCTCCCTCTGCCCCCGTTGGGACCACAGGGGCTGCTTGGAGGTCACTGAACCACAGGAGACCCGTGTCTTGTGGAAACCCTAGTCCTCCCCAGATGCACATACACACACACACCTCAGAGGACCTGCCAGCTACGCCCTGAAACAGCCCGGGGACACCTCAGGCTCCGAAGCTCAATGCGGAGGGACTCTCGTTCCCCTCGTCTCTCTGCGAATGAAATCCTTTTTCTTTCAAACAAGATCCAACAGTGAAAGAAGAAGAAGAAAAAAAAAACAACTCTCTTGAACTTTGTCTCTGCCTTTGGTCTCTGGGTAAGAAGGATTTGGGCTTTGATTCTCTCAAAATGAGAAATTTGCCTTGTGCTTTAAGCTCAGAGCTTGGAAGGGCTTTTCTGTTCTTTCTTCTTCTTTTTCCTGTTTTAAGCCCTGCAGCTGACTGTCAAGGGGTTGATAAGGGACCCCCCCAGCCTGGTGTCAACACCCCTGCCCCTTCTACCCGCCCCCCCCCACCCCGGGTGGGTGGGCACACTCCTCAGGAGCAGCCAGGGCGTGCTCCTTGTCGCCCAGGAGTCCACCCAGGTGCTGAGTTCAACACCTATCACACCGCCAGGAGGCGCCCTTCATGTCCTGGTCCAGGAGCGGGCAGTGCTGTGCCTGACGGATAAGAGCTGCCTGCCCTCTCGATGGACCCCAAAGGCCTGGACTGTGCAATGGAAAGAAGCAGCGGTGATCCTGCCTCTGAACCGCTAGGTGACCTTGAGCAGGTGGCTGAGCCTCTCGGAACTGTGTCCCAGCTGTAACGTGTGGGCTTGAACCAGGCTGGTCTTCGGTTCCTCGCTGGTCCTGATGCTGGCACAGCAGGGGGTCACTCCGCTCAGGGTCCCATCTTGACCAAATTTGGTTGGCCCCATCATAAAACATGCATAAAGCACCGAGAGGCGCGAAGCTTTTCTTTCCCTGTTTTGTTTTTTTTTAGGTAATCGCCATAAAAATGATACTTTGCAGTGCAAATAGAATGAAAAAAGAAGTATCCTGAAGAAGGGGCTAGGGATAAGAGACATTTATAACTGTAGTTACAACTGCCCATGGGGTCTTGCCAGCCTCCGTTCCCTTGTCTTCACGGTCCAGTTCTCTCTTGGGGAAACCATCCCGCCCTCCTGAGATGACCTGGAGGGGCAGTCAGTCAGGGTGCCCTGCCTGCGGGCACAAGGGGCCAGCAAGCATCCCCGGTGAGGCTGGTAACCCTGCTCCCTGGGAAGACGGGTCGTGGACCCAGTGCCAAGCCTGGGAGCAGGAGGGAAGAGATCTCTGTGCTCAGGGCATCACTGTCCTGATGAGGCCCTCCGTCCTTCCTCGTCTACAGCCACAGCTGCCGACTCCTCTCTTCCCGAGACCCAGGTGTTCAGCTTTGTCTCCTTTTTGTGCCACCCCATGTCCTCCCACCAAATTCCAGCTTCCATCTAAGTTAGAGTCAGATTCTGTTGCTTGCAACCAGAAAATTCTAACTCAGGAGGGCATTTTAGGTCTCCTCTTCCCATCTTTTCTTAAAAAAAAAAAAAAAAAAAAAAAAAAGGAAAGAGGTAGAAAGGAAAGAAGAAAGGAAGGAAGGAAAGGGAAGGAAAGGGTGATATAGTGTTTTTAAAATCCATGTTAACCACAGAGCCATTTCCTCTAATTACATCTAATGCGGGCTCGCCAAGACAGATGCCAGCAGACACCCTGTCCTCCTGCCTGCTTCTTTCGGCTTCCCCACACCTGTTCCCTCAGGATGCAGACATCTCAGCCACCATTTCTTCTGTCAGTATTTGCACGTGAGAAGTTAGGGTTCCTGGGGGAGGGGCCGAAGAGAGAGGAGGAGGAGCAGCAGCAGCACTTACAGAGAAGGTTGTCTGCTGTGTGCGCGCGTGCCAGGCACAGCTGGGAACGCACCTATGCTGCGTTAGTTGATATTGCAAACCTACTCACCAGGTGGGTTCTGTCATTCTCATTTTGCAGGTGAGGAAACCCAGAGGTGAAGCAACTGGCTGGAAGGCACACGGGTATAACTGGCGGAGCTGGGATTTGAACCCCGGTCTCTTGTGACCTAGCGCAGGTGGTCACCATTTCAGTGGGTTCTGGGGAGCACATTATACCTCTCCCACCCCTACGCGTCCATAGCACCAGCAATCCCTGACCGTGTCCCCCACCAATGCGTTTTTTTTTGTTTTTGTTTTTGTTTTTGTTTCGTGTGGGTATTTTGCTACCTTTGTCCTACCCCAAATCTCTCCATTTCTATCAACACAGGCCTTCTCTAACATGCTGAATGAAAGAATAGTGAAGGAGTAGTTTAAAAATTAAGAATATAGGGTCAGGCATCAAATGGCCTACCTGAATGCCAACTCCGTTGCTCACCAGCAGTGTGACCTTGGGCAAGTCACACAACCTCGCCTCATTTTCCTCACCTGGAAAATACATTACATTTCCTGGAAAACAGAATAGTGGCCCCAAAGATGTCCACCTCTAACTCCCTAATCCCTAGAACATGTGAATCGGTTACATTATACACTGAGTGGCCAGATTATTATGATCTCTGAACACATAACAATCTGGCCACTCAGTATATATATATTAGAGACCCGGTGTGTGAATTCGTGCATGGGTGGGGTCCGGCCAGCCTGGCCAGGGGGACGAGACATGGGCAGTTGGCCACCTGCCTGCTGGTTGAACACCTGGTGGAGGGGACAATTTGCCTATTAGCCTTTTATTACATAGGACATACACTGAGTGGCCAGATTATTATGCGTTCAGAGATTATAATAATCTGCCATTCAGGGTATGGCAAAGGGGAAGTAAGGTTGTTAATCAGGCGACATAAAGGGGTTATCCCAGAGTACCCAGGTGGGCCCAGTAATCCCAAGCACCCTTAAATGTGGACGAGGAAGGCAAGAGAGTCAATGTCACTGGCATTGCTGGCCTTGAAGATGGAGATGGCCGTGAGCCAAGTATGTACGGCTTCTAGAGACTGGGAAGGCAAGGAAATGAATTCTCCCCAGAGCCTCCGGAAAGGAACACGGTCCTGCTGACACCTTTCTTTTAGCCCAGAGAAACCCGCTCCCGGCTCCCGGCTCCCGGCTCCCGGCTCCCGGCTCCCGACCTATGGAAGCCATTCCGTGCGTGGTAATTTGTGCCCGTGGGAAGCTAATGCACCCACCTCGCAGGGATGGGCTGCTGAGAGGATTAAAAGAGGCGCTGCTGGACACGCAGGAACACATGCAGTTGGCTTTCCCTGTTGGTGGGTGTGCAGAGGTGGGCACTGCTGAGCACGGTGGTGAGCGGTGCCCCTGTGTGCCCGCCCACCCCAAGCAGAGGCCCCTCCCTAAACCCAGCCCTCATGGCTAGGAATGCTGCTTTAGAAGCACGCCCATGGCTCCCTTCATCACACTGAATGCTAAATTGCACTCCAAGCGGCCTGTGCAACACTGGCCCTCTGATTAGCTTCTTTCCGAGCTCCGGAATGAGGGTAATCAGTTCAGGAGAGATCTTACCGAGTGCCCCGGGAGGGGGCGGGTGGGGGATCTCTCCATTGCGATTCTCTAATAAGGCTGGAAGAGCTTGCCCCCGTCCCCCTGCGGGGGCGTGGCCATCAGCACAGGTCCTCCCTCGCCCTTCCAGAATCTGACTGCAGCGGCCGGTAGCACCCCCCGCTCCCTGTCCCTCCTCCTCTGAGATCAGACTTTGTTCTGGAGATTAGGAGAGTGATGATAACCCAGCGGTCAGTCTCTCCGGCCAGCCCCTAGGATCTAGACCAGCATGGCCTGTGGGGCCCAAAGGCCCTCCACGATTTCCCTGTCGGGTCTGGCCTTCCTTTTTTTTTTTTTTTTTTAATATATTTTATTGATTTTTTTACAGAGAGGAAGAGAGAGGGATAGAGAGTTAGAAACATCGATGAGAAAGAATCATCGATCGGCTGCCTCTTGCACACCCCCTACTGGAAATGTGCCTGCAACCAATGTACATGCCCTTGACCAGAATCGAACCCGGGACCCTTCAGTCCACAGGCCGACGCTCTATCCACTGAGCCAAACCGGTTTTGGCGGGTCTGGCCTTCCTGTGGCCACACGTGCTGAGAGGAAGGTTTAGAAGGACGCAAATGGAGCTGACACTCCAGGGCCTCTCGCTGGAGAGTCACGTTTTTTTGTAAAATGGGCCCAAGTGTGACATTTTATATTCTTTTCCTGGATGCTGAGTGTCAGGATGTATTTATAATTAGGGGGAAATGGATATAAAAAGAGGCTTCCAGAGAGAGAAGATGAGCTGGAGAAGCACCCAGGAAACTTGGGAGGAGAGAGTTCCAAGAAGTGTGAGCGCAGGGCTAAAAGCGCCCAGAGGAGCCACCAGCAGAGGACTGAGCACGGTGGGAGTCTGACAGCGGGGACCCGGGTGACTAGGAGGAAAGCCATGTGACTGAGGACCAGAGGCAGCGGCCAGAGGCGGGGAGGCAAAGGAATGAGCGGGGAGAGACGTGGAGGCCCGGAGGCCGAGCTCTCCGGAAGCCGGGCTGGGCTCTGTGTTTGGCTGGTGTGGGCCAGCCCGGGCAAGGAGAGAGGGAAGTGTGCAGAGGGGGCAGAGCGGGAGCTGAGAAGGTGAGGAGTTGGGAGGGGAGGGACGCTCTATCCCACATGTGTCAAACACAAGGCCCGCGGGCCAAATCCGTCCCGCCAGGCCTTGCAATGTGGCCCGCACCGCGCTGTCATCACTGCACTCCGCTGCGTTTCCATCACAATGACAGTTTATGACTGTTCAGTAAACCATTCGGCCCGCCATTTAGGCTGGATTTTAGATTTTGGCCCCTTCTCTGATTGAGTTCGACACTCCTACCACTGAGCCACACCGGTTTCAGTCTGTGGACTGAAAGGTCCCAGGTTCGATTCTGGTCAAAGGCATGTACATTGGTTGCGGGCACATCCTAAGTAGGGGGTGCATGATTTTTTTTTTTTTTTTTCCGATCTATTCCTCTCCCTTCCTCTCTGTAAAAAATCAATAAAATATATTTTAAAAAAGTGACCTCCAGGCCCACAGCTCCTCTCATCCTCACGGGATAGGCCAGTGATGTCATGAGGCAACCTGCAGGCCTGAGCGCCAGTCGTGATGTCAGACTCAAGACTCCTGGCCCGGCTTTGTGCCCCTCCCCGCCTGGTGTTGGGAGGGGAAGCGGATGGATGCTTGGGCGAGTTTCCCATGCCAGCCCTGAGTGCGTGGTGCTATCAGAAAGACCGCCTGCACAGCTCCGGAAAATAAAAAGATTTCCAGGCTCACTTGGTGTTGGTTAAGCACTGATCTTTGACTTTACGATCAGTTGCAAATTCTGTTTAAATGAAAAGACCATCCGGTCTCCTGGGAAAATCCAGATTTTAGTTGGGGGAAAAGGAGGAATAGCAAAACTATTAATTTAAAAAAAATTTTTTATATTGAAGCAAGCAATGGATTTCATTTCAATTATAATGAATTCCTTTGGGTTTCAAACCATTCTAATTATTATTATTATTTTTAAAATATATTTTATTGATTTTTTTACATAGAGGAAGAGAGAGGGATAGAGAGTTAGAAACATTGATCAGCTGCCTCTTGCACACCCCCCACTGGGGATGTGCCAGCAACCAAGGTACATGCCCTTGACCGGAATCGAACCTGGGACCTTTCAGTCCACAGGCCGACGCTCTATCCACTGAGCCACACCGGTTTCAGCCCATTCTAATTATTTTGAATTTGCGAGGGTTTTGAGGCTCGCCCGCACCATCCCAGCTATCCGGATGCAGCCGCCCTGAGAGGGTTAACACAGCTGTGGTCCGCTTTACATTCTCCTCTGTCAGTGGCCCGGGAAAATGACTTACATGTCCATGACATCAAACCTACGTATGTCGTTTTGGAAACCACCGCATCGTACATGCTACTGCTCCGGCTAGAAACGACTTCCAAGGTTTGCCATCCTAGCCCGGGGCCTTCTGGAACCTCTCCGACATCTGAAGCCGATGATGATCGGAGTCTGTTTTGAAAAGCCCTCCAGAGTCTGGATTTTACGGTCTCTGGCTTTTAGTGCCCCATCACTATTCCTGCCGAGACGTTCTTTCAGAGAACCTGATTCTCTCCAGCTGCCTCTGAAGCGGAGTCTGGAGAAGGCAGTGATGAACAATCAGCCAGGCGGTTAACTGCACCGCTCCCCGGGGGCAGGCGCCTCTGGTGCGCTGGTTACACTCGTCCAGCACCCGTCTGCGCCCTGGCCCACACACCAGGAGGCTGGTCCTGGGGACCGCATCCGGGGTGCTGGCTGGGCTGGCCAAGGGGGGGCTGGGGCAGAGACAGGGGGGACAAGAGCCAGAGCAGGTCTTGTCTGTCCTGCTCGTGCCCCGGCCCTAGCTGTGACCCCACGACCACGGCGCTGGGGGGGGGGGGGGTGCCCCTTTCTTCACACTCCAGCTGGCAGGGGTCCGAGAATAGATTTTCCTCCTTTTCCTATCTCCAGGCCCCGGGGTGGCAACAGCTCCCACTGGGGGTGGTCTGTGGGTTTCCCCAACCCGCCCAGGGCCTGCAAATGGCCTCTTGACTGAAGTCTCTGGAACCACAGTGGCTGGATGCTGTCCCAGCCAGGACTCCGACGGGTACACTGGGGGACAAGATGTCTCGTGGCTTTGGCAGTGTGGGAGCGCCCCACAGGTATCACGTTTATCCCATTTCCTCCCCGGATTACCTCCAAGGGTCTGGGCTTCCCCGGTGGTTCTGAAGCCAGGGACCTCTGCGCATCGTGGGCAATGCGTGCAGAGGCCGCCATGAGAAGGTGCTGAGTGCCATCTCCTTGCAGCCCGGTGCCCACGGGGAGGACGGTGGACGGTGCTGATGGTGCTGACGTCATGGCCATCCTGTGAAAGGTGAAGGACAGCTGCGGGGAGGGGCGGGGCTGCAGAGACGGCTCCACCCACAGCCCCACCCACCCTGCCTTCACGTCCTTGCTGCTTTTTTTTTTCTTTAATATCTTTATGTTTATTTTAATTTCTTTTTTAAAAATATATTTTATTGATTCTTTTACAGAGAGGAGGAGAGAGGGAGAGAGAGCTAGAAATGTCGATGAGAGAGAAACATCGACCAGCTGCCTCTTGCACACCCCCTACCGGAGATGTGCCCGCAACCAATGTACATGACCTTGACCGGAATCGAACCTGGGACCTTTCAGTCCACAGGCTGACGCTCTACCACTGAGCCAAACCGATTTTGGCCCTTGCTGCTTTTTTGCTGGCCTCGGCCCAGGTCCCTTGCACAGCCCTCCTTTCTGGGCTCTCTCAACACAACAGCCCAGCCCGTGTGGCTCAGTGGTTGGGCATCAATCCATGAACCAAGAGGTCACTGGTTCGGGTCCTGGTCAGGGCACCTGCAAGGGTTGTGAGCTCGATTTCCAGTAGGGGGCGTGCAAGAGGTAGCTGATTGATGATGCTTGTCTCTCATCATTGATGTTTCTATCTCTCTCCCTCTCCCTTCCTCTCTCTCTAAAAAAATCAATTAAAAAACATATTTAAAAAAAACAAAAAAACACAAGAAATGAGACAAAATGAATCTCACACAGCTCCTGACGTGGGCCTAGGAAATAACACCTGCCACATGCGACAAGCCCCTCGTCTCTCTGGGCCTCAGAGGCCCCCTTGATGAAAAGACGTCCTGGCCACCGCCCAGGGCTGGGGGAAGACTGGCAGCACCCACAGGGGCGCCTTGACAATTGTCCGGATGTAGCATCAGCTCTGGCAGCATCTGGCTCCTTTTCCTCGGACACCCCCCATCCAACGTGTCTGCCCGCCTCCACTTTTGCTCCTGGCCACCCCGTGTCTGTTCTCCGCTCAGCAGCCAGAGTACTTCTTTAAAATTTAAGTAAGAAAACAAGTGACACTTCTGCAAAGGCTGCCCAGCTCACCTGGGCAAGACCCACGGCCATTTCAAGTCGTCTCCAAGGCCCTAGTCATCTGCTGCGTGGATTCGGCGAGACCCTGTACCAATCCCTCTCCACCCCGGGGCCACCGGGAGGACACACCTGGGGGGCCACGGTCACGGCTATCCCATCAGGAACATAACACCAGCGGACGCTTCCAGATGCTGCTATTTCTCCAACGGGAGAGGGACCCAGCTCCGCCCCGGAGTGGGGGGGAGCTCATTTCTCATGAGCCAGGCGTTGATGAACATGACCTACTTTTCCGCAGGCAGAGCACACCTACAGCCCTCCTCGCTTGGCCTGCTGCTCCCACATCTCCCACGCCCTCTCGGCTGCACAGTCGGACAGCTGAAGGAGGGAAAACACAGGAGAGGCAGCCCGGCCTGTGCCTGGTGTCACTCGGCTGCGAGCTCTGAGGACATGGCCCTGGCCAAGGCTGCCGGTGTGGCATCAGCCACCCTGAGCATCTCTGCCACGCAAAGCTCAGCCTTCCCAGACCCCGCCCCCCGCCCCCCCTCCCCCCTTCCCCCCCGTGTGAGAGAGGGTGGCGGGCAGACATGCTGTCCCCTTGGTGCTCTCCAGGGGCTGCATTTGGGCCCTGAATGCTGCCTGGGTGTGTCCTCCCCTTAAAAACGTCTCCCTACTGAGTGGGCAGAGGCTCAAAGGCTCCTTTCTCACTGGTCCCTTCCTGGTATCTGGGCACCATGGCAACCAATGCACCTCCCAGGACCATAGCTCTTCCACTGCCTGGTTCCAAGCATCGCTGCTGAACTGGCCTGGCCAGGTCGACCCCATGGGGATCCACAGCTGTCTAGAGCAAGACACACACACACACACACACACACACACACACACACACCCCGGTCAGGAGTTGAAAGCCGTGCTGCCAGCCAGCTTTCGGGGTCACCCCAACAGCACGTTTGCCCGAGGGATGCCCTGTGGCAGCTTTTCCACGAAGTCCCTGGCTGTGGGAATGTGGCAGCTTTCAGGAAATGGTGTCTGTCTCCTTACCACGTTTTGAGACTCCTGGGAACCGGACCCTGTGTTTGACAAGTCGCAGCCACGGCACTTGGCCCAAAGTGGGTGCTCAGACACGCTTGCATGGCGTGTCTTGGGGCCAGGCCTACACAGGCTGTGGAGTGAAGGGCCAGGGACTTACTCAAGATCAACGGCTCACGCCGAAACCGGTTTGGCTCAATGGATAGAGCGTCGGCTTGGGGACTGAAAGGTCCCGGGTTCGATTCCAGTCAAGGGCATATATGTTGGTTGCGGGCATATCCCCAGTAGGGGGTGTGCAAGAGGCTCTCTCATCGATGTTTCTAACTCTCTATCTCTCTCCCTTCCTACCTGTACAAAAATCAATAAAATACATATTAAAAAAAAAAAAAAATCAACGGCTCACAGAATGGGAGGGCTGGCACCGGAACCAGAGCCCGGCACGGTGGTGGCTGAGAACATGGCCTGCGGCCAGGTGGCCAAGGTTTGAATCTGAACTCCCTGGCGTCTTCGCTCATGACCCCGAGTTGATTAAACACCTCTGGGCCTCAAGGTCCTCATCTGGAAAAAGGGAGAGCTAAACGTACCTTTCCTCCTAGGACCCTGGAGGATAAATGAGACAGTGCCCGCAGAGCATGGGCAATTGGTCCTGGTACACAGCGAATGCTATGTGCTGACTCTGCATAGCATAAAGTACAAACGTTGAAAAGCAGAATATTTCGTGTGCGCCAAAAACAAATGGGGTAGATCCTCAAAAATGCCAGCAAAGGCCCTAACCGGTTTGGCTCAGTGGATAGAGCATCAGACTGCGGACTGAAGGGTCCCAGGTTCGATTCTGGTCAAGGGCATGTGCCTTGGTTGTGGGCACATCCCCAGTAAGGGGTGTGCAGGAGGCAGCTGATCGATGTTTCTCTCTCATCGATATTTCTAACTCTGTATCTCTTTCCCTTCCTCTCTGGTAAAAAAATCAATAATATATATATATATATATATATATATATATATATATATATATAATTTTTTTTTTTAATGCCATCAAAGGTTCTCTGTGGCTGGTGGGATTATGGATGAGTTTCGATTTCTCTTACCTATTCGCCTATAATGTCCAAGTTTCCACTAGTGAACTTATAGAAAATGATTTTCGAAAGTAGATATTCCAAAAACTTGTCAAAACCCTTCTATGACCCCTAATGACCCCCTCCCTGGCCCTCCCCTCCCCAGCCTGAATGTACCTGGATCCCGAGGAAACAGCCCCGCCGCTTCCAGCCGCCTGGGAGGGAAGGAGAGCCGCTGAGCCACGCCAGCTGGAGTGGTGGAGACTACATTTCGGCGGCGTGTTGCTTGCACACCCAACTGGAAATGAGACATCTCGTGCTTTGAATGAATCTCTTCCATTAATCACGGGGGTACTCCAGGTCTCTCAGGCGGAGTGATGGGTATAATTACAGCCTCCGTCTGCAAGGATGCTGCCAGCAGTCAAGAGCAGCCTGCGAACCAAGCCTGAGCCTCCCCGGATTTGGTGGAGACGTGGTGGCTCCCCTGAGCCACGGAGGCCGGAGCGGAGAAGGCCCGGGTGGTCGGGAGCGCCGGCCGGGAGGCAGCAGCGCTGTGATGGCCGCCCGGAGGACGTCCCCAGGACTCTCCCACATGGAAGTAAATTCAGTGGCGCCTGGAATGTTAGAGAAGGATTTCTTGCCCTACCCTGTGTGGCTCAGTGGATAGAGCGTCGCCCTGTGGACTCAAGGGTCCCAGGTTCGATTCTGATCAAGGGCATGTACCTTGGTTGCGGGCACATCCCCAGTAGGAGGTGTGCAAGAGGCAGCTGATTGATGTTTCTCTCTCATCAATGTTTCTAACTCTCTCTCCCTCTCCCTTCCTCCCTGTAAAAAAAAAAAAAAAATATATATATATATATATATATATATATATATATATATATATTTTTTTTTTTTTTTTTTTTTTTTTTAAAGAAAAGAATGTCTTCAGTCCAGGAATTTCCTCTAGGACAGATGACCCAAACATGAGAAGTGATTTTTTCCAGCCAGTCTCTATCATTTTGGCAAAAGCACAACCCCGGGTCCCGGAGGTGAGGACTCAGCATGTATTGGGGGTTGGCGCGGGGGGGGGGGGGGGGGGGGGGGGGAGACACAGCCCACAGCTTCCTAATCTGGCATGGAGGTCTCATGGGCAGACCCTCGTTCACATTCAGATCCCAGCCAAGGAGTCTAGGACATGCGGGGTCAGCTTTCCAACACTTCAAATAGGGCGAGAGGCCAGAGAGGGGGGTCCAGCACAGGGGCCACCGAGCACGGGCCACTGTGTTCTAGCTGGACACACGGAAGGAGAGAGAGTGCCTGAGGTTTGAACCTGGCCTTGGCCCCGGCCCTGCGGCTGGGAGGGCGAGTAGTCACTGCTCCTCTGTAACCCTTGGCTTCCACAGCTGAGGGCGGGGATAATAACAGGCCCCTTTCTCAGGGGGTTAAAGGAGACAATGGACTCAGAGTCCCTGGGGCCAGGCACACCGTCTACAGAGAGGAACCGTTATTAAGTCAGTGTGCGTCCATAACACTTACCCTCTGTGGACTGTGGTAGGGAATTGGATGGCGCGCAGACACACGGATGAACTGTTCCCGGGCATAGTTAGGACTTTCTGTAAAAGTCAGAAACTGTGGGAACTTGAGCTGAGGGGGACATTTTCCGATGTAAGGATTTTCTGCTGTCGGGAAGGTAAAAATCTACCCCTACACACGATTTGAAAACCATGACCACAATGCCCCAGCTGCAAGAAGAAGAAGAAATACAAGGAAAGGAATTTGTCTGAGGAAACAGCATTCAGCTCAGCAGTAAACGCCCGAGCACCATTCGGCGAGGACACGTCGCAGGCCTAGTCCAGAGCGTAGCACTCCGACAGGCCGGCTGGGCAATGGTGAGTGTAATTGGCGACTCCCATTCCCCCCGGCTGAGCTGTCAGCAACAGGATGTTCCGAGGGGGTGAACAGCTCTTGGGAAAATTCCAAACAAAACCGTATCAGCTAAGGTTTCAGGCCATGAAAGGCAGCAGAATCCAATCAGATGTTCTGTGGAAAGTGCAATAAAGAGACAATTTTCAAAGGTGAGGACAGGTTACCAGCGGCGGCAGCCGGGAGAACTCACAACAAAGGCCCAGAGAAGTCGCTCTGGGGACACAGGGTAAAGGGTTCGTTCTGCAGGTTATCTTTTTTTAAAACCAAAAACGTCTCTCTGTCTACTTCCCAGCAAAGAATTTTTAAAATATCTGCCTGGTGGGGGGCCCAATGCGTCAGGCCAGCCTAGACCAGGCTCTCTATCCCTCTCTCTTCCTCTGTAAAAAAAAAAAATCAATAAAATATATGTTTTTAAAAATTTTTATTGATTTTTTTAGAGAGGGGGACAGAGAGTTAGAAACAGCAATGAGAGGGAAACATCGATCCGCTGCCTCCTGCACACCCCCCACCAGGGATGTGCCCGCAACCAAGGTACATGCCCTTGACCGGAATCGAACATGGGACCTTTCAGTCCGCAGGCCGACGCTCTATCCACTGAGCCAAACCGGTGAGGGCTGGCTAGAGCTTTAGACACAGCTCGCCCCACCCCTCCATTTTGCTGAGGTGGGCCGTGAGGTTGGGAACAGTGAGGACTTCCCGGAGCCACACGGCCGGTGACAGTGGCGGGGAGAGCACCATCTCCAGTCCAATCCCCTTTCTACCGCCGAGAGGTCGCCGGGCAGGCATGGCGCTGGTTAATGTCACCGATCCCTCCCCTCTTCTTCCTGGCATGTGGCCAGGCTGTATTCCCCTATTGCTCATGCTTCCGGGGTGGGGTAATACCTTTCTGGAAAACACGTGCACCGAGAAGCTGCATCATGCCTGCTAAGTTGAGTTAGCATGGCGTGGTAGTGAAGGGCCTCAACTCTGCAGCCACGCTGCCCGGGGTTCAAGTCCCCACTCCACCGCTCTGAGTATGTCGCTCCAGCAGCCTCCGCCCCCTCTCTACGTTCCAGCTCGTTCAGTATACAGCGAGGCTTGTTTCCGTTTACTCAGCATAAAATAAGCTAACTACAACAGGCGATACAGCTTGTAGGCTGCTGTGAATGTCCGATGCGTTAGTTAAGTGCATGGCATCATTCCTGGAACATCAAAGAGGGTCAGCGAAGAGGTCATGGCAACGAGCAGTTCCAGGCTGCAGGCCCGGTTAGTATGGAAGGGCCCTTCCCACTGCTTGGAGGAGGCCGTTAGCAACATCCTAAAGCAACTCATCTCTTTTTTTACGTTCTGTAGCATAATCCCAATTTTAATGGGTAGCTCTTGGCTGTCCTGTAAACACGAAGCCACCCGCTGTTTGCTCCGTGCCCATCCCTGGCTCCATGAATACTCCTCTCAGGGTTTTTTTGTTTGTTTTTTTGTTTGTTTGTTTGTTTAATATATTTTATTGATTTTTTATAGAGAGGAAGAGAGAGGGATAGAGAGCTATAAACATCGAAGAGAGAGAATCATTCATCAGCTGCCTTTTGCACGCCCACTACTGGGGATGTGTCCGAAACCAAGGTACATGCCCTTGACCAGAATCGAACCCGGGACCTTTCAGTCCGCAGGCTGACGCTCTATCCACTGAGTCTAACCGGTTTCAGCTCCTCCCAGGTTTGACACTAGACTTGACGAAGAGCTGAGAGTTTCCTTTGCAGACACCATATTTCTGCTCCCCCAACAAAAGCTGACAGAATCCTCCGTGGATGTGTTGACAGCATTTTTTATCACCTCGCCATCCACCCAAAGAATTGAGCGCGCCTAGCTTTTAATTGCCTTGCCCACCCACACAGAAGCTGTTCAGAGCGTCCGTCTGGGTGCTCCGTGCTCTCTGATCGCACCCAGACTGATGTAAACAGAGCCGCAGCTCTTTGTAGGGATGAGGGGAGATTTTCAATGCCTTGTTCTTCTCCCGTATAAAGAACCTGTCATCAAAGAACCCATCCACTCGGTAATTACAAGGGACGTGCGCAGATCATAAAGAATGGGGCAAACTACAAAGATGAGGTCAGTAATAAGAGGGAGGGAGAAAAGAAAAAGGAAGAGCTGGTGAGGGATGGTTATTTAATGAGATCAGAGCCGACATTATCATAAATAAGAGCTGAAGGGGGCAGGTGTTCACCACTTATGCATCAGCCGCTGTGCCACAGGGAATTGGAATCAAGAAGACTCTAGCCGAGACCGGTTTGGCTCAATGGATGGAGCGTCGGCTTGGGGACTGAAGGGTCCCGGGTTCGATTCTGGTCAAGGGCATGTACCTTGGTTGCGGGCACATCCCTAGTAGGGGGTGTGCAAGAGGCAGCTGATCGATGACTCTCTCTCATCGATGTTTCTGACTCTCTATCTCTCTCCCTTCCTCTCTGTACAAAATCAATAAAATATATTTTTTATAAAAAAAAAGAAAAAAAGAAGAAGAAGACTCTAGCCCTGGCTGGTGTTGTTGAATGGTTAGAGCACTGGCCTGTACACTGGAGCGTCTTGGGTTTGATTCGTAATCAAGGGCATGTCCTTGGGTTGCAGGTTTGATCCCTGGCCCCAGTCAGGGTGTGTGGGAGGCAACCAGTCAATGTGTCTCTCTCACATTGATGTTTCTCTCTCTTTCTCTTGCTCTGTAATCTCTCTCTCTCTTTTTCCCTCCCTGCCTTCCATTTTCTCTAGAAATCAATGGATTAACAAAATATCAAAAAATAAGACTCTAACCTGAGCTTCTAGTACCCTTGCAGGTGGCTGAGAGCACGGCCATTTGCAGCCACTTTGGCAATTCCAGTAGGGGTAGAAAAAAGCCAGATCCTCCTTGCCACAGTGATGCCAGGGGCTCAGGAGTCGTGTGTATGTCAGGAAGAGACTCTCCTCATGCTGAGACTGGGCTCGCCGAGGGGAAACAAGGTCTTTTCTTCTTGGGTGGATTACTGGGGAAATCAGCTGGAGCTGTCATGGGCTGAGGGATGGAATGGAATCAGAGTATCCACCACCGTCCTTGGCAAAGGGGCAGAGAACATCAATTAGCTTCCAGCCAAGGTCTGAAGTGCCCGTGGGTGTGAGACACAACAAGAGACAGGCTGAGACGAAGCCTTTCTCCCTTGGGACACAGCAGTGGCAGCAGCAAGAGAAAGAGCCAGGCCTGGAACGCATGGTCCCAGCCCAGGCCACCCCAAATGAAGTCCTGACCCAACATTTGTGAAACAAGCATGGAGTCCTCACCCGCCATGTCCCCACCTTCCCTAGAGAGACCAACATTCTAATCTCCCCCTCTGGCCACATCTGGAGCTCAGAGCGAGGGGTGGATTCCTCAAGGGGAACTGAGGGACTCCGGACACTTGGAAGACAAATTTGCCTGGCGAAGGGGAAGAGGGATTCAGAAGAAAGAAAGAGAAGAGGAGACACGCTCCACCTGGGGAACTTCCCTCTTTTTCATTAGCTTTTTCAGAAACTCGTGCACTCAACATTAAGTTGACTGTATTCAATATGTGAGCTAGACTCATGGGTCCAGGCGAGGCCCCTCTTTGCCTTAGCAGACAGGACCGCAGTGGGATGTGAGTGCTGCCAATTTCTCCCCACTTCTGCTCGCGCGCTCTCGCTCTCTCTCTCTCGCTCTCTCTCTCTCTCTCTCTCTCTCCCCCACCTCTCTCTCTCTGTGTCTGTCTCTCTCTGCATTCCCTCAAACCTACTTCCTCTCCACTGAGATAAGGGTAATACCCAGCTCTCAAGGTCTCCAGGGAGTGAGTGTCATGTGACCAGCTAGCTATGTGAAAGGGTTTTATAAACTGTCAAGTGCTGGGCAGCACAGCAGCTGTTCTGGGGAGACTATCAAAGGAAACTCAGAGCTTCCAGGATTTCCTCTCCCACCTAGACAGGGCTGGGTGACCTCGAAAGTAGGCCAGGCAAACTCCCACAATGCCCTGGGAGAGACATTAGCTTCAGTCATGTCACTTCATTCTCACGAGTTTTTTGTGGATGGGTGTTTTTTAGGGGTGTGTGATTGATGCTGCCTGTGTCTGTGTGGGCAGCCTGATGCTCAGAGAAGATAAGCTGGGGGTGATCTAGATTTTGATGATGGAAAAGATTAATCATGGGTCTGCTTGGTTGTTCAAAATCCTCCTCTGGGACCCTGCAGCGTAGATACATGGAGTCTCTGCAAAGCGTGGGTGTCGGCGACAAAGGAGGGCGACTGGGAAGCTGCCCCGGTGCACCTTGTCTACACTTCTCAGAGGAGACTGTTCAAGGAGAGATGTTTTTCTGTCTTGTATATGCTCAGTGAACAAAGCTGTTGGTGTTCTCCATTCCTGTGACCCACACCAGGAAGATGAACTCCAATGATCCCGTCTTTTGATGAGTTGTCAAAGCAAAGACTTTTGTTTCACTAACAAGCATGTTGTTCAGCCTCCTCTGGGGACCCAGATGCATGCTAAGATCATGGGCAGGGTTTCAACAGATGGCAGCACTCCAGTTCTTATTGACAGACCAGCCGGGTGAAGCGTGCTGGTCATGGAGTTACAGGACCCTGGCCAAGTTACTTGACCTATCTGTGACTTACTTCCCTCATCTTCCAAACGGGAGTTCAAGAGAGGATTCTGATGATGAAATGGTAAAACAGATGAAGGTATCTGATATATTAAGAGGCACAGAGAGCAGTTTACCACACCGTCATTGTGGAATATTAAAGCTGGGAGAGACCTTCAAATGTGGTGGTTAGTTTTAAAAATTGTGCCTATTAATGAACCAAGACTCTCAGGTTCATACCCTCAGTATTCACTCTCTTAGATCTTAAGCAGTCTTGAAGCTTCATGACTGGGTCTCTTAGAAAGTTTGCTTTGGGGGTACCTGCCATTGGGACCCAGTTCCCGTGCTGTGAGAAGCCCCCAGTCACAGGGAAAAGCCATGTGTAGGCACTCTAATTAACAGCCACAGCTGAGTTCTCAGCCACTGGCCAGAACTGACTACCACCCATGAGATAGTTGATGAGTTCTTAATGGCCAACCCAATGGAGCCTTCTGAAAACTCCAGCTGACATCGGATGGCAACTGTATGGTAGACTTCAAGTAGAAACTGTTCAGCTGAGCCCAACCCAAATAAGAAAAGGAAGGAAGAAAGAAAAGAAGGGAGGGAGGGAGGAGGAAGGGAGAGAGGGAGGAAAGGAGGGAGGGAGGGAGGGAGGGAAGGAGGGAGGGAGGGAGGGAGGGAGAGAGCGAGGAAGGGAGGGAGGGAGGGAGGGAGGGAGGAAGGAAGGGAGGAAGGAAGGAAGGAAGGAAGGAAGGAAGGAAGGAAGGAAGGAAGGAAGGAAGGAAGGAGTAAACTAGAAAATTTTACCAGTAGAAGCCAGACAAGGGCATAATCTAATGACATAAGAATTCAAGAAGTCATGACAAAGGGGGGAAAATAACTCAGACGATGATGGAATTCAGCATACCTCCTACACGGAGCTCTGATGAGTCAACAGAATCCTGAGAATTCTCCTCATAGGCCTATTCTGGAGAGACATGACCTTTTCTTTTCCTCTTCTGTTTGGATGGGAGCGGGGAGGTAGAATAAGAAAGTAGAAGCACCACTGAGGGGAGAAGGGATAGGCTTTCTTGTGACTCCACAGCGAATTAGTACAATCATTTTTGCCCACACTCTTGGGTTACAGAAAAGTAGATAGAACAAGAAATGCTTGTAGGGAATATCTCAGGGAATATACTAGATGTGAATATAGCTGTCCACATTTGAGCTGTGGAGACATACTACAATAAATAAAAAGAAGGGAAATAGAAAAGAACAAAGCATGCAAAAGGTAGTTTAAGAACATATTCTAAAGAAAAATATGACTCAAAAACCAGAACATGAGTGCTCCTAAAGAACTCAGTGAAGTCAATGAGACAATAACTGAAATGTGAATTGATAAATCAATAGACTCAAATTGAAACAGATCCTTCAGAATTAAGAAAACAAACTGAGGACAAAAACAATACTATTAAAGAATTAATAAAGATATTACAAACAGTAAGAAATAGAAAGCTCAAAATCAAATTGCTATTATGAAAGAACTTATCATAATCATATTAATGCAAATGAAAAATACCAAGATACCAATGTAAAGAAAGTTAAATTCCTGACGAAAAGAAGTAAACAATTTGAACATCCTGGGACTTCTACATAAAAAATAAATAAATAAATAAAATAAAATCTTAACATGCTGCACACACACAATCTCATTTATAGCAATAAAATAATCTGCAACAAAGTAAAGCAAGGGAATCACCTACGATTCAGAAATCAGTAGGAACACCAGCCTTTGAAGGCAAATAAGAACCCAAGAGCACTTCACAGCTTGAGGTCATTTTTAGAGAAAGATGACCTAGAGCACATGTGTCAAACACAAGGCCCGCAGGCCAAATCCGTCCCACCAGGCCTTGCAATGTGGCCCGCACCGCGCTATCATCACTGCACTCCACTGCGTTTCCATCACAATGACAGTTTATGACTGTTCAGTAAACTATTCGGCCCGCGATTTAGGCTGGATTTTAGATTTTGGCCCCTTCTCTGATTGAGTTCGACACCCCTAAAGAGTGTCCTTATAAGGAAGCAGACTGAGGTGAGGGTTTGGGGAGCAGGAAAAGAGAACCAGCCTTAATAGTAAGGTAGATCCAGAGCAGCAAAACCTTGCATAAATACAGGCGTCAAAGGGGGTGCAACCTGAGAAAGGGCTGGAGTAGAAGCCAGCCTGCCTATCAGAAGCTGACTGCAAGAAACAGTGACTCAGAACCAATGTAACTGGGAGGAGGGGAAGCTTCCTGTGAGATGTTAAGGCCACTGAGCAACCCTAGTATAGATTCCTACACTGAAGGACACCAAAAATCCCAAGGTAAGAATTTAACTTTAGAGGAACCTGGGTCTATCGTTCCTAAAACTCCTGACAGAGGCAAGCATGCACCCTCAACCCAGGCTTCATAAAATTCCTACAGGGAAAGTTCCATCATATGTGAATTCACGATATAAAGCAAGAAAATACCCAAACAGACAAGTAAGAGTTAGTGGTGTGTGTGTGTGTGTGTGTGTGTGTGTGTGTGTGTAAGGGGGGGTTACTCAGAAATATTAAATATTGGAATGATCAAATAAAAAATTATTTTAATATGACTAAATAAATAGAATTTAAAAGTAAGAAGCAAGAAACTATAAAAATGAACACATGTACATGAAAGTGAACCAAACAAGACTTCTAGAAATGAAGAATATAATATAATTTGAAATATTTATGACAGAGTTTAAAAGCAAAATATACACAGCTGAAAAAAGAATCGGCATGCTCAAATATAAATCCGAAGAAGTTACACAGAATGCATCAAAGCGGCAAACAATATAGAAAACTCTGGTTAAGAAAAGTAAAGAAAGGAGTGAGAAGGTCCAATACAGAACTAATCAAGGTTCCATAAGCAGATAATAGAGAGGATGGGTGGGGTGGGGAAAGGCAATATTTAAAGAATAGCAGCTGAGAATTTTGCAAAATTGAGTAATCCTCATATTTAGAAATCTTCCCCCCATCCCCCCCCCCCCCAAAAAAAAATCCCAAACAGGATAAACCATTAACAGGCCATACTCATACACATCATAGTAAAACTACAGAATGCCAAAGACAAAGGGAAGGTCTTAAAAGAAGCCTGAAAGAAAAGATGGATTTCCCACAAAGGTGTAAAGATTAACATATGACTTTCCAATATCAATTATGGAAGCCAGAAGACCGAGGAATAATGTCTTCAAAGTGCTGATCAAAACAACCATCAACCAGCGGAGCATCTGAGATCTTGCTCCCAGGCATATGTCTTCAATTTTGTTCCAATAAATTCTTATAAAAGAACTTTTAACCTTTCAACTAGATTTTCAAAGCCAACATAACTCTATTTCTAGAAGAGATTAAATAGAGACATTTTTGATAATATAAACTGAATATAATGTAAGTTGAGATCATTTACCACCAACAAATCTTTACTAAAGAAACCCCTAAGGGGCCCTCACAGGTTTGGCTCAGTGTATAGAGTGTCAGCCTGTGGAGTGAAGAGTCCCAGGTTTGATTCCGGTCAGTAGAGGGTGTGCAGGAGGCAGCTGGTAGATGTTTCTAACTCTCTATCCCTCTCCCTTCTCCTCTGTAAAAAAATCAATAAAATATATATTTTTTAAAGAAACCCCTAAGAGATGTAATTAAGGAAAAAGTAAAATACCCCAGAATGAACATCTGAGATGCAAGAAGAAACTAACAGGTAAAGGTGACTTTTCCCAACTGTTCCCTCTGGGAATCATTACCTCCTTACTGCCTTGCCCGCATGGAAAATCTCTACTCATTTCCCAGGAAACACCTCTCCTATAAACCCCTTTCCCTGAGTCCCCAGTGAACTCACTACAAATGTCACAGCACTTTCCTCTCCTTATTCATCTGCCTGTTTTCCCCTTCTTTCTTCTGAGCTCCTGGAGGGATAATTTTAGGATTTATCTCTACATCCTTGGGTTACATATCAGTGTTGACATTCATCCTTTCTTGGTAATGGAAATTTTACACCAATAACCTCGTTATTCTTTAAAGAAAGAGAAAAGTAAACAAAAGGGTGATAGTGCAGCTCACATTTCTTTCGCAGGGAAAACTATTGTTTTCACAGAACAGAATGGGAGGTGGTGGGAAGTAGGGCGAGTGTGTTAAAGCCCTCAGCCTCCCCTCCTGAGGCTGCTGAAAGATGGAAAAGAAACACAAGACATCGTAAGCAATCACACACACACACACACACAAAGGAAAACCGGAACTCCTTGAAGTGGTTGCCCCTGGGTATGAAACTGGGCCTGGGAAAGAGGTGCTGGCAGATATCTTTTTATCTTAGACCTTTCTAGTGGTGGTTCATTTTCATCTTGACCAAGTGTATGTGTTTCTTTAACAGCTACATCAATAATGAGGCAAATTGCTTAAAAATCAAAACTAAAGGGTGTCCCCATCACCTGTTAAATAAACTGTGGTTGCCTTGGTGGCTGGTGTGGCACTGAGAAATGGAAGGTGGTCTGTGCAGAAGTGGGAAGGATGTGATTTAAGCAAAAGGATTGTTTCAATCGAGTTGATGACCAATATAGACATTATATGATGCTAATTGTGCTTTTTAAAATCTCTGTGGGTATGCATATTATCTGACTCAGATAGTTATTTTCTCACAAGTGGCAGAGACTCAGCGTTTAAGCAAAAAGGAGAAATGAATTGGCGCCTACAACTCTGAAGTCCCTGGAGGAGCTGGAGCTTTGCCTTAGCTCAGTCCCTGGGCTCAACCAGCTCAGACAGGTCTGGCATCCTCACAAGCCCAGAAGAAAGACCTCCAGGGTTCCTGCCACGGTCCTGGATGGAACAGATGGCTCAACTGAAGGGCTGGGGGAGGGAGATGCTTCTTAGGTCACGTCCCAACCCTTGTTCTAGAAGGTAGGGTCAGTCCCCCTGATGGAGCCCCACAGGCTAAAATGAGAGCTGGGATGAGGGTAGGCCACCCCCCAGCCCCCCCAAAGGGAAATCTGGTTGTTATTTCAGAAGAGGATGGGATGGATTTGGATGGATTCACTCAACCGATGTCCACCATATTTAATACACCCACGACATGATTCTATATGAACGGGAAAAGACCTGGAAGGAAACAGATTGGTGGATTGATAGTGGCTGCTTGGAGATCTACACCATGATGTTTTCTTGATGCCCCATTGAGGAACAAGGGTACAGGATTCTGCAATCAATTAATAACGTCTGTCATTGGAAGTAAAATCAGAAGCAACTGTATGTGAGCTTTGTATCATCCTCCTCAACCTAGAGACTCCATCTGCCTATGGATTTCCTTTTTTGATTGAGATACAATTAGCACGCAGCAAAGTGCAATGATCTTAGGTGTTCTGCTTGATGGGCTTTGACAACTGTCTACATCCTTGGAAACCGCTGCCCCACACAAGATATAGAACCCTTCATCATCCTGGAAAATTCCCTCACATCCTCCCAGTCACCTGCCCCACCCCCACGCACATTCAGATTTCTGTCACCATGGATTGGTTTTGTACTGTTCTGTGTGTGTGTGTGTGTGTGTGTGTGTAAACATATTTTTATTGATTTCAGAGAGGAAGGGAGAGGGAAAGATAGAAACATCAATGATGAGATAGAATCATTGATCAACAGAATCGAACCTCTGACCCAGGCATGTGCCCTTGACCGGAATCAAATCTGGGACCCTTTAGTCCTCAGGCTGATGCTCTATCCACTGAGCCAACCACTTCCCCATTGACTAAAACAGGTGAGGCCTGTTTCACATGCTGAGTGCCCGCTAAGCTTTGTCTAGCCTCTTTTGTTAAGTGTTCTGTGTGTTGTTTGCTGAGTATTAAAGTGGTCTCCTCCTTAAAGGGATGCATACGGGCAGCTCCTCCGGGGGCTGGGAGCTGGCTTCCGTACCAAGGGGGTTTCGGGGTCAGGTCGTTTGGTTGCTGCCTCAGAAGCAGAAATCCCCACGGCGGTCTGGATTCCTCACCGCGAGTATCCGGGCTCTTTCCTCCTGGTTACCTGGCCCTCTGAACTCTCTGCCTTGGGACCTCTTACTTGCGAGGCTGCCGTCTTGGATTCTGCTTGCTGTCCTGCCACATGCCCCTGGTTGCCCTCCCCTCCAGACTGCATGTCTGTTGCTTGGTTACCATCTCACAGGCCCAGGTCTGGCTGGTCCACCTTCCAGCCCCCGCTTCCTCAGAGCCGGGCATTTGGACAAGTCTGCTCTGGGAAGCCCGAGGGTTCGATGGCATTGATCTAACACCCATTAATGGCAGCTGCTGAAGAGACAGGATGATCCAGTTGTCTGGTTGGGTTAAGATATTTTGTGGGTATCCCCCAAGATATTAAGGAAGAAAAATAAAACTGCTCATCGCTAATCTAAGTCGGGAAAAACACTGGCAACGTGAGCAAGCAGAACTGCCATCTTCACTTCTCACAAAAGCCTGTTGTCTCTACCTCCTCCTGCCGCTTTTCCTAGCGCCCTCCCCATGTTATTCCTTAATTAAGATCAATATTTTAGTTGTGGGGGAGGCTTAATCATGGGGATAGAAGTTGTGTCTCTCTTGCTAAGTCTCACCAAGACAAGTTAATGGCACAGTCTCCCGCTGGGTGGTTTACGGGCAAGTGAATAAAAATAGATTCATAACCAGGGCGTTTCCTGCCAGGAACCCAGCTGCCGGGCATGTCCAGGCTGGAAAGACCGTGGACACAGCTGGCAGAGTACCAAGACCAGAGCTGTGAGTCTCCCTCCGCCCTGGGTCCCAAGCATTGCTGTGGTGTATGGCAGAGGTGTCACCCTTAAGCTCTATGCAGATAAGAATTTAACTGTAATGCATGTTTCTCTCAGAGATATCAGGGGTCTCATTTAGGCCTTAGTAACTTATTCCAGTCTCCTGTTCTCCTCTCTCTAGCACCCTACAACTCCTAAAACTGTTCAGTCCTCTGCTCCAACAGGACTCTCTCATGAATGCTGTCTTCTCCCACCATCTTGGTCCCTGGACCTCTTCTTAACCAATGCATTTCCACTCAATGTGCTCCTTTTATGTTGCATGGCCCTCTTATGCTACGCAGCCCTAGGGAGTCCTGTTATTCCATGATTGCCTTTTAATAATCAGCATATATATATATATATATATATATATATATATATATATATATATCCCCTATTTTTAAAACTGGAGAAGAACCCAGCCAATGTGGCTCAGAGGTTGAACGTTGACCCATGAACCAACCAAGAGTTTGCTGGTTTGATTCCCAGTCAGGGCACATGCCCAGGTTTCGGGCTCAATTCTCTGTAGGGGACGTGAGGGAGGTATCTGATCATCAATGTTCCTATCTCTCTATCCCTCTCCCATCCTTTCTCTAAAGTCAATAAAACACACACACACACACACACACAAAAGAAATGAGCAAGTTAAACCCCGCATTCCTGCCTCCTGTTAGCCTGCCTTTCCTGTAAGCAGAAAGTAAATGGGTGACAGACTTTCTAATGTATTCCTGGTCCTATATAAACTCATGTGGACTTCAGCATCTTTTTTGTTTCTCCTGTCCCTCCTACCCTCTCCCCCACTTCAGTTCCTCCGTCTCCTCTTCTCCCAAATTCAAGCAGAGGACTAGAATCTCTCATTTGTGGGTGAGGAGGCTATTTCCACCATGCCCACCTTTCAGGACTCAAGAAATGAACCTCCAACCGATTTGGGGGAAGGGATTCGAGAAACGGGGCCTCCCCTTCGCCCTGAGCCCTCCAGTCTTATTCCACGGGCAGCTCCACAGTCTCCATCTGGAAGGCAAGTTCAGGTCAAACCTGTTATGTGGATTGCTGGGGCTAGAGCCTGCACAGTTACTCTCCAGTTTGACCTGAATTTGCTGGTTGCCCTCCAATAAATCCAGAGCCCCACCTGACGAATGAGCCAGGAGTGCACAGCATGAGCAGTACCAAACGGTGAGTCTAAGGTGCCAGGGAAGAGCCTGTCTTGTAGACAGAAAAGAACTCAGCCCCCTCCAGGAAGCAGGTGACTCAAAACCCCTGCAGAAACCAGTGCAAGGATTTCCGTCCACATGGAAGCAGTGGTTTTCAACCTTCCTAATGCCGTTACCCTTTTATACAGTTTCTCACGTTGTGGTGACCCCCAACCAGAAAATATCATCTGTGTTTTCCGATGGTCTTAGGCTCTACAGAAGACCCACAGGTTGAGAACCGCTAGCAGGGTCGCCTAAGACCATCGGAAAACACAGATATTCACATTATGATTCATTAACAGTAGCAAAATTAGTTATGAAGTAGCAACGAAAATAATTTTATGGTTGGGGGTCGCCCCAATGTGAGGAACTGTGTATTAAAGGGTCACGGCATTAGGAAGGCGGAGAACCCCTGATGTGGAGGACCTTTCTTCCTTAAAGGGTGGTGTGTGCAAAGGAACACATGAGCAATGTTTCCTGGAATTGGGAGCCCGGACAATGCTTCAGTGTTTCTTTATCCCTGCACGCTGGAGAGAGGTCCCGTTAGCATGCCCCTAGAGCACCGTGAGAGTCCTACTTGCCCACAGCGTTTTGGGAGGCGCCAGAGATTGGCAGCACCAGCTTCGTAAACTTCAGTGAAGAGAGTGTGTGCACGCGCCCCGGTGCCCAAGGCTTTAACAAGGCCCTCATACTTTCCTCGTGTAGAAGAGAGAAATACCATATTTTTCGGACCATAAGACGCACCGGACCATAAGACGCACCAGTTTTTAGAGAAGGGAAATGAAGAAAAAAAGATTCTGAAACAAATAGTGTCCTAAAATATTTTATGTGCATTAAAACCCAACATCACAGTCATAAACACATGTAATCAACCCTGTAAAGTAAACAGCAGCATTTAGAACCATTTTAGAGCCGGGCAAGCACACAGAGACCACACAGAGCCGGGCAAGTAAAAAACTTTTTTTTAAAAGTATATGTGTAGGCTATATTTGGACCATAAGACACAGGGACTTTTTCCCCCCACTTCTGGGGGGGGGAAAAAAGTGCGTCTTATGGGCCGAAAAATACGGTAATGCACCATTTGAAAGCTGGGAGAAATGCAAGAGATCATGGGTGTATCACCAACGGATCTAGTAGATGGGGACTCTATTGCGCTCGGTGTCACACACAGGGTACTTGTGAATATCAAATGAAAGGACTAAGCGGTGTTTTAAAGTCCTGTAGGATGTAAAACTAAGGGATAACGCGTGACAGGCCCAGAGGAAACTGTTTGGGGACCTCATCCAGCTAATATCGGACATTTGGGTTGAGTTTACATTTCCCTTTCACATCACTGGAATGGGGTGTGAGTGGGTGTTAAACTATCTCCCTCCTCGATCCACTTTACCCTGATTTCATCAAACCCAAGAGAACCGGTGCTTGGAGCTGAGGCCATTTAAATTTTCAGCTGTAGGAAAGTTATCCTCTCTTCCCAATTTCACAACCTCCCGGGCTCTGGCTCGAATCCATTACATTTCACTGTGTTCTTGGAAGAGAATTATTCCTTTCTTTAAGAAAAGTCCCTCTGTCTCCAATTTCCAAGCCTTGAATAGGCCAGAACAGGGTCACGCAGCACCCCCTCCCTCCCACCTTGTGTTTTTAAGCAGACGTAGACCTGGTGTACAGCTGGTCACACCTGGAAGTCCCCGGAGCGCCTGGAACTTGTGGTGACATCACTGCTCTCATGTGGCCAGGCTCAGATAAGCACCTTTTCACTGAGGATGACAAATGTCACAAGCATTCCTCCAACGATGGTGATGATGGTGGTGATATTTCTTAAATATATATATATATTTTACTAGAGGCCCGGTGCACGAAATTCATGCACTCAGGGGAGGGGTCCTTCAGCCCGGCCTGCACCCTCTTGCAGTCGAGAGCCCCTCCCCCATTGATGGCCCCACAGAGAGTGGCCTGGGCCTCCCTCTTGGGGGTGATTGATTGTGGAGGGCCCTCCTGCTGGCCGGTAGCCTGGGCCTCCCTCCACTGATTTAATCTAGATCAGTGGTCAGCAAACTGCAGCTCCTGAGTCACTTGCGGCTTATGAGCCACGGTTTGCCACTCTGTTGCCTAATGAGTTTGCCGACCACTGATCTAGATTAAAAAAGAAAAAACAAAAAAACCAGCTGAGAGATATTAAGCAACTCTCCCCAGGCCACACAACTTCCTTCCTCCTCCTCACTCATCCATCGTCACCATAACAACCTCTGGTCCAGAGGGGCTGGGGCTGTCACTGGAGGAGATTAGAGAAGTGATCTCTGTCCTGCGTCCCGACTTAATTCAACATCTGGAGGCAAATGCGTCATCCAGTTCCTCCCTCCTGTCAGCATCACCAAGGCCTTCCGAGAGCCAGAACCCTCTCTCCCCAAATTATAGAACCCTCGGCTCAGGGTGTGCTTGACCACACTCCAGGCAGGCTCCTCTGACTCCTCTTCCCACCCAGGCCTGGCTTTTGGATTCCATGTCCGTCTCCGCATGGCCCAATGTCAGTGAGCCTCCTCTCATGTGAGTTTAGCCACCACATTGTCTGTCCCACACTGTTCCGTCTCGGCCCTCCTCGCTGGCCTCTTTGCCCCACCTGGACGGCTCCAGTCCACGCCCCACCCTGCAGCCTGAGCGCTCCGGGAACATCTCCCTATCTCATTATTCTCCGGCTTAACCCTCCTTTTCCAGGATAACGCTCCTCATTTCTAGCTCAGTGCTGAAAACTTTTCAAATAGATATTTTTATTGATTTCAGAGACAATGGGAGAGGGAGAGAGAGAGAAAAAAAAACATCGTTCAGAGAGAAACATTGACTAGCTGTCTCCTGCACACTCCCCACCGGGGATGTGCCCGCAATTAAGGTACATGCCCTTGACCAGAATCAAACTTGGGACCTCTCAGTCCGCAGGCTCTATCCACTGAGCCAAACCGGTTACAGCAGTGCTGAAAACTTTTTAAATATATAGTTTTATTGATTTCAGAGACAATGGGAGAGGGAGACAGAGAGAGAAACATCAATAATGAGAATCATTGATTGGCTGCCTCTTACAAGCCCAACACTGGGGATCAAACCCAAAACTTAGGCATACACCCTGATCGGGATTCGACCGTGACCCCTGGTTCACAGGTCGATGCTCAGCCACTGAGCCATGCTAGCCGGGCAGTGCTAGCGTCCTGCACACATCACCATCGATGCTTTCCCAAGACCTTATGTATACCTCTGTCTACTTGTTTGTGTCCTGACTCCTCTAGAGGATCCTTGGGATGCAGAATCACTGCTTCTCACTCACTCACCATGTGCCAGGCACGCGGCCGCAACGCCAGCAGTGCTTGCCGGGCACAGGACAGGCGGAACCCACCCTGGTGTGCAGCTGGGGCTGAGGAAGCCCCCTCCTCCTCACCTGCCCCTTTGCCCTCCATCTGGAGTGAGACCCAGCCAAGCAGATGCAATCCGGGTCAGAGTCACATGGGTGATTTGCATACGATTTGTTTAAATTTGCATGTGATTGGCTTATGCCTGCAGAATCTAATCTCTGGCTGTTTGCTTTTAATGCTGAAGCTGGGTCACTGAGACATTCATTCGGGAAGGTTATTCCCCCTCCTCCCTCTGTGGCTCTTTCTCCTTTCCCTGCTGGCCAGGTTGCCCTGCCTGTGAGTGTCAGTGGTCTCTGAGGAGTGGAGGGATCTAGGTAAGAGGATGTGGGCCAGGAGTGGGGTGTATGCTTTGCCCTAAGAGCACGAGGAGCGGCCTGTGTATAAAGGACCTGGACCAGGCTGAGGGCAGAGGTGTCCTCAAAGCTGACCCACCCACAGCCTCAGGCGGGTGGGACTCGAGGTAAGAATGGATCAGGGCTGCCCGGCCAGCCTAGGTCAGTGGTTGAGCGCCAACCTATGAACCAGGAGGTCACGGTTCCATTCCCGGTCAGGGCACTTGCCTGGGTTGTGGGCTTGATCCCCAGTGTGGGGTGTGCAGGAGGCAACAGATCAATGATTCTCTCATCATTGATGTTTCCCCCGCCCCCCTCTCTCTCCCTTCCTCTTTGAAATCAATAAAAAATATTTTTTAAAAGAAAAAAAGAATGGATCAGGGCTGAGTGAGGTGGGTGACACCCTATGGGAAAGACAACAAGGACAGAGATTTGAATTCAAAGTCACAGAATCAGGGCCAGAGACGGGCAGGAGAAATGGGCGTGTCCCCAGGCGGGCCAGGGATGAGTCAAGTTGGAACCAGCCCCACGAAGGACTGGGGTGGGGAGGGACGCAGGTCAGTCGGTGAGTCTCAGAGGGTCTCCCAAGCTGTGGATCCCCATCCAGCTGGTGACCCCTTCCTCCCTGGCACTACCTCCTGCCCATCACCCATCAGCCCTTCCTCTCGTCCTCTCCCACCACACTTATAGCCTCAGGCAGCCTCGGGCTGCGGGGCCCAGGAGTGAGGCAGGGAATCTGGGCTGGACCCGCACATCCAGGCTCGCCGACACAGCACGCCTGGTCTCATGCACGCGTGGACACAGTGCATGTCAGCCAGCCACCGCCGGATAGCAGGAAGCCCCAGGAAGCGTGTGCTACACTCCCCGCGGGAAGCGCCACGGGCTGCTGGCTGCGTCACGCGCGGCTCCGCCGGCCTCCGAGGTGCCAGACAGATGCTCCCACGATGCTAAAGATGGTCACCGAGGGCCGAAGCGCTCCCGTTCCCGTCTGGCATCGGGGAAGTGCGTCTCGCGAATCAGCCTCTCAGAGGTAGCATCGCTGAGGACCCAGAGGCGACATTTCAAAGCAGTTGCTGCTCTGAGGCAGCTTTGCATATAAAAAAAAATACTCGAAAAAAGTACATATTTTCAGCCCCTGCAGTTCCCAAACTACTCTAAAGATTGCATAAGAATCATCTGGCCAAAATCGGTTTGGCTCAGTGGATAGAGCATTGCTCTGCGGACTGAAAAGTCCCAGGTTCGATTCCGGTCAGGGTACCTTCATTGTGGGCACATCCCTGGTAGGGGGTGTGCAGGAGGCAGCTGATAGATGTTTCTCTCTCATTGATGTTTCTAGCTCTCTATCCCTTTCCCTTCCTCTCTGTGAAAAATCAATAAAATCTATTAAAAAAAAAAAAAAAAAGAATCATCTGGCTGGTTGTTTGAACACATGGGTGCCAGCTCCTTGTCCCCAGAGATTCTGGTTCCAAGTGTCAGGGAGAGGGGACCGGAGGGGGGCAGGCGGGGAGTCCTGACATCTGAGTCCCTAGAATTCTGACAGGCAGCCGGACGAACCCACTGACTCAGCCCATGGCAGGAAGCTGCAGACCTGAACTTGAGGCTGTTGTCGCCCAGAGATCAGGTGCAAATGGGCAAGGACCTTGCAGCCAAGGCCCCAGATAGGGGAGTTGGATAACCGCTAAAACAGTGCTCACCTCGTATCGTGCTGTGACAGGCGTGTTAAGGTCTCAGTCAGGCGTGGGGCTGGGATAGGCCTAGTCCGCCTGCGTGAGACAAGCCATTTGTACCTTCCTTCCTGCGGGATTTTTTTTGACAAGAGTTGATCTGCCTTATCTGGACAGCCATTTAGGCATTTGCTTTTCATTAACCTTCATTGGCAAAATTAGTCATGAAGCCCGTGGTGCAAGAAGTTTTGTTTATGTTTATTGTTTGTGAACTCGGCACTGGGCCTCCGAGGGAAGACCCGGGATGGAGGTCAAGTGCCTAAGGAGGCGTGGGAGGAGCCCCAGTCTGTGTGCTTTGCGTTTGTCTAAAACCTTCAAGTCCCTGGGCTGCCAGGCGGTTGCCAGGCTGGGCTGGAAGGTTACCTGTCCGCGTGCTGCTCAGCCCCGTTTCATTAACACCTGCCCATCTGTCCCCAACATCCCGGTGTCTCCGCCCAGATAGATTTTCACACCTGTCTTAGCAATTCTGGGAGATGCTTTAAAGTCCCTTTTCAAAATCCCCCATTAATGATCTGGTAATTATCGTGGCGACTTTTCAATGAGGTGTGAAGTCCTCCTCAGCTGGCTGTCAGCGGAGAGACTCCCGAGGCACTGGGAGAGAGACATGAGGGGTTGGGAGAGGGACAGGAGGCACTGGAGAGGGACAGGAGGCAGTGGGAGAGGGACAGGAGGCACTGGAGAGGGACAGGAGGCACTGGAGAGGGACACGGAGAAGAAGCCCTGAGCCCGGGCTGCCACAGTCACACGAGCAGCATCTGGCCAGAGAAGGGGCCCTGCCCGGGGTTGGCAAGGCCACCAGGAGCTCCTGATGACACATGAGCCCCCTCTGAGTCCGGGGACCAGACTGACTGTAGGATCTGGGGGAACTACATCAATGACCCCCACGTCCACATCCACACCAGTACCTGGTAGGCAATGCCAAGTGCCATGGCGGCTCCAGGGCGGACCCACACTCCTGCACACAGACTGCAGAGCGTCCTCGATCCCCTCCCAGGAGAGCCCCGCCCCCTTTCACACCATTTTAAGCAGGCAGAGCTGCCCTGCACACCAGGAAGAGCTGTCCATACCCTTTCAGATCCACCAGGGCTACATGAGGTCCAGCTGAGCTGGGCACCACAACATCTGGAAGCCACGGATGCCACCCACCTCCATGCCTGTGCTCCCCAACATCCTGCTTCCACCAGTCAGAGTAAGAGGAGCCCCCACCCAGGGGCCAAGACAGGGTGTTGGGTATCTCAGTCTGACCACCCCTCAGAACAAAGGGGGCTGCACAATACACCAAGAGGTGGACACTGGCCCACGTTCCAGCACCATCTGAGCTGGTCCTCTCAGCTCCCGCCCCCACCACCAACAAGGAAGATAATCCTCCTAAGGAAGTGAAGTGCCAGCCCCGAGGACCCCCTTTTCCAAGGAGTCTCATGGAGCAGGCCCCTCGTTTTTTTTGTTTTTGTTTTATTGATTTTTTACAGAGAGGAAAAGAGAGGAATAGAGAGAAACATCAATGAGGAATGCAGACTGGTGCAACCACTGTGGAGAACAGTATGGAGTTTCCTCAAAAAACTGAAAATGGAACTGCCATTTGACCCAGTAATCCCACTCCTAGGAATATATCCCAAGAAACTAGAAACACCAATCAGAAAGGATATATGCACCCCTATGTTCATAGCAGCACAATCTACAATAGCTAGGATTTGGAAACAGCCTAGGTGCCCGTCAGCAAATGATTGGATCAGAAAGCAATGGTACATCTACACAATAGAATACTATGCTGCCATAAAAAAGAAGGAATTCTTATCATTTGCAGCGACCTGGATGGAATTGGAGAACATCATGCTGAGTGAAATAAGCCAGTGAATGTAAGAGAGACACCACATGACCTTACTCATTTCTGGATAATAAAGAACATTATAAACTGATGAACCAAAAGATAGATATAGAGACAGTAAAGCAACAAGCAGACTGTCAAATTACAGCAGGGAGGGTAGGGAGATCTGGGGGAGATAAGAGATCAACTGAAGGATTTGTATACTTGCATATAAGTAAAACCAATGGATACAAAACTCTGGGGAGGGAGGGCATGTATAGGGGGGGGGCAATGGTGAGATATGTACATAGATAATAATTTAAGGGGAAAAAAAGAAAGAAACATCAATGAGAGAGAAACATCGATCAGCTGCCTCCTGCACACCCCGCATTGGGGATGTGCTCGCAACTAAGGTACACGCTCTTGACCGGAATCGAACCTGGGACCCTTCAGTCCGCAGGCTGGCGCTCTGTCCACTGAGCCAAACTGGTTTCGGCAGGCCCCTCGTTTTAACCAACGTGACACAGACACTGGGAAGGTGGCGTGACCTGCTCAAGATCAAAGCCTCGCCAGCTAATGCTGGAGCTGGAACCGGAACCAGGGCTTCTCCACACACACACACACACACACACACACACACATCCTTGGCTTTTCCACCAGCGCCCACCATGAGTCTGAGGTGTCTATGTTTGCACGTTTTGGCCTGGTGTCCCCAAGAGCCTGGGGGCAGGGACAGCTAGTCCAGTTGTGCCATCTCTGACGTATCCTTGGCACAGCGGTGCCAGAATACAGCTGCCAGTTGTGCTGACTGGTCTTCCTCCCTCACCTGGCTTCTGGGGCCGTGGAGCCCCCCAGCCTCTCCTGGCCCAGCCCCGCTGCTCCCAGTGCTGGAGGGGCCAGCCTGGGGCAGGCCCTGGTACACAGCTCCAGGGGAGCTGGCACAGGGCGATTCTGACTGTAGGGGTCTGGCCAGCAGCCCAGGTACCAGGAAGCAGCATGGCCCCGATGGCCCTGCCTGTTCCTGTGGATCTCTTCAAGACTGGAGGCTGGAGCTGGGCCAGCCTGGGCCTCCACCTCACACCTGTCCGCCCGGGGGGCAGAGCCGGAATGAGCGCGGCTTCACGGCATCGGGGCAGAAGCCTGCGGAGTGCGCATCCCCTCAGCCCGTGCAATCCATCCTCCTAACTGTAAAGGAGGCTAGAAGTGCGATTCCGGCAATTAGAAAACCCATCACTTCCTCCTTCCGTCCAAGCCCATTAGAGAGCTCTCTGCGCTCACTTGGCCACCGGCCCGTTTGTAAAGTGCTGCCGCAAAAGCATTGCTGCGGACTGTACTTAGAGAGCCGCGTGTCTGCTGCCAGTTGGCTAAGGGGCTTGGCTTTGGGTCCTGGTTTTGCAGCCAAACAGATTGTGGTCGTTGGCGAGGCCAGCCTCCCTCTCTGGGCCTCAGTTTCCCCATGTATAAAATGAGGAGTCTGGATGAGATGGCCTCCGGGATCCCTTCTACAATAACTCTCATGGCCGCTGGACTCCAGGTTTGCTTGATGGCTGAGGATGGCTCCACGTAGACAGTTTAGCTTCTTGTAAGCCAAAAGGTGTCCCTCTCTCTCTCTATTTCTCATGTACAAGGACCCGTTCCTGAAGGTGCAAATACGCCAATATCCACAGCAGTGTGAGGGGAGGGGAGGAGCCCCACGCCCAAGTTTCTGGAACTGAAGGCGCTGCCTATCTCTGCGCAGGCCCTGAACCGATTGTTCCACAACAGTAATCTCATTTAACCCTGACAGCAGAGCAGCTATTCAGCCCATTTCACAGACAAGAACACTGAGGCACAGAAAGGTAACGTCGTGCCTCCAACGCAAGGTCTGCCTGGCTCCAAAGGCCACGCTCACAGTCCCAGCTCTCTCAAATGCCCAGGTCTGGGGACTTCAGTAGACAAAGAGAGTGGGTAGACCAAGAGGCCACTTCAACAGGAAGGGAGTGCCAGGCAGGACGCCTGCATGTCTGAGCACGGCCAGGCCAACGGCAGCTGTCCCCAAAGACGTGTGGGCTGGGAGACCCCGTGGAAAGGGGCGCGGTGAGAAGGCATGAAAGGCTTTGGTGAACGTGTGCCAATGGTCCTGGTCCTCTCGAGTGGGCTCTTGCCCCGCCCACCCTCTGAGAGTGGAATGCCATTGGCTTCCTCTGGGGGAGGGGCAGGTGCTGTCAGGAAGCAGCAGGCAGGAAGCTTTAATGGCGCTGGCTAGTGTCTGAGGACCCAGCTCTGTCTCCCAGGTTTGCCACGATGAAGTCATCAGAATTGACAAGATGCTAAATGGCATTTCAACTTTTTATAAGATGGCTATAAGAAGCACAAAATATCGCTTGCTTTAAGGATTGTCTTTCAAAAAAAAATTACTTTAAGTAGCACCAATGTTATAGAAATGCACATTACCATATTACTTTTAAAAAATGTTTTTAAAAGACAGTTTCAGCCCTAGCTGGTTTGGCTCAGCAGACAGAGTGTCGGCCTGCGAACTGAAGGGTCCTGGGTTTGAGTACGGTCAAGGGCACATGCCTGGGGTGCAGGCTCGATCCCCAGTGGGGGGCGTGCAGAGGCAGCTGGCCAGTGATTCTCTCTCATCATTGATGTTTCTATCTCTCTCTCCCTCTCCCTTCCTCTCCAATAATAAATAAATAAGTGTTTTAGGCAGGTTCATCTGACAGATGCTAACCCTGGAGATAAGTGTTCAGTGGTCATGTTTCATAGGAACCACTCTGCCGTCCCATCAGTGACACCGAGTCAATATCCCCAATCTCATTTGCCTTTCTTTTATTTTTTTAAAATATATTTTATTGATTTTTTACAGAGAGGAAGGGAGAGGGATAGAGAGCTAGAAACGTCGATGAGAGAGAAACATCGACCAGCTGCCTCTGCACGCCCCCCATAGCCAATGTACATGCCCCTGACCAGAATCGAACCTGGGATCTTTCAGTCCGCAGGCCGATGCTCTACCACTGAGCCAAACCGGTTTCGGCTTGTTTGCCTTTCTTTTAAATACCTCTCCCAGCAGTTTGTAAATACATTCTTTTAAAATCAATTCATGGCGACCCTGAAGCTGCCAGGTGTCTCGGGAGCTCCAGGCTGGATGTCTGCCCAGCCGGGCAGTGCCCGCTGAGCCCCAGGGTCCCGGTCAGCACTCACCCAGCGCCTACTCTATACCGGGCGCCCTGGGGGACCCGCCCTGGGGGCAGAACCAAGGACCTGGGGGACCACAGCCCAGGGCTTCATCGGTAAGAATGCCCCCAATAAAAAAGCCTCCTCCAGAATTTCAGCTCCCTTCAGCTCTCTCTTAGACACTCTCCATCTTTGCTGAAATCTTACCAGGTGCCAGCCTGAGGCTCGGGTCTCTAAACAGAAAAGCAGCAGCAGCAGCGGCCCCGCCCACCGTGTGCACCGCCAGCCAATAAGACTCCAGACAGCATTAAGTCCAAGTCACAGCTGGAGCTGGCCACCTCGGCCTTGCCCCGCGGAATGGATTGTGTGGCCCAAACCAGCCCTCTGACCACAGTGGTCAGGGAGAGTAAACGTCTGCCCCTGGAGATCTGGCTCAGACACTCGGGGGGTCACGAATCTGTGTGAAAGCAGAGGGCACAGGAGGGTCAGGATCTGATCAGCAGGACATGGGGGCTTCCAGGCCCGCCCCCCAGGGGCCGTGAGGAAGGACCGGCTCCCCGGCTGCCCCTGTGGTCATTGCTGGAGTTCCCGTCTGCAGAGTGCAATGTCTCAAGGAGACACGCGTGAAAAAGCAAATCCTCCCCCCACTTCCAAGTGTGCCCCCCAACACACACAGCAACACAACGACCACGGCCTTCCCCCGTGACTGGTCCACAGGCAGTGGAAACCCTGGTCTCTGAGCCCCTCTTTTCTCCTCTGTTTATGATTCTTCTTGGTTCCTGCCTGTTTCTCAGTCGACAGCGCGTGGTAATCAGATCTTTATTCCACCCCCATGCGAGGACAGGACTAATGAATTACTGTACCCGCAGCCACTCTGAGGTCAGGGGAAGAAAGGAATTCAAAATCACCCAGCGAGAGGCGGTTGGCATCGGGGGAAATGATCTAATCCCGGAGAGGGACCGGGGAAAGGATGAGGATGACGGCACATCACTAATTGTTTTCTTTGAAGTCCTCAGTGATTGTCTTCTAACAAGACAGTCCGTGTACAAGACTTTGCTCTCTGTATTTTATGGACAAAATGGAGATCCGTCAAAGCCTTCCATTTGTTTTACAAAATGTACAGGGCTGGGGAAATGGAAGGAGGCTCATTTGCTTTTCTCCCTTAGAGTCTGGGCTCACCTGGGACATTCTTAGTAGAAACTCCTCGGAGCCCCTTCTCCCCCAAACTCCGCCCAGCTGGTGGTTGCCCCGGGGGCCTGGCTCCTCAGCCAGCCTGGGCAGGGCAGGGCCAGGTGGGCAGCTCCAGGCCCACAGGCTGGTAGAAACTGCCTGAGTCTTGTTGCTATGGGACTGGTGCAGCTCTCTCCATCTCAATTCCTTAAACGGCCGCCCACATCCTGCCAGCTGGGAGGCCCAGGCTGTGGAATTCACTCACTCACTCATCAATGATTTATTGAACCCTACTATGTGCCTTGGGCAGTTCTGTTGAACAAAACAGATAAAGTTTTCCTTTGGGAAAGCAGACATTCCAATAAAGAAAAACACACACATGCAGTGTGTCAGCTGATGATAAGTACCAGGAAGACAAGAGGATGGGGTTGGCGGGAAAGGATGCGGTTTTACAGGAGTGGTCTGGAAAGGCCTCTCTGAGGGGCTAACATCTCAGCAGGAATCTGACTGGGGGCGAGGGGCGGAGTGAGGGAGCAAGCAAGAGAGATATCAGAAGGAACAGTGTCGCAGGCAGAGGATACAGCATGAGCAAAGACCTCAAGTCTGGAGATTGCTCAGTGTGTTCCAGGAATAGCACAGAAGCCAGCACACCTGGAGCAGAGCAGGTGAGAGGAAGGGAAGGAGGCAGGAGATGGGTCGGACAGGGAGCCAGGAGCCACAGCTTAAGAGCAGGTTGGCCACACCTTGAGCTGCAGGCCAACTCAGTCGGCAACTCAGTCCCTGCTGGGCTGAAGGGAAGAGCGGCAAAGCACTAATGGCTGCAAGAGACAGTGGCACTTTAATATCCTTCTTGCTGCACATTTAGGGAATATTAAAAGTGCAGGAAAGAGTCATAATGCAAATACAGAAAAGTAAAAATATCAGGTAGCTGGGATTATCAATGTTTACTCCAGTTTTCCTTCCAACCATTGTATAATGCTGCTAAAATGTGTTTATAATGTGCATACACACCGAGTGGCCAGATTATTATGATCTCTGAACACATAATAATCTGGCCACTCAGGGTATATCCTATGTAATAAAAGGCTAATGTGCAAATTGTCCCCTCGACCAGGAGTTTGACCAGCAGGCAGGCCGGCCAATCACCCATGCCCCCTCCCCCTGGCCAGGCTGGACCCCACCCATGTACAAATTCATGCAGTGGGCCTCTAATATATATATATTCACACTGAGTGGCAAGATTATTATGCATTCAGTGATCATAATAATCTGGCCACTCAGAGTGTGTGTGTGTGTGTGTGTGTGTGTGTGCGCGCGCTTGTGTGTTTTAAAGAAACTCAACCAAAAGTTTTCTCAAAGAAAAATAGCATTGCATTCTTTTAAAAATATTTTTATTGATTTCAGAGAGGAAGAGAGAGATAGAAACATCAATGATGAGAGAGAATCATTGACTGGCTGTCTTCTGTATGCCCCAACTGGGGATCAAGCCCAAAACCTGGGCACGTGCCCTTGAACCTGGGACCCTTCAGTCTGAAGCTCTATCCACTGAGCCACACCAGCTAGGGCACATTGCACTCTTTTAACACCCTTTGTTCCTTTTATTTGCACTCAAAATAAGTTGCTTTGGAACCCAGCCTCTATGAGATGAGATGCCACTAGCTCCCTAGAAACTTTTGAGTCACTGGAGACGGCTGTGAGAGCTCAGGTAGGTTGCTCACCCTCTCTGAGCCTCCGTTTCCTCATCAGAAAATAGATATCACATCCATGGGATCTTTGTGAAGAGTAGAGATGATGTGTGCAAAACACCTGACACATGTGAAGAACAAAATGAATGGTGGCTGCTCAGAGCTATCGGCAAATAGGCAACTTTGTTCGGTCGACAAATACTGAGCCTCTGCCTTGTGCCGGTAACACAGCAGTAAGCAAGGCAGGAAATAACTTCATTTTTATCTTCTTTCCCCAAATTCCAACTGTCCAAAAAGACAGCCGTCCATCTAAAAAGCTCAGGAACTATGCCATCCTGCTCGGAGTGCTCGAGTCCCTGGCATGTGCTGGCAAAGAGGGCAGAAAGCAGGTTGCCAGGACATGGGGTTCCCGAGGCATCACTTGGTGGTGAACTGCTTGGCTCCCCAAGACCCGTCTTCTCCCTCCGCTGCTGTCCCTGCTGCTCCGGGAAGTCCCTCCTCTGGCCGAAACCCGAGGAGTGTCACATTATAGACAGTGGCCTGACGCAAAACGCACTCCTGGGGGGATGAGGCCTGCCCCTCTCAATCTCTCTCTCTCTCTCTCTCTCTCTCTCTCTCTCTCTCTCTCTCTCTCTCTCTCTCTCTCTCTCTCTCGATTCATTACTTCGTGTTCCTGAGCTGTTCACCAGCCACACGGCTCCACCCAAGACCGGCCCGCCACCGCACAGGAAGTCACACTGTCCGCCTGGCAGCACCACTTCCCGGCAGCAAAGTGATAAAGGTTTATACGAAAGGGAAGCCGTGTCCTCTTAGGAAATTAACCATTTCTGTGGAGACCAAGAACCTCTCCAGCTGGCCAGCTGGGGCTGGACTAGGGCAGCCACTGCAAGCACCTCTGTGGACAGATGGACAGACACGGGGCTCAGTGCGTGCATCACATCAGGGCTGCCAGGCAGGGACCACCCATCCCATTGTTCAGGTGGGGAAACCAAGGCCAAGCCAGAATCATCACTTACCCACCTGGAAAGAGGACGGGGAGGCTGGAGAACCTGTATTTGGGGGTGTCTTTACATCTTGCACAACCTGGTCTTCCCCGTTGTTAGAAATAATGGGCACAAGCTTTTAGAAATGTAACCGGCCAGGACACGTGGCGATGCAGTTCTGCTCGGGGAAGCTTGGCTGGTTTAGAGGGAGAGCTGTTTGGTTGACTCCCTGATTCTGCTCTCTCCCCTCCCACATCCCCACCCCACCCCCCACTCCCTGCAGATTCAGGACCAGCTGATGCCTGAGCACAATAACTTCAAACCACAGAGTCACCCTTGGAGTGAGCTCAGGGAAATGTTTTCCGAAGGCTAAGAGGCCACGCTGACCCGGAAAGTATGTTTTAAATATAAATCTGATCCGGACACGTTGTATCATAGTTGGCAGGCCTCCCCCACTCGCTAACCTAACAGGGGTGAACTGACTCCTGACGTGTTTTCTGCAGACCAGTCTGTCATGGACAGGTGCTCCCTGGCCCTGCCAGGCCAGATCCCTGCGCGGGACGAGTGGATTCGTGGGAGTGAAATTCCCCATCAGGCCCCGCCCACCCCAGCCGCCCCTCAGCACCAGCCGCTTCCACCCGGACTCCGGAGAATCCTTGGTCTTTTCCTCGGGGCTTGCTGGCAGCCGAGCATACCAAGCGGTCCATTGTGCTGGAGACGTGAAAAACCAGCCAGACTCTCCAGAGGTGAGGTTTCCAGAGGCACCTTTGGAGGGCAGGAAGAACTAGTGGCCCAGAGTTTCCTTAGAGAGGTGGCCTGGGGGAAGTCATGCCCCTTCTCCCGGCCTCAGTTTCCCCTTCTTAAAACGATCGCGGGGTCCCGGTTCCCCCAGCCCTCCCGCCTCCCTCCGAGGACGCGATCCTCCCTCCCGGAGCGCCTTCTCGGCTCGGGGCCGGACTCTCCGGGGAGCGAGGCTGAGCCGCTGGCGCGCAGACCTCCGGGGCCCGGCCAGCACCCCCCGCCCGGACCGGCCGCCGAACCCCCATCCCGGCCGGCCCCGCCCACGAGCGGGTCTCCGAGCTCCGGCGCGCACCCCGCATCCCTCCCTCCCGCGGAACCCCGCCCCCCGGGCCCCCCAGCCGGGCGGGCGGAGGCGGGGCGCGCCGGGGCGGGGCGCGCGGGGGGCGGAGCCAGGCGGGGAATCCTGCTCCCCGCGAGCCGGCGCCGACCCCGGAGAGCCGCCGTCCGTCCGTCTGTCCGTCCGAGCGCCCCGCGCGGGGGGCGGCGGGAGAGCCCGGAGCGGCCGCGCCGGGGAGGACCCGGAGCCCGGAAGGATCCCATCCCCGCGGCCCGGCAGGTGCCCGGCCGCCCGCTCTCCGTCCGGCCGCCCGTCCCCGCGGCCCCGCCGTCAGCTCGCCCTCCCTCCGGGCTCCCGCTCGCCATGCAGCCGCCGCCGCCGCCGGCCCCGCGCGTGTGAGCGCCCGCCGCCGGCCATGCTGCCCCTCCTCGCCGCGCTGCTGGCCGCCGCCTGCCCGCTGCCGCCCGCTCGCGGCGGGGCTGCGGGCGCGCCGGGCCTCCTCGGGGCGCCCCCCAACGCCTCCGCCAACGCGTCGTCCGCGGGCGATCCCGCCGCCGCCGCCGCCCCCCCGAGGCTGCCGGCCCCGGCGGCCCCCGGAGCCCCCGAGCGCGCGGGCCCGGAGGCGGCGGCGCCCTGCAACATCAGCGTGCAGCGGCAGATGCTGAGCTCGCTGCTCGTGCGCTGGGGCCGCCCGCGCGGCTTCCTGTGCGACCTGCTGCTCTTCTCCACCCACGCGCCCGGCCGCGCCTTCTTCGCCGCCGCCTTCCACCGCGTCGGGCCGCCGCTGCTCATCGAGCACCTGGGGCTGGCGGCGGGCGGCGCGCAGCAGGACCTGCGCCTGTGCGTGGGCTGCGGCTGGGTGCGGGGCCGCCCGCCCGGCCGCCCCCGGGCCCCCGCCGCCGCCGCCGGGGCGCCCACCGCGCTGCCCGCCTACCCCTCCGCCGAGCCCCCCGGGCCGCTGTGGCTGCAGGGCGAGTCGCTGCACTTCTGCTGCCTGGACTTCAACCTGGAGGAGCTGCAGGGCGAGCCGGGCTGGAGACTCAACCGCAAGCCCATCGAGTCCACGCTGGTGGCCTGCTTCATGACCCTGGTCATCGTGGTGTGGAGCGTGGCCGCCCTCATCTGGCCGGTGCCCATCATCGCCGGCTTCCTGCCCAACGGCATGGAGCAGCGCCGGACCGCGGCCACCGCCAGCGCCAGCGCCGCCGCCGCGCCCGCCGCCGTGCCCGCGGGGACCACCGCCGCCGCCGCCGCCGCCGCTGCCGCCGCCGCCGCCGCCGCCGCGGCCGTCACCTCGGGGGCAGCGGCCAAGTGACGGCTCCGCGCCTGCTCCCGGCGGCCGCGCCCTCGGGGGGCCTTTCCCGCCGGGAGACGCGGCCCCCGTGCTTCGTGCTGTCGTGTTCGTTAGTTCTTCGGGGGAGGGGTCCGCCGCTGGGAAGACCGAGCGGAGAGGAACGGGACCCTTTCTCCTCTATTGCATCTCCTTGCCTCTTCCCTCCCCCCACACCCACGTGCCCTATATCCATGGCAGAAAATGACCAAATCCTGTGTATTTGTTTTATATCTTGAATAACTGTTTTAAATGAAAGTTTTAGTAAAAAAAAAAAAAAAAATCCAATTGCTATTGCTGGTAGTGAGAGAAGTTCTTTGTACCCGAACACAGTAGCTGAAGTTGTTTTTTTGTTTGTTTGTTTGTTTTTTGTTGTTTTTTTAAATTTATGTCAAAGGGGGAAGGAGCATGGGAATGACTGAACCCTGATCTGTTATTGTTACTGCTGGAAATGAACTTTATGGACCTTTTCCGAGTTGATCTATCCAGTGACGTGTCCTGGTGGGCGTTTCTTCTTGTACTTCTGTGGGTTTTTTTGGCTTTTAATACAGACATTTTCTTCCAGAGTTGCGTATGTAGCTTTTTCTTTATTGGGCTGACAGGATGTCCCCCTGAAAGGTGGAGGAGGGGCTCTTCGAAAGTTAGAGCAGGGCTGGATCTGTCTCCCTTACCGTCTGCGGCTGCGAGAGGTGGGAGAGGGACCCAGGTTGTTAGCCCTGGGGCAGTGGCTTTGCCAGGCCCCACACTGCCCCCATCCCCACCCCTCAGCTCACTGACGTTTGCCATGGTGGCATACCGGGTTTTATGTGATCTATCGCTTTTCCCACTGCCCCAAGCTCAGCACAGCCACCCAGCTAAGTTCCAAAAATGGAAAAAGCAATACTGTGTTCTGTCTGAACCGGGTGTCTCACAGAAATGACTCCTTTTCAAAAGCATGTGGATTTCCTTTTTCTAGGTGTAAACTTCAGCAGATGAGCACATTTCAAAAGCTGGTCTTCAAACCTGAGATCTTATTTTGGCATGAAGAAGATTTTTTTTTAAAGGTAAACTGAGGACTACATCGCTAACGATGGCAAAGCTTTCCTCACTCACAGCATCCATGTTACAATGTCTGCTGAGTAGCGGTTCCAGATTCTTCCTGCTTTTCGGAAAGTAAATGAGAAGTCCTCAAAGTGACTTCATACAAAAACCACTTGAGCAGCTGCTTTGCCTTGCTCCCTCTCCCCACGTTGGAGTGAATAAATGACACAGTTTTAGAGCTTCCGTCCTCAAAGTATGGCCCCTGGCATCGGCATCATCTGGGGACTGGTTCGAGATGCAAAGCAAGGGCCCCACCCTGGACCTACTGAACCAGGGTCTGGGGTGGAGCCCAGCAGGCAGTTTTAACAATCCCACCTATGGATTCTGTTGCGTTTCAAACCTGAGAACCTTCAGCGCATGTAGCCTCCTTTTATCTTGAGATATTTGCTATTACATCAAAGAAACAGGATTCTTTATACATATTATATCATTGATTTCAGAAAGGAAAGAAAAGGGATGGATAGAAACATCCATGATGAGAGAGAATCATCCATCAGCTGCCTTCCTCTAAGTCCCCCATTGGGGATCGAGCCCACAATCTGGAATCGAACCAGGGACCCTTCAGTTCACGGGCCGACACTCTATCCACTGAGCCACACCAGCCAGGGCTGAAACAGGGTTCTGTTTTCATGGGGATCTATCTGAAGGAGAGGCTGGCTCATTGCCCTGCAGCTCCAGCTGCCCCTCGGGCTCGGTGGGATCTAGGGCTATATCTGGCAGAGGCCAGCCTGTGGGAGAGGAGCAGGTGAGCCAGATGGTGCAGACATTCAGAAGTGCAATGTCACGCAAGTCCCCTAGCCTTGCAATTCCCGGAGCGTTGGGCACTGCCCTTTTCTTAGCCCTGTGCTAACTAGCAGGAGAAAAATCAATAACTGCGCATCTTGGTCCATTTTTAATATAAGCAGAGCATTTGTAAGTCTGGAAGCCACATTAAGCATTCCCGGTCCAACACCCACACAGTCACTCTTCCTGCTTTTTCTCCAGGATGGAAAGTGAAGCTCAGAGAGGTTCAGCATTTTGCCTAATATCACACAGCTACATGCAGAGGCAAAGCTGAGGCCAAACCTGGGTCTTGTGCTGCCCCTGCTGGCATTTCTTCAACACCAGACACTTCCTTTCCTTGGAGAATTAAGAGCCAGCCACTCAAGGTCTGCCTCCCCCGTGACCCACCCCTGTCACTGTCATATTCCATGAGTCGCAAACCCAAAGGAGCCAGAGGACATTAATTTTATTTTATCTACTCTTAATATGTTTTTATTCACTTCAGAGAGGAAGGGAGAGGGAGAGAGAGAGAAACATCAATGATGATGCTTCTGCCTGGGGATCTAGCTGCCTCCTGCACGCCCTTCTCTGGGGATTGAGCCCACAGCCCGGGCGTGTGCTCTGACCTGGAATTGAATCATGACGTCCTGGCTCATAGGTTGACACTCAAATATGGAGCCATGCCAGCCAGGCCTGAGGGCATTAATTTTAAATGAGACACTCAGCCACTTCATATAACTTTTTTTTTTAAATATATTTTATTGATTCTTTTACAGAGAGGAAGAGAGAGGGATAGAGAGTTAGAAACATCAATGAGAGAGAGTCATCGATCAGCTGCCTCTTACACATCCCCCACTGGAGATATGCCCACAACCAAGGTACATGCCCTTGACCGGAATCGAACCCGGGACCCTTCAGTCCCAAGCCGACGCTCTATTCATTGAGCCAGACCGGTTTCGGCGCTTCTTCATATAACTTTTTATATGCATGCAATCATTGGGTGGACCCTAATGAATACTGTCTGAGGGTGGATTCGAAATATAACTTCCGAAAGGAAGATTTTTCAGAATTGTCAGGGCCTGTGGGGGAGTGGTTGTGTGCAGGTGGTGTGTGTGTGTGTGTGTGTGTGTGCGCGTTCACATATGTATAAATCTGATGTATCGGTTAGTTCTGCTTTATGCTGATTTTGCCTGCTTTTTGAGAACTTGAACTCTAAGCAGATTACATGGTGAGGATGGAGTCTGTGTCCTTTTGGTCACCTTAGGTTGGCACCACCCAGTGGGTGAGGAAAGTCAGGTGCCAGCAGGCTCGGCTGGGGGGCCTGTGCCCTCCCGGCAGTTTGACCATCTTGGCAGTGCCAAACTTCCAAGTGTGGATTTTACCGAAGGCCAGTCGCTGCCTCTGAGGCAGGAACGGAGTGTGCCATGGCAGCCGGTGCACACATGCGTGCAGGAGCCCAGATCCCAGCCCACCTGAAAGCCTCCTGAGACAGCTGAGTTGCTAGTGACATAGCTAAAAACGCCCCTGCGCTGTTCTTAACTATTCTTAAAATGCTTCTTTATAATCTGAGTGCTACATCATAGAAAATGAGAGCATACCCTTCATAAGATCAATGAGTTAATATCAGCAATATCCCAGCACCCATAAGTGACCATGGCTAATGTTTATCAAGAAATGTTCAACTGTGCCCGGGCCAGTGTGGCTCAGTTGGTGAGCATCGTCCCATGCAGGAAATCACCGGTTTGATTCCCGGTCAGGCCACATGCCCGGGGCTGCAGGCCTGATCCCCAGTAGGGGGGCACAGCAGGTAGCCACTTGCTGTTTCTCTTTCACCCTCTCCCTTCTTCACTCTCTAAAATCAATTTTTAGAGACATATTTAAAAAGAAATGTTCAAATGCATATGTTACACAAATGTTCACCCCAGCAGGTGCCTGCCTCTCAGGGCTCTGCTTTCCCTGATTCTCAGGGACTCTTTTGGGGGGCCCTCCCTCTGCAGAAGGTATTGGAGAGCTTCGCAGGGCAGGTGGTTTACAAAGGCTGACATGTGGGTATAATGCTGACACATGGGTCAAAGGTCAGCTGGACAGGATATTAAAACGCATTCAAGGACCATCTCTATCCAATGGGGATGGGGGTGGGGGAGATGTGCTATGTTTCCCATCCCCAAGTTTATCGCCTCCAGATACAAATCAAAGCCAGACCGAACTTCCCACCCCTCCCGGAGAAAGGCCTCCGCTCTCCCTCTCATGTTCGAGGCCCCGGATGTGGCTGATAAGGAACAGAACATAACTTCGCAGCATGAACAATTCGATGTGTCTCCTCGACTCATAAGCGCAGAGCCGCCTCGCAGCATCTGAGTCTACTTGATGTCTTTGATGCGAAAATGAATTCTGAGATTCAATAAGCAAGAAGGATATTGCATCTGTGCGATGCTGTCCTAAAAGCCGTCACAGCTGCACGTGGCCGGGTAACAGCCACATTCAGACACCCCCCTGCAGGGGCGGGTGCTGAGGCCAGGCCCAGAGGGAGGGAGGAGATGGCCCAGAGGTGGGGCAGTCAGCCCAGGACAGGAACCGTCAGTGGGTCTAATGTATGCAGCACCCTCACAATAAATGGACTGTGTGAAGTTCTCCTGTGATGGGCTCTGTTCCATCAGGACGGGGTTCCCTAGAAGCAGAGCCTGGGCTACAGAGAGCTCTGAGGAGGAGGTGGGGGCACCAGGAGAGGCAGGAGAAGGGCCAAAGCTGGCAGCGCTTCAGACTGCCCCCACGGAGCTTAACAGCAAGAATTACACCCCAGCCCTAACCGGTTTGGCCCAATGGATAGATTCCCTTCACAGGCCTGCAGACCTCCCCCCGTTGCTGGGAGGGTGAGCCTCCATCGACAGATAAATGGATAAACAAAATGTGGTACAACACACAATGCAATATTATTCAGCCTTTTAAAAGGGGAGAACTTCGGACACACGTGACAACGTGGTTGAACCTTGAAGACATTACGCTAAGTGAAAATAAGCCCGTCACAACGGGACAAATACTGCGTGATTCCACTCAACACGAGATACTTCGAATACCCAAATGCATCGAGACAGGAAGCAGAGTAGAGGCAACCAGGGGCTGGGGGAAGGGCGTTACTGCTTAACGGGTGCGGGGTTTCTCTTTGGGAGAGTGAAAAAGGGTTGGAAATAGAGGTTGGGGGTGGTTTCAAAACACTGTCCATGTAATTAATGCCACTGAGTGGTACACTTAAAAATAATTAAAATGGCAAATTTTATGTCATATCTATTGTACCATAAAAGTGTATTTTTAAAAAAATAATAATAAAAGAAGGGTTTGCCTGGCTCCAACCGAGAACTGAACAGGGGCCAGAAAAGATGGGTTTTGTCCCTTACCTGGAACTACGCTGCCCCGCCCCCTGTAGGGGAAGCCCCGCCCCCGTGTAGAAACCACGCCCCCTGTGAAGAAGTCACGCCCCTTTGTAAGTAACCCCGCCCCCTCCGGCGCAGCCCCGCCCACCCCACGCGCTCCCCTGCTGCTGGCCTGCTTGCACAGCGTGAACGGGGGTACCTGGGTTTTCTTTTCTGGTCACCGGCCTGACATTCAGGAGGGAGAGCCGAGCAGTCCCTCTGCCGACTCTGATGCCAACAGTGGGACCCCGGCTGCTGACTCCTGGTGGGCCCGCCGCAGGCCCCGGGGGGCAGACAAGCGCCAGTGGCCCCGGTGGGCAGCACCGGAAATGAGCGGGAGGGAGGGGCCCAGCCCTTTCCAGTCTGTGCCAGTTCCCTTGTCTTCTCTCTCAGGCCGGGGTCTCACAGGAAAAGCATGAGGAAGCCATTCCCTCCCTCTCTCCTGCCGCTGGGAATCCTTCCTTTGTCTTGTTCTTCCAAGATTCCCGAGGCATTTGGGGTTTGGACGGAGCTCATTATCGTGCCCAGGCTGGGCAGAATGTGAAAGGTTCCGCCTCAAGATTTTACAGAAGGAAACACTTTTCTGCACCGGCATGGTTGGGAGAGAAAGGGGGGGGGGGGGGGCAGCCTTAGTTCAGGCAGAGGATGAAAACTCTTCTATCCCAGCACAGGCAGGAGCAGGAGCGGCAGCCCACTGGGAGACCAGCACAGGTGTGATGGGACCCATGACCACGAGGAGGGTCCACACTAGGTGCCTCCGCTTCCTCATCTATGAAGTGGGAGGGACATCAAACACCTGCTGTAGAGCTGTTGGCAGCTAGCACTCCCCACAGCGCACAGACTCTCTGTACTCCTCCTGCTTATCCGCCATGCCACACTGGTGGAGACGGGTGGGCTTGGTTGGAGCATTGATGGGTACTATTATGGAGATGTTCCTAGCATCCCACTCGGTTCTGAGAACTTTCATTGTTAATTTTTTAATCCTCACGGAGAGAGTGGAATAGAAGGGGAAAGACAGAGAGAAATACCTATGTGAGAGAAACACGTCGATTGGTTGCCTCCTGCATGTGCCCAACCAGGGCCCTGGACTGGGGAGGAGCCTGCAACCAAGGTACATGCCCTTGACCCGAATTGAACCAGGGCAGCAGGCCAACACTCTATCCACTGAGCCAAACCGGCTAGGGCAGTTCTGAGAACTTCTGAACATGCATATTGAAGTGGTGTTTCCCCACCCACAGCCTCTCCCTACTGACCATTTTGTGCATATTGACCCAACTTCCAAATGCCATCATTTCTAAATCTAGCCCACTTTGCCCAGGCAGCAAATAAGCTGAGGAATTAAGATGCCCCAGGGAGAGCCCTCAAACAGGGCTGATGGGCATCGGTGGGTAAGGAGAAATGTCCCAGCTAACAGATGCTGAGAGGCTGAGCAGGTGCCCCAGTGGCAGCGCACTTGCTGGGTGGGTGGTTCCCTGTTGCTGTCGTCTTCCCCTCCATCTGACGTCCCTCTCCTCAAGGGGCATTTCCTGAGATCACCTCCCAAAGACACTTCTTACCTCCGACTGTCTCAGGATCTGCTTTGGGGGAACCTAAACTCATAATACATAACCCCATTTGATTCTTTATAGGCCCTTTGAGCTCCCTTTTACAGATCAGGAACGGAGGCTGAGAGGCATCTGGGAACTTGTCTACGTTCTCACAGTGGTGAAGCGAGGGCTTGAACTCCAGCGTCCGGTTCCAGTGTCCCAGCCACCCCTCACTCACAGCAAGACAGCATGTGTGCCCAAGCATGTGCTTGACAGGGAAGTCTGAGGCTGCAGAGGGTAAGTCTTCACCCCCACACTTCTCCTCAAGCCCCAGTTCCACCCATATGCCCCCACCTTCACCCATGTGCACCAGCTGAGAAAGTGGGTGAGAGAGAAGAGGGGGGAGTTCTCCCAGCCCACTGAGATCCTGCCACCAGGTGGCGCCCTTTCCAGGAGGTTCGGGTTGGCTCAGCAGGTGATGGAGATAAAAGCAAGTTGTGTTTATAGCTCTGATGCAGCTAGTATTTGCAAGAACCCAGGTGCCCACTTCCTGCCTTTCTGCAGAGAAGAGACAGAGGCCAGCTGTTAGAAGTGGGAGTGGACACACACACACACACACACACACACACACACACACCAGTAAAGGGGATCTGGAGATCTGGGCAGAGAGGCTAAGTTTCAGTGTGACAAATTTTTATATAAATCAGATCAGTCGCATTGTTGTAAAACTCACAACAGGATGGGCTACAATGAAAAACACACAGAGCAAATGTCATTTAGGGGCAAAGAAGAAGACTACAAAAATCAAATCGTATCTGAGTAATCAGAGCCAATAATCGGTATGGTCCCTGACCCATTGCCCTTGACCCAGGGTCGCCTGGGGGCAGGGGAGCCCAGCTCTCTGGGCTGAGGCCGGAAAGCCATGCTTCCGGGGAGAATAAACACAGCAGTAAGCACGAGGTGACGGAGAGCGGAGGTAAGCCGACGTGTGAGCGCTTTTGTAGCTGCCTTTGTCCACAGGTCAGAGGTCAGTCATCGTGGGCGTGCTGGATGCCCACCCAGCGGCTCCTTGGAAAGATGCGACGACTCTTCAGGCTGCAGGCAGGGGAGGGGGCACCAGCCTTGCGTTGTGGGGGTCCTTAGTCAACATTTCCTGGGTGCTTCCAAGTTCCCTTACCGCGGGGAGAACCAGCACCCCCACAGCCTGACCCCTGCCTTTTCTTGCCCTGTTTCTCAGTCCTTTCCCCAAGTCTCCAAATAATCCTTCTCCTCCTTCCTGTGGGGCAGACACTTGCCTTTTGTCATCTCCGCGTTCGGCCCGCTTCTATGACTCACGAGAGCATCACTCAGCTTCTCTCCGCTTTGACTTCTCTCCGCTTTGGCTTCTCTCCGCTTTGACTCCAGCCTTGGGAGTTCCATAAGAAAACCCCTTTTCTCTCTGTGAAGTCGAGCCTCCACGTCCATGGTCTTGCCATGCGATTTGAAAAGTCGACTCCAAAACTCAAAGCAGAGAAATGACGTCTTGGACTCCCGCTGAAGCCAGCTCCTCTCCCTTAGGCAGGTCGCCTCCGCCTCCCGGCCCAGCCCCCCCGCCCAGGCTGTTGAAGGAAAGAGGGATTGAGGAGAAAGAAAAATCTACTAGATGAGATTCAAAGTGTTAGCTCACTGCGTTCTTTAAAATTAGACACGCATGCTCACAAAACCAACATATAGATTGACTTCTGTCTGTCAAGCGAGGGGAATGTTTTAAAAAATCGCCCTGATGCTGGTGGGGATGAGCCGAGGCAGGCAGTGTGACCGTGTGGATTTGTGAAAGCGACCTGGAATCTGATCGGACCACACGTATCGTTATTAAACCCTCCGAGCCGAACAAACCCTTCCCAGGAATGGAGGTTCCTGGAAACGGACCTTGACGTCCCCCATTTTTCAGGGGAACACTCGGGGAGTCTTTCTGTGCCGCCTCTGCATGTGGGGAGTGGACAGGTGTGTGGCCAGAATCTCTGAAACATTCAGGCTGGCAGGGGCGGTGATGAGAGATGACATCACGGAAGATGATCCAGCCTCGAAGCCACCAAGCAGCTACGGGCCACTAAAGTCTCTTCCCCAAGACAAGGGTTCTGGGAGGGCAGGAACTGTCCTGGCTGGGCCTGGCCAGGGGTGAAAGGTCCCTCATCTATTCTTCCAACTGTGTCTGTCCCTATGTCGACTCTCACCCAGACTGTGGCCACCCAGCAGCTTCCACAGAAAGACTCCAGCCACTCTCTGCAGGTGGTGGATTCTGCAGATCTTGCTCCGGCTGGAGGAACGAAATGGAAAGGTCGCTGCCCAGCTGAGGACCCTGCACACCCCACTCCTCCCACCCCTCTCCCTGCCTACTGCTTCTCACTCCGGCCTCCCTCCCCACCCCAGGCCTGGCATTGTTGGGGGCAGAAATAGAATACTGGGGACTAGCTATCATTCTAAGAAATATGAATCTTGCTCTGTTAACCACGACTGTTCTGTTCTGATTAGAAAAAGCACATTCTAACCTGGCTGGGAGTTGTGCACCCGGGCGACATGGGAGCCAACATTGGGATGCAGCCCACCCCCCTTCCCCGAGACCGGACTGTCATTATGGAGAGATTTACAGCCTCCAGGCTGAAACAGCCTAGTCCCGGAGGCACCCACCCTTGCAACCCTCAGCCCCTGATGCCCGTAATCTGGTCCTGGGATGCCCGGAGGCCCTCCCCTCTGCCACCCCTCAGCCCGCATTACTTGCAGCCTGTAGTGATTGTACTGTGCCTACTTTCCCACGCCTGTAACTCTTACTTTCCCACATAACCTTTGTCCTTCTACCCAATATAAGCAGCTGGCTTGGGGGAGAAGGGGGCTGCAGAGCAGATTTGCATGGATGACCTGCTGCTCTCCCATACTGCCGGCGTCTTATCTATTAAAGAGGGAATATGCAAATTGACGGGCATGCCATCACAAAGACCGCTGTGCCCACAGTGGAGGCAGGGATTCCGTAACATAAGAACACAAGATGGCTGCACCCTGCACTCTGGCAGGGACCTGAGGCTGTATAGCGCTGGGCCAGGACAGGGGATCTGAGGCTGCACTCCGACCTCGTGGGGCTTGACAGGGGATACTCAGGCCACACTTCCCAACCCAGCACCAGGCCAGGGGGCCTGAGGCTGCGGCCCTTGTCTGGCAGGGCTTGACGGGGATGAGGCTTGACGGGGATGAGGCTTGACGGGGATGAGGCCAGCCAGGTCTTGGTCTCTCTCGATTTCAAGGCTCACGTGGTTGGGCAGGGACTTGACTGTGTGGTTCCCAAGGCTGGCCCCAGACTCTGACAGGAGGAAGGTTTTCATATACATTTTACTAATGTCCTTTCATCGCTGACACTTCTCTTATAGAGAAAGGGCAAATAGCAATATTAAATCATTTCCTCTAATTAATTCCCTTTTGATGTGCACAGATTTCGTGCACCGGGTCACTAGTTATTATATCAGAATAAACGCTGATATAGGCTTCAACCCTGTCTCTGCTTAATTGGCTCAAGTAGTGACTGACAGGCAGCAGGAACCCCCTGGTTGTCTGGTTACAGAATGCCCAGCAAAGGTGCATTCTGTCCCAGGCTAGTGGCTAAGAAAGTAAGGATGTGTCCTGGGGGCTCTCTCTCCCCCTGCAGGCCCCAACAAGCCCCTTCACATTTAATTTATCCCTCCCCGTGCTGCCTCCCCCCCCCCACACACACACAACAACAACAACAAGAGCTGTACTTAGCAGCCCTGGCATCAGGCAGGCGTTGGCTAATTAGCACCCTCGCCAGCAGCAGTGATTTGACACTCAGCAGTAATTACAGACGGAGAGTTATCTCTGCAGAGGCCTGAGCGGCACTGTCCGCTCTTTAAATAAGAACAGGAAATTGTCTGCCCTCAGGGGTGGAGCGGTGTCTAGAAAATGCCAATAGTGCAGAATTAGGTTTTTCTTTTTAATTCCACTGTATCATGAAACGGTACCTTTTTCTTTGTTTCTTTCTCTCTTTGAAATGGTACCTTTTGAAGAGTGCATGTGCATCTACGACTAAATTTCCCAAGATACACCTCGCAGAACCTCACATGGCTACTCATCTCCACTCCAGGAGGAAGTCCCAAGATTCTGCTCTTCATTTTCTGCAAGGCAGAGAGAGCTAATCACAGAGAGAGTCCCAGCACCTGGTACCGGGGGACCACACCCGTGTCACCGGCACCACGGGAGACAGACTTCCCTAGGCCAGTGGTCGGCAAACTCATTCGTCCACAGAGCCAAATAGCAACAGTACAACGATGGACATTTCTTTTGAGAGCCACATTTTTTAAATGTAAGAACGTAAAAAACTCTTCTAACGCCACTTCTTCAAAATAGACTCGCCCAGGCCGTGGTATTCTGTGGAAGAGCCACACTCATAAGGGGCCAAAGAGCCGCATGTGGCTCGCGAGCCGCGGTTTGCCGACCACGGCCCTACGTTGCTGGGAGGACTTGAAGCTGCGGGATGGCCCGTGACTTGCCCAGGGTCTCCCAGCGGCTCCTGCCAGAGCAGCCCTGTGCCTCTGCCTGCAGAGCCAGCCGGCCGGGGCTTGGTTTCCTCAGCCAAACCCTCCACAGTCTTTGGGTTGGGCGTGAAAATACGTTTGTAGTTTCCTCACCTCTGTGTCTCTCACCTGGAAGCCCAGGGTTCGGGGCGTGTTTCCTCTCCCTTAGGTTTGGTGCCATTTAATAGATCCTGTGCACGTCCACAGGGCTGGGCGAGCCCTGGCTGTGGGACTTGCCTGATGCAGAGCAGGTGCCCAGCCGAGACCGGTTTGGCTCAGTGGATAGAGCGTAGGTCTACGGACTGAAGGGTCCCAGGTTCGATTCCGGTCAAGGGTATATACCTTGGTTGCGGGCACATCCCTGGTGGGGGTTGTGCAGGAGGCAGCTGGTCGATGATTTTCTCTCATTGATAATTCTACCCTGTTTCCCTGAAAATAAGACAGTGTCTTATATTAATTTTTTCTCCCAAAGTTGCACTAGGTCTTATTTTCAGGGGATGTCTTATCATTCCATGCGCTAGGTCTTATTTTCAGAGGATGCCTTATTTTCGGGGAAACAAGGTAGCTACCTATCCCTCTCCCTTCCTCTCTGTGAAAAATCAATAAAATATATTAAAAAAAAAAAAAAAAAAAAAAAAAAAAGAGTAGGCATCCAGATGCAACACAGATGCTCAGGAACCCAGGCGGGGGGAGGGGGCGTCACTCCGACCCTGCACTGGCCGGATAAGCCATTCTGGGAGTGACTTGGAGCCAGGAACCCAGAGCTGGGCACATGGAGATGCCAGGACACAGCCTCTACCCCCATCGGGATTCCGCCAGCATGTCCAACCACCACCCTGCCCGGGAGTCAGAACGGACGCCAAGCACACAGGAGGGAAGTCGGTGGGACTCAGACCCCTGGCCCGCACCCTGCCCCACGCACCCACTGCACAGACGGAGCTGCAGCAGCCTGCCCCACGCCCCCTCGCGGAGGCTGCAGAGCAGGCGCTGGAGGCACCTGGAAGCTTCCTTGAGCCTCAGGCAGAGCTGGTGGCCTGTGTTCTGGGACACAGATGCCCTAATGGCACCAGTTCGTCTCCTGGTGCAGGCTGCACTTCAGTTCCTCAGAAAATGGCGGGTGCGGGCCTGTTGGAATGAAAAGAAGCCTGGAACCCTTGGGCCTGGGACTCCTGTCCCCACAGGCTTCATATTATACTGTCTTTTTAAAAATAATTTGTATGGATTTCAGAGAGGAAGGGAGAGGGGAGAGAGATCGAAGCATCAATGATGAGAGAGCATCGTTAACTGGCTGCCTCCTGCACGCCCACAAGCCTGCATGTGCCCTTGACTGGAATTGGACCCGGGACTCTTCCGTCTGCAGGCCGATGCCCTGTCCACTGAGCCACACCAGCTGGGGCTTATTCTCTCTTTTTCTTTCTAGAATCCCAGCCCCTGGAGGGAGGCAGACCTCCACCCCAGAGAATCGGAGACATGGATGAGTCAGGACATTCTCTCCTGCTGACTCACCCTGCCCGCCTCAGACCAGAACCAGCCAACACCCATTCCAAACACACTGCGGACTCCCTCCCACCACCATCTTCGGGCTCATCACCCAGCTCCGCCTTCAGGCCCACGCCCTCTCTTCGGCTTCTCCCTCCCCTTCACGCCCTCCCACAGAAGCACAGAACTGACTATCCTGGCCCCCGGGAAACACCTCCAGTTCCGGGGAGTCAGGTACGGAAATAAGAAAGAGACAACCCACTATTGAGGCCAGGGATGGAAAGCAGAGTAACAATGTCATAAAGCCCATGTGCGTTTGCCTGGCCAGGGGCGGGCATTTCCTGCATCAAAAATCCTGATTGAGAAAGAGTGCTGCAATTTTCACAGACATTTTGCTCTGAGCCTCCTAGCAGGCAAGGGGAAAAGTGGTTGATGCTGCTTATATGACAAATAAAAGAAAGTACAACTTATCTTCTCAGGGACCAAACTGTTAGCCAACTTTTCTAACCCAGAGGGAGGCTTACATACACACACACACACACACACACACACATACACACATACACACACACACAATGGATGGGAGGGAAGGAAAACACATTTACTCCTAGCTTAGTTGCTTTTTTTTTTTTTTAATGCAGTTATCCTTTTTAAAATACATATATTTTATTGATTTTTATTTTATTTTTTACAGAGAGGGGAGAGGGATAGAGAGAGAAACATCAATCAGCTGCCGCCTGCACACCCCCTACTGGGAATGTGCCTGCAGCCAAGGTACAAGCCCTGGACCAGAAATGATTCTGGGATCCTTCAGTCCACAGGCTGATGCCCTATCCACTGAGCCAAACCGGTTAGGGCAGCTTAGTTGACTTGACCACTCTATTCTTCTTAATTGTCACTTGGAGAGAGCATTGAATAAGCCGGGGCTGTAGCAGTCATGGCAAATGCTATGAAATGTGCTGAGTGATTTTCCTGCGACAGTTTCAAAATCAACCATGGAATTTGCAAAAATGACAACTGACGACCTCAACCTTAGACTTATCAAATTGGAATTTCAGGAGAGAAGGGCCCGGGAATTTGCATTTTCCCTTATATCCCCCTGGGATTCTCAGGCACCCTGAAATGGGAGAACTAAGAACCTCCTTACACTTGGAAACAGCACTCCATACTGAACACGGGAAGAACAATGACCGGGTCAGAAGTCACTGTGGTATTTGATAAGGGCTATCCAGTCACTAAGAGACCTGCAAATGATCACAGTGACTTTTTAAATTTGTTTTGTTCTTTTAATATATTTTTTATTGATTTCAGAGAGAAAGGGAGAGGGAGAGAGAAGTAGAAATACCAATGAGAGAGAATCATCAATCAGCTGTCTCCTGCACGCCCCCTACTGGGGATTGAGCCTGCAACTCAGGCCTGTACCCTGACTGGGAATCAAACAGTGACCTCCTGGTTCATAGATCGACGCTCCACCACTGAGTCAGGAGACTTTTTTTATTTTATTTTGAATTGATTGTTGTAATGGATGCTGTTATTGTTATAAAAATATTAGATAATCCGTATAGAAAATCTGAGAAAGTTGAAAGAAGAGAGTAAAAATCACCCATATTTCACCCACCTAAAGATAACCATTATCAGTTGCATGCTGGTATATTTTTCCCCCTGTATTTATTTTTCTTTATGTCAGTTTTAGGGTTTTTTGCTTGTTTCAGTGCATGTGTGAATTAACATAATTTGATGATACTCTAAATAAATTGGAGATCACAGTTTTCCCTGAGCATCTCAGCTAAGCATTTTCCACTTTATCGCAAACTCCATAAATATGGAGTTTAAGGAATGCCTAATTTCCCATTGGGAGATGTGTCATCATTCACTCGCCCATTATCCTATTTGAGGACACACACACTGGTGCCAGATTTTTGCTTTTCAAAGCATTTGCCGTGAAAGCATTTGCCAGTTATGACTTCAGAGGCAATTTGTACGTTGGGTAAATAGTAAAAGCTTGGAAACTCCTCATGCAAGAGTTGACTGATTGGTCTTGTTTGTGGAAAAAAGTTAATTTAAAACCTCTCTCCTAGACTCATGAATGGCATTCCAACAGTCAAGGAATTCTGTTGTCTTGTTTCACTTTTTGACAATCAGAGAAAGCTGACTGGGAATGAAGACTTCCTGTTTTCCGATGGCTTTGCCTCTCTCTGCGTGACCTTGGACAAGTCACCCAGCCCCGGGGGATGTGACAAAGGGAGCCAACTAGCTGGGGCTGCCTCCCCGGCTGGCCCGGTCCCGCCCACACCTTTGTAAGCATCATGGACATCAAGCCTCCTCAGTCAGCAGTTCCCCTGTCTGCTGCTTCCTGGCCCTCCTGAGTCACACAACCACCTGAGGACATCACTCAACCGTCCGCAGGCTGGGACAGTGCCCCGGAGCAGACAGTGTGTTCTGTGCTCAGGCCATTAAAAACGATGCTGTACGGACATGGAGAGATACTCAAACATCTCGTTTGCTGAAAGAAAAAAAAACACCCAGAAACGCAGAACAAGGTGACCGTTTTACCATTTGTGTCAAAATAAAACAGAGAGCTAGAGACATACAACACACACACACACACACACACACACACACAGCACTCGGGACTAGCAAAGGGCTAGACAGTCACATAAAGTGTGGGTGCTTCTTGCTCCCAATTACTTCATTTCATTTATTTATTTTTTTAATATATTTTATTAATTTTTTACAGAGAGGAAGAGAGAGGGATAGAGAGTTAGAAACATCGACGAGAGAGAATCATCAATCAGCTGCCTCTTGCACACCCCCTACCGAGGATATGCCCGCAACCAAGGTACATGCCCTTTTACCGGAATCGAACCCGGGACCTTTCAGTCTGCAGGCTGACGCTCTATCCACTGAGCCAAACCGGTTTTCGGCAATTCATTTTAATATAATAATTAAAGCTATTAGTTCAGATAATCATGGGTAAGAGTTGGTAAATGACATAGGCGTGGTTGGACTGAAAAAGCCAGTTTCACTCAACACTTCCAAGGCCCCCAGGCTGACCTGTGGCTGAGAGCACCCCCAGGCTCAGCGCCCCCCTCCCCTCCAGTCCCACCACTGCACCCAGAGAGGGGAAGGGTATGGGGAGGGGAGGGAGTGAGAAAGAGAGAGAAACACGGGGCGTCTTTTGAACAACCAGAAAGACGGAAGCAAAGTTTTGATGATGCTCCCCGCAGTGCCAACTTCCCAGAGTGGAAGTCTTTACAGGCAGCCTGTCCCTCTCAAGGTCTTTCTTCTCTTAGCAGCTTGGAAAGGCGAGAGAGCGTCCTGCCGGGGCTGGGACCTGAGGCCCCAGGTCTCCGGAGGGTTCGGCACCAGAGTCCCTGACAGTCACTCCCGGTGAAGAGCCGCACCAACCCCCGGCCCCGGCTTTGGAGCAAACCATGGCCCATGCGAAGGCCCTGGGCGGGGAGATGAGAAAGAGCAGATTCATCTTTGGTGACAGAGAAAGGAGATTGGACAGGGCAGGTGAGGGGATGAATAGGAAAGAGTCATCCTGAATTTTAAGAGGAGGTGGAAACTGTGGGGACAGTGAGTGGACAGAGGCCTGCCGGAGGCAACACGACAGGAGGGGGCCCGGAGGACAACCGGTCTCCAGGCACCTGCACGCCACTTCTTTCTTTCTTGTGTGTGTGTGTGTGTGTGTGTGTGTGTGCTTGTTTTTTATGTGTTTTTACTGATTGTACAGAGAGAGAAAGGGAGAAATATCAATGTGAGAAACACCAATCTGCCGCCTCCTGCACGCCCCCTACTGGGGATCAAGCTCAAAACCTGGGCATACTGCCCTGACCAGGAAATGAACCAGCAAGCCTTTGGTACACTGAACGATGCTCAACCAACTGAGCCACACCGGCCAGGGTGGCACCATTTCAACAGGCTCCTCCTCTCCAGCGGCCAGGATGGCTGGAGGACATGCACTTCCTCGGTTTCTCCTCTCCCCCTGCTGCCTGGGGCAAGGCCGGGCCTGCCTGACCTCCTGCCTCCTTCCTGCTCCCCCCCCCCATCCTTAGGGACTGAGCTTGCCAGGGTCGCCTTGTCTTTTTTTATTCTTGAAAAATGACGCGGGAAACGAGATAAAAATGCTGCCTTTCCAATCATCGCTAACGCTGTAGCATGCTTGCCACTGTGCTCAGTGCTTTCCGTGTAATTATCCCATCTGATCTCCACAGCAACCCCATCGGGTAGGCACTATGGTTTATCCCCGGGTTACAGGGGAGGAAACAAGCACAGAGAGGTTAGGTGACTTGCCCAAGACCACACAGCAGGCTAGCGTCGAAGCCAGGCAGTCTGGGAGTGTATGTCCTCTATCTCATCACTGATAAAGCGGATCCGAGGACTCAGCTCAGACCCGGGGCCGAGGGCCTCATGAAGACATCACTCACATTAGACTGTCCTGCCACCAGTCATAGCCAGTCCTGCCAGAAGAGGGCGGGGAGCAGACCCCAGAGCACAGCTCACAGAGGACGGCCCCAGCCCCTGAGCAGAGTTCCTCAGAGTGGGTGAGGGGCACGTGTCCCTCCAGCCCCAGGGCCCCCCCCCCCCCCCCGCGAACACTGGAACATGAAAGCGCGGAGCTAAGTTCCGCGGGGAGGTCCCCCGGACACATACATGGGATTCCTGCCAGCCACCTAGCCAGAAGGTCCGTCGTATTTCACCAATTCTGAAAGGCATTTTTTAAAAACTGTAAACATCTCCGAAACGGGGGCGCCTCTCCTGGTCGTAGGCATGCGTGGCAGTCCTCGCTCGGCTGTGGGGCCAGTCCGTGCTCACTCGTGGCCACAGCTGCTCCTATGGCAGGGCCCTCCGCTGAATGATCTGCACGGTTGGCTGGTCCCACGCATGTGGATGGGGGTTATCATTTAAAATAGCGTCAAAGCCCTAACCGGTTTGGCTCGGTGGATAGAGTGTTGGCCTGTGGACTGAAGGGTCCCAGGTTCAGTTCCGGTCAGGGGCATGTACCTTGGTTGTGGGAGATGTGCGGGAGGCAGCCGATCAGTGTTTCTCTCTCATCGATGTTTCTAGATCTCTATCCCTCTTCCTTTCTCTCTGTAAAAAAATCAATAAAATATATTAAAAATATGTTCCCTGTCGCGCAAACTTTCCAGAGTTGAAGTCTTGAAAGGCAGCCTGAGGGAATGGAGCCAGACAGTCATCGGGCTGGAGGTCCTGGGTGTCACTTCCTGCTGGATGGAGTCACCGAGAGGGGAGGTGACACAGTCAAGGCGCACTGCAAGTGACCTTCAGAGCGGAAGCCAGTGTCCATCCAGGAACCCACAAGCTCTCCTTCCTGGAAAGTCCTGGTCTAACTCTGCCGGCACCTGGGACTGGCCAGGTCCCCGGGCCTTCCCATACCCGAGGCTGCTCTCCGGGGAAGGGCAGGGTCTGGCTTGTTGCACCCTGTGGCCAAGTGACTTCCAGAGGCTGAGGAAGAGAGAAAGGAGAGCTCTGCTCCAGCTCCACTGCTCCTCCTTTCGTCCCCGACCTTTTAACTTGACCTCCTCGGTGGCACAATTTGGGGAGGCGATGGAGAGTAGGTAAAAAACAAAAAACAAAAAACCCAACATATTAAAAAACAAACAAACAAACAAAAAACACGGAACGGCTGAGAAACTGTCACAGAGCCAGGAACCTATGGAGACAGCATGACTAAATGCCATGTGGTTTCCAAGATGGAATCTTCCTTGGGATAGAAAAGGGGTATTGGTGAAAACACTGGAAACATCCAAAATCCAGCCTAGAGTGTAGTCAGTAGTCACACCAGCATTCGCTTCTTAGTTTTGGCAAATGCATCCTGGGATGTGAGATGTTAACCTGAGAGCAACCTGGGTGAAGAGTACCTCGGATTTCTCATGCTGCCTTTGCAACTTCTCTGTGAGTGTAAAAATTGTCCCAAAACTAACCGTTGATTTTATTTTAAAAAAGGCATATCAACCTGGGGGTTTCAGCAGAGCCACGGGGTGGGGGCCACGCTATGAAGGGCTGAGTGGCAGCAAGGTGAGAGGAGGGAGGGCCCGGGGACCTGGCCAGTCCCAGGTGCCGGCAGAGTTAGACCAGGACTTTCCAGGAAGGAGAGCTTGTGGGTTCCTGGATGGACACTGGCTTCCGCTCTGAAGGTCACTTGCAGTGCGCCTTGACTGTGTCACCTCCCCTCTCGGTGACTCCATCCAGCAGGAAGTGACACCCAGGACCTCCAGCCCGATGACTGTCTGGCTCCATTCCGTCTCCTGGGGGGAAATCCCTAAAAGCATTTTCCTCCCAAACTCCGAGTGAAAACAGAGAGGAAGGAAGCAAGGCAGGCAGGCAGGGGCCTGCGTGGGCAAGGATCAAACCGGAGGGCAGAGCAGGGTCTGGCTTGTTGTGCCCTGAGGCCAAGTGACTTCCAGAGGCTGAGGAAGAGAGGAGAGGAGAGCTCTGCTCCAGCTCCACTGCTCCTCTTTTCGTCCCCTGACCTTTCAACTTGACCTCCTCGGTGGCACAATTTGGGGAGGCGACGGAGAGTAGGTCGGAGAGAGTTCCTGAGTCCCGTGGAACGGGTTCACTCAGCCCCCTCCGCAGCTACTCCTCGAGGCCTTTCCCTATTCCTCTTACTCATCCTACGACTGCAATTGCACCACGTGGTTACCTACCTCTGGGGCAAAGGTAACTTTGCCTTGGCAAAGTAAGTCATCCCCAGGAACTCTTTTCTGGCTCCAGACCACAGCAAACGCCTCCATCTCCAGGCTCACAAAAGGGTCTCTCCACCCAAGCCCCTTTCTCTCTCCATCAGCGGTTGGCGTTGCCGTGACAATAGGGGCCGTTCAGTCACTGAAAGAATCTCCTGGCAAACCACCCACAGCCTCTCCCTGCGCCCGGTGGCCTTGCGCCCGGGAATTTGGGGTGTGGCCTACAGAACAGAAGAAGAACCCACAGAAGCCAGAGACAAAAGGCACCGGGGAGGAGGGAAAGGAGCCAGCCTCCTTCACGTTTCCACCCCAACTGGCCTGAATGCACCCGGCACATACTCCTCCACTCACACCTAAGGCAAGGGGCCCTGGTGGACCCCTGAAGGTTTCTTCTCTTGGCCATTTCTGGCCTCCTGCATTCATTCATTCATTCATTCATTCACTCAATCTTTTTTCAAAAATGTAACAAAGCAATTCCATTTGTGGAAAACCCATCCCGAGCCGAGCTGTCAAGTCCCGTCTCTAAATTACTCGCTGGCCCCGAGACCCTGGGGCAGGCTGTGGGACTCAGCCAGTGGGTTTCGGGGTTAGACACACTGCAGGTGAGGGGCCTGGAGGAGGCGGCGGGCTGCAGCTATAGCCGGGCTTTCAAATCCCGCCTCCGCCCCAGTCAGGTAGCAGAGGAGAGGGCACAGGGGCCGAAGCCAGGGGCCTAGGCGACCCAGAAACCTTCTCCCGCAAACGGGGAACACAGGGGCCTCCTCCTCCTCCTTCTTGGGGACAGCGAAGGGAAGGCAGACCGGCTTCCGCCAAGCGTGACCACAAATGCCTTCGGACAAAAAGACATGATCACTCTCACCTTGGACAGGAAGGACCAGCCAGGGAAGGTGACGACAAGGCCCAGCCTCCTGGGAGCAGCGGCCGGTGCTGGAGCCGGAAGGGGGGAGGGCAGAGGGGAGGGGAGTGGAGGGGACAGGTCGGGCCAGCTCCCGGCGCAGGGCGGGACCGGCCAGCCCGCCTGCGCGCAGGTGAGAGAGCCCGGGCGGGGCGGAGCGCAGCGCTGCCCGTGCCAGGCCCCGGCGCCCGCGGGCGGCACCGCCTCGAACCCGGAGCCACAGCCGTTCTCCCCGCCGCGGCCTAGGCGCCCCGGAGCCATGGAGGGCCTGAGCTGCGGGCTCACACTGCCGCTGCTGGGGGCCCTGCTGCTGGGAGCGGCGCGCCCGCCGGGCGCCGCGGGTGAGTGGGGCGCACCCGGCGCCGGGTGCCGGGCGGGGAGGGACGGAGGAGGCCGGGGACCGAGGGCGCGGGGTCGGGGCGGGGGCAGAGCGTCCGAATGGAGCCGGGGCGACGGCAGAGCGCACGACGGCGCGGACTCCCCGGGGCCGCCCGTCTCCGGGGCGCGAGGCCCGTGCCCTCCTGGGTTCGGGGCGATCGGACCCCGGCGCCGGCCGAGCCGCGTGGGCGTGTCCCCGAGCCGCGAGCCCTTGGTCCGGGGCCGGAGCTCGACGCCGATGGAGGAAGGAAAGACCTCGATCTTTCCTCCGAGCCGGGCCGCCGAGGTGGCCAGCCGCGCGCCCCGCCGGGGGTTCTCCGCCTGGATGGCGGGGTGCGCGGGGCCGGCGGGGACTCCCTCCTCTGCCCCCCTCGCCCTGCCTGGACCTGGGAGGGGGGCCAGGGAGCAGGGGCTCGGGGCTCGGACACCCACCAGTCACCCTCTCCCCTGTCCGTAGGCCACGTTCTCGCTTCCCCGAAGTTCAGGAGCGTTAAGAACGGGAGCGCCCGGTAGAACGCGGGAGGCCCCCCACCCCCCCTCCAGTCCCCCCGTGCCCCTCCCCCCATCCCTCCCCTGCGCTCCCCCCCCCACCCCGTGGACTTTGGCCGCGGAGGGGGGTCGGGGCCGGGCGGGAGCTCCCTGCGGCTCCGCTCGGGGGAGGGGCCGCACTTCCCAGCCGCCGGGCTTCGGACGCGGTGCCCGCGGGCGCTGGACCCATCGAGCCTGTAAAATAACCCGGTTTCTCGGAAGCGCTTGCTCGGAGGCCATTCCTGAGGTCAGCCAGGCTTTGTGTTTGGTGAAGAGCTAGCCGTAGGGAAGCCATCGGGGTCTTTGGCTCCCCGTTTGCTGCTCCTCCTGAGCGGGTGTTTGCGTTTGCCCGTGGGCACGTGAGGGTGCATTAAACTCAGGAGTAAACCTGAGCTTGGGCATTCCGGTAACGGCCGCATAGTCAGTCCGAGACAGGAAAGCTTCCTGGTTCCTTTCGGCCCAGGAGAGAGAGCGCGTTAAGACAGTGCTTAAAGGACGGTGGGCACAGTCACTGTCGTTTAAGACGGAGCTTTCAAGAAAAAAGCTCCTTTTTCCTTTGAAGAAAAAAGCCAGCTTAAGAATAAAGAATGATATGAGTGTGTGAATGCTCCTGAATATACTGACTGCAGAGCAAAAGTCAACAACAAAAGAATAAAGAGTCGCTTAGGGAATGAAGACGTGTGTGAATGTGTGTGTGTGTGTGTGTGTGTGTGTGTGTGTGTGTGTGTGAGAGAGAGAGAGAGAGAGAGAGAGAGAGAGAGAGAGAGAGAGAGAGAGAAAGAGAGGGAGCGCGCGCGCGCAATGTGTGCCCACCGCTTTGTAACTTAGTGCACACGTTAGTCCGTCCTTCTCCTGGGCAACTGGCAACAGACCACCAGGTAAGGAGAGCCAGGTCTCCCTCCCCCCAAACCTCTCTTCCCCTTTCCTCTCCGGAGCTGCATGGAAACAGAAATTGGTGGAGACATTTGGGGTTGGCTGTGTCACAGTTGAGAGAGAACTCCTTAGAGAATATGGTGTAATCAAGGCTTCACTGATGACAATGGCGCCTGCCCTGAACCCGCTTCTGTTACCGCCTGCCCCCCCCCCCCCCCCCCCGGCCTGGGAGCTGCCATTCGGGCTCCCATGGAGTCTTCCTTCCAGGAAGTTCTGGCTGTGGGGACCCTGTGTCCTGGCTTGGTGTGTAAACTCAGGGACGTGTAGGAACTTTCCCATTTCGCTTTCTCTTTTGTTTTTAAATAAGTATTTTGTATTTTGTATTGATTTTTAGAAAGAGAGGGAGAGGGATAGAGAGATAGAAACTCAGTGAGAGAGAAACATCATTCATTGGCTGCCTCCGGCATGGCCCCCACTGGGGATGGAGCCAGAAACCTGGGCACGTGCCCTAACTAGGAATTGAACCCGTGACCTCTTGGTTCCTGGGTGGCCGCCCAACCATTGATCCACGCTGGCCGGGCCCATTTCACATTCTTAAATCCTCTCTGTGGCCTCCGGAACTGGCCGGTGAGGCCACATCCCAGACCCCACCGAGGGCCCTGCCTCTGGTTGGAGCAGCCGCCTGGGGCATCCGCTTTGCCTGAAGTACAGCTGAAGGGTGAAGGAAAGTTGGCTTTTGGTGTGGCGTGTTCCCGCGAGTTTGGGATCCCACCAGCGCCCGCACTTCCAAGGGTGAAGGGCTGGCTAAGAGGGATCCTGGCCTTGTTAAAACTCAACTTCCTGGCTTTCCAGGAAATACCCAGACAGCACAGTCCGGGTCCGTGGCTTCATTCCTGCCACCGTGTGCAGACATCAACTGAGGTGCTCCCCACCTGGGCGTGTGCTCATCGTTCTGTTCACAGGCAGAGCGGCGGCTGCGGTCCTCACTGGCAGGCCTGATGAGTTGCTCTTCCCATCCCCACAGGTTTGCGTGACTTGGAGGCAGATGCTGCCATTTCATCTGTGATGACTGTCCCACGCCCCACCCCTCACCCTGCCAGGCGTTCTTTCAGGTCTCAGCGTGGAGGAAGGAAGTGGAAAACAATATTTAAAATGTTTATGTAATACTTATTGTAGAAAAAGTGGCCATAAATATAACCAAAATGGGAAGAAGAAAAAAAGTCACCTGTGAGCAAACCACCTGCTCATAGGGGCGCACTGTGTGTGTGTGTGTGTGTGTGTGTGTGTGTGTGTGTAAAACCAAGTATAGGACCATCCCGTTATATGGCTTCAACCATCCCCCTGCTGTTGGGCACTTAGGTTGCTTTTCATTTTTCCTTCTAAAAAGTAGAACATGTCCAACAGTAGGGGGCTGCTTGTGTCCATTTTGATAGGCCCGTTCAATGGAAACACATTAGAAATTATATAGCACAGATGCTGTGAAGACAGGAAATGTCGTTTTTGTGTCAAGGTTGTCACAGGCTAAGCCAGATCAGCCCGCTTTGACACATCTGACAGGGTGTTTTCGTGGCGGTGTGGGTCTGCACATTGCTCACGGTTTTGTCCGGCTGACGTTCTGGAAACAGAATTGCTGGGATGAAGCGTGGGGAGAACGTTAGGGCTTTGGCTGCAGGTTCCCACGCCGCCGTGGCAAGCTTGTCTTGTCCAGGTGCACATCCAGGCCGGCAGCGAGCGAATGGGCTGCCCACCCTCGCCCAGGCTGCCGTCCTGGCCTCACCAGCATCTATGAAAGAAGCGTTTTCCTCCCTCTAGGTCCGCAAGCAGGGTCTGGACAGTGTTAGTGGACATTAGACATCGCAGGAGCATCCCGGTCGCCGGTACATGGTCCAGCCCCGGCCTGCGATTTGGATGCGGGAAGAAGGAAGTGTGCAGAGTTTGAAGTGTGCAGAGTGTGGTCAGAAGGATCCCTGGCTGAGGTCCAGGTGGATGGTGCAGTTAGGAATGGCACAGCACTCCTGCTATGGGAGACCCCTAGCTAAAGCTCTCCACCGGGTGATCAAGAAACGTTCACACCCTCTAATTCTCATTCTGAATTATAAAAATGATCCCACAATCAAATGATTTCAAACCACTTCCTACAACCTTGTAACTAGCCCATCGTCTTCTCCTGGGCAGCTGGCAGCACTCTGGGCAGCCAGGCAAGGAGAGCCGGGTCCCTCCCTCACCGCCTTGGGTTTGTATTCAGGACGTCAGTTTTTTCACATTACTGTCTGCTGCTCGTCAGCACTTACACTCGTGAGCCTCCGCTCTGTGCCAGGCACTGCAGACGGTTCGGATGGCCAACCACTCACCGGCCTCTTCACCAGCGGTGGCTTTGTGCCCGGTAACTTACTAAACCCCCTTTGTTGGCCCTCGGGGCACCTCCACTTCATCCCGACGCCCCATCTGTTGCATTTGCAGCGTAAGTGGCAACTTCTTAGCGTCATTTTGTTTAAAATGTTGTGTTGTGTTTGGAAATGTAAACATATGTTTCCTAAATAGACATTGGCCAAGAGTAACTTGGGAGGATGAACCATAAGGTTGACAGTGTTGGGAGTAATAAAAACAAAGCTTTCTCCTGAGAAAAAGTAAATCGAGGACGTGACCTTGGGTAGATCTGCTCGTTATTTACAATAGCTGTCCATCCTCAAGCAAATGGCCTCCCTGTGTGGAGAGGCAGAGAGGTGAAGTAACTTGCCCAGGGTTGCCCAGCTGGTGTGTAGTGATGTTGAGATGGCAGACCAGGGAGACTGGCACCAGCGCACCATGCCCTTCGAGCAGTGTGGAGAGTTTGCTGGTCAGAGGATCCAGGGCTGAGGTCAAGGTGGATGTACAGTAAGGGATGACACAACACTCCTGGTATGGGAGACCCCTAGCTAAAGCTTTCCACCGGGCCGAAACCGGTGTGGCTCAGTGGATAGAGCGTCAGCCTGCAGACTGGAAGGTCCCAGGTTCGAGTCCAGTCAAGGGCATGTACCTTGGTTGCGGGCACATCCCAGTAAGGGGTGTGCAAGAGGCAGCTGATTGATGATTCTCTCTCATCGATGTTTCTCTCTATCTCTCTCTCTTCCTCTCTGTAAAAAATCAATAAAAAATATATATTTTTTAAAATCATGAATGTTTAAAAAATAAAAAATAAAAATAAAGCTTTCCACCGGGACTCCTGAAGAAGCATTTGCTAGCTTTTGAGGCAGTGTCTACACTCCAGACATTTTATTATTATTATTATTATTATTATTATTATTATTATTTAAAAGAAATATCAACATTTACTGAGTGCTGGGATGGTGTTTTTCCTAGGGATGTGTATGTGTTGTTGTTTTTTAATATTCAGGCGATTTAAAAACTGTGTTTAGGAAAAGAATTACCTGTCTGTGGTAACAAAAATTCAACTTGTACAAAACGGTGTGTGCGATACAAGTGTGTCCCTTTCGGCCTCTGACCCCAGAGGGAGCCTCCTCCCAGAGGGAGCGAGCGGTGGCTTCTTGTGTCTTGTGTGTTGTGTCGGAGCTAGCCTGCACATGTTGTTGTTCACAAATGCCTCTCTTCTTTGTACAAACAATGGGAGCTTAATTATAGTGCCCAGTATGCCTCCCATATGCCTCTGGGGTTGTTGTTTTTTTTTACCTCATACCACAGTTCACTGCTTCCTATCGCCTTTCCAGTTGGAGCTCACCGTAAGCTTTAGGTGAGGGAAACATTTTGAGTTTCCTCTCGAATATTTACTTTGGTTAAGTGATCAGAAGGCCAGGAACACAGTGTATTGGGAAGACTGAGGGCAGGCGTGGGCTCCGGCAGCTCCTTGTGTTGTCATCGATGAGTGATTAGCTCTTGCTGACGTCTTACGCTGTTGAGTCTAATAGTTGAGGTGTCCCCCACGTGAAGCTGCTGTGACACGGCCCAGATGCGTATGCTGACTCAGGCACGGCAGATGTTTCCTTCTTGCTCATGTAAGGCTGCAAACGGGAGATCTCCAGGCAGAGTCTGGGCTCCTTCCACCTTCTGGTTTCACCATCTTCCACAGGGGCTTCCATGTCCATCAACGTCTCATTCATTCCGTGTGCCCATCTGCCTCACCCCAGGACCTGGGCTTCACATGCCTGAAAGTTTCCACTGGTTCCTTCATTTTTATTTTTTAAATATGTTTTTATTGAGTTTAGAGAGAGGAAGTGAGAGGGAAGAGAGCGATAGAAGCATCAATTATGACAGAAAATCGTCAGTTGGCTGCCACCTGCACACCCCCTACAGGGGATCAAGCCCACAACCCGGGCTTGTGCCCTGACCGGGAATCACCTCCTGGTTCATGGGTCGACACTCAACCACTGAGCCACACTGGCCAGGCTCTGCTGGTCCCTTTAAATGTGTGTGCAAGAGGGAGGGGGGTGTGTGTGGATGGGTTTGCAGGAATGCAGCCCCACTCCCCGCAGTGTTCAAGGGAATAACCAGAAAAGGGTGGGGAAGGGTTTGAGAGACAGTGAAAGCAGCAGGGAGTGGAGTGTGTGTGTGTGTATAGCATGACTCTAGTCATGTTACCTGGCTATCTTTCTGTCTGGCTCTCCCATGAGCTTAGGAAAAAGGCTGGAAGGACCTAGTCACACTGGGTGTCTGGCCTCACGGGGTGGCTCAGCAGAGGCCTCCTGCTTGCGGGAAGTTTGTTAGTGGCAAGGACTAATGACAAAGACTCTGTGTTGTCCTGCGTGTTCTCTCAGTATAACCACACCGCTCCACAACCTCCCAACTCGGTTGGCTTGGTTTCTCTAAATGGTAATGCTAAATTGGTGATAGAATGCAGCGCAAAATCCGAATTTGCTTTTCTGCAGAAAATTTTCTCAGCCTAGAACAAGCTTTTAAACATTATTTGCAGCTCTATCCTGAAACTAATATAATATTGTATGTCAACTGTAATAGAAAAAATAACAAATTGTTTTCCAATGAGCTTACACACACACACACACACACACACACACACTCTCTTCCTGTTACCGAGGAACTGACCGGACCAGTTTTATATAACTTACAAGTCATAGCCAATTACATGTGAGAAGTGAATGAGACGCCCCAGCGGGCTCCTGCGGGTCACAGTTCCGCTTGAGAGCAGGGGGCATGAACCCACACGGGGCTGGCGCTCTGATAAGGGGATCAGGGGCCGGCGAGTGCCAGGCCTGGGAACCTGAGCCGGCTCTTCTGTGGGCCTGGCAGGGCCGGCCTTTAATCCCGAGGCCTGGGGCCGGCTGAGAGCTGATGGATTGCCTCACCGACTTGGCCTGGAAGTCGCTGACAGTCTTATCAGGCACTGCCACCCTGGGCTAAATCTGTAGGAGAAAGTTCATTTTTCCAGTGGTAACTAGTCCTGGGATTGTCCACCGACCGGTGAGCCTGGGGACCAACACTTCCAGCCTCCGCGGCCTCTGCCGCTGGGAATGCAGCCTCAGTGCCAGCCAGGGACCTGGGCGCTGGGGAGGCCTGTCCCACCGGCACTTTGAAAGCAGAGAAAAGCATCTCCTGCCCTCGCCCTGGTAGCTGGAGAGAGGGCTGGAGAGCGGAAACAGCCCAGCGCTGTCAGAGGTCTGTGTGATCATAGTGCGTCCAAACCCTGGATGCCGGCAGCCACTTGGAAGAATGGCAGCTTGTCCGAGGACCCATGTCCCACTGGCCTCACGGCGTGGCTTGATCTTACTGACGTCGCCCCTCCTGGGGGCCGTCCGGGTCCCTCTGGGCGAGGGAAGCATGGGTCTGCCAGCCCCGGAGATCTCAGGTGTGCAGCCCTCCTCTGCCGCCCTGTTTTCCCGGCCGCCTGACTGGCCAGAGGAATCACTTTATCAGTCTGGCCCCGGATCACCTGAGAGAGCTTCGGTCAAAAACTTATTCTCTGTGTAGTTTGGTGGGTGGGCCCGTCCCACCCCCCCTGAGATGGCCAGAAACAGCCCGACTGGGGTGGCTCAGGGGTTGAGTGTTGACCTTTGAACCAGGAGGTCACGGTTCGATTCCTGGTCCGGGCACATGCCTGGGTTGTGGGCTCGATCCCCAATAGGGGGCGTGCAGGAGACAGCGGATCAGTGATTCTCTCTCATCACTCATGTTTCTATCTCTCTCTCCTTCTCCCTTCCTCTCTGAAATCAATAATTATATATATATATATATATATATATATATATATATATATATGGAATGGTGATACACCCACAGTCCCCAATGGCGCTCCCCTAAGTCAGTGTTTCCCAAAGTGTGGTACGCGTCCCCCCAGGGGTGCGGGAAGAGTCTGGTGGGGGTACGCGTTGCACCGGAGTTTGGTGGGGGTATGCACTGCACCGTGCTTAGCTGCGCCTAATTCTACGTTCTCGTGAGCACGAGGGGTACTCAGCGTGACGAAAATTATAGAAGGGGTACCCACATGTCAGGAGTTTGGTTGGGCCTTCACCGTGAAGAAACGGGTAGACCCAAGCATCCTCTCCCCAAAGACCAGTGTCACCCCGCTCAGCGGCCACGTGGCGAAGGCTGGGGACACCGGCGGCCACTGCCTCTCACGCCCCGTCTGCGGGGGCGGAGGCTGCTGTGCGTCCAGTTGTCCTTGTCCAGCTGCCCCAAGGACGGAGCTGGGGCTGAGGCAGCTCAAGGCCAGCCTCCAGGCGAGGGAAAGGCAGCGTGCAGATTGCAGATTGCTGCCGAGTGAAGGCGGGGGAGGAGGTGGTGATGTCAGAGAGTCTGACCCTGGTTGCCCAGGACCTGTCATTCATGAGGAGGAATTCAAGTGGGGTTCCGAGGGGCAAGACTGCAGACCAAGGGTGGGGCCCTGCTAGAGGGAGAGCCTTGTTGGGAAGACTAGCCTCCATGCTACCGGCTTTTTCATTGATCGCAGGAGCGTCTGTACTGGGTGCGAAGGGCAGGGGGCGGTACAGAGTGGGTGTTGGCAGTGGTGCGGCTGAGTGCTGTGAGCTGAAACAAGTCTCTTGGGCCCGTGCCCCGCCCTCCAGGGGTAGGAGTGCAGGCTGTGGGCATGGTCACGCGAGTGACCGTCCCAGCCCATGCTCTCTGCTTTACACACGTGGTCTCATTGCAGTTCCTGTAGGCGCCCTGCACAGCTCATGTATTTGATCAGATGTCATAGATGAGACACCTGTGGTTTGGAGCGGTCAGGTGCTTATCCAAGGTGGCCCGCCCAGTGAATGACCGAAGTCACTGCTTAAGAAGCAGGGAGTGGCAGTCCCAGCGGGTTGAGTGATGGAAGTCAGTAGTCAAATGGCCCCAGAACAGGTCTCTGTCTTCAGAGAACCTGCTCTCCTGTGCCACCTCCCCACTCCCTTACACATGGGTTTTCAAAGCCAAAGCTGAACTTGAGTCCAAGGTGGAGGTCTTAGTAGTGACCTAAATAGTTTGGGGATTGAGGGCCGGGAGAGAATGGGTAGACATAACAGTCACCTGTTCGGACAAGTCAGGTCGACTAGGCGTTGCTTTTAACGTTGCTCTTTGAACTGTATTTGCCCTCTGGGATGGCCCTAGAGCTGTGGGAATAACAAACGGTCTTAAAGGAAACTGCGGGCCTCTCACCCCAACCCAAGGAAGAGGTAGAGGGGTATTGGGGAGTTCTCCGAAACTTAGGTCAGGTCTGGCCCGTGCGTTTCAGGGACAGGAGACAAACGGGAGCCCCGCCTTCTGCAGGATGCTGTTCTGCCATGACGTGGCGCTTGCCCTTACACCCAGCGCTTTGTGCCACCGCCTCGGCCACCTGCCTCCCGTGGCCACACCCCCCAGCCAACGTGCCAGTTTCTTTTTCAGTTCCCTGCCCTGAGTGAGACACAGCCAAAAATATGCACGAGAGAAGGACCTCGCCCCAAACAGTTCGAATTCCAGGGAGCTTTATGTTAACATTCAAGCTACACTTTCCAGTTATTTTGAAATGAGGGGTTTGTCTTAATGTAGTTTGCCCAGCTAACCATCGCAAACGAACACCTATCCCTCTGGGTCCCCTGAAGGTCTCCCGGAGAGCCAGCTGCTGAGGAATGTTTTATTCTGGCTTGATTGACTTGGTTGATGGGAACAACCCGTTCTCACCCCAAAATTCCGGGCTGCCTGTGGAGTTCCTTGGGCAGGGCCTGGGCTCTGCCGAGCAGTCATGGACCAGGCGCCGGGCTCCGGCGCCAGCCTGCCCGGGCCCAGAGCCTGGCCCTGCCTTTATTGATCATTGAGGCCTGGACAGGTTACTTAGCCTCTGTGTGTTCATCTGTGAAATGGGGATTCAGATTAGATATTAATATTGATATCTGTGGGGATTTATTTTTTTTATTTTTTTAATATATTTTATTGATTTTGTACAGAGAGGAAGGGAGAGAGATAGAGAGTTAGAAACATCAATGAGAGAGAGTCATCGATCAGCTGCCTCTTGCACACCCCCTACTGGGGATATGCCCGCAACCAAGGTACATGCCCTTGACCGGAATCAAACCCGGGACCTTTCAGTCCCCAAGCCGACGCTCTATCCATTGAGCCAAACCGGTTTCGGCGATATCTGTGGGGATTTAGAAATACTCACCCAATGCCTGCACACATAAAGCACTCATTGGGTGCTCGGTCCTTAGTATGGAGGCAGGCCTGGTGCCTCGATTTCAAAGGCTCCTCGCCCAAGAGAGGACTTCCCTCTCCCCCACTCCCAATTCTTCAAACAGCCAACTTGAGTTGTGGTTCTCTTTTATGGATGCGGGAAATGAACTACTTCTAGGCGGGCAGGTGGGCCGGCCTCCTGCCGTTGGTAAGACGTTCGCTTCCATGTGTCAGTCTGTGAATAGGCCTGGCCAGCTCAATGCTAAGTGGCCTGAGGGTGCCCAGGTCCCCTGGATTGTAAGACTCCGCACTGGGTGGTGTAACAGTCAGGCACCCTCTCCCCACAGCAGGTCCCATTAAATGGGTGATGGTGGTGGCACTGCCCAGGCCCTGATGTCAGCCAACAACTCCGAGCACCCCCTTCCCCGTCTGCTGGGTGATTGGAGCAGCCTCCGCAGCTGCCGTGAGGGCAGCGCAGTGTGGTCCCCATGGAGTGGAGCGGAGAGGGACGGGGTGCTGAAGTCAGACCAGGACATCCCAGCTGCCTCCTGAGCTCAGCAAATGGGAAGTGAGGTCACTTCTTAGCCTCCAAGAGGTGCTAATGTCACACAAGTCACCTAGTCACTGCGTAAGTGAGCAGGGCCAGGGCTGGGGAGGTGGGGAAAATTTAAGGAGGCACCCTAACTTGCACATCGCAAACAGCGAGTGTCTCCTTAAAGCTTGCCCCTGGGTGCCTTCCCTGCCTCGCTGTCCTCCCTGCCCAGCCAGCCGGGACTCGGGGCTTTGGACTGAGCCAAGCTGCTGCTAGTTGTTTCCCTGCTTCACACCTGGAATGCTGCCTATCACTCGTGTCAGTGGTTGTAACAGGCTCTCATTCATAATATCAACAGCAAGCCCGCCGAACCCCTCTCGCCTCCTCCCCCCCACCACCGTGGGCCCCAGGGGAGTCATGGCCTCGGTCCCGTCGCCCCCTGGGGCAGGCTGAGGGAAGCCGGTGAAGGGGGGTGGTGGAGGAGATGTTGGCCAAGGTTGGCTCCTGGCACTGCTCTAAGCACTGTCTGTGCACTAACTCTAAATCCTTACAACAATTCCTTTGTCATTCCCAGTTGCTGATAAGGACATTGAGGCTAGAGAAACTTGTCCTAGGGGACACGGCTGGTATGTGGTCCAGCCAGGAATGACCGCAGGCAGTCAGATTCCGGAATCCAAACTCTTAACCATTCCCCGAAGCTGCTGAGGTATGCTGGTCCCTCCACAGCCTGGCCTTTGCCCCGTTTCCAGCCTCCTCTACCCACATTGTCCTTGACTTCCGGCCCAAACTCACTCCCTGGAGGGGCTCCCCGGAAGCCATGTTCTTCATACCCCTGTGCCTTTAAAAAAAATTTTTTAAATTGATTTCAGAGAGGAAGGGAAAGGGAGAGAGATAGATACATCAATGATGAGAGAGAATCATCGATAGGCCGCCTCCTGCACACCCCACAGTGGGGATCCTGCCTGCAACCTGGTCATATGCCCTGACTGGGAATCGAACCATGACCTCCTCCTGGTTCATAGATCGATGCTCAGCCCCTGATCCATGTCTCCTCTGTGAAGCTTTCCTTGGCCACCATCCCCAGAGTGTTAATAGCTGACCCTCAGTGCCTTCAGAGAACATTGATCTTCCTTGGTTGAGGTGACCAGATTTTAACATTGGTAAAGCGGGACACCATTGACTTGGCGGGGGGGGTTCTTGATTAAAAATTTGGTCTGTATGGAGCAACAAAAATTTTCATAGAACGCAAAAATAGTATTGTAGTATATTTTTTTAAAATTTCAACATAAGTACAATTTACAAATATAATAAGTAAATAAATAAAATTATGTATAGTTGTGTCACTTTCAAGGCCAGCGCTAGACTTTTTGCCGCCACTATAAAATATAAATAATACGAGTACTGTCTGCTAAATTCAAGAAAATTTATGTATTTATGAAATACACAATGTACTTACCTAAATTATCCGAATAGCTAATTTGTAATGACATCACTTGTTTAACTAGCTTACTAGCACGCAGTACGATGGGTATTGTATGAGAGACAGTTACAAAATGCTTTCGTCGTTGCCAATCCCAAAAAATGCCATTGTTCATTAAGTCCAAACGATGGTGGTCGAATTCTAACAACTGATCAACAATGCGAACTTTGATAAGCAGTTCTCGATATTCAGTTCTCAACAATTATTTGTTATTATTAAAGTTTAACATTATAAAATTAACAAAAATAATATAAAACTCATGTCCTGGCTAAATAGCCACATGGCCGCCGAAAACCGTATATTCCTTTCCCGTTGTCTCACCATTCCCTAGCTTGTCGTGCATTCTTCCCAAAAATCTGGACTTTTTTTTAAAACACCGCGGGGCAAATTGTTAAAAATCGGGACGTCTGGTCACCTTATCCTTGGTGCCTTCAAGTTGCTCTCAGGGGGCTCTGCTGGGACAGACAGACAGACAGACAGACAGGGAGGCAAATGAAAGTTCGGCTGACATGAGGGGACAGTTGCTCCTGCAGGGGATAAAGGCAGGAGAAACTATGTCAGCGGCCTGAGGGTGGGAGGGTGAGTCACCGTCCCTTCTGTGAGTCTGTTGGTGTCGCTCTCTTGGGCGCCCAGGGTGTGAGCGTCCCCTGCTTGAAGAGAACAGCCACCATTTAGCCATTTCACCCGGTGCTCAATCCGAGAAGCGGAGATCTGCTCCACGCTGGGCCCACCCAGCCACAGCCGGTGAGCTTGCAGAGAGGGAAGTGGGTCTGCCATGTGCTATCTTCCCAAGACAGGTCAGGGCGGTGTTGGCCAAAATGAATTTCCGGTAGGGGCTTGCTTTGGAATCTGACTGCCGTGCAGGCTGTGACAGATCAGCGGGGCTCATTCACGATTGTGCTGCGTCTGCCTCCCGCACCTCCTGGGCACGCCAGCAGGGCACCAAGCGCCTCAGCGTGCCTCTGTCTCTTGCTGCCTGGGCTGGTTCCAGGCCCTGGCGGACAGCGGGGAGGAGACCCGAGCCCCCGAGAGAAGCACACAGATCTGAAGCAGCTGGTTCGGCCCCATGGAAGAAATGTTAAACCCCATTTGTTAGTCTTTTAAACTGCATTTCACAAGTTTGGGAGCCAGTAACTCCCCTGGTGGGATCCTCTCTCTTGTCTTTGTTTCCCTTGCAAAGAAATAGGGCGGCTGGGAGAAGAAATAACGGGGGTTTGTACACCACCCTGTGACACAGGGATGAATGGACGGTGATTAATGAGTGGTGATCAAGGCGATTGGAAATTCCCCCGGAAAAGCTGCTGGGGAGGCAGCTGCCAGCGAAGGTGTCCTAATAAGGGGCGGCCAGGAGGCAGGAGAGGGAAGAGCTGTGACTCATGGGCCAGGTGAGGCGCCTGCTCACGTCCCGTCCCGGATGCTCTGAGCGCGGCTGCCGCGGGGCTCCGCTGAGACTGCTTTCAGCCGCTGAGCCTCAGAACCACCCCAGAACGGAGCTCTGGCTGGGTTTCTGGGAGCCTGGGAAATAGATCTTCTGAAATGGTTTAGCAACGAAATGCCACGTTCCAGGAGAAACCAAAGAAAGAGGCTGAAGAAGAGGATTCCCATCGGTTTTCTTCCTTTTTTAAAAAACATATTTTTATTGGCTTCAGAGAGGAAGGGAAAGGGAGAGAGATGGAAATATCAATGATGAGAGAGAATCATCCATCGGCTGCCTCCTGCACGCCCCCCACTGGGGATCGAGCCCACAACCTGGGCATGTGCCCTGACAGGGAATCGAAGCTTGACCTCCTGGTTCATAGGTCAACGCTCAACTGCTGAGCCCATCTGTTTCCTTTAAGTACTCAGATACACTGGCCCAACTGGGGGTGGTGGGGTTGGGGTGCTGAACACGGTGGGACAGAGGCAGCGGCCGCAGCCCTGTGGGCCCCTGGGAGCCCCTGCTCCCTCCACAGGACCCACCTCTGGACAATCGTCCCTTCATCTGCTGCTCCCAGGCCATCGGGCTCATTGGCCGCCCAGAGCCCACGGTCAGGACCCAAGTCAGGGAAGGGGTGGCGGCTACCGAGGAGAAGGTGGCTCTCCCCCATCCGTCTGAGAAGACTGGGAGGTCGACAGAGCAAAGGAAATGGGAGAGAGACTGCGCTTGGGCAGAATCAGGGCCCCATCCTAACCAGAGTGCACACCTCTGTTTAGTAGCCAGCGCCTCTCTCACTGGCCTGGTCTTGTTCGTCCAGATCATTGGCTGAACCCCAGCCTGAGGTATTCGCATTATTTTGCTCTAATTTCCAAATTTGCTGACGTAATGTGTTTATATCCAATGTCTGTGAAAGTTTTCCTTCCCTCCAGTACTGTGTGAGTGTACGTATGTATGTATGTATGTATGTACCTATGGCTCTGTGTACATAGGTACATACTGGGCCTGTGAAGCGCCCAGGGCAGGAGGCAGCAGCTCTCTGCAGATAAGCGTGTCCCCCACAAACAGTTTCTGGGTGTGGGCTTTGGTCTGCAGTCATATTGAGAAGAAACGTGGCACTTTCTCTGGTTGATTGCTACTGATACAGGCGGGGTATCTGAAAACAGACAGCCCAAGCCACGTAGGATGTGGCTTACTATTTTTTAGCTTTTAGAAAAATGAATAATTCAAACCAGAGACACGTGTCAGTGTCTAGCCCACAAGGGCCCTATTCTTTCCCGCTGGTAAGGAAAGCAGTCGTTTTACATCACCCCCTCTGGGCCCTGAGTGTGTGTGTGTGTCGGGGAGGGTGGGGAGGGGAGAGTTTGAGGGGGGCGTGGGAAGGGACAAGGAACAAAGGTGTCCTCTCTGGACCACTGAGAGGAGACAGCAGGTCTGCAGACCTGAATTATCCTGCTCACTCCCTTTCTCTTCCTTCAGAGGCTTATATTCTCGGTCTGCCCCCTACGCTCAACATCACGATGGAAATAAAGCCGGGGCCCCTGCCTCTGCCAGTGAATCCCTGTTACCTGCTCACATCTGGAAAACGCACGAGCACGCTGCTCATCAAACCGGGAGACAGAGTGGAACTTCTTTTCTCCTGTCATAATCCAGAGGCTCACTTTGTCATTGAAGTCAAAAGGTACATCGGTAAGTACCCCCTCAGGGACTGCGGCCCGGCCGGCCGGCCCCTAGCGCTGGGGAGCCGAGGTCTGTTTTGAAACTGCGTCTCATTCCGTTCTGTGCATGCCTAGTGCGGGTTAAGTTGTTTAATCCTCCAAATGGCCCTCGGAGAAGTTCTCAGAGGGACTCGCCCGAGATGGCACAGCCAGCGCGTAGCAGTAAGACCAGAGCCCAGGCTCTTGGGGCTCCAGGGTCCTGGCCTGTGACCACTGAACCACACTGTCTCTGAACAGAGCTGTGGGTCTTCGGGTGTGGGGTGCTCAGTCGGATGTGCTGAGAATACCTGGCTGATGACGGGTCAAGGGATTGGAGGACGAAGGAGATGGAAGGTTGAGGAGGTGGGTAGAGAAAGGGGTCCACACGGCTCAAGGGAAGAGGTGGCAGCCGAGGAGGCTGAGGCGGCTGGGTTTCATGGGCCTTCCTCTGAGTTGCTTAACTCCTTTGTGACTTCGTTTTCTAGTCTTTTATAAAATAAGAGTCCTTTACCAGCCAAGAGGGTTGTTGGGAAGATGGCCTAAAGCAATGGCTTGAGAGAGTGTGTGATACACACGAATGCAACAAACGATTGTCGCTACTCAGAACCTGAGCTTGGGGCAGGAGATTGGCCCAATAACCATCAGGCAAAAACAAAAACAAAGTGTGTATCTCCCATAGTTTTAAGGTGGATGTTCACACACTGTTTGTGATCGGCTCAAAGTCTGCTCAGGCGTTTCCTCGCCTTCCACGGAAAATAAGTGAATCGGGCAATAGATCATGAAGGGGGGGGGGGGGGGGAAAGGATGAAATAAACCGTAGGAAGAAGGCATTCAGAACAATAAAAGGAGAAATTAAAGTCCTTAAAGTTTCGTTTGATAACTCAAAACCAAGACCTGGTTTTCAATAAAGACCAATGACATAGACACATCGCTGCCTGGTCTTCTAAAATGGAAATAGAAAATACAAGCATCCAGCATCGAAAGTATGAATGTGGGTTGAATGACATATACAAAGGCGATTTCTAAAATTGTAAGAGACCGTGTGCAACGTTGTGATATTCAGTGTGAAAATCCAGATGGATGTGGTGATTTTCAGGAAAAACTTAATGGGCTCATAAAAAGCTAGGAAACAGGAATAAATAAAAAAACAATGGAGGGGATGGGGTTTGGCTTAGTTAGAGATGGTTTCAGCCCTAGCCGGTTTGGCTCAGTGGATAGAGCGTTCGGCCCAGGGAATGAAGGGTCCACGGTTCTATTCTGGTCAAGGGCATGTACCTTGGTTGCAGGCTTGACCCTGGTTGGGGCACGTTGCAGGAGGCAACCAATTGATGTGTCTCTGAATCAGGAAATAGATCATGAAGGGGGGCGGGGAAAAGGATGAAATAAACCTTAGGAAGAAAGCATTCAGAATGGACGTGGTCATTTTCAGGAAAAAAACTTAATGGACTCATAAAAAGCTAGGAAACTGGAATAATTAAATAACAATGGAGGAGATGGGGTTTGGCTTAGAGATGGTTTCAGACCTTCCTTTCTCTCTCTTTGTCTCTCCCCTTCCCTTCCACTACGTCTAAAACATCCAATCAAAAAGTATCCTTGGGTGAGGATTAACAACAACAACAAAGCGATGGTTTATTAAGGATCTTATAACACTGTAAGGAGCAGGAAATTCTGGTATTTAAGCCATTCTAGAGAAAGGTAGACAGGCTCATTCTGGAAACATCCAGGCCCATAGGCCAGAGGGTCTCTGTCACGTCACAGCTGCTCAGCTATGCCATCTCAGCACACAGTCATCCATAGAGCTCTAGCCAGTTTGACTCAGTGGATAGAACCTCGGCCTGTGGACTGAAGGGTCCAGGGTTCTATTCCAGTCAAGGGCACATGCCCGGGTCATGAGGCTCAATCCCTAGTAGGGGGTGTGCAGGAGGCAGCAGATCAATGATTCTCATCATTGATGTTTCTCCATATATATATATATATATATATATATAGAGAGAGAGAGAGAGAGAGAGAGAAAAAAAAAAATATATATATATATATATATATATATATATATATATATATATTTATTTATTTATTTATTTATTTTTTAATCAGCCATAGATAATTGGTGAACACTTAGGCAGGGAATGTTCCAGTGAAACTTTATTTCCAGAAACGGGTATTTGGCTGGATTGATCTCAGGGCTGTAGTTGGCCGACTCCCATTCTGAGCATAGAAAGAGACGTTTCATACTCATTTCATAAGCCCTTAAAACCCTGATGTCAACATAAAAAGCATAAAAAGAGAAAACCATCGACCAGTCTGTTATGACTATACAGGCCAAAAATAAAAATCTTAGATAAAATATAAAACATGTAGTAAAAGAATAAAGCAACAAGAGCAGGGAGGGTTTGCTGAGAGACTGTAGGGTAGTTCACCATTAACAAGTCAGCTAATGGAATGCTTTGCTCTATTAGGTGAGAGAGAAAAACTATACATGATCAGCTTAAGACACTGTTTTTCATGTTTTTAATACAACATTCTCAGTAAATCAGACATAGAAGGGTATTTGCTTAATCCAATGAAGTGTATCAGAACCTAGTAGCAAATATCTTATGCAATAGTCATTGCCCGTAACCTGGGAAACAACATCAGAGTTCCCACAATGCATGCTGTTATTCAGAAGTTCTAGTTAAATATTTAGGGATCGTCTTAATAAATATGTAGGATACCTATGAAGCGAAATTTGTAAAGTGTTACTGAGAGACAAAAGAGGAGACACAAATAAATGGAGAGGTATACTGTATTCCTTGAAAATCTCCATACTTTGTAAATGTCAGTTCTCCTCCAAATTAATTGACCAGTTTAAGTCGATTACAATTAACATGCCAGTGCAGCTTTCACAGAGCTGAGGAGAATATTGATATGCATATGGGCTCCCTGGAGCCCTGGCCTGTGTGGCTCCGTTGGTTGGGGGTGGTCCCCTCTGGTCTGGTCGTTGTGACCACTCCCCCCTGTGTGGCCATCCTCAAAGCCAAGCTCTTAGCTGCCAATAGACAAGTGCTTACACCGTCTGGCCTCCCAGTGTCCCGTGGCTGGTACAGAGTTGTGGCTGAGAGACGGAGCTTGGTGGCTCCAGGTTCTTGGTATAGAATTAAATAAAAATCTCTCAGGTGGCCCAGGCATGTGGATTTTTTTTAAATATATATATATATTTTTATTGATTTCTGAGAATAAGGGAGAGGGAGAGAGAGACAGAAACATCAATGATGAGAGAGAATCATTGGTTGGCTGCCTCCTGCATGCAGCCTATTAGGGATGGAGCCCACAACCCGGGCACGTGCCCTGACCAGAAATCAAACTGGCCGTAATTCCGTGCCCTAGCCAACACCCAACCCACTGAACCACACCAGCCAGGGCATGTGTATTTCTTTTCCTTTAAAAAAAAAAATATATATATATATATATATCTACATTGATTTCAGAGAGGAAGGGAGAAGATGAGAGGGATAGAAACATCAATGATGAGAGAGAATCATTGATGGGCTGCCTTCTGCACACCCTACACTGGGGATTGAGCCCGCAATCTGGGCACGTGCCCCAACCGGGAATCGAACCGGGACCTCCTGACTCACAGGTGGATGCTCAACCACTGAGCCATGCCGGCCGGGCGGGCATGTGTATTTTTTAAACTTCCTCCAAGTGCATCTGGGCTGAGAATCGCCCCTTCACAGGGTCAGTGATCCCACAAGGGCGCGAAACCTGCAGGAGCCGCTCCATGTGGCCCCGGACACATTAGAGTGGAGCTGCAAAGTGGCAGGGCCGGATGTTATAGGAAAGAAGTGACTTTATATAAACAATGAAGCTCGCAATAGCTCCTAAAAATAGGTGCTGTCTGTACTGACACACCGGCTCTAATTTTAGCCACATTCGTCACCTTGCTATCTAACCCTGTTTTGTGGGTTAGGTGGTGCCGTGTGTTGGCAGGGACTCGGGTTGAGCAAACACAGCCTGGGCTTCTGTCCCGGGACTGTGTGTGTGCTGTGAGCGGCATGCCCGTCCCCCGGGCTCGGGGCTGAAAAAGGAGAGTCTTGGCGTGGATGACCTCAGAGGTCCAGCTCTAAAATTCTCCCATTATTTTGTTTCGAGTGAGCAGTGCTGTCAAATACCCGACTGGAACAGCCGTGAGGATGCACTGACCGTTAGCCAGAACTGCCCGGCCGGCGTGGCTCAGTGGCTGAGCATCGACCTGTGAACCAGGAGGTCACAGCTGGATTCCCAGTCAGGGCGCATGCCGGGATTGGGGGCTCGTCCCCAGAAGGGGGCGTGCGGGTGACAGCCGCTCCATGATTCTCTCTCATCGTGGGTGTTTCTCTCTCTCTCCCTCTTCCTTCCTCTCTGAAATCAATAACAGTATGTCTAAAAGCATTAACAATGAAATAGCCAGAATCCATCTCCCCTGTCCGATTCCCCCGCCCAGGACAACCGCCTGTGGGGTTGCCTGCGTGCTGTTACCTCTCCCACGCACTGTCCCCATGCCTCCCCGACAGCAGTGTGTCTCCCTTCGTCTCAGAAGCTTAGGAACCACGTCCGGCCAAGGATGCCATTCGTTGTAGCGTTAAGAAAATCCCACCGGGCTGTGAGATGTGAGCGTGAAGGCCACGAGGCAGGAAGAAACTGCCTCGGGTCCCAGCCGCGAAGGGGCGTGTACGTGCGGAGTGTGCTCGGCGTTGATGAGCCTGGGGGTGGGAAAACCAGTTTTAGAAGGCAGAGCTTGGCACTGAGCCCAAGCTTGTGAAACGGTGGCTCCGGCTCCAGGGCAAAGGGCCTCCCACCAACGGGACTCCACCGGCTTCATGTGAAAACACCAGCGTTAGGTGTCTTGGGTGTGGTTCCCTGGAAACAGCCTGAATGGGAACTTTCGCTTAAGACACTTGTCAAGCCGAAACCAATTTGGCTCAGTGGACAGAGCGTTGGCCTGCGGACTGAAAGGTTCCAGGTTCGATTCCGGTCAAGGGCACATACCTTAGTTGTAGGCACATCCCTAGTGAGGGGTGTGCAGGAGGCAACTGGTTGATGTTCCTCTCTCATCGACATTTCTAACTCTCTATCCCTCTCAGTTCCTCTCTGTGTAAAATCAATAAAATATATATATTTTTTAAAAAGCAAGTACCTGTGGGAGTACCCTGTGAAGAAGTGAGAAAAGAAGGTGTAAGCAAAGATGCTTTTGTTTGTTTGAAGTGATATAACTTCTTTCTATTTTTTATCTTATTTTTTAAATATTTTTATTGCTTTCAGAAAGGAAGGGAGAGGGAGAAAGAGATAGAAACATCAATGATGTGAGAGAACCATTGATCGGCTGCCTCCTTCACGCTCCACACTGGGGATCAAGCCCGCAACCTGAGCATGTGCCCTGACCAGGAATCGAACCCTGACCTCCTGGTTCATCAGTCAACCACTGAGCTACACCGGTTGGGCAAAGATATTCTTGTTTTGTTTTAAATATGTTTTTGTTTTTAGAGAGAGTAAGAAGGGCGAGGGAGAGAGAAAGAAACATTGACAAAAGAGAAATATTGATCGGCTGCCTCCTGCACGACCTTGACAGGGAATCGAACCGGTGACCTCTTGGTGCAACTGAGCCACAGCGGCTGGGCAAGGATGTGGTTGTAGCTAAAGTGTAGCCTCAGGCTGACGCCGGCATTGGAGCGGCTTCACCAGGTTGAAGTCTGGGCATTTTCACTCCTGCGATGAGCGGTGGTTGGCTGAGGGCTGCTGCTCCCTGTTGAGGGGGCAGCGGAACCCCCAGGTGTCTCCGGCCCCAGGAGGTACCCCCAGCGGAGGCACTTCAGCAGAGAAGGGGGCTTCTGTGAGCCACTGGCCATAACCCTATATAACGCGGAGATGGGTGTGTCCGCCTCGGGGTGCTCCCGGAGGGTCTACTAAAGAGATGAGGAGGAGCAGGGGTGGCCTGGCAGCACTGGTGACCAGGACTGTTCTGTGACTGTTTCAGACTGCACAGCAAACCCGTGTCCTTTGGGGGAGTTCCAGCTGCGGCCCCTGATAGCCATGCTGCCCCCCCTCAACCGAACGTTCATCTGGGACGCCCACGCTGGCAAGAGCGCCAGCCTGGAGCTGGGCTTCAGGCCTCGCCTCAGGCAGATCGGGCGCGAGGACAGCTGCCCCGACAGAGTCACCTACACCGTCAGCGGCCACATCGGCGCCACCGAGGTCCGGATCGGGACCTTCTGCAGCAGTGGCACCGTGTCCCGGATCAAGATGCAGGAGAGCGTCAAAGTGACCCTGCAGCTGCCGTGGTTCGACAACAGGCCCTCCTCCGGCTTCAGCATGGCCAGCCGGTCATCCATAAAACGTGAGCACGCCAGGCCCTCCCGCTGTCTGCTGAGGTTCAAACATACAAAATCTCGCCCAGGCCTGTTTGGCTCAGTGGATAGAGCATCAGCCTGAGGACTGAAGGGTCTCTGGGGGGAGGGGTGTGTGTGTGTGTGTGTGTGTGTGTGTGTGTGAAGTGCAGAGGCAACTAATCGGTGTGTTTCATATAGATGTTTCTCTCTCTCTCTCTCTCCCCCTCCCTTCCACTCGAAGAGTCACTGGAAAAATATCCTTGGGTCAGGATTTAACAACAACAAAAAACCATACAAAATCTCTGTTGCTCTCGGTCAGAAAGGACCGGTGTTGGGAATGTTGTATGCTCTGAGCTGCATGCCTTACAGGGACTTCCGTAAGCGGCCAGGCCAGGCCACTCACTCCCGGTGTGGATCTACCCTTCTCTGGTAGCCTCGGCAGTGACTCTCTTTTCTTTGCTCTTTGTACATGTTTATTTTCAAGAAATGAAATGGGATTGGTTCTACAGACCTATCATGATCACTCACTCTTCTTTTTTGTCCCGTCTTCTATCTATTTCACATTTTCTCTGACGGTGTCAGTGGTGTGCTGGGCTGGCTCACAAGAGTTCGTTGTTCAGGGTGCAGGAATTTTGTGAGCTGGTGTTAAACAGAGCCATTCATTAAAACAGAATTAGCCGAGGCTGGTTTGGCTCAGTGGCTAGAGCGTCAGCCTGCGGACTCAAGGGCCCCGCGTTGTATTCCAGTCATGGGCATGTACACTGGTTGCGGGCACATCCCCGGTGGGGGGTGTGCAGGAGGCAGCTGATCGATGTTCCTCTCTCATCAATGTTTCTAACTCTCTATCCCTCTCCCTTCCTCTCTGTAAAAAAATCAACAAAAATATATATTTTTTTAAAGTGATGAGTGTAGAAACAAAAGCCATAAACACTCCAAACTCATTGCCTCCTAGTGATTTCTCTCCATTTTCCCGTTATCTGTGCTCTTGAGGTTATTGATGCTGATTCTCTCTGCAAGTGGAAATCCTTTATGATGGTGAGCTGCTGTCCATCTCTTCCCAAGCCCACATTCGGGTCATCTCACATTGGTAGCTTGAAATCAGCCATGGCGGGAATATTTACACCTAGGAAACCGGCAGGACCCACATATTAGAATCCCAGTTGTTAAACATTGACTTGCACACCACTGATGCCTCCTTCTCATACCGTATCCTGACCCATGGCTCAGGACCTGAGAGCTCCCTTCCCCTGCCCTAAGCTGTGGGCCAGTCAGAGCAGGGTCTAATCTCCTCATTTGGCTTTCCCCTCCCAACAGGACTGTGCTTCATCGAATCTGTGTTTGAGGGCGAAGGCTCGGCAACCCTGATGTCCGCCAACTACCCGGGTAACTTCCCTGAGGATGAGCTGATGACGTGGCAGTTTGTCATCCCCGCGCACCTGCGGGCCAGCGTCTCCTTCCTCCAGTTCAACAACTCCAACTGCGAGAAGAAGGAGGAGCGCGTGGAGTACTACATCCCGGGCTCCACCACCAACCCCGAGGTGTTCAAGCTGGCGGACAAGCAGCCGGGGAACATGGCCGGGAACTTCAACCTCTCTCTGCAAGGCTGCGACCAGGACGCCCAAAACCCGGGGACTTTCCGGCTGAAGTTTCAAGTTTTGGTCCAAAGCCCACAAAATGAAAGCAGTGAGTGAGCCCACCTTCCTGTCGCCTCCTCCCCCAGCGCCTTCTTTCCTTCCTGATTCTCGGCTGTGGCTTCGGGACCATTTGGACCCGGGACCCTGGGAGAGTTGCAGGAAGTGTGTTACTAGGCAGCGAGGCAGGCCTATTGGTGAAGGCATGGCATGGCCAGCCATTGAAATGCAGGAAGAATCCGGAATGCAGACTTACATTCAGGGTGCCGGGTTGTTTTTGTGGTTGTTTTTGTTTTGTTAATCCTTACTCAATATATATTTTTTATTGCTTTGTCTTTAGAGAGAGTGGGAGGGAGGGAGGAACGGGGGAGGAGGGAAAGGAGAAACATTGATGTGAGAGAGACACATTGAATGGTTGCCTCCGGCATGCACCCCAACCAGGGCTGGAAATCAAACCCCAGACCCCACAGTACACGGGCCAATGCTCTTCCCACTGAACACACCAGCCAGGGCTGCTGAGTTGCTTCTAATGAAGGCATTGGAAGGTTACCCTCCAGGCAGCATGTCTTGGCCTTATACTGGGAGACTCGATGTCCCCACACCATCAGCAATAATAATGATCACTAACACTGTTGGCGCTCTGCACTGCATTAAGCACGCTGCTTATACGTCCCCACTAATCCTTATTACAACCCTGTGGGGGCGGCAGGAACTATCGTCGTTTACTGGTGAGGAGCCAGGAGGTTCGGACAGGTTGTGAAATGAGGCTCACGTCACACGGGTGGTGGGGAGCCGAGAGAGCTCAGCACCCAGAGCCCATGCTGTGAGCCACACGGAGCCCCAGGGAGGTGGGTGCACATGAGGTTATGCTTCATCCCACACATGATTACCCAGAGGCCTTGAAACTAAAGAAGGGAAGTCGGGGCCAGAACGAGGGTGAGGGGAAGTGCTTGGGACGCAGCGTTCAGGAGGCGCCCACTCCAAGGGGCTCCCCGTTACAGAGGTAAGTGCAGGCCCGCCCCCGAGAGCGAGGGCCCCCTTACATGGCGCATCCTGAGCCCGGTCCTGAGGGTGGCAGTGTGGACTCTGAGATCATGTACAAGGTGAGGCCAGCGTGCTGGGGGCCCATCTGTGAGCCAGAATCTGTGAAGGGGGCGTTGTGGCAGGTGGGCCGCCGGCGTGTCTCACCTGCGGAGGATGGGTTCTGTCCAGAGGGCTGGCGCTCAGCTTGTTTTTCTCATTCACTGCTGGGAAGCAGGCAGGGCCAGGCAGGAAAATGAAGTGGGAGTGGGGAGTGGCGTGCTGATTCTGTTTGTGAGAGTGACGAGTCGATCGGTCGCCTCCCCAACCGGGCCGGGGAATCCAGCCTGCAACCCAGGTGCGTGTCCTCGAACGGAATCGAAGCCACGGCCTTTCCCGTTACCGCCCAGCTGATTATCACAGTCACGTTCGGAGGAAATGTAACTGTGACACCACAGAACTGATCCCCACCCTCCGCCCGCCGCAACGGCTGAACTGGCAGCGGCGGGGGCACCAGCCGGGGAGTGTCAAACAGTACAGCCCCATAGAACCCTCTGGTCGTTTCTCACAGAGTAAAGCCTGTGCCTTCCTACTTCTGACCCCGACATTTCGCTCTCCGGTGTTCCCCCGAGAGGCAGCACGATGCATCCGCTGCCAGGCAGGCAGGGGCGTACGTAGGCCCCGTAGCCTCAGAAACATCAAAAACGGGGAACAACCTACATCTCCATCACTGGGAGAATGGGTAAAGAGGAATGTGGCAAAATGCGGCCCCTGCTCTCCCTTTTTTTCTTTTCGATGTACGGTGATGCTGCCTGACGGACAGCGTCTCCCGCATCCCCCAGGCGTGAGAGGTTTGGTGTGCCTCTTTGCCCGTTTCACGGGTGTTCACGCCTGTCTCGTGTGTGTGGTTCCAGATGTGACCTACGAGGTGGACTTGAGTAACGAGCGAGCCATGTGGGTCACCATCGAGCCGAGGCCCGTGAAGCTGAGCCGCCGGTTTGTGCCCGGCTGCTTCGTGTGCCTGGAGTCCCGGACCTGCAGCACCAACCTCACCCTGGCGCCCGGCGCCCGGCACCGCATCTCCTTCCTCTGCGACGACCTGGCGCGCCTCTGGGTGAACGCGGAGAAAACCATAAGTACGTCCCCCCGCGCCCCGGGCCGCGGGCGCCTCTCCCACCCTGCCCCGTCTCCCTGGCGGGCCCACGGGGTGGGGGGTAAAGAGAGTGCCCAGCAATGTCCCCCACGGTGCCGGGCGAGCAAGGGCCACCGGGAAGCAAACCAGGAGGTGGAGACCTGCCTCCCTGGGACCAGCCGCCTCCGCTGGAACGTGCATCCTTCACAAGGGCCGTGGGTGACCCGGGTCTGCTCACGTCTCCTCAGACTCCCTCTGTGAGACCCCTCCTCCTGGTGGTGGCCTCCCCATCCTCTCCCCTGCACGCCCCCTGCTTCCGCGCTCACTGCCCACTGTGGTCTCCCTCGGGAGACTCCGAGTCTGGAGGTCGGTTTGTCTCTTTTTTGTTGTTGTTAATCCTCACCCGAGGATAACTTTTCCGTGGATTTTTAGAGAGAGTGGGAGGAAAAGGCAGACGCAGAGAAATGTTGATGTGAGAGAGACATCAGTTGGTTGCCTCCCACACATGCCCCACAACTGGGGGTGGGTATCAAGCCTGCAACTGGACCGGAATCGAACCTGTGACCCTTCAGACTCTCTTCCTGTGAGCCAAACCGGCTAGGGCTATTGCATTTTATCCCTTTAGCCCCGAGCAGGGCTGGCCATGTGCTAGTCACGTAGTAAATGTGTGATGAAGGGGCAGCCAGACCCACAGGCACCTCCCTGCAGGGCCCCCGTGATCTCTGGCGAGGATGCCCTCAGAGTCTCCTCCAGTGCAGGAGCCGGGCCACCCGGTAGGAAGTGGCAGAGCTGGGATGCCAGCTGAGACCCCCAGCTCCACGCCCTGCCGTCACCACTGCACAGAGCTGCTCCCACAAACGGGACACTGGGCAGGGAGGCCTGGGCCCCGCCCACCTGGCACTTAGCATCTGAGACACAGGGGTGACAACCTGACAAACAAGAAGAGAAAGTTCAACCCTAAAAACTCGCGGAGAGTTGGTCTGCCAGGTCAGGAAGAGCGTGAGAGAGCAGGGCGGGGAGCTCGAGAGGGGGCGTCGGGAGCCGGAGCATCAGGGGGACAGCGTGGGAGGAAGGACCAAAGGGAACAGCCAGGAAGCCTGGGGCTGACTTGAGAGCTGGGAGGATGCTCTTCCTGTCTCCTCCCGGCCTGGGTACCACGAGCCCCTCTTTTCCAGGCTGCACGAACCACCCGTACTGCCACAGGAGGTCCTACTCCCTGCAGGTGCCCAGCAACATCCTCCAGCTGCCCGTGCAGCTGCATGACTTCTCCTGGAAGCTGCTGGTGCCCAAGGACAGGCTCAGCCTGGCGCTGGTGCCGGCCCAGAAGCTGCAGCAGCACACGCAGGAGCGGTTCTGCAACACCAGCTTCAGCTACCTGGTGACCGGCGTTGGCACCGGCCCCGGCCAGGACCTCCACTTCGGCTCCTTCTGCGCCGGAGGCGCCATCGAGCAGATCCAGGTGAAGCAGAACGTCGTGGTGACCCTGCGCACCTTCGCCCCCAGCTTCCAGCAGGAGCTCTCCGGGCAGGCCCTGACCGTGACCCTCATACCCCACTTCAAAGGTGAGGGCGTCTTTCACCCCCTTCCGCCTCCAGGCCTCTCTCGTGCGGGCATTCCTGCCGTTTTGCTTTTGTAATCGTCTTACTCCAGTTGTCAGATTGAAGAGGGCCAACAGCTGAGTGGGCTGGTCCTCACACTAGGCATTGGAGTCCTGATTGTGACTCCAGCACTAACCTGGAGTGGAGAATGCCAAGGCCCTGCGACAGGGGAGGGGAGGGTGGATGGCAGCAAAACATATACCGTATTTTTCGGACCATAAGATGCACTTTTTTCCCCCCAGAAGTGGGGGGGAAAAGTCCCTGCGTCTTATGGTCCAAATGTAGCCTTCACATATACTTTAAAAAAAAAAGTTTTTTTACTTGCCCTGCTCTGTGTGGTCTCTGTGTGCTTGCCCGGCTCTAAAATGGTTCTAAATGCTGCTGTTTACTTTACAGGGTTGATTACATGTGTTTATGACTGTGATGTTGGGTTTTAATGCACATAAAATATTTTAGGGCACTATTTGTTTCAGAATCTTTTTTTCTTCATTTCCCTTCTCTAAAAACTGGTGCGTCTTATGGTCCGAAAAATACGGTAATCAGATCCGAGTCTTTCTTGGAAGCGGGCAGAGCATAAGTTAGAACTAACCACATATTCCCGAGTCCTGGGTTTTTAAGGTGATAACCTACAAAATCCTTATGATAACCTAAAAAATCCTTATCCTCATTTAAAAAAAAATCATTTTTATGATTCTGATTTGAGAATTCGGAATGCAGTATGGAGAACGCCCGAAAGGAATGCTGGGAGAGAGAAGGATCTAGAACTCCAGGGTCCCGTTTTCCTGGAAGAGTACAGTGAGCTTCCGTGTCCCAGGCAGGAACTGAGGTCGAGATTAGTCACGAAGGTGTCTCTGGAACTCGGCATGGCTGGTTTTAAAAGTCCCAGTCCCCATCACGAACCGCCCAACGAGAGGCAATCGGAGTATTGGCCCGGCTTTCTCTGAGGTTTGCTTCACTCTCGTTCTCAGGCCCGAGTGTGAGGGAGAAGAACCTGTGGCGGTAGATGAAGGTCAATCTAGGTTGCTGGAGATCTTTAAGATTATCAGAGAAACTCCTTCCGGGGAGTGTGTGAAAGGAACACACTCATGGGTGTGGAGCGTGCGTGTTTATCTCCCCTGGGGGTCAGGAGCAGATTAGTTGACAGTGGAGGTGTCAGAGGCACCTCCTGCTTGGCAATTCCAGAAATCTTCTGAGGGCCTGATAGGTTTTTTAGTTTGTTTTGTTTTGTTTTGTTATTTCTGGAGGGAGTGGAAGGGAGAGAGAAACATCGACCTGTTGCCTCCCGAACAAGCCCCCATTGGGGATCGAACCCGCAACCAAGGTACGTGCCCTGACAGAGAATGGAACCCACAGCCTTTCTGGTGTACGGGACAGCGCTCCAACCAATTGAGCCATCCAGCCAGGGCAGGTTTTAATCTCAGAAACGGAAACCGTTGTATATCCATCCCACCATGGGGCACAGGAGAACGTTAGCGATGTAGAGGGCATTCCTGAAAGGAAGCTGAGGTGACCACCAGTTTGGCAAACTGGCCTGTTTTCTGCTTGTTGGTTTTGTTTGTTTTTGGGGTTTTTTTCCCCCCCCAAAAGGCCTGAGCACCTGATTTGACTGAGTCTCTAATCTTTTTTTTTTTTTTTTAATATATTTTATTGATTTTTTACAGAGAGGAAGAGAGAGGGACAGAGAGTGAGAAACATCGATGGGAGAGAAACATCCATCAGCTGCCTCTTGCACACCCCCTACTGGGGATGTGCCCGCAACTAAGGTACATGACCTTGACAGGAATCGAACCCGGGACCCTTCAGTCCGCAGGCCGACGCTCTATCCACTAAGCCAAACCAGTTTCGGCATGAGTCTCTAATCTTATGCTGACCAATTCAGTAGCCAGGGGCCACCTGTGGCAACAAGAAAGTTTGAAATGTGGTTCCCGCGTCACACAGAGCACGTGTCAGGTCTTCAGCAGACACGTGTGGCCGTGGCTACTCCCGTGGACGGTGCAGATGAAGGACAGAATGCTCTGTCGGACAGCTCTGGTCGTGTCCCTTGACCGTCTTCTCCCTGCCACGACTTCTCTCCCCTCTGATGGAAACGTCTGTGCTCCTTCTCTTCCCCTCCCTGCAGAGGAAGGTATTTTCACGGTGACCCCGGATATGAAAAGCAAGGTCTACCTGATGACCCCTAACCGGGAGCGGGGCCTGCCGCCCCTGGCCTCGGTGTCCTGGAACATCAGCGTGCCCGGCGACCAGGTGGCCTACCTGACCTTCCTGCGGGAGCGGACCGGCCTGGTGTGCCAGACAGGGCGCGCCTTCATGATCACCCAGGACCAGCGGACCAAGGCCGAGCAGGTGGTCAGCCTGGAGGACGTGCTCCCCAAGTCCAGCCCCCACCATCACAACTTCTGGGTCAACATCTCCAACTGCAGCCCTGTGAGTGGCAAGCAGCTGGACCTGCTCTTCCAGGTGTCGCTCACCTGGAGAACGCTAAGTAAGGGCCTTTGGGGTTTTCTGGGGATGTTAATGGTGCACATTGGTGGCTGAGGGGGAAGGAGCAAGCCTGGGAGGTGAGTCAGAAAACATAGCTTTGAGCCCTGGCTTGTCCATGTATCTGTCAGCTATTGGGTCAGTAGTGCTGCGTAACAAAACACCCCGGGACTCAGTGGCTTAAAAACAGCCATTATTATTGCTCAGATGGTGGCTGGACAGTTCTGATCGGAGCTGGACTTATGGACCTGAGGGCAGCATGTGGGTACAGAGGGAGAAGGAGTGGGTGGCGGTCATCTTTGGAGACTATGTACTCTAGTCCATCACAGACCTAATCCCACACGTCTCTCCTTCTCCCCCCCTCCCCCCCTTGTCTCCACTCACAGACATGACTGCCATCCTCATCGCCGTGGTGGGAGGGGGCGCCTTGCTGCTGTTGGCCCTCGGACTCATCATCTGCCTTGTAAAAAAGAAGTAGGTGGACTTTCTCCGTCTTCAGCTGCTCTGACAGCCCCTTGGATCACAGTGACCGATCACTAGTTATGGGCCTTTTTGCTTGCTTCCCATTTCCCTCCCAAAGATCAATGTTAAATCATATTGCCAGATAGAAAGTATTCTTAGAGGGGGAAAATATCCCATACCTAGCAGGGAGGAGGGAAGGGACAAAAAGCCAAAATACAGGTGTGGTGACATATGAGCCTGCAGTGTTGTTTTTTTGGGGGGGGAGGGAGGTTTGTTTTTTAGTTTGTTTTGTTTTAAATTCTTTTAAAATATATATATTTTATTGATTTTTTTTACAGAGAGGAAGAGAGAGGGATAGAGAATTAGAAACATCAATGAGAGAGAATCATCAATCAGCTGCCTCTTGCACACCCCCTACTGGGGATGTGCCCGCAACCAAGGTACATGCCCCTGACCGGAATCGAACCTGGGACCTTTCAGTCCGCAGGCCGACGCCCTTCCACTGAGCCAAACCGGTTTCAGCAAGCCTGCAGTTTTTATGCAGCCACCTCAGCACAAGTCCCCTGGGCCCATCAGACTGTGAGCATCGTGGGGGTGAACTCGGCGGGATAATGGCCACCTGGGCCTCGCCAGTCCAGCCCTGCAAACCCCCTCCCTCCATCACCTGAGCTGGAGACAGAAGCTGGTCTTTTTAAATATTCAGTGAGCACAGTCATTTTAGGTTCAAATACTGAGCGATTTGTGGGACGTGGGGGAGACACAGTCTCTTCTCCCGCAGCCCGGGGGGTGCAGGGACCTGAGTTCCAGCAGGGATGGGCAATGGTGCCCGTCTACGACCGCTGTCTTCCTGACTATCTCGTGCCCTCTCTCAGCAGGAAAAAGAAGATGAACAAGGGCCCGGCCGTGGGTATCTACAACGGCAACATCAACACCCAGATACCCATGCAGCCCAAGAAGTTCCCGAACGCACAGAAGGACAACGACGCCCACGTGTACGCCATCATCGACGACACCATGGTGTACGGGCACCTGCTGCAGGACTCCAACGGGTCCTTCGTCCAGCCCGAGGTGGACACCTACCGGCCCTTCCAGGGCCCCACAGAGGACTGCCCTCCCTCCTTCCTCATCTCGTATTCCAAGGTCCCGACTGTAAAGCTGACCACAGAGGAGTCGTCCCCTGGCTTCCCTCCCGAGACTGACAGCGAACCCTACACCTTCTCCCATCCCAGCAAGCGGAACGGAAGCGACGGGAACACAGACGTCCCCTTGCTGGATGCCCACGAGCCAGCGGAGACTGGGGAATAGCTCGGCCCCGTCCCAAAGACTGTGCGTAAGGCAGGGCACTGAGACGTCCTGTAGGGCGCTCATCAGAAACCCTAAAGGGGAGGAATTGTGGGGAAGGAACAGCAGGAGGTTTTCCAGGACGCCGCCAACTTCTCGTTTCCAAGTGGACTCATTCCGATGATGAAGACGTTGAAAATGATGAGTTCTGGTCTGGATACAGTCATCACGGCCCGTGTCCTTCTAAACTCGGTTGGGTTAGACACCAGCCCGTAATGAGAGAGACGTGTGAGCCACCCCGGTACAGGGTTGCAACCAGCCCCTGATTGGGGTCTGGACCTCTGTGTGAGGCGGGGGCGTTCTACCTACACGCCCTCCTGACACGGCAGGAGAGACGACACAACGATCCAGCCCACCGGTGCGCTTCGTTTAGCTAAGTCTTTTTTTTCAGAATTGATTATAAACATTTAAAACGATAAAATGTTTACGTACCAATCCAGATCCTTAGGCCTGGCCACGCTGGGACTCACGGTCCCACCCAGCAATGGCTGCATGGAGGAACAGCGCCACTGCAGCTGGGGCATCTGGTCTACCAGCTCCCACGGTTCCCACCACGCCCTGTTGCCTCCCGCGCTGAGGCTCATTGTCTGTTCCCAGCGATCCACATCCCCGCAGAGTTGCTTCTCCCATAATGAAAGGAGACGTTTGGGACCTGTATCTCGGATCAAATGGGAAGACGGGCCTCGAGGCTGGCGTGTGCCTCAGGAACGTTTTCTCACTCACAGGCCACAGCCCTGGTCGACTGTAGTTGCCAGCCTGGCTCCGGTGGGTGTCTGCCTTTGGGGGCCCCTGCTCAGTCCTCCCGGGGCAGAACCCCCTTTGAAAAGTGAGTGCGCTTCCTCGAGTTCGGTGAGTTCACCTTGGACTTGTTCAAGCGACGGCTGGACTTGTTCCCGTGCTACTTTGCCTCCATGAAAAGGAGTTCTGCAGTCTCCTCCGTGGTGTGTATTCCGAGGCCTCTTGAACTCTTTCCAAAAGGAAGAGATTGGTGTGTGTGTGTGTGTGTGTGTGTGTGTGTGTCATTGTGCCCTCAGCGCTGCTCGGCCTATGGCACCTTTCTCTTCTGAAAGGCTGGCTCCTGCACAGTCCCCGGTCCCCGATCTCTTTCCCCCAAACCCCCCGGCCTTGGCCTCCCAACCTGAGATGCTGACGGTCCCTGTCACTCCGGATCAAAGCTGTGGCGTCCTTCCCTCCACTGAAATCACACCGTTGTTTAAAATCACCGGTTTAGCCCTGGCCCTCCATTCCCTACCTCCCCTTGCCTCCTGGTTGGCTGGGTGGGTGCTCTGCCTTCTGCCCCAAAGCGTGGCTGGCCGTCTTTGGTGTGGCTGTCACCGCACACATCCCCTTGAATGACAAGGGTCCCACGTGGCCTTTTCCTTCTGACCGAGCGCGCCACAGCGCAGGCCGACTCGCTGTCTTCCGAGACCCGGCTGGATCTCACGTGTTCTGAAGCTACGCCTCCTGGAAGGTGCCCGCCCGACGTGCTCCCGGCTCCTTCCACCCCAATGCTTAACTGGGAATAATTTATTTGTTATCGTTTTTAAGTAGCATTTTATTTCCTAGACTTTTTTAAATAAACACATGAACAACAAAAGGGCGTCAGGTTGCTGAAATGCGTTGGCTGTCTGTCCCTGGGTCAGCGGAGGCCCTGGAGTTCCCTGGTTCCCTGGGGCAGGCTCGCGTGGGCTCAGCAGATGCCAGGGCAGGAAGCCGGCTGCGGCTGCCCGTGGGTCACTCAGAGGCCGGAGCTTGTCCCGTCCTGTTCTTGTGGAGGCCACCGTGAGCCGCACCTGACCCCCCACAGAGGCCTGGGGCCACCTGAGCAGAAGTGAAGGGAGGGTGGAGGGAGGGGGAGCTCCAGATGGGGCCCCACCACCCACCATGCCCTGGGAGAGGAGGATGGATGTTGCTGTCCGACCACCCCAGACCTGAGCTCAGGAATGTGCTGTGAGCTAAGGCTCCTCATCCGTGGACCGCGTGAAGGGGCTTCGCAGCGTGGGGGCTGGCTTCTGAGAGCAAGTGTCCCCAGCTTTAGGGCGTTGGAGCCGCCGGTACTTTGTCTGTGGGGTCTTTATTCTGTGGGCGCCCCCGTCGGCCGCCCAGACTTAATGGGAGGAAGCAAAGCTGCCACGTCTCGGTGGGAGAGGGGTGAAAGGATTTGCAGCTGCCTTGCTTTAAAATTAATATTTTAAGTATTTTATTGATTTTGGAGAGAGAGAGAGAAACATCAATGATGAGAGAGAATTATTGATCAGCTACCTCCTGCAGGCCCCACACTGGGGATCAAACCCGCAACCCAAGCATATGCCTTGACCCGGAATCAAACCGTGACCTCCTGGTTCATAGGTCGAGGCTCAACCATTGAGCCACGCCACTGGGCTGCAGCCGCCTTTAATACTCTACAGCGGGGCTGGGAAGATCAGAGCCCAGTGTCAAGGCCTTGGACAGCACTGACCATGCTCGCCTCTGGGCCACCCCCCCCCTACTGCCCCTTGTCCCGGATCCTGTACTTGATCCCCAAGCTTCAGTCTTTGGGCTTCTGGCCTTGTATCTCTGCTCACTGCCCCATGGGCTTCCACTAACGCTCCACGTCCTGGCTGATAGCTACCTGGGTGCCAGCTGCACGTTTCCACTGCCCGGAGGGTTTCCCACTCACATCCCCCTTGTGCCCCACCCGTGCCACCTCTGTGCCCTCTCTGAGCTTTGTGGAGGCACTCCTCCCCAGTCAGGAGTGTGCGCTGCCCACCCCTCTCCCCAGCCTCTCCTGCCTTCAGACCATGCCTCCGAGGGACTCCTGCTCCCAGGAGAGGGGGTCATATTTCACACTTGCGTGGTTTCCTTTCTGTCCAAAGTGTCACATCAAAGCACCCTCAGCCAAGCAAACAGTTCCCAGGGCCAGCTGCTGCCTGTTTGGGGGTCCCCCGGGCTGCTTTGGGGCTTCAGAGGAGCCGATGAAGAAATGAGGAGGTGTGAGCCTCCATCAGCCCCCCTGGCCCCCTCCTTGCCTCTGGGCCATCCCATGAGTTACTTCTGCTCTGGCGGCTAGCAGCCTACAGCATCTTCCGCAGCCTGGGAGGACTGTGTTCACCAACACAGTAATAAGGAGCAAAGTGCGTTTATCGGCGTAAAGGTCTGTGCTCTGAAGAGAACAAAAAGAGATTCTATAAAAGCAAACCCTGCTGTGCGGTTTCCAAGCTCATGCCTTTCCCTGCCCCCCCTCTTTCCCCACAGGGTCCCCGGAGACTCTCAACCAGGCAGCAACGGGCAGCAGCAACTCGTCCCAGGCTAACCCCGTGACCCTGACCCCAAAGCCCCTTTTCTCTGGCTTCCCATGAGCCAAAGCAGCTTCGTCTCCATCCTGTTGCTGCTTCTGCCCTAAGCCCTGCCTTGCTTCACTGTCCCCAGCTTTAATGAACTTACTCTCAAAGTCACCCGTATGCACGTTGTGAGCTCTCTCCTGTACAAGGTCAGGAACCCACACACCACCGGCCGCCCTAAGCAGGCCTGTTCCGCACGCACCAGTCCCCTGGCCAGTAACAAAGGGACGGGACCCTGCTCCGTCCTTAATCCTAGGGCCTGGGGTGGGGAGGGGTCCAGCGGCTCCCTGGAGCTCGGGGAGAAGCGCCCGCCCGTGGGAAGGGCTGCTCAGAAAATCATGTTATGGTTGTTATGTAATTTGAGGGGGAAATACCGGTATATCTTTAGCCGTAATCCATGCCTACAGCCCCGTGGGGGAGAGAGGAGGAGCCACTCTGCCTCGGACTTGGACTCAGCGGGGACTTTGGACCTAGGCTGGCTCCCTGGGTCTCAGGAGACCAGCAGGGGCCAATTCTAGTGGCAATCCTTTCTTTTCACACGGCACTAATTGCTTGGCTGCCAGCCACCCGCAGGGCCACCCCCGGGGAGTGGTGTGCAGGCCGAGCACCAGAGGCGGAATCCTTTGCTATTTTGGGTTAAGTCTCTCCCCACCTTCCATCTCAGCACAGCCCTTCAACCCCTCTACCAGCACTGCTCCCTCACCCCACCCACACCCCTGGGGGCTGCAGCCACCCAGGGCCAGCATGCAGGCTAATTGTCATGAGTCTTTCATCTTAGTAATTGTTACCTAATATACCTTCTTTCTTTACTTTATTTTTAAAAAATATATATTTTTTTTATTGATTTCAGAGAGGAAGGGAGAGGGAGAGACAGAAACATCAGTGATGAGAGAGAATCATTGATCGGCCCCCTCCTGCACGCCCCATGTTGGGGATCCAGCCTGCAACTTGGGCATGTGCTCTGACCTGGAATTGAACTGTGACCTCCTGGTTCATAGGTCAACACTCAACCACTGAGCCACACCTGCCGGCTGGGCTATATACCTTTGGAGTTGCAAGACAAATATCTCAGTTGGTCCCACAGGGAGCATTGTGCCTGGCAAGTACCAACTCAACAAATCCCCCTCCCCTCCCCCCCCCCATGAGAATAGTACAGCAGGATGTATCTTCTTTTCATTTAAATCATGAAACACAAAGAATGTGTGACTTATGCCTAAAGCCCTGCAGCAAGAACCCGGGTAGGCTGATGGGGCCGACTCCAGCCTCCTGCTTCCCAAAGTGAGCTGATGAGAAGCTGCTGTGGCCGCTGATGGCACAGGCCCCCGTCGCTGTAGGGCAGCCTTCTCTGGCACCTTTGTGCAGGGATTACTAGGACTCAGGATCAGGCCTGTTCCCCTTCTTTTGCTTAGAAGCTTCTTCCATAAGGAAAATCACCAATGAGTCAAAAAAGCTCAGTCTAAAGTCACCAAAGGAGAATGAATCAGTCTTTTGATTCAGAGAGCTCCATCTTCCCGGAAAGCTGAACGTTCTTGAGCAATGGGCCTTTCCTTTGCATAGAGACACTCACTGGGACCCACAGAAGGCAGGCAGCCCCTGTGGCCCAGCCCACGTGTCACAAATCTGCACCTAAGCCAGCCTGCACTTACGGGAATCGCCTCATTGTTGCGGAAACCTAGTAACCCCGGTCATAATCCTCCAACTCCAGCTAGCTCACCTTACCCAGCAAAACAGGGTAAGGAACCTAGCCCTCCATGGAGAGAGAGGAGAAAAACAAGACCTGCTGGTCCTATAAGGAAATCCCCTCCTCCTGGCCAGCATGCTTCCACAGGGCCTCTCCAGCACTCCGGAAAACCCGTTCCTGCCCACATCCCTCGGGAAGAGTCCTCCACTGCTAATGAGCCGCTACACTCCCCAGCCCATGGAGTAAAAGGACATCAAACCCGTTACTAAATTGTGCTAATTTTGTCATTTGACCAAAGAGGGAGCTGCAAGAAATAACTCGTCTATCAGACTGGACTGAGGAGGAGCCTGGGCGGGGAGAGGATTCCTGTGACAACAGTGGCGTCGCTGCAACAGCTCCACCGGCCCCTGTCCCCTTCGTCCCGTCGGGCAAAAAAAGACAGACGATGTCCTTTCCGAGTCTCCCAGAGGATTGTCTAACACAGTGGTCGGCAAGCTGTGGCTCGCGAGCCACATGCGGCTCATTGGCCCCTTGAGTGTGGCTCTTCCACAAATTACCACGGCCTGGGCGAGTCTATGTTGAAGAAGTGGCTTAGAAGGAGTTTAAGTTTAAAAAATGTGACTCTCCAAAAGAAATTTCAGTCGTTGTACGGCTGATGTTTGGCTCTGTGAACTAATGAGTTTGCCGACCACTGGTCTAACAAGCTCTCTTCCAGCCGTGTCAGCGCTCGAGGGAAATGGAACTAGATGGTCAGGGTAGATGTCCTTTTGCAGAAAATGGACAGGTTGCAAGTGATTTTGTCAGGGAGAGATGCAAATGAGCTCCGTCCCACAGGAAAGAGAAGATGGTTTTACTGCTTGGAGGACATGAGCCAGTTTTGTGTCTTAACTTCGCCCTCTTATTCTACCATCACTTTCCCCACTGGGTATACTTTTACTATAGATTATGATCTTCAGGAAAATAAGTCTTGTGGGCTGTGTCTTTTCTAAAACAAACTGCCGCCTTCAAGAGAAAGAGAAAAACGTGATTCTGAAGCGCTCAGCAATTCTGCTCCCCACGGTCACCCGCTCAGAGCCGCGGTGGGCCCCCTGCACCACTGCCAGGAAGGGATGGAACAGAGGAGGGAGACGCAGCTGGAACTTCCCCATCCTGATGGAGGGACAACCTGTTTCAAAGAAAGAACTGGAGGAAGAGGAGAGAACCAAAACCGACTCAGGGGAGGGCTGGGGATCCTGGGGGACGAAGGATACCCCCGTGTAGGGCATCCCCCAAAGGTTTAGACAGAGTCTTGTCTCCTCATCCAGCAGCAGAGGCCGAGTTTGTTCAACCGGGGCTGTGCTAGCGGAAGACCTGCTTTCCCTCCAGCACTGGCGTGTCAGCCCCTCCGAATGCGCTGTGTCCTCTGTGAACCAGCACAGTCAGACACTGGGATGCCAACGGGAGACGCCTGCACTGAACACCCCGTCTGTTGAGGACTGGCCACATAAGGACGTGAGGGAACTTTCTGGGAGATGGAAATGCTCTGTGTTGTCATGGAGCGGGTAGGTTCCATTGGGGGTAAATATTTGTCGAAACTGATCAACTGGCCCTAACCGGTTTGGCTCAGTGGATAGAGCATCGGCCTGCGAACTCAAGGGTCCCAGGTTTGATTCCAGTGAAGGGCATATACCTTGGTTGCGGGCACATCCCCAGTAGGGAGTGTGCAGGAGGCAGCTGATGAGTGTTTCTCTCTCATCGATGTTTCTAATTCTCTATTCCTCTCCCTTCCTCTCTGTAAAAAAATCAATAAAATATATATTTTTTTAAAACTGATCAACTGTACACTGAGAATGGGTGCCTTTTTTTATATATAAATTACACCTCAATAAAACTGACAGAAGAAAAGAAAATACTAATCAGGATTTCCTGTATTTTTAAAATTGTCTGATTCATTCTAAGCAGTGACTAGACTTTGATCCCCTGCCATTTTCAGTTTCTATTTGAAATGCAAACATTGATAAAGCAAACACTCCAAGATACCAGTGGAGGCAGAAGCCATTCCTCAGTAATCGCCTTTAAGAACAAAAAGTAACATGGATTCATAATTCGTTATTAACTAACCAACTACCCCCTTCGTTTCAGCTGGCAAAAAGCAAAGGCTTTTGAAAATGTAGACGCAGAAAGGTTGTTAAAGGTTATCTAGTGACTAAGCCATTCATTTCACAGATGAGGAAACTGAGGCCCAGCTGAAGAAAGGATGATGGGGAAATGTGTATGTCAGAGGTGATCCTTACAGTCAGGGGTTAGATCTTTCCAGAAATCTTCCTTGCCACCTCTTGAAAGGCAACCCAGGGATATTTCTGCAAGTAATCTCTTGGAGAAACACTGGGCAACAGAGATACTTCCAATAAGTGACGATAAAAATGGCTCATACCTTTTATTTATTTATTATTTTTTTAATATATTTTATTGATTTTTTTTACAGAGAGGAAGGGAGAGGGAGAGAGAGTTAGAAACGTCAATGAGAGAGAAACATCGACCAGCCGCCTCTTGCACACCCCCCGCCGGGGATGTGCCCGCAACCAAGGTACATGCCCTTGACCGGAATGGAACCTGGGACCTTTCAGTCTGCAGGCCGACGCTCTATCCACTGAGCCAAAAGCAGTTTCAGCAGCTCGTACCCTTTAAATCAGGCGTCCTCAAACTTTTTAAAGTGGGGGCCAGATCACGGTCCCTCAGAGAGCTGGAGGGCCGGACTATATGAACTACTAATTCCTACTGTAACACCTCGGCTGCGCTCACTGCCCAAAAAACCTGGCGGGCCGGATCAGACTCCTCTGCGGGCCGCATGTGGACCGCGGGCTGTAGTTTAAAGACGCCTGCAAATAATGTCTAGTGTCAAGTCACTCGGTATGCCCGGGATGCAGTTGTGTTTTCAGTTATGTTTCCTATAAATAACATGGATAACAAGCGCCTCTAATAAAGTCTTTGTCTCCGGTGTTTAAAAAGCAGTCACTCTGCTTTATTTCCTCCAGGCCAGGGACATCGATTTTTAAGAGAAAAATGTGCACTTGCTGCAGGTGCTGCAAGCGCAGGCTTCTTGCACGGGTAGAGCAGGATGTCCCTGTGTTCAGACCCTGGCCAAGGGTTGAACAGTAATGAGTGTGGGCAGCACTGAACGGTGTGATCTTTGTCCTGCGGGGTATCCAGGTCTGTTCCATTATTTGGATTCAGTTTTCTTGAATACTTACTGGGTGCAAGACATAGGGCCAAGGCTGATTGGAGCAGTTGCCATGGAAAGTGCTATGAGGGAGGGTTCATTCATGGGTGGGAGGATGGAAGGGTGCAGACCTGGGTGGGAGGGGACGAGGGCTCAGACGCGGGGAGGAGGCGGGGAGGAGGGCAGAGACTGCAGACCTCCGGTGGTGGCAACCACTCATTTACTCAGCGAGCCTGGCATGCTTTCTCCAGCTGCTGAACAAGTAGAAGCATGCATGTGGGGCTGTGCCTGGAGGAGCAGTAATAAAATGTGATGAAGGCTCTCTGCCAATTTGTATTCCGTTTTCCCAGCTCCGAGCTTTTGTTCCTAGCCCTGTTCCCTAGGCAACAGACTGCATTGCACGTTATGTAGCAAACAAGCTTACATTCATCTCTAAACCAATTAATACAGATTGCAATGATTTATCACTATTATTGTTTAGCTAATAACTTTCATTTTGGATCCTGGGAAAGAAAGCCACCCACTCTATCAAATCAGCAGATCAGAGATTGTGAGCTGGTAAGAGATAGGCTCACCTCAAGGTTTAGTCTGGATTTCAAACCTCCGCAGAGAGAACTACTGTTTCTTTAAGAATAGCAACCTCATGTTCTCTCACCTGAAGGGCAGAGGGAACCATCCAGGAACACAGAGAAGCAAACAGGCTCCACTGGGCTGGGTGACACTCTGGGATATTCTTTTTTTTCTTTTGTTAGTCCTCACTGGAGATTTTTTTTCCATTGTTTTTTTTGTTTGTTTTGTTTTTGTGTGTGTGTGTTTTGTGTGTGTGTGTGTGTGTGTGTTTAATAGATTGGAAGGGAGGGAAAGGAGAGGATGAGATAGAAAGATGTCCGAGAGACACACCTATTGCTTGCCTCCTGCACATGCTCCAATCAGGTGCGTGCCTTTGACCAGGAATGGAACCCACAACCCCACGGTGCACAGGCTGGAACTCTAACCAGGGAGCCACACCAGCCAGGGCCACTCCGGGGCATCCGTGATCCCTCTCATCATGCCCAGTGCTTGGGGCAGAGAGGGCAGGCACATCTAGGATGCTTTGGTTCATCTCACATTTCTGAACTGGCTTTTTCTAGGTCCCCCTTCCCCAAGTTCTCTGAGGACCCAAAGAACCAGGAGGAGGGTTTTGAAGACAATGCTGTGCCAAAGAGGAGCTTCTGCAGAACACACACTGTCCCTGACCCGGAGTGAGCCACCTGGGAAGCGGGGAGGGGGGGGGGGGGGGGAGGTCGTGATAACAAGAGGAAAGGAAAAGGGGGTCAAATGCGCTGCCTACCCCCTTGGCCAGTCAAATTCTCCCAGCAAATTCCCAGGAACGGGCGCTTACCACAGGGACCACTAAATAAAGGACGTCTCCTTCCCAGACATCTAATAGGGCTGCCTCCCCCCCTCCCCCAAATGCCAACAGCAGAACCCCCCACCTGAGGTCCTGGGTTACTCAGCCCCAGTCCTTCCAGACCTCTCTTTGAAGCAAGAGCCGGACTGCCCCGGGCCTCACCTCCCGCTCAGGGCCTGCTTTTAGACCAAGGTCCCCAAACCTCAGAGGGAAAGCAGGGGAGGGTGGGGGTGAGGGGGAGAGATCAACCAAAGGACTTGTGTGCATGCCTATGGGCCTGGCCGGTGGCCATGGACAACAGGGGGGTGGGGACATATGTGGGGAGCGGGGAATGGGGGGATGAGGACAATTATGTGAGACCATAATCAATAAAAATAAATAAAAATAAGTCTCTCTCAAAAATAAAAATAAAAAATAAATAAACCACGGTCCCCTCTCCCCTGCCTGTCCCCCACTTCCAAGCCGCAGGGCCCCACCAGGCCCCAGGGGAGGACACCGGAGAAGCCCAGAGGGAGAGCAAGGGCCTTGGGGCTGGGAGAAGGGGGAGGGGGAGGGGCCCACCGCAGAGTCCGGGTCTGGAGGGGCGGTTGGGGCGGTTGGGGCGGTTGGCCTCGCGCTGGGAGCCAGGACCCCTCCGCCACCCCTCCCACCCCACCCCCGCCCCCGCCCCCGCCTGCACAGCGGGACCAGGGCCGGTGTGGGGCTCAGGGTGCAGCCCGCAGCGGCGGCTGGGGCGGAGAAGCCTCCCGCACAGGCCTGGGGGTAAAAGCGAAGGACCCCGGGCCCTCATCGGGGCGCAACATAAACCCCATTAGAACCAGGTCGGACGGAGGCCCCCGCGTGAGCGAGAAGCAGCTGCTGGGACCCCACGGAGCGCAGCCCCTTATCCTGCGGGACCCCGCGCAGAGCCGGCCCGGGAGGACCCCTCGCTGCGGAGACAGGTTCGCTCTCAGGCCCCGAGCCCGGCTTTGGCCCCGCGGGCCCCGGAGCAGACAGCACCCGGTCCGCACGGGCCCCGGAGCGGACAGCACCCGGTCCGCACGGGCCCCGGAGCGGACAGCACCCGGTCAGCACGGGCCCCGGAGCGGACAGCACCCGGTCCGCACGGGCCCCGGAGCGGACGGCACCCGGTCCGCACGGGCCCCGGAGCGGACGGCACCCGGTCCGCACGGGCCCCGGAGCAGACAGCACCCGGTCCGCACGGGCCCCGGAGCGGACAGCACCCGGTCCGCACGGGCCCCGGAGCGGACGGCACCCGGTCCGCACGGGACGGGGCAGCGCGGCTGGCCGCCCCTGCACCAGCCCGCCGGCCCAGGCAGGACAGGGCCCTCCGGCCTCCTCTTTGCTGCTTTGTGTCCTGGCGGCTTCCGAACGGGCTTCCTCTTCCCTTCAGGCGAGAAGACATTAGGTTGCTATTCTTTCTTCCTTTTTAAAAATGTATGTTTGTGTTGATTTCAGAGAGGAAGGGAAAGGGAGAGAGAGAAACCTCTGTGATGAGAATCATTGACTGGCTGCCTCCTACACACACACACCTCCCCACTGGGGATCAAACCGTGACCTCCTGGTTCATAGGTCCCCACTCAACCACTGAGCCACCCCAGCGGGCTAGGTTGCTATTTAAAAAAAAAAAAAAATATATATATATATATATATATATATATATATATATATATATATATATATATATATATACACACACACACACACACACACACATACACATACACACACACAATATATTTAAATTGATGTCGGAGAGGAAGGGAGAGGAAGGAGGGAGGGAGAAAGAAACATCTTCGAAGAGCAAATCCTGGATCGGTTGTCTCCTGCACGCCCCCTAGTGGGGATCAAGCCATGTGCCTCCACCGGAATCCAGCCAAACCCGCCAGGGCACTTCCTACTGGGGATGTGCCCCGCAACCAAGGTACATGCCCTTGATCGGAATCGAACCTGGGACCTTTCGGTCTGCAGGCTGACGCTCTATCCACTGAGCCAAACCGGTTAGGGCTAGGTCGCTATTCTTAAAGCATCACAGAGGCGCCTGCCTTCTCTGTCTTTCCCTCCACCTGCCTGGTCCTCCCACCGCCATCAAGTGCCTCTGCGTGCCCCTTAGAACTTCGGTGGCAGCCCTGGGAAGGTTAGGTGTGTTTCCACTTTGCAGCATGGCTCCAGGTCACGGAGCCCCCAGAGTGGGCATTGCATACTTGTCATCATCTTGCCTTTTCTTTCTTTTTCTTTCATAGGTTGGGGCCAGCGCCTCAGAGACAGAGGGAGAAGCTGGACTCAGACAGACCCCGTCTATATTCCGGTTCCAGATCCCGGCACGGGCGAAGCTGGAGTGGCTGCTTGTGGCGATGAGGAAGCTGCTATACATGCATACATGAGGAGTCCGGAGCACCTCATACATGAGGGGAGCCCTGAGCATCTCATACATGGGGAGCCCGGAGCATCTCATACATGGGGAGCCCGGAGCATCTCATACATGGGGAGCCCGGAGCATTTCGTACATGGAGAGCCCGGAGCATCTCATACATGGGGAGCCCGGAGCATCTCATACATGGAGAGCCCGGAGCATCTCATACATGGAGAGCCCGGAGCATCTCATACATGGGGAGCCCGGAGCATCTCATACATGGGGAGCCCGGAGCATCTCATACATGGAGAGCCCGGAGCATCTCATACATGGAGAGCCCGGAGCATCTCATACATGGGGAGCCCGGAGCATCTCGTACATGGGGAGCCCGGAGCATCTCATACATGGAGAGCCTGGAGCATCTCATACATGGAGAGCCCGGAGCATCTCATACATGGAGAGCCTGGAGCATCTCATACATGGAGAGCCCGGAGCATCTCATACATGGGGAGCCTGGAGCATCTCATACATGGAGAGCCCGGAGCATCTCATACATGGGGGGCCCTGAGCACCTCAGGGCAGCGTGTTCGAGGACTCCTCCCAGGACTCAGGGTGTGAAGGGCTGTGGGAGGACGTCACGGAAAGCAGGGCTTTGCTCTGCGCTGGGTGCTCTTAGGGTCGATTCCAAGACTGGGTTTCTATACACAAGGAGGTCAGACGAAAGCAACAGAGCCAGCGCCGGCGGGCAGAGGCAGCCCCCTCGCCCGTCTCAGCCGGGGCGGCCGGTGACGGACGTGGTGTGCGCGGCGGCCTCGGTCTGGGCTGTGCTCAGACGGGATTGCAGAACGGTCTGGTTCTGGCCGCCCCCGCCTGATGGTGGTGGATCGGGATCTGTGAGGGGGGCTTCTGCTCAGAGGAGGAGGCAGCGGCCAGCTGGGAGCCCCTGGCCAGGGCGGCTTTTCTCGTTCTCCCCCTCCCCCCAGCCTCCCTGCGCCCCAGTCTCACATCTTGACGGTGGGGTGATGAGGGCCCTCACCCCGGGAGAGGAGGAGGAGGGATGGGCCAGAACGAGGGGGATTTGTTTGGGGGTGGGGGTGCAAGAGCTCAGAGGATCCGCGTTGGTCACTGAGTGGCTCCAGTGGAATCCCGAGGCCATACTGGGTCGGGGGGTTGGGGGGAGAGGAGTTAGGATAACATTGGTGTGCTGCTCGCTTGGGCATTACGGAGGGTGGTCCAGGGGCTGGGGTGGGGAAGGCAGTAAATGGCGTTTTTGATAGAATCCTCACAAGCCCCTCGCTTGGGAAACATAGGTGGTGTGAGCGTCCATTGCGATTTTCTGGTACGTCCTGATTTTAAGTAATACGACTATCTTACTGCCTTGGATGTAATGTTGCTATAGATTGTTTTATATCATTTTATTTTTTTCCTGAAGGGAATCCATTTCTTCTCTGGGCCTCTGAGAAGCAGGCAGCAAAATGGGACTTAAAGCGATTGATTGGGGGAAGAAGCAACGGCAGGGAGCGCCTGAAGGGACGGGGAGAGGGACTGGGCAGACAACCGCAGAGGGCAGTTGGATTCTGAGAAAATCTTGTCCTGGCCACTGGGGAGGCCTCTGGGCGGGCGGGCACGGAGCAGCTGGATGCCCCTGCCTTGCTCAGTCATTGCCCAGGCGCCCACAGGGCAGGGCTGGCCTGTGTGCCCCGGGGTGGCCGCCGAGCTGTCAGTCAACTCTGCTCCTGGCAGCAGGTTTTCCCAGAGCTGCTGAGCCCCGCCCTCCCAGCCCCGTTCCAGCTGCTGGGGCCACGTGCTCCGAGCCTTCGAACCAGCTCAGGTTTTCCTAGAAGCAGAGCCAACGTGGAATTAGACATGCAAGAATTTTATTAAGGGAAGTGCCTGTGGAGGATGCAAGGAGAAAGAGAGCCCTGGCCGGGGGTGCTCACTGGTTAGGGCGTCCCTCAGACCAAAGGGCCTGGTTCCTGAGTTGCAGGTTCGATCCCTGGCCTTGCTTGGGGTGCGTGCGGGAGGCAATCAAATGATGTTTCTCTTCCACATGGATGTTTCCCTCCCTCCTCCCCTCTCCCTCCCTCGTTTCTTCCCTTTCTCTCTAAAAATCATTGTTTTTTTCCCCTTCCCTCATCCCTTCCAGTCTCTCTAAAATTCCATGAAAAAAATATCCTCAGGCGAGGATTACCCCCCCCCCAAAAAAAAGGGGGTGGGGAAGGAAAACCCTATTCAAATGTGATGGGAGCTGTCGATGCTGGTGAATAAATCAACTCACAGAAGAAATTTAAAAAATCAAATTTTGTTAAGTCGTGTGTTCTGAATTTTGGCTGGGAGATACGGCTTCTTTGTAAGGCAGGTGAAGTGGTGGATTTGGAATTTGGAACATCAAAGTCTGTCTCTGTGCCTAGCGGGCACGGCCGTGGGAGAGCCTGAGAGGGGGCGGTGAAGGATTGAGAAAAGACAGACAAGAGAATAAAGCTGAAGCTGGTGGGACGCTGCTCTCTGATGGAGAGACGGCGTCACAGTCTACACGCTGAGCCTCTATTCTATAGCCAGAGTCCACCAGGCAAAGGAAGGGCATGGTTACAATAATTTTCATGAGTTTCGAATCTACTCAATTACATGCACCTGAACTCTATCAAGCCCTCATCACTCAGCCATGTGGGACTACAGGTTCAAGCTCACAGCTGTAGCCTTTGGCTCTAATTGTGCTGGGACTTGCACGTGGCTTTGCCACAAGAGGATCGCGCCCTCTCCTTAGTCCCGGGCTTAAACCTGTCCACTCTCCACATGTCTCCACCAACGCTTTTTGAACTTCCTGTTCCAGCTTCATAGGTCCCTGGTCCTGTTTCTCAACAGGCGTGTAGAGTGGGAGGGCGATTTTGCTTCACCAGGGAACATTTGGTAACTTTTTTTTAAATGTTAAAAGCATTTTTTTTTTTTAATTGAAAGAGAAACATCGGTAGGTTGCCTCCACGTGTGCCCCGACGAGGGATCGAACCTGCCACCTTTTGGTGTACAGGACGATGCTCCGACCAATTGAGCCACGTGCCGGGCTGCCTGCAGGCATTTCAGCTGTCACAGCTGGCGCCTCGTGGGTAGAGGCCGAGGTGCTACTGAACATCTCACGAAGCCCAGAGGAGCCCCCGGAGCAGAGAGGGAGCCTGCCTGGGCCAGCGGTCCTGCTGAGGGCGAGAAACTGCCCGCTGGTCCTCTCCATCCTCTGGCAAGGAATCGGGCAGCGTGGCTGACTTAAATGGGCTTAGAGGGGAGACCCCCACGGACAGGAACCCTTACAGGTACAAGGTTCGAGTGCCTGATGCTTCAAAAGAAAGACCAATCATCAACACGTCAGAGTTTGGAATTAGGGAAGGTTTAATGATTGGGAAGGTGCCGACTGAGAAGATGGGAGAACTAATCGTCAGACCCCTCTTAAGAAAGCCCCAAATTCAGGCGTCTTTTCTGTCAAGGGAAGGGAGGGGGGGTGGTCAGTAGACAGTGAGACAGCTAGGCGCCGACAGGGATCCAAGATGGCATCGTCGGGACCTGCTGCGAGCTGCCTTCCAACTGGGCTCTCCCAGCGGGAGCACCTGCAGGCTCTGGAGGCTGGGCACGGACACTCTGTGCTCCAGGCCACACTCTCTGTGTGGCTGGTCCTCCATACAGAGACGGCTTTCCTGGCCCTTCCGCCCCCCGGTGCTCCCGGCTGGCCTTGCAATCCCCCCAACAGCCCCTCGCTGGCTTGCTCATCATTCCCATATCTCTGTCAATGCAGGAGTCACATGTGCCCAGCCAGCACAGCCAGGTTTGGTGAGCCTGAGAGGGGGCGGTGAAGGATGGAGAAAAGACAAGAGAGGAAAGCTGGGTCTGGATGGGACTCTGCCCTCTCTGATGGAGAGACAGCGCCGCCGGCTACAAGCCAAGCCTTTATTTTATAGCCAGTTTCCATGAGGCACAGGAAGGGCGTGGTCAAGATGTTTACAACATTCCTGTCGGTTTGGAACCTACTCAATTACATGCACCTGAACTCTATCAAGCCCTCATCACGTTCGCCACGTGGGGATACAGGTTCGGACCATAATGCCAAGCTCCCAGCCAGCGCCTTTGGCTTTGCCCTCCACGCTGGGACTTGCACGTGGCTTTGCCTCTGATTAGCCCGAGGCTTGAACCTGTCCAAACGCTGTGGCCGCTCTCCACAGTCACGGTCGCTTGGGGACTTTTAAAAACAACTGCACAAGCTGAAACCTTGCAGGACAAACTTAATGATCAACGGGGAGCCGAAACTGGTTTGGCTCAGTGGATAGAGTGTCAGCCTGTGGACTGAGGGGTCCCTGGTTGGATTCCCGTCAAGGGCATGTATCCTGGTTGCGGGCACATTCCCAGGAGGGGGCGTGCAAGAGGCAGCTGATTGATGACTCTCATGGATGTTTCTAATTATCTCCCTCTCTGTAAAAAAATCAATAAAATATATTTTAAAATAACAGGGAACGTTCGTTACATATGTACGTAGGTGGGTTCCCTACGAACATGGGGCTCCAGGACAAATGGGGCAGTGGAGGCTTCTATATGAAATGCTGGACTAAGGAGAGGCGGGCCAGGGTCTGAGCTTCGGAGGGAAGGCAGGCAGTTCGCAGCTTGAGCCTATCCTGGGTAGAGGAGTGAGAGCAAGCATCTGGTAAACAAGTGGTCCCAGAGCGGAGCCCTGCTAGATTCTTCCCCCTCTGCTACCTTAGGTCATGTTTGGATGCTACGGTGATGCTCCCTCTCTTTAAGCAGGTTTTTCTAGATGAATTTCTTTAAGCCTGGGGAGCGCCTTAACATTTTGCTAGCATCCTCTCAACCCACTTACTGTTAGCACACAATGGCGCAAAACATCACAGGCCTAGTGTATATTTTTATAAACATGGATTTTTCTTTTTTAATTGGTTCATACATCATACAGTGAAGCAGAGTTCTGCACCAATAACTCAAGTTTTCACTTTTAGGGCTGTCAATGTTGAGCAGCATTGATCAGATAAGTTGGTGAGACTAAAGAGTGGCGTGTCTTACTACCTGACCTCAGGCACAGGCCAAAGGGCTCTCTGTTGGAATCCTTGCAAAAGAATCCCTGCCTTCCCTCTGAAGCCCAGTCTTTGCTTCTTCGACAATACACCAATATTTCACACTGTTGCGAAGGCAACACACCGAGGCAAAGAGGGAAAGGCTGATTGTGAAAGAGGCCTCCACCTAGTAGAGCAACACAGAAGCTGATGATCTAGAAACTGATTATTTATCATGGTTCATATACCCCCTCGAAAATGCTCCTGATTTTGTACCTCTGGGCCAGGGCTGGGACTAGTGAAGTGAGTGATGCACTCACCTGGGGTACAAAATAGAAGGAACACACACACAAAGCAAACAAACACACAAAATATCTTCAGTAATCATAATACATAACGCTTGAATGAGATGTTTTTTTTAAATAAAAATTAATGCAAAAGCCGAAACCGGTTTGGCTCAGTGGATATAGCGTCAGCCTGCGGACTGAAGAGTCCTGGGTTCGATTCTGATCAAGGGCATGTACCTTGGTTGCGGGCACATCCCCAGTAGGGGGCGAACAAGAGGCAGCTAATCGATGACTGTCTCTCATGGATGTTTCTAACTATCTCTCTCCCTTCCTCTCTGTAAAAAATCAATAAAATGTATTTTTTTTAAATTAATGCAAAAGAAAAATCCGTGATGAACAAAACATTGAAATTTAAAATAAAAATCCCAGGACAGGTGCACCCCAGCTCCAAGTCCACAGGTGTCCCAAGTGTAAGAGCTGGAGGCTGATCCAAGATGGTTAACCATTCTCTTGCCCATACTGCCACCTGCTGCCGGAAGTGAGTAATTCTCGCTGTCTGGCCAACTCGGTGTTCCAGGGCCGCTTCCCCGGGCACTCTGGCCAGCAGCCACCCACTTCAGGAACCGTGGCAACCTCTGGCCACCTACTTCCTGCTAGACGGCCGAGTGGGCTAGAAGGAGCCCCAGGCTCCGCTCTAAGACCTAGACCGGAGTGTCAGCGTTGCCTCTTGCTGGGCCTTCTTGAACAAGTCCCATCACCCCTCTGAGCCCGAGATTCTTGCCCCTACAATGGACCTCATTACCTCTTCCCATCATAGAGCAATCATGTGAGACTCTTTCTGTGACGATGCCAAGCCAGAAGTATGCTGCCTGAGCCAGCCTCCCCACGACCATGGATCGAATCAAACTGTCACCAATTTATCACCGAAGGCGAGACTCCCCAAAAGACAGCCACGCCGAACACGGTGCTAGGGAAGCCCAGAGCGTGGCCAGTGCCATGGCCAGTGGGCTAAGGAAGGCTTCCTGTAGGAGGTGTCATTCGAGCTGAGCCTACGGGACCGGAAGGGCCAGGTCAGGCCAAGAGCTGGCCAATAGCCGCTAGGGATCGCCAGGCCACCTCTGTTTTATCTCGGGAAAATTCCAGCACAGGAAGCAAGCATTGGAGTGATGGTAGGAAGGCCAAGGCCCTGGAAATCAGCCCTGGGTTCAATCCTGGCTCAGCTGCGTATGAGCTGTGTGACCAAAGGAAATCACTTAACTTCTCTGAGCCTCAACTTCCTTCTCCAAGGGACGGGGGTAATGAAACAGCTTATCCTGGCGGGTAAGATTGATTAAGATGGCATACTTACATCTCCTGCAATATGGTGGCTCAATGAGTGGCAGCTGCTTTTGTTAACGGGGAACTTCCGTGCCGAGTGGGAAGAACAGGGACACACCAGTGCAGACAACCCTGGCAATTGTCATATTTGGTTTCCGGGGACCCCCCCCCTCCACACACACACACACGCACACACACACACTATGTGTTGGGCAAGGAGGGGGTTGCTGATCCCACTGTGGGCAGCCTCTGCTCCCGCCCACCCCCACCGCCACCCCCAGCAGGACTCAGCATATAAGTGCACCCCAGAAAGGGAGCATGTGGGGGTCTCCCGCCCTGAGGCTGGGGAGGGGATGCTGGGGACCAGCCGCGGGAAGTGGATTTTAGAGAGAGGCCTGGCAATCGTTTAGAGTAGGGGGTGTCGAACTCAGTCAGAGAAGGGGCCAAAATCTAAAATCCAGCCTAAATCGCGGGCCGAATGGTTTACTGAACAGTCATAAACTGTCATTGTGATGGAAACGCAGCGGAGTGCAGTGATGACAGCGCGGTGCGGGCCACATTGCAAGGCCTGGCGGGACGGATTTGGCCCGCGGGCCTTGTGTTTGACACGTGGTTTAGAGAGAGGCCTGGCGATCAGAAGGCTGGCTGCGGCTGAGATGACACCATTGGAGCCATCCGTGCTCATCCCCCACCTTGACCACAGACGCAGGGAAATGGCCTTGGCTTTCGGGAAACACACTCAGGTATTTGGGGGCCGGGAGCCTCGCGCCTGCAATGCACCGCCCAATGGTTCAGAGACAGGAAAAGGGCAAAGCAGAGAAGGGGGAATGTTCATGTCTGGAGAATGAATCGAAGGGCACGCAGGAATTGTTGCAACTTTTCTGAATGTAGGAAATGAAATGAAAAATGAAAGTTTGTTTTGTTGTTTTTGTTTTTGTTTTTTAGGCAGCAGCCAGCCGTCAGGGCTCTCTTCCTCCTCCCTCCGGAATCCACTCGCGGAGTGAGACGTGGTGTGCAGCCGCCTTCACCTCCCTCCCTCCTCCCTCCCTCCCCCCAGCACCCCGCACCCCGCACCCCGCACCCCGCCCGGACGCAGCCACTCTGCAAAAGCTGCACCGACTTTATTTGCAAAAGGAGGCTCCAAGCACTGCAGGGCGTGTGCGAGCAGGGTCGGAGGCTGGAGGCCCCGGCCCCCGTGCCCCCGCCCGGCCCCGGGCCCGGCTACACGATGGCGAACTGGCAGATGTAGGGCAGCCTGTCGCGGCAGCGCTTGTCGAACCACTTGCCGTTGGCGGCGCCGGCCAGCGCGGCGCAGTTCTCGGCCTTGCCGCCGTCCGGCTGCGCCGTGATCTCCGCCTCCCAGTTCTTGTAGGCGATGTGGCCGCCCGTCATGTCCACCCAGTCGCCCTCGGCGGCCATGTCGTTGAGGCCCAGCCAGATCTCGGCCCCGGCGCCCACGCTCTGCCGCAGGTACTCGAACATGGCCTCGTTCTCCGCGCCCGTGTGCGGGGTGCCCAGCGTGCCGCCGCGCGAGATGCAGTCCTCGCTCGCCTCGTGGAAGGTCTTGGCCTGGGCGAAGGCCAGGAAGCACTTCATGTGCACCTTGGTGCCCTTCAGGCAGACTGGGAGGGAGAGAGGGCGTCACCGGGGGGCCCGGCCGAGCCCAAGCGCCCCTGACCGTCCCCGCTCACGGGGCCCTAGTGTGACCCCCGGATTCAGGCAGGAAACTAGCCCAAGACAAAGCTGAGCACAGCGCTGGGCTTGCAATCAGCCCTTTGCTCCTGCGCGCCCTCTGCTGGCAGCCCCTCGGATCTCCCTCCTCCTCCTCTTCCCCCTCCTCCTCCTCCTCCAAGGTCCCAGGTTCGATTCCGGTCAAGGGCATGTGCATTGGTTGCAGGCACATCCTTGGTGGGGGTGTGCAGGAGGCAGCTGGTCGATGTTTCTCTCTCATTGACGTTTCTAGCTCTCTATCCCTCTCCCTTCCTCTCGGTGAAAAATCAATAAAAATATATACTTTTTAAAAAAATGGAGGCGGGGTTATAACAATAGGCCCACTGTATGGGTTTCCTGTGAAGAAGGAGTCGATGGTCCAGCCGGTGTGGCTCAATGGTTGAGTGTCAGCCTATGAATCAGGAGGTCACTGGTTTAATTCCCGGTCAGGGCTCATGCCCGGGTTGCAGGCTCCATCTCCAGTGTGGGGCATGAAGGAGGCAGCCAATCAATGATTCTGATCATTGATGTTTCTATCTTTCTCTTCCCTCTCTCCCCTCCTCTCCGAAATCAATAAAAACATAAAAAAAAAAAAAAGAGTGCCAGCTTCAGCAAAGCTGCTGGCACACAGGGGGTGAAGCTGGTGCCCCCTGTGGCTGCAGAGCCTGGCTGAGTGAGGGTCTCCCGGGAACAGTGAGGGTGGTGCCACCTGTGAGGGCGATGGATGCTGGGACATTCCCACTCCCACACACCAGGGGGCCTCCGAGTCCCGGATGCCCTGGCCTATGGGCCTGGCCCAGCGGAGCCCGCGGCGTGCTGGCCAGAGGCCTCGGGCACTGCTGCCCGCCTGCCCGCCCGCGCCCTTCTCTCGGCTCGCTGCCGCCCGGAAAGGCCGCCACACTCACCCGTCTGCAGCGCCTGCTGCTCCTTCAGCAGCGCCACCTCCTGCGCCAGGCTCTCCAGCTGGCTCTTGAGCTCCTCAAGCATCTTCGGGCTCACCACGTCTAGGATGGAGGCAGGAGGGCGTGGAGATGGTGGTGAACACGGGAGGAAGGCAAGGGAGTGGGAGGGGGGGGACCCCGTCGGCTTATGCTTTGTCTCTCTGTCTGCTAGTGACAGGGTAAGTATTCGCTGAGGACTCGCCTCTGCCAGGGGGACCTGCCACTTGCTCTTGCTGAGGTGAGAACTGTGGGGCATTTGGGTTCCTGTGGTGTTGGGATTGTCAGGGGCGGGGCCGGGGTGCAGGCAGAGTCTTCCGTGGCCACCAACCATCCGGCAACCCTTCCAGCTCCGAAGAGAACGGAGCACAGGAAGCAGGGCCGGGGCCCTTGAGACCTCCCAGGGTCCTCTCTCCAGGCAAAAGGAATAAGACAGATCCAGCCCGGGACCGAGCGTGGGGGCACAGGTAAGGGGGCGCGTGGCCTCGGAGGTCACACGGATGCCCGTGACCTGGAGCATGAATTCAGTGCTCGGCCTCTCTGAATTCAGTTTCCTCACCTGTGAAGTGGGAAGCAGCAGCCCCACCTGAGAGGACTCCGCAGAAAACTGGAGACCGAGAAGTAAAGCTGTGAACAGCGCTGGGCTTGCAATCAGCCCTGGGAGCTGCAAAGTTTCTACACTGCAGCTTCCCCGACGGCAAACTGAGGCCACGCTGAAGCAGCTCGCCCAAGATCGCAGGGCCAGCAGCTGGCAGAGTGGCCTGCACCCAGGCCACAAGGCTCCGAGCTTGGCTTTGCCCACCTCTGACAGCACAGACTCCTAACGTGAGCCCAGGTCCTGCAGGGAGCCGGTGATCGAGAGGGCTTCCTGTGTGTGTGTAATGAGAGCTCTGTGGGCGGCCCCGTCTTCCTGAAACCCCGGGGACTTTAAGAAAGCTGCGCTCAGTTTGGGGGAGGGGAGAAGGGGGGAAAGGGCTTCCATGGACCATTTGGCTGGGCCTGCATGAAGTCCACAGCCATGAGGTCAGGTCAGAGCCCCTGTCCATCCACAGGATGTCTTGGCAGGGGAATGGCAGGAAACAAATGTGAGCAGAACCACACTTGTGTGCACAGAAATTCGTGTTGCAACTTATCAGACATGAGGAAAATGACACCCAGATGAGCGAGGCCAAAAAGGGCGGGTTTGGGGCTGGGAGAGGAGCCTGGCGGGTTGTGTGTGCCTCACCCGGGCCTCTGCCTGGGCCAGTCCTCAGCAGCTCTGTCCCTGTCACATGGCGCCCAGCACAGGGTGCCCTGTGAGGTGGCACAAGTTGGGCACTTCACAAGGGCACTCAGCTAAGGCGCACCCAGGGGCCGAGTCCAGGCCTAAGCCTTGCCCTGGGTCAGACCGCAGACGGCGTGGGTGCCTTTCTATAATGTGTGTGTGCGAGGCACCCTCCAGGGACGGGCAAGCAGGCGGTGCTATCATGCTCCCCCCGAGGAAGGTGTGGGAGGCGGGGGTCCCTACAGCTCGAGGTGAGGGGTCAGGAGGGCCTCGCCCCAACGCTGTCTCTGAGGCTGATTCCTGATGTGCGATTGCAGTGGATGTCCTCCAGCTTCTGCGCCGAGGACCTGTGACGCCTGTGAGGCCACCTGCAACCTGGGCTCCTGGCCCAGACGTGGCCGCGTGGCGCCTGGCGTTCCTGCTGCCTGCGCCTCCCTGTGAGCCTGGCCTCTGATCCCCAGAGGCGATCACTGTTACTAACCCCCATAAAGGCTTCCAGAAAAACCCTACACATGCACCAGGAAATGGGATTTTTCCTGTAAACCACCTTTTCAAAACAAAGGCCAGCACACCATCCCTTCCGTTTGAACTTTTCTTTGCTCGCTTTGTAAACAGAATCTTGGAATTATTTTCCATCGGCTCGGCCCGTTCTTTGTCACCCCCTGTGGGTCTCTCTTATCCTGATGTACCTTTTACGTACATACTCCACTGTCCACAGCCACGGCCACGGCCACGGCCACGGCCACAGGAGGCTCCGAGGGGCTCTGAGGGCGCCCACGCGCCCCTCCCTGCGCTCCCCGTGCTTCTGCGCTCGGACCGGGACTGGCGCCTGGAACTCGCCCCGCCCGGGCCCCGTGGGGGCGACAGCCCGTCCATCGCCATGGCGCTGCACTGGTGTTGTCTCAACACAGCTCGGGCTGACCTCACTGCGGGCGAGGCTCCCAGGGCAGGCCCTGCCACAGCCAAGAGGACCCAAGGCCATCCCCAACCCCAGGGGCCACAGAGGGAGAGAAAGTGGCCTGGTTTGAGTTTCAAGGCTGGGATGCGCTGTGGACCCAAGAATTAATTATTCCTGCCCCCCTCCCTCTGCATCAAGTGTACCCTGTGTGCCGGGCACTTCGTAAGTCCTGTATCATCAGATCCTCATGACGACCCCCGCTTCACGGCTGAGAAACCCGAGGGGCGGAGCTGGCAGAGCAGAGCCACCGGCCCCTCCGGTGAGGGCTGAGCATCTCCAGGCTGAGCGAAAAGTCTGATTTCTTTAAAACCGAGGGGGAGAGGAGTGGATGCCCGTTCTGATGATCTAGAAGGTTCTTTCAGACTGTGAGAGTCAGTTCTTTCTGGCAGCCGCCCCTGCTGCGGGGAACAGTCCCCGGCCCCAGGGGGACTTTCCCACTGCTCTCCGGACCCACCCAGAAGGAAAAGGAGCCCCGGGACCCAGCGAAGGAGGAAAAGGAGCCCCAAGACCAGCTCCCTGGAAGATGGGGAGGCGCCCTGGCCCCTCCTTACCTTTCTTGGCATTTGCAGCCTTCTTGACCTTGGGGGAGGGCGGCTCGGTGGTGACCTGGGTCAGGAGGGAGGAGAGGCAGAGGAGCAGGTAGGCCCCCCAGAGCTCCATGCTGCCGCCTGCAGAGCGCCCGGCCGGAGAGCAGTGGCGCTGGGACGGGCTGCAGGGCTCCAGCAGCTGCTGCGGGACCTCTGTCCAGGAAACCTCCCAGACTTGGCGGCGGGCGTGCCAGCAAAACAAAACACAACGCCTCAGAGGGGAGGCTGGGAGCTCAGAGCCTCCTCCCCGGACCAGCCCCAGCCCTGGCCCTGCCTTCTGAAATATCTTCTAGGATCTGACAAACACATGAGAGCGTTAATGCTCACACCCAGGGCAGGCGTGGAGGCACCTCCTTCCCTGGAGTTAGCTCGGAGAGGCTTCCCAACAGCGACATGGAAGTCCTATCATCTCCCCATTTTACAGATGCAGAAACTGAGGCTCCGTGAGGTCAAAGGACGTACCCAAGCTGCTCGGACGCCGGGGGCAGCGCCAGTATTTAACTGACCAGGTCGGTTCCAGAGCAGGGGCGTTAGGGGTGTTCGTTAGAAAGACGTGCTTAAGGAAGAGGGGAACACGCCGGTGTGACAGAACCAGCTTGGATTTGGGGCCAAGGGCTACAGTCAGCGGCCGCCTGCAATGGATCCACCAACAACCCCGGAGAGTGTGTGGACCTCATCCTCCCCGTGTGGAGGGTCGCTGGTGCTGGCACCAGCCCCCAGGCCTCTGCCAGCCGAGGGGCAGCAAGCAGCGGTCCTTCAGCCAGAAGATGACCTGGGGTGAACGCTCCTGAGTAACCCAGCCTCCAGGAAATGTCCCTGCACTAACGCATCGCCCCAACCCCCGCCTTTTTTATACCCATTCCCCCCACCCCCTACCCCCCACAGAATCCTCTTCCTAACAAAGCCCAGAGGCAGAGAAATCAGGAGAGAGCTCTAAAAGGCCCATTTTAGCTGTCAAGTTCCTGCTGTTTTTTTCCTCCAAACTGTTGGAAATCTGAGTTATAGACAACACCCTCTGGCCACCCACCCACGTCAGCCCGAACAGCAGGAAAACTTCTGGCCCAACATCGCCCCCACCCCACCCCACCCCACCCTACCCCGCTACCACTCCACCCTACCCCGCACCCACCCCCACCCGCCCGCACAGATGTTTCCTCTCAGCTCACTGGCCCAAGTCAGAGCTGCGGCCGCCCGCCGGGGAGGCCCAGAGCTTCCCACGCTCTCCTCACAGGTGAGTGTCCAGGGTGCGAATCTCCGAGAGCATTGCAAGGGCGGTCGCAGCCTGAGCCAAAACCACAGACAGGACCTGCAGCTCTGGCCTCAGGACCCTGCGGAGGGAAGTCCTGTTCCAGGCCTCGCTGGCCTGGTGGTCAGCCCTTCATTCAACAAGGGCTGCCTCCGCTCTGCCCCTGGCCTTGCGATGAGGTCTCCGGTGAGGCTGTGCCTCTGGCGGTCACTTCCCTGCTGCTCAGGCCCATCGCCCTGCTGCCCGCCTCCGGCCGGGGGTGGGACACTCCCCTCCTCCCGGCAGCCAGGTCCGGAGGAGGTTAGTGTCTCCTGAAGGGACCTTGTTAGAAATAACGGTGCTCTGATGTGTTTCAAGACGGCCCTCTGTCCCTCCTCCTGCACGAGAGGAGTTTTTCTAAAAGTCACTGGCCGCCAGGCTGAGCTCCTGGAGATACACACTCAGAACGTGGGGCCCGATGCCCAGGTTCCCCCGTAGCCGAGCCTCAGGCAGCTCACAGGGGCTCACTTCCCTTCCTGGTTCTGGCCCCAGAGCTTTCAGCCCAGTAAGTGGGCGTCTCTGATTTGCCGGTTGGCCTCTCCCATCTGGGGAGCAGAGGTCTGCCCTGAGCCCTCACTTCTCTCACAGATTGAAGAAGGGCTGTTGCCTTTTCTGTGGCTCCACGTGACTGCTGGGTCCAGCGGTCAGGGGGCTGCCAGCAGCGAATTAGGAACTCCAGACCTCTTTGTGGGGACACTGACCCCCTTTCCAGACATGGCGCTGGCCCGGCACCCCCAGAACCTCCTCCCCCTCTAATCCCCTGGCACATGCCAAGCCAGGTTTTGCCATTATTTTGATGAGTAACCAGTTCCTCCCACGGCAGGAACCGTTATCTCCTGGAGGCCGTGAGGGGAGGGGAGGGGGGCAGAGGTTAACAAGCGTCATCTCGCGAGGCCTCTGACTGATGGCCTTGGCAAGGCAAGTGGCACCGTTTCTTTCAGGAATGCTGCTCCCCTTCAGCTGGGGGCGGGGCTCCGGCCTGCAGGGGCCACACGTTCCTAATGAGCGCCTGGCCTGGAGAGACCCTGCCTGAGGCGGCTCTGTTGCATTTGCAATGTACACTGCTGACCGCTGTCACAGAAGTACATAACAATTAGGAAGAAATAACACAAGAATACACGTTCTCACACTCATGCTGTAAACCTACTTTTGCCCACCCCGCATTTCTCTCCTTCCTTCGTCCTCACTGACTGCTTGGCGGGCGGAGCAGGGGGAAGCGGCTGTACGAGTGGCCACAAAGCCTCACCATCTGTCTCATCTGCCTGATGCCTTCAACACCAGGACCAAAGGCTTAGCACTCGACCGGATCCTAGCTGGCCCCGACCGCTGCCACGCTGTCACAGCCCCCCGGGAGCAGGGAGGAGGGGCAATCCCGGGAAAAACGCTTAAAAATAATGACGCCGTTCTCAACAGGGCTGCGGCTCCAAGTCCCAGTGCGGGCAGCTGCTTCCCTCTGCAGAGGGACAGGCCTACAGAGGAGGTGCCCATGCCAGGCCCCGGAGCAGCCTGCATGGCTTCCACGTGCTCTTCCCGGGGGGCAATCCGTGCCTCGCTCCTTACCCTACTTGTCTAACGGAAATGCAGACCTTTAGTATAAGAATCACACGGCTGACGAAGCAGCGCCTTCTGGTCCTTTAAGATTGACTGGGAGGATCTGACTCCCTGGAGAGAAACAGACTGCTCAGCCCAAGAACAGACTTGATTCCAACACGCGGGAGGCACTCGGAGCCGAGCCGGCTCCGCGGAGCCTGCTGGGGCTGTGGAGAAAGCCCTCCCGCCCCAGAGTACGAAGGCAGGCTGAGTAATCAAGTGACAGCATCTCTAAAGCAGCCTTCTTGGTGCTGACATAACAAGAAAATCTTACAAAACACCAGGGAGTGGCTATAAAACATTAAGCAATTTCACAAGGAGGCTGATAAGGTTGGCTAAGGACCAAAGTGGCCACCAAGACCCTCGCTCTGGGGGGGAGGGGGACAGGAAGCAAGAACTGGGCTTCCCCCGGCCCCGGAGGCGCACCGGCCAGGCGGAAGCCCTGGGCAGACACCTGGGCAGAGTGCCTCTCTCTTCTCCCTGGGAGCTCCACATGCACAAGGCAAATGCACCTTTTTGTGTGATTCTTTTTTTATATATATTTAATTTTATTTTAAAATATATTTTATTGATTTTTTTTTACAGAGAGGAAGAGAGAGGGATAGAGTCAGAAATATCGATCAGCTCCCTCCTGTACACCCCTCATTGGGGATGTTCCCGCAACCAAGGTACATGCCCTTGAGCGGAATCAAACCTGGGACCCTTCAGTCTGCAGGCCGACGATCTATCCACTGAGCCAAACCGGTTAGGGCTTCTGTGATTCTTATACTAAAGGCCCTCCAAGGGGGTACAATTTTCACAAAATATGCACCATAAGCATTTGCTTTCTGCCATTTTTCTCAGGGCCCTCATTCCAGGGTGTTCGTTGCTGTGGGCTCCTGCAGCCGGAGACGAATGAGCCCGTTCGGAAGGCCAGGACCAGACTCTCCCTTCCCGGGAGCACTTCTTGGGATCTGAGGAGATGATGCCAGACTCTTGCAGGCATCACCAAAAGGAACCTGAGCGCTCAAGAACCCAGCCAGACCAAACCAGACCAGAAAATAGACTTTAATTTTACACGTACAAACGTCGCTTTAAATTCATAATAGTTAAGAAAAGTATATACAAACTTCGGCTTAAACAGAGTGAAAAGCAGCACCAGAGTTGGGGGCTGATACGCAGCTCAACCCAGGAATCCGACCTTCTGTCTCTTGGGCCCCAGGCTCTCCTCCTTGTGCAGGATGCTGTGCAGGGAGGCGTGCAGCACCTTGCCCACGCGCTTGCTGGTCTGCAGGGCGAGGAGGGGAGAGAGCACGCGTGAGGCAGGCACGCTGACCCGGGGAAGGCCCCCCTTGCCTGCTGGGAAGCAATGACCTATGGACACGTGTTGCGATGTGGCTACTTAGACAAAAACCACCTGCTCTGGCTAACTGCGTTCCTGGCGGGTCAAATTCAAGTCCTCAAAGACTTGTACAAAGTCGAGGTGGACTGGGAGGGTGAGCAGGACCGGGGTCCTGTGGCTCTGGGCCAGTGGGGAGACAGACACGTCAACCCATGAGCACAGAGCAGCTGGGAAGAGCCGTAATGGCGCTGCAGAGGGTGGAGGAGACCCGAGGGAGCAATCCACCCTGCAGCTGCGAGGACTTCCCACTCCCACTCAGCTCCCTGGAACACTTCTAAACCAGGAAGGGCAGGCGGCCACCCTCAGCCCCTGGCTCCAACTCCCTCATCAAATCACAAATCTTGGGATTCTTGAGTCATAAGTTCAAATTACCAGTTCAACACTCTCCTTTAGAAAGTGAACTTGGGAGCAGAGAGGGGAAGATAAGCAACTGTTACTAGCAGGTTCCTTACCCCACCATCCCACCCCACCATCCTTGGCTAAGTCAGCAGACATCCAGCTCGCACCAGTGGTCCTCGAAGCTCCAAGGGAAGAATCGACGGTGTTACCGAAGTGGCAGGAAGCGGCAGGCACGCCCAGCCGGGCCCAGCGCCTGCCTCAGAACCAGAACCTCACCTCCATCATCTCGAAGATGCTCTCTGGGTCCAGGCTGCCCTTCCCCACTTTCCTCATACACGTCACGACTCCCTGGCTGGTCACGGACACCAGCACGCTGGCCAAGGAGCAGGCCTCCTCCTGAAGAGTAGCGTCCACCACGTGCCGACAGCCAATCTGCAGGCAGGCGGCAGAGCACACGTGGGTGACCCCGCCCAATCCCCGCCCGGCCGTTCCGGGAAGGTACACCTAGAGCAGCAAAGAGCCTGCGCTGCCCATTCAGGATTGAGATTTCTAGATTCTGATCACGTGGAAAATATTTGAAACAATGTTCAACTAATGTATTGCCGGCCACGGTGTGAGCTGTGTAGCAGAAGCATGAAATGGAAATGCGGGGGTGGGGGTGGGGGGGTAGGGAGGGAAGGATTGAACTATAATTCAGTGACCATCCAAGTCATAGGCCACCAAGTGTTCCTGATAGCGGGGCACAGGGAGAAATTCACGTGGGAGGCCATGTGGATGTTCCACTGGTGACAAAGAAGAGAGGAGAGAGGACATGCTGAGGGACACGCTCAAGAATGAGTCAGGCCCTTGCCAGTTTGGCTCCGTGAATAGAGGGTTGGCCTATGGACTGAAGGGTCCCGGATTCGACTCTGGTCAAGGACACATGCCTAGGCTGCAGGAAGCAGTTGATCAATGATTCTCTCTCATCACTGATGTTTCTCTCCCCCCCCCCCCTTCCCCTCTGAAATCACTAAAAATATATTAAAATAAATAAAAACATATTTTAAAAAATGTGTCTGGTGCAGGTGGCTTGGGTCAATCCCAACACTTTACCACACTCCAGGTTTATGAAGTGATTTTCACAGAATTAAACCCGACCCAGTTGGTCTTATTTTGAAACGATGAATCCTGCGTGGAACCAGGGACAGTCTCAGCCGCCAATTCGGGCCTCTGCACATCAGCATCAGCCAGATGTTGGCTCCACAGGCCTCTGCTCGTGTAGAAACCACACCGGGAGCTGCTGCAAACCCTCGTTTGGCAGATGTGGACAGTATTTGCCTTTCAACCACTTATTACTGTCAACCAGCCTGGACCCCACAGAGTTGAGAAAATGAAAGGCAACAGGCCTAACGGTGTCTTGATGAAATGCCTGGTATAGAAGGAGCTTAACAAACTGGCTGCTCTCACTCTGAACCCACTCGTGTGCTCCCAGCACTCCACCTCCTCTTCTCGTTAAGAAGACTGCTCACAGCAGTGGTCTCTGCTATAACCAGCTACTGGATTCGGGTCAAAGCTACCTCTATACGGTTTGTGAAACTATAACTTTTCAGCTCATTAGGTAACCTTAATGGGTGGGGGCTGGAGAAGACCCTCAGGGAAGCTCATACTTTGCACAGGGTGACGATGCAGGGGACGTTCTCCACACTCAGCCGGATGCAGTCATAAGGGTCGTCAGACAGTTCAATGTCCTTTGACCCCTCTTCATCCTCCAGGACACGAACTCTTGGTATCCTGGAAGCAGAAGCACAATTAAGACCCCCACTTCCTGAAGGATCATTTCTTTTTCTTGAGATTGAGCACAGGAGCTGGAATCAGGCATCTCACAGGACAGGGTCATGCTAGGCCTGTACTCCCCATCGTTCCTGTCAAAAGCACACAGGCGACACGGCAGTGCAGAGAGAAAGGAGGTCTTTTTTAAAAATAATGCTTCACCAATCCCATGCCCGGAACGAATTGTGATCCCTACCTCACACCAAGGAACTGCAGATGGAAAGGGGAAAGAGAAAACAATAATGCTTTCAGAAGAAAATCTACGAACATTTTAATGACCTTGGAGTGGACAAAGTGCCTATCATAAAGGGAAAATAGGATAGATTCAACTATGTTATAATTAAAACACACACATTTGTTCATCAAAAGACATCATTTAAAAACTAAAAGATAATGCAGTTGCAAATGTGCACATGTGCATGAGTAAACTGACATATTACATAACGAATTCCTACTAAATACGAGACAGAGAACCCGATTGAAAAGTGGATAAAATACTTGATCAGAGACTTCATAAAAGAGGCTACCAGTTTAAAGTTTTATATGTTAAAAAATAAACGTAAGTGCGTGGGCCACGTGGTTCAGTGGAAGGGCTAAAGAATACATCAGGGACTGGGTCTCTGTCCTTCTAAAGGCCCAGACTGTACAAAAGGTCTCTCCGCATGCCAGGGGGCCCAGTGCTTGTAGGGTCCCCACTCCTTGCTGCCTGCAGGGCTGTTCTTGTTCTGAGGATGAGACCGTGGCCATGCCCACGACGGGTGTCCTCCCAAGCTGGGTTTATCATCCTCCTGCTCACAGTTTGCCTGACACCTCCCCCCTCGCCCAACAGCCTCGGCTGCGTTGACTCCCTTTTTGCCCTGGTGCCCATGGAAACCAGCTGGCTGATGGGGAGTAATTTTTTAGGCTTGAGGTGCAACAGATGGCAACTTCCTTTCCTCTCCAGTGGAGCCAAGCCCAGGCTGCTGCTGCTGGCAGCTGGTACTCGAGCCTCACCGGGGCCACCAGTGCCAGACCCTCGACGGTCTCGGCCAAGCGTCAGCGGCACAGCTCTGCGTGAGGACCCCACAATTTCTGACCTAAATTTGTTTTGGTTTTGTCTTAAATGATGCAGGTGGTCTAAATTCATCAAAGAAAAACTCTAACACAGAGATAAATGTTATATCACCCATAATATGAGCACTGGAAAACTGTCACAATGACAATTTGGGGACATACGGGTATTTCCAGACATACTAAATGTAAGAATTAGCAAAAGTAAAATAAGACAAAGCAAAAACAGGACGGCAGGACTGTGTAGTGGCTGCTTTTCCACAGTAACAAACCTGCATATAGGTTTCTGTGCCGATTTTAATGCCCACGTTGAGACATCAGGTTGTTTTCAATTTCTCACCACTACAAAGCTGCAATAAGCATTTCTCAGATAACATCTTTGCTCACTTAACCAATCACTTCCATAGGCCATTTCCCTAGAAGCTTCCAATCCTCATTCCCTAATACCCAGAATCTCATTCCCACGATGTAAGCTCTCTGTGGGAGGAACACCTCACCCACGTGTCTGTTTTCAAATGCTGCAAACTCTCCTCAAAAAACCCGGTGCAGAGTGGGAGAAAGGCAGTGTAACCAAACAGCCCAGGGGAACGTCATCTCCAAAAAAGCTTAGTGCCTCGTCCCTTGCTAGGCACGCAGCCTATCGGGGAAGCTGAACGTGCTTTTAACGAAAACCAAAAAAAGTCAGGTTGCTACCCCGGTTTTAGGACATGCGTGTGTCCAGGGAAGGGCTCCGTGAGCGCCTGCTGGGTCAGGCCCTGTTCACGGCGCTGGGGGGACAGCAGACCAAACGCACAAGCTGCCCACGTGGAGCTTTGCCCAATAACAGTATTTGGCCAGCTGACCTGGGGTTGGTTTCTTTCTTTTTTTAAAATATGTTCTTATTGATTTGAGAAAGGAAGAGAGGAGAGAGAGACAGAAACATCAATGATTGGCTGCCTCCTGTACGCCTCCTCTTGGGGGGCGAGCCTGTAATCCAGGCATCTGAACCGGCTTCCTCTTGATTCATGGGTCGATGTTTAACCACTGAGCAGCACCAGCTGGTACAGTAGTTGGTTTCAACTTTTTTTTTTTTTTTGCTTCTCTGTAGTTTCCTAATATTTTTCTACACGGTACATGTTTACTTGTGAAAAATAACAGAAACAGATGCACAGATTTCGTTTTAATTGATGGAATCTGTTTTCTGGAGCTTGACATTCAATATCGTTGTTAATGCTAACACCCCTGTTATCTTCCTTCACCTCTGAGCTGCAGGAGAAATTTCCTGTGTCCGCCTGGGTTTTCCACCAGCCCCGGGCATGTGCCCCAGAAGACTCACCTCGTATTGAACAGAGCGGCCTTTACAGCGATGGAGATGGCATCAAACAGATTCCCACCACACTCCAGCAACTAGGGGAGACGGGGGGAGCAGGGGAGAAAAGCAAGTGTCACGTCTTAAGTATGATCCCAAGGAAAGGATACTGCCTCCTAGATGGTGACCACTGATGCCCCAAAGAGCTCCCGATTGCACCACACACGCTACTCTCATCGTTGCTAATGTATGTCGGCTTCCAAACAAGTTAAAAATGATGACCACTGATGCTTCTCCTACTACCAGGTTCCCATTCATTAGTGTAGTTACCTACTGCCTGTCATTATCAACACACATCTGATGCTCAAACAGGTTAACACTTCATGCTGTGAATGAAACATAATAAAACAGAGGTCCCTCATACCATTTTTTGCCCATGAGCAAAAGTGCTGATTGCACTTATGTAAGCTCATGCAGCAGGGAAGCTTACAGCACATTCTTTTATTTATTTTTAATATATATATTTTTTATTGATTTTAGAGAGGAAGGGAGGAGATGGAAACATCAATGATGAGAGAGAACCACTGATTGGCTGCCTCCTGTACGCCCCCTACTGAGGATAAAGCCTGCAACCCCACATGTTGAAAATAACAGAAACAGATGCACAGATTCGGGCATGTGCCCTTGAGCAGAATTGAACCTGGTACCTTGCAGTCCATAGGCCAACGCTCTATTCACTGAGCCAAACCGGTCCCGGTTAGAGCACATTCTTAAGTGGAAGGACACCTTCTGTCCTCATTTAAAAGAAGCCTTGGCCTGAGTTTATGGAATAAACTGGGCTACAGCAAGGAAGAATGGAGAGGAAGTCCCGTGTAGGAAGGAAAGTCGTATAGTCCCATGGTTTTATTCAATCTGTCTCCTCTCTGTCTGAACTGTGAGCTCCCGAGGGCTGGACCCTGCGGGTCTGCTCAGTCCTTTACTCTCAGAGTCCAGCAGAAGCACTGCCCTACAGAAGGAGCCTGCAGATACCATGTGGGAGACAGGCAGGCCGAGCCTGGGCCTTCCACCATGCCCAGTGCAAGTCTCTGATTCCCACCGTCAGCTTTCTGAGCAAACTTCACCTGCAGAGCCCCCCCCCCCCCCTTTCCTCAGGGGCTGCACCTGGGAAGCAAGGGCCCCAGAGCAGGTGGGCTTCAGAGTGTTTCCACGGGAAGATGGCTCAGTGAGATGCCCAGAAGAGGGCAGACACCAGCACCTTTCGGCCCGATCCTTGCTTGGAGGCCTGGCCTAGCACCACTATCCTCAAGCTGAGACCTCTTGGGGTAGTTACTTTACTTCTCTGTGTCTTAGTTCCTGCATTTGTACATGAGGAAAAGAATCGTGCCCACTTGCAGAATATCTGTATGGGATAATTGAAAATGCATGTAAACAGCTCCTCATTCCATGCAGAATGTGCCAGCCTGTCTGAATTCTGCCCATTGACTCTGTCTGGCACCATCTAGAGAGCGTTTCTTATGTTTTCTTCCCTGACAACCTCTGTGGATAATTTTAGGTACAATCATAATATGACTGTTTGTAACTTTATTGTAGGATGGCATTATATGTAGGCTACTTTACTACCCGTGTAATACTTAATAATAATAATAATAATAATAATAATAATAATAATAAAAACTATTACAGGAGACTAATCTTCCCCCAACTACTCTTACCTTGGAAGGTGTAAGCACCCACGTGGAAAGGGAAAAGGCCCTAGGAGGAAAGTAGGCCAACTGGTCTCAGCCGGCACAGCACCGTGATATTTACCAGCACGTCCACATAGAGAACCCAGCAGTGCTCCCGGGGACTAATGCAGAGGGCCTGCAGGTCCACGCTGCTCTTGTTGTTGAATATCCGGTAGAGGGTGTTAGCAATCTCTGTGCCAAGGTCATCACCTCCTCGGCCTTCAAATTCAGGGGTAGCATTGGCTGAACTGCGCAGAAGGTAACAGGAAAGCTGGTGAGTCTTTTCAAACGCAAAGAGCAAACCGGCAAAGCTTTACTCTAGTTGCCCTCTGAAACGATGGGAAGTCACTGGAATGAGGAAAGGATGGCACCTGGCACTTTCCCAGCCTCCGGACAGACACACACACGGAGCCAGACCAGCACCGGCCCCGGGTTTGTTGGTGTGTGTGATGGGCGTTTCCCCTGACTTCTAACCGAAGACAAAGAGGAGAGCAATGGTCAAGTGAACCTCGGCCAGTAATAATGAACTCTCTTATCTTGAAAGTATAACAAGTACCTTCTCTGGCAGGCCGAGGGAGCCGGAGAGCCCAGAGAATCAAACAGTCTGGCTCACAGAAGGGGTATGTTATATCCACCATCCCCAGCTTTCACAGCTTTAGCCTGCGCAACGTACTCTCAGAACAAAAGCCACACAGCGATGGTACAATCACCCTCCTGGATTTGTTGTTGTTGTTGTTTTTGTTAATCCTCATCCGAGAATATTTTTCCCCATTGTTTTTTAGAAAGAGTGGAAAGGAGGGGAGGGAGAGACAGAGAGAAACATTGATGTGAGAAAGAGACAGCGATTGGTTGTCTCCCACATGCATCTCAACCAAGCCAGGGATCAAACTTATAACCCAAGTATGTGCCCTTGACCGAGAATCCAACCTTCAGTGCGTAGGCTGACACTCTAACCACTGAGTAACACTGGCTAGAACTGGAATCTTTCAGAAGATACGTAAGATAGTATGCCAGAGCTATATCATGAACTCTAGGTTATCACTGTACTGAACAGCAGATGAAGTAAGACAGACTGACTGCTGGCAGATTAAATATTAGGTTATCTCTTTTACTTTATTTGCTATTTTTCCAAGAGAAAACCTTTCCCATTCAGGCCTCTTGAATTTTGCACCCAATTACCTCAACACAAGTTGCTATAATTTTAGCCTCCAGTGTTTGAGAGTTAGATTAATAAAGATTTATCCCATCAAAAAAAATCAACAAAGAGTGAAGACACACTAACATTTGCCACCCTAAGCACTACACAAGTGTTTAATAGGAAACTGTGGAGAGTTTTGGCTTAACGAAAACAAACCCTTAATACATCAGTGAGGTAAGTAAACATTCCAGTGACTACTTCACTTAATGAGCAGGGCCCAGGGGGGAGGAAACCAGTTGTTTCCACAAAATCCTAGTGAGGCCCGTGTTCCCCAGCCCGTCTGTGCATCCACACCTCTACTGGAAGGCACCAGCCAGGTGCCAGGCACTGCAGACCCAGAGAGCATGCAAGAAGGCCACCCTAAGTCGGAATTCCAATGAAGTCTGGGGCAGTTCCATTGATAGGGGAGGGAGCAAGCAGCAGGAGTCGGGGTCAGGGAGAACCTCAATCAGTGTTGAGGGTTATAGGAGACCTCAAACCTAAAGATGAGTAGAAGTTGGTCAGGCCACAGGCACAGACAGCGTGCGTGCGTGCGTGTCTGTGTGTGCATGTGTGCGTGTGTGTGTGTGTGTGTGTGTGTTTGTGTGTAAAATGTACCTTTTGGCCCTAACCAGTTTGGCTCAGTGGATAGAGCATTGGCCTGCGGACTGAAAGGTTGTGGGCACATCCCCAGTAGGAGGTATGCAGGAGGCAGCTGGTGGATGTTTCTCTCTCATCAATGTTTCTAACTCTTTATTCCTCTCCCTTCCTCTCTGTAAAAAAATCAGTAAAATATATTTTTTTAAAAAGAAAAGAAATCCCAGAAACTTGTGGATAATTAAAAAAAAGTCCCTTCTGTCTAGTCCATTCTAATATAGATGTAAAATGAATCCTAAAATGACCAGAGTGTACTGTTGTATAATCAGACAGTCTGCCTTTCTAATCAGTCCTCCCTGACCACTACCAGCCAGCAGAACCCCAATTTAAAATCCCTGAGAAACTTCACTGCTGCCATAGCAACCGCGCTGGTCTCTCCCCGCCTCTGCTGGACTCAGGCACTGAGCCATGGAAAAAAAGTTCATTTATGGTGAAATAATCAAGTCACCAGGGACCAAGTTTATTTTGCACAGCCAGCAAAACACAACCTGTTCCTAATTCAAACACTAAGCAGTCAATATTGAGTCCCATCTTTTAAGTATTGAAAACACATCTACATAGATCTCTGTGTAAACAAGTCCAGTCCCAGATGCTTACACTCCAAATATTTCCCTTTCCCTGATTACAGTGGGTCCTATCCTCCCGGGTGTGACTGATTACCCAGAGCGGGGGCAGGGTCTCCTCCACAGCCCGATGGGGGTGTTTACAGAACTTCCAGGCCCAGCTGGCTAAATTAATGGGCCTACAAAACCACACCCCATTGTTTTTTTTGGCACTGGGCTAATTTAAAGTGGAAAATTTTCCCATTTTTAAAGTGTGTGTTTTTTTTCCTTTTCTTAAACATATCTTTTCAGCAGAGCTGGTAGACAGGCAGGAAAGAAAGTTTTGAGGCAGATGAGACCTTAGAAAGCGCCTGGCCATGGAGTGATTCTGGGGAAGAGGCTGGGAAGAGGGAAACTGTTCAGGGTGGGGATGGGGTACAATGAGAAAAGCCAGAGACCCTGTATTCTGACAAAGGATGAAGAGAAGAGGCGCAGCAGGAAAATGAGGGTCCCTCCTCACCACTAGGGGCGCCCAGAGCACAAGGACCCTTTCTGATAGAGCCGGTCAGAAACGCAGACCTGGCAAATCCTCTTAGAGGCCATCTCCAGAGGACCACAAACCAAACGCCCGCAGGGCCAGCCCGGTAACTACAAGCATCTGAACAAAGAGCCAGCCACATGTATCATCATTAACAGGGAGCGATGGAGACTTCAGGCCCTGTCATCCAATAAAGCCTCCACTAGTGGAACAAACACCTGGCAGGTGGGTGGTGGCCTCAGATGGTCAGACTCACTCGCTTTACAAGGAAGGAAACTTAACAACTTTTTTGGAATGTTCACCATGTGCTAGACACCATTCTGAGCACTTTAGATGTATTAACTCATTGAATTCTCACAACGCTAGAGGTTGGCACTGTTACTGACCCCATTTTAGTCACAGAAAGGTTGGGTAACTTGCCCAAGGTCACACACCCAGTGACTGGGGAGCTAAGACCCTAACCCCAGGCAGCCTGGCCTTGTCTGCTGGGCTCCCCTGGACTCTCCCTGAACGTGCTACTTGGCATGCCTGCCTTGTGGCCTAACATCGGTCATGTTAGCCTCCCTCCGGCCTGCCTTGGGCCTCAAAGTAATGAACGGGCACTCTGGTCTTGGGAATTACTACTAGAGCACAAATGTTGTGAGTCAAGGAATGTAGACCAAGGGAGTCCTAAATAAAACCTCTATCGAGTGTAAAATTTAAAGAGAGAGCTAAGCCCCTGCTCAGAGGCATCATAATACATTCTTTCGCGGGGGAGAGTATACACTAAGTTTTGGTGTGTGTTTTTTTGTTTTGTTTTTTTAGCACAAAACCAAGTGCTTTTTATTTTTATATAATAGTTACCCAGACCAATTCAGATCCTTCATAAAGAACCAGCCCTCCAGGGCTGTGGGGAAATCGCTTACTGAGCTGGATAAACTGATAAAATCTTGGGAACGCTGCCCCTCCCAGGTCTCCACCCCTCCTGACTCATCACCTCCACTCTGCTCCTCCCTCAGCACTCTCTCCTGGGCTAACTGGGATAGGCTGGGATCAAGGCCATGGCTACTTGCAGTGGGATTCAGGACACTAGGCCCATTGTTGCTTCCCTTACCACTGACCTAGCCTGCAAACGTGGAGTCTGACTGCCAGGCCAGGCCCAGCCCGGCCCATGGCAGCTGGGTGATTTAGTGGGTACCAGGACTCCTCCAGTCATCTAGCCCGAGCCTCTGTCACGTGCTCATTTCTGAGCCTACTGAAGCTTCCCAGTAAATGGGTTGGGCATAGCAGCACATTCAGAGCTTATCACCTAAGCCCATGTTTGAAGCCCCTGAGACCGTTAACTCATCAACTCTGGAGACTTTCAAAGTATACAGCTTATATAGCTGGCCTCCAATGGCTTCTACAGCTTCCACTCTGCCTGGCCTCACACCCGGCCTTCAGCCAACAGTGCCCCCTTCGGGCAGCACTGAGCAGGTTGGGAACAGATCAAGTGGGTCCACCACCAATTCAGGCACAAAAATTGTGGTTCAACACCAGTGTCAAGCACAAGTGATCACACTGAAAAGTAGTTAAGTCCCAAAGGCAAGTGACACGTGCCAGGCATACTGAAACAAAACATGTGCTCCTCAATAAACACTGAACCCTCTCTGAGAGGCTAAACCACGGTCCCTAAACCCATCAACAGGGTGAAGGACAGCTGAGAAGCAGCTTGATGTATTGCCACCTAGTGGTAACCCAGAGTGACAATTCATTCAGTTCTTACCTTTTGCTAGGCTTTATTTTTAATTTTTATTTTTTTAAATATATTTTATTGATTTTGTACAGAGAGGAAGGGAGAGAGATAGAGAGTTAGAAACATCGATGGGAGAGAGTCATCGATCAGCTGCCTCTTGCACAACCCCTACTGGGAATATGCCTGCAACCAAGGTACATGCCCTTGACCGGAACTTGGGACCCTTCAGTCCCCAAGCCGATGCTCTATCCATTGAGCCAAACCGGTTTCGGCTATTTTTTTTTTTAATTAATTAATTAATTAATTTATTTATTTAAATATATTTTTATTGATTTTGTACAGAGAGGAAGGGAAAGAGATAGAGAGTTAGAAACATCGATGAGCAAGGGTCATCGATCAACTGCCTCTTGCACACCCCCTTCCGGGAATATGCCCGCAACCAAAGTACATGCCCTTGACCGGAATCGAACCCGGGACCCTTCAGTCCACAGGCCAACGCTCTATCCACTGAGCCAAACCAGTTTTGGCTGGTGTTTTTAAATGATCTTAACAGTGTGGAGTGCTGGCCAGGTGTCCTGCAGGATGTCTCCCAATCTGGGTTCATCTGATGCCTTTCTCACGATCAGATATGGGTTTTTGGTAAGATCAGCACGGAGGAGGAGAGTTCTCCTCGCTGCCGCATCCTATCAGGGGTGGGTGACACCCTCACCGCATCACTGAGTCTGAAGGCCGATGCTCTATCCACTGAGCCAAACCGGTTAGGGCCAAGTTCTTATTTAAAAAATGGCCTATTTTCAGGCACCATCTAACAAAGGCCTGAGCAGGAAGTGAGAAGGCCTGGTCGGCTCCGGGTCCAGTGAGAGTGCTGCCAGGCTTCCCTGGCACAGAGCTTTGCTCCACGGGCACGTGGCGAGGGTCAGAGCAGCGGGGGGACTAGTGTCCTCTACCCCAGACTCCTGCATTCCAAGTACACCCACGGGAGAAGAATGAGTTAGCAGAAAAGCACTCTGTCTTCTGAGACCCCTCTAGCTCTGGGAATTAATAATTAAAACCCGGAAGCAGCTGGTAAGTACTTGTCAAACTGGGCTCAGATGGGCAGGAAAGGACCAGCTATTTCTCCGCGCTGGGTAAGAATTCAGTGTCAGCCGTGAGCCTCCGGCAGAGGCCCCATCCCCGGGGCCTGGGGAAGAGGACAGCACCCCCATTGCTGGGCAGAATGCAGGGGCTTGTCTGTTATGTAATTTAGAGTTGCTCCCTGCAGACCCAAAGGAGGTTCTGAGAGAAGTGGCGGCCAGTGGCGCTTGGTAATCTCTCCCTTCTCTGTAGGAAAACGGGGCTTTATGAATCCCTGATGGTACTCTCCCTGCTGGGCTGATCGCACTATCTGAGCCACTTAAAGATCTACAGTGTGCCACCTGAGACCATCCATCTTGAGAAAGAGATTCAGAGATTGGGAACCGGAGCTTCTAGGCCTGTCGGGGTTCATCTGAGATTTACAAAGGGGGAAGGAGACCAGTGGGGGGCATGCAGGAGGCAGCGGATCCATGGTTCTCGCTCATCATTGATGTTTCTCTCCCTCTCTCTCTGATATCAATAAAAATATTTAAAAGAAGAAGAAAACCAGCATGAGGCTGGCTGACGGGTCTGCCCTTCCCAGCACCCACACTGCCTGCCTCGCTGCCACAGCCTGGGCCTGTCAGGCTGCTTGGCTGGCCCTAGTCCTTGCTCTGCCAAGCTAGTCATGAGAAGTTTTCTGGAAAGCTAGAGCAGAGAGGGAAACAGGGCATTTTAGACCAAATGATCCTTATCATCTGCGTCTGATATTTTTCAAAACATCCATCATTTCATGTGACTCTCATAACCACCCTGAGCTGGGCTGCCTGGAGCCACCCTCCTTTCAGACAGGGAAAATGAGGCCTGGCGAGGGCTAGGTGGCCAGCGCAAGGGCAGAACTTGACCCCCACATCTCCTTCCCATATCTCAGTGCCTGGCACACAGGAGGAACTCAGTAAATACCTGCTGGCTGGCTGAATGACAAAATAAAAGAGGATTAACAGGAAAACAGAAGTTCATCCTCTGAATCTTCATCTTTCAAATTGGTTTTCTTTAAAAAAAGCACCTGCGTTATACTGACCAGTCAACAAAGAACTCCAAGTAACCTTCGTTTGGCTTCTCCAGCTTGGGCGTCCCCATCTCTGCTTTCACTCCCACCAAGATGTCCGTGTGACCCTGCAGACACATAAAGGAGGGTCCTCACTCCGGGCAGGCAGGCAGGCCCCCCAACCACCTCCCTCCTCTCCCAGCCGCACACCCCAAGGAGTACTGGGCTTGGAAAGAGACCCTTTGGGACGATGAGGCGTCCTTCAGATCTAGACAGGCCCCACCCAGACGGAGTTTGGCTTGGGTCTTGGAACTTCCCCGAACGATCTGTGTGGCAAAAGCCTGGAGGGGCCTGCTGCCGCTCCCCTGGGCCCTGCCCATTCCTCCAGCTAGGCATGGGTGGACCGTGGCCACAGCACTCACCAGCTTGACCCTGGCAGACCCACTGGTGTTGGACACCACGTCGGTTTCCACCTCGACACATCGGTAGTCCTCACATCCACGGCCGTCCACTCGAAGGTCTTCCTGCGTGCAACAACCACAATCCGCAGGCTGTGACCCCACCCCAACAAGAGGCCCCAGGCAATTCGCCCCCTTTCGTTCCCCTAGGGGAATGTGCAGCGCATCTTTCTTAGGGAATCGGCCCTTTGTCAGCCCTGATGCCCAAGATGGGTTTCAGAGTGGGCCAGTGGCGCTTGTCCCTTACCCTCTTTACTTCTTCCATCCCTTACTAGGTCAGTGTTAGCTCACGGGCGTCTTTTATAGCTACAGCCAATACTGCCATCAGTCATCGTGTAGCTCCAGATTTGGCCACTGGGAGCTCCTCTGGGTGGGTTCCTGCCTTCTTTCAACGTGTCTCCAACCTTTTCTGAGCACTTCTTTGTTTCCCAACAACATAAGACGTCCCGGGCTCTTGTATTTTCCCAGCCTCTGCCCCTGCTCCTGCACCAGAATCAGCCCTTTCTCCAGGAAGCCCTGGTTACTTTTATTGGAGAAAAACCAGGATCTGAGTGTTAAGTCGGTTCATTGCTGCAGGGGGATCACTGCTTCTAGAGCTTCCCAGCTACAGAGCAACAAAACAGGTATGTACACGAACCCATGCACTCACAAACACACACCCCTGTCTTTATTTCTGTCTATCACATATCTCTTAAAAAGCCACGTTCTCACACTGACCATTGTTCCTAACCTCCTCCTTGTCCTAGGTGTAACTTCTCTCTCAGACGGGGAGAAACCTGGCTTTCATGATCTACAATGCGTTTCGGTGTTGGTAAAATCTTAGTATACACATAGTTTCAGATGTACTAACAGAACAGTATTGTACAGAGTTCTTTTTTGTCATTAGCCCATGGTACCCACTCAAAACACTGTTTTCCAATTATCTCCCCCATCCTTACATGCAGCCCTATTACGCCTTTGTAGCAGTCTGTGCTCCAGTCTGGGTCCCCCACATCCTGGTTACTTTTAATTACTTATTTACTTTTGGGGGATGTGGATTATCACCATTGCTCTGGGAGTCAAAGCTTTCAGAAAAGGTGTGCTCAGAGATATGTCACTCCCAACTCATCCCTTTCCCCTTTCCCACCCCACCAGGCAGGAAGCCAATCTCTTTACTTCCTGGGCCATCTTATCTGTATTTCCTTTGCACAATGAGCTGGCACATGAATACTGTAAATATCCCCTCCTTATGTAGGGTGGTGGCTCACTACTGGTACTCGTACACTTTCTTTTCTTTTTCATTGATTTCAGAGAGGAAGGGAGAGGGAGGGAGAGACACATCAGTGATGAAAGAGAATCATTGATCGGCTATCCTGCATGCCCTCCCACTGGGGATCAAGCTGCAGCCCTGGCACGTGCCCTTGACCGGAATCGAACCCGGGACCCTTCAGGCCGATGCTGTATCCACTGAGCCAAACCGATTAGGGCTACACTTTGTTTCTTTTTAACATTTTATTTATTTTTAAAAAATATATTTTTATTGATTTCAGAGAGGAAGGGAGAGGGAGACAGATAGGTCAATGACGAGAATCATTGATTGGCTGCCTTCTACTGGGGATTGAGCCCACAACCCATGCATATGCCCTTGCCCAGAATCGAACCTGGGACCCTTCAGCCCATAGGCTGGTGCTCTATCCACTGAGCCAAACAGGCTATTGCTAACACTTCACAAATGCAGGAAATCCACTCCTTGTCAGCTTATAGAGATCCTTCTTGTTCTTTGTAAACACTTTGAAAGCAGTTTATTTTTCCCCCCAGAAAAGGAATCTTTAGAATCAGATTCTCAAAGGGGTTAATGCTCCTCCAAACACTAATACAGTCCTGAAGCGTGTTAACTGTCAGAAGCTTATATTTAACCTACCTGACTAACTGCACGTGACTTTTTTATCTTAGAAATCTATAATAATTAGAGGGTAATATGCTAATGAGACCGGACATCCTTCTGGACAAAGCCGGGGTGGCAGAGGGAAGCCAGCGCCGGCAGCCGGGGGAAGAAAGGCATCCTCTTGCACCAATTTCGTGCATCGGGCCTCTAGTTAAAACATAAACAGGCAAAACACTGCGTGCTCCCACCACACAGAACCAACTACTACCATCAGTCATGTGTGTTTCAGCTTTTTTTTACTCTCTCAACTCCTGCAAGCTCCTCCTCTTCCTGCAGTCCCCTCCCTGAAGGCAATCCCTAACTGAGTCTGGGGAGAAGCAGACCTAAAAAGTAACAGAATTTCAAGTCTGGAAGAATGAGCCTCTGGGGAGAACTCAAAACCATGTAACTGTCTCTTAGCCACCCAACCACAGAACCCAGGCTTTCTGGGTCAATCTCCGACTCCCCTGTTTGCCACCCCCCCCGCCCCCATGAGCCCGCTGGAAAGGGCAAACCTGGCCCAGAAACATCAGGTACACGGGGTCCTCCACAGGCTGCAGGCCTGGTACAACCGTGAGCGATCACTAGGAGCATTACTCCCGGGTTCCAGGCCTGGTCCTGCCACTAACTAGCTGCTTGACCTCTAGGTAGGACAAGTCCCTTCCCCCTATGGACTAGTTTCCTCATTTACAAGAGAGGAGGTTGCAGTAAATGGCCTCACAGGTGCTTCCCTGATTTTACAGATCTATAAATCAAAACAGCCACAATTGTTTGCAAAAACTAATAGTAACTATTTTTTTTTAAATAATCCTCACCTGAGGATATCTTCCCATTGATTTTTAGAGAGAGTAAAAGAGAGAGAAGGACAGAGAGAAGCATCGATGTGAAACCCATCAACTGGTTGCCTCCCGTGGGAGCCTGGAACCAGGGCCTGGGCCTGGGCTGGGGAGGAACCTGCAATTAAGGTACGTGTTCTTGACCGGAATCGAACCCAGGACCCTTCAGTTCACAGGCTGATGCTCTATTCACTGAGCCACACCGGGCAATAGTAACTACTATTTAATGTGCATCTGTTATATATGAGCTAATGCTCTAGACACACTCCACAGTTAACACATTGAGTCCATTATGCAAACAGTAAAATGGTTGAAAGATGCTAAATGGCTGGCCGGGGTCTCACAGCCATAAGTAGCACTTTAATTCCCAGCCAGAGCTCGTCACAACTCCACACCCCCGCCTGCATTCTGAAGGGTCTCTAAGGTGCAGCAGGACCCCACAGGCCGCCCTCACTGGAGAACTGGCTGGTCAGACCAGTTCTGAAAGTGAGGAGACCTCAAGCTACAGGGCTTCCCACTGCTGCTTTAAAATACCACTCACTCCGGGGAGATCTGGCCACACCCCTGGGAGGTAACAACCCACATACTTGTTCCAGGAAGGGTTGGGGAGTGTGTGTGTGTGGGGGGGGGGGGGGGGGGGAGTAAAAAACTTGGGCCTGGCCAGATCTTGCCTTTGCAGCCTTCGAATTACATCTGCCCCAGGGAAATGCTCAGTGGAAAAGGTTCAAGTTACAAGAGGCAAATAAAAAGCTACAAATTTTCCTTTCAAAGGATACATCAACTACAAATTTTTTTTTTTCATAGAAAAAAGCACTCAAAAGAATAGAACAAGGTCAAACCTAAAATACCAAACAAACTAGTCCATGAATCACTGCACCCAGGGCAACTTTAAAAGAAAGTCATTTTCCTCCTAAAAGACAGGAAATCATCCAAACCTTCGCAGCCGGCTCATGGCCTGACACCCGACCACGATTTCCATTCCCCTGCAGTCCTCAGGAGCCAGGGGGCGCATCCATGTGCGAACACTTAAGGACAGGGGCTGCCGGGAAGTGAGGCTTCGTGTAAATACCGACAGGGATGTCAACACATGATGGGCCGCACTTTGGGGAGCCCTGTCCTTCTCAGCAAGGGACTAACCACCTTTTTAGATAAAGGGCTTCTGGGTGCTGGGATGGCCCCGGTGACTTTTAGTTTGTTACCTAGGGGATCATGGCAGCTCTGCTGGTTGGGTGTGGTGTGGAGTCACCTCCAATCTGTATTTATTTATTTATTTATTTATTTATTTACATTTTAAAAGATTTTTTTTATAGAGAGGAAGAGTTAGAAACATCGATCAGATGCCTCCTGCACACTCCCCACTGGGGATGTACATGCCCTTGACAGGAATCGAACCTGAGAACCCTTCAGTCCGCAGGCCGATGCTCTATCCACTGAGCCAAACCGGTCAGGGCCCATTCTGCATTTAATTCTCTGCTGTCACATACCAGCTCTGCGACCTGGAGCAAGTTCCTCAACAGCTCTGAGTCTGTCTCTTCACCTAGAAAGCAGGACTAACCCTGACCTTACAGAGTTTTGGGAGAACGTGAAAACCCCAAATCATTTTCAGCACAGCCCATCAGCAGCTCCCTTCTCCGGCTTCTGGGGGAAGGGATCAGCTCACCGAATCCTCAGCCAGCCCTGCAGAGAGCTACAGACCGGGATATTGAGCTGAGGTACCACAATCTTCTGTTTGTGACCAAGTGGACGGACATGTGACTCAGCCCAGGGTTGCTTTACCCAGGTCACCCAGTCCTGTTTCTCCTTAATAGAAGCCGACAAGCCAGCTCTGCTAATCCAACACCCTTGGGAAGGTTTCAAGCTCGAGGTCCCCTGAGGTGAGGATGCCCCGAACGCCCTTGCTTTGACTTGTCCAATACCCCGGAGCTTGCTCGAGAACTGAGCCTAGAACGCCTCCCCCATTGGAACACAACACACTTAGGAAAGGGATCATGACGGGCCGGCGTTGCAGGCCCAGGCCCAAGGCACGGTGGGCAAAACTAGATACTGATCTTCTTTTCCTGTGCCAAGCCTGAGTAGCGCCCCTCCATCCTTTGAAAGGATGTGGTACCCTTCACCTTGGGGAGTGCCCGGCACAGCCTTCGTGTGCCAGGGGCCTGTACATGGAAATGGCACAGGGCTCAAAATCCAGTGCCCTGCACGGCGCCTGCACAGCTGAGTTCTGACTGCTCCGCCTCACAGATGAAGATCAGGCCCTGTTCTCCTTCTGTGCTGCAAACCCCCCTCATTACCCCCCACCCCAAAACCCCACAATGCTCCCAGTTAAAGCTGGAGCCACAGAAAAGAAGCTAAAACTATCAGTTGAGCTACACTTACTTTCAACTGCCAAGAAAAATTCAAAGAAATGGCTTTGCCGGGACCCCAAGAGGCATGCTTCTTGTTGGAGCTAATCATTGGCCGTGGCCTGCTCTGAGCCTCTGATATCATATGTACCGAACAAAAGTGGGGAGAGGGGACTTAACAGAAATCAATCAAATCATATATTAAAATATTGATCTATCAACCTTTCCATTGGCCCTGCCTCACCTCCTCAGATCCATTCTCCATCCTTCCCTGCCTTAATCCGTGCTCCAGGTGGACTCCCTCAAAACTGCATCACCTGGACTCCCTCTGCTGATTTCTGGTTGAGTTTAGCCAATGGAAGTTACCAAAGGAAAACAGATTGCCCCCCCTAACCCCCGCTCCCGGGGCCACATTTGTGACAGTGCTTGCATTTATTATTATTATTTTTATTGACAGTGCTTGGATCTACCAGAGCTGCTGGCAGCTCTTCCTGGTATCATTGGGATCTGGTAACACTATTTCCTTCTTGGGCCCCTTTGACCTAGAGGTGGTCACTACGCCCCATGGTCACTGGTCTTTGGGCTCTTCAACATCTCTTGTTGATTCCCTGAAATACACCCACATTGTCATAAAGTCTCCTGAATTACCCGGATTAAACTCCGTTTTCTGCCAGAGCCTAAAATGATTCATCTTCCTGTCCACAAATTGCTCACTCCCCTCCCCACCTCCTCCCACAGTGGCCATGTCTGAGCCTAATGATTCTGTCCAGCAACGAGTCTGGAACTAAACTAGAAAGACTTGTTTCTTACAGAGGGAACTGTAACCCCAGGAGCTGGGAGGTAACCACAAGAAACAGAAAGCCAACACAAAGACTGTAAAGAAACTCAGAGACGCAATATGGCTCTAGCAGCAAAGGCATCTGGGAAATGTTGGGCTCTTAACTCTTTGTAGCCTCAGGACTGACTACCCAGGAAACTGGAACGCTGCCCAAAGGTAAAGGTCATGCCCCCAGAAGGAGATTAATGAATGTTACAGTGTGATGACTGCCTGATGTTATGTTACCTTTGAAATACATTGTTTTTCCTGGTGGTCTACAGGATTAACCACCATATGGTTTTACTATTCACCCCTATAAGAAAAACAAAACAAAACACAAGGCCCTGTCCCGGAAGGGGGTGGATTTATTCCGGGCCTGCCACCACTGGGAGCAGCTACTCTGCAGTGGGAGTTTCTCCTATTAAAGCTCTTATGAATTTGAATAAAGCCACACACCAGATCTTCAGAATCGATCCTGAATTTACACTTCTGGGGCTTTCGTTAAACAGAGAGAAGAGAACACGGCAAAACCATTAAAAACAGCAGAGACAAATAAGGGAAAGTCCGAAGATTCAACTGCCCTTGCATGTTTGAAGAAACAGCCTTCTCATAGATCTACTCTTCTTGCTTGAGCCAGTTTGTTCGTTAACATCATTATCAACTGACTCCTCAACACACACTATGAGGTTACTTTCAACTGCTTCTAATTACCACCAAACCAAGACGAAATATCCCAGAAATGTGACAGAATCAAAGGCTGAGGGCAAGGGATGCCAGAAGCTGAAACTAACCAAACAGGACCAAAGGTGGAAAATAAAACACAAAAAGACTGGGTCTTCAGAGACAAGAACAGGATTCCTGCGAGGCACTGCTTAAGGCAGCATTGCTGACACGCAGGAACCAACTACCAAACGTTGTGGTGATGTTAGAACTGAGCCCGTGAGATCTGTGGTAGGCTCGCTCACCCACAGTATAAATGCACAACAAACGGTGTAAATTCTGTTTTGCTCCTCCAAGAATTCCATCTTGCTGCTCCATAAGCAGGGCCAATCTGTGGGAAATGTTAATAATCCTTACAAAGCGGTTTATTTGGTCATTTCAGTCTGCATGGCTCTGTGACAGATACAATCTCGGCCTTCATACGTCCATGGTACTGGTCAGAGGTTTAATTTAAAAACTGAAAACTCTGTCCAACTCATTGCCCTTTAAGGACTACCTTACTCCATCAATGTTACCAAGTGTCTACCTACCAAGTGCTGGACACTGGCTAGGGCCTTAAAGGTATATACATACAAGCGAATTATTAACTGCCAAGATGTGACCCCAGGAAGTGGGAGGTAACCAGTCTTTCTACCACAAGGCCTGAGAAACAGAAAGCCAACTGCTCGCAGTGGCGAAGCCTCTAAGACCCCTAGGATCAAGCTTCTGGTCACCACTGCAACCTCATCTTCCACCAGTACCCTCAGTGAGCAGACTCACCATCCTTTCCTTTCGAAAGGCTCAAGCTTACTCAATTCTTTTTAAAAAAATATATATTTTATTGATTTTTTACAGAGAGGAAGGGAGAGAGATAGAGAGCTAGAAAAGTCGATGAGAGAGAAACATCGACCAGCTGCCTCTTGCACACCCCCTACCGGGGATGTGCCCGCAACCAAGGTACATGCCCTTGACCGAATCGAACCCGAGACCTTTCGGGACGCTCTACCACTGAGCCAAACCGGTTTTGGCAGCTTACTCAACTCTTGGTCGTGCTGAGAGCTCAGCTCAAATGTTATTTCCTTAGGGAAGCCTCCTCTGACTTCCCAGACTAGGCAGGACCTTTTTTCCTTCGAGGCACTCGGTAAAATGTTACATGTAAATGCACAAACTGATCTGTAATTTCAATAGCACGGGTGTTATACAAGGGCAGGCTATTTCCTAGCCTCCACTCTAGCTCAGTCCTAAGCGGAATGAATGAACTACCGAGTCCTGGAGATACACGGAAGGGCACTCAACACGGATTTAGGAGAGCAATTCCACCTCCTTGGGGGAAGGCTTCAGAGCATTACAGCCCCCAATATCCCTTAGTTCTTTTGACTCCCACCAACTATAGCATCCCCTTGATATATGCCTTATATTCCATTGCCTTTATTTTATATTCCTCTTTGAACTAATAAAGGAATCAAAAGGCTGAGGTTAAAGGGACGCCAGGAGAGCTGAAATTGACCACACTGAACCAAAAGTGAAAAGTAAAATACAAAACGATGAGGTCTAGACAGGATTCTGGCTAGGATGTGGGGAGACGTCTCCCATCTGGGGAGGTTACAGACAAGAAGGCCACACTCGGCTTCCCCCGCTGGCCCATAACCACGCCTGGCATCCTCCGGCTCCGGGTCTGGCGAGGCCAAAACCCGGAGTGAGGAGGGCGCGCAGACGAGCTCAGTGTAGCTCCAGCTGCCTCTGGGGATCTACTTCAGTGGCGCACGGGAAGCCGCCAGCGCTGTGCTGCCGGCCGGGCGGCCGCTTTCTAAACACCTTCCCCTTTATTTCTAAGTCGATGTACATTGTCAAAGCGCCTTCACCCCCGGTGCCTTCTTTCTTCCCGCGACTCCCCACCGCTCGGGGCGGATTGCGGACCAAAGCCCACACCCGCCGGAGAGCGCCCCGCGTGGGCTGGCGAGGCGGCTCCCCCGCGAAAGCCTCGGGGGCTGGGCCTCCAGCTCCCGAACCCGGCAGACCCGAAGGCGGCCAGCACGCCTTCAGCCCTAAATGGACGTTCGCCGCCCGCTCCTCAGCTCGCCCGCGCCGCCGGCTTCAGGGAAGCCCAGACCCGCCGATCCACCCGGGCGAACCCAGGGCCAGGGCCCCCGGCGGCCGTCGCCCGCGCCGCCGCGGCAGCTACCTGCACGCCGTGCACGATGTACACCTTCTCCGCCTCGCTCAGCGACACGGACGCCATGCCGCCCCGAGCCCTTGCGTCATCAGGCCGCGCCGACCGCGCCCCCGGTCACGTCATCAGCCCGCGCGGCGGCCGCCCCTGTAGGCGCCACCGCCGGAGCCGGGAGCTCCATGGGCTTCTCCTGTGCGCCGCCGGGTGTCTGGCCGAGTCCAGGGAGCCGCGGCGCCTCGTGCCCGGGAGCCATCGCTGCGGCCCGAGGCCGGGTCCCGGGTCGGGGACTGCAGGGGGAGGCGGCGGCGGCGGCGGCGGGAGCCTCCCCGGGGGCCTGGGACTGGGGAACTGCCTCCGACTTCACGGTCAGTTGGGAGGCGGAACTGGGGCTGGTGGAAGCGCCGGGGCGAGGCGGGAGGCGCGGGCCGGGCCGGGGCCGGTGGACGCCGCGGAGAGGCGCGCGGCGCAGTGTGCTCAGGGCTGGAGTTGAAGTAGCAGATCGTGTGCGTGTGAAGGAGCCGGTCATGTGCGATCGAAAGAGAGAGAGAGAGAGAGACCCCCCGAGGGAGGGAGGGGACTTCGTGATCGGCCCGGGGGAGGGGGGCTGTCTCCTCCCCCTCCCCTACCACCTTGTTCCTGCATCTCCCTGGTCCCCGGGATGGATGAAAAGAGGAGGCGATGGAGCCCGCTTTCGGTGGTTCTTGGTGGGTAGGGTGCGGACCAGGTGTGAGTCCGAGGCGTCCCCACTCCGCCACGGGGATCCTCCTCTCCCATCCTCCGCTCTCTCTCTCTCGGGCTTACCTAACGCTGACCCAGGACTTTGCAGGATCCCTTGTCCCGGGCGGGCGGAGGAGAGTCTTGGTAACCGGCGCTGGCGAGCGGCGCAGTGCCCAGGCGTTCCCAGCGGTGGCTGGCTGGGAACCCTGGCTTGAGGGGGTGATTCTGGGAGCTGTGGACAGCTGCTTAGAGGTTGTGTGTGTGTGTGTGGAGTGGGAGGTTTGGGGGGGGGGGGGAGAGGAGAACAGCCCAGGCGATGGCCCATGGCCGTTTAGGACTATGGGCCTTGGATATCCAGAAAGGATTCCTGCAAGGTGAATATGGGGTCACTGAAGGAGCCCATTAAGGCGGGGCGAACAGGAGATGGTAGGGATTTTAAAGGAGCCATGTGGATGAATGCAGGAAAGTTAACCAAAAGAAGCAAAGAGGGCATCTGGTAACTTTTCCAAATGCATCCCCTCTTTTTAAAATTCTTCACCAGAGGACATGCCTAGGGAGAGGAAGGGGGTTAGGGAGGGGAAGAGGAAGAGAGAAACATCTGTGTGTGAGAGAACATCCATCCCATGCCCTGTGCATGCTCCCTGCGCAGGGATCCCAGCCACTTGCCCTGATCAGTGATGGAGGCAGGTGTATAGACGACGCCCAACCAACCCACCTGCGTCCAAATGTCCCCCCCCCTTTTTTTTTTTTTTTTTTTTTTTTTTTTAAGAATCTTCTTTTTCAAAACAAGATGGCTTGGTCGTCCAAAAAGTGTTTTGCAGACATTATCTTCACACAGATCATAACTGCTGGGAGCTTACTGTGGATGGGCTTTGGGCTAGCTTTGGAACCCTAAGACAAGCGAAACAACTTCTGCCCCGCCATGCTCCCCAGGGCGGGGGGGAAGGCTCCAGGGCCAAAGTAGCCACAGAACATGGTGGTTAGGAGCTGTGATGGTGGCCCGAATGAGCACAGTGGGATAGGGATGTGGGTCCGAGGAAGGTACAGAAAGAAAATACCCTCCCACATTGTTAAGCACTAAACTGCCGAGCCCCCAAAATACATAGATGATCACTTCTCGGTAGACTAGACATTGGTCGTTTCTTATGCCTCTACATAGTAGTTCTCTACAGGACCATCTCCAGCTTGCAGGGTAGGACCTGGCCCTCCAGGGAAATGGAAAAGGTGACGCTGGAAGGGTTTCCTAATGAAAGCAGAGGCTCCCCACCTGTGTGTGGCTGGACGCCTGGATTCCACGCGAGGAACTCTGGGATGAGATAACAAGGGACTGCGGGGGTTAAAAGGGGTGTTTTGTGCTCGAGATGTCTCAGAAAGGAGAGACCCTGGATGTGTACTCTTAGTAGCTAGGATATCTAAGAGCACTGAAGATTTAAAAAGTGGAAGCAAATGGACAGATCAGAAAAGACACAAATGAAAGCCTGAGTTTGGATACCATGGAATCATCTCTATATAAAAGTCTTAAAAAAAAATATATAGAACATCTCTGAACTGTTTCCCTGACAACTGACTAAAAGTTCCTTGATGGAGAAGGGTTTTGGCAGTGTTTGCTAAGTAATATTATGAATGATGTCAGACATCTTAGTAGGCTAAGTAGGTGAGAGGTGGAAACAGTAGAATGTTCATTCTGAATTCTCTACTAAAACAATGACACCTTCCCTCATTGTTCTACTTCATTGCCACCAGGATATTTTCATCCCATTTGTTGTGATAAAGCATTAGACGTTTAAAAAAATAGATTTTTAAATTGATTTTTTTTAATATATTTTTTTAAATATATTTTATTGATTTTGTACAGAGAGGAAGGGAGAGAGATAGAGAGCTAGAAACATCGATGAGAGAGAGAGAGTCGTCGACCAGCTGCCTCTTGCACACCCCCTACTGGGGATATGCCCGCAACCAAGGTACATGCCCTTGACCGGAATCGAACCCAGGACCTTTCAGTCCCCAAGCCGACGCTCTATCCATTGAGCCAAACTGGTCTCGGCTTTAAATTGACTTTAGAGAGGAAGGGAGAGAGAGAGAGAAATATCAATGATGAGAATTATTGATCAGCTGCCTCCTGCACGCCCCCTACTGGGGATCGAGCCTGGGTTGCGGATACTCTATCCACTGAGACAAATCAGCTAGGGCAAGCATTAAACATTTTAAAAACCCATAAACTCAGAGTTCTTTTTTGGTTTATTGAAGCAATTTAAAGAATTTATGTTAGCCAGAAAATCAAGAAGCCAGGGATAGCACATTCCATTAAACCAACTAATTTTTCCATCACTGTCAGATTCTTTGGGGAGCACACTGTTTTGTAGGTCTGTCTATTCTAAATCTCTGCTCTATTAATTCTATTTAACACAAACTTACCTACTGATTATTTTGTGCCAAAAACTGTTTTAAGACATTTTATAAAGATTATCTGACTCGGTTCTCAGAGTACTATGAGACAGCTACTGTTAATCTCTGTTTTACGGATTGGGGTGCAGAGAGGTTAGCACCAATCTCTCAGACCTCTCGGACCACCAATGGTCCCTTGGACCATCCGTTGGCGACCACTTGTTACTAGAACAAGGTAGTAAGTGGCAGAGCCAAGGTTTGAGACCAGGTAATCTGGCTCCCATGCTTGTACACCTAACCATCCCTCCGTGCAGTCTGCCCCCAGGCCCCATTACATTCACAGGAGTATTTGCTGAAGGAGGCCTTTGTTGGTAATGGAAACACACCTTTTCCCTTATCTGAAAGGCTGAGCAGAGCTTAACCCGAAGCAGCTGAGGAGAGCTCTCCACAGCAGAGCGGGCCAATGGATGTGGTACAGGGGACTGAGAGAGGCTTGGAGACCCGATGCCATCCGTGTGCTTTACACCCAGGACAGACTTCTGAAAGCTCTTCAGACCAGCAGGAAATAGTTGTTTGCATGCTCGTGAGTAGTGTGCTCAGGGCCTGCAGAGGTAAACTGAAAACACATGCCTCCCTAAGAGAAGTTCCGGACCTATAGCTGGAGAGCCCAGGCACTTGAACTAGAGCATGAACAAGACAATAAAGTCAAATGCTCAGTTGAGACTCGGGGTAATTAGACAAGAGGCCAGCCTATAATAACGTGCTAATTGTGCTGGCCAGGCATCAAGGGCAAGAGGTAAGGAGCTGCTGCTAGCCACCAGCCGGCAACAAAAACTCAGCCATGGTTCATTAAAGCAGTAACAGCCGGTCACAGGAGCTCCGGGGCAGAGTCCGAGGTGCTGAAGCTGCGGAAAGCTCCCACAAGCCCAGCAGAGGAACAAACATTTTATTCCCAGCCTTTAAAGAGGTAGCCAAATGTTAAGTCTTTTTCCTTTGCATTTTCACAATTAGCTACTGTTTTCTCTGTAGATCTGTTTCCTTTAAGTGCTATGCATTTGTTATGCCTGTACTTTGTCTTAAAGAATATTCAATGTAAGTAACTTGTCATACCGTAGCCAGCAGGCCTGTGTCTGTCTTGCTGACCTAGAAATTATAACTTACGATCACACTGATAGAAAAATTGATAGGAATACATGGACAAAACTTACTCTCATGTAGAGGAAGGGTCTTCACAAGTGGGTTTCATTTTGAGAGGGTGGCAGGGTGCTTGCTTTGTCTTGCATCGGGGCACATGTGAGAAAAGGGGTCCCATGTGATCAGCAAATCTGTAAATATCTAAACACATACACACCCTGAGAGCCATAGAAAGTAACAGAATCTGAAGTAGAATTAGGGGAGTGATGTTAGGATATTGACCTGTTGAGAGGGAAAAAAGAATCTACTTAAGTACTTCTCTCTAGTTACTTCCCGGTTGTTGTTTTTTTGTTGTTGTTTTTTGCGTTTTTTAATCCTTTGCCTTCCTCTCTGGAAGCAGATTTCCAGAGGCACACAGCCAGGTCATTTGCATGCCCAGAAGGCTCCATTTGCATGCCCCACCCAATAGTCATTCATCCAGGAAAACCACATCTTTTCACAGTCTTCTCCAAACTGGAAACTTCCTGGTGTGTAGAGACTTGGCGATTGGACTCTGGACCTTCTTGGTACCTGAGGCGTGAATGTCTCCTCTGCAGGGTCCATACGGATGGAAAGCTTTTGGATGGAATCGATTTTTCACCTTGGTAAAATGGGCCTAATGGGACAAGTCCAGTCCCGTTGCAATAAGTTTTCACTTTGCTATGTACAAAGTATACATTTCTAAGCCAAGTAGTAGCAGGGAATCTAGAAAGGCAGGTTGGTTGGGAAGATAAGGATCTATGGTGGCAAGACAATTGGGCACCCACGCCAATGATCTGTACTTTGTCACTAACTAGTTTTGTGACATAGAGCAAGTCAGTTAACCTCTCTAAGCCTCATATTACCCTCAAATGCATCTTACCAGTTTGTAAAACTTAGAACAGATCCCATATTTGCAAATATTTAAACATTGAAAAACGATCATGTTTAACTTTGGATTTTAAGGCTTCTCCTTTATCACTTTGTAAATGTGATGTATTTTGATAGTGCTTTTCAACTCTGACAAAAAAATTAATGAATGTACAAAAGGAAATGGTATGTTTGATTGAAAAACTGAACATGTTCAGAAAAATTGCTAACACAGATGGGTTTTTTAAAAAAATATTGAAGAATGGGGAAAAGAATTTAAGGGATGCTTTTGATAAAAATATATAAAAATCCAAGAAATTAACAAAGGAAACATTGAATCTGTTCCAGAGAAGAAAAGAGTCAGAATCTCAGCCCTGAAGAAGGAACCCAAGCAGTCAGCTCCATCTACCCACTTGGTTTATAGATGAGGAAGCTGAGGCCCAGGGAGGGTAACTGTCTTGCCCAGAATCATAAGGTAAATGACTGGCAGGACTGAGAGTAGAATTCTGGCCTCTTGACTCCACGCCATCTTCATTCTGCTTGGCATAGCCTCCCAGACAGAGGAACTCATAGAATTTACTCTGGGTCCTTTGCCCACTTTTTAATTGGGTTATTTGTTTTTTTGTTGCTGAGTTTTATGTGTTCTTTATATATTTTGGATATTAACCCCTTATTAGATATGGTTTACAAATAGTTTTTCCCATTCCATAGGTTTTCTTTCTCTTTGTTGATGGTTTCTTTTGCTGTGCAGATTCTTTTTAGGTTGATGTAGTCCTACTTATTTTTTATTTTATTTCTTATGATTTAGGTGTCATATCAAAAAAAAAATCATTACTAAGATTCACGTCAAGGAGCTTTATTCCTGTTTTCTTTTAGCAGTTCTCATGGTTTTAGGTCTTACATTTAAGTCTTTAATCTATTTTGAGTTAATTCTTGTGAGTGCTGTAAGATATGGGTCCAGTTTCATTCTTTTACATGTGAATATCCAATTGGCCCAGCACCGTTTATTGAAAAGACTGTCTTTTCTCCACTGAGTATTCTTGGCTCCCTTGTCAAATAATAGTTGATCATATATGCTTGGGTTTATTTCTGGACTTTTGATTTTGGTCCATTGATCTATTTATTTGTTTTTATGCCAGTACTATCCTGTATTAATGACCACAGCTTTATAGTATAGCTTGAAATCAGAAGTGTGATGTCTCCTACTTTATTCTTCTTTCTCAGGATTTATTTGGCTATTTGGGGTCTTTTGTGGTTTTATGTAAATATTAGGAGTGTCTTTTTTTTTTTTTTTTTTTTTTTACTCCTGTAGAAAATGCCATTGGAATCTTGATAGGGATTGCATTAAATCTATTGAAGGCTTTTGGTAGTATTGACATTTTAACAATATTAATTCTTCCAATCTATGAACATGGGACACCTTCGCATATTTCTATCTTCTAATTCTTTCAACAGTGTCATATAGTTTTCTTTTTTTTTTTTTTCTTAATACATTTTATTGATTTTTCACAGAGAGGAAGGGAAAGGGATAAATAGCTAGAAATATCGATGAGAGAGAATCATCGACCAGCTGCCTCCTGCACACCCCCTTACTGGAGATGTGCCCGCAACCAATGTATGTGCCCTTGACCGGAATCGAACCTAGGACCTTTCAGTTCGCAGACCAACGCTCTATCCACTGAGCCAAACCGGTTTCGGCCAGTGTCATAGTTTTCAAAGTAGAGGTCTTTCAACTCCTTAAATGTACTCCTATTTTATTGTTTTTGACAATATTGCAAGTAGGGTCAATTAATATCTTTTTCAGATAATTTGTTATGGTATAAAAATGCTACTGATTTTTATATGTTAACTGTGTATACTGCAACTTTATTGATATCATTGAATAGATCTAACTTTTTTTGGTTTATTCTTTAGGATTTTTTATATAGAAAATTATGTCATTTGTGAAGAGACAATTTTACTTTTTCCTTTCCAGTTCAGATACTTTTTTTCTTACTTGATTGCTCTAGCTACGACTTCTAGTACTATGTTGAATAGGAGTAATGAGAATGATCACCCTTGTCTTTGGTCCTGATCTTAGAGGAAAAGCCTTCAACCTTTTGTCATTGAGTATATTAGTTGTGGGCTTATAATATATAGTTTTATTAGTTGTGGGCTTGTAATTTATAGTTTTTATTATTTATTCTCATCATCATCATCATCATCATCCCACAATTTCTAGTATATTGTGTTTCCATTTTAGTTTGTCTCAGGAAACTTTTTAATTTCTTCTTTAATTTCTTCTTTGACCCATTGGTTGTTCAAAAAGAATCCCTTTGCAAAACCTGGTATAGTTACAATAACTTCTCACTCTCTTTTCTAGGTCTTTTTTTCCTGATCCCTCCAAGCACATTTGCTGTTTGTTCCTTAAAAAAAAAAAAAAAAAAAGACCAAGCCTTTTCTGGGTGACGTCCCGGTGGCTGAATGTCTGAACGTGGTACCATGTGGCGAAGGTGCTATTTTTAACATCCTTAGGTGGGAACCTTTGCTGTAGGTCTCTGTCTAGCATGCATGGCTTTCTCTCAGGAAAAGCAGCGTGATAGAACTTGGCCCCACAGGAAGTGTTCCTCAACAGAAGCAGATTTTAGGGACTCAATCTTAGGGTGACCCCTGGCTAAAGCATTACAGCCCTCCTACTTCCTAAGTTAAATCAGGATCAGTCTTCTAAATGGTTGGTGTTCAGCCAGGCCCCTCCCAAAAACTTACAAAGGGTTCCTGTACTGAGAGTATCACACTCATTGACAAATATTAATTGGGTAGGTAGGTCAGTAATATATTATTGCCTTTATAAAAAATTTTCCTACTGGGCCGCAGACTCCCTAGCAGGAGAAGGTAATGCAGGCATATAGCAGTAGAAGCAACTAGTAGATACCATTTATTAGAACTAGAGAGAAAGTAAGCAACCTTCCTAACATTTTATAACATCAATTAACTCTGAGCTTCTTTTATTTTTTCTAGAGAGAGAGGAAAGGGGGGAGGGGAGAAAAATCGATCAGTTGCCTTCCATTCCCGCCCCAATTGGGGATCTAACCCACAACCGTTTGGTGTACAAGACATCCAACCAACTGGCCACCCAGCCAGTGCTTGAGTTTCCTTTTTTTCCATCTGTAGAACAGGCTGGGCCAGCCTTTGGAAGAGGTCAGCTAGCCTAATGGAAATATGATCCATGAAAGAGGCAGCTGAGGAACAGTGCTCTTTAAGAATGGACATTATAGGTTCCCAGTAGCCAGAGGGAGGAAAGTCTACTTAGAGGGTATTCCTTATTTGTTTGTTTGTTTGTTTGTTTTTAAATCACAGCTTGGAGATCCAGGCCTTCCCGCTCACTTTAGAGATGAAGACAAAGCTAAGTTGAAGTGTGACTTGTCCTCAGTTCCATCAAATGTGTCAGAGGGATAGGAAGTAGAACTCCCGTTTCCTGCTTGGGCGCTCCTCCTCTGCTCTTGGTGGCGGGCAGGGGAGGAGGGGAGGGGAGGGAGGAGAAGCAGCCTCGTGCTATGTTCAAAATTCGGTCTATGGTGACAAGCAGAGCTGGTTTTGAATTCCGGCTTTACCACTCCCTCGCTTTGTATGACCTTGAGAACATTAACCAAAACCTCTGCACCTCACTCTGTATCTATCCAGTGGATAATAAAAGCTACTGTGCCATTGTAAGAATTAAAGCGAGCTGCTTTCTGAGTCCGCAGTCATAATAGCCATTCAGTTAATGTCGGGGTTCATCTCCACTCCTGCAGACAGCACTGCTTGTCTTGTCTAAACTGATGCTTTAGACAAAAATCTCAAATGGACTTGGATTTTCTCTTATGTAAAACAAAAGTTTGGCTGAAATGCAGTAGGTGTTCTTTGAGGCTCCTTCCCCCTCTACAGTTCTGACTCAGATCGTGATTGTTTTCCAACCGTTAATCTTATGTGTGGCCTTGTTTTAAAGTTGTCTCATTCATCTTTCTCATTGTTGCAACACATGGAGCACATTTATAAAAAGGGAAAGGAGAATGTGTTACCCAAATGAGCCCCGATGTCTGTATCACACATGGTATCATCCTGTATGTGGGTGTGTGTATTTTTTAATAGTTCTAGAAAGCTGGGAGGTAGGAAAAGCGCCAGTTGTAGTAATTGTAGGAACTGTTAGCCTGGCCCAAACCAGACTTTGTTCTGAAATGAAGACCATTGTTAGGAGTCCCAGTGGGTACATGCATGGGTTTTATAAGAAGGTGACCAGTTACAAGTCAAAAAGGCAAATTTAACTTCCTACCTCCTGGTTCCCTCAATGAATTTTATTGTGTTATAGAGTTTGGTTTGGGGGTACAGAGTTTACGTTTAAATTTTTGTCGGAGGTAAAGTATGACAGGCAGGAGGCAGGAGGGAGAACCAGTGTAAGCTCCTGGTAAAGCCAGAGCACTCTGCCTGTCTGGGCGCCTTCCTTGGCTGGCAGGTGGTGATGCAGATAAGGCCCTTTTCCTTTGGACCACACCCTTTGAAAAAACGTTTAGTGACTCACTCTATATTTTTTATGAGGCATTTTAAGCAGTGAATTCATGGTTCATTCATTGTTTTTCTGAGAATCACCTAAAATGGGTATAAAATGTATAGTTCTTTTGGATTCTTACAACAAATTAAGATAATTTTAACCCAGGTAGAATAATTTCCTACTTGATCAAATTGGTTTTTAAAGCCCATCTGTTCTTTGAAGTTGTGTGGCTGGCCTGTGAACACTGATACTTTAGTCAATTCCTTGGATATGGAAGAAGATTTTTAAAGAGGCAAACACCATATTCTTAAGGCCACAGGATTTATACCGTAGGTTATGGATGTACTCCGTAGGATGAATTTCAAGGGAGAATCACGGGGGAAATAGCAGAAGAGACGCTGCCTTCTTTCAGTGGGCCTGTTAAATTACGTGATTATTTACTGAGTTAACTAGTATAAAGTAGTTTAGGTGCGAAGCCCATGTTTGGGGCAAGTTCAAGAGGATACCAGATCCCCGCTTCCCCCCTCAGCAATCCAACATGATACAAGATGTATTAAAATGTTAAATATTCATTTATTTATTTATTTTTTGAGTATTTGCATTATCCTATTCTCTAAGCCAAAGGAAAATAATTACACCTGATTTTGAGTTTATTAAACCAGCCTGTGGGTAAATATTTCATATGGCTACCCCACCAGCACCTCCACTCTGCCTCCCAGGCCCACTTACTCCACAGCCTTTGTCTAAGAAGTGGTACGCTTCCCCTGGCTCCATGCCCATGAGACTCCGCCCCCTCAGAAGTCCTGTCCTTGAAAGTCTGTGTATCTCACTTTTGAGTTTTGGGGTATGTGTTTGTTTTGGGGGATACTGTTTGCTCTCTGTTGTGCTACTCATTAGAAGCCTATGTTTTAGGATTATTGTGGGGTGTGTCTGTCTGATTTACATATCCACTCATTCAAATACTGATTTGAGCATACACTCATGCCAGATACCAGGCTACAAAGCTAAACAGCAGGGAAAAGCCAGTAAGACTGGTCTTACCAGATTGGCATCCGGGAGAGGACCGAGCAGGGCAGCACACACACGTTATTGTCCTCATCCCCGGGTGCGAGCCCCTGCACGGTGCCGTGCATGTCGTGGCTGCTTGTGAATGTCTGTGTGAGTCATGGGATTGATGAAAGGCATGTTAGACAGCCAGCGGGCAAGGGAATGGGATGAAGGCGCCGGGAGGGCACTGGCCAGGGTGCCCCCTGAGGGTGGGGGAGGCTGGCAGCAGTGGTATTGTGGGTTGGGTTCCGGGTGCGCCAGCCTCCAGAGGCCTGAGCAGCCAGTTCTGAGCAAGGACGGGGGGGGGGGGTGGTGTCCATGACAAAGAACCATCCCTCCACTCCAGGGACTGGGGGAAAAGAGTGAAGCTTCGCCCTTTCTGTGGTTGGGGGCAGAGTGAAGGGAATGTGTATCATTTGTTTCAAGGTGGGCTCCCCCTCCTCATTTCTCAGGTTTTCATTTGGCTAATTGAATAAAACAGATGGTTATTAAAGAGCTACTTCCATTGCCTTCGGAGGCCTGGGGGCTAAGGAAACCTCTTTACAGCAGTGTGCCGTGACTGGTTTTGATTGGGATGTTTTGAAACTAAAGTGTGGGCTGGAATCTGTCCTTCAGTTCAACACTCAGTGCAGCTCTGCCAGGTGAGCCCTGGGCCGGGCGCTTTCCCGGATCACAGGTTCTCACCCACCAGTGAGGGGAGGGGGGTGCGAAAACAGAGCTCCCAGTGCACTCTGTCCCACACTGTTCAAGGCGGAACGTTCTGGTTCCCTGCTTCATGGTCCTACTTGGTGCACCCCCCCATCCAGAATGTGGCCTAGCCCTGGAGTTAGCAGACGCCTCCACGAGGTGGGCCTGGGCTCACAGACAGAGCTCATGCATCTTACTCGTGCACGTGTGTGATGGACACGTGGTGAGAGGCTGCTGTGTGCCGGCACCGGGCTAATGGAAGGACGGGGCTTCCAGCCCACAACCACTGAATGTGGGAGAGCATTGCGGGCGTGCCCCAAAGGCCTGCTGTCCAACGGGAGTGCCCTTGCACAAACGAATCCAACAAGGCCTCACTTGACTGCCTTCCCGCCCACAGCCAGTTAGCAGCAGTAATAGAGGGCATGCTGGGAGGATTGGTAACTCTGGGCACATAATGACAGCAGCGGGAATGGAGGGGGAAGACAAAGAACCTTACGGAGGAGATGCCGCAGTGATAATGGCCTGAACGGGCCACTCGGTGTGCAGCGGCAAGGCCAGTGAGTCCCGTTCCCCCAGGGGACATGGCTACCTAACATGCTCCCATAACTAATGTTCCTGGTAATGACTCGCAATCCTTCCAAATAAATGGGTGGGTATCGTGCCTATGACAGGAAGTAGCCTGTTACCTGGCAGATTTACTGCAGGCATCCTCTCTGGATATTCAGTCATTGGAAGCATCTACACATGAGCATTGCTCTGAAGTTTATTTCCAGTGGCCTCCATTTCTGAAAACCACACCATTTAGGCTCGCTGAAGGGCAGTTGGATGGAGCACCGGGGGGTATGGCGAGATGACCCTCAGGCTGCAGATGGCTGCGGGTCATGCTGCCACAGGCGTGCTGGGGCAGTGTGGCTGTCACGGATCATCTCTGTTACACCCTGCTCTTCTGCAGAAGCAGGGGTTGGGGTGGATCACTTATTTACCGGGTGGGGCAAAAATAGGTTTACAATTGTGAGGACGAGAAACACAGTTTATTCTTATGCTATTAGTTACTGTATTATTCTCTGTATGACCCACTGTAAGCCTACTTTTGCCCCACCCTGTGTTTGGTGGGTGACAAAGACACTCCGGCCTCACTGGGAAAGGTCGTTTGGTCCCATCAGCTTGATGACAAGATGACACCAAATGTCTGGGTCTTCTCTCTTGCAGATGCCAGTATGGACAGAATAGCTTATGATGCTTATCCCCAACCACCACTTCCGAGACATTGAGCGGAAGCCAGAATACCTGCAGCCGGAGAAGTGCGCTCCGCCTCCCTACCCTGGCCCTGCGGGAACCATGTGGTTTATCCGCGATGGCTGCGGCATCGCCTGTGCCATTGTCACCTGGTTTCTGGTCCTCTACGCGGAGTTTGTGGTCCTCTTTGTCATGCTGATTCCATCTCGAGACTACGTGTACAGCATCATCAATGGAATTCTGTTCAACCTGCTGGCCTTCTTGGCCCTGGCCTCCCACTGCCGGGCCATGCTGACGGACCCCGTGAGTATGTCTGGCCTTGTTTTGACCAGCCCACTCTCTCCTTCCCTGGCCCTGCTGTGGCCACAGCCTGCATGCTGCCTGACCTAGGAATGTGGAGAGCAGGAGGGAAGTGGACACAGGTCCCACTGCAGAAACACGGTCTGCCTCAGCCTGCCTGCCGGGGTGAACGGCACTGTGCGCACACGGGTGTGTACGTTGCTGGGGCAGGGTTTGTTCTGGGGGAAGTGTAGCCTCTAGTGAGAAAGGTGAGTCACATAGCCATCAAACCTGGGGCCAGGTGAGGAGCAGAAAGCATGCTGGGAGCTGGGTCAGGACAGGGCTTTGCAGCAAAGAAAGGACGGGAGCTTGAACTTAAAGCCTTATCCCGCTCCGGGAATGTGCACCTGAGTGGCCTTCCCTTCGCGGGAGACTCATCCTTCCTGGAAAGCGGGGCAGGCCTGTGTCCGGCCACAGCCAGTGCCTCCTGGGGAGCGTCCGTGAGCGAAGCAGTGGTCTCCCCGGTGACTTAGCTAGGTGTACCAGCTGTGCGAGCGGCTGCTGAATGCCAAGCACCCTGGTGTTAGATCCTCCCTTCCTGTTCATTACCGCTCGGGGAAAGCTGGAGTGCGTTATGGGATAAGACCTCTGGGGCTTCATTGTTCAGATGAGTGTGTTTAAATTAAGAAGGGAAAGCACTCGAGTGACGGTGACGGTGGCCGTGGCTGTGGTCACACAGATTTCCGTTCTGTGTGCTCTGGGGAAAGCTCAGGACAGATGCTGGGTCCCTTCTCCAAGGACTCCGGTTCCTGCCGGTTCCGGTGGTGGATTGTTAATCTGCCCCGAGGGAAGGCCTCTCCCAGCTCAGTTACTGTCAGTAGCCGGTGCAGACGGTGCCTCATCTTACACACGTGTCTGGGGAGATGGCACACCGGCAGGCCGGGCACAGTGGAGAGTGGGTCTGGGCTGGCAGTGTGCGTGGAATGCCTAAGATGTAGGGCGGGTGTGGGGTGTGAGGGGCAGCCAGTGACAAGATCAGATTGTCATTTTACAAGGATCACTCTGGCAGCAGTGAGGGAGGAGACCAGGGCGCCCGGACAGTGGAATAACGTGAATGGCACGTTTATCGAGTGAGAGATTCCATTCTGAGCAATGGATGCAGCTGTGAGCAAGACAGACCAAAACCCTTGCTCTCCTGACGCTCACATCCCCCCAGGGGGTCAGGCATTAACAATGTGATTGCCGAGGTAATTCCAGAAAGTGCCCAGTGCCGTAAAGACGATGAAACAGTGACGGTGACGCAGTGGTGACTCTTTGGAGGAGAAGGGGAACTGCTTTAGATCACTGCGATCTGAATGCCTCTGAGGCGGGGCCATTTGAGCCGAGAACTGGGGGACGTGAAGTTGCAAATCAGGCAAATGAAGATCGGAGGGCAGAGCCTTCAGGAAGAGGAGAAACGGGAGTAAGACTCAGGTGACTGAGCAGATCCTGCAGGCCTGCGGGCCTCCTGAGGACTCCGGTCTGTGTTCTGCATGTCGCGGGAGCCGTCAGAGAGGCCTGATGCGAACAGGTGTTGTGCTTGGGATGGGGGTTTGGTGGGGATAAGTAAAAGCAGAAGATAGGAGGTATTGCTGTGGTCCACACAAGACATGTGGCTCAGACCAAGGTGGGAACGGTGAGGCTGGAGAGAAGCTGTTGGATTGGGAGTGTATTTTAAGCCACTAATTCTCAAGCCTGGCCGTCCATTAGAATCCCTTGGGGAGCTTTTAAAAGTACTGATGCCCGGGCCGCCCCGAGAGAGTCCCCGCTAATCGGTCAGGACGGGGTCTGGTATTGGGATGCTTTAAAGCTCCCAGGAGTCCCTCGGGCTCAGCCAGTCTGAGAACCGCCATTCAGAGGCGCTGACAGAATGGAAAGAGATCAAAGAGTGTGCCTTCCAGAGTCTTCTTGGCCCGAGCAGCAGCAGATTGATTGCTGCTGCCACTTATTGAACGGGGAGAGTCGGGGGAGAATAGATTTGGGAAGAGAAAGCAAGGCTTTTGTTCTGGCCAAACTGTGTCTGTATTTCATGTAAGCAGAGATGCCAGATAGGCAGTGTATAGCCAGGTCTGGGGCTGGTGGAGGGGCAGGACCAGAGTGGAGTGTAAAGCTCATTGGTTTCTAGAAGGTGTGTGAATCAGGAACTGGATTGGGGGGGGGGGGGGCACTTTGGCCCTGATATTCCTGCTGCCCTCACGTGTGTGTGAGATCTTTTGCCCCCATGGGCCTCCTCAGTCCAGCCCTTGCATTGGAGGCGGGAGAGAATGGTCCTCACTATGGTATGTTGCTGGGCTTCCATTCCCAAGTGAATGGGAGCCAAACTCCAGCCAACTGCTCATGGGAGTGTTTTGCTGGTGGCCCCAAAGAAAACTGGGCAAACATACGACGCATCTGCCAGGTATCTACCATTGTAAAGGGAGCAACTCAAAGCATGTCCCACAGACAGGCCGCGTCTCAGGCTCATCTTGGGTTTTCCTGCTGCCCCCTGCCTACCCCCATCCCAGCACATGACATCCTGTGCAAAACTCAGCACGGAAACAGGGGAGCTGCAGCCGTGGCGCCCCTGGGGCACCCCGGGCTTCCCTGGAGCAGAGTTGGGGGCCCTGATCACACACACAAAGCAGATCAATTCCTGCTTTCTCATCAGTGCCTGCAGCCTCATTAACACCAAAGGGGGAGTCTGTTTCTATTTAGAAAGGAGCTTCTGTATGGCTCTAAGTTCCCTAAAAATATTACAATGTTGGTATCTCAAGGATTCATGCTGCCTATAACTTTCAGAAAGTTACACCCTAAGGCTATAAACAATGTATAACGATGTATACATTGTATATGATTTTGGCTTATTACTATTCTTAGTTTGTTGTGTTTTTTTAAAAAAAAGATCTTATAATCTTCCCAAGATGGTTACTGTACCACTTTCAACTTTGAGATTCTTATCCCAAATGTAACATCAAAACAATTGCGGCCACCACATTTTCTGGACCATTTAGTGAGCATTTAGTAAAGGAGGCCACGTAGAGCTTGGGCAGAAAAGGGAGTGACTCACAAGAGACTGACCCATTTGAGGAATGGGATAAAGGACAGGCCTGTAAGGAGGGAGGGGACAGACGCACAGAGGGGCCAGTACTTGCTGGGCAGGGGGCTGGGCTGAGCGTGGGCAGGAACAAGTCAGACTGGGGGGTGATGTCAGGTGCTTCCTCCTCCCCCGCTCAGGTTGTGGAATGTCATCAAAGGAGCTCTCCGTGTTCCTGAAACAGTTAAGTCTGGAGTGGCTCCGCCTGCCCAGACAGCCCGGGCTCAGAGACCCTTGTCTGGTACCTTTCTCTCCTTTCCTCTCTCCCAGTCTCACCACTTTTTCTCTCCCAGTTACAAGCACATTTGAATTCCTCATCCTGTGAATTCCTGAGGGATTGATTCCCTTTAAAATGGAGATTTGGGAGGGTATCTGTCTCCCAGCTTAAAGCCAAGAGCCATAGCTTGTTGCTTTTTGCCCTGACTGCCAGGAAGCTCAAAGCCAAGCACTAGACAACCCCGGCAATTGTGTATATCCTTACAATCAGCATTTTTTTGTACTCTTCCATTCTGTGGACTTAATAATTTATTAACCTCATGTAAATTATCTCAAACCTTAGACTTGAGTCAAGGAGGACTATAAAGCAATTCATTGCTAAGGAAAAGGGAATCCATCTGCCTGCCTACCGCTGCCCCTCCTCCTCCTCCGCCTCCTCCTTTCTTCAGTCCCCATAGTGAATTCCTGGCTGTAAACAGACTTCACTTGACAATCTCTGCCCACTGCAGGCCACTGATTCTCATTTCTGCTACCAAGTTATCTGTGGAGCTCAGGGCTCATTGCAACGTGCAGCTGGTATTCCTTTCTGGGGTCCCTCGGGGAAGAATCGGGAGCAGGTAGTTACTGGGGCCAGGAGCGGGGCAGCACGATGTCGGCCTGGGGACAGAAGAGGCCTGGCACTGGGTCCTGCCAGCCAGGCTCTGCTATAGAAGGCCGTGCCCATCTTGCCTAACGGTGTTGCCACATTTCCTGTTTGATCTGGGGACTTGCCTCGGGGTTCATTTGAGTGGGGTGCTTTGTCCTCCTCATGCTCTGCAACTTCTCACACTGCCACTGAGTCTCTTATCAATGCCAACCCAAAGCCTTCTGGCTCCAGAGAGAGGAGAGTGACCAGCTGGGGATTGCCACTTCCTGCCTCTCTGTGGAGGACCAGGTGGCCCCGGGACACAGTCTGTCAGACTGTGAGAGCGTTTCTGCATATCCCCAGTAGGGGGTGTGCAAGAGGCAACTGATCGATGACTCTCTCTCATCGATGTTTCTAACTCTCTATCTCTCTTCCTTCCTCTCTGTACAAAATCAATAAAATATATTAAAAAAAATACATATATATATATATATATATATATATATATATATATATATATATATATATATATATCTGACAAATGCCTGCTGCCTTCTGATGGAGCATAGGTTCTAGACTTGGATGGCCTGGGTCTGGTCCTCTCCTGCCACTTACTAGCCATCTGATCTTGGGATCTTGCTTAACTTCTCAGCTTTAGTTACCACCTCTCTACAGTGAGGAACTGCATAGTCTCTGCCTCACAGGTGTGTTGTCAGAATTAACTGGCAAAAAAAGACAGCAAAGCACTTGGAGCTGTGCCTCCTGTATAAGCTCAGTAAATGTCTGTGGTATCATCATTCTTGTTCAGCGTGGGTTTATTAATGCCTGCTCCTGGGCTGCAGGTGGGAAGACATCGTCCTCCAGGAACTGGGGTGTAATTAAATGGGAGTTGTTACTAAGGCCCCAATGGGTTCTGGCCGGGTGTGGCCTGGGGCCTCGGTAAGGAGGCGGGTTGTGGTGGCCCCCCTGGACTCCGGGCCAGGAAATGCTCTGGAGATTTCCACATTCGTCTCCGTTTTGTATAATGAGTGGATTATACCTTCACAGAACATTTCAGAATTGTTTTTGATTTTTACTTTAAATCTTGTGTTGGTTTCAGGTGGATAGCCTAGTGTTTTTTTGTCTGTTGGTTGGTTTATGACTTTTGTAGGACCCTCTCCTCTGCCTGCCCGTGTGCTCCACAGGCCCCTTTAAAGTCTGCTCCTCTCGGGGTTGGGCCCCGCCTCTGCTGTGAGCCAGACTTCCAGACCCTCGCCCCCCCTCCCGCTGATGCCTCAAGGACCCTCAGCGGCCTCTGCATTGTGGTTACAAACCTCAGGAAAGGTGGTCATAGTCCTACTCCAGGTAGCTCCTTCCTGAGGCAAATTTTTTTGCATGTATATTTAATGAGCTTTTTTAATTGCAAAGGTCACATGCTTATAATAGAACCTTTAAGGAAGGTAGTCAAGAAAATAAGATGTTCTTGTGATTCTTTGTTGGATAACCATTAATACTTTTGCGTGTATCTTTATCTTTTTATGTATGTGTATAGATAATCTTTGCCAAAACAGGCTTACAGTCTATTTCCTGTTTGGAAGTCTGCTTTCCCTTTAACAATCTATCATGGGTGTTTCCCATGTCAGTAGCTGTGTGCTTTATGGCATATTTAATGTGAAACTATATCCTGACTAGCATTGTACATACCATATAGTCCTTGCCTACCACAGTTTGTTTGCTTCTTAAAATTTCTGTTATAGGCTTTTCTGGCATCTGGCTGCATTTTGCAGTCCAGATTTCTTTCCTACTACTTTTTTAACTGTTAGAAAAATTGTTAATGAGAAATACTTCAGTTGAAAGGGTATGAAATGGTGAGATGATGAGTACCCATCTGTTCACTTTTTGGCAATATTTGGGGAAATTGTCACTATATACTCATTGGTGTTGGTATAAATCTGACCACAGAGTCCACACATTGGGGTGCCCCTGCCTCGTCCCTGGGTGATTCCTAACAGCCCACGTGTCAGGATGAAGTGCCCCGTCCCAGTGTGTGTAACTGCTCCTTTGAAATGACTGTGCTGACTGGGGAGCTGGAACCCCTGGCCAACCCTGACGCCTTTCCTCTCTCCTCCAGGGGGCAGTGCCCAAAGGAAACGCCACTAAAGAATTCATCGAGAGTTTACAACTGAAGCCCGGCCAGGTGGTGTACAAGTGTCCCAAGTGCTGCAGCATCAAGCCCGACCGAGCGCACCACTGCAGGTACGCGTGCCACACAGACACTCCCCTGCTCACACTGCTCCCATCCGGGCCGGCAGCACCAGGACGCTGAGCATCCCGCTCTGGGCGCCGAGTGACCCTGGGTCTCCCTCTGGGAAGGGGCAGGCCCTTGGCTCTGCCTTCGTTTCCGAGTCTGTAAATCCAGGAGGTTCCTGCTCTCTCCTCACAGCCTGCTGCGTAGTGAGGGCGCCTGAGAAAGGCTGTAGAAGGGCATTCTGTGCATGGCTAGTCCTTTACCCGTTTAAGAGGTGGGCCCTGCCGTTTACAGGGAAATGAAGGGTCCTCCTGCTGGAAAGCTTTTCTCTAAAACGAAACTTCAAGAGGCCACGGCCTCGTGGGAGCCAGCCCACAGCCACTGCCCTTCCTTCTGTGATGAGCTGGCCCTTCTGGTTTTCAGATGTCTTGACGGCATCCAGCTAAAAAGTGCCCTTGACCATGACAGGGGACTGTAAGTGCAAAATTACAGCAATGCAGACACAGCAGCTGGTCCCTTTTTCAGGCTGGTGTGGTCAGGGGAGGTTTCAGGGAGTGAACCGGCTCCTGATGGCGGGAGGGCATCCTGGCCACTCGGGGGATGCGAGTGCCTGCAGGGGGTCATTTCTGTGGGTCTCACTGCCCCCCTCCAGCGTCCCGGGTCCCGGGCAGCTGCTGAGCCCTGGCTGTGTCCCTGCGCCTCAGCCCAGTCCCCAGCCAGTCCCCTGACTGCCGTCTCCATGCTCGCTCTCAAAAATGACTCCCTGAGTGAGGTGGAGTGGTTTTCTCGTTCTTCCCTGAACCCGGCATTCTCCTGCCGCCGCCGCCTCCTCTCCCAGGACCGAGGGCGGAATTCCTGAAAGCCAGAAAACGGGCTGCTGGCTCAGATGAACGCGGGAGGGTGCCCGTGCGCCGCCTGCTCCTGACTCAGGAAATGCGTCCTAACAGCCGCTCCTTTGTGGTGGCCCACGCCGTCGGGACCACAGCCCTGAATAAGCCGAATCCCCAGCACACGGGTGGGTCGGGCGTGACTGGTCGAGCCAGAGGCCTGCTGCCTCGTTAGCGAAGCTGGTGTCGGCCTCGCCCACCCAGGCAAGGTGCTTGGGCCCAGCTGTTCGGTTCCTCTCCTCCCAGTAGGTCCCGTGGAATTGAAAACTCTGTTCTCTAGCTCTGTGGCCGCCACCGGTACTCCCTGAACTTGGGCCTGTAGGTGCTCCCTCCAGCCCGGTGTACACGGTAATGGTCTTCCCTGTGAGGAGAGGCAGCGGGACCCCAGGCTGCTGTCCTGGTTGGAACTTCTTCAAAATATCATACACTCGCCCAGGCTGGGGTATTTTGTGGAAGAGTCACACTCAAGGGGCCAAAGAGCCACACGTGGCTCGCAAGCCGCAGTTTGCTGACCACGGCATTCGGTTCTTGGACAGGGAGGTGGAGACTTCTGACCTTGGCAAAGCCTCTCCCCCTGCCAGCCCCGATAGACACACTGAGGCTGAGGCTGAGGCTGAGCCGGTCGTGGACTGCATAGGGCGCCTGCCAGATCCTTGGTGTCTTCCCCATGGTGTATGCAGCTCTCGTGTTCTCCAAATGTTAGACCTTCTCAGCCCTGAGACGTGAGGGCAGGCTGCAGGCGGACTGGAGAAGCCAGGTCTCCTTGTCCAGAGCCCGGAGCGGGGCCTGAGAGCACTGTCCTCCCCACCGCTTACCCAGAGCCCCTGAGCGGGACAGGGCGTGGGAGGTGCCCGGTGCTTGTACTTCTCCTGGCAGCGAATGAGGGTGAGCTAAAAACTCGCCCGACCCACTTGGTGCCTCTGGCCGTGTCCTTTTCTCTTTCCCGGGGCAGCCAGCCTGTGCCGAAGCTGCTTCCGGCCTCGCTCTTTCCCCGTCCACAGTCAGAGCCTTCACTCGGCTGGCCCTGCTCCGCGGGGCCTGGGCGGGCTCTGGGCTGTGATGGTGGACTAGACATGGCCCTGACCCAGCCTCCCCAGGCTGGCAGGCGTCCACTGTGCGCCATCTGGTGAGTGCACTGTGAGGGGACACGGCCTCACGGACACGCTGCCTCCATGGTGGGCCAGCACCAGGGAGGGCGGGAGGCCTCAGCTTCAGAATGTCACCTCCGGGCCTCTGGGTGCCCTCACGGACCCACCTCTGGCCTTGCCCACGGGGCTCTGTCCCCAGTCCAGACCCTTTGAGGCTGGGCATTTTGTGAGGTGTGGGGGGTCAGCCTCTGCACAGTGCCTCCAGCCACCAGCCTAGAAGGACCCCCACCCCACCCTGGCACACACTCACACGCCACCACCTGGCCCAGAGCCCGCTTCTGAACACCCCCTGTGAGCTCAGGGAGAGGTGCCATCTTGGCATTCCGTGTCCTTGCAGACAGCAAGCACAGACCCGCACTCGGGCCAGGTTGTGCAGCTCTCGGGCGGACGCCCTGCTCCTGGCGGGCGAGGGGCTTCCTAACGCGCTGCCCGGTGAGACGTGGGCCTGTGGCGTGGCTGCCCGGGCACCGGCCTCTGCAGGGGCGGGAACAGAGCCGGGTGCCCTCAGAGCTCGTGTCAGCTCTTGGGCAGCTTCCAGGGGCTGCCGACCAGTGGTGCTTCTGTGCTGAACAAACACTGCTCAGAGCCACTCAAACCCTCTCAGGAAGAAGTGCGACGGAAGAGAAACTGCTCAGGAGCCCGGAGCGGGGGGGGGGGGGGGGGGGGGGGGGGGGGGGGGGGGGGGGCGGCACCCTCAGGAGTTCCTTCCCAGGCAGGGGGCTAAGAACCCCCAGAGCTGGCTGTCCCAGAGGACATACCAGAAAGGGGCTCCAAGTGGTGGCTCTGAGGGAGAGGGGTGTGGGGCCTGGTGGCTCCATGGGGGAGGGGTGTGGGGCCTGGTGGCTCCATGGGGGAGGGGGGAGGCCTGGTGGCTCCGTGGGGGAGGGGTGTGGGGCCTGGTGGCTCCATGGGGGAAGGGGGAGGCCTGGTGGCTCCGTGGGGGAGGGGTGTGGGGCCTGGTGGCTCCATGGGGGAAGGGGGAGGCCTGGTGGCTCCGTGAGGGAGGGGTGTGGGGCCCGGTGGCTCCATGGGGGAGGGGGGAGGCCTGGTGGCTCTGTGGGGGTGAGTATGGGCCTGGTGGCTCTGTGTGTGTGTGGGCGGGGGGGGGGGCCCTGTGGCTGAGGCCAGGGTGCAGGGGCATCACTCCTCAATGTGTGAACAATGTAGCCTTCTCCTCAGAGCAGCAACCCGAGGCCACCCCTTCCTGCAGAGTCCACCCACCACAGCCCACTGTGCACTGTAAGAGCCAGAGATAAAGTTATGGAAACTGGTGGGAAGAAAAGCTGGTGAGAGCTAAGGGACTTTCAAAAAAGGAATCGTATTATTTCTGAGGTTGTATTTGTATGTAGTAATTCCAACTGTGTTTTCCAAAATATGTTCTCGTTGATTTTCTTCTTTTTTTTAGAGAGAGGGATATGGAGAGAAACATCAATGAGAGAACATCCTCTATCGGCTGCTTCCTGCACGGCCTCTACCAACCTGGGCATGTGCCCTGACTGGGAATCGAACCAGTGACCTCTTAGTTCATGGATTGCTGCTCAAGCACTGAGCCACTCGGACCAGGCCCAACTGTTTTAAACAAAAATACCCTGAGATAAATGTTAAGGAGCCTGTTTTAAAAGGAACAATCTTGATGAACCCATCTATTGTCCAGTGGGTCTTTCTATACTTTGGAAAGTACTTGCTTTCAAGCCCCCTTTAGCCTTGTTCTCTTGTTTCCTGTTATTACTTTCTATTGTCCAAAGGTTCAGGAGGGCATTTGCTATCAAATAAGCTTTTAACCTTCCAAAAGTGATCCCAATAAAAGTTAGCAATTTGAAAATTTATTAGATCATCCGATCAACACTTGAGCTTAAGTGGTGACTTTTGTGCTTTTTTGGCGAAGTGGGTGTTATCTGGGGCTGAAAGGTTCTCAGAGGGGGGCATCCTGTGTCCTGAGAGGTTCTGCACTCGACCCAGCTCTGAACTCTTCCAGCTTTCCCTCCGGCAGCCAACCCTCCCGGACGCCCCGCCCACCTGGAAGCTCCACCCCACCCTCTGGATTCGGGGGGATTGGAAGCCCTGTTTTCTTTCTTTCTTTCTTTCTTTCTTTCTTTCTTTCTTTCTTTCTTTATTTTTCTTTCTTTTCTTTCTTTCTTTTCTTTCTCTCTTTTTTTTAAAAAATATATCTTATTATTTACAGAGAGGAAGGGAAAGAGATAGAGAGTTAGAAACATTTATGAGAGAGAAACATCCGTCAGCTGTCTCCTGCACACCCTCCACTGGGGATGTGCCCGCAACCAAGGCACATACCCTTGACCCGGGTTGAACCCGGGATCCTTGAGTCCACAGGCCGACGCTCTGTCCGCTGAGCCAAACCGGTTTAGGCAGGATTGGAAGCCCTGTTTTCTGTATCCCGTCTCCTCAAGCTTTTGAAACTGCTGCTTCATTTGTCCCCTCAATAAACCACACTCTCAGCTCAATGTCGCGTCGAGAGCAGCCACGCCACGTCAGTTCCACCCACTGTACGTCCAACCAGAGGCCGCGGTGGGTGACTAGGCCTGAGGCCCCTGCAGCCACTCCCGGCAGGAGGCAGGCCTCCTAACGCTCCGCCTGTGGCTGTTTCAGTGTGTGTAAGCGGTGCATTCGGAAGATGGACCACCACTGTCCCTGGGTCAATAACTGTGTGGGCGAGAACAACCAGAAGTACTTCGTCCTGTTTACAGTAAGTCCCCTTCCGACTCTGCCCCACCCTCCCGGAGCACTTCCTTCCCCAAGTTCCCGGCGTCCGCTGCCAGCCGCAGCTCAGCAAGGGCCACTGCTCCTGGGCACTCGCTCGGGCTCCCACAAAACGGACTCAAGTTGATTAGCTATAAGCGAGGGCCAGCGCCCAGTCTGAGTAAGCTGGAGGAGCCACTTTGGTGGTGACGCAGGTAGGCGGGTGTGTTTAGTGAGGGCTGGAAGGCCACTGGCAGTCGGCACCCTCACTGCCCAGTGAGGGAGTGACCCGAGGAGCCCCGCCCACCGGGAGCCCAGGTCACTGTGCCCGGTGATGGCAGTTCTCGTCCCCACTCTCAGACCCGGGCCGGGGACTGGGACGGTGGGGGTGGCCAGGTGCCTCTGGCCCTGCTCCTGGTCCTCCCTCACGCGGAGTGCTCCTGAGTGCGGGTTCGCACGGTGACGCCTGTCCCGCTTTCTCCGCAGATGTACATAGCCCTCATCTCCCTGCACGCCCTCATCATGGTGGGGTTCCACTTCCTCCACTGCTTCGAAGAAGACTGGACAAGTGAGTGTGGGCAGGGCTCTCCTCGGGGGCGGGGCACGAGCAGGCGGGCCCTTCACCCCATCGTGGCCAGGGGCCACCCTCACCGCATTAGATCTCTCGCAAGCCCACGGACTGACCAGGGAAGGAAGAGCAGAGGCCCGAATCTTTCAGCAGAAAGCGCAGCCCCTAAAAGTCAGTTCCTCAGGTAAAGTGGAGAGCCGGGGAGAGCAGGCCAGGCAGGGGCCGGGCCGGGATGGGTTTGCGTGCCCTTAGCCAAGACCCTGCCTTCAAAGGTCACCCACTCCGTCTGGCAGGAACTCGTTCTTAACTTCCCGCCTGCGTGTGGAGATGTTTTGTGGGGTTTTTTTGTGGTTGCTTTTTAACTGTTTGATCAGCAGTTTGCATTAAGATTGTAGACAAATTCTTGCTGCTTTAGAAGTATTCCATTTAAATGGATCATAATTAGCCCGTCTTCCTTCCTGTGTCTCAGAGCTGGATTTAAGGTTCCTCTCTTTGGTTAGGTGCCCAGGCCCTCTGATTTGGGGGCTGTTTTTCAGCTAGGGTCAGGATTTATTATTTTTTTCTTCTCTCCTTCAATGTCCGCTCATGCGCAGAGCTCTTTTATATATGTAGGTGTCTGGTTTTAATTTACACCAGTGATTTTGTGCTATTGATCTTGTCCACGAAGGAACGCCAACCAGAAAAGTATACAAAATTATGAGGGAAAATATAGATGCTGGAAAAATAAAAGGAGAATAAAAATAAGAAAAAGTGATTAGATGCTAACGGATTTAAAAGGCCGCCTGCTGAGCTGGATCTTTCACACACACACACACACCCTGTGAGACAAACGCCTTGAGCAGAAACGTTGTGTTTCTACTGTTTTCCTTAATGGGCCCCTTTTTTCATTTCACCGTCGTTTAGAAGTTTTGCTCTTTCTGCACATGCTGACTTCTTGGGCATTTTCTTGCTGTTATTGTTTCTCAGGACTCAGGCCGCCCAGCCAGTGTAGCTCAATGGTCCCGGCGTGGCTCAGGAGGTCACAGTTCAATTCCCATCAGGGCACAGGCCCGGGTTGTGGGCTCGATCCCCAGCAGGGGGCGTGCAGGAGGCAGCCGATTGATGTTTCTTTGTCATCCATGTTTCCGTCTAACCCTCTCCCTTCCTCTATCTCTAAAATCAATAAAAACATATTTTAAAAAAATAAAAGAACTTGTGAGGCTAAGAAAAGGACAGTATCCGTAGCTCCAACCAGATACTAAGAGGCTTCCCCTGTGTCGCAGTTTGCACCCGCCCCCTCTGCTCTCCTCGCCCCGCCCAGCTTCTGGCTGGGCCTCACCAATTTGCATTAAGATTGTGGACAAGTTCTTGCTGCTTTAGAAGTATTCCATTTAAATGTAAATGCCAACAGGAGAAGAGCACCCTATGAGCTGCCCTCACAGCACCGTAGCTCACACACGTTCACTGCTCAGGGCTCTGGCACTGGGAAGTCCAGGGCGAGGTGCCCGCCAGTTGGGCTCCTGAGGCAGGGCCTCCTGATTCGCAGGTGGCCACCTCCGCCTGCGTCCTCACAGGGCAGGGAGGGAACAGCAAGCGCCCTGGTGTCTCTTCTGAACGGGCACTAACCCCATCACGACCTCATCTGCCCTCGTCTTCCAAAGGCCCGTCTCTGAGCCCACTACACCGGGGGCTGGGGCTCAACACAGGAGTCGAGGGGGGCACAGTTCTGTCCATAGCGCCCCGTCTCCCTGCTTTCCTGACTAGTGAAGTCCTAGCACAGCCAGACCGGAGATCAGTGAGTAGGGGGTGGGGGGTGGGGGCATGAGAGCGGGTTTCTGCAGGTCATGGTCCTGCACAGCGGGGGCTACTAGCAGGTTCCTTGGTGGACATTCTTTTCTTTTCTTTTTTTAATACATTTTATTGATTTTGTACAGAGAAGAAGGGAGAGAGATAGTTAGAAACATCGATGAGAGAGAATCATCGATCAGCTACCTCTTGCACACCCCCTACTGGGGATGTGCCCGCAACCAAGGTACATGCCCTTGACCGGAATTGAACCCAGGACCTTTCAGTCCCCAAGCCAACGCTCTATCCATTGAGCCAAACTGGTTTCGGCATCCTTGGTGGACATTCTAAAAGGACCGCATTCAGCTAGGCCCCGGGATCCAGGTCACCTCCAGGTGTGGCCTTGGCTCGCCGGTGAGGTCTGACAAGGACATGTTATCATCACGGACCTGGGCAGTAATGAGAGTCACCGTCAGTGAGGCCGTGTCTGTCTTCAGACGGGCCGTTTCCTTAACGCCCCTGGGAGCCAGGCAGCCTGCAGGGTGCTCTGAGCAGGGCCTTGTTCCGACCTGAGCCGGGCCTGCAGGGCGGAGCTGCTCGGCACAAGCAGAGCAAGAGCAGAGCTCTCAGCGGGGCGGGCGTCAGCCAGGCCTGGGGGGAGCAGGTGGCCTGCCGGCGAAGCGGCAGTGAGCGAGGGCGGTGTGTGTGAGGGAGGCCCGGCGGGGCCCAGCCAGTCAAACAGGGCTCCCGTGGGGAGTGTAGGTGCGACCAGGAGGGGCGGGGGGCCTCACTGAGGCCCGGAGGCCAGACACACCCAGGAGGACCCACCGGGGACTTAGGCGGAGGGGGCCTGGGGTCGGGGCGGTGGGCATCGGGCCGGAGCCCTGAGCCTGTGCTCCTTTCCGCAGAGTGCAGCTACTTCTCGCCGCCCACCACGGTGATCCTCCTCATCCTGCTGTGCTTCGAGGGGCTGCTCTTCCTCATTTTCACGTCGGTGATGTTCGGAACCCAGGTGCACTCCATCTGCACGGACGAGACGGTGAGCAGGAGGGCGGCCTGCACAGGCCCCGGGTGCGGGCACACCCCCCATTTGCAGGGACACTGATCTCCATGCACACGGGCGTCCTTCCCCGGGCGCTGGCATGCCGTCACACCAGCAATGGGCCCAGCAGCCTTGGTGAGAGGCCCCCTAGGTCACAGGCCCTTCCATGCTCCCGTGAGGGTTCTGTCTGTGCACCGCTCTGCTGGGCACTGGGACACCTCCCTCTGGGGCCACATAACACCCTTTGCCCCTGAGCCTGTGCGGGTGGAGGCCAGGTGGCCCAGGCACAGCTACTCCCAGAGGAGGTGACTTCATGTCTGGACCTTGAGCCCCAGATCAATGGCAGCACATTCTCGCCGGGCCCCGGTCACCACTGCCGGGCCTGCTCTGGTCCTTGTCCGCTGCTTCTCCCTGATCCTGCCTTCCCCGACTCGCAGCTCCACCTCTGGGAGCCTCGAAGCTGCTGGGCCCAAGCCCACTCCCCTGGTGCCACCTCCTCCCAACCGCCCTAAGGTGTCCAAAAGCCTCAAGGTGCTGACCCGGGGCTGTGGTGGGGGCATCGCTTCGCTTTCTGGGTTTGGGGCCTCGTGTAAGGGGCCCAGGAGGGAGCGGTGGAGTCCCGAGGTCGAGAGTCCATCCTGGCTTCCCAGGGGCCCCCGGGGGACTGCAGGCCTGGCAGGCAGCTGGGAGGAGGCTCACGGAGGGGAGTGCCTGCCTCCGCTGTCGGGCTCTCCCGCGGGCAGGGAAGGGCTCGCTGCCCGGCTGCCCAGGCACCGCCGCTGGCACCTGTGAGAGTTCCCCTCGGAGTGGAAGGTTGGGGGCTCAGCAGCTTTTTCTTTTATAAGAAATAACATCATTACAAAGGAGTTTCTATAAAAATAGTAGATCCAGCTAGGGACCCAGGCAGGAAACATGACCAGCTTCTCTGTGGAAGGCCTGCAGGACCCGGGGGGATCCAGCCAGGCCGTAACCTGGGGGAGCCCGAGGAGAGCTGTCAGGGCCCTGACCCATCTCCCCTTCAGGGAGTCACGTAGGAAAGGAAGGAAGGCAGGCCCCACAGCTCATGGGAAATGGGCCCTCCCCTCCCCTTTACCCTTCCGGCCTGCATGGGGTGCTCCCTCAGGCACACCTCTGCTCCAGCCCCACCAGAGACCAGGCACAAGCCCAGCCCCCCCTCACTGACCAGCTCTATCCGTTTGAGGGGGACCAGCTCTCTCCGCAGCCCCCATTTTTCCTCTGAGACGGGAGTGCAGGCTCTGACAGCTGCTGAATGGGTCACACGTCTCCCCACAGGAGCCTGGGAAGGCCTTCGCCGTGACTGAGGCTGACTGGTCTGTCCGTGTGGCCCTGACCTGTACTAACATCTCCTTCCTCCTCTGGTGACTTCTCCGGCCCCTCTGTCCCTCCTCTCCACCTTCTAGCTGTGCTCCTGATTTCCCGGCGGAGTCTCACCCTCCAGACTCATTTTCTTTTTCTTTCTTTTATTTTGGTCTACAAAGTGGTTGTGTAATGCAGACTTCCTGTGAACCAGTCCCAGCTGAGCAGTCACCTTGGCTGTCAGATCGCCGGCTCTGAGGCTCCTGTACCCAAGCCTGCCGGCCCTGGCCCGCCCGCCCTGGGCCCTGGCACGCTCATCCCCAAGAAAGCCTGGGGTGTTTTTACACCTTGTGAGAGAGAAAGGGAAGGCAGGTGTGTTGTGTAGTTGCTCCGTGGCTTTATGAAGGAGACCTTGACTCCGCTCACTCAGGCTAGTGGATGTCCCTCCCCCGAACCCACAGCGATGAGCGTGTGACTGAAGTGTGGTTGTTCTTGTTTTCAGGGAATAGAGCAATTGAAAAAGGAAGAGAGAAGATGGGCTAAAAAAACAAAATGGATGAACCTGAAAGCCGTTTTCGGCCACCCCTTCTCTCTAGGCTGGGCCAGCCCCTTTGCCACGCCAGACCAAGGGAAGGCAGACCCGTCCCAGTACGTGGTCTGAAGGACCCCTGGCAGCATTGCCACCCAGACACACACCTCCCAGCACCGCGGCCCGTGCTCACGAACATTCAAACGAGAAAGCAAAGCAACTACTCCAAAACTTTTTTATGACTCAAGTAAAATGGCTCAGCATTGCAGAGAAACAATGTCCCCACGTTTTATTTTTAAAAGATCATCCTTTCTATTTTTTGGCAACCGAAGCTGCTCTTTTCTCCTTTCCCAAACCGCCTCTCTGGCCTCTGGTTTCCTCTCTGCTCTCTGTCTGGCATGACTAACGTGGACGGTGCTGTCTCGGGGCCGTGCCCGCTCCCACTAACAGACGTGACGCTGGTGCGTGGAAGGACCGTCCCGACGCCTGGCTGGGGAGGCGGGGCCCCAGGCAGCTGAAACGCTCAGAAGACGGATGCCTCCCCGGGGGCCCAGAGGGGCAGGATCAGGGCTGGAGCCCTAAGAAGGGCCCTGGCACCGCAGCCTCATCCCCCAAGTGGACTCGGTTTGCCTCCCAACCCACAAAATCAATTGCCCGATTTGTGCTTGATGGACTCGGGGTGTGGAGCGATGGGGGCGGGCGGGGACCAAGGGGTCTTACATGTATTCTGAATCACCAGTTCTGATTATGGGAAGAGTGTGAAGGAAAGCGGTCTTTCCAGTTCAAAATGCCTTACACAATCAAAGGAAAAATGTGACAGTTCCGAGCGAGCTCCGTGCTCCCGTTAGTCAGCTCACTCTCCCCCCGAACGAGGCCGCTGCAGCCCTGCCGCCAGCCTTTCTCCCTCGTGTTGTAAGTCGCCAAAGGGGTTTAATTCCTGGTGTTTACGCCCTTCGATGTGCACGGACCCGCCTCCGGTCTGCATTCTAACCCGGAGACTAAGCGTGATGCCAGGGGGACGTCCCAGGCCTGACGTCAGGGCTGGCAGGTGGCCACGCAGTCCCTGGAGTCACAGGCAGCCTGAGCCAGGTGCCGGCGGGCAGCCTGCCCGGGAGCTCCCGGTTCCGTCTGCGAGAGAACAGCCTGGTGAGGAGACTGCGCCGGCCAACCGGACACTAGCAGGAATCGAATACTGGTCGTCTGGATTCTCACACATGGATTTGTTTTTTAAGCAGTTGCCACAAGCCTCCTTTTTAGCTCTTGCTTGGGGTGGGGGAGGGTTGAGGGTTATTGAGTCTGGTCTTGGGGAGCAGACTGGATCTGGCCAGGTGGTTTGTCAGAGAAGGGGAACAAGCCTCTTTCAGTCCTGTCAGTGCTTCCACCTGGAAACCAAATGCAATAAACGTTTTCCAAAACCTGTTGTGGTTGATTTGAGCTCTGCTCTCGCCCAGAGTCACCGTGGCCAGCGCCGGTGACTGGTCCGGCTGGTCGGGGTTTTCATTGCTCCTAAGGACATTATTTATGCTCCCCCGTGGATGAGGCCTTGCATGTTTTTAAGGGCACTAGGACCCCTGTGTGCAAGCTTGTTCTCAGCCTCTCTGGCTTTCCGCAGCCAAAGCCCTGTGCCCATTGGCGCTCAGTGGCGATGGAAAAGGTCATGTGTGCTGCCTGCTTCTGGGGGGAAACCCCGACCTTGCCCACCCCCCAAAAGCCAGAGGGAATCGCTGACAAGGTCCACACACAGTGCTGGTGTGTGCTCTCAGGACTCATCCCTTCGAGGTTAACCGAAGTCTGCGCCCCTGAGCCGGCGAGCTGGGCTGGCTGCTGCCGGCACGGCAGTCACGGCTGAGGCTGTTTTAGATCTAGTTTATAGCCCTGCTCCCCACGCCGAGGCGGGAAGAAGTGTGGGGTTAAGTGGCCCAGCTTTCGGCCTCAGCACAGGAGTTGGGACAGCCCTGAAGGGCGCGCACAGGAAACGGGCCGGTTCAGCCCCAGTCTTTCCAAACGGCCTCCGGAGAGGAGTGAAAAAGACAGAGGAAGACGACGTGGAGAGCTGAGTTAGGTGACTCCGTGCATAGCAAACAGACCCAATGCAAACCTGCAGATTTGCATGGTGACTCGTGCACGCAAGGCGGGTGCGGGCACGCGCCAATTCTGTCAGTCATAAGCATTGCGTCTCCGTTGCACTTTCTTAGAAGAACCCAGAATGAGACGCCTTGTTAACGGCCTTTGCTCGTTCAGGCGAGGCTGCTTAGAAAGTTAAGGTCACCTTCCTGATGCAGAATCTCTCAAATGAGGCCCATTGAGAAACATTTGTGGCCACCTGTGTGATGTGGGCATCACCAACCCCAGGCCGTGGGGAGGGGGTCGCACCCTGGTTGGGCAAATGGGTTTCAAGTTCTCATTTCAATGCATCAGCCTAAAGGGGAGCCAGCCAGTAAAGGGGTGAGGGGTCCCAACCTCTGAGGGGCCTTTAAATGCCAAAGAAATGTGGTGAGACTTTTGCTGGGATTCCTCCCGAGTCCTGGTGAGGCACCCAGGCAGCACCGCCCACACCTGTTCTCAGGCCCCACTCTGGGCCTCACAATCGCATTTCAACAGCCCCGCGGCGATCCTGCCCCACTCCGGTCTGAGAACCACCTGGCTTCCCGGTCTCTGCAGGTGGCTGATGCGCTGAGGCCTGGTCCCCAGTGCTGTGCCCCGGAGGCGCCCCCCTCAGCCTGCGGCCTCCCCGCAAATGGATGCTGAGGGACAGACAGTGCGAGTGTTGGAAGGCAGTCACGTAATCAGTGTGGCCCGAAGTTGCAAACCACACTGAGCCCAGGGTCCTTGGGGTGGAGAACCATCTAGAAGAACGAGGGGAAAGAATGGAGCCAGGCTTCGCCAAGTCGGAGTGGTGGCTGCAAGCCTGGGCAGGCACAGGTCCTGGCCACTGGTCTCTTCCCGGGACCTCACAGCCACGGGCTCTTTTCTCGGATCTGAAGTACATGTCTGAGCTGAGCATCTCCCCGGGGAAGGCATTCAGTGAAAGACAAGCTCCTGGCCAGCCTGCTCTCCCAGAGTAAGGCTTCGTTTCCCCACCTTCTGCCGCAGGAAGGCCCTGATCGGCCGTGTGGTTCCCAAGCAAAGCAGAGTGGCCCCGGGTGCCGCCTGGCCTGCGGACGGATGCAGGGGGTTATGCAAAGCTTTGCCGAGGAAAGCTCGCAGAGACCGGCCGGACAGAGGGAGCCTGCACCCTGCACCGGGGTCGGGGGGTCTGGGGCGGTCTCGGGACCCTGGCTCCGGCTGCATCAAACCCCTGCTCCCGTACATCCTGTGGGACCTTGTGCAGTGACTTTCGTCCGCCTCACTTTTCTATAAAATCAGGAGGACGCTCCTAATCTCAGGGCTGATGTGAGGACTGGATGTGAGGGTTAGTGCCGTGCCTGACGCATCGTTGGCCCGAGTAAAGGTCAAGGGTTAGAGCTGCGCCTTTTGAACCAGCTCACAGCTCTTCATCTGTGAGCTTATCGTTTTGCAACAGCATTTTTGTAAAGAAACTTTTTTTTTTAAATGCATTGCTTGTTACAAGTATTGCTCTGTGAAACGGGATGTTTGCTGGGTTACAACAGACAAGTATTTCCTGCATGAAAGCCCCGGGGAAGGGAGTCCTCTGGCCTCCGAGAGACACGTGTGCGGCTGCGGTGGCTGACTTCCTACACCTGGTGGCGTGGAGCAGAGGACGTGCTGATCTCCACGAGTCTCAGCTGAGTCCTAGAGCATGTGCGGGCGGGGGCTTCCTTGGCGCCTTGGTCCCGGGTTCGCTGCGGGAGCCTGAGGGGTCTGGCTGCTCCCTCTGCGCACCTGCGGCTGCAGAACGGTGCCTTCAGGACCCTCTAAACCACACAAAACTCCCAGTGGAGCCCTTCCCGGAGGAAGGAACCCAGGGGCTCCTCCCGAACCTGGAGGTCCAGGCCCTCAGGCCTTTTCGGCATCGACTTGGAATTTCTCTCCAGACTCAGGAGTGATACGCTCCTTGCAGGCTTGTCTGCTTAACTGAGGCGCTTCACCTGGCGGGTCTGCCTGGAATATTCTCCAGGCTCGTGGAATGGAAGCCAGTAGCCTGGGGGCTTGTGCTTCGTGCCCTCCCGGCTTTTCTCTGCCTGAGATCAGCACCGGCAGAGCGAGTGTTTGCAGGAGGATGAAACCCACTTGGGCAGAGAAGGAAGACTCCGGTCCTGGTGGGAGACCCGCAGACGAGCTTTGGCCTCGGTCGTGGCCTCTCGGCCTGTCTGCCCACCCGCCAAGTGCAGTAGGGAGCCCGCCTCCTCGCTGGGAGGAAATGGGTTCTGGGTGAGCCCAGCCAGCCAGTCATTTCCCGGCGGCCCCTCTGCAGCCCGGTCAGCCCAGCGCCCCGCAGTCGTGGTTTAAACACCTGAACCTCATCCAGGAAAGGAGTGCAGGTCCCCGAAGCAGGTCACCTCAGGTGGCCACTGCCAGGGCTGCTGAGCAGGGAGGACTGGCCCGGGGCAGGGGGAGGGGAGCCAGTTCACGGGCCCCGCGGCATCCTGTGCTCCTGTCCCACGTGAAGACCTGGAGACTCAGTAAGGTCCATTTTGTGAAACAGCTGCTTTTGTTCTGGTTAAAGGAGTACCAATACCTGTGCATTGGTGGTAACCAGGAGTGTGGGAAGCCCCCAGAAATAAATACATCTGAATAAAGTTGTCTAAGTTTCCCCCCCCCCCCCAAGGGAACCTCAGGCTCCGTGGCCGTGTCCTGTGCCCTCTGCTTTCTCCCCTGGTCACCATGGCACAGGCCCTCCCAGTGCCCCATGAACACGTGTGGAGAGCCGGCACTGCCTTGGCACACTCAGCCCCAGGGCGCCTTATGTGCCACGCCAGTTCAGCCAGGGTCTGTGACCCTGAGAGGGGGCGGTGAAGGATGGAGAAAAGACAGACGAGAGAATGGAAGCTGGGTCTTAGTGGGACGCTCTCTCTGATGGAGAGCCTCTATGATGGAGCTAGCGACCGCCATGGACTACAAGCCGTGTCCTTATTTTATAGCCAGTGCCATAGGCAGTGTTTCCCAAAGTGTGGTACGCATACCCCCAGCGATCCGGGAAGGGTTTGGTGGGGGTACGCGTTGCACCGGACTTTGGTGGGGACATGCACTGCACCGTGCTTAGCTGCGCCTAATTCTACGTTCTCATGAGTACAAGGGGTACTCAGCGTGACGAAAATTATAGAAGGGGTACACATATGGCAAAAGTTTGGGAAACACTGCCATAAGGCAAAGTAAGGGCATGGTCAAGATGTTTACAACATTCTCATGGGTTTTGATCCTACTCAATTACGTGCACCTGACCAAGCTTTGTTTACCTGCGGCCTGTATCACTCAGGCGCGTGGGGCCACGTGTTCCGACCACAGGTTCACGCTGACAACCACAGCCGTTGGCTATCACTGTGCTGGGAGGCTCTGCCCTCCAGGCTGGGACTTGCATGTGGCCACGAGAGAACTGTGCCCTCTCATTAGTCCCAGGCTTAAACCTGTCCAAACTCTAGCCGCTCCCCACAAACACATGAACTCCGTGTTTAATAACCGTATAGCTTCAGAGTACACGGCTTGAAGCGTACCCCCACCAAACTCTTCCCGTACCCCTGGGGGTACGCGTACCACACTTTGGCAAACACTGGCTATAAAATAAAGACACGGCGGTTAACGTAACCGCCTCAATTAGACATTTCCATTGTTTCCAACCTGCATTATTATGTCAATGTCCAAAATGGCATTGCATAAATCTTGGTCTCAGATTTTAACTTTGTGAAATAATTTCAGTCTTATAAAAAAAAAAAAAAGTGGTTAATAAAGTAGAGAGCTCTTATTACCCTCCACTCAGTCTTTCCAATGTAAACATTTTATATAACAATATAAAAATGTGCAGATGCAATGCTAATCTGCATCTCTGTTCAGATTTCTCCATTTGTCCCACTAATACCCTTTCTGTCCCAGTGCCACATGGCATCGTCTGTCATGTCTCCTCCTGTCCATGCGAGTTCTCGTCTTTGTCCTAAGCTTGATGGTTTTTGGTCGTCAGATTCGTTGTTGAAGGTTGTTCGATTTTTCTGAAGTGAGCTTCATACAACAAATTTAGCCATTTTAAAGTCTGACCCTGCCACTGAGGATTTGTGTGACGTTGTACAGCCACTACTCCTAGCTGCTTCTAAAACGTTTTCTCAGCCCCGTGTCCCGAGAACAGCCTCCCCCCGTGTTTCCCGTGATTAGGCTGCGCTGGCGGGAGCAGCGCGGCCGGGGGGCCACCCACAGGCACAGGAGCGGGGTCTCGTGGGTGACGCTAACTTCCACTCGGTTAGGGTGGAATCTCGTGTTCCGACTGTCAAGTTGGTTTGCCCTTTTGTAATTAGTATCTTACGAGGAGATACTTTAAAAAATATTTTTAAGTGGATTTTTAGAGAGAGAGGAAGGGAGAGGGAGAGAGAGAAACATCAGCCACCCCCCACCGGGGTGGAGCCCACAAGCCGGGCATGTGCCGGGCCCACGCCCGCCAAACCGCACAAACCCCCTGGCTTCCCGAAGAGATGGGAAGGCAGAGGCCCACGGGCGGACGCTGTGAGGGTGTGGGCCTGGGGGCTGGCCCGGCGGCGCCTTTGGCTCTCCGGGCTCCTGCCTGTCCCAACACCCTGTCTGCGGCCTGCGGGCTGCCCGCAGCCCACACCCAGAGGCAGGTGAGTGGGCAGCTTGGGAGAGGCTGCGGGGAAGCAGGCGGCCACCAGCCTCTGCCTCCCAGTGCCCCATGCACCCTGCTGCCCGCTGCATGCTCGCTGGCGTGCACCTCGGCTTCCTCAGCTCATGCCATTTGTCCCCTACGCACCCTCCTCCCCCCAATTCATCCCGCCATCTTCATGCAGAGTTTGCTGCGCCTTCTGCCTGCCGCAGTGGGGAGGAGGGGGGGAGTGGCCCCTTTATAGCGGGCCCAGGACAGGTGCCGGGCTCACGTGCTTGCGGAGCCTGGTTCCTCCCGGCCAATCCGAGCCTGGCCCTGCGCACAGCTGGCCCTCCTTAGCCAGGCCCCGGCCTGCAGGCTGGCACCCGCACCTGTGGCAGGAGGCGGAGGGAGGGGCGGGGGGGGTGGGAAGCTGAGCTCCGGTGCCCTGCTTGCTGTGCCCCTGCACCCCCCTAGCCTCGAGGAGCCTCACGCCCTGCTGACCCCACTGTCTCCCCAGGGCATCGAGCGCCTCAAGCGGAAGCAGCAGCCCAGGGAGCGCCGGGGCACCTGGAAGGCCGTCACAGAGACCTTCGGGGGCAGCTTCTCCCCGAACTGGTTCAACCCCCTCTCCGGGCCGTGCCAGCCCGCGCTCCGGGACGAGGGCTGGGTGCGGCAGCTGGTGTCATCGGACAACATGGAGTCGACGACCGAGGAGCAGTCGGAGGACCAGGTGGAGGAGCAGTCGGAGGAGAGGAAGGACGAGGACTCCGCGGAGATGACGGACAACTGAGGCTGCTGCGGGGCTGACACCTGCCATCAGGGCTCCTGACACGGCGCACCCTGCCCCCGCCGTGCCCGCCCCCGGCCCTGCCATCCTCCACCCTCCTTCCCTCCCCGCGTGGGGCCAGGTCGGGGGTCGGGGACCAGGGACAAGAGAACAAGAGTCTTCCTCTGAGTTGGTCTGAGAGTATCCAGTGAGGGAGCCAGGAGCCGTTCTCCAGCCAGCCTCCTCCAGCCTCGCCCGGCAAAGGGGGCTGTGGACGGGGCCCAGGGCAGCAAGAACGTGCCTCTGGCTTCCGTGGGGATGTCTTCTCTCGGAGGGGCCTGCCGCCTGGGCCGTGAGGCTGGGGCGGAGGAAGGGCGGCCCAGGGCCCCGGACGGGACCAGGATCCAGCCCTGGCGGGGTGCCCGCTGCCCGCGGGGGATGTGCCGATGGACACGCGCCCAGCCCGTATGACAGCAGCACCCCTCAGCGCCGCCCCGTGGCCACTGACCCTCCCCGGCCCACTCCACCTCCCGGGACCAGCTTTCCTCTCCCTCCGGAGGGAGGCTAACCAACATGCGCAGAGCTGACATCGCCAGTGTGCGTGTGAATTTGGGCCATTTCTCCCGAGATCGCGCCCCTCCTGCTCCTGAGGGGTGGGGGGTAGCACAGGCCGGCACGGTGATGACCCAGGAAGACAGACACACCACCACCACCACCACCACCACCACCACCACCACCACCACGAGGCTGGGACCTGGTTGCCCATTTGAAGGCTGAAGCCTGCGCAGGGGACCCCATCTCACAGGCTGTTGGGGAAGTACCTTCTGGACAGAGGGGTTCGGGTCCCTGTTTAGCACAAGAGGGGGGTCCCCCATGCCCAGCCTGGGCTCTGTTCTGGGGCACTGCCCGTGATGCCAGCACTTGGATCGGAGGCGGGCCCGGCACAGCCCGATACTCTAACCCAGAGACCCCACCGGGGAGGAGGAGGGCTGGAGGTTAGAGGAAGGGAAGGGGCTTGCTGGTCTCTGCTGAGCTCAGGGGGGAGGTCTGAGGTGAGTGTAAACCCGGGCCCGAGACACACCCGCTCAGTGGGCTGGACCTGCGCCGCCTCAGCGGCCTGGCTGAGAGCAGCGGGACCCCGCAGCCCAGAGCCCCCCCCCTCCCGGGCCCATCTCCACCCCAGGCCTCCCCCCAGCGCCGTCACCCCCAGCGCCCTGTCACCAGCCTCGTCCTCTGTTGGCTCCACAGCAGCACCTCCCGCCTGGCCGCACAGGAAGCACTGCAGCCGATGTCAAAACAAGTCAGGGGCCTGCGGGGAGGGAGGCGCACGCACTCGCCTTTCTCTTAAATAAAACGCTCCGTGTGACCTCGGTGGCTGGTCTCCCACCTTCAGCAGGAGTCCCAGCCGGGGCCCAGGGTGGCGTCCTCCCGCACGGTCACCGCGAAGCCTTTCTCCCATTTCCCCAGCCGGAGCAAGGAGGCAGGCGCGGCCGCATGTGGGGAGACCAACCACACCCACACCCTTCCCTCGGGGTCCCCCCCCCGCCCGGGGGTGGTATCTGCAGTGAGTGCTTCCTGAGCGCCTACTGCCCTCTGTGCCTTAGGGACAGGAGGGAAGCGTTTTGACCCCCCACCCAAGGATACTTTCCCCATCGAGTTTTAGAGAGAGAGGGACGGGGAGAGACAGAGAAGCATTGCTGTGGAGAGACACACATTGACTGGTTGCCTCCCACAAGCGCCCCGACCGGGGCTGAGGATGGAGCCACAACTGAGGCACATGCCCCCCACCTGAACCCAACTCACAGCCGTCCCATCTGCAGGCCCGGTGCTCCAACCCGAGCCAAACCAAGCTGCTGGGGCCGTGGCCGGGAAACTGCGGCTCGAGAGCCACATGTGGCTCTTCCACAAAATACCACGGCCTGGGAGAGTCTGTTTTGAAGAAGTGCATTAGAAGTTTAAGTTTAAAAAATGTGGCTCTGAAGAGAAATTTCAGTCGTCGTACTGCTGATGTCTGGCTCTGTTGACTGAGTTTGCCGATCATTGGAGTAGGGCAAAGGTTTTTAAATTTAGAAGCCAGCCCACCACCCCTGAATGTCATGTAAATTACACACAAAATAAGCCTCAACCCACACACATGCCTCTGCCAGGTGTATACCGTCAGGAGGGGCCGAGTGTCCTGAACAGGCCCCCAATAAAGCCCAATTCCTCGGAGAGGGGGTCCCTGGATGGCTCCCCACATGCCCACCTGCCCCAGCATAAGAGGCTGAGAAAGAACTCAGACCCAGGGCACCGTCCTTGGAGCATCCGTTTAATTGAAGCACATGGATCCTCTGAGCAAGTGTGAGGACAGAGGAACAGCTTGCAGCCGCACAGGGAGGCGCCTCCTGCCAGGACGACTCGGGGCCTCCCTCCCCTGGGCCCCCAGGCTTCTGAGGAATGGGGCACCCGTTCCTTTAGCGCCCACTGCCTAGAAGATCTGTCCTCTCTGAGCAGATAGCATACTTCGTCCTTTCTCTTTCCTGACTAAGTGCGCTGGTGAGAACTGCAGTCACACCAGGGGGAGTGGTGAAAGCGGGCACCTGTCTGTTCCTGGCCTCAGGGATGACACTCACTGGGGCGGCCTTGGTCATACTCCGTTTCCTTCTACTCTGAGTTTGCCAAGTGTTTTTACCAGGAACGGGGTTGAACTTTTCCGGCATCAGTGGAGGACCTCCATTCCCTCAGAACCTGATCTGCTCAGGCTGTGGCCCACCCTCCTCCAAGCCGCCCCTGCCATCGCTCTCCTGCCCCAGTCCAATGGCAGCCTCTCTCCGTCCTCCCCTCCCTCAACCCTCAGCAACAGCCTGGGCGGTCGTTGCTTTTCTGGAGTGATGCCTGGGGACACCACACTTGCCTGGTTATCCTACCTCACCGCTGTCTGCTCACCCGTCTCCCTGACTTCTCAACACAGGAGTGCCTGGCTCAACCTGGGCATTAAGGAGGCGGCAGGAGAGGAGCCGGGGAGAGGCGGCGAGGGCCAGGTCCCAGGAAGCAGGAGCCGTGGACAGAGAGAAAGGCCCTGTCGGCAGTGAGAACTGGAGGGCAGTGAAGGCGCTGCGGGCACGGAGGGGGGACCGCCTGGACATGGCCCCCTCCCCCCAGCCTTCTGGTCCCGCGGGAAAGCGGGAGGAACCTGGGCCAGTGGTCCGCTTCAGGGGAGCCGAGGGCTCAGACCCCAGGGAGCCCCAGGAACTGGAGCAGGTGAGGGTCACTTCGGCCACACACGGGCGTGTGGGCAGCAACGAGAGTCACAGTCACAGCGTGAGATACCCAAGTCACAGGAGCCTGGGAAACGGGACCAAAGGCAGAGGGGCCCAAAGTGAAGTGGGGGTGAGAGCCTCTGGGCCAGTTTTGTACCCTAACCAGTAAAATAACACTGGGTCCCCAAAGCGAGCTCAAGCTTGTCTCTGAGGTCCTCCCTGACCAGAGGGCGCGGCCAGGGACGTCAGAAGGAGCTGTGCCCGCAGCCGGGCCAGGCCGGGCGAGGTGAGGGCTAGAACCACTCCAGGCGCTGCAGCTCGTCCTGGCTGCTCCCTCCGACTCCAGATACTCGGGGAAGAAAAATGAGTGTGGGAAGGAATTAGGATTCCACACCTGGGAGCTTTAACGTACAAGAAAGCATTAATCCAGTCTTCCTCCCCCTGTGATATGGCACCGCCAGCCCGACGCATCGACACCAAGTTGTCCAAGTCCCACCAGTCCCCAGCGTGTCACGTTGACGTGGGCCACCAGGCTACGGTGACAGCTGGTTCCAGTCCAGCTCCCGCTGGGCCCCCGGGTGGGCCGGGAGACGAGGATCGGAGCACCAGGCAGCCAGATGCTGGGTCACAGGCCTGCTGCCCTCGGCGGCAGCTCCCTCTGGCTGACGGTCCGAGGCTGCACCCCGATCGCCCTGGGAAGCAGCCACCACACGCCAGGGAGCCTGAGCCGCCATCGCTGTCTCTCCAGCTGGCCACCGGCCAATGCCTCTACTGCTGCTTGCGCGGAAGGTCCTTCCTGTGGACGAGGATGAGTCCGCAGAGGAGGAGGAGCACGCCGCCCCACCACAGCGCCTCCTGGCTCTCTCCGTACAACACAAAGCCCAGGGCGGCCTGCGGGACAGACGGCTGTGAGGCCGGAGACACGTGCCCGTGGCCCAGCCCGGCAGCTGGGCACAGCCTCGCCCCGGGGAGCTGACTGCCCCCGGGGGGGGGGGGGAAGGAAAGGTCTAGAGCCCCAAGTCTTGGGCTCAAACCACTGCCGTGAGGTCACTCGACTCATTTTGGTCTCACCTACAGAGGTGAGGAGGGAACCTAGCTCACCGCACTGCACCCCGGCGAAGTGCACAAGCCAGCCGAGACCACAGCGAGGCCGGTGCACAGCTGGCGCCTGAGCCAGCCTCCTGCCTCCCCCCGCACCTGCTGACCCCAGGCCACCAGAGAGAGGAACCCAGACCCTGGCATCTCATGCTGGACAGTGCAGTCCCGACAGTGGGCAGACCAGGACGAGGGCGAGCGGCAGGCAGGCTGGCTGGACCGCTGGACGTGGTCCCCACTGAACGGGAGAATTCCTCCGTTTGCGAGTGGAGAGGAACAGCCACAGCCCAACCTCTGCTTTGGGTCCCGACCTTGCTTCTGGGTGGGGAAGCAGGGCTGCCCCAGGATAACCCACCCAGAACCCAAGTTTGAGGTGGGGGCACCGGACCCGCAGGCTGCTCACCGAGCTGAGGATGTTCGAAAAAGTCACGGTGACAGACGCAGTGGCGGAGGACACGGAGAAACTGAGGCCGCGGCTGAAGAAGGTCCACATCAGAGAGTTGGCGGTCGCCGTCACCAAGATGCCCGAGGCACAGGTGATCACGTGCGCCTGCAGGAGGAGGTGTCACGGCAGCCGGGCCCAGCCCGCCCGGCACCCAGCAGCGCCCCTCGCAGCACCCCCAGGGCCCCTCCTGACACCCCACCGCAGCCCAGGGGATCCTCAGCTTCCCTGTGGGCTCTGCCCTCCGCGGGCAGCACCTCCCCTGGACGGCGGACACAGATTCAGAGGTGACGCTTTTTGGCTATCTTATCGGCCACGTGGCCTTGGCAGAAAATGCTAATCCATCACCAGCATTTCCTCAGAGCACCAGGTCTTCGGTCGGCCTGCAGTGGCCACTGCTGGAAGTCCAGGCCCCGAGGGCCAGTCGTTACTGTGTGGTCTGTAGCAGGGGTGCCCCAGGGACAGAGCCCTCACTGCCCAGGCTCAGGTAACGCACAAGCTAGACGTGTCTCCCCTTCTGTGCCAGCTACGTCCCACTCAGGCGGGTCCCACTGGGCATCCTGGAGCTTTCCTCTGTGCCTGCCCTGCACTAAGTACTTTAAGTGCATTCTCCTTTACTCCTTAGCTTCATTTCACAGATAAAGAACCTGAGGCATTAAGTAACTTGCCTCAGTGCCACAGCTGACAGGAGCTGCCAGGATTCCAACCCAGCGGTGCGGCTCCGCCATCTTAACCAGGACACAGCCCCGCCCACGGAAAACCACCTACACCATCACCATTGGACTGGGATCCCAGGCATCGCGTGGAGAGCTGGCCATTTTGTCTTTTTCTAAAAGGCAACAGCCTTGAGAGAATACAAACCACCTGCACTAAGGCTATGCAGACCCCCTTGCTTGGTTTCAAGGTAGCAACTTGCCTGCTTAAGCCCCACACTCATTTCTAACAGCTTTCCAGCAGCTGAATATATAGCGTCTTGGGGAAAGGGTTTCTTTGTATACTGTACAAAAGCGCTGTACATGCCAGTGGCAGCCTGTGGCTCAGTGGATAGAGCATCATTTGCAGACTGAAAGGTCCCAGGTTCGATTCTTGTCAAGGGCATGTACCTTGGTTGCCAGCACATCCCCAATAGAAGGTGTGCAGGAGGCAGCTGGTCGATGTCTCTCTCTCATCGATGTTTCTAATTCTGTCCCTCTCCCTCCCTTTCTGTAAAAAAAAAAATCAATGAAATATATATATATATATAATTTTAAAAGGTTATGAAAGCCTATGGCACAATTGGAAAGAGCTGAAAGCCTCCTGCCTCCTAGAGGCACTCATCTCATTTTGGACTGCTTACGCCAAGAACTGCACCCCTTAAGCCTGGCAGCTCCCACTGGATTCGCCCTAAATAGGCTGAAATCTTCAGAATCAACCTGCCCCCGGTCCAGGTCAGGTTCTAACGCAGGGCTGCAGATTCGGGATGGGCGAAGCCAAGAGGTAGCCGTCAGCAGACATGGGGAGGCAGTTCAAAAGATGTCAACACTGGGGAAGTCCAGAGCGTCTCCGAAGCCCCCCATTTCCCGGCAGCAGGGGAGAGCGGCCAGCACCCCCGTTAATCACGGAGCAAAGGGACGGGCAGCAGGCTTCCCACCTCCAACGAGTCCGGCGGAGAGAAACGTTCGGGCACAAGGCGCTTAACATGAGAGGCAGAGTGATGGAGGAGGTGGGCGTCTTCCCCGGCGGGTCTCACCGCCCACGCGCGGGGCGCAGGGCGCTCGCCGCCCCAGGGGCGCGGTGCCCGCTGCGGCCCGGGCCGGGCCGATCCACGAGGGTGAAGCGGCGCCCCGCGCCCCCGCCTACCCGGAGCCCGCAGCGCCCCTCCGCCGCCGCCCGCCCGCCGGCCGCGCCCCGGGCTCCACCTTGCTGCCGAAGGCCAGCTTGGCGGAGGCGGCGGCCAGGGCCCCGAACACGCCGGCACACAGGCAGTTGAAGACGCCCCAGAAACGGCGCCGCATCGCCCCGGCCTGGAGGTGCGGGGGCAACGCCGCGGGGGTGTCGGGGTAGGTGGCCATGGTGCCCCCGCCAGGGTGCCCGCGCACGCGGTGTCAGCCAGGGGCGGGCCGAGCGCGCGCCGTGATTGGACGGTGGCCTCACGTGACGCAGCGTCACGTAAGTGAGGAGCCCAATTCGAGTCCTTCAAGAACCTCGCAGGGGCGGGGCCCTGAGGGGCGGGGCCCTGAGGGCGGGGCCGCCAGGCCCGAGCCCCAGCGGCCCCCTCGGGCGCAGGGCGCCCTCTAGCGGTAGGTTTAGGTTTATCCGAGCGCGCCTAACCCATGCCTGAGGCCCACTCGGTGGTCCCGGCGTTGTAGAATTCGCAGCTAGCCCTGCCACTGGGTGTGTGCGGCGTCCACTTCCCATGGATCACTTATTAAAAATGTCGAATCCCAGGCCCGGCCCCGCCCCCACTGAATCAAAATCAGATTCACCTGCTCTCTCCAAACTGATGAACGCAAAATGGAGAGATGCTTCCGCAGAGGGCGCTAGAGACCGCCAGATTCAGCAAGAAGCCGGCTCAGGGGAGGGTTTGGGGCCAGATGGATGTACACTGCTCATTGCAGGAAATTTAGAAAAGATGTCATTCACAGTCACTCCACTCAGACAAGACAATCAGGATTAACATTCCTTCTAATTTCCTGTGCACTGAAAGATGTTTAAAACATTTTCCTTTAAGAAGTCGTATTTCTTTGAAAATAAAGTGTTGAAATGTGTGAAGGACTCTCCAGGAAAATCATGTTATAGAGTACCTTTTCTCTATGCGTATTTAGTTTTACATATAGCACACGTTTTAAAAGTTTACATATAAGTATGGGACTTTCAAAAAACATGACTCAGCCCTAGCCAGTTTGGCTCAGTGGATAGAGCGTTGGCCTGCGGACTGAAGGGTCCCAGGTGCGATTCTGGTCAAGGGCACAAGCCTGGGTTGCGGGCTCAATCCCCAGTGGGCGGGCATGCAGAAGGCAGCCAATCAGTGGTTCTCTGTCATCATTGATGTTTCTCTCTCCCTCCCTCTCTAAAGTCAATAAAAATATATCTTTTTTTTTTTAAAAAAAAAAACATGATTCAGCACAGCCAGTGTGACTGTAGTTGAGCGTCCACCAATGTATGAACCAGGAAGTCATAGGTTCGACAGCTGGGTTTTGAGCTCAGTCTCCAGTAGGGGATGTATAAGAGGCAGTCAGTCAATGATGTTTGCCAGGATGACTATAATCCCAGCACTCAGTGGGTGTTGCAGAAATCTCAGTTCTAACTCCCTGTCCCTCGCGATAAGGCTTTATCTCTTTCTTTGCTATGAGGAATGTTATGGGCTGAATTGTGTTCCCCCAAAAGGTATGTTAAAGTCTTGACCCCTTAGCACCTGTGAATGTGACCTTATTTGGAACTGGGTCACTACAGACGTAATCAAATCAAGATGAGGTCATTAGGGTGAGCCCTCATCTAAATAATGTCATTAGAAGAACCAGAGACATCGGAGAGAATGCCATGTGACCACAGTGGCTGAGATTGGAGTGATGCAATATACAAGCCAAGAACACCAAGCACTGGTGGCACCACCACACCGAGACGCAGAGAACACACTCCACGGAGCCCTCAGAGGCCGCGTTAGCACTGCCCTGATTTTGGACTTCCAGCCTCCAGACGGTGGGAGCATAGGTTTGTTGTTTGAAGCCGCCCAGTTTGTGATGTGATGCAGCAGCCTTCGGGAACTCACAGGTAACAAGACCCAATCCTGCACCTTCTCCCACCTCCCACTGAGCTCCTCTCCTGTCTCTGGCTCTAGGGATTTACTAGAGCCAGAGACAGGAGTTCAACTATGAATTAGATTTATGGGTTTTGTTTTGTTTTTTTAGCTTTACTGAAGTATGATTTACAAACCATTAAATTAACCCAGTTTTAAAACACTTCCACCATATCAAAAAGTTCCCTTGTGCCCACTGGGTCATTTCCACCCCCAGGCAACCAATCATGTGCTTTCTACCACAAAGATGTTGCCTTTTCTGGACATTTCACTTATATGGAATCACACACGCTGTGGTCTTTTAAGCCTGGCTTTTCACTCAGCATTTTTTAAAGGTTTATCCATGTGTCTATCTTTTTTATTGCCGAGTCCTATTTCGGTAATATGTAAATGTTCAATGTCACCAGTCGTTAGGGAGCTGGAAGTGTATGCCAGTACACACCCATCAGGATGGTCAGAGTGCAAACCCCGCGTGCCCAGGTTGGTGTAGACGTGGAGAGACTGGAGCACACAGCTGGTGGGAACAGGAAACGGGCAGCCACAGTGCATTTGGAAAGCAGGCAATGTCTTACAAAGTTAAACACACGCTTACCACGCGACCTAGCAATCCTACTCCCGGTGTCTACTCAAGAGGTAAGAAATGTAGATCCACACCAACACTTACACTTGGATTTATGGCAGCATTCCTCATCACATTCCCAAACTACAAAGAGTTCAAATGTCCTTGAAATGGCGAATGAATAAAGCATGGCACATCCAAGCAATGGAATGTTATTTGCTATCAAAAGGCGCCAAGTGCTGATGCACAGAAGTCCCGAGAGGGCAGGGGTTTGTTTGCCTTGTTCAGAAGTGACCAGTGCCTGGCATATAATGGGTGCACATTGAGTTTACGTTGCATGACCACGAGAATGAACCACACGAGCTTCCTTACTGAACTGTTTATTTGAAAAAGATTTACATTTTGAAAAATGTTTGCAGTCATAAAAATGTGCATGAGAATTCTTCAAGTAGGAATATAAAAATAAACTCTATTAACAAGTTTGCTATGTACACACACTGCACGATCAGCCATGACCCCCACTGCAAGTTTTGGGGACACTGACTATTGTGGGAGCTTCTGACGCAAGATTCAGGAGATCAGGGACACGGGGCCTGACCAGCACCCACGAGAACCATCAGTGACAGACTTTATTTGAAGAGGAAAAGGGTTTCTGGGAGTTCACAGTGGGTTGAGCCCTGCAGCGGATTGTCCCTCACACAGCGGATGGCAGACGGCCAGCAGACGTGGACGGGCGCAGATGCTCATCAGAAACTCTTTTTCATTTCTCTTAAAAATACATTTTCAGCACGCAATTTTTCCGTTTCCTGGTAATTTTTTTTAAATAGGAAAAGAAAAAAAATTAAGGATCTAAATCTTACAAGAGGAGTTATACTTGGCATTCATTAAATTTACATTTCAAGTTAAAACTACAATTTTTAAATTTGTAAACTTCTCAATGTTAAACAGAAATGTGATGTATATGAAAAATGACTGAATTATCCTTAGAATAGCAAGGAATGAATTGTTTTGATTTTCAGGAAGTTCCCTAAAGAAAGCAGGTAAGTGATTTGATCATTAAATTAAATGTTAATTAAGCAACCATTTAAACAACAGGCAGGTCATTCGGAACAGCTACCTCAGCGAGCCGGACGTTCTCCCTCTTCAGCCGCACCACATAGTGGATCTTCTGGTTTGGGTTCTGGTGACCCAGCAACTTGCCATTTTCCTCAGCGAGAAACTCCACCTGCTTCCTCAACATCTCCATCTCCTGCAGCAGTCAACCCGGGAGGAGACAGTGAGCTGCTGCTCGTTTTTTAAAAAGTAACATCACTCCATGCCCGAGAGCGCACAGGAGACAGACACACAGAAAGCTTCTGTGCGACAGCAGGTCTGACCCACAGGACACCTCCCAGACCAGAGTCTCACTCTGGTTGGTCGTGTGGATTCACGCGGCCCAGGCACAGGACCACACACACACACACACACGCACACGCACACGCACACGCACACGCACCTGGAGTGTCCTCTCCCTTTCTTCATAGAATTCTTCCAGCTTTGACCTCAGCTGTTCCTTCTCTTGGAACGCTTTAGACTCCAACGTTCTGGTTCGTTCCACTTCCTCGGTCATCCTGAGGTAGTTTGTCTCTTTGCTCTGCAGGGCGCTCTGGACTTCTTCTAGGCTGTAACAATGAAGAGCCCGTTTTGATATTCCAAAGAAACGTAACTACAACAGCAATGGAGGAGATGTGGATGTCCCCCCACCCCCACCCCGAGCCCAGGGTGCTGGTTTGAAAGTAATGCTAATCGCTGCCCCCTCCACAGCACAGGACGACCTGCAGGTACGCTTTTGTTGTTGTTTTAACCAAGACTTTAATTTTTGGAAAAATCCTCAAACCATTTTTACTAGGTTTAGTGATTATTTATAAAATCTTACAATAAATTTAGGATACTGTGTTAATAGTAATTATAATGAAAATTCAATCCAGAAGAAATACAACTCTTAGAGACATAAAAATACAAGAAACTTCTATAAATTAAATCTCAATCTGTATATATTTTCATTGCTAATTTAAATGATAGAGTAATCAGCAAAACCACTTCCAAACAATATATTAAATTAGCATGGGTATAGAGTAGAAACTCAAATTCAAAAAAGGAACCATTTAAAATTTTAGATTTAGGAATTTGTTTATATATTTTTAAATGATGGAAAGTAGCAAATAAGTTGAATACTTATTTGCAAGAACACCACAGCAGTTTTCTTTCTGAAGGTCACTGTTTTTAGTACAGGCCTCTCTCTGCTTTCCTGCACGTCACAGATGCTGTGATTTCTAAAAATTGAAGGCAAGACACGCCACCAGCAAAAAGACTACAACTCACTTTACTGTGATTGTCTGGAACCACCCTGCAACATCCCGGACATTTGCCTGTAATTTGGAACTTTAATTTTTTGCAACAACTTAAACTTACAATTTTAACATTAAGTCAACTCCAAAAATGAGCAAGAGGGTACATGATATTTCAGATTCTTTTTTGAGGTACAACAAGTGAAATGTTTGAGGGCCTCAGTTTCTGATGACGAGTCTCTATTCAGAGAATACAATATCTTTCTGTTTTATTATTTGTTAATACCAACCAGCTCACTTATTTTGAATATAAAATACAGTATATCTTGTTCATCAAAGAATAAGTTAATATTAAAAGTATATGAATAAAAATTTTTAATTTTGCCGAAACCGGATTGGCTCAGTGGATAGAGCGTCAGCCTGAGGACTCAAGGGTCCCAGGTTCGATTCCAGTCAAGGGCATGTACCTTGGTTGCGGGCACATCCCCAGTGGGGAGTGTGCAAGAGGCAGCTGATCAATGTTTCTCTCTCATCGATGTTTCTAACTCTCTGTCCCTCTCTCTTCCTCTCTTTAAAAAAATCAATAAAATATATTTTAAAAAATTAATTTGTATTTATTTTTAGAGGGAGAGGGAAGGGAGGAGGGGAAGAAACATCAATGTGAGAGCAAAATATTGACTGGCTGCCTCCTGCATGCTCCCTAAGGGGGGATGGAGCCTTGCAATCCAGGCATGTGCCCTGACTGGGAATCAAACCAGTAACCTTTCGGTGCATGGGACAATGCCCAACCAACTGAGCTACACTGACCAGGGAAATAAATCATTTTTTACTTCATTTCATTTTACTTATGAATCAATAAATACACCCTAGATCAGAAGAAATCAGAGCATTGATCTAGGTTCTCAAAGGGCCTTGAGGTTTTAAATCAGAGGAAACCAGAAGTGAAAGGGGAAAGCTGATTGGTTATGTTGTTCTCAGTGAGTCCATGAAGAGAAAACCAATCAATTCCTTCAGGAAAGCTAAGCTCTTCCTGGCACTTATTTTTTTAAGGTGATTTTTGGAATGACTTCCTGAAAAAAACCCTTTAGCAAGAGGTATTTAGGAAGACAGTTTTGTAAACATCTCAAGTTCACTTCAGAAAGAAAGGAGTTACTTACCTTGTGGCTATGAGTATTTCTTCCCTTAGAGAAGAGTAAAGAAAGGCTAACAAAAACTTGAATTACAAAACAGTGTACTTACTCTGCTTTCATTTTCAACATTTCTTCAACTAACTTATTCTACAGAATTAAAAAAAAAGAAAGAAAAAGATGGCTTAAGTTCTTAACATTGCTAAAAAAGATAGATTTAAAGTAAACAACCCGCCAAAACTGGTTTGCCTCAATGAACAGAGCGTCGGCTTGGGGACTGACGGGTCCTGGTTTGGTTCGATTCCGGTCAAGGGCATGTGCCTTGGTTGCGGGCATATCCCCGGTAGGGGGTGTGCAAGAGGCAGCTGATCTATGACTCTCTCTCATCGATGTTTCTAACTCTCTATCTCTCTCCCTCCCTCTCTGTACAAAATCAATAAAATATAGTATTTAAAAATTAATTAATTAATTAAGTAATTAAGTAAACAACCCACTCTCCCACTCACGGTAACAAAATCAATTAAACCAACATTCTTCTCTATAATCCAAGCTACACACACATAAGGGGGCATCTACTTATAAGACGTCATGCCCTGTCAAACAGGCACTCAATCCTGCTTCCAAATGGTTAACTGTATGAGTGTGCTGAGCAGCAGGTTTATTACCATCTAAGACATAAAAACGAAACCATCTCTTAATTTTCAGTTATGTCTAAATACTGATGGTGAATGTCAAACTTAACAGTGGGAATAGGGAAAAGACAGAAATTTCAATAGTAAATGGCATCTTCAATATATAACCATGAATACTAACAATAAAAGCACCTCTCAGACAATAACATCTATTATGTAAAAAAAAAAAAATCCTACAAGGTAACACTGAACAGACCATCCAACCTCAGAGAGAAGGCAGGGGAGTGAGGGGCATTTAGAGATCAACCGAAGGACCTGTGTGCATGTATATTAGCATGACCAATGGTCAGAGACACTGGGGCGGTGGGGCTTGTCCTGGGGGCATGAGATTGATGGTGGGGGAGGGGGGGGTGGGGGGGGGGGGGGTGTCAATGGGGAAAAAGGAGACATATGTCATATTTAAACGATTAAAAAAATATAATAAAAAATCCTACTTTAGCAAGTCTTTCTTTGATAAGTTCCTCTTGTTCGTTCTTCAGCTGCTGGATGTCTGGGTGGTTCTGTTCGCTGCAGAGCAGGAAGGGAGGATAGGGAAACAATGTCAGGTAGAGCCAGTATCACTTCCTGTCCGTGAGACACAACAATGCCAAGCTGTGCAAAGAAAAGCCACCTCGGTGGTGAAGTCCAGTGAGCACACTTGACAAATGTGACCGACATAATGACGACCCGGGGCACCTTCCCCAGAACTCAGACTCCTCCCACAGAAGTGAGGGGAGCAGGGCTGAGACAGCTAACCAAGGCTTGGCTGACAGTAAAATAAAGTAGGAATTTGGTCAAGAGCAGTATCATCTGAAGATCACATGTGAGCAAAAGGGGGCTGAGGAGAAGGGCAGGCCAGGAGTCCGTCCGGCTGTGACCAGCTGGGAGGGGCCTCGCAGGGGTGGGAAGGGTTCCTCGGGCCCCTTTGATCAGATCTCACAGCCCGGCTGGCAATTGCCGAGACACCGGCTGCCCGTACATGCCAACACCAGGAAGCGGACTCCCTGAGTACTAGACATGAATTTCTTCATGAAAAACTCCTCTGTGCCTTTGCTGGCTTGGCTCAGTGGATAGAGCATCAGCCTGCGGACTGAAGAGCCCCAGGTTCGATTCCAGCACATGCCTGGGTTGCAGGCGTGATCTCCAGTAGGGGGCGTGCAGGAGGCGGCCTGTCATTGACTGAAACGTAGTTATGACTGTTTCAATACCTCAAATATCTGTTGTCTCATTTAGGTTTTGGACAGTGCAGCTCAGGCTGCCTGCGGACAGGCTGGGGAGCTGCAGGAGCGGGAAGGCAGCTGGGAAAGACCTAAAAACAGTAGGAACAGCAGATACCCCTAACCTGGAAAGGTGGATTCTCCTTTGATTGACTTCCACTTGCTGCACACCTTTACGGGCCACCCCATCTCCAGTCTTCCACTCAGAGTGGACAACAGGCAGGATCACAATGCTACCTGTGTACTTACTTACTCCCACTGACCGAGACTGCCCTCTGCCAAGTTCTTTATGCACATTCTTTTAGGGCTCTAAGACCCTGAGAGAGCTAACATTTTCTTCCTTTTATTGCTAATGAAACTGAGGCACTAACAGGCTCCAAAATGTGTCCAAAGTCATATGACTTTCAAGTGTTAGAGACAGGATACAGCCTGGGTGTGGTTGCCCGTGACACTGTGCCATCAGCAAATAAAGTGAGAAACCTGCCTAAGCTGAAGCCAAAACACACAAACCCAGAGACACCCAAACCCACGGGAAGGCTTTTCTGGAGAGCTGCTGCTCAGGAGCTTTCCGGGAACTACGAGTCATGCAGCAAAACATCACGAATAGGAACATAAAATGGCAATAAATACCAACAAGCAGAACAGAAACAGACTCATAGATAGCGAACATTCCGACAATTGTCAGATGGGAGGGAGGTTGGGAAGATGGGTGAAAAAGGGGATGGGATTAAGAAGTACCAAATGGCAGTTACAGAATAGTCACTGGGATATAAAGTACAGCATAGGGAATACAGCCAATTGTATTGTAATAAGTAATGCATGGTGACGCTTGGGTACGAGGTTCATTGGGATGATGACTTAATAATTACATAATGTCTAATCACTGAAATTAATATAATATCGAATGTTAATTGGAATTGAAAAAGAGATTTAAAAAAATAAAAAATAAAAAAAAAAAGCAACTGATGGGAAACCAGCGTGTATTCCAACGTCCTTTATTTAACTCTGCCCGGCAGGCCGTGACTGGCTCAGAGTCCTGGTGGCCCTTTCTCACCTGCTGTCCTTTTGTCTTTTAATATCATCCAGCTGGCCTTGCAGGAGCCAGTTTTTCTCTCTCAACTGCTCACCTTCCAAGCGTAGGTTTTCCATTTCGCTCAACTGCTCCTAATAACACATGAAATTCCTTTTCAGAAAACGCATGATCATAAGCACTATTTTGCTCTCCCGGGCCATGACTGAGACGGGCACTTCGCTCTTAAACTTCTGCGCACACAGCACTTCCTTGGATGACAGTGGATGAAAAGTTGACTGTGACAAGCTCTTGGGGGCCTGAACTGGATGCAGGCTCATACCCAGTATCTTAAACATAGTCTCTGATCAGTATCACTGACTCATTAAAATTCCTTAAGAAAAGACAAGAAATTCTATACTTTGGCCAATGTTCTATTTGATTCTATTTACTAGATAGACTCTATTTAAATACTTAATTGGAGCACGCCCACGCCTTTTCCCCACTGGGATGCATCACCTAAACTCTAAGGGACCACAGACTTGAAACGGGGGAGCAATGGGACAGGGACACTCATCCCCAACTAACGCCCTGGGCCTGTTCCCGAGGCCCCTTTCCTCTGACTCTCCAGTGAGCTACAGCAGCCCCACCCGGGCTCTCTCCTGTTGCTTCTTCTATCTGAAGCCTTTCCTTGTTTCAACTATCATAGACAAAAGCTATCTCTATAATACATAAAGAATGCCCCAAACCAATAAGAAAAAGCTTGACAATAGAAAAATGGTATGACAGAAATAACAGAAACAGAAAAACACAAGGTGCCTTGGCCGGTTTGGTTCAGTGGATAGAGCATCGGCTGCGGACTGAAAGTTCCCGGGTTCGATTCCGGTCAAGGGCATGTACCTTGGTTGTGGGCACATCCCCATTAAGGGATGTACAGGAGGCAGCTGATCTGTGTCTCTCTCTTCGATGTTTCTAACTCTCTCTCCCTCTCCCTTCCTCTCTGTAAAAAATCAATAAAATATATTTAAAAAAAAGAAAAAGAAAAACACAAGGTGTTCAATCCTACTAACAAGAAAAATACAAACTTAAAACCACGAGATAACATGCTTTAGCTACCAAAATGGCAAAAATCTAAAGTCAGACAGCACTGTGATGAGTAGTTGGTGCAGCCTGTGCGATGACATCATCATATCAAAACCGAAGGGCAGGGAGACAATGTTCAGACACGGTTACAGCCGCACAGAAAGCTCCAAAAAACCAGTAAGGAACCAGCTACATCGGGAGCCTCCAGAACAGCAGACGAGTAACTTGGAGTCAGGTGAGAGGAAGACTATTCTGCTGACCTTAAGTTCTGTGCCTTTGAATTTTGTATTCTCAGGAACCATGAAAGACACTATTTAGTTAAAAACATCAAAGCTAACGGAAACTATTACCCAGTTACCTTCATTCTGAGGATTTCAGCATTTTTGATTTCTCTGTCTTCATCTAGCTTTGTTACAAGGTGTTGCAAAGAAATCTTAGAGGCTCGTCCATCTTCTATCTCTTGTTCTTGTGTTTCCAGGAGTTTTGCCAAATGTGTTTGAAAATGAGGTGGTGTTTTAGGACTCTAAAACAAAATGAAATTCCATCCAAACACCTGATTAAGTATGTTATAAAGATTTCATATTAAATGTACATGCCAGGCATGTAAAAAATAGGCTAGTTAGCTTGTTATTCTAAATCCTGTCTAACTAAAACATGTAAAACAGGGGTACCCTTTTATCAAGTAAAAAGCAGAAAGGGTGTTAGTGAACATCTTTTTCTATGAAGACAAAGCGGTGGTCTCAGTGACTCCCAAACTGGAATCACTCACAAAACCTTGTTCCTCCAGAATCCACTTTCTCTGACAAGCACCTGGGGAAACTCGGCAGCAGAACCCATCACATGCTCCAGTTGCCTCATTTTGAAGTTGTATTCATTCTTCTTCTGTTCTACTTCCTCTTTCTTTAGGTTTAACTGGGAAAATCAACAGGTATAAGGTTACAAGTTAGAAAATAATGGGATCCAAGGTCCAATTAGAACAGCTAATCTCCGCAAGGTATGTGGGAAATAGGCTTTTTACATTTTTTGGGGGGAGGGCGGTAGATTAATAATTTGAAAAGCAGTAATATATTAAAAAAAAAACACACACAACACAGAAATTTTTTAAATGATAAGTTGTCAACTCTGGGACTGCCATTTGTGTGTCTGTATATCTTAGTTACTACTATAATGCTCTCATCTCCCTTTCTCTCATAAATTTAGTTATACTTAAAGAACAACAACACTATGTTTTTAGGTTTCATAAATGATCAAAGAGTCATTTGAGGAAAAATACAAAATATAAGCAGCAGTAGCCAAAAAAGGATGACAATCAGCCATAACCAAGTTCTAACCACGGCTAGAACTTGCTGGCCCGTGTCAAGGGTTGAAGGTAGGCAGTAAGACAGCCAAGCAAATCTGAACCCACAGAGCAGCTGCCAACCACCTCAGCGTCCAGTTAGCCAAGGCAGGGACCTCAACAACACACAGCCTCTCCCCAGGCCCCACCCGGAGCGGCACCTCCCCCTGCAGTCACCTCACGCTGAAGCTCCTGAATCTGGGCCTCCTTCCTGCTCAGCTCCTCCTGGGCGGACTGCAGGAGCGCCGAGTGCTTCTTCGAGGCCTCGGTGAGCTTGTTCAGCTGCTCAGAAGCATGAGCCAGGTCTTCGCAGAGCATATCCCTCTAGTCGGAGAAAATTCCCACAAAAGCAGAATTTTTTAATTGTGGTTCTCCAATAAGGATTTTTAAAAGGTTAAGAGAGTTTTAAATGAGAACTTTATTTTATTTTATTTTTTGCTTGTGTGGTAATCCATTCCAAGACAAACCAAGCAGTTATTATAATATTAATAAACAGGCCTAGAGATCAATATCACAGTAAATTTATATAGTTACCCAATTGAAATTTAACTGTACTCTACTCTCTCTTACCCTCACCCCAGGGTCAGTTAGAGGAACTTACTATGGTGTTAGCACAAATAAATGAAAATAAATCAACTACAATAGATAAAATGTAAAAATGTTACTCATGTCTCTTAATGCCTAACTACCCTGAGGAAAATGACTCTAATTATGTCTTACTCATTTAAAAAAAATCCCCTATTTATTCTACTAATAACCTCCATATACACATATACATATTGACAAATCATAAAGAAAAAAAGGTCATGATGTGTTAACATTACCTCTATATCTTCAGAGATTATCCTCAGCCTCAGGGTTTCTTTCAGATCCAGAATCTCCCCTTCCTGTCTCTTAATCAACACTGTGCCATCTTCTTTGTCAACCAAAGCGGAGTTGTATTTACACTGCAGAAAAGAAGGTTATGATACAAGAGCTGTCTGCTTTATGATTTGTTTTTTTAGATTAAAATAATTTCAGCATGAGTTCAAGTTCGAAGGTGAAGACCATATTAACACAATGAATTCAACCAATACTTGCTGAATTAAGGAACGGAAGAATAAATGCATGGATGGCAAAAGGAGTGAAAAGTCCACAGGTATCAGTGAAAAATCATCTGATCTGGCATCATTATCAGGAGTCTGCGTCAGAAATAAAGGTGGAGGGAAGCAAACTCCGTGTGGGGCAGAGGAGGGGGGAACATTGACCAAAACCCTCACCATGACCCAAGGGAAGAGGCAAGCTCCACTGTTCAACTTAGACACACTCACACTGCACATGAGCATTTCAAGGCTCTGCGGGTTCTGCAAATGCAGATCCTGTTGAGCTGTAACCAGTTTCCAAACCTATGTGCCCACAGAATCTCTTTCCTGTGAGCGAGCATCTGTTAACCTCCTGAGGAATCAATGATGAGTCTCAAGCTCAAATTAACCCACTGCCGGCGACGGGACGTACATTGATGTCCTTCAGCTCTTGCTTCAGGCTGTCTATGGTTTCTGTTTTCTCACGAACCGACGTCCTCAGCTCCTGGATCTGGCTCATGAGGTCAGCGACAACTTCCTGACGAGGACAGAAACGGTACCTTCACACCCAGTGACATTAAGGAGGTCATTTTTAAATGACAGGCTGTTTATCTTTCCTAATGACAACAGAAGTCAGTTTCATTTGAGAATATATGTCACATGACATCACTAATGTTCTCAATGTATACTATAATGGGTCTCATACCATCTTATTTAATCGCTTGTTTTGGTGTTATGAATAACAGTAGACACATAAGGAATTTATAACTAATTTTCTACTTGGACATACATATTATGTTTACTATGGGGATTTCAGAATTTGTATCATGGACTGATAATCAAAAAGAAAGGGCCACGCTAACAGTTAAAAGGGACAGGATGTGTTTTAGAAACTGCCATCAAGAGAAACAGAACAGTTTGCACTTGAAGTTATATGGAAAATTAACTTAAATAAAATATCTCATTCTCTAGTAACCATGGAAGATACACAAGGCACAGGTCGTACAGAAATGCTAGCTACCAGCCACCTTGCCAGCAGGAGCCTGGAAGGTTAAAGCAACATTTATGAAGAAAATACAGAGGGATGTAGCTTCAACCGCCTCCCACCTTGTCAGCATCTCTAGACTTCTCCAGAGAACTGATGATTTTCTCAGTAGCACATAAACTCTCTTCCAGTTTCTGTACTTTTGCCATCTGTGGGGGAAATAAATCTTTTTAGAAAAAGAATTAAATCACACAGTTAACCACACATATATTTTCTAAAAGTTGAAGCCCTGGCCAGGTGACTCAGTTGGTTAGAGCACTTTCCCAATACTACCAAGGCTATGGGTTCAATCCTCAGCCAGGGCACATGTAACAATCAACCAATGTATACACAGTAAGGGGACAACAAATCAATGTTCCTCTTTTTCTTCCTTTCTCTATAAAATCAGTGATAAAACAAAAAAAATTTTTTTTTAAACTTAAAAGCTGCTTTTCGTATAAATAGTGCACAGGAGTATTACTTGAAAAACAATGACTTGGGTTAAAAGACAATGATTTTGTGGTCTCTATCAGGAGGCCACTAAAAAATTATTATAATGGTCATCTGGGAGTTAGAAAAATTGAGTTCAGAAATAATACAAGCAATCAAACACTCCATCTTTTTATTACCAATTTTCAACATAGGAAAGCCAAGACACTCTTTCGACATCAGGAAAAATGACAAAGCTCCAATTTTAGAGTCAGAGTCAAGACACTTACCTGCTGCTCACACTTGACCATCTCCTTCTGTTTCTCCTGACGCACAGCCTCAAGAACATCTAAGATTTCTCTGGAAGAGAAGAGTTCTTTTACAATGACTTCACGCAACGAATACAGGAAATGACTCTATTTGTACAGGAGGTTCACTGCAATGCAACTAAACATTATTAGGCATAAACTTGGTGTTAGGAGTTATATTCCAGTACAAATCAGAAATTTGAACCTATCTCTTCAACAATTATTGAATGAAAGCCCATTTTTATACAACAGATTATTTTTTTCGAAGTACTTTGAGACCCCCAAACATAACATATAACATCTAGTATCTGTTTATTACCCAACTCTCTGCACTAGAATATAAAATTCATGAGGATGGGTACATTTTGTTCTGTCTTATCTTTGCATGGCGTTTGCCAGAATCGAGACTGGCTTGTGGATATCACTGAATGTGTAAATGAATGACTAAATGTTACTGTTTCCCAACCAGATGTGCGGATCCACTAGATGTTTTCATCACTGTATAGCAGGGCCTAGAAGAGACTCTGTCTCATAATAAGAACTCTATAAGCAGCTGCTGAATAAACAAATACAGATTCTTCTCATTAGAGTAATAATTATCGGATTGGCTGAGGCCAAGGGACTGACAGAGATCATCAAAGAAAAGAACTTGGAGAGAAAGGGAAGAAAGACAGTAGCATTCATATTAAAGTACCAGGAGAAAAAAAAGAGGATGAAGAAAGTAGTACAGACAGAAATGAAAATCAATCCCCACCTTCCAATAATAAATACTGTGATTTATTAACAAAAAGCCCCAAGTTCTGATCACTACTATTCATTTAAAAGTATTGAATGTTCTAAAAATTAAGTTTCTCTACATAGCCATTTATACAAAAACATGATATTCATTTTGGGAATGCTTTAGAAAAAATACAGGGCATTTTCAATTAAGAAAAACAAGACAAAGAATGCGGTAATAAATGACATTCTAGTTAAATAATGGAAAATATAAATAGCACTCACTTAGAACTGTTTTCTTTATCTTCTTCAAATTGTAATAATAATTTGTTATTGCGTTCTTTTTCTGTCTCAAAAAGCTCCATCAAATTCTAAAAGACAACGTGACATTAGATTTGTTACTGTTACTAGCCACTCGGAGTCAACAAACACACCAAGTGCCTTCTTTAGGAAGAGGTTTAAACAGTGCTTGCCCTGAGCTCCAGTGAGCAGTCACATGTCCAGGACAAAGTCAGGAATCATCAATACCCTTCACTTACATTCATATCCGATTTCAGAGCCTCATTTTCTTTTTTGCAGCTATGGAGCTTTTTTGAAAGTTGGTCAATTTCAAACTTCATTACTTCTTGTAAGTTTTCATAGGCATCCTGCAGACAGGCTTTGCTCTCAAGAAGCTTTTCATTCTCTAATCTTTATCAGGAAAACATTTTTACAATGGTGAATACAAATTAATTTGTTCAGAGTATCTGCAGTTCAACTTATCCCAGCTACAGATCTTTCCCAATTTACACAAGCTTCGACTGGTGTAAGGCTCAAAGACGTGTGTAAAATATCCATGATGCACACAAACACCAGACAGATTCAACCACAGCACAGAGATGGAAAAGAGAGTTAGCCTGGAGCCACCTTATTCCTCCTTTAGGAGGTCCAGACCTAACCCTCACAGAACCTAGGGACTGGCCATTAATTTAATTTAGTTGATAGTTCCACTCCATTCATCAGATGGTCTCCAAACTCTACAAAGATTTTTCAAGATGGGAAACGTGGTTGCAATCTGAGCAAGAGTGTAGTGTAAACTCCTTGGCGAGAACTATCTTTTCATTCACATGACTATTATTTACTAGAGGCCCGGTGCACAAATTTGTGCACGGGTGGGGTCAGACCCACGATTGGGGCCCATCGGGCTGGGCTGGCCTGGGGGAGAGGCTGCAGGCGGTTGACCAGCTGACTCCATCCCCTGGTTACACTCACGGTCAAGATGACAATTTGTTTATTAGCCTTTTATTATATAGGATTGCTTTTTTTGGGTTTCATCCTCTGATTCTGCTCCCTGACATAGTGGGAACACACCCAAACATCCAGAGCTCAGCCAAGTAGAGGTAAACAATGAACCTGACCCACAGGCCCCCCCTGCTTTTACATACAGGTTATTAGACAAGGATCTACCTGCTTTACTAACTGAAAGCAGAGCAGAAGCAGCAAATTGCAAAGTGGTAAAAATCAGTTGCTAAAGATAGGTGTATAGACAATAGAAGGTAGGGAGAGGGAAGATATGTATTTACAATATTATACAAAATTATTATACAAAATATATTATACAAAATTCTTTGTATAATAAAGCAGGCAAATTAATTCCAGAAACACATAGCAAGGTTGTGCTGTTTCATGTAGGGAAGGTGCCATGAGCAAGCTTAAGCAGCCCAGTGAGTGATGTACTCAGTGTTAAACCTGAGGCATTCGGAACAACTAATTTATGTCCAATTTAAAAAGCAAGGAAGAACTTGACATTTTTAATACATAATCTGTAATAATTAAAGCATAATATGCTAATTAGACCAGATGTCCTTCCAGACGAAGCTGGGGCTGCAAAGGAAGCCTGGGTCCCAGGTGCCAGAGGGAAGCCGGTGCCAGCAGCTGGGGGAAGGAAGGCCTACTCTTGCATGAATTTTGTGCATCGGGCCTCTAGTTTAAAGACACATACACATGTAGCCAAATATAGTGGATTCTTAACATTTTAGATCTAGTTCAACTCTGACATGTAAACATGAGGAAATGAAGATCCAATAATATTAGTGGAGTGATTAGTTTATGAGACAGCCAAGATCAGACAGTGATCCCAGTGTTAAAAACAAATGCCAGGAGTGAGAAGAAATAATGGTGCACCCGAGGATAAATGGCCTCCACTGGCAGCCCTAGCATTGGGGAAACAGTGCAGGGTGGTAGAGGTTGTGCTGACTCCGTAGTGCCCTCTAGAGGGAAGAAGGGACTCCCAGGGCAGCTGCTAGCCACCATGGAGTAATGTGGGCCCCAGGCCACCAAACTGTCTGGTTTTTAAGAGGATGCTGAAATATGGATTTTTATAAGAAATTTCTCATTTTAAAAAACACTCTGCTAATATTTTTAAAAACCTAATTGGCTAGGCCCAATGAAAACATGTCTAGAGTTGATTTGGCCTGCAGATCTCGTTTTTTTCTTCTATTTTAACTCCTTGTCATATGTTCAGAAAACACTCAAGAGCTACAGATTTTAACTTTGCAACTTCTGTAAAAATTAAATTCAAGGTTGTCTATTAGAAGGTTTCTAGATTGAGTGGTCACACTCATATCACCCTCACAGCATCACATTCAAAATGTCCATTATTAAATTACTGCCATAGACCCAGGAGACATGTTTTAGAAAAGAATGAGATTAGCAAGGAAAAAAACACACCAATGAAAACAAACAATTCACATCCTAGATTGCTTTGTTTCTAGGCTCTCAGCACTTGAATAACCAGCCAGCCCCTGGGAGTTAATTTGGACAGTTGTGACAACTACCGATTTGATTTGGTCTCCCTTGTCCTGCCTCTTCTTCTCACAAGAGCATACCTTTCCCTCTGGAATAGACACATCACCTTCTTTGGGCAATATGAGCTCACACCCTCACCTAAGTGACTGGTCCAAAGGTAAGCAGATGACTCAAGAAAGACCAATTCCAATTCTCCCTGGGATTGACAGGCAGTGGCTGAGACAGAGGATTCCCTCACAGTTGTTAATGTAGGAAACAGAGTATGGAGCAGTGAGGCCATCTGTTCCCGGACACACAGAGAAAGGCCCTCAACAGGATAGAATGAGGGTAAAGCAGAAGGAAGCAGAGCAGGGTCTGAAGAGGGAGAGATGAAAAGCAGAAGAGACAGAAAAATGCAACGTGACAACACTGTGTGAAACACATTCACTTCTGAGCCTTCCCAATACTCTGAACCAATCAATTAACGTTTAGTTTATTCAACTGGTTTGAGTTGGATTTACAGCATGTGCACTTCAAGGAGCCCTGGGTTCCAGGCCAATCATAATAAAACAACTCTACCTGACATTGTCCAGCTGGAGCTGGACATGCACGTGTTTTTCAGAAAGGCTACTGAGTTCCTGCTCCTGAGCCTCTTTGTATGAACCGTACTCCATCTTCACCGAAGACAGCTCCTTGTCGGCTGAATGAAGCACTACTCGCAGGTCATGGACCTCACTTTTCAAAACTGAAAGACAAACAAAACAAATCCTCAACAGGCTTCTCTACACATAATTTTTTACAAAGTAGGCAAATGTAATAGTTAGTTTCACACAATCAGTAAAAAAAGGTTGGTGTTGAACAGCTACTGGTAAGTGGTAGATACCTAGAAAAAGTTTCTATTTTCACCCTCTCCTTTGTTTATGGTTTTTTGGTATATTTCTACCAAACAAAGGAAGAATTAACATCTGTCTGTCCCTTCACTTATTTTTGACATTTAAAATGTGCATCAAAATTTTTTATATTATAAGAAAAAAAAAATCAAGATATTTAACATATTTTAAGTGACCTAATCCTACTTATTGAAAAACTCTTGGAAATGTGCCAGAACGTTCTCAAATGAGTTAAACATGTCTGGTCTTCTTCTTCTTCTTTTTTTTTTTAAATATATTTTATTGATTTTTTACAGAGAGGAAGGGAGAGAGATAGAGAGCTAGAAATGTCGATGAGAGAGAAACATAGATTAGCTGCCTCCTGCACACCCCCTACTGGGGATGTGCCCACAACCAATGTACATGCCCTTGACCGGAATCGAACCTGGGACCTTTCAATCCGCAGACCGACGCTCTACCACTGAGCCAAACCGGCTTCGGCATGTCTGGTCTTCTAAGGGAACTGCAATTGGAAGTAAAATTAGGTAACTTCTTAGGTAAAAAAAAAACTGAATGGCTGTTTTTGTTTGACATTATTACAAAATACTGCAAATACTTTAATAAAAGGAGACGTAAACTGAAAACAACAAACTGGGAATCAAATGATACTCCCACATCTATGAATATATGACAACATATGATTTACGCTTTATTTCATCACTATTAAAACATTGTTCACATCCGTAAGTGAAAAAAATAAATGGTTAATAAAAAATATTATTCATCTTATAAATTCAAGACAATTCATTTTCAAATCAGCATTAAAACTTAAAAAGCCCAGCCGGCCAGTGTGGCTCAGGGATTGAGTATCAACACAGGAACGAGGACATCAGGGTTTGATTCAGGTCAGTGCACATGTCAGAGTTGCGGACTTGATCCCCAGTGTGGGGTGTGCAGGAGGCAGCTGATCAATAACTCTCTCATCATTATGTTTCTATCTCTCTCTGAAATCAATAAAAATATATTAAAAAAAGATTTATGATATGAATAGAAAGGTACTGAGTTCTAGTATTCAGATTAGAAAGCTCCCAGCTGGCCACACTTACAGTCATTCTTAGTCTGAGTGTCCCGAAGCTGCTTTTCAAGGGCACTCAATTGTGAGAGATGCTCTTGCTGCTGTTTGGTCCAATCCATTCTCTCTGATGAGAAAAGCTGAGGGAAAGAAATCAATTTACTGGAAAAGGCATAGTGGCATGATGAGACATACTCCAAACAATTACCTTGTTTTTAAATTGTTTTAAAGTCTCTGACCAGAAGGAAATTGGCCTGTTCCCTTCAATTACAGTGAGGATGCCCAACAAAGGAAAGGATCCCTGCAGGCACCTGAACCATCATCCCACTGGGCATACAGAAAGAGATCCAGGGGCCCTGCAGACGAAGAGGGCCAGAGCTGTGTGTGTGTATGTGTGTGTGTGTGTGTGTCTCCTTATCAGAGCAGTATGCGAAGCAACAAAGTAGAGAAAACAACTCAAATCAGTCTTGACTGGGGCTTTGTGAGTCCGATTCTTCCTGTGAGACTCTGATTCCCACATTTCTGAGGCCGCACTCTGGTCTCACCTCCTGCATCTGTGTAGAATGATGCTCCAGTTTGTCAATGCGCTGCTGAAGCTTCAGGTTTTTATGCTCCTCTTCATCCAACTTGACCTGGAGGGTACTCATTTGCTCCTGCAACACAGAAACTCCGGCTGTCAAAGAGTCTTTTAATGAAAATCTTAATCCACCATTTCTTCTGTGTTAAAAAACAAAATTCAGCCGGGACTGGTTTGGCTCAATGGATAGAGCGTCGGCTTGGGGACTGAAGGGTCCCGGGTTCGATTCCAGTCAAGGGCATGTACCTTGGTTGCGGGCATATCCCCAGTGGGGAGTGTGCAAGAGGCAGCTGATCGATGACTCTCTCTCATCGATGTTTCTAACTCTCTATCTCTCTCCCTTCCTCTCTGTATAAAATCAATAAAATATATTTAAAAAAAAAAAAAATTCAAAACCTTATATGGACAAAGGTATCAAAGGCCAGTTTGGAACCAGAAAACAATTTCAAAAGATTACAGTAATGATTTCTCATACGCATATTTGACAAAATAAACTTCATATTGAAAGCCATCAAAAGGGATAAATTCAAAATTACACTTGTGGTCCGTTAAAGTAGATAATTTGAAACACATAGGAAAAGAAGTGGTTAAATTAAAATTGAGGATTAAGCCACAGAACCAGCTTGAGATTTCTGAGATTTCGTGGAGCTACATAGAGTGACTTCACCAGAAAGGCCTCCATGCTAGGAAAGGGCAAATTTTGAAATCTGGGGTGGTCTGGCTCACTCTAAGTTTTACTTGACAGTGGAAAAACTTAAAAACATAATGAAATCACCAGAATTCTGAGATAAACAAATTTTATGTTATTTCAAATATACCAAAAGTGGTCTAAAATGTCATCTAAAATATGATTCTTTCAACTATTTTAACTTTCTTTAGCAGATACAGCACTGTGCCATATAAACAAATCAGTTTGGAATCTGAATCTAGTGGCAAACTGGTCTCTCTACATATAAGAGAACCAAAGCCACAAGACATTGGAAAATGACTTGCTAAACACTGCAGTGAATGAAAAGAAAAAGAACAGTCAGGTTTCTAACCCATACTTAAGAAGACAGTAAACAGTTTTGAACATTGAAAATTATAGTTAAAAAGTCAGGTAGATTTGTTTCGTTATGGTTGGCCTGGAAACCAGCACACGCTGTAAATCCAACTCAAACTAGCTGAACAAACTAGTTAGTTTATTGGCTCAGAGTATCAGGAAGGCTCAAAGTGATTGTGACTTCAGGGACACACTATAATGTGAGTTTTGATGATTTTCATTATGAAGTTTATTTTGTCAAATATGAGTATGAAAAATCATTACTGTAGACATGTCTAACTCAGTTGAGAAAGTTCTGGCACATTTCCAAGAGGTTTTCAGTAAGTAGGATTGGGTCACTTGCTAAACATTGCAGTGAATTAAAAGAATAACAACAGTCTGTTTTCTAAGCCAGGGGTCTTTACCCACCCATACTTAAGAAGGTAGTAAAGAGTTTTTGCACATTGAAAATTATAGTTAAAATGATAAAGGAATGTGTTTAAATGAATGTCTCATTGTTTATTTTTTCTAAAACTAAACATTACCTGTACCATCCTAAGCTCTTCAGAAATGGCTTCAAAAGCTTGTTCATTCATCTCAGGTGGAATTGGCTCATTTAAGATATCATTATCTAATTTGCTAGAATTCTGAGTGTATGGAGATCCCAAGCTCCCTGTTTCAGGGCTTAATTTTGATCCTGGTCGAGGCCAAATTTGATAAACCTTGGTTGGTGTAGTTATAATCTGCAGCAAAAAGTGATTATGGAAAAGAACATTAGCACACATGAAAAAAATAATTGTGTAAACAGAGAAGATAAACTTGAAATTCTATTCATGAAAGGAAAGAAAAAGGATCCCTTAAAGCAGTGGTTCTCAACCTTTTTAATGCTACAACCCTTTAATACAGTTCCACATGTTGTGATGACTCCCAAACATAAAATTATTTTTGTTGCTACTTCATAACTGTAATTTTGCTCCTGTTAATGAATCGTAATGTATATATTTTTGTTTTCTGATGGTCTTAGGCTCTACAGCAGCAGTTTGCACAGAAATGCCCAAGTAGACACAAATAATCTATCAATTTAATGCAGACTTAAGCAAAATTCTAAAAATGAAACTTGATAGGCAGATTCCAAACTTCATACAAATAAATGTGTAAGAAGACAAAAGGTGAACAAATTGGGAACACTTACCTGGCCAATATAAAAATATATTATAAGGCTATCGTTGTTTAAAAAGTGTATTCTTAGCATATGAAGTCAAATAGATCATTGGAAGAAAACACAAAGTTAGGAAATAGAATGATTTATATGTGTAAAGTTCAAATTAGTGAAAAAACATAGACTATTAACAAAGTTAAATCCCTATCCCATATCACTCAAAAATAAAACAGCAGCCCAAGCAGGTTTGGCTCAGTGGAGAGAGCGTTGGCCTGCGGACTGAAAGGTCCTAGGTTCGATTCCGGTCAAAGGCACATGCCCAGGTTGCAGGGTCAATACCTAGTAGGGTTTGTGCTAGAGGCAGCCAATCAATGATTCTCATCATTGATGTTTCTATCTCTCTCTCCCACTCCCTTCCTCTATATCAATAAAAAAATATATATATTAAAAAAACCTAAAATTAGCAGATGCATTAAATAGTTCAACATAAAAAGAAAATTATTAAAGTAGTAAAAGTAGAATATACTCATGGTTTTGACATTGTCTGGGCCTTTAAAAATGAATAAGTCACACAGATAAAGAATCAATAAACTGTGTATCAAATTTTTAAAATTTCTGTATGACAAAAGCATCACATGTGAAGATGAAAGGCAGGGAACATGATGGCAAAAAATATTGGCATTAAGTATAAGAAACAAGATTAACTCATAAAAACTACAAATCAAGTAGTGGGAAAATGGGCTCTTTTTTTCATAGAAAAGGGCAAACGGCCAATGAACACAGGAAGAGGTGTGACCCCACCAGAAAGGAGGGGAATAAAAATTAAAACCTTAACTAGATACCATTTTTCACCCACCGGACTGTCAACCATTAAAGAGCTGACAGTGCCCGTTCTACGCAGGACAATGCCAGCTCCCCACCTTCCTGGGCAGGCACAGGGCGCAGGGCTGGAGGGGGCAATACAGCAGGTCTGACTCAGGGCTGGGACTTCTCCCTCACAGCCCTGCCCAGAGGACACCTGCACTCAAGCCACCTAAACAAGCCAGGGGTTTGTTTACATGGAGGCCCAGGTTTAAAACAAGGTAAAGTCCTAAGTACGACCCTGTTTCCCCGAAAATAAGACAGTGTCTTATATTAATTTTTCCTCCCAAAGTTGCGCTAGGTCTTATTTTCAGGGGATGTCTTATCTTTCCATGCGCTAGGTCTTATTTTCGGGGAAACACGGTAGTTAACATGGAAAGTCCCAAGTTATATCCCCGAGGGGGGGGGGGGGGGGCCCACTGCAGAATAACATATGTAGAATAATCCATTTACTTTTAAATGCAAAGCACAACAAAAACCTATGAAATAACTCTACATATCTTTCTCAGAGCATGTATATTTACTATGCAAAACTATTAAGAAAAAGGATTCCCAAACTGATTAACAAATTAGCCCTGGGGATGGGGAGTGAAGGACTAGATTAGACCCATTGGTGGTGGTGCTCAGTAGGAATTTTTTTTTATTTTATTTATTTATTTATTTATTTATTTATTTATTTTTTTATTTTTTTACCGGCCATTGCTGGCGGTCGGTAAGTAGGAATTTTAACCTAAATTTGCATAGATATATATTTACTTTAATCAAGAACAAACTATTCACAAAGTACCAATATAATTAAAAATAAACTAAAAACAAACAACAGAAGATCTGAATTGCTATGCTCTTCTTGGCAAAGTTTTTAATCCCCTCCTCCCCATCAGCTCAGCTGTGAATGGAAGAAGCCGGATGGAGTGGCAATGCTTCTCGCTCTGCAAGTGCCCTGTGCTAAGGGGCTACTGACACACATCATACAACATCTGGCGATATTCTGCAAGTATTTTAAAATCATTTCCTACAGATTTTAAAGACCACAACTTTTAAAAAGCAAACAAAAAAATTCGACCTGTATAAGAAAAAATAGCATTTTCCAGGTTAAATAAATCATAATATAACATTATATTATTGCAGCTGCCAAAACAAACAAACAAACACCAAGACAAACAAAAACAAAAAGGAACATTATTTTGTCCCCTTCAGATATGGGACAAACCTTAAAATATCATTATGTTAAAAAAAATCAAAGTAGAATGATGTGTATTATATGCTGCTTGTATAAAATATGAAAAAGAAAGAAAACGAAAAGCAAAGACTTGGTGACACTGATCGCCTCACAAAGGATCTTATGTAATAAATAATGTCATACATTTGTAGAGGAAGGACAGCAGACGGAAAGAGAATCGTCACTATATACCCTTTGTACCTTTCAAAATTTCAGTCACGTGAGTTACCTATTCAAACAAATAAATAACTTCATTAGATACATATCTCTTTATTGTCAAGTGTAGGATGTATGAGGAACATTGTTTTGTTTTAATCTTAAGTTGGTACAAAAAGCTAAAATCAAGAGTAGCAGCACTTTCTTAACCTTTTGCTTCCCTCAAGTTTTCTTCTTGCTCCTCCATCTCAGTTTTTTCTTTTCTTTTCTTTTTTTTAATGAAGGCTATGGTCATTAAGAGGGAAACCATTCCTGTTTTCCTGGTTTTCCACATTGTTACCCCTGGTCCTTTGTGGTCTTTGTCTTTAGGATTTCTGTTTTTCCACTGCAAGCCTTGAGCACATGTTACATTATATTGTAGCAACAGCTGCCATTTACCAAGATCTACCAGACTGACACTTTGTTCTGTTCCGGTCAAGGGCACATGCCTGGTGGTGGGCTCGGTCCCTAGCAGGGGACAGGCAGAAGGCAGCCAATCAATGGTTGTCTCTCATCACTGATGTTTCTTTCTCTCTCCCTTCCTCTCTGGAATCGATGAAAATATATTTAAAAACAAACAAACAAAAATCCTAAAAAGCAATTAGATTAGGAAACCAAAACAAGAACTTTCCTTTGTTTGTTTATTTTCAGGTCTCTTGGGAGTCCTCCGTGGTGCATTCTTTCCTCACCCCTCCTCAGAACACCGGGTTACCTGCCTGCAGGGAGATAATCTGTGCCGACGCCATTACTAACACAGCGAGACAGCGGGACTGCAGGCTGAAGCAGTGCTTCAGAATACCTACCTTCAGGGTTTCAGCATGAATTTTATTCAGCTGGGAAACTTCTTGCCGCTTGCAGGCTTTTGTTGCTTCCAAAAGGTTTTCGAGATTAAGGTTCGCTTTTTGCAAAGACTGGAGCTCTGATTCTAATTCTAGCTGCCTTCTCCTAATAGATATTATGAAATTGAGTATTTTAGGTAATAAGTAACGTCATACATTTGTAGAGTACTTTATAGTTTATACTTTCACATAACTTCATTGTTCTCTCTTTAAATCAGAGATATTCTTAGATTATTACCTTCATTTTCCAATCGGTTGAAATACAGCTCAGAGATTAATTACTGCTTAAGGTGTTCAACTAGTAAATGGCAGAGCACCAATTCAAAAGCCCAAACGGCCCTGGCCGGAGTGGCTCAGTTCACTGGGAGTCTTTATCCTGTGCAATGCAAGGTTCTTAGTTCAATGGCCGGTTCTTTAGGTGGTGGGCTCGATCCCCAGTAGGTAGGGGGCATGCAGGAGGCAGCCAATCAATATTGTTTCACATCAATGTTTCTCTCTCCCTCTCCCTTCCATTCTCTCTAAAAATCAATAAAAACATCTTTTAAAAAATAAATACAAGAGCAATATCTATTCTTTAACCCTTTGCACTCCGAACCATTCTGGACATTGGCTACCAGCTACTCGACGCTACTTTGCGGCGGACACGTGCGTTGAATTAACTCAATTCCCCGTAATCACTAATAAACTGCAATGTCCCCCCTGAGAGGGGACATCCGAGTGATATGCTAGAATTCCGATGTCCCCTGAGAGGGGACAGCAGAGTGCAAAGGGTTAAAAATCTTAAACAACCCATGATGGTTCTATATGTGATGTTATTTTTTAAAATTTCTTTATATTTTATAACAAGGTTAATCTCAATTATAATATGGATTTTTTTTTTAATGCAAAAAGCAACTAGAAAGAATAAGTAACACATCTGAATTTTAAAAATCCAGATTTCAGCCCTGGCTGGTGTGGCTTAGTGGATAGAGCTTTGGCCTACAGACTGAAGGTTCCCAGGTTCGATTCCAGTCAAAGGCATGTACCCTGATTGTGGGCACATCCCCAGTAGGGGTTATGCAGGAGGCAGCTGGTCGATGTTTCTCTCTCATCGATGTTTCTGGCTCTCTATTCCTCACCCTTCCTCTCTGTAAAAAATCAATAAAATATATTTTTTAAAAAAAATCCAGATTTCATTCAAAACAACAGTGATTTAAATGTGGTGGCAAAATATACATTTTACTATATAAATTCAATAGGCACTCATCTCAACATTAAAAAATTCATATATGTCAATTATACCTCAATTTACTAAACAAGTAAAAACAAAACTAGAAACAGCCCTTTTCCCTCATGTCAAAACAAGTTAGTTGCTCTATAAGAACTGTTAAAGTAAAATGCTCAATTAAATAAATGGTCAATGTCAAACCCTCAAACAAATCAACACTAAAAGATATGAAAATAGGCAAGCATGAATGTGTATCTATACTTCACCTCGTTAGTTCTTTGAATTCTTCATACTCTTGCTTTGAGTTATTCAGTTCTGTCTGCATTTGCAGGAGTTGTGCTTTTAGCTTCTCAGAGTTTGCTAATGAGCATGGCTCTTTTGCAACTTTAGGAGAGAATCCTTGCTGACCTGATAATAAGGAAACAACTTGGTTTTTGAAAGACAAAAATAGTAGAAAACATTTTCTAAGTTCTCTGCCATATATCCATTTTGAAGCACAAGGAGGAAAAAATGAGAAATGGGCTGGAAGATGGACCCTAAAATACAAGAGCGTATAACTCAACAGGAAACATAAGACACAACACAGTATGGCCAAGAGTATTAGAGGTTTTTTTGAGAAGCTGAGAAGCCCAGGATGGGACGGGGCAGCTTTAAGACAAGAAGCAGAGCCAGCAAGGACTGAAGTACAACCCACATAATGCTGGAGGGAGAGGCATCGCTGGGGAGTCTGGCAGGAATTAGTACAAGCGCCTAACGTTAACAGTCAATTAATTTTAGGAAAGGAAACAAATAGCAAAGGCAGCAAGATGAAAGAACTTGGTATCACCAAACAGAAAGAAAAGGTCAATTTTCAGGGATTCTTAGAAGACTGGAAATGTTGACTTTCAGTGGGGAAATACCATGTAACAGTTCTTGAGACGGTGGTTTCTGTTTTGAAGATGGTGAGGTCCAGAAATTACCATTATTATCTTTCAAAGGTACTAGGCCACAGTATGGATTGAGGTAAAAATGGCCAACAAAATAGAGGGCATTAAAGGGAGAAATAGTTGAAATAATACAGAAAACCTGATTTTTATAGCATCTAAAATCTTAGCCTCTCCATAACCCAAATACTGAGAATTTTATTCTCTTATGAAGTCATAAAAAGAATGGAAGAAGGCTTGGGAAAGGTCATTTTGGAAAAAAAGAAAACACGCTTCTTTATGAGTGCAGAATGATACAATCAAAACGTTCTCAATTTCAACCTTAACAGAAACAAAGACTGCGACAGGGTATAATCAAAGACCATAAAACTATTCACTTTAAAATGGAGCAACCACAGACCGTCCTACCAAATTCCAGAGTACGAGTACCAATAGCTGCCACACCTATAAATAAAAGGTATTGCTAAATAAATCACCTTCACAAAAGTAAAGTAAATGTGTGGAAATAGCCCAGCAGGATGGCCCAGCAGTTGAGTGTTGAACCATGAACCAAGAGTTTACTGGTTCAATTCTTGGTCATGCACGAAGCAACCCATCAATGTGTTTCTCTCACATCAATATTTCTCTGTCTTTCCCTCTTACTTCCACTCTCTTTAAAATCAATGGAAAAATATCCTCGGGTGAGAATTTACAAAAATAAAAGTAAACTTGTGGGAATAATATATAACTAACAGAATGCACACTAGCAAGCATGACCAGCAACCATGACACCAGGACCAAAACTCTGCTGAGTCTGATCATGAGATATCTCTCACCATAGGGTCTGTAATCAGGCAAGTAAACATTTCAATTCTATACTAATCCATATTGTGCTTAAACATTTGTCATTTCAAATAGTTAAAACAGAAAAGCTCTATTTCATAAAAATTAAACATAATATCCAATCAATCTTTTATAGATAAAACAAAGATATCTCTTGCCCTGGCTGGGTAGCTCAGTTGGTTAGAGCATTGCCCCCATATGCCAAAGTTGTGGGTTTGATCCCTGCTCAGGGCACATACAAGAATTGACCAATCAATGCATAAAAAGGTGGAACAAATTGATGTTTATCTCCCCTCTCCCAATCAATAAATTAAAAACAAAAACAAAAATATATAGTGGGTGGTTCCTTGCTACATCTACTATCCTACCTAATTTACTACTCTGTGATTTTTGAGATAAAGGTTAGAAAATGACTTTTGATTAACGTAAAAGAAATATCAATAGTATGTATACGAGAAATTAGCACACCAGGTCTAAAGGCAATATAAAAGCCCTTTAAAACAGCCCCCACACCAACAAGACATGTATACAACAGTCACTTCTTACTTTTGTCGTTTTTCTCTGTGCCAGATATTTGTAGGAAAGCTTTCTCTAGCTTTGCCACGTTCTGCGCATCCACCTCTTGGGCTCTTCTCACAGACTCTAATAATCTCAGTCTTCTGTTCTCCTCCCTGAGGGAGTGATTTTCCATAGCATATTTGGCAACTCTGGGGTGGTGCTCAATCTGTATGACACAGAAGGATTACAGACTTAGCCCTAGCTGGTTTGGCTCAGTGGATAGAGCATCGGCCTGCAAACTGAGGGGCTCCGGGTTCCATTCCGGTCAAGGGCACATGCCCAGGTTGCGGGCTTGGTCCCCAGTGAGGGGGCATGCAGGAGGCAGCCGATCAATGATTCTCTCACCACTGATGCTTCTCTCTCTCCCTCCCTCTCCCTTCCTCTTTGAAGTCAATAAAAATATATTTTTAAAAAACTAGACAAAAAGGATTGCAGACTTATGTTTGTACAAACATGTCCTTAATGAACTAGTCTTTCTGAAAAGCTGGTAGAAAACAGTATGAACTGCTGGTGGTAGCCTGCTGCGACCACCGTGGGAAGCAACGTGGCACCTGTGATCCCGGAGTGAATGTGTGCGTGTCCTACAACTCTGTGTTCTCGGGTTAGGTCTGCACCCTTGAAACTTTCAGCCAGGCCCCTAGGAAATAAGCATAGGGTGTACATCATGGCAAATTTTTCATGCAAAGGAGCTTACTCATATTCATTATACAAAGCAAAGAATAACGAAACTACTGACCAGGTCTGAGTGACCTCCAAGATGCACTATGTGAAAAAGGCAAGGTGCGGAACAGTGTGCATGGTGAGCTGCATTTTGCACAAAAAAGGAGAAAAGTGAAAATATCTGTGTTGGTTTGAATAGGCATAAAACCCCTGGAAAGATACACAAAGCTGGAAACCAATTATCTTTGATTTTTAAAGAAGGGTCTGTATTAACTACCCATGCTTCCCAGGCAAAAGGAAAAGCAAAAACAAAAGAAACCTGAAAAGCTGAACTGCAAAGACTGCAGCTTCAGATAACCACCAGTGCGCCGTGGGGCGAATCTGACTTGGGTCAAGAGCTTTTCCCTTCAGGTTTTATTATTTTAGAAAATGGGGGAAAGCCGAAACGTTTGGCTCAGCGTCGGTCTGCGGACTGAAAGGTCCCGGGTTCGATTCTGGTCAAGGGCATGTACATTGGTTGTGGCCACATCCCCGGTAGGGGGTGTGCAAGAGGCAGCTGGTCGATGTTTCTCTCTCATCGATGTTTCTAGCTCTCTCTCCCTCTCCCTTCCTCTCTGTATAAAATATATTAAAAATAAATAAATAAATAAATTATTAAAAAAAAATGGGGGAAAAAGGGGCCGAGATTGTGCAATCATACCGTCAAGTTAATTCATTTGAAACACCGTTCGCTGTATTTATTACAAGAATGTGGTGACAAATTTTGATTTGCCTTGAACTTTCTTTACATTCAGAAATACTGCAGATGTCAGGACTCACCTGTTCTCGCAGAGTCTGAATCTCATCCCTTAATTCCCACAGCAGGCGGTCCTGCTCCTCTGGCAGAAAACTCCCCCGCCCTTCCTTGTGCAGTTTCTCCAGGCGCATGATTTGATCCTCTCGGAATTTCACAATCATTTTATTAGACTGAATAAATCTCTCTTTTTTGAGGGTGAGGTCTTCTAACTGGGTCACTTTTTCTGCCAGAAACTTAAGAAATTCATAATTTGGTTAAACATGAAAAATAATCCGCCTTCCCTAATTTTCACAAACTGAGCAACACACATTACGTTCCCGTTTGATCTCAAAGGCAAATGAGATTTCTCACAGCCTTCCTTTTTTTACTTGCTGTCGGCATTTACTCCACTCAGAAAGGCATCAACCACACAGCGAAGCCTCAAGTATCTTGCACCCCGCTTCACCCGGTAGGATTGTTTCCTACCTTCTTCTCCTGTTCAGACTTCTTGAAGAACAGCATTGCCTCTTTGAAATACTTCATGTAATCAGTCTCATCTCTCTCTGTAGTTGTCCCGGTGAGAAAGCGAAAGGGGGAAAATGTTTATCACATTTTAAGACAGCGAGATGAGCTAAAACAGCCTTTGACTACCTGCTCTCAATTAGTCTAAAAGAATCAAACTATTATCAACAGATGATGGGTTTTAAATGAACCCAGTCCACATATCAGCTATACTTTGAAGAAAAATCTCTCTCACCCAATTTAGTAAACATATACAGATAACATATGATATAGCCGAATCTTAGGAATGGATCAAAATGAAATTAGTGTCTTTTTAGCAGTTTTAAAATTCAAAATTACTTCCACTCCCTCTTCCCACATATCTCACAGAACTCAGTACCCATGGAAGCGGTCTCTGGTTTCAAAGTACCGTGTTCCTACGTAGGTGAAGTAAACATACACTTGTGTAGAAAGTCATTGGGGGTTCCAACACTAATGTCCACATGGTCTTCCTTCCTCAGGATAAGGAACACTGTGCCCACCTTACCTCTGGTCAGAGAGCTTTCTGGTAGTATCTGCCCTACAGTGAGCTGGGCCAGCTGTTCTTTGAGCCTCTTCACTTCAGCTTGGAGCTGGCTCACATTGCCTTGGGTGTCCTCATTTACCACCGCCTGTTCAAGAATGTTTGGAAAGCATTAAAAGAACATGCTGAGGTCTTGGCCAGGTAGCTCAGTGGGTTATTTTCCCGATACACCAAAGTTGCGGGTTTCACGCTCCATCAGGGCACATATATGAATCAACCAATGAGAGCATACGTAAGAAACAAACCAATGTTCCTCTCTCCCCCTCTAAAATCAATTAATAAAAGAACAGTTTGGGAGTTGTACAGTCTGTGTTTATATGTGTAAGATTTGCAGTGATTCTGCCTCACACCCGGACGAGTGTGCTGCACTGGGAGGAAGCATCCTCTCCTCTCCCTCTCCTCTACAGCAGAGCCTCCTCCCTCCTCCTCACTCCTTCCTTCTGCTCCCCTTAGGCCTCAGTTCTGCTGACTAGCCCTGGGCCCTATTGGGCTGGGTCAGCCCTGGGATCTGGGTATGTTCATCTCACACTGCCTTCATCCTGAGACCCGAGCAGACCGCCTGCCCCGTGGAGAAGAGAAAACGCCGCAATGTCTGTGACCATCCCCCGTCATGGCACGCTACAGGGAGTGACGACAGGGATCCGATTGGGAAAGCCCCGATTCCCCAGCGAAGGAAAAGCCCCAGGGAAGAGATCTGACTAGCTCACCCTAAACCAGTCGCAAATATCCCAGCCACTGCTCTGCAGTGACTTACCATTGAGAGTAACTACTGTAAGGCTTCTGGCTTTGTTGTTTCATGTGTTAAGAAGCCATTGTTAGTTGCTTCTGATTATTAAGGCCAGCTCATTATAAGACACTCCTGTAATTCTGACATCACTGTTACATCAGTGACCTCATAATCCTAACTAATCCCGCGGTCCTCTACTCTCTTAAAGCTTCTAGTAAGTCCCAAGAGCTTCTAGGGTCAGGAAGCTCTCATGACTTCTTTTCATATTATAGATGTCTCACAAGGGGGTCATAATTCAATAAAATGAACGAATGACTAAGACTGCGCTCTCCTGATTTACTCAGGGAAAAGAGGCAACATTCTTACCAAGATAATATACTCAAGGAGTCTTCTTTGGGGATAAGAACGATCAATTTCTCCTTTGAAAGACTAGAAATCAATCGGCCCATTTCAGGCACTACCGTTCTGTTCTTTGGAATCAAAGAGGCTCCCACCCCTCCAAACGAGTGGGAAATCCTGGGTCTTTTGAGTCTGCACCAGAAGTTGGGGCCACATACAGTCTGCTTCCTGTTGTGGAAAGCTGTACTGGAGCACAGCCAGGCCCACGTGCTGACATACTATCTACGGCTGCTTTCTCTCTACCAAGGCAGAGGTCAGTCGTTGGGACAAGAGGCCACACAGTCCAGGAAGACTAAATGTTTGCCACCTGGTCCTTTACAGGAGTTCTGACCACTGGTGTGCATGAATATGAAGGGAGCTTCTTGTATAAAAGAAAAAAAGGAGAATCCTTGCAGTTACAGGCAAAGTGAAAGAGAAGGTGTCAACATCATCCAATTATTTTCAGGGTGAATGCCTATCACCACCCACCAGCACACACAGGTCTGCTAGCATGGTTTAGGTACATAAATTCAGTCTCCAATCCTAATTACGTAGGTAAAACGTTGCCTTCTCTTAAGAAAAAAATAGGTAAATGATAGCAACCATATAAGACCCAATCTAGATCTCAAATTACATGAGCAGTAAGGAAGGCTAGGAAAGATGAAGTAGAAATCTTGCTTAGAGTTAAGCTTCTACTGACATAAAAAGCTACAAAAGTGAGATACTGCAAGCATAAGTATTTTTCTAAATTACGTCATTGTACTCAGCATTTTACCTTATTTTTAATCAGCTTGGCCCTTTGAGCAAAATTCAGCGTTGATAGTGTTTCCCCAAAACACCTGGATCCAGGATGAACATTGGCGATTATGGCTGTCCTGGCATTACCTCCGAGGGAATCCTGTTTCATGATATGAAAGTACACATTTTCAGGGAAGAAACAATAAGATCTTTTTTAAGCAGTGAAAATGTACACTCTGACCACCAAGGCTGAGAAAATATCCCACCCTCAGCCAAGCGCACACAGCCAAAGGAAGCGCCCGGAGCCCAGTGATGTACTTTACCCGGAGCAAGAAGGTGAGCTTGGAGTCTCTGTAGCAGATATGTCTCTGTTTTCCATTTCCCACATCCACGAGGGCTGTAATCACTTGGCCCAGGCAGCTCAGCGATCGATTTATGTTACCAGCTTCCTAAGGCACCGAAAAGAAGACAGAAGTTCAGGCGCACTGGTTTCCTTTCAGCATTGTGAATTAACATACACCTAGCAGGGCGACAACTTTGAATGGAAAGACTAGTCAGGAACAAGAAGGATAACTTAACTTTTTAGCAAAAAGATGTCCTCAACTATCTGCTAACCTTTTCCTATTTGACACACACAGCGATTTTAGTATTCAAACACAAAAATCATGTGAAGGAAAGACAATCAATGCCACCTTATCACTGTAACGGTTTTAAATTAATGTATAGGGAAGGCTAAACAGTTGGCCTAGGCCTAGGTCCTGAACCCCTGAAGTATGAAAAAACACAGTTGCTCTTTCTCCTTATGAAGTGGGCAGTTCCAGAACACTTTTATAGAACAGGCTTTCTGCATGAAATCACTCAAACTTTTTCTGTGTTTGGAGAGCTGAGAGAAAACTTGGTCAGGAACTCATCCTCAATGATCTATGCCGCCTTAAACCGCCAACCCAGCCCATCCATTGACCTATGCTGAAATGCCAAATCGCTTTTTAAAAAAATATATATTTTATTGCTTTTTTACAGAGAGGAAGGGAGAGAGATAGAGAGCTAGAAACGTCGATGAGAGAGAAACATCAACCAGTTGCTTCTTGCACACCCCCTACCGGGGATGTGCCCGCAACCAAGGTACATGCCCTTGACCGGAATCGAACCCAGGAACCTTCAGTCCGCAGACCGACGCTCTACCACTGAGCCAAACCAGTTTCGGCCCAAATCGCTTTTTGTCTGCAATAACCCTTAAGACGTCCCCATGTGGCACGTATCCCTGTTCCTTTCTCCCTGCCCAGATCCTGACCCCTCTGAGAACACAACTCATGAGCTGCTGCTTCCCCATGCTTCCTCTAAGCTAGGGGTGTCGAACTCAATCAGAGAAGGGGCCAAAATCTAAAATCCAGCCTAAATCGCGGGCCGAATGGTTTACTGAACAGTCATAAACTGTCATTGTGATGGAAACGCAGCGGAGTGCAGTGATGACAGCGCGGTGCGGGCCACATTGCAAGGCCTGGCGGGACGGATTTGGCCCGCGGGCCTTGTGTTTGACACATGTGCTCTAAGCAGTGCCTGCCACACCCTGCTTTCTCTGGTCCCTGCGGCCTCCTGGAACGAATTCAAATACCCGTGGTGCTGACAAACTCGTCCCACCTATGTTTACTGTCCTACAACAAAAATGTTGTATCTTTTACAACTTCTTATTCCTTTGTAGCCCTCACAACCCTTAGCTGGGTATTGATTTCTATGAGAATTCACACACCAGTTCAACTGAAGACCATAATTTCATTCTTACCTTCAATCTCACCCCTTCTGTATGGGTGTCTCTTTGCCTTTCGGATCCTGCTAAGTCCACCATATTGAGCAGGGAGGTTCGTATATTTACAGTCTCACTGCTTTTCTCCATTGACTCTACTGTAATCGTGAAGACTGCATGAGACCTCGAGGATTCTCTGTTCATTGATGTTGAGGCCACACGCCTGTTTCTCCATCCTCCAGTCAACACCTGGGCGAAAAGAAACAGATCACCCCAAGTTCCAAGTGGTCACAATATCACTAACATCATTAGAAAAACAATAAGTAGTGAGGAAAAAAAAAACTGGTCCATCAAGGATTATATGCAAGGTATTTTCCTTTTTGTCCCCTCAGTGTTATGGAAAGAGAATAAAAGGAATCAGAGGCAAAAGATCTAGAACATTCTCTATTTGCGTTAACTGAATGCAATTCAAAATCCCTCTAAAGTCTAAACCCTTCCTTTCCCTAGACTATGAGAAAACTAGACAAGATGAACCTCAACATGACCTTCATGCCCCCATGCTGGAGGCTAATTCCAGCAGGTCATAAATGCAAGAAGTTCATCAAAAGGTTGGTGGACCTTCGGCCTTCAGCAAGGGTTAAAGATACATATTATTGCCTATTTGAATGGCCGAAAGCATTTCCCTAAACCTGAAGCTCTGTATATATTATTGCCTGTTACCAAACAGCTGAGGGCATTTCAACTTACGAGTTATAGCTTCCTGCTGGCCAAACAGCTGAACAGCCATGGGCATTTCCCCCCAACCTGACAATGCCTACTATAAATTTACATTATACTAGAGGCCTGTTACACAAAGATTCATGCCAGAATAGGCCTGCCTTTCCTGGCTTCACTCCAAGCCGCCCAGGTGCCTGCAAGTCCTCACTTCGCGCTAGAGCACTGCTCCTATAGCTCCCTCCGCCCCCCCCCCCCCCTCATAGCAGGTGTCTGGCCATTCCACACCTGCACATGCAAATTAACCTGCCATTTTTGTTGGGTTAATTTGCATACACACTCCTGATTGGCTTATGGGTATGGCGAAGGTCAAGTCAATTTGCATATCTTTTATAAGTGCATATTTCTAGTCTTTTTATATGCAGTGCCTTCTCCAGATTCCTGATCCCTTCTAGATGCTGGGTATCACCCTGTCATTACCCCCACTTTTGTCACCATGTTGGGTTCACTAAGTATTTGTTCTCTCTTCCTATTCCCTATGGCAAGGAGGACACATGAACATTCAGTTTGAGACTCTGGAATCAGATGAACATGAGGTCAATCCTTGGTTCTATTACTCACTAGTTGTCTGGCATGGGGCCAGTCCAACCTTTTCACAGCTCAATCCCCTATTTATAAAATGGGATTATGGGTCTTACCCCATAAGGCAGAACACCTCAACCTATAATGCACATACTAATCCCTTGGGATCTTGTTAAGACTCAGATTCCGATTTCATAGGTGTGAGGTAGGGCCTTAGATTCTTGTAACAAGCTCCCAGGTAATACTCACAGTCTGAGAACTATATTTTGAGTAGTAAGGTCATCATATGTACAGCTGCTTTGGGGAGCAGAGATCCCAGTAGCTCCTCAAAGGAGCAAAGCCCAGGAGGAACCACTAAAGAAATACAGACTCTATGAAATGTCCCCATGTCATCCAGTATGGTTTTAGGAATGACTGGTTGGAATGAATGGCACCAAAATAATGCAAAATCAACAGTCACAAAGTTCTATTTTAACTAAGGGGAGTATAAACACTGTCATATTCTGTTTTCTTTTCCTCTCATGAACATTGTTATGCCTCTTCAAAATATGTTTAGTAGCTCAATTTTTGCTTTTGTTGCGATCACGGTGCATTTCACAGCATGCTACGCTGTCGAAGGATCACAAAGTTCAATGTCAGGTACCTGATAGGCTTCAGCTGCTGAGGTCACCACCTGCTCCACCGCACCCACAACAAAAACGCCCTTCTTGATGTGCTCCCTTAAGTACAGTCCAGCGGAAGCAGAGTCCAGTAGGTCATAGATCTGCTCGTTGTAGATTTCAATAAAGGAACACTTACAAAGGAAACTCTTCCCAGCTCCAGCCTGTAAAAGAGAAGCCTGGTTTAGATATATTATTTTTATGCATCATCCCTATCTTTCATGAGCATTAATCTTTCACTCGCTTCACAAGTGTAAAATTTCTACAATCTTATCCTTTACACCATAAAAGATACCTAAGCGTTAGCTTAAAAAACCTAGGTAACTAGTTTCAACATATTACTATATTTTACAGCAGCATCACTGTCCCAGGAACCGTTCCAGAGGTGCTGAAAATCAGGACAGGGAAATGGGAATTGAGCAGACCAGTTGGCCAATTTCATTTTTTTAAAATGTATTTTTATTGATTTCAGAAAGGAAGGGAAAGGGAGAGATAAAAAATCAATGATGAATCATTCACTGGCTGTCTCCTGCACTAATGATCGAGCCCACAACCCAGGCATGTGCCCTTGGCCGTAATTGAATCCGGGACCCTTCAGTCCACAGGCCGACACTCTACTCACTGAGTCAAACCGGCTAGGGCGGCAATTTAATTATCATTTTATCTGTGACTTCCTCACAAAGTTTTACTTGAAGCAGTGTTACATCCTTTAAAAGACAAAAAATATTTTAAAAGCCTCTCTATAGAATTTTCAACCACAGAAATGCATGGCACTAAACATTTTGCTGACATGCAATGTGTGTGTCTAACTGTAGTGCCTAGGGAAAAAATAGCAAACCGATGTTACATATCAGACTCCTTAAAACATTGAACACTAATGGCTGTTACGCCTGGAAATCACTAAGCTAAAGAACACATCATGAGAATGGCCCAATCTGGGAACCAATAGAGGGAAACCCACATCCCAGGATGATGGAGCCAAACCACATGTGAGCAAGGAGATCACATGTGCTGCAATGGAAGTAACATTGGATGTCATGAGGATTTAGGAACACCTAAAAGCAACTGTGAGCCTAGGAACAGGTAAGGGACAGAGCTTATTGAACCTCGGTTTCCTCAGTTCAGATTTTCTTTACACTTCCTCTTTCAAAATCTAAGAGCCTAAGAAGCACTGCATTCTTCCTTCTTTTAAACCAGCAATCTGGGTCCACGGATGATGCATATTTTATAAACTAAAAACTTTTTAAAATAAAACTCAGAATCCTTTAATTTTATCTTAAGAATCAACAGTTTTTTAATACCACACTACCTGTACAAACTGTGAAATACACCAACTCTATGTATCATGATAGTAGCTAACTTCTCAAAATAGAATTGCTATATTGTTACAGTGTTTTACCTTATCTTTTTCACGATCAATTAAGGAAAACAAATATTCAAAACTTCGTGGGATTACTCCTCTCAGGTTATGAGAAAAATTATCAGATTCAGATGGTCCTAAAAAATGGAAAAATACATAGCTGTTCATTTTTGTTCACATTATAAGAGTTCTTCAAAATGACAACACAAAGGCTATTTATTTACACAGAAACAAGTTGACACATTATATAATCAATTTCCAAATAATTAAAATTTGGGTTTATGAGAGATCCAGTAATAAAACCTACCCATTGATCTACTGTAAGGAAGGCCCACAATAACTACTAACCAAGTTTAAAAAATAGTTGTTTAATAAATTTAGAAAACCATCTAAAAACCAAGCTTGTAATTTTCACTCCTGCCAGGTACCAAAATTAGCAGAAATACCAAACAAATGTACTTTACATGTTACAAATTACAATGGGTCTCATGAGCTGACCTATATACACTAGCCATCGGTTTTTAGACTAATTATTCCTTTTCCGGAGTTGTTAACTATAAAATGGGGATAATAATGGCATTAACTATCTCAAAGGCTATTATTAAAAATTAGCATTAGCTGGTATTTTTTTAAAATATATTTTTATTGACTTCAAAGAGGAAGAGAGAGGGAGGGGTGAGGAGACTCATCTATATTCTGCCTTCTGCATTCCCCCCTATGGGGATTGAGCCCACAACCGGAGCATGTACCCTGACCTGGAATTGAACAATGACTTCCTGGTTCATAGGTTGATACTCAATCATTAAGCCACACCAATTGAGCTAGCTGGTATTTTTTAAATTAGGCAGTAAAAGCCCAGCTGGTAAGAAAGATACTGTAGAAATATTTCATAAGATTTCTATTAAGTAAGAAAAATGTAGAGTACTCCTCTCTATGCTGTTAACATTGGGGAAAGAGGAAGACGTGAGCGAATATGTAAATAGCAGGACTTTACAGAATACTATTTCAAACTATAGCTGCATATACTGGGGGAAAAACATAGCTAGAAAAGATCTCTAATATGCCTTAGAAACTAAAAGAACTAACAAAAGACTGTTATATGCAAGAAAGATTCAGAAATAATTTTTAATAATATCATTATCTTGGTGTGCTACACCTGGAATATTTGAAACAGTCCTTGTAAAGTATATCTTAAAAATATATATCATAGAGGCAGAAAAATGCAAGTAAATGTACAACGAGCACAAATAATATTAGAGTTTGCAGGTAACTTTATAACATTTTCCTGTGAAATAATACAAAGACATTCAGCATACTTTTAAATATATACATATGTATGTGTGAATAGTATATATAAATAAACTGATTGCTGTTACAGAGGAAGGGAGAGGGAAAGAGAAATAGAAACATCAATGATGAGAATCATTGATCAGCTGCCTTCTGCCCACCCCACACTGGGGATTTGCTTGAAAGGATGCTGAAAGAAGCCAGGCATAAGAGTGCATACAGCAAAGTTTCATTGTAAAAGTTCCAAAACAAGCAAAACTAATGATGACAGAAGTCTGAGTTAATAGAGTACACATTCAGGGGATGGGGTAGTGATAGTTGCTGAATAGGAATCTGGATCTATGTAGTGGTTATACCAGGGGTCCTCAAACTTTTTAAAGTGGGGGCCAGATCACGGTCCCTCAGAGAGCTGGAGGGCCGGACTATATGAACTATTTGGTAGGCAACTAAGTAATTGCGGGTATCACACATATATGGCTTCAGTTGAATTTTTAGGTTTGCAGACGTAGTACAAATGTAAAACACAATTTGTTATTTGATAGTTGGCTATTCAGCTGTTAATCAATTCCATGAAAAAATTGTCTTTGATTTTCTTTTTAAAACCCGCAATTACTTAGTTGCCGACCCAATACTAATTCCTACTGTAACACCTTGGCTGCGCTCACTGCCCAAAAAACCTGGCGGGCCGAATCAGACTCCTCTGCGGGCCGCATGTGGCCCGCGGGCCGTAGTTTGAAGACCCCTGGGTTATACAGTCATATACATATAGAAAGTCAGTAAGCTTCATTTAAAGATGGTTTATAAGCACCTACTTGTGCTAGGCATTGAGCTGGGAATAGAGCTACAAACATTGACTTTGCTTTCATGGGAATGGCCATCTGACAGAAGCCTGGGAAATAATGAGCTGACCTATATACACTAGCCAAAGGCTCATAGACTAATTATTCCTAATTTTATGATGTCAACATCATGTATGTATAGAAATTATGCTTTCCCAAAATGGCTAGGTGCTTTCATCACAGAAGGAGACTAAGCCAGCCAATGTTCATCACTAATTTACTTACCCATCATAGTAAACGTTTTCCCTGAGCCAGTCTGTCCACTGTAAAAGGAATATCAGATATTATTTTACACATGGAATTTAGAAGACCACCTCCTACATTAATATGGTGTACTCATGTATGAATTTTCCCATGAAGAACTGATTTTCTTTTTTATTTGAATTACATTAGGTAAGTGTGAATGACCATTTTCTTTCTCCTCTATTTTACCACGGAGAGCTAACCACTGTGGTCTGGCTTATACAAACACAGCCATCGGGGCTTTCATGTAGGTTTTATTTACAACATTGGAATGAAGTTCTAAAGGTTGCTCTGCACTGTTTCCCCCCACCCTAAATTTTACCTCAGATATTTTCCTGAGTTAATAGAGATCTACCTCATGTTCTTTAGGTGTATAATATTAGTCTTCTTCGACGTATCACAACTTATTTAACCAGAACAAACTGGACTTGTGTTTCCGATTTTTGCCATTTTAAATAATGCAGTAATTCCTTCCCTAAATTCTTCCTTTAAGATACTGAAATGTTTAATTTAAAAATAAAGTATTTGCCGAAACCAGTTTGGCTCAGTGGATAGAGCGTCAGCCTGAGGACTGAGAGGTCCCAGGTTCGATTCCGGTCAAGGGCATGTACCTTGATTGTGGGCACATGCCCAGTAGGGGGTGTGCAGGAGGCAGCTAATTGATGTCTCACATCAATGTTTCTAACTATCTCTCTCCCTTTCTCTCTGTAAAAAATCAATAAAGTATATTTTTTTTAAAAAAAAGAAAGAAAGAAAAGAAAAAGGGAGCTGTAAGCCAAGTAATGTGAGTGGCCTGTCAAGTGAAGAATATGGATTCTCCCCTGGAGCTTCCAGAAAGGAACATAGCCCTGCTGCCACCTCTATTTTAGCTCAGTGAAGCTGTGCTAGACTCATGACCTGAGAACTGTGAGATAATCGATTTGTGCTGTTTCACCACTAAGTTGGTGGTAAATTGTTACATCAGCCATAGGAAATTAACAGAAGCACTTGTTATTGTACCCTGGTGTCCTTATACACAACAGTCAGCTACTTACTATGCAAAGATGGTGCCATTATATCCGCTCATGCAAGATTCCACAATGCCTTTGGCCACAGTTGAAAACACAGACTCCTACAACCAAACATGTTAACATTTCATAAAAATAAAAGCATTTTTCTTAAGCTGCATTCTAAAACAAACCAACAAAGACTGTGTGCTTAGTCCCGTCTGGTGTGGCTCATAAGTTGGAGCACCATCCTATACACTGAAAGGTTTCACACTGAGTCCTGGTCAGGGCACATACTTAGGTTGCAGGTTCAGTCCTGGGTTGGGTGTGTCCAGGAGACAAACTGATAGATATTTTTTTCTCCTATCAATGTTCTACCCCCTTCTACTCCCAATCCCTCTTTCTAAAGTCAATCTAAAAATGCGAATGTTGGAACCTTAATCCCCAGTGTGATGGAGATGGGCCTTTGAGAGGTAATTAGGTCTTTCTCTCTCCTTTACTCTCCCCTGCCCCTCCACCTCTCCACCAGTGAGGACAGTGAGAAGGCAGGTGTCTACAAGCCAGGAAGTGAGTCCTCACCAAACACAGGATCTCTTGGCCTCGATATCTTGGACTCCCCAACTTCCAGGAACTGTTAGAAACCAATATTTTTTACTTAGGCCATCCAGTCTATGATATTTTTGCTCAAGCTGCCAGGGCTGGCTAAGACCTCTCCTTAAATTGGGCAGATCAACAATACTTATCAATCAGCCAAGTGGCTCTGAAAAGTTCATCTTTACCGGATGGAGAGAAACAGTGAAGCAGACTTGCCATTCTGATACAAAGTTTAATGAAGGAAGAAAAAGCATTTAACAAAATTAAATTTTAAATATTTATGGACTGTCCGAGCTTCCTTATCTGAGATCTATCAAATTAAATAGACCAGAAACAAAATCCTCACAAAGAACAGAATCTTATATTTTCCAAAAGGAAAGTTACATTTCCAAAATGATCATTACCTGAGTGGTGTCCATGCCGGCAACATGGTCAAAAGTGAAGGTCCTGGGCTCGGGGTTGGAGTGCAGCCGGAGAGCCGTAGAGGAGAGCACACTTAAGCACAAGTTTTGCTCTCCATCAGCTGAGCCAGAGCCCTCTGTAGGTGGACGAATTCGCACGAAAACTTTGATGGCATCACCTTCATTACTAAAGACAAAACATGTGGCAGCTGAGTTTACTGAAGAAAACTGAAAATGGATCTGAGGCTCACATTGCCTCTAATGCCTCTATACTGAGAGGTTCCCAACCAAGCCCAAGATTTACCCCGTTTACAGGGACCGCTTTTAAGAGTCCCACATGACCCACTCCCTTTACTGATTTGCTTCAGGACAGCCATCTTCTCAAGCCTTTACTTGAAACCAACTCCAAGGGAGTTGATTGCAAGGAGCTCCAAGCACTGCTTGTCTCTAGTTTCCTTCTTAGAAGCTATAACACCTTAGAAGCCTGGAAGGTGAGAAGGCCGTGATGGGGAGATGTGATTTCTCCCAGATTTCCAGGTAAACAAGGACCAAGCCGAATTCTCAAATACCCTTTGTTTCAAGTATCCTTTACTATGCTACATTGTTATTTTAAGAAAACTACCTCCCCAGCCGGGACCGGTTTGGCTCAGTGGATAGAGCGTCGGCCTGCGGACTGAAGGGTCCCGGGTTCGATTCCGGTCAAGGGCATGTACCTTGGTTGCGGGCACATCCCCAGTAGGGGGTGTGCAAGAGGCAGCTGGTCGATGTTTCTCTCTCATCGACGTTTCTAACTCTGTCCCTCTCAATTCCTCCCTGTGTAAAATCAATAAAATATATTTAAAAAAAAAAAAAAAAAAAAAAAGAAAGAAAGAAAACTACCTCCCCAATCTCATTCACAAGATTTTTCCTTACCTTGGCTGGTTAGACTGACAATTTGTCATACTGCGCAACTCCGCTAGAAAAAAAAGATAAAAAGTCATTAAAAGTATTTAAAGGTGCAATGCAATATATGTATACAAATACATCTCCTACAGCAAAGGAAACTAAGCAGAAAATAAACAGATGGGATTACATCAAAATAAAAAGCTTCTGCACAGCAAAAGAAATCAACAAAATGAAAAGAGAGCCCACTGTACAGGAGAACATATTTGGCAATGATACATCTGATAAAAAGTTAATATCCAAAATATAATTTAAAATCACTTTTCTTGAAATATTAAGGTTTATTGCATGTAACATTATTATATTTAAAATAGTTTTTCTTGCCCTAACCGGTTTGGCTCAGTGGATAGAACATCGGCCTGCGAACTCAAAGGTCCCATGTTCGATTCCACCTTGGTTGCTGGCACATACCCAGTGGGGAGTGTGCAGGAGGCAGCTGATCGATGTTTCTCTCTCATCAATGTTTCTGACTCTCTATCCCTCTCCCTTCCTCTCTTTAAAAATCAATAAAATATATTTAAAAAAATAGTTTTTCTTGAAATAAAAAACTGGAAAAAAAAAAAAATATATATATATATATATATATATATATATATATATATATATATATATATATATAGCTCATACAACTTAACAAAAGGAAGACAAATAACCCAATTAAAAAATGGGCAAAGGACCTAAATAGACACTTCTCCTAAGCAGACATACAGATGGCCAAGACACATATGAAAAAATTCGCAGTCACTGATCATCAGAGAGATGCAAATTAAAACGACATTGGGGTATCAACTCACACCTGTGAGAATGGTTGCCATCAACAAACCAATAAATGACAAATGCTGGAAAGGATGTGGAGAAAAGGGGACCCTAGAACACTGCTGGTGGGAATGCAGGCTGGGGTAGCCATTATAGAAAACAGTATGGAGATTCCTCAAAAAATTAAATATGGAACTGCTATTTGACCTAGTGATCCCACTTCTAGGAATATATCCTAAGATATGGGAAAGCGGGAAGAGATAAACCAAAGAATTTGGACACAGACAAGAGGGTGGTGGAGGCCTGGGGCAGGAGGCAGGGGTGTCAATGGGAAAAGAGGGGGGACATATGTAATATTGGGTCGGCAGCTAAGTAAGTGCGGGTTTCACACATATATGGCTTCAGTTGAATTTTTAGGTTTGCAGACGTAGTACAAATGTAAAACACATTTTGTTATTTGATAGTTGGCTATTCAGCTGTTAATCAGTAGAAAAAGTTTTTTGATCTGTTTTGTAGTTTTCGTTTGGCGTTCGTTGAAAAATGGAAAATCAAAAGGAACATTTTCGTCATATTTTGCTTTTTTATTTCCGCAAAGGGAAAAACGCATCGCAAGCTCATAAAAAGTTATGTGCTGTTTATGGTGATGAAGCCTTAAAAGAACGGCAGTGTCAAAATTGGTTTGCCAAATTTCGTTCTGGTGATTTTTCACTCAAAGATGAAAAACGCTCTGGTCGTCCAGTTGAAGTTGATGACGCCCTAATCAAAGCAATAATCAATTCGGACTGTCACAGTACAACACGTGAGATTGCAGAGAAGCTTCATGTATCACATACATGCATTGAAAATCACTTAAAACAACTTGGCTATGTTCAAAAACTCGATACATGGGTTCCTCACGAACTGAAAGAATCACAGTTAACGCAACGCATTAGCAGCTGCGATTTGCTAGAGAAACGTAATGAAAATGATCCATTTTTAAAACGACTGATAACTGGCGAGGAAAATGGGTTGTTTACAACAATATCAAGCGGAAAAGATCGTGGAGCAGGCCAGGTGAACCAACTCAACCAACATCAAAAGCTGATATTCATCAAAAGAAGGTTTTGTTATCAGTTTGGTGGGATTACAAAGGAATTGTCTACTTTGAACTCTTACCACCCAACCGAACGATCAATTCTGATGTCTACATTGAACAACTAACGAAATTAAACAATGCAGTTGAAGAAAAGCGGCCCGAATTGACAAATCGAAAAGGTGTTGTATTCCATCATGACACTGCAAGGCCACACACATCTTTGGTCACTCGGCAAAAATTAATGGAGCTTGGTTGGGATGTTTTGCCACATCCACCATATAGTCCTGACCTTGCACCATCTGATTACTTTTTGTTTCGATCTTTACAAAACTCCTTGAATGGTAAAAATTTCAATAATGATGATGATGTCAAATCGTACCTGATTCAGTTTTTTGCTAATAAAAACCAGAAGTTTTTTGAACGTGGGATTATGATGCTGCCTGAAAGATGGCAAAAGGTCATTGATCAAAATGGGCAATACATTACAGAATAAAGTTATTTAGTTCCATGAAAAAATTGTCTTTGATTTTCTTTTAAAAATCCGCAATTACTTAGCTGCCGACCCAATACTTTCACCATAAAGGTGTGGAGTGAAGACATGGCTCTGCCACTGATCTTTCCATCTCAAACAAATGACTTGCCCCTCCGTTTGTTTTCCCACCTTTTCTTTCCTCATCACAGCCACTGGCTGACTTTTCCTTAGGGACCACGTGATTAGTTAAGCTCTAGGGGAGGTTCTTCTGGTCAGCCAGGAGTGCGCACTGCATTTCTCTCCCCGGTCCCAGGAAAAACCTCCACAGCGAAAAGGTCAAGGCTGCAGAGAGCACTGCGTGGCCTCTCTCCGCCCCTTCGCTCCCACTTCATGCTCCCGGTCTCTGGGCTGCTGAAAATGCGAGAGGTGCATCGATGGGATGTCATCAACCTCAGCTTTACTAACAAACTTAAAGGAGGGGGAGAATTCCCCATGGACATCCCCAGCATTACAAAGGGGCACTGCGAATACCCTTGCTCCCATCACTTCCAGAAAGCGATGTACAAAGACAAGGCAGAGTCCTTTAATAGACATTTGTACACCACTTTGCACTAATGTGCCACAGGCATCAATTCTCTTGCTTGAGTCCAGATGTTCTGAACAAATGCTGCGGCTGTGCAGACAGCATTATAAAACATTTTGGTCCAATAACGTACCAAGTGGTGTGCTAATGTCCCCTGAATAATCAAAGTAGCGGAACAGCCCTGCCGGTGTGGCTCAGTGGTTAAGCATTAACTATGAACCAGGTCATGGTTCCATTCCTGGTCAGGACACACGCTGGGGTTGCCAGCTGGATCCCCAGTGGGGGTCCCGCAGGGCAGGAGGCAGCTGTGCAGTGATTCTCTCCCCCCAGTCTCTCACTCCCTCTCCCTTCCTCTCTGAAATCAATAAAAACGTGTTTATAAAAAAATGTTTTAAAAATTGTGGAGGAAAAGGAACATTTTTAGATGGACTAGAGAGCCGAGACCGGTTTGGCTCAATGGATAGAGCGTCGGCTTGGGGACTGAAGGGTCCCGGGTTCGATTCCAGCCAAGGGCATGTACCTTAGTTGCGGGCAAACCCCAGTAGGGGGTGTGCAAGAGGCAGCTGATCCATGACTCTCTCTCATTGATGTTTCTAATTCTCTCTCTCCCTTCCTCTCTGTACAAAATAAATAAAACATATTTTAGATGAACAAGAGAGCATAAGGAGGTTTTCAGGTAGTGTTATAACTGACCTCAAAGGTTAATGAAACAGCAAACACATCAGGAGAGCATTACTATTGACAGCTAGAAGCTTTGTTGTTGGAAGGCTCACACACTAAAAGTTCACAATTCCTTCCATCTCCCTAGGCTTCTCCTCATTGCTATTCATACCACTCACTGCGATGCATCAGATCAGCTCAAAATCAGCTCCAAAAACCAACACTTAAAGGGACCAGGCAAGGTAAGCGGTGGAGCGTGTAGTGCACAGGGAACAGCTAAAGGACCAAGAAATTAGCGACAATTAAAGGGTTTATGGAAAGTAAAGATGACAGCGCTGCTCTCCATGAGAAAAAGGAGAAATTGGAGGGGTCTCCATGAGGAGACTGTAGGGACTGTGGGGATGCAGGCACTGCTGAGTTGTGCTTTAGGAGTCTCCTATCTAAGAGAGTCTATAGCGGGCCCTCGGGGGAGAAAGCCGCGCTTGAGGCGCCTGCAGCTTGGATAAGGCGAGCCGCGTGCAAATATGCAGAAGGTGGTGACAGCAGGACCGGCCCTCGGGCCGGGGTCCCGAGAGAGGCAGCCCGGGTGGCACACAGGAAGGGCCCAGCCACGGAACCGGAGTGAGGACGGCAGAGCGGACCCCGCTCCAAGCGGACACCGTCCCCGGGGCCCAGCACCGTGCGGGCCCGCAGCGTGCACCGCGCCCGTCCCCCGCACAGACGAGAGGGAAAGGCCATTCCTTCAGGGTCTCTGAGGGACAGCGATGCCAAAGGCCTCCCGCCGTTCAGCCGGACCCCAGGGGCGGCGTCCTCTCCCCGCTGTGTTTGGGGGCGGGGACGGGGCAGCGGAGCGGGCGCCATACTTACATTTGGAGCCGGGCGCCATGGCGCCCTCTCCTCTGAACCCCGAGACCGATGCAGGGGTCCCCCCGGCTCCGGGCGCGCAGCGAACCCGGATTCCGCTCGTTCAAGATGTCCGCGGGTTTGAATTTGGCGCCCAGGGAAGACGTTGACGTAAACACCTACGTCGCCATGTTGCCGGCCGCACGCAGGAGGCGGGGACGTGTGACGTCACAGATGTGCGCCGTCGCCTCTGCGCAGACTCCGGACCGTCCCAGGGCGCCGCTGTTTCCCCGGAGCGGCCATGAGCAAGCGGAACCAGGTGTCTTACGTGCGGCCCGCCGAGCCGGCCTTCCTGGCCCGCTTCAAGGAACAGGTCGGCTACCGGGAAGGGCCCACCGTAGAGACCAAGGTGAGCCCGCGCCAGTCGCGGCGCGGAAACGCGGCCCGCCCGCCACTTCCGGCTGCTGCTTATTCTTAGAGTCCAGGCACTGACCGGTCACTCCTCGCACCCGCGCCCGGCCCTCCATCTGAGTGGGCCCCGGACCCCATGCTGGTCAAACGACTGCAGCCCCCTGTGCCCAGGAACCTCTCTGTCGTTTTCAGAGTGCCTGCTCCGTTCTCGAAAGTGACTTGACGCAGGTAAAGCGCCTCGTCCTCGGTGGATGGTTAAGAAAGATCCCTTTCCTGCCTCTCCTGTCTCGCTCGCTTATCCCCAAACTCAAAAGTTAGCACGGTGGATGGTAGTGCCGTCCTGTTTTCCAGATAAACGGAGGCCACTGGGTCAGAAGGCCTGATGTCTTAGGCCTGGAGTCTGGAACATTTTTGGAGGAATGTATTCCTATGCTTTGTTGTTTATAAATATATCAAAAGCAACATCTGAATATTTTAGGATCTGAATAATTTAGGGATGAAATCGTGGGAATCAACTTTTGAGCCCTCCCAGGCTTCACCCCTACCTGGTTCACACCAAGTCCTGCCCTACCTGACGGGAAGAGACCATTATGCTTAGTGGATATGTGGAGCAATAACTTCTTGGCACTTTGTGTCTAGCACTTGCACTAAGACTAACCCTCAAGTCCCTTAGAGCTTAGTAAAAGAGACAGACGGATTCATGTGAAATGACTCAATCCAGTGAGTATGTGCTAAAACCCAGGCGTTATGCCAGGCTCTGAAAGGACAAAGAGATGGCATCTCCAGATGGCATATTCTTAAACACCTTCTGCCTGCCTCATCTCTGCGTTCAGAGGTCACTGCCTCTGTGAAGGTTTTTGAAGCTCCCCACAGATACTCCTCCTCTGTTCTTCACTGTGTCCATTGCATCTGTAATAACTCATATCATTTTGCATTTAACTTACTTGATCCCCTGTGTATTTTCACTATCAAATCAAACCCTCTAAATTAATATCTCACATCACTGTTTTTTCCTACCACCTAGCACAGTGCCTCGTATAACATAGAGGGTGACAAGTTACATTGGTTAAATGACGACGCTTGTCATCAGGCCAAGTTTCTGGGAGGAGGGGGTATTTAGATTAAATCTTGAGTATGAATAGGTCAGCAGGTAGGGATGGAAGGTACAGCATGGGCAAAAGTGTAGAGATGGTGAATTATGGAATGTATGTAGAGGGGATTGAGGGGCTGATTGAGGTGAGGCCATATAGACTATTCATTTGCAACAAGGACCCATTTTTGGTTAGCGATAACATCATCAGGAAGTGGCTGATCCCTAGGACCAAAAGTAGTGATGACAGCAAAGAGGATGAGGTTAGGACACGGATTCAGCTGTGCAAAAAATGAGACCTAATTTTATTGTTTGCTTGAGATCATCACTAGGACCTCCCACAGATATTCCTCCTGTTGTTCACTGTGTCCATTTCATCTGTAATAACTCATATCATTTTGCACTTCAATTTTAAGTTAACACCTTTATGGTTACAGTTTGGAATGATATCTTAGATTACAGTTTGGAATGATATCTTAGAACTCTGGAGGGAAAAGCTTTCCAATGAATACCAGTGATTTGGGCTTATGGAATCAGCAGACTTTTCCTTAAAGAGATACCCCATGTTCCTGTGTTTGTGAAACCAAATCCATCATTTATTTGTTTGGCAATATAACCGTCATCCTAGTGATCTGTTAACAAAAACAAGGAAAGAGTTCATTTTATAATTGAGTTCTAAATCATCTTACTCGACTTCTTGAGAGTTAATTCAGGAGTGACTTTGAACAGTTTTAAGGGTTGCTGCCATTGTTCCTTAGACGATTTCTCTTGTTTTCCAGTCAGTTGCATAAACAAAACATCAGAATTAATGATTCTCAATCCAGTGAACACCAGGAATGATCTCATTTCACGTTTCCATTTTCTTGGCTAACAGTACTAACTGCCTACTTGTTTGTAGTCATTTTTTGGAACCTTTCAGAGACAAATGGGTAAAACTAATGAATCATTAGTGAATGGATATCATTAAAGAGAATGGACTTAAAAAAATAAAGAGAATGGACTTATCAAGTAATTTATTTTTTAAAAAAATATATTTTGTTGATTTTTTACGGAGAGAAAGGGAGAGAGATTGAGAGTAAGAAACATTGATGAGAAACATCGATCAGCTGCCTTCTGCATATCCTCCACTGGTGATGTGCCCAAGTAATTTCATAATTTAAAAAGAAAAGCACAAAATATTTCATATTCCTCCATAATTTCACACATTTAGAAAACAGCTGATAGGAGACCTCTACACAAGCTGTTGGGAAGAGAGATGAGCAAAGCTGAGAGAAAGCTTTTACTTTTACTTTTACCAAGCTTTCTGTGCTTGGAAGTGTCTGCTTACTTTTTGTCACACTTTGGGAAGAGATGGAGGTGAAAGGGTTGGTGAAGAGCAGAAGTGGGTTAGCACTGCCCTGAGCAGGCTGGGAACCCTGGCAGCACGTGAAGCAGAGGCTCTGACACGGGGAACTGCAAGCTCGGGTCCTGCTGCCATGGGAACTGATCCCATTGGATAGTCACCCCAGGGTAGCTGGCAGCCAGTCCTCTTCCCTGCCTGAGAGGTTAGGTTTCTGAGTAGAAAATTTATTGCCAAACACATTTAGTCAATGAAGTTCCCCTTCTCACTTTAGCAGTTCCAGTGATTGTTTTGGGTTTGGGGTCAGGGACCAACAAGTCATGTTCGTGTTTTCCCCTAGAGAATCCAGCCTCAGCTCCCAGATGAAGATGGTGATCACAGTGACAAAGAAGATGAACAGCCCCAAGTGGTGGTTTTAAAAAAGGGAGACCTGTCAGCTGAAGATGTCATGAAAATCAAAGCAGAAATAAAGGCTGCCAAAGCAGGTAAGTCTGAAAGGATTCTGCTTTTTCAAACAATTTAAGGAGCCTGGAGTATGAAGTTACTTTATATAATAGTATGGTGTGTTTGGAGGATAGTCCTACTTTCAAACGTTAGCTTTAACACTTACAGATATGTAACCTTGAAGACGATATTTCACCTCAACTTCAGTTATCTCATCAGTGAAATGGGTCAATACCTACCTTATTGGGTTGTTATGAGGACTAAGTATAAGTTTAAGGAAAAACATTCTGCTTTTTAAAAAAATAGGTGGTTAGGTTCACAAACTAAGCAACAGAGATCTGTTTAATACCTGACGTGTGGTATGCTGTGTAATAAATTTTTTCTTTATTCATAACTATTACATTGCTTTAGGAGAAAATGATGGAATGCCATACAGTCACTTTTCAAAATAGTTAACAATACAGCCTGATTGTAATAAATTAAGGACTAGCAATATTATAGACTACTTCAGGAAGCACTTAGTAAGGGACTGCAGGTCTTATCCCATAGAGCCGAGAGGCAGTAGAGATGACCAGGCTAACTGATTATAGGATTTCCTTAAATACAGTACAGGATTTTTCTTGCCATTTGACTCTCCAATAAAGTCAATATAATAAGAGGAAAAGAATCTTCAACTTTGTTTTTACTGCAGATGAAGAGCCAGCTTCAGCTGATGGAAGAATCATGTATCGAAAACCAGTGAAGCGTTCCCCGAATGAAAAATATTCAGGTTTAACAGCAAGCTCAAAAAAGAAAAAGACAAGTGAAGATGAAATAAATCAGCAGGACTCAGTTAAAAAGAACACACAAAAACAAGTAAAAAACAGTAGCCTCCTTTCTTTTGACAGTGAAGACGAAAATTAATGAGTATAAACATTTTGGACTTAGTTTTTAAAGCATATGGGATTTTTAAAAATAATCTTTTTTTTCCTATTATAAAGATAATACAAGTGCATTCTAGAAAAGTTATAAAATACAGGGGGAAAAATTTTAGTAAGATAAAAAACTATGTCCACCCTTTAATACCCCTTTTGACTTGAAATGCAAACTTTGTAGATATTAACTATATTATTAACACTTTGTTTATTCCCTTGGGGGGGTGTATATATGTAAGTTATATTTTTTAACAGAAATTATATTGTGATTGTATTGTGTCTCTTTAATTTCTCAGTTACATTATATTGTTTTTTCTAGGTCAGTAATAACGACAGAGTATTTTGTATTAAACAGATCCCCTACTGCCTCTTCATCTAGCAAAACCCCACTTTGGGTGGGGAAATGGTAATGTGGATAGTCAAGAATACTTCCCAGCTCCTGCTAAGGGTTGCTCTGTGACAGTTCTGGCAAGTTATGAGATACAAGTGGGTCTTGTACAAGTAAGGATCTAATACAAATGATCTTGGTACAAATTAGGATCTGATGTATAACATGGTGGTGACTAGCTGGTAAAACTAAAGAGAGACAAATGGAAGTCTGCTTAATAAAGCTACTAGGTTTTTTGATACAAAAGGACAGATTTGGCAAGCATGAACCTTTGTCCAGTTTTATTGAGAAATAATTGACATTACTATAAAAGTTTAAGGCATACTACATAATGGTTTGATTTACATCTATTGTGAAAAGTATTTGAATATTCTTAAAGCTTTTGAAGCTTATTTTCAAATTGCTTTCTAGAGAGGTTTTTACCATTTTATTCATTTAACATCTACAGGCGCCCACTTGCCTCATCCATAACAGTGCACCTGCATGGGCTGGACCCAGACTTTTCATTTTTGTCAATTTGATATATTGAAAATGGTGTTTAATAGTTAAATTTAATTGACACTTTCTTTGATTAACAAGGGAGGCTAAATTGTTTTTCATATTTAACAAACCATTTTGTATTTCTTTGTCCAATTAACTTTTTGTTCATTTCCCATTAGTACAGTCATGTTTTTACTACTAATTTGTAAATTATGTAATCTATCAATCCTTTCTGTTGTTCTTTGTTTCTCAGCCTCTATCAGATAAAGAATCACTTGTATTCTCTTGTTCTTTGTTTTTATTTTTTACATTTTAAACTTTGTTCCCTCTGGAAGTTATTTTGGTATACTTCTTTTCTCGAATAAATTGTCCTAGAACCACGTGTTTCTTTCTCACTTGAAAGACCACCTGAACAAGAGATTACTCATTTGGGGGAATAGGAAAGGAGAGCACAGTAAAGTGAGAGCCTTTCAAGATCATGCCTAATAGCCTAACCATTTTCCTCGTTACTGTGTGTCAGCCAAAACTGGGGACTTGTCTAGATCCCATCCTTCACCAGACACCCATCATGAATAAAGAATTTCAGAGCGTCCATAATATGAATTTGGTGCCACATCTATCTTTTCCCCATTTTTAAGATCTAGTGTAAAGAAGATTCAAAAGTGATTCGTGTGAGTGGGCTAGGAAGCCCAATTGTGTCTAAATTGTACAACTTAGACCTGAAGCCATTCTGTAATACGGTCTTTAATGTAGATTCACTTTATAAACCCAAGTATTTTTCTAATCCAAATCATTGCTATATCTACTCTTGTACTAACGTCACACTTTTAATTACTATAAATTTTAATGTCTTAGTATCAAGGTTGGAATCTTGAGGGCAAGGATTTGACTTATCACTATATCCTCGGGACCCAGAACAATACCTAGCATATTGAGAGGATTACAAATGTAGTTTGAGAGTGTTTCCTTAACATGTTTTTGTTTTTTAATACACCAGTGGTTCCTCAAGTGTGGATCCTAGACTGTTGGCATCAGCACATCTTGGGAACTTAAAAATGCAAATTCTCAGCCATTGCCTAGTGAATCTGAAAATTGAAAATTTAAACAAATAGTATGAGAGACTATTAAAAAGGTCTTAAATCTTGAATTTCATTCTATTGATGAAGTTTTTACCATAGGTAATATTTCTAACAATATAGTGGTAAGAGTTAACAGCCAGGAAGCACATTTTACGATGAAAGGCCAAGATACAGTAGCCTGTGAGATTGCTGAGCAGCCTTATCAAAATTGCTTCACCTTCTGTAAACTGCTTTCTAAGAACAGTGGGTTCTGTTAACTGCAGGATCTGTTTTGCTGAGAAAAAGGTGAGTTTGGGGGCAGAGAAGAGAGCCTAATCTTCCTTGTGACCTGTCCCCATTGCTCCTCATGAATGGATCTTATGACTAGGGCTAGACAAGTAGGCTAATAGTGTGATTCCAGAGTGGAGACAGAGATAGAAGCCTAGAATTATCTTGTGCCCAAAAGATGGTGCCCTAGCCAGTTTGGCTCAGTCGATAAAGCATTGGCCTGTGGGCTGAAGGGTCCCAGGTTCGATTCTGGCCAAGGGTGCATGCCCAGGTTGTAGGCTCGAGTCCCAGTAGGGGGCGTGCAGGGGACAGTTGATCAATGATTCTCTCTCATTGATGTTTCTCTCTCATTCTCCCTTCCTCTCTGAAATAAATAAATACATATATATTTTTAAAAGTTAGATGGTGCTCAAAGAATAATGGGCACATGTTAAAAGGACATAAATGGAGAAGAAGGGATAAGTCTTTCTGGTAGGACATTAATCACCAATGGCCAGATCTGGAACTATTTAAAAGAGAAAATAAATGATAGCTTGCAATTCAGAATAAAATTTTTTATGGCTACAAATAAACTATTAAATAAGTGAGAGAAAAGGAGTGATAGAAATAAAAAATCACCGTTTGGCCAATTCCACAGTAATAAGTTGCAGTGGGCTGGATGACAGCCTCCAAAGAGATAGGTCTTACTCCCTGGAACCTGTAGATGTTATCTTCTGTGTGGTTAAGTCTCTCAAGATAGGATTATCTAAAAGCCATTAGGTAGAGGAAGATTAGCTAAGGCAATGTGAAGACAGGCAGAGACTGGAATGATGTAGCTACAAGCCAAAGAATGCCAGCAATCACAGGAAGCTGGAAGAAGGGACAGCTCCTAAAGTCTTCAGAGGGAGTACAACCCTGCCAGCACCCGGATTTCACCTAAAGGAGCGGATTTCAAATTTCTGTTCTTTTTCATTGATTTTTTTTTTACAGAGAGGAAGGGAGAGGGATAGAGTTAGAAATATTGATGAGAAAGATACACCCATCAGCTGCCTTCTACACACCTCCCACTGGGGATGTGCCCGCAAACCAAGGCACACGCCCTTGACTGGAACTGAATCTGGTGTCCTTCAGTCTGCAGGCTGATGCTCTATCCATTGAGCCAAACAAGTCAGGGCTGCATTTCTGTTCTAAGCCACCAAGCTTGTGATAATTTTTACAACAGCCATAGGAAACGAATACGTAAGAGATTGAATAGATGGATTAAATGTCAAATAAATTTGATAAAGAACCTGCAAGGGACTGGGGAATGAGAGAAAAATATACTCTATGTCTCAATAAAATATCAGTCAGTGGTAACCTGTGATATTTTTATTTTCAGGAATTTGAAAAAGAGGTCTTCATCCTCTCTAGACTTTCCCAATGAAGCACATGAAAAATATTTCCCTAAATACTCCTGTCCAGGACAAGATATGCCCAATAAAATTAGAAAAACCTGAGATCTAACAAATCTGTATTATACCACCAGTGGCATAATTACATGAAACCTAGCCCTCTCAACTAGTGACCAACACTCTCAGCTCTGGTGCAACATCCCACAACTCCAGCCCATCTGGAAAGCTGTCTTCCTTCTTCACTAATGCTTTCTCCTTCTTAAAGGCAAACAAACCGAGTCCCTCTTGGCTTGGACACTGTTAATCTTAGTGGATTCCTCTCCCCAATTCCCTGAGAACCAATAACCCAGCCAAATTTATAGGCTCAAGAGAAAGGTTTACTCATCTAAGGCAGTGGTACACTGATGGCTTGCTCAGGCCTAGGCAGGTTTCCTGCTCTGCGGCTTCTTATGGTCACCAGCCAAGCACAAGCCATTTCCATCCTGGATAAGCAACTCTTCCTCTGGGACGGAAGGCCTTCATCCCTATGGCCTTCTCAGCAAATATGACTCCCTTCCCAGAAACTGACATCACTCAAGTTTCTCTTGACCTATTTCAGAAAAGATCTCCCTCATTCTGATAAAAGCCTTCATACCAACATATATGTTGAGATCACCCATTCTTGGGGCATACCTCCTTATTGGTAAATGAATATGGATCATCTTTCACTTGTTTCTGTCTCCCCTTTATGGGACCATTTCCACAGGTTGAGCAGCTCCCCATACAGTAACATGGTTACAGCTGCCTCAAATCTGGAGGCAACTTAGCATTACAACAAAATGCTGCCACTTTCAAAATTGACAGTGTTTGGAAAAGCATTTAAGCCAACTGGTGAGTGAACATATATGATACTTTGGGAAGATAGGTGAGTGTAGTAAGGGAAAGACAAACACTAACTTAACAAATGGCACCTCAAGATATGAGTCACATGAGAAGAGCGGAATGGCATTCAGCAAGGATTTATCTCAAAAGCAGGAACTTCCTTTCTACAGAGTAGGGAGAGGGATAGAGAGTTAGAAACATCGATCAGCTGCCTCCTACACACCCCCTACTGGGGATGTGCCTACAACCAAGGTACATGCCCTTGACTGGAATTGAACCTGGGACCCTTCAGTCCGCAGGCCGATGCTCTATCCACTGAGCCAAACCCATTAGTGCCTAGCAGGAACTTCCTTTCTACCCTGTACTCCCAGATGTGCACCTGGAATAGATCTGCATTCTCCAATCCCCACATATATTTCTGGAAATACTCTTATGCGGGCAGTATTTAAGACTATTTTATCCTTCCTTCCAGGAACTATACCTGCCCCCACTCCTCAGCCAGATTCCTAGCCACTATTTCTTGAGAAACTGCCATTACCTAATACAAGGTTCATTCACCACTGTGAAGTTTCTGATGTCTGAAAAGCACTGAACTATGTCGGAAGAATTTTCCACATTTAATGCATTCATAAGGCTTCTCACCAGTGTGAATCCTGAAATGTTCACTAAGGTGTGCATACTTGCGGAAGGTTTTCTCACACTCACTACATTTAAAGAGCTTCTCACCAGTGTGAGTTCTATGATGTTCAGTAAGAGATGAGCTATGAGCAAAGGCTTTCCCACATTCTTTACATTTATAGGGCTTCTCTCCAGTGTGAATTCTCATATGTTGTGTGAGGCAGGAATTCTGATTGAACCCCTTCCCACATTCCTTGCATTTATAAGGTTTTTCTCCAGTGTGACTTCTCTGATGCCGAATAAGACAAATGCTCTGAATGAAAGCTTTCCCACATTCACTGCATTTGTAGGGTCTCTCCCCTGTGTGAATTCTTTGATGTTTGGTGAGTGGGGTACTCTGAGTAAAAGCTTTGCCACATTCTTTACATTTATAAGGTTTCTCTCCAGTATGAATTCGCAGGTGTTTAATAAGGGATGGACTCTGACAAAAAGCTTTTCCACATTCCTTACATTTATAAGGTTTCTCTCCAGTATGAATTCTCTGATGCTGAGAAAGGTTTGCCTTTGTTTGAAAAGTTTTCCCACATTCATCACATTTGTGGGGTTTTCCCCCCGTGTGAATTCTCTGATGTTGTGTAAGATTTGAGTGTTTACGAAACGAAGAACCACATTCATTGCATGAGTAAGGTTTCTCTCCAGTGTGGATTCTCTGATGATGAATGAGGTGTGTGTTCTGATTGAATGCCTTCTCACATCTATTACATTTATAAGGTTTCTCTCCAGTGTGAATTCTCTGATGTTCAGTGAGATGTGACTGATTGCGGAAGGAATTCCCACATTCATTACATTTATAAGGTTTCTCTCTAGTGTGGATTCTTTGATGCTGAGTAAGAAATGATCGACAACAAAATGTTTGCCCACACTGCTCACATCTGTATGGTTTCACTCCAGTGTGAATTCTTTGATGCTGGACAAGGATTGAACTACAACTAAAGGCTTTCCCACAATCCTCACATACATAGGGTCTCTCTCTAGTATGCATTCTCTGATGTTGAGTAAGGGATGAGCTCTGAGTAAATGCTATTCCACACTCGTTACATTTCCAAGACATTTTCCAAGTGGAGAGGGTTGAGCATTTACTTTGGTTTGAAATCTCATTGGTGTGTTTGCTACTTGTCTTCCACCGATGTAGACTTTCTTCTGTAGAAACCCTAAGATGAGTAATAAAGCTTGAGGTCAAAAGTAACCCCTTCTCAAAATTATATTCTTGGCTCATCATTTTAGGAAGTGCTTCCTTTCGGATGCAAGTTATTCCCCCCAAACCTCCTTCCTGGAAAAAGCATGACCTGGGCACCTCTTCAGGAGAGTTTTCCTTCATGCTCTCACATGCTTGTTTTTCTTCAAATGTAGAATCCCGGGGGTTCATCCTCTTGGAGTCTGTTTCCTACTGTTCCTGGTGACTCAACTTCAGAGACTTCCTGCTCTGGAGCATACTTGTTCACCCAACCTGAAAGAAACCATCAGAATCAATCTCTTATATATGGCAAAGTGAAGGCCCTTGAAGTTCTGAGACCTAACTTTGCAGGTCTCAGTAAGAAGTGAATGGGACAAGTAATTCAAAGTTGCAAGTGGTAGAAGAGATTTTTATCAGGATAAAGTGATCACCATTCATTAGGAATTCCATGGAAAAGGCAGCTACACACATCTAGAGAGTGAGAGAAGCAGAAACATTGGAGATAAGGGGAAAATAACAAGCAACAACAAGCTAATGATTAGGGCAAGACAGGAAATATGGATGTTTTATATTTAAAAAATGGAGGATAGCGGGAGAATGTAAAATGGCAAATCCTGGAAATGAAAGAGATAAAATAAGTACAGGGGAAAAGCTGTCCCCATTTCTACCCCCCAACAACCATAAAAAGATGGTCATTTTATCACCTGAGATTCACTCAGTTTCTCTTGTAAAATTTCCAAAGCCCTGCTGCTTTTCCCATTGGTTGTACCTTGCTAACTCACATGGACAAATCTTTTTCCAATATCTCTGTTCAGCATATTCAACACCCACAAATCTTTTCCTTGCTTTAATTATAAAACACTTCAAGGTTGAAAAACTGGAAGCCCTGCTCACAGGGGAAACAGGCGGAGATGGGATATCACTGTTAGTAAATAAAAGTGAGAACGAGATGTTGCCTAGGGAGACTATCTAATGACTCACACAAAATTTGTTAGGTAAGCAATGTGACAGCATCGGAAAAATCAGGATTGGCTATTATCATTCTAAGTTCACAAACACCATTTGTCAATTCTCTAAGAAGCTAGACAGAATGATATTATATCAAATACTCAAGTGATTGATAATTAAGAATATTATTTATACAAATAAATAAGAAATGGATAGGAATATTCAAATTAATATGTATCTGCTGCCCTACACAATAATTTATATGAAAAGTCAATTAATAAAATAAGAAGTTATTTGGGAGTCACAATAAGGCTTATGCATTAGTCTAATCCAGCCCTGCCAGGATTGCTCATCGATTGTGCATTGACCTCTGAACAAGGAAGTCATGGTTCAATTCCTGGTCGGGGCAATCTCTCCCTCTTCCTTCCTTTCTGAAATGAATAAAAGATATATTTTTTAAAGGGCTTCAGTTTAAATAAAACATTTTGTAAAGTAATTTTTTTACTTATAAAAGTTCAAAAAAGTAATAGTTTCTCATGTTTGGAATGTCAAAAATCCAAAAGCTTATCCAAAAATCTCTCTTCATATAACCTTGACAAGAGAAGTACAATTGGCAGGATTTCAAGGAAAACAGATATATATATATATATATATTTGACAGCTCAGAGTCATAAAAAATAGGATGTCCCTGGTTAAATACGTAATCAGGTTAGTACTGTGGACCTCTCAGGACTGCAACTAAGATACATGTCTTTGACCAGAATCAAACCTGAGACACTTCAGTCTATGTACTGAGCCAAACCAGCAAGGTTAAAGAATCAATTTTTATTTTAAAATGAAATCTTTTTTAAAAAATATATTCTTATTGATTTCAAAAGGAAGGAAAAGGGAGAGATAGAAACATCAATGATGTGGGAAAATCATTGATTAGCTGCCTCCTGCTCGTCCCTCACTGGGGATGGAGCCTACAGCCCAGGCATGTGCCCTTGACCAGGATCTAACCTGGGAACCTTCGCTCCATTCAATGAGCCAAACCAGCCAAGGCTAAATTGAAATGTTTTTAATGCTAAAACTTAAGTCTAGCCCTAACCGGTTTGGGTCAGTGGATAGAGCACTGGCGTGTGGACTGAAGGGTCCCAGGTTTGATTCTGGTCAAGGGCATGTACCTTGGTTGCAGGCACATCCCCAGTAGGGGGTATGCAGGAGGCAGCTAATTGATGTTTCTCTCTCATCCATGTTTCTGACTCTCTCTTCCTCTTCCTTCCTCTCTGTAAATCAATAAAATATATTAAAAACAAAACAAAACAAAAAAACTTAAGTCTAGTAAAGGTGCAGGGGAAGGAAGTTTCTCACACATCACCGGTGGGAATGTAAACTGGTACCATCTTCCTAAAGGTAATTTGGCAATATGTGTCAGATCTTAAAGTTGTAGATTCATTTGCAATTGTGACACAGTGATCACCATTTTGTGGGTATATGAACTAAGATAAGAATACTCATTATGTGTATACAACACTTGCAGTGGATCTCAGAAGATGCTCAAAGTCATGGGTATATGTAATGAAAATGCCTATATTGTTTGACCCACTAATTCCACTATTAGAACATTCTCATAGAGAAGTAACTTTCCAGAGAGGAAAATAACTGAATCCCTTTATTAACTGCTAAAAAGGAGAAAAGAAAAGAAAATTAAAGAAAAGAGCTCTGCAATGTTGTAGGAGATACAATTTTATATTGATGAGACCCTGAAGCCTAGCAAATTATAGTACTTCCACTTGGTAGAAAATATATATATATATATTTTTAAAAAACTAACTTACGTCTCTAACAATATGTATCACTGTTAACCATGATCATCTCTGAGGAATAAGATTATAGTAAAATTTTTATTAAATGCCTATCTTTTTGCAATATTTGAAAGTATTCCTAAAAAAAATAAATAAAAGTATTTCTATAAAAATAAACAACTCTTCTAATGAGAAGAAAAGTGAAAAATAGAGAGAAGGACAAAGATTTATGTACAACAACCATCCTTTTACTATAACTGTAAAAAACAGGCAAAAAACACAAGTCATATAAATATGACATTTTCAAACTATTATAAATCATGTTTTTAAAGGCTGTTCATGGGAAAATACAATATATTAGAATAGGATGCAAACAGTAAAAAAATATGCACACATATACCCAAATTAGTAAGCATTCAATAAAGAGAAACTATTATTAATACACAGATATTTACAAAACACACACACAAAGGACAGAAGAAAACTTGCCAAATGATTACACACTGATCTCTAGGACATTTAATAGGTTAGTTTACTTTGTCCTTTAAACTTTCTTACATATTTCACTTTTCCTAAAATAAACATGCATTCATTACTTTTATAGTCAGAGAAATCATTCTTTTGAAAATGGCACATCTCACCATAAAACAAAAACAAAAGGTACATCCAATGGATATGGTATTGGCCTCCCATTCAGAGTAAGATTAAAGTAGTTTGGAGTAGAAGTCAGGAAACTTTGCTCTCTCATAGCCCATGTAACTGGGCCTACATGATAGGCTATTTAACTGAAAAAAGTGACAAATAATATACATGAGTCCTTCTAGGTCTAACATTCTGTAAATCCTAGACAAAATGACTTAATAAATGTAAAACATTTATGGCAATCTGCCACAATGTGAGCACTCAACAGGAGTTGAGTTATTATGATGTTTGATCCTAAGGCCTATGGAGAAGACAGCTTGGAGACAATACTCCCTTCCAACTGTGAATCATCATAGCTGTCAGCAGTTTGTTTCTGTCAAACTGCCAACTTTTTCTGAAAAGGACTATAAAGTACATCTTTTAGTCTTCCTGTGCTAAACAGGTTATATGGCCTGTCACCATTCAACTTTGCCTTTACAGTCTGAAAACTGAAGTAGAAATATGTAAACAAATGAACTTAGCTGCTTTAATAAATCATTTTAGTCCTGGCTGGTGTGACAGTGGCTAGAGCATTGGCCTGTGCTCCATCAAGGGTACGTATCTTGGTTGCAGGTTTGATCCTCAGCCTGTTATGCAAGGCAACCAATCCCTCTCTCTCTGATGAGGATTTTAAAAACTATTTATTTATTTATTTATTTATACAAAAACATGGACCACAGATTACTTACTCCCTGGTGGGTAAATTCCTGAGAAAGGAATGTACAGGTGTTTCCACAAATGCCTAGTGTGGAACAATCTGAGTGTTTGTGATTTTAAGATGCTAAAAGACTCTTTGAATCCAGACTTGGGGTTAGATGGTATTGTACTGAAAGGTAAAAGGAAAGAAGCTTTAAATATTTCCTCCTGGTAAAGGTAATTGGGAATCTACATGGCTACAGAAACACATCAGGACTCTTAGAGGCAATACTGGAGAGGACTCTGCTGGCTTTCATGGAGTGATACCTTGACTTCCCTACTTTGTCAGTGTTCTCTGCCTTTGCTGCTGCAGGCCCAGAGAATCCAAGTCAGATTTCATGCCACTGAGTCTTAGTAACTGAGTGTTACTAAGAAAATGAAAAATCACTACCAACTAAATTATGGTATAAGTACAGATTGTAAAGGCTCATTCTGATATTAGAAATATTAAAATGTGGGGGAATAAAGTAATTGGGAGTGGGCTTCACCGTCTACCTTGTAAGCTTTCTCCTCACTGCCACCTCTTCATCCCCTCAATAATTAGCTGACTTGTTCTGGGCAAGCCAGGTGGCTTTTTTCAAGAAATTGAAACCACAATTTATCCAATAAGACCACACTTACATGTACTCTTTCTTCTCTGAAGCCCTTCTTGAATGTGTCAGTTGGCCAAAGTGATATTCACCAAGGCTGCTATCCATATTCACAATGGATCTATCTCTGCTGCTTTCGGTCACTTACTAGCAAGTTATCTATTCTCTGTACCTCAATCTACTCTTTCAACACCACAGATAAGTTGTTGAGAAGGTTAAATAAATAAGCACAAGTGTCACAAAAATCTGCGTGCACACACGCGCATACACACACACACAATCTGCAAGTATCTTCTCATTTGGCAGACTCCGACATCACTCATTTCGTGACCCCGTCCCTGAATTCTGCGTAATATTTGGCAACAGCCAGACTGCAAAATTTTGATGGAAGACATTGACGTCTGCATACCTGCTGTAACATACAATCTGTCAACTGAGCCTCGCAAAGAAAGGAAGGCAACGATTACTAACAGTCTAACTTTGGAGATCAACCAACAGCCTCTGTATCCCCATGAACTACATAACCAAGGTCTGGGCACTCTCCACCGCTAGGTTTAGCGCTATTTGCCCTCTCCTATTCGACGGTCCCTACAAAGCTTCTGAGCTGCAGGACTGCCTGGGGAGAGTAGGTGGTATCCAGACCCAGACCAGGGGTTGTTTCCGATCATTTATCTATCACTCAATCCTGCGTCCATTCCCTCCATCTTCTCAAGCGTCTCCTCGGGGCTGGGGCTGGGGCTGGGGCCGGGCCCGGGGCCGTGAGAACAGCACCGAGGCCGCCGGGAGCTGGGGCCGCACGCGGGCAGCCAATGCTCCGCTATCCCCCTCCGGCCCACCGCCCGCTGTGCCCCATCCCTGGGCCCCGCCGCTCACCGTGGCCGGAGCGCCCTGGGGCGGTTACCGCGGTCCCAGGAGGCCAGCCTTCCGGGGGCGGAGAACGGTGCCTCGGCCGGAAGGGCAGTGGCGCGGCCGGAAGTGCGTCACCAGCGGTCCCGCGACGCCCCTCCCCCTCGCGCATCTCTGAGCTGCTCCTCTAGGAAGCGGGAGCCTTAAAGACGGGAATTCGGACCTGTTTCCCTCCAAACCCACCCGCGTCCTAATATCCCATTAAACACCACGTTGTCCCGGAACAGTGACCTCCTCGCGCCTCAGAAAACTGTAGCTGGGGCGTTAGGGCGGGCAGGGCGCTGGGTAGGAGGCAGCATGGCCTGTCTCTGTAAGGGACTAGTAGATCCCACCTGCTAAAAGCCCCTGACGAAGAACCTTGAGTAATCCACTCCTTAGTTAGAATAATGGACAAGTTTCCCAATCCAGCCCCCACACACCGAAGTGTTTCCTGGAGGAACAGTAAACGCTGTCCACCATCCATCCCACCCCAGCCTCTGGCAGCCACACAGCCCCCACCGCTGTTGGGTTCAGGGACCACCCAACTGCTCTGGCCTCAGGTCCAGACCCGGCCCCACTTCCCTCCTGAGACATCCCCTCATCGCTGCTCTGGCCACAGGGTCACAGAGCCATCTGGCTCCTCCCTCAGCACAGTGGCTCCTTGGACTCTATTCTAAACAGATTCTACCTTGGTTGACCCACGTAATTGCTTCACATCTTCCCCTCACTGACCCGTTCCTAGCCCCTCACCAGCCAAGGCCTCTGCTTATTACTCTGGAAGTTTTGGGTGGATATGTCACTCTCCCAGCATGGTGACAGGGATTTGGCCCAGCTCCAGGGAAAGGACTGTGCTAGACTGAGGCCTTTGCTGGCTCCAGTCTGCCCAGTTCAGGGCCCACCACCACCTAAGGGGACAAAAAGAAATGGCTGCTCACAGATTCTTCCATCCACATCTATGACAGAAACTGAACCCCCTAATCAACTGTGAAAGTAAAAATGTTTTTCCAATCAACCAAGGCTTCGTTTTCTTATACCCATTCGGACCCTGCCCTCCAGCAGAAATATGGCAGCCTTTTAATGATTACAGAGACATTTCAAATCCACTTCATCCCAACCGTAAACCCGAGTGGAGGTTGGGGAAGGGAGAAATGATGTTCAAAAGGGTTAGGGATTTGTCCTGGGCTGTTGGTGAGTGAGGGGCAGGGCCAGCCTAGAATGCTTCTTCCCCACCACGAGGTCTGAGAGACTGATTTTGTCCCAAAACTTGGCCTGGTTTATGTTCCACTCACCCAATGTCAGATAAATCAGCTGGGCAGAACCAGAGGGTATCAGGGTCTTGGAAACCACCCAAACATGGTCCGATCCCCTCCTTTTTAACCCCTTCTGCTCCATACACACACACCCTGATTCCTTTCCCTGCCGGCCACCCCTGCCAGGTATCCATCTTCCCTTTCCCCATTGCCTATATTTCCCTTGCAGACCCTGGCCTCAGCAGGAGCTCTCCCATCACTCCCCATCCTTGTTGCACTCTCCTCCTAACCCCCTGACCTCAGGCTACAGCCTCTCTTTTATTTTTCCCTCCCAAAGTTTGACTACAGCATCCTCCTCCCTACCCATCCCCAACAACCACCCCCCTTCAACGCACCTTTGCCCCTCAGGATCTTCCCTCCTCCTCCACCAGCTGCCCTCTCCCCTGCCATCCCAATCCCCACCCTACCCCTAGCTCACCAAATGAGGAGATGGACTTAGTGAATCGGCCAGGGCCCTGGCTGCAGGCTGTTGCTGGGCAGCTCTAGGGAGGTGTCTTCATCTTGGTGAACCTCCACCTGAGTTCCTCCCACTGAACCAAGGAGAAAAGGGGTGGAGGTGGGGCCAACACACAAATAGGTCCTTACTCCACAATGAATTTCAAATGGACCTATCTCAAAGCAGACTAGTCAAAGGGTTATGCCATGGGAGCTTGTATAGGAAGTCTTTGACATTAAACTGCAACTATCATTTGGATATTTATAGCTTATTAAGGTAAAAGGACTAACTATAAACTGGGGAAAATATTTGTGACACACATGGCAGATAAGAGAGTAATTTCTTTACTATAGTTTGTACAAATCAATTCTTAAACAGAACAACCCAACAGAAACTGTTTAAGAACATGAACAAGCAATTCAAATTAAAAAAAGAAAATATACATGGCTTTTAAGCATGAGACACGATAGCCACTTTCATTCATAAATGAACATAAAACATGAAAGCATTTTTCATTTATCGGATCAGAAGACAAAACAAGAGTTTTACAGAGGACTCAGGAAAATGGGCATTTTCATACACATACTGGAAACCACAGTTGCCATTTCTATTAGAATATCAAATGCCCTTACCCTTTATCAACTTATCCTGCAAAATGGCATATATACCGAAGGAGAGTGTGCCAGGTATTCAGCATAGTGTTGTTATAATAGAAAAAGACAGGAAAGAAACTACATGTCCACCAATAGGGCACTCGCTACATGAATCACAGCACATCCACACCATGGAAGGTCACACAGCTGTGAAAAAATGAGGTAGATCTTACAGGCTAACATAGAACCATCTCCAAGACGTGAAAAAGCAAGGTATAGACAATGTGCATCATAAACTCCTGTGTGTAATGGGGGAGGAGAGTCTTATACAGAATATTGAAAATGCATGAACTATCTCTGGAAGGATCATCAATTTTTTTTTTTTTTTTAACTTAAGTTCTCTCTGGGTATTTTGGGCTGGGAAACTTACTCTTCACTGTTTGCTTTTGCACCACAACCTTAGATAAGGAGAGGGGTCCCTGGAGATACACTGAGGAAGTAACTTGGGAGAAAGGGACTTTGGCTTCAGAGTTGTTCTAATCCTGACTGTGACTCTGGCTTTGGAAATGGGATAAGAGAACTTCCCCTCCTAAGGGGACGGCTGAATGAGATAAGTCATATGGCATTTAGCATGGTGCCTAGCACACAGGAACCCCTCAACTAATGGGGTGATTACAACCTTCCTATTGGCCTGCTAGGGTTGGGTTGCCCCCCTCCAGTCTCCTCCCAACATCGCAGTTCTGTTGGCCACTGTCAACACACAGGGTGGCCAAGGAAGCCAGGGACAGTCAGGTCTGGGCAAGGCCCCATTTGTCACAGGTCACGTCTCACCAGGATGTGGAGGCCTGAATTTCTGGCTTGGGAATTCTGCTTCTTGCCCCTAAGGCCTACTCATTCCACCTGACCCCCTGCCACTGACTGGGTAAGAATCCCATAGTCTCTTTTGGACTCTGACAGAAGCTGTCTGTGTGGTCTCCAGATTTTCTCCGCCAGTTTAGCCTCCACACTCCACTGCTCGCAACATATTCCACACTCCACAAGATCTCACCACTCTGCACAGCCATGATCTTTCCCTTTTATTAATTCCCCCTCTCCTGATCATAAAAGATTAAGGTTCATTGTAAAAAACGTAGACAATACAGGAAAACTTAAACATGGTTAATACCAAAGTACTTATTTCCTTCAGATCTTTTCGAAGCACTGGGTTCTCAGCCCTGGCCAAGTAGCTCGATTGGCTGGGGCATTGTCCCAATACACCAAAATTCAATCCCGTTAGGACACACAAGAAACAGCCAATGAATACATAAATAAGTGGAACAACAAATTGATGTTTTGCTCTCGCTCCCTCTCTAAATTCAATAAATAAAAATTTTAAGAAACTGGGCTTTTGATTTAATTTTGTACTTTTGCATAATTTAAATATCCTTTAAATTACGATTTTTAGTGATTGCATAATATTTCATCATACAATAATTTAACCACTCTTCTCTTATTGGTCACTTTGGTTGTTTTCAATGTAAAATAATAATTGACAAATATATAAATCATTGTAAAAATATTCACTTTCAGGATGGCTTTCTGAAAGTGGTACTACTGTATCAAAACATAGTAACATTCTTTCTAAAATGGTTGAGCTTCCCCTAACATGATAATGGGTTAAAATGGTTCAAAATGTATGAATAACTACAATGGAACAAGATAAGCAAATTTCTAGAAGATAGAGAATGGGTAGGTGATCACTGAGAAAGCTGGGTGGAGGGAATACCAGCTTGGAACACTTGCTGAGAGCAATACAACTGAAGGAGGTAATGATCTACCCCGCCAACCCCCAGAGACTCAGGACTTGGAAACGCCAAAAACAATGAAGGGTGGGAGGGACAGTGGGATTTACAACTAAGTCTGTAAGCCTCGATTCCCTTCCCTCCCACTCCTAGAGAAGCACTTAGAGTATCCAATCTACAGACAAAAACATCAGAGGAGCCGAAACCGGTTTGGCTCAGAGGATAGAGTGTCAGCCTGTGGACTGAAGGGTCCCGGGTTCGATTCCGGTCAAGGGCATGTACCTTGGTTGCGGGCACATCCCAAGTAGGGGGTGTGCAAGAGGCAGCTGATTGATGATTCTCTCTCATCGATGTTTCTCTCTATCCCTCTCTCTTCCTTTCTGTAAAAAAATCAATAAAATATATATATTTTTTAAAAATCAGAGGATTTTTTGCTAAAGAAATGTAAGAGGCCCAGACAAAGGTCTCACTCTGGCATTTACAGGTTTCAGGAAACAACTTGCTCCCTACTGGTCCTTTTAAAGGGAAGCCTCTCACTGAGCCAATCCCACTCCCACCCAGAGGCCTCAACTGGGCTTTCCGTATGTACACACAGGTGCATCATTAAGAATCATAATATATTTGAGGAAAGTTTCCATGAGGGTGAATAAGATAAAGAGAGAAAAAAGGCAAGGCATGAAGGGGGTGAGATTATTCAGGTGACAGCAGAGACTTTTAAGAAAACTCTTAGAATACTCAGATTTGAGAGGCATCTCTAAAATGAGGATAGTATACTACAAAAAGGAAATAAGAAAAGACTTAAAAACTAAAGTAATTACTGCCAAAATAAATTAAAGCATTCACTAGAAAAGTTGAAAAATAATTAAGATACTCTACCAGGGAATGGCAAAAGACAAAGAAATAGAAATAATAGAGGAAGCAGTTAAGGTTCAATCCAGAAGGTCCAACATTTGATTGACAGGAATTCAGGATTTACAGAAAGAGCAAAAATAGGGAAAAAACATATGGAAAGGAGAAATTGCCACATAACGCAAGTAAATTTCCAAGAGTAGAAGTACCTGAGTCACTAAACTGAGAAATTCCAGCAAGAACATTAGGAAACTGAGGACACCAAGGATAAAGTGGAGACTTTAAAAGCTTCCAGCCTTGGAATGAGGGAATAAGATCACAATGATGCAAATACTACTTATTATTGAGGAAGTAAGCCTCAGACTGGAATCAGACATCCACAAACTCCTGAGGAAAAATTTCAATCTAGAATTCAGAGCCCGTCAAACTTCCCAATCAAGATGAAGGCAGAGTTTGAGATATACAAGCGTTCCACAATTCTGCCTCATACTCTATCTTGACAAGTGACTTGAGGTGAGCTGCAGTAAAGTGAGGGAGTAAGGGAAAAAAGAAGAAGAGATGGAATTCAGGACACAACAGAGCCCAGTGTATCAACAGAACTGAAGGCAGAAAGACCATCAAGGACAGACAAAGAGTAGGAGGCTACAAGTATCAGAAGGCAAATAAACAGGGGAAAAAGGGGACTCAACAGAGATGGAAAAGTTGAAAAAACACTGATGTGCTAAAAGCAACCGATACAAGTGGGAAAGAAGGCAATCAGAAACTTCAGTAAAAACAAAATGCTCTTCCAAAATGGAAATACCACCAGAGTAAGCTACTCAATCTGCAGTGAACAACATGTACACAGTCATAATATAATTCATACTGCTTATTTTCAACTTTTACAACAAATCAATAAAGTATAAAAAAAAAAGAGAGAGAGAGAGACTATGGTTCCAGAACAGAATTCAAGAGCTTTCAGACTTGACATTGTCAGAGGCAGAGACGTAGAAAAGGGAAGGAGAAAGGGACAGGGTGCATCCCACATCTTGCAAAGTGGGAACTGAGATAATGTTTTACAGTTACTACAATAAAAACCAAGTATGCAAATATAATAAATAACTCATTTTTTCCTTATTATCAAATTCTTGCTCCTTATAGGAAATATGGAAATTACTTTAAAAAATAAACAAACAGCTTTTAATCACCCATAATTCAATTCTTCACAGGACCTGGGTTTGAACCTAAACTCTGCAATTTACTATCTGTTTGGCTGTGAACAAGTCACGTAACCACATAAAAACTTTTCTTCTATTTCTTTCCGGTAATTTATCTATATGCTTTTTACTAGTATATGTATCATTATATAAGAATTGTATTATGTACACAATTTTGAATACAGATTTTTTTTAAATTTCAAAGCATAAAGTAAAACTCTGGATATATATCATGTCATGCTCTTCTATATTCCTAGATATATTTCTAAACATGCCCTTCACCATAGGACAATGAAAGGTTTCCCAGAGATGGGACTTGAACCAAATCTGAAAAGAAACCTAAGTCTGCTAAGTAGGCAGGGCGGGGCGGAGCGGTGGTGAGGTACTGCAGGCACCGAGGACGGGGAGCGAAGGCACACAGCACAGCAAGCACATGCCTCCAGACTGCAGGAAAGGTGCACAGGAAGGAGAGAGGAAGTCAGAGAGAGACTAGGAAGAGCTTAGTCAATCATGTTAAGGGATCCAGACCGTTTCCCACAAAAGATGTGAGAAGAGAGTTTGATAGACCTTATTTGCTCTGGCACCCAAGGTCTAGGGCCATGTTTGCTACAAAGTGAGAGCAGGATCTACAGTATCATTTTGTATGATACACAGGAATGCTTCCTGGAGTTCTAGTCTGGGTGCTGGACCATGCTGCGATTTGCTAAGGGAAAGAAGCCAGAAGCAAAATTCATCTCCCTTCATTTTATAAAATGTCACTGGTGATGAATATGCATCCCCACCTGAGACTTTAGGCCCGAGAGGATCCGTGGATTGGCCTTGGGGAGCCTAACTGTCCCTGAAATGAGCACAAAACTGCATGTGCCATCTGCATGTCTCCAGAAGAGGATCCACAACCTCCCTCAGAGTCCCACAGGGGCTGTGACCCCAGAGAGGTTAGGCACACTGGACGGAGCAAGCGGAGAAGCGACAGACTGGGAGGACACCTGCCTAGGCGAGGAAGAGATGGGCTCCAGAGCACAGAGGAAGGATTAGATCTGCCCAAGCACACTTCCTCCTGAGCCTGGAGAAAGTCACAGCCCAGTGTTTGCGTAAGCATGTGCTGATGAAGTCTCTCCCCTACACTCCCAAAGCACATCCAATCGCAGCACCTCGCCCCACTTACTACACATCTGTTGGTCTTATTTAAGAATGAGGACAGGGTTCCCTGCTTCACCCTTAGTGCCCATCACTAAGCCTGGCCCTTTGACAACTACAAGTCGGACAGCTCTTAACACAAACAGAATGAGGCTTCAAAGCTCTCGTCCACGTCTAGCAAGACCAGCCAAAGGAAAGGGGAGAAAACCCCAAACGGAGGCCAGCTCAGCCAACAACGGTGGTCACTCCTCCCCCATCAAACTGTACAGAAGAAAAGTGGGAGGTGATTTATTTTAGGGCTGGAATTGAACTGGGAGGAAGAGCTATTAGTTGGGGAAGGATTTGATCTGTCTAGTATTCAATCCCACTAGGTTCGAACCCAGGTGCAGGTCTGTGAAATCTGATCTGGAGATGAAATACAAGCAGAAATATAAACAGTCAGCTTGATAAAATGAGGAAAGAAACACATGTAAAACCTAGTCTGCTCAGATAAATATTTGATACATTCATTTAAATTACAAACTAAGTTAGGTTAGGTCACAGAGGGTTAATAGAAGGACCCGCAGGGTGGCCCATGGTTTTGCTGAAACCACTTAGAACACTGCAGCTCCAGATCTTCTACCCCCGCCTCCCACCGCATTGGGTTTCACACCTTGGCCTGCAGGCTTTACTTGACTGCAGTGGCTCATTACCTTGGTTGCACAGAGGATCCCCATCAGAGATTTCAAAATACAAGGCCTGGGAAACAGAAACATTTTTAAAGAGCTCTACATGATTCGGACTTGCAGCCAAGGCGGAAAACTACTGTTTTACTGCAAGGTTTGGTCACCGATTCCCAAACCTAGCTTTATATCCCAACCAGTTGGGTGGCTTTTCTGAAATACCAATGAATGGAAATCTTAAGCCGGGAATTTATAATCATCCATAACTGAATATTTAATTATGAGGATGAATATACAATTTGAAGCTAAAACAGTTTACCTGTCTTAATGCTTATAAATTCTAGGTGTTATCTTCCAGGAAAGCACACCATTCTTCAAGGTCGGAGATTTATCCCAAAACTTCACACTTGCTCTCCTCCTTTTGAGCTTCCTGATCATGCTAGGATAGTCAGTGGAGACATGTGGTGTTATCCACCCCCAGACAGGGGAACACGAAAGTCATGTTCAGGGTCAGAGAACTTTTTTTACTCTTTTGAATCCTATCGATTTCTTGTGTTTGTGTCCATATGACTTAGAGTTGCCCTGGGAAAGGAAGTTTCATGTGCTCTGATGAGACTATGGAAGGAAGAAAGACTACTGAAAGAAGAAAAAGAGGAGATAAATAAGCTTTCTTGTATATGCCTTCTGTATATGAAAGTGCCCTATAAACAAAGCCTCATGTTAATTAACATTCAGTCTTGCAGAAACGAGACAATAAATGTATGCACCAAACTGCTTACTACTAGGTGCAGCATTTATGATAAATGCTCTTGCGTGCTGAGAGGGGTGGTGGTGGACAGACCCAGAAATCCGGAGACTTAAAATTCCAGTCTTAGATTTGCTGCTTGCTGGTCACATTGCCTAAGACACACGCTGGCATGTCGCCTTCCCTACCTAAAAAGCAGACTACACACCCCTTTCTCAGGTTCTCCACAGATCTAGGTGGGATTACGGTGGCTGGACTAACAGCATGGCAGAACAAGGAGAATCTGGACTTAGGTCTTAGATCTGAACATTCATCACTTGTTAAGTGGCCTTGCTTTAAATGACCAATCACAAGTAAATGGGGCAAACCCCTCTTTCAGTGTTGTAAGGATTAAGGTAATGACCTATGTATATAAAAACATGAGAAGTGCTGGGTTCATGTTATACAGGAAGGTACACAAAGAATAAAATTCCATATAAATACAAGGCAATATTACACAACTCTGGTTATTGCATAGATTTATAAATAACTTTCCAGGAGTAAAGGCTCAGTGGTAACAAAGGTATCTTACCTTAGCCAGTTTCTTCATCCTTCTCAAGTTTCCATATTCCGATACCTTTGAACTTCTCCCAAAAAAATTAAGACCTTAGGAATCCCACTCTGCCCCCACCCCTCCTTTCCTTTCCCTCTCTGGCCCTCTCAGAATTAGAAGGGCTCCATTTTTTTCTTCTCAAGACCACAAAGGTGAGAATGACACTAACCGAGCCGGTTGGCTGGGCCTGCACAGTGAGCGGAGGAAATGCAGGCAGCTCTAGGCCAGCTTGTTCTTGGACTCCCCTACCTGGGATGGGGCTGTCAGGAGCAGCACACTGAAATGGAATGCAGTGGGGGCTGGGGCTTCTTTGGAGAGCCGTTCATCTTAGCAAATGAGTACAGCCCAGCAGCATCTGTGGCCCCAGTGTGTAATCTCCATCACACCTCAAGTGTTTGGCCGTGTAGACTAGGGAAGGGTCAGAAGAGACTCACCAGAGCTTTCTCATCCAAGGTTCATGAGGTATAGAATGAGGGACACAGCCGTTGTCCTACTTCTGTCCATTTGAGGAGCAGTAGACAGTTAATAGGTTTAAAATATATATTTTTAATTAACTAGGGAATGGAAAGCTTATAAATATTCATAGGTGGGTTGTTGGTGAATTGCTACCCAAAGTGATTTCCTTAACTAGTCGCTGCTTAACCAAATGCTATGATAAAGGGCTTAAACCGCCAGAATTCGACCAGGCAGGCCTATACCAGTAACCTGCCCGTTGCTCAAGAAATTACCGGTTTAAAAAAAAAACAAAAACAAAAAAACACACAAAATTTAGTTTAAAAATACCTTTCCCTAAGTGGGATCTTCATCATCTAGCTTTGTATGATCCATTCCTAAGAAAGCCACATGGTATTTCAGACACCACCACCACTTAGGGGACAGTCAAAAACAAAGTCCTTGCCTTTTTAGGGGCTTAGCTTTCCTTTTAAGTTAGCCTCTGAAATGCTGTCTTTGCTGCACTCCTGAAAACTATTATCTTTAAGATGGCGGCAGGCCTCATTTTCACAAAGGAGGAAGAACAAAGCAGTGGTGTCTAATCAGGGGGGTAGCAGGTGTGACCAATGCCCGGACATCACCTTCTTCCTTTCGCGTCACTCAGCGAGGTGGGTCCTATGGTGTCGCATGAGGTGGGAGTTGGAAATGAAGGCTGCACCACACTTCGCACACTCGTAGGGCTTCTCCCCCGTGTGGGTTCTCTGGTGCACGGTGAGGCTCGACCGCTGCCTGAAGGCCTTGCCACACTCATTGCACGTGTAAGGTTTTTCCCCATTATGGATTCTCTGGTGAATCAGCAGGTATGAGCTGCAGGTGAAGGCCTTCCCGCACTCGCTACACACGTAAGGAAGGTCTCCACTGTGAATCCTCTGGTGCACAATAAGGCAAGAGAGCTGACTGAAGGCTTTTCCACACTCGCTGCAGTCATACGGTTTCTCTGCAGTGTGGATTCTCTGGTGCACGATCAGGTGTGAAAAACAACTGAAGGCCTTTCCACACTCTTTGCACTCATATGGCTTCTCACCGGTATGGCTTCGCTGATGCACAATAAGATTGGCACTCTGGGTGAAGGCTTTGCCACAGTCATTACAGGCAAAGGGCTTCTCCCCGGTGTGGATCCTCTGGTGGACGATGAGGTTGGAGCTCCGGGTAAATGTTTTCCCACACTCGTTACATTCATAGCATTTTTCTGTAATGTGCACTTTCTGGTGCCGAGCAAGTTGTGAGCTGTAACTGAAGGCTTTCTCACACTCACTGCACTTGAAGGTTTTTTCTAAGGAGTGGATTTTTTGATGGACAGTCAGGTTTGAACTCTGAGTGAAGGCTTTCCCACATCTGGAACAAACGTAGGGTTTCTGTCCTGTGTGGATTCGCTGATGCACAACAAGGTTTGCGCTCTGAATGAAGGCCTTCCCGCACTCGTGACACTCAAAGGGTTTCTCCCCAGTGTGGATCCGCTGATGTACCACGAGGTTAGCACTCTGACTAAAGCCTTTCCCGCACACGCTGCAAGTAAAAGGTTTCTGCCCAGGTTGGCTTTTCTGCTTTTTAACAGGGCCAGAACTTCGGTTGTATCTTTCCCCAGATTTCTGACATTTCTGGTCTTCTTCTTCTTTGAAGCTTCCAGGTACATGGCAGTCCTCCACTGTCACTTGCCTGAAGTCTTTCTTTTCCCTCTTTATTCTCTGCCCCTTTAACATGTTCCCTTTTTCGAAGGCTTCTTTGAACTCAGGTCCTTGAGAATCAACTTTCTGGATCCTTCCTGATATCATGAAGGGTTTTTCTGCTTCATCACATATTTCAGTTTTTGGAACCAATAATTGTGGGTTCTTGGTCTCAGCACCTGAAACAACAAACAACAAATACAAGTGTCCGCTTTTTCTAACCTAGAAAAACAATAAGATCATAAAGTCATAAAGGTGAGGAGGTCTGTGACTTCAGTACCTGTAGAAGGGCTTCATTCAAAGAAAGAATCACCTCTGGCCCTGACTGGTAGCTTAGTTAGAACGTCGTCTCAAAATGCCAAGGTTGGGGAGGGCAATGTTAAAATATGTACACAGATAATAATTTAATAAAAAAATGTAAAAAAAATAATAAAAAATAGAGAGATGCAAATCAAAACAACAATGCGGTACCATCTCACACTTGTCAGAACGGCCAACATCAACAAATCAACAAACGACAAATGTTGGCAAGGTTATGGAGAAAAAGGAACCCTCGTGCACTGCTGGTGGGAATGCAGACTGGTGCAACCACTGTGGAGAACAGTGTGGAGTTTCCTCAAAAAACTGAAAATGGAACTCCCATTTGACCCAGTAATCACACTCCTAGAAATATATCCCAAGAAACTAGAAACACCAATCAGAAAGGATATATGCACCCTTATGTTCATAGCAGCATAATCTACAATAGCCAGAATTTGAAAACAGCCTAGGTGCCCGTCAGCAGATGATTGGATCAAAAAACTATGGTACATCTACACAATAGAATACTATGCTGCCATAAAAAAGAAGGAATTCTCATCATTTGCAACAACCTGGATGGAACTGGAGAACATCATGCTGAGTGAAATAAGCCAATCAATGAAAGAGAAACACCACATGACCTCACTCATTTATGGATAATAAAGAACATTATAAACTGATGAACCAAAAGATAGATATAGAGACAGTAAAGCAACAAGCAGACTGTCAAATTACAGCAGGTAGGGTAGGGAGATCTGGGGGAGATAATAGATTAACCGAAGGACTTGTATACATGCATATAAGTACAACCAATGGACATAAAACTCTGGGGAGGGAGGGTACGTATGGGGGGGAGGGGCAATGTTAAAATATGTACACAGATAATAATTTAATAATGAAAATAAATAAATAAATAAATATAACGTGACAGGAAAAAAAAAAACATATATGCCAAGGTTATGGGTTTGATATCTGGCAAGAAGGAAACAAGGAATGCAAAAATAAATGGGACAAATCAGTTTCTCTGTCTTTCTTATTTCTCTCCCTATAATAATTTTAAAAATTAAAAAAAGAATCCTCTCACATGCCACCTCTCCTCTGTAGGTTCTTCTGCCTGGCCTATGATCTCCCCGACACCTAGAGCAGAATCCACTGATTCATGGTCTTTGCAGCATTTCCATTTCTCTCCACTAGACATTTAACACACGGCCTAATGCCAGGGACACCATCTCCAGACAGGTCTTCTCTGGATGTCTGATGACTGATCTCACAGTTAAGACCAGTTCTGCAGGACACCAGTCTGTCCCCAGGCTTGCCTTCTTACCTTGGCCACTTAGTGTGAACCTGCTTACAACCCGGCAGTTAATTAGGAAGATGCCCTACCTGTGAATGAAGAACTGGGCAACTTAGGCCTTTAGGATGCTTCATATCAAAGAGAGGATAAGATGGACAGAAAGGGCCACACCGGATGCCAAGAGGACTACAGTGGCCAAATGCCTCCAAAACACTAAGAGGCTGTGCAGCAGAGCACTTGAGAGCATGAGTTCTGGAGCCAGACTGCATCGTTTCAAATACTTGCCCTGTCACTCAACCAGCTGCATGACTTTGGGCTAGTAACTTACCTTCTCTGTGCCTTAGTTTCCTTACCTCTAAAATAGAGACAATAACAAGATCTACCTCCTAAGACCAAGAAAGGAGGAATTTACTTCCTATGTCAATTGCTGAGAACAGCCACAGAGCGTAGATGTTGCAGAGTGTCTGCAGTGACTTTTGGCCTGACAAACGGTACTATGGGTCACAGTGCTGGGACCAGGAGGAAAGATGAAACTTAGCGGATGAGTTGCTATGGTAATAGATGGCAACACTAAAAGGGACTAAAGAGGACCGTGAACAGAGTAAACACCTCTCCCCAGTGTCGAGGAAAAGCCTTGCTTCCTGTCAGGGAAAGATGACCTTTTCGGGTTCAGTGTAAGACATGGGGTAACCTGCTCCACAGTGCCGAAAAATACCAGAAAAACATCAAAGCTTCAGGAAGCTTTAAAACTGACTAGTCTCTGCTTGCTCTACATCAAGCACATCAAACTCAGGGCCCGCCATATAACGGTATGTAAGAAACGTTTTAATAAAAATTTCATAATTTAATTTGTAAAATATCCTGTTGTACATAATTATTAATAACGAACAACAACGTTTGGTAATGACTGATTTCTATAATTGTGTTGCATTCATTTCCCTTATTCGCCTTATGTGCAGGTGCACCATTTCTCTCCACTTATAGATACTAGTAGTGAATATTTTAGCAGCCAATTGCCACGTCATTAGTCTTGTACTGACTTGTTTGGTGTGTGCAACAGGAAATTTTTCACTTTCAGAAAACAAGAAAAATAGGTTTATTTGCATTACGCTTACTAATTTGTGCAGTTATTCAGTGTCTGGTAAGTTAATGTTCAAGAAAGAAAAACTAATTTTCATTAAGCTGTTCTATTATTTTATGTTAACAATTACTCATTTATTTCCGCCCTTTGTATTCAGCATGTCTCTGTCGAAATAAACCTACGTTTCTGTGAAAATGGAAGCTTTTGTTTTTTTGTGGCCTACATGAACTTAAACCTTGTTTATTTGGCCCGTGTTAGCCTTTGAGTTTGACATGCTTGCTCTACATTGCAGCACAACCCTAATATTATCAACAAAGGGTCCTGCAGTCAGTGACATCATAGCTCTGTCTCCTCTCCAGCCTCACTGCCCTTGACCCTGCAATGTGTACCCATGAAGCCAAGGCCCCCCCTTTTACCAGAGCTGGCGGACTGAACCCTTATTAAGTGTTTGGGAATTAAACCAAGCTCAGGAAAATATTCAAATAATAAGCCAAGTAGGATGAGGATCAGCAGGGGTGAGGGTTGAGAGGCAGGTCTCCCCATTGGTGGTGTCAACTTAGAAGTGAGCAGTGAAGCTGTGAACTACATCACGCAGCAACTGCCAGGGGAACCCAGCACCCACAAAACATCCAACCTGCTCCAGCCAGGGTGACTCTCCAACCAGAGATGAGGGGGTGGGACAGGAATGTCAAGGTGGGACAAAGCAATATGGGGGCAGGAAACAGCCCAGCGTGGTTGCCTGGTTAAAACTATGGTAATATAAAATTCCATCACAAGCATTCAGATAATAAGGGCAGTATCACAGAAAGGAAAGGCCATAAAATTATCAGAGGCAGGGATCTCTTTTACTTCTCAGAGCTCAGTGTTCCTGCTATGACCTGCTGCTGTGGAAGTGGCTGGCAGCACAGAAAAGTAAGTCTTTGCTGGGAGCAGTGTTGAGGTCAAGAGAAGGAAAATAAAAGTCATTCCTGGTGGGCGGGTGCAGCTGTGAGAATTAAGACAATGAATAACTGATAAAGCGAGGACACGGAGAAAAAACATTACACTGGGGAATACATCAGAGAGAATGGAACAGAAAACAGAAAGTGAGGAACAGAAGCTGCGGAGAGTTTGGGGAATAAATAAAAATCAGGCAAGAAGATGAAAGGTAGAGATCCCAACCTTCCTCACAAGACTGGTTTAAGAAAGTGACTTGGACCACAAATGCCTGAGGACTAGCTAGTGAGGAGGATGGGTTCAAAATATTCAGACTCAGCCCTGTACCAGACAGACTCATAAAGTGAGTGCCCAAAGAGGCCTTGGCAGATATCCAGGGATTGCTTCCATAACACAGGACTCACAGCTACCACATTCTTCAGCCAGTTACACACCACTCCATTGGCAAGCCTCTGCTACTGCTAGTTAGATATGTAACACTAGAGGCCTGATGCACAAAATTCGTGCAAGGGGCTCCGCCCTCACAGCCACAGCTGCCTCATGGCCCCACCCACTGGTCATTCTGGAAGGTTATTCTGAAAGGTCATTCTGCCGTCCGGTCTAATTAGCATATTAGCTCTTTATTATATAGGATACCTCTCTTTCCTAAGTCCCAGCTTAGAGAACCAGATGATAAACCACCATATCCTTCAGGAGGACCTAGTTTTTAGCTGACATCACTGCTCAAAATCCTCTAGAATTTGCAAAAAATTCGAGGAAAACAGAACACCTCCAGGCGATTTTCTCAAAATCACCAACCTATGCTCAACACGAAGTATATGAAGAGGTTATGTACCCACATGTGTGAATAGATCTGAAACCTGCTCAACAACAAATGTGATTAAAAGGTGAATCAGAAGTTCCCGTGTTTGTCTGGTGTCTTGAGACTCTATGCAGAATAAGCCATTTCCCGTGATAAATGCACAGGCATCTTTCAGCATTCTGGATCAGCAGCTAAACTTACCCAGAGAGGCCATGTTCCCGTGAGTCTCCAGTACCTCGCTCTTGGCCAGACTCCCTGGTAACGAGTAGCTGCCGAGGGTTGAAGCAGCAGGCACCTCCTGCGTTGCTTTCAGGACTACCGCCATGTCCCAGAACATGTTCTGACCCTAGAGACAGGCAGGCATAGGTGGGTTTATGAGAGGATGGTCACTGGGATCAGGGGCTGGGGGTGATCAGGTATGATGACTGCTTTTGAAGATGAGAATATTACGTACCTATTCCTGGAAATGATAAAAACAAACAAACAACCTCCCCCCCACCAATCCCCAAACTTAAAAAAAAAAAAAATTGATTTTAAAGAGGGAGGGAGAAGAGGAGAAGGGGGAGAAAGAGAGAGAAACATCCATCATTTGTCTCCTATATGTACTCTGACTGGGTACTACAATATATACCAACCTTTTTGGTATACAGAACAACATTATTCCAACCGAGGGACCCGGCCAGGAATCCAAACATTTAAAAAATAAATAATAACAGGAAGTCAAGGAAGCCAGTCTTTCCTAATCTAATCCTCATGAAGAGTTAGGCAGAGAAGCAAGCCTGCACCTTCTTCCCTATCATTCTGATTTCACCTCAATGCTCTCTAGCATCCACACTGAACTTGCCAGTGAGTGCATGACAAACAAGAGAGCACATAGGGAGACTTTGCAGAGCAGAATTTTCTGAGGTCTAAAGGTCAAAGATCATACTATTACACAGGCTTTGGGGAACCTCATCTAGCTACTGCCAGTAAGGGGGGTGTTTGAAAACATAAGGACCACAGTGTGGTACAAAAGCTCACTACTCAAAGGGTCCTTTGCAGTTCAAATGAATCACATTCACCTGAGAGCGTGAGAAATGCAGAATCTTAGGTCACACCCTGGACCTTCTGAATCAGAATCTGCATTTCAACAGGACCCCGCCACAGCGATTCCTGTGTATATTCAAGTTTGAGAAACAAAGGTCAGAATGATCAAATCCTGACTGGAATCAGCTAAAAAGTTTTAAAAACCGGACAAGTCTGGTCCCGCCCCCAGATGCTGATTTAACTGGAATGCAGTATGGCATGGGCATCAGAGTTTTATAAAAAGCTCCCCAGGTAATGCTGTGTAGCAGTTTGAGAACCACCGGTTTATAAAGTACTAGATGCCAGCCCTGGCTGGTTTGGCTCAGTGGATAGAATGCCAGCCTATTTCCGGTCAAGGACACATGCCCAGGTTGCTTGCTCAATCCCCAGTGGGGGCAGAGGCTGCCAATCGATTTTCTCTCATCATTGATGTTTCCATTTCTCTCTCCCTCTCTCTTCCTCTCTGAAATAATATATATACCCATGTATATAACATATATATTATATACATATATATATAGTATCAGATGCCACATCAATCAGAAGAGAATGCTCCTTTATATTCCAAAGGACAAAAGGCCAGAGCCCCAGCTTAGAACAAGGCTCCAGCGTGGCAGCAGAGGGACAGCGGCCCTCTCTGAAACCCCTGGAGATCTTTCGGTTTCTCCTCCTCCATTCCACCCAGACTATTACTTACCCTTTCCTCCTGCTCTGCCCCATCAGGGCCTTCCCGAGGATCCCCTCCAGGAGCCCCGGCTTTGATGTCGTCAGAACGCACTTGCTGGCTGGATGCCTGACCTAGGAAGCTTTCTTCTTCTTCCTCCTCCTTTTTCACTGTCACTGGGCCCCAAGGCGCCAGGGCCATGGCCTCCTTCAAATCTGCAGTCATCTTCTCTGCTCGGCAGAGCGCCTGCGGCTGAGGGCTGCCCGGCAGAGGTCAAGCCCCATCTAATTTTAATTTCAACAGGATCTTCTCGAGTTTCCTCCCAGGGCCAGGATGAGTACTGTCTACCGAGAAAGCAGAAAACGTTGTTAGCACCAAGCAGACATTTGCCTGGCTGATTTAACTGGGGTCCCCAAGGCAAGGACATGCCGGCCCACCACAAGGATCGATCCGCTACCAAGCCCACTGGCCAGTTTCACCAGTGCCCAGACAGGGGCCACTGCAGCCCAGGCTCTGCTCCACTCCTCATGAATGGGATGGAAGGGGTTGGATTGTAAACTTGTAATCTGTCCCCATAATAATTACACTGCAAACAGCTTTATATAGTGTCTATTGATTTTTTCTTGATTATAAAATTGATACATTTTTATTGTAAAGACTTGAAAAATACAAAAAATGAGAAGAAAAATCACTGCTGGTCCATCTCCAAGGAGGTAACCACTGTGTATGATAGAATACATTTCTTTTAAGAGAAAACTTCCACCACAATTGTGTAACCAAAAAATATATATATTTTATTGACTTTTTACAGAGAGGAAGAGAGAGGGACAGAGAGTTAGAAACATTGATAAGAGAGAATCATCAATCAGCTGCCTCTTGCACACCCCCTACTGGGGATGTGCCCGCAACCAAGGTACATGCCCTTGACCGGAATCGAACCTGGGACCTTTCAGTCCGCAGGCCGACGCTCTACCACTGAGCCAAAACCGGTTTCAGCAGACAAGTTAAACTTTTTAACTACGGGGATTCATATTTTCACAATTATCACCATGGGGATTTTCTGTGTGTGTGTGTGTGTGTGTGTGTGTTTTAAAAAGGGACATTACAACACAAAGATTTTAGTGCCAAAGATAAATAATAGAATGATAATAGAATAATAACATCAAGAAAAATTGGGAGCCTAGACACCAACATGTTATCATTGGGTGATGTGATTACAGGTAGCTTTGAGGTTCTTTTTGATTGTTATATTTTCCATTTCTTCCAAATGTCCTGTGAGACTAAGACTTAGTCTTAAGATAAAGAAGATTTTTTTCATGTTGCCATTCTTTACACTTATCCTTTTTAGTAACTACACAATAGCCTATAGTGTTATCATTTCCATTGAAAAAGCATCAAGTATACAGAAATACACAGAATTAAATATAAGTCCTACACACACACACACACACACACACACACACACACAAATTAGTGATCAGTCTACTTAATCTTTTCTCTGCGTTGCCATACATTTATATACACCTTCACACTTAGTTTATTTTTCCACAATACATTAGATCATATATGTATACTGTTCAGCAATCTGCAGGTTTTTTTAACTCAATTTCTATATTTCACAACAGTCTAGTAGTTTTAGATAGATGTTTAAATATAAGTACATTCAGAGATATCTCATTCTGGCATAGTACTTTCTTTTTTAGCTATAATTTACTTAACCATCTCTAACTTAAGAACCATTGCTTCAGTAAAAGAAGTTTTTATTGTTTCCACTTATTTTCTCAAAAATAATTAATGCTAAGATTTTTCTGTGCAAACAGAATAGCGGGATTACTGGTTGAAGGAATTTATGATTGACATGTACTGCCAAACTGCTTCCTAAAAGGGCCACACCAAATCACGCCACCAACTTAGCAGTACCCTTTTCTCACAACCAAGCCAAAAGGTTGGGGTTTTTTTTGGTTTGTTTTTTTAAGTGATACAATTACCTTAACATTTTCGTTGACCATGAAGAGAATGTGATATTTATAGTCCCCTTTAGCTGCATTATTAGAATAAAAAATGCTTTTACTAACCCCTTTTGTTGCTACTGAAGTGATCATATGCTTTTTCCCACGTGTCAACTTACTAGTAACTTATTGTATACCTTGAATTTCTTGAGAAATGCAATACTTGCACTCCTGCAACAAATTTTAATTCTGAAACGTTCTTCTTTCCTCGACTAGCCGAATTCTAGGCAGGAAGACCCTTAACACGCGTTGCACCTGTGAATATGCAAGATTGGCTACTGTGAGCCCTGTCTTCGGGCTGCTGAGCACTCACATCGGCCTCCAGCCCTAGACAGCGCGGAGCCCCCTACCAAGCGCTTTCCTTTCCATGTCCTTTCCTTCCCAACGCAGCAGCCCAGCTCCTCCGTCTCCTCCACCTCCAAGCCCCGCGCAGCCCTGCTCCCGGGTGAGCCGGCTCCTGCGAAGGTTCGTGTCCAACCTCCCCCAGGCGGCAGCCGGGCTCCCGAAGTGGTGGGACCGAGTGGGGGTCCCCACCACAGGGACCATCCCCGCCACAGGGACCATCCCCACCACAGGGACGTCCCTCCCGGGCCCCCCTCGTTCGCGCCCCCCAACCCCGCTCACCGTGCGCCGCGGAGAGGCCGGGCCGCAGGACTCATGGGCTGCGGGGCAGAAGGCCGGCGGGCCGGACCCCCGCGGCCAGCGGCCAGCGGCGCCAGAACAATGACCGGACAGGAAGCGCCTCGGCTGGACTTCCGGCTCCCCGAGTCGGCATGCCGGCCTCTCTAGGAGCCTGGGAGGTGCTTTCCTCTCGATGGGCATCCCATAGTGCTGTGGATCTGGGATGGGAGCAGAAGCGCTTAGGAGGGGGATGCAGGTAGACTGTGGCCCTGGGCTTCAGAGATGGGCATCCCCAGACTGGGCAGGAGCAGGTAAAGGACGCGAGCATCCAGGAGCCCGAAGCTACAAAGATTTCATCTGTAGAAAGCCCTGATAATTTTGCTCCAAATGTTTTGAAACTATCACACAGGTACTGAAAAAAGTTGAAAGATATAATACCTGTAAGCATCCATCTGGATTTATCAACCTTTGCTGCGTTTGCTTTGTGCCATAGCACATGCTGAAAAACCTTTTTTTCTTAAAGTGGTAAACATCAAAACACTTCATTCCAAATACTTCAATATTCATCCTTTCATCATATTCTCCAAACACCATCATTACAGGTAAGAAAACTAGTAATTTCCTAATATCAACTAATATAGTTATTCAAAATTTCCCAACTGTCCTAAAATACGTATTTCATAATTTTGTTTTTCCAAATCAGTTTCTCACACTGCATCACAGTCCTTAGTCTTTGTTTTTACTTTTTATTTTGAATTTAAAGGTTCATAGGAAGTTGCAAAGATACTACTACCCTTCACCTAGTTTCCCAAAATAGGTATATCTTACATAATTATATAAAAATCAGAAAATCAACACTGGTACAGTGTGAGTCTACTTCTGTTATTTTATCATGATATGTATAGATTTGTATAATCAACACAATCAAGATACACAACTATTCCAACACTCCAAAGATTTCCCTTCCTGTCCCTGCTCCCTCCCACCATTCCCAATTTCTGGCAACCACTAATCTGTTTTTCACTTATGTAGGTTTGTCATTTTAGGAAATTATGTAAATGGAATTTTGCTTTTTCACCTTTTGAGACTGGATTTTTCACTCAGCATGATTCACTTGAAATTCACTTGAGTCATTGCAAGTATCAATAGATCACTACATTTTATTGCAGAGTAATAATTATTCCATTGTATAGATATGAGTTTGTTTAACCACCTACTGAAGGATATTTGGCTTGCAAATTTTGATTATGAAAAAAAACTGCTATGAACAGTCATGTACAAGTTTTCATCTGAACATTAGATTTCACTTCAGTGGGATAAATGCTCAGGAGAGCAAATACTGGAAAGAAACTGCCAAACTCTTTTCCAAAGTGGCTGTGCCATTTAACTTTCCTGGCAAATATGAGATCCATTTTCTCCACATCCTTGCCAACATTTGGTGTTAAGACATTTGTCTATTTCCAAAGCTATTCTGTGCAGTTATTTTTAACTGGCATTCCCCTAATGATTAATGACGTCAAACGACTTTTCATTTGCTTATTTGCCATCTATACTTTGGTGAAATGTGTGACTTTGCTCATTTTTAAATTAAATCTATTGAGTTTGGAGAATTTTATAGATAGTCTAAATATAAATGCTGTATGAATGTATAATTTGTAAATATTTCATCTTCTTAAGTGTCTTTTACTATTTTTACTTTTAAAATTGATTTCAAAGAGGGAGAGGAAGAGGGAGAGGGTGAGACAGAAACATTAATGATGAACCATTGATCTGCTGCCTTCTGTACACCCCTGGGGCATATGCCCAAACACGGAATCAAACCATGACCTCCTGGTTCATAGGCAGATGCTCAACCACTGAGCCATGCCAGCCCGGGCCTCTCAAGAGTCTTTTAAAGAGCAAATATTTTTTTCCTCTTATGGAGCATTTTCTTTCTTTTTTTATAAAAATCTAAGAATTCTTTGCTTAGTTCCCAACTACTTATTTATTTAGCCTACGGATATCCAATCGTTCCAACAGCATTTGCTGAGAAGTCCCTCCTCTGCCGAATTCCTTTTGTATCTTTATCAAAAATCCAATTTGGCATTTGTGTGAGTCTACATTCCTGCTTTAGCTTCTTACTGATCTTTAGAATCTTTTAAAAGTTTATATTTTATTGACTTTAGAGAGGGAAATAGAAACATCAATGATGAGAATCATTGATCAGCTGACTCTTGCACACCCCCACAGTGGGATCGAGCCCACAACCCAGGCATGTGCCCTGACCAGGAATCGAACTGTGACCTCCTGCTTCATAGGCTGATGCTCAACCACTGAGCCATGTTTGGCAGATGATCTTTACTATCTTTTAAACCCAGCTTCCTCATTCACTTTTTATACCTTTTACTGTGTTAAATTTCATACATATTGTATATAAAAGCAGAGAACAGTACAATAAACTCTTAATATTCAGCTTCAAAGATTATCACCTCTCCCCTTTTCCTCATTGTCATTTTGAAGAATATAGTGTAGTTTTCTCGTACAATATTCCATATATAAATTTCTCCTGGTGTCATTTACCTTGTTCTGCTTCCTGTATGTCCTGTAAACTGACAATCTGGTCTAAGCAGCTTGATGAATTCAGGTTATACTTTTGGCTTACTGTATTCCATGAAGAGGCACATTATAGGGTTGTTTCAGCCTTAGTAATGCTGCATTTTAATTGGTTAAGAGGTAAATGCTAGTTTTTCCCATTCTTAAAGAACATTTACCTTTGTACTTATTACATAATCTGGGGTGATTCTTCTGCAGCTGGATATAGTGCAATTTCATATTCATTACCTTGTAACAACTTCATGAGGTAGATATTCTTCCTCCTGCTTAAAAGACGAGGAAATCAAAGTTCTAAGAAATGAAGGCATTTGTCCAAGAAAACTTGCAGCATCTAACTCATAACCAGGCCCATTTCAGTATTCACTTTTGGGTACCTTCATTCTAATGAGGAACCAACCCTCAAGGAACTTTGGAGTTGAATTAATAATTATAATCAACATACCACTTCAGTACTACTAGTAATTAGGAAACACAATGCTGATATTAATAGTCCAACTAAAGAATTGGAGTTTGAGAATGACAACATAAAATTATGAACTCAAGAATATAGGCTGAATTAAATTTATAAATGTACAAATGTACAAAAGGGAAAACTGAATGAATTGTTGTTTTAAAGGGAATAATGGGCTTGACAGTCCAGAAATGGATTCTGAATTCGTTTAATTGGAGGTTGAAGGGCTTGGCTCTGTGTGAAGTTTGTGTAGTTGAGTGCTGAGACAATGTTATTTCCTGAGTAAAAAGCTCTCTCATGTCAATAGTGATAAAGAAATTGAGAAGGACAACGGCAGGGATAATCAGCTCATGGATTGGGGTTAAGGACTATGAACAAAGTAAGCAACATAGGCCTGCCCTTCCATTCTGATACCCTACATACACTAGATTTCAAACTCGAAGGTTGAAAAGAAATTGTTCGCATTGGTATCAGTGTTAATAGGTGACATATTTTTCCATAAGCCAGTATTATCTAAAAACAAACTAGGGTCTATTAACTCCCTTAAACATTAAAAAAAATAATAATTTTCCAGTTGTTCAAGCAAACAACCTAAAATTCATTTTTTAAAAATTGACTTTAGAGAGAAGGGAGGAAGAGAAACATTGATTGGTTGCCTCCCATATGCACCCCGGCTGGAGATCAAACCTGCAATCTAGGTATGTGCACTGACCAGGAATTGAACTGGCAATTGCAGGGGTCTTCAAACTACGGCCCACGGGCGATATGCGGCCCGCAGAGGAGTCTGATGCGGCCCGCCAGGTTTTTTGGGCAGTGAGCGCAACCGAGGTGTTACAGTAGGAATTAGTAGTTCATATAGTCCGGCCCTCCAGCTCTCTGACGGACCATGATCTGGCCCCCACTTTAAAAAGTTTGAGGACGCCTGGTATGGGATGCCACTTCAACCAACTGAGCCACCAGCCAGGGTTCCCTTAAACACTTTTCTGTAGGGGGAGTTAATCCTTACTTGAGGATAATTTTCCATTGATGTTTTTTAGGGAGAGTGGGAGAGAGAGAGAAAGACAGAGAGAAACACTGATAAGAAAGAAACACATAGATTGGTTGCCTCCTGCACAAGCTTTGGCCAGGGCCCAGGCGGGGAAGGAGCCTGCACCTGTGGCCTTGACTGGAATCGAACCTGGGACCTTTTGGTTTGCAGGCCGATGATCTATACTAGGGGTGTCGAACTCAATCAGAGAAGGGGCCAAAATCTAAAATCCAGCCTAAATCGCGGGCCGAATGGTTTACTGAACAGTCATAAACTGTCATTGTGATGGAAACGCAGCGGAGTGCAGTGATGACAGCGCGGTGCGGGCCACATTGCAAGGCCTGGCGGGACGGATTTGGCCCGCAGGCCTTGTGTTTGACACATGTGATCTATACACTGAACCAAACCAGTTAGGGCCCTTTAAATGTTTTTAAAGCTGTATTTTTTTTCAAGTTTTCTTCCAGAGATCAATTCCAGTTACTTATCCACCCCATTTCATCTTATTATAAAAATGAATACCTTTTGAGGTTCACAGAGTCTAATATTAACTAATGAACAAACATTACATTGTGCTGTGTTCTAGACTGACTACACCTTTTATCCAACTTTACTGGCAACTAAATTACTTCACAAAGTACTGTCACAAAGATTCTTCCACCTAATCCTCTTAATAATCCTTTGAGGTAGACATTATGTTAATATGTGATGTGTAATAATGTACGTGAGGCTTATATGCTGATGTAAAAACAACACATTGCCAGTAAGAGAAAGGGTCAGGACCTAAGCCTAGGACTTCTGATTCCAGATCCAGTGCTCTTCTTACATTATTCTCAAACAGCAGGCTCTGGCTCACCCAACTCCATGTCTGACATGTCTCAATCATATTGTCCACATAGACATTCTGCAGCAGTGATTCTATCTATAAATGTATAATATATACATTTTCAGAAACAACTTCTACTTTTTAATACAAAGACATATTTGCTACCACTTTCAACATCATCACATCCCATAAATCCAATTTCTTCAGAGTCCTCAATTGCTCCCAGGTCTCTTTATAGGTCACAATGAATTGTCTGGAATAGAGTATACTTTACCCTGTTTCCCAGAAAATAAGACAGTGTCTTATATTAATTTTTTCTCCCAAAGTTGCGCTAGGTCTTATTTTCAGGGGATGTCTTATTTTCGGAGGATGTCTTATTTTTGGGGAAACACGGGTAGAATTTGGTTTGTTTTTGTATTCTTCAAAATCTAGAATAACCTTTCACATGCAACTCACTTGAATATAATAGAGGCAAACATGAATTCTTTTCTTATACGAACCACATATTGCCATTTCTCCAATAGTTACTTAAACAGGCAGGCGTTCCATCCCATTTTACATATGACACTACGTTTTCTGAATCTCTAACGTGGACTCAGCTCATTGGCATTTTGAAGCCAAGAGAATTCTTCCAGGGTCTGGATTTTTTGTTGAAGATGAAGGTTTGAAGCTTGAGAGAATTCTTTTTTAGACTCATCACATTCACAGAGATTTTCAACTGTATGAACTTTCTGATGCACAGTAAGGTTTTTCCTTTGCCTAAAAACTTTGTTACAATCATTACACCCATATGGTTTCTCTCCGGTGTGGATTCTCTGGTGGCCAACTAAATTCCTCTTAGAAGTAAAAGATTTTCTACACTTCTCACACTCATATGGTTTTTCCCCAGTGTGCATTCTCTGATGTACAACAAGGTTTTTATTCTGACTAAAGTCTTTTCCACACTCATTACATTTATAAGGTTTCTCTCCAGTGTGGATTCTCTGATGTACCATAAGATTTCTGCTAGAGGTGAGGACTTTTCTACATATATGACATTCGTAGGTTTTTTCCCCACTGTGAATTCTTTGATGTTCAATAAGGTTTCTGTTGTACGTAAAGCCTTTCCCGCACTCATTACATGCATAGGGCTTCTCACCAGTGTGGATCCTCTGATGGGCTATAAGGTTTGAGCGGTAACTGAAGACTTTCCCACAGTCACTGCATTTGTAAGATTTTTCCCTTGTGTGAATCCTCTGATGTCCAATGAGGCTTTTCTTCAGAATGAAGCATTTGCCACACTCGTTACACTCGTAGGGTTTCTCACCACTATGGATTCTCTTGTGTTCAATGAGATTTCTGTTAGAACTGAAAGCTCTTCCACATTCACGGCATTCAAAGGGTTTTTCCCCAGTGTGGATTCTCCGATGTACCAACAGGCTTGACTTGTAACTGAAAGCCTTCCCACAGTCCTCACATTTGTAGGCTTTTTCCTGTGTATGAAGTTTCTGATGGACCATGAAACTCTTGCTCATAACGAAGGTCTTCCCACACTCTCGACATTCATAGGGCTTCTCCCCATTGTGGAGTCTTTCGTGGTCAATCAGGTTTCTGTTAGAACCAAAAACCTTGCCACAATCTTTACATTCATAGAGATTCTCTCCAGTGTGGAACCTCTGATGTAAAATGAGGCTTTTCTTTAGAATGAAAACTTTCCCACATTCATTACATTCATAGGGCTTCTCCCCATTGTGTAGTCTCTGGTGGTCAAAAAGGTAAGCACTCTGAGTGAAGGCTTTCCCACATTCAGTACATTTATAAGGCTTCTCTCTGCTATGCATCCTCTTATGGTCAATGAGATTTGACTTAGAATTGAAAATCTTGCCACATTTTTTACAACCAAAGGTCTTCTTTTCTGTGTGTACTCTCTGGTGTAAAAGGAGGCTTTTACTTCGAATGAAAACTTTTCCACATTCTTTGCATTTGTATGGGTTCTCTGCACTATGCAGTCGCTGGTGGTCAATAAGGTACGTGGTCTGAGCAAATGTTTTTCCACATTCATCACATTTGTAGGGTTTTTCCCCAGAGTGGATTCTCTGGTGCAGAATAAGGCTCTTCTTCAGGATGAAAGCTTTCTGACACTTGTTACATTTATAAGGTTCTTCCCCTTTGTGGAGCCTCTGGTGGTCAATGAGGTAAGCATTCTGAGAGAAAACTTTCCCACATTCATTACACTTATAAGGTCTCTCCCCAGAGTGGCGCCTCAGATGTATAATAAGGCCTGAATGCCTAGAGAAGCCCTTCCCACACTCCTTACATTTATAAGGTTTCTCCCCGGTGTGGATTCTCTGATGGTTTAGAAGGTAAGCACTTTGAGAGAAGGCTTTCCCGCACTCGTTACACTTATAAGGTTTCTCCCCAGAATGGTTCCGTAGATGCATCAGAAGGCTTGAACGCTGAATAAAGCCTTTTCCACACTCCTTACATTTATGAGGTTTCTCACCAGTGTGGATTCTCCGGTGGTTTATAAAATGGGAGATTTCACTGAAATGTTTACAACATATATCACATGTATAAAACTTCTTTCCTTCAATACCCATTAAACTTTCAGAAAGAGCTAAACCTAGAGTCAAGCTTTCTCCAAATTCCTTCCACTTCCGGCCTCGTTTTCCTGGCAGAGACCTTTTCTTATTGTCTCGTTCGCAGAGGGAACATTTCTTCGGTGTATCTCCTTCACTTGTTTCACTTCCCCACTGACCTGCCGAAACTTGCCATGCACACTCTTTCTCAAAATCAAGGATTTGGGGAATACCTCCTTGAAGTCTTCTTGATATTCCTTTCTGAGAATCTGCTCTATGAGGTATGCTTGACTTTGCTGATACCTCCTCATTCTCAGTCATGGTCTCCCATTCTGGTAGAAAGAATAAAAAATGCAAATGTTACCAAGTCTCTGTGTTAGTGAGAACAAATCTTCAAACAACTTTAACAGGCTAGAAGGATACATGTTTACATGCATACAAAAAGGATAAACTTTTCATTAAACACAGGTTCAAAGCAGAATGCTATATTGACAGAATGTTATAAGTGGATTAACAGAACTTACTGTCAGATGCACCTAATGCTTTGTCTTCAAGGAGCAGCTAAAAAATATACTGATGTTGAAAGCATAGATGTAAGGGAGAATAAGAGAGAACATGTGATTTTATATAGGTGGTTCAGAATTGAGGAATAGGAAGTTGGATGGAAAAAGAAGCATCATTTGGCTTATAAAAAACAGTATTTTTATTTTCTTCTTGGGAAGATAAATATATACCTAAGGATTCTGAAAGGCAATGTTGAATGTTGAAGAGTCAACTCCATAAACAATTTTGAATTACTTGAAAGTAATTAATCTGAGGAAAAAAAGTCCATTAAAAAGCAACTTAAACCCTAATCTGTAGATAAGAGTGTTGGCCTGCGGACTGAAGGGTCCCTGGTTCGATTCCAGTCAAGGGCATATACCTTGGTTTCAGACACATCCCCAGTAGGGGGTGAGCAAAAGGTGGCTGATTGATGTTTCTCTCTCATCGATATTTCTAGCTCTCTATTCCTCTCCCTTCCTCTCTGTAAAAACTCAATAAAATATATTTTAAGGAAAATTTTTTCTTTTCTAACAGTTTGTTTTCCAAAATAAGTATAAACTATTTTCATAATCAGTAAATAAGCAAAAGCTGATAATAAAGGTAAGAATCATGGGACAAAAAGCCTTACCTAAGGAGGTCACATTTCCATAATTCTCCAGCATCACATCCCAGTACAAGGCCCTGTGAATTGGGCCCAGGCATGCCCATTCCTCTGTAGTGAAGTATACTGATACCTCCTCAAACATCACCAACTCCTGAAATAACAGGTATGTGTGTGGTTATCCATGCCCGGAGCTCCCCAACTGAAAGGTTCCTTTCACACTGTGAGGTCATGAGGTGGGCAAGGGATATCAGCGATATAGGAAGACTCCACATAAAGTCTGCCTTCATATAGCATGGACCTTGATTTAGAGATGGGAACTGGACACTAAGCACTAGGATGAGAGAGGGCACTTGATGGTAATGATGGGTGGTTCAGATAGATCCTTAGGAAGGAAAAAGGATGCAAACCTCACCTGGGGCTGGGCTGTTAGGAGCATGAGTGCCATCAACTGATTTCTTGGATTCTCTTCCTGAGAAAGGGCAGAAGCTTCAGGGGCAGGAGAATCTGAGGAAGGAGGAAAAGCAGCATTGAGATTTCTGCTGTCCCTGCTGACTACTGCAAGTCCAATATCTATACCACATGTGTTAAACACAAGGCCCGCGGGCCAAATCCGTCCCGCCAGGCCTTGCAATGTGGCCCGCACCGCACTGTCATCACTGCACTCTGCTGCGTTTCCATCACAATGACAGTTTATGACTGTTCAGTAAACCATTCGGCCCGCGATTTAGGCTGGATTTTAGATTTTGGCCCCTTCTCTGATTGAGTTCGACACCCCTAATCTATACAGATGAGGGGGCAGTGCCAGGCCAAGTCAGGGTGCCAGGCGGGGCTGTGAGGCTGAGGGCACGAGCTGGGCCCAATATCTGCAGGCCACCCCAAGGGAACCCACTGGTGCACAAATTTGTACACTGGGCCTCTAGTGTTTGTGCCTCTCTCTCTCTCTCTCTCTCTCTCTCTCCGGGAGTAGAGGGATAAGCCACTGTAAAGGCCCAAGAAAAGAAAGGAAACCCAAAGCCAGGGCTACTATATAAGTACCATGTTGAGGATCCTGGAGGTTGAACACAGCTGGATCAGTAAGAGGATTTGGGCAAATTTCAGCTTCTAAGTGGCTGCCTGGGGGTGCCTGAGGATGTGCTGTTCCTGGCATGCTCATGGCCTCCTGGTCCTGGACAAGGACTGGAACCTGGGAATAAACAAAACAAAATAAGCTGGCTCTTATTGTACCTCCAGAAAATCAACTCACCTAACCACTGTGGACCTCTTTCTGCCCATAACCTGGAACTGTGAGATCAGAGACCCACTCCAAGTATGGAGCATCAGAACAGCAGAAAACCTTTGCCTTGAGAACAATGGAGCTGCCCTCTAGCCCCACTCATGGCACTGGTCACCTCTCCCAGAGGAGACTGAGCAGAACAGTGGAAACAGAAGCCAGACGTGCGTGAAGGTTAGGGAGGGAATGGGAAGTAACAAGCAATAATTAAGAGCATGTGTTTTAGCTTCAGACCTAGTTTTAGACACTCTTCTACTTATTCATTCCTTTACTTATCCCTTCCTGCTCCAATAGAGGGAACACTAGAGTAGGAGTCTAAACATGTAGTTTTGCTGCCAGCTAGATGTCTGGCCTAAGGCAATCCAGTGAACTCTTTTCTGCCTCTGTTTTCTTATCTCTCAAAAGAGGCAGATGTATTAGTGATGTTTCATGAAATATATAGCTCCAAAATTCTCATTTTTTATGATTAAACAAGCCCATCTTTGGTGCCACTGCCAAGGTGAAATTCTGTTTCAGACTTCCAATGGAAATATTTCTAGATTGACAGAGATCTCACATACACACACAATAAGAACTATAGAAGATCCCAACTTAATAGTCAAGGATATAAAATCTTATCAGAAGCAAATATCTCCACCCAATCCTCTGACTCACAGAAACTCAAGTAGGGGAACACGTGGCAAAGTCTCGCCAGATCTAGAAAGCTTCATTCTTATTTTCTCTCTGCCTTTTAACTTGAGGTTCACATCATCATTGCAAACAAAGAATACATATGCTCTGTTCAGGAGAACACCTAGCAACCTTATATTCTTCAGGTTCCTGAACCAAACTCAGCATTAGCAAGCATCACCCAGGAGGACTGAGTGCAGTCAATGACCTTGTGCTGATTCTGAACTGGGCCCAAAGACCCCACTCATAAATTTAATTAATTGCAAAGATATCCTATGGTCTGAATAGCTCACGAACCTGTTCTAATTACCATTAGGGTTGCTAATATGCTATTGCTTTTTGTTTTTAAATATATATATTTTATTGATTTTTTTACAGAGAGGAAGGGAGAGGAATGGTTAGAAACACCGGTCAGCTGCCTCTTGCACACCTCCCACAGGGGATGTGCCTGCAACCAAGGTACATGCCCTTGACCGGAATCGAACCTGGGACCTTTCAGTCCACAGGCCGAAGCTTTAGCCACTGAGCCAATCAAGTTAGGGCTTAAAATGCTATAGTTAATGAAAAACCACACACTTGCTCCAGTCCTGCCTCAATTTTCTCCTTCCTTCCATCCCAAACTCCTCCCCCTCGCCCTTTCTCACTTTTAGCACTGGTCCATCGAGGTCTTTCTGCACCTCTTCCACCAGGGCCACGGCCTCCTCACCACTTCCAGGGCGATGGATCTGCACCCAGGTCCGAATCTCCCCAGGCAGGATGCTCAGGAACTGCTCCAGCACCAGCAGCTCCAGGATCTGGGCCTTGGTGCGCGCTTCTGGCCTCAGCCAGCGGCGACAGAGCTCCCGGAGCCGGCTCAGCGCCTCCTGGGGCCCAGCCGTCTCATGGTACCGCAACTGTCTAAAGTGCATTTGGGAGGTCTCCCAAACAGAGGAGCTGCTCCCTTGGAAGCTGGTTCCCCATTTCCAGGTATCGTCCTTCCCTTTAACAAGACCCTCCTGTCTCAGAGCATTGTGGGCCCAAGCTTCTCTTGTCATTGTCTTTAGTTATGAAAGCCTCTTCTCTGGGCCCCCTCAATCCTGGCTGGACTTCTTCCTTTAGAGCTTGGAGAACATCACCTGCAAAACTTCAAAAAAATCATTGTTAAAGTTAATGCAGTGAAACCACCAAGTTTTCCAGCCCCCCGGCAGCTCCCAGTGATGCAGAGGAAAAATCCCTAAATGCAAGTTCGTAGGCTCGCAGCAGTTCCTCCCTGGACAAAACCCCTGCTCAAGGCTCTGGGGACAGGCAGCCAGACCATTGCTGAAACCACAGACATGAAATTCCTTTGGTTGTTACTCACAGCGACTCCTTCCTTTATCCAAGACTCCAACAATGGGCATCTTGGCTGGCCCTGTGTTTTTTTTTGTTTGTTTGTTTTTTAAATATATTTTTATTTATTTATTTATTTATTTTTTAAAATATATTTTATTGATTTTGTACAGAGAGGAAGGGATAGAGAGTTAGAAACATCGATGAGAGAGTCATCGATCAGCTGCCTCTTGCACACCCCCTACTGGGGACATGCCCGCAACCAAGGTACATGCCCTTGACCGGAATCGAACCCGGGTCCCCTCAGTCCCCAAGCCGATGCTCTATCCATTGAGCCAAACCGATCCCGGCTAATATATTTTTATTGATTTCAGAGAGGAAGGGAGAGGGGGAGAGAGACAGAAATGTCAATGATGAGAATCTCTGATCAGCTGCCTCCCGCATGCCCCACACGAAGATTAAGCCTGCAACTCAGGCATGTGCCCTTGTCCGGAATCGAACCCGGAACCCTTCAGTCTGCAGGCCAACGCTCTATCCACTGAGCCAAACCGGCCAGGGTGCCCTGTGTGATTTTACACAAGTTACCTCACTTCTGAGTCTGTCTTTTAACCTGAAAAGTAGGGATAATAACAGATTCTATTTTATACGTTTTTTTTAAGCATTTGATGTCTAAGTACACTTTAAGTTTTTGGTCAGTGCCTGGTATATAGATTCAAATGTTAGTTAACCTTCTGTAACTTGCATTCTTTCCTATGTTCTGTGGAGTCAACAAGTAACCATGGTCTTAATCCTGATACAATTTTCTTATTACAAAACAGAAAACTTGTAAAACCAGGAAACACAAGAAACCAGGAATAATCCCTGCTGTGTTCAGGGCAGTGTTCTCTCCAATTTGGAGCACAAGACTGGATCCAACTGGACTGCTCTGGAACTGACTTCCCACACGTATTGTTGTGAACATAATATCAAGTAGTCATCATTATTAAGAGCACATGAGTTCATTCATACTTAAGAGTCCCCTGTTATTTTACATTTATATTGTTTATCATTTCCCCCTATTATAAATTAGGCCACAATAACTATCCTTGATAATAAGTTTTTGGTTACAAATCTTTTTATCTTTCCAGGAAAAATTCCTTGAAAAAATAACAACTGTTGGGCCAAAAAAGGTATAGTTTTAATTACCTTTTTAGCCCTAGCCAGTTTGGCTCAGTAGATAAGAGCATTGACCTGCAGACTGAAGGGACCCAGGTTTGATTCCTGTCAAGAGCATGTACCTTGGTTTCGGGCACATCCCCAGTAGGAGGTGTGCAGGAGGCAGCTGATCAATGTTTCTCTCCGTAAAAAAAAATTTTTTCCTCTCTGTAAAAAAATCAATAAGATATATTTTAAAAATAAAATAAGTAAATACCTTTTCCTATATCACTGATACTTATGTTATATCTGTATCAGTGATAGAGGACAGCACCTTCATTAAGTTTATTTAGCATGCTTATAAATGAGCAATGGAGGCAAAAATATAAATACAGTTTCAATATAATGTGTAAGTATAATTAATAGGAGGACAAACAGGCACAGAAAGAATTGTTTTTGTAAAAATAAGTAAACAAACAAATAAAAGATATATATATATATTTTTTTTTTAAATCAGCAGTGCCTGGACCAAAATGGTCATGTTTGAAAACAGGCTTTGGGGGGGAAAAAAAAAAGAAAAAAAAAAAAAAAGGTATTCATTTCTGTAGAATCTTTCAACTTTTGAAAATGAACATATGTTAATAAACACTGACTTTACAATCACTCAAAGTGTGTATACTTTTTTGGGGGGAGGGGGGGACATCCTGTATATTTTCTAAAGTAATGGTACAAGTAGTCTAAGTTTGCTTTTTAAATCCCATTATATTACAAAATTAAAGGGTGGGACTTGGTCCATCCATCCCTCCAGGAAGAGAAAAAAGTCCCATTAGTCCGGGAGCCTCTGCAGGTGCGTCTGGGCGTCCGCCTCGGAGAGGACTGGGGAGGCTGCCCGGCTGCGTCCCCAGGGGCCCCGGAGCCATGGGGCTCGGGCGCGGGGCCACACACAGGCCCCCGGTGCTGTCCGCAAAGCCTCCCAGCGGCAGCTGCCCGAGCCCAGGCCGCAGCGCCCACCTCCTCTCCGGGCCGAGGAGGGACGCCCGGCCGGCGGCCCGCGCGGGGAGGACAGCGCCCCCGGGCGCCCTCGGCGCACGCCCACCCGCCCCGGCGCCCCGCTCACCCGGCTCCCGCGGCTCCGGCTCCGGCCGCCGGGGCGCCGGGAAGTGACTGCAGAACTAGACGAGCCGGCAGCGGAGACCCGGAAGGATGCGGATGTCCCCCGGAGCCTCGACTTCCGGCTGCTCGCCACGCCCACCCCCAGCTGTCTAGGTCTAGGAAGCCACGTCTCTATGGCTCCTCCGCTGGAGGCTGGAGTGGCTAGGCTGGGAGGCCCTGGGGTCTTGGTTCCTCCCAGGGAATGGGTGGTAGGGCTGCTGCGTTTCCTAAGGGAAGGATGCGGGAGGAGCACGCGGCCCCCCAACCCTAGGACGCCTGTGGCCTCCAGAAGGAGCTGGACCTGTTTTAGTTTGCATGTACATTGAGGCTGTTTGGGAGTAATTTCTCATATTGACCTCCTGGGCACCTTTTCCTCTCTATTCTTGAACATATGCATTTCTTTAAAATAATAATAATAATAATAATAATAATAATAATAATAAATTTTTATATAGCTCATACCCCCTCGCCCTCTCTCTGAAATAAATAAAAATGTATTTTTAAAAGAAACCACCAGGAATCTCTGCTAAATTCTGTGGTTAAGCCAACACTGCAAATATGACAGCATTTTCTTTCACACTCTGTAAACTGGTTGCAAATTTGTCATGATTTTACAAACTTTGGTGTATGTCTCAATAATTTTGTGATTCACGGGCTCTTCTGAGGAAAAATGAATAATTATTACAATATTTTCTTCAATCCCCACTGAGAGTTTTGTTTTATACAGATCCCTAGGCCCTGCTCCAGTTGAGCTGATTTGGTGGGCCTGGGAAATGTGTTTGAATGTGTGAAATTACCTCCCGTGAATCCCAGATTTGGGGTCCACTGGCCTTAGTTTCAAAGACTGCATACAGCTTTTGCATGTCTGCAATCCACAAAAAATGTGCCACTTAGACTTGAAATGGTCACTGGGAGCCGAAACCGGTTTGGCTCAGTGGATAGAGCATCAGCCTGTGGACTGGAAGGTCCCAGGTTTGATTCCGGTCAAGGGCATGTACCTTGGTTGTGGGCACATCCCCAGTGGGGGGTGTGCAGGAGGCAGCTGATCGATGTTTCTCTCTCATCCATGTTTCTAACTATCCCTCTCTCTTCTTCTCTGTAAAAATTCAATAAACTATATTAAAAAGAAAAGAAAAGAAATGGTCACTGGGAGGAGTGAGAACGAGCCAGACCCTGTATCTTCGTGTCAGAAAGGAGCCTGCCATCTCCTTTTTGGCCCCTCACAAACCTACCTTCTGACGCCAGGATGGACTTTGGGAACATGCAGGTTTCATACAGCCATGGAAGGTCCATGTAATATAGTACAGGTTTGAAACTCAGATGAGGCCAGAGAGGAGGTGGGACAGGTTTTTAGAGAAACGAACAGAGGACACTATCTAATGGCTCCTGAACTCTCATTTACATATTACCAGTATGAAAACAAGCTCATATTTTAATCAGAAACAAGCCAGAATCACTTCTTCATTCCAAAGATATCCGCTTAAATAAAAGTAAAGTGAACTGTTTTTTCCTATTCTGAACAAAGAAATTAAGTGAAAAGAAAAAGAAAAATCGGTGATATTTATAACAAATAAATAACAGATATTTATTGGCAAAATTATAACTACTTCCTGCAAAAAGTTTTATGACTCCAGTTTTATAACTTCAGAGGTAATTAAAAAGTCTAGTTTCTAAAATAATCTAATAATATGAGGATACTATTTTATCTATATTCAATTAAAAAACAATGAAGTCTGTGGCGGAGGCCACAGAGTTAAAATTTAGTCTTCTGGGATTTAGATTCAACAGAATTACTCAGCTATTTAATGCTCCTTTTGGTTTCAGTTTTCTTCTCAGTTCCAAGTGAGACCTGACACAGTACACACCATCAGTGAAAAGTATCTCTAAGCCTAGGGAGACACTCCCCTCTCTTTGCAAGAATCTTTCATATTTCCCTTTAATCAGGACGTAGATACAGGACCTGAAAGAAGAGACTTTCACACTTTTTCTCACAAACAAAAAGAAGCATATGTGCCTGGCCAGTGTGGTACAGTGGTTGAGCACTGACCCATGAACAAGGAGGTTGCAAGTTCGATTCCAGGTCAGGACACATGCTTGGGTTCTGGGCTTAATCCCCAGTCAGAGGGGAGTGCAGGAAGCAGCCAATCAGTATTTCTCTCTCATTGATGTTTCTATCTCTCTATCCCTCTCCCTTCCTCTCTCTAAAAAAAAAGAAACATATATATTTCTATTCCACACAAGAACAATTCTACACAACCAAGATGCCTGTGGCTAAAAATAATGCCTCTTCATATTCCCAAGGATTCTGTCCCATCCCCTGAATGCAGCAATCTGTTCCAGACCCTCCAAACTTTGCTTTGAGTAATTATGCAAGGAGGGACTATTCTATAATAAAATTATCTGTAAGACACGATCTTATGAAAAGCCACCCCTAGCCGGTTTGGCTCAGTGGATAGAGCGTCAGCCTGCAGATCAAAAGATCCCAGATTCAATTCCAGTCAAAGGCTCTTTACACCTGAAAATATCCTAAATGCCACCCTGGGGAAAACTCTTCTGGAACTCTCTTGCTAAGTGTTTTACACCTGAAACACTGCTCCAACGTCCTATACTTAAGCAATCATCATTTACCACATGCCGAGCTGGTCACACTTACATGCATTATTCTCTCATTGAATACGACAACCCTGTGAGGCAGGCAGTCAGTCCCTTCTTACAGATACATCTGAAGCCAAGCTAGTGTGTCAATTTGGCAACAGAACACGTGTCTCCAATGCCAAAGTCTACACTGTTAGCTACTAAACTCTACATAACATGTGAATGCATCTTCCCCTGCTCGGATGATTACGCTATCTCTTGAAAGCTTTTGGACCTGCAATTGTTTCAGTTTCGTAAGGACATGTCTTGCTGGTTTTGTAGACATGTTGAGCAGATGGAGCCTTGGCAGATCTGTTATCTGTTGATCCATCTACAACTGTGAGAGGGGAGGATATAGTAAATGTTTGCTGCGTTCTAATAACCTAACTGTGTAAATGGATATACATTTTATTAACAACTATAAAGTCAGCTTGTCGTAAAGCTGAAAAAAGGCCAAGGACTGGTGTTTATGCTTTTACTGAACAGGAAAAAGGCTCTGAAAGGAAGTGGCTTGCTCATGGTTGCACTGCTACCACATGGCAGTGTGTGGATTTTAGAGTCTATGTTCCATGCACCTTGCCTAACACTATTTAGTGAAAATGGGCAAGTACTAATCGCATTTTTAAAATACCATACTTTCCCCTAAATATAAAACTAGTACATTCTCACTGTAGAAAATCTAAAAAATACAGTAAAGTATAAAGAAGAAAATAGAAATCATTTCTAAGCCTATCACCCAGAGATAATCACTGTTAAGATTTTAGTTTGGCATTAATTTCCACTTTTCCCCTATGCATAGATGTGTTTTGTTTTGCTTATAATTTAGATCATATTTCATTGTTTTTTTTCTTTTATCTTCCACTTTATCCAAATCATTTCCCCCATGGCATTAAATATTCTTTCACAAATCTTTACAATGGCTGCAAAACCACTCTATGGATAGACTGTATCATTCATTTAAACCCTGTAACCATTAAAAAAAACCCACTAGTTTTCTCCCTTCAATTATATACCTTGCTGGTATGAATTTCTCTACTGCTAATCCGTTTCTATTTCTGACTACTTTCCTTTTATGGATTCTCAGAAATAGAGTTAAGGTTGATGATACTGAAAAACTTTTCTGAGAAGTAGCAATTAGTCCTCCTACCAACAATATATGTTACTTATGAGGTCTCTGTCTCCTCAGTATGTTTTCTCTGGTGTTGAATAAGTTGTGAGCTATAACGATAGGCTTTCCCACACTCACTGCATTTATAAGGTTTCTCCTTAGTGTGGGTTCTCAAATGTAGAATAACTTGAGAAGTCTGCCTGAATGTTTTCCCACATTCATTACATTTATAGGGTTTCTCTCCCGTGTGAACTCTCTGGTGATCAATCAGGTTTCGGTTAGAAGTAAAAGCTTTCCCACACTCCTTACACTTGTAAGGTTTCTCTCTTCGATGAAGTCTCTGATGTTCATGAAGGGTCTTTTTTAAGATGAAAGCTTTTCCACACTCATCACATTCATAAGACTTCTCCCCTGTGTGAATTCTCTGATGGTCCATGATCTTTGTATCAGACACACATGTTTTCCCACACTCCTTACATTTGTAGACTTTTTTCCCTTTGTGCATTCTCTCATGTTGGGTAAGGTTTGAGCTCCGGCTAAAGGCTTTCCCGCACTGGATACACGTGTAGGGCTTCTCCCCAGTGTGTACTCTGTGATGTGAAATGAGACCTGAACTCTGACTAAAAGCTTTCCCACACTCCTTACATTCATAAGTCTTTTCCCCGCTGTGGATTCCCTGGTGGCGAATGAGGTGGGACTTACCACTGAAAGATTTCCCGCATTCACTGCACGTGTAGGGCTTCAGTCCAGTGTGGATTCGCCGATGGACGACAAGGTTGGAGCTGTGACTGAAGGCTTTTCCACATTCCTTACACTTAAAGGGTTTCTCTCCTGTGTGAATTCGCCCATGCACTGTAAGGTTTGCACTCTGACTAAAGGCTCTCCCACACTCAGTACATACATACTGTCTCTTTTCGGCCTTAATTCTGTTGGTTGTTGCAGGCTCAGAGCACTGACTACCATCTTTTTCAGATTCTTGGTCATTCACTTCTAGAAGTATCTTATTGTCTTTAACTGCCTTGTGTTTGAAGCTTCTCGTGTTTCTCCTCATTTTCTCTTGCTTAGAGCATCCCGATGGCCTTCCGAGTCTTCTCTTCCTGTTCAGTGGAGCTTTCTAAATTTTGACTTCCTTAGCAATATCTCTGTGGAATTCTCTGGAATGCATGAAATTCTGATTTATTTCAGGAATAACCCTTTGGGATCAATACCTCCTCATTCCCAGTTGCACCATCTGACAGAAGAAAAAGAAATCCAACATGTCACCTGTTCTCCATATTAGTGGAAGGAGGACTGTCCAAGGATAACAAGATGTGGTAGACCATAGTGTCTCACATGGAAGAGTTAGTCTTCAAAGGCAAGGGGAACTGATTTAAAAAAAAAAAAGAAAAAAAAAAAGATGAGAAAATGAGGTTAGATATAGAGGCCAAGGTGAAGGCTTATGGACCAATAGGCCCAGCAACAGGATGAGCAATGAGTGGTATAGAATCCAACCTGGTTTCTTCCTGTCCCATGTTCTAGTCCCAGCATTGGAGCCGTCTAACTCCTAATCTAGGCCCAAGAGAAAACGAACTGAAATATCCTTAGTTCAGTAACTCAAACGACTAATCTTCAGATCATTTTGGCTTTTAGTTCTTGTTGACCTATGCCCCCAGTGCCAGTGATACAGTGGCTGGCACAAAATAATTAGTTTCTCAAGGATTCTGTCTTAGGGTATGCCGAAGATGTCACTTTTGCTCTAATCCAGATAATAGGCATCTGTCTATCTGGGACTCTGTCTTGATAAGGAGTAATTTAATTCTTGAAATATTGAAATCAAGTCACATCATAGCCTTACTCTGCAGGCCTGGTCCATAACTGGATCCAGCTGTATGTGCAAATTCAGTCGGTCTACTTTGCTCCAAGTTATCACTCTGACAGACTGAGTCTTACTGGGTGAACCTGAAAAGCTGAAGAGTATTAGTTAAAGCACAGCGGGGGGGGGGGGGGGGGGGGGGGGGATCTCATATGGCCTCCTTGTATGGCATTATGATAAAGTTTCTACAGATGGTAAAAGGGTGAAAGTAAGGGATAGGACAATCAAGAGGGGCTGATCATAAAACCAGGAATGATCAGGAATTTCCCTACAGATTTTTGTTTTTCATTTTTATTGAATTTATTGGGGTGACATTGGTTAATAAAATCATATAGGTTTCAGGTGTACCATTCTATAATACGTCATTTGTATATTGTATTGTATGTTCACCACCTCAAGTCAAGTTTCCTTCCATTACCATTTATCCCCCTGTGCCCTCTCTACCTCCCTACATGTTTGATGTGAAACCCTAAACGTATATGTAATCCTAGCAGACCTCAAAGCTAGAGGAGGTTGGGTCATAAAAGAAAACTGAAAAATGACTTCATGATACTAACATGACTAATTTTCCTTTTACTATGTTCCTTCCCAGCCTTGTCTATAATCATATTTATATAGTTATAAGTATAGTATAAATATAATTTTGCAACTTACTTCTTCCACTTAACTTTTTAAAGCATTTTTCCACATTGCTATTTAATCTTCCCAGGTGTCTTGCTGATCCCAAGCTCCCCATTTAGCTAGTACAGTAACTATTCTATCCTTAAAGGCTGCTATGAAAAAGATCAGTCTCCAGCCTTCTGGAGAGGGGCAGCCAGGGAAAATGTTAATAGCCAGATATTTACACAGCTCTGTCACAAAGCAATAAAGACCATTATTGAATGCCCCCCAGCAAAAGACTGTTAATCACTGAATGTGTTCTCCCAAATTCATATGTTGAAGCCCTAATCATAAGGTAACTATTAGTATATTTGGAGAAGAGACCTCTAAGAAGGTAATTCAGGTAAAATGAGGCCATAAGGGTGGGGCCCTGATCTGATAGGACTAGTGTATCTTTATAGGAAGACCTATGAGCGCAATTTCACTTGCACTTCTACCCCTCCCCTCCAAGGCACAAAATGAGGAAAACATGTGACCACACAGCAAGAAGGTAGCCATCTGCAAGCCAGGAAGTGTCCCCACCAGAAACCAAATCAGCTGGTCACCTTGATCTTGGACCTCCAGCCTCCAATACTGTGAGAAAATAAATGTCTAGTGTTTAAACCACCCAGGCTGTGGTATTTTCTAACGACAGCCCGAGCAGAATAAAAAAAAAAAAAAGTATGAACTATATCTATATTTAAGGAGCTTATAATAGAGTAAATGACAAACCAATAAGAGAGCGAACTATAAACCTACAAAGTCACCAATCAGGAGATGTAGGGAGCCAGAGGAGGGACTGATTACTAGGATGCTTAAAATGCTTGGGAAAAGGTGCTTTACAAAGGCTAAACTTTGGCCCTAGCAGGTTTGGCTCAGTGGATAGAGCATTGGCCTGCGGACTGAAAAGTCCCAGGTTTGATTCTGGTCAAGGACATGTAGCTTGGTTGCAGGCTCCTTCCCAGCTTGGGCCCTGATCAGGGCACATGCAGGAGAAACCAATTGATGTGTTTCTCTCACATCCGATATTTCTCTCAGCCTTACACTCTCTAAAAATTAATGGAAAAATATCCTTGGGTAAGGATTTTTAAAAAAAAGGCTAAACTTTGGCTGAGTCCCGGAGGACAAGGAATTCTTTTCTTAATGTTTAGACAGGGACAGTGTAGTCAGAAATAAATGGGAGATTATACTATTACATGAAGCTTCATGAAGGCACGATTTCTGTTCATTTTGTTCACCAATGTATTCTTAGCACCTAGCAAGCACTGAAAATTTGTTGTTGTAGTTGAATGAATAAGTGAAGGAATTAAAGAATCAAGTTGCCTGAAATGATACCAGCCAGAACACTGAAATTATGAGGGGAAAATTTTGGATATGATTTGATGGTCAATAGGAAACATATTCTGAACAGAGGGAATGAAGCCTACCTTTGATTTTCTTTCCCCACTCCACAAAAGTATCCCAGTATGTATGATAAATTTTGTATCGTGCTACCCAAAAATGAAATTAGAAAAAAAATACTTTAGGAAGATTAGCCCAGATGGATGAAAGATGAAAAAAAGAAGGAAAGAGGAAAGGAAATGAGTTGGGAGGCAACCTTAGAATGCACTATGGGGGACCATTAGGGGCCTGCCACTTTCTGGGTGCCTGGTAAATATTTGTTGAAGAAATGAACACACAAATGAGACAGTGAGGTCCTAGGCTAGGAAAATGACAGGATCAGAGAACAATGAAGTCCAGCCGTTACAGGAAAGCATACACACAAGTCAGACAGAATTAGAGGATGACTGAAGGAAAGAGTTCAAGGTCATCAGATCTAGGTCTGAATGGTAGCAACACTAAGAGAAACAGGGATGTGGGAAAACCCTTTTGAGACGAGGAGGAATATGTCAGGAATGCAAATTGGAGAATGATCAGACAACAACAGTCACAAAAATGTATAAACTTGCTATGATGGAGATCTTAGTTGGAAGGGCAGGTAGAAAGAAAGAGAAAATGCAATGTGCTGTACTGAAGCCCATGGTGGTTCGGAGGGACCTAGATCTATCAAGGAAGCAAGACTTGTCAGGAGATGAGGGAGAACTAGTTTGAGGAAGTTATATCAAAAGAAAACCTATCTGTCCTCAACCCGCTGCATGGGAAATGCCCTTAGGAGTCCTGGAATCCCCAGGAACGAGGGCGGTGGTCTTGACTGGAGAAGTAGAAGGAGGGGCAGATGAGGCCAGAGGGCCAGCAGAACATTAAGGGTATCCAGGCAGCTGTGCACACAAGCACAGTCTCAAGATAACCAGCAAATGGATGAGGACCAATGAGTCCCCACAAATCTCTGACCCACAACTCCCTGAGACTGAGGGGTGAGAGTTCTAATCTCAAGACCACCTTTTCTTTCTTTTTAAAACAATATATTTTATTGATTTTGTACAGAGAGGAAGGGAGAGAGATAGAGAGTAGAAACATCGATGAGTCATCGATCAGCTGCCTCTTGCACACCCCCTACTGGGGATATGCCCGTAACCAAGGTACATGCCCTTGACCGGAATTGAACCCGGAAGCTTTCAGTCCCCAAGCCGACGCTCTATCCATTAAGCCAAACCGGTTTCAGCAGGACCACCTTTTACAAGGAACCCACGATGGGCAGGGTCCCAGCTCAGTGGACAGATCGTTGTACTCTCTTACCTAGGGAGGTTGTATTCCTTCAATTTGCCAGGATAATCTTCCTGTTCAGGTCCCTCTGAGCAGTGGTCACATGGTGCTTGGTTACTGATTCACTGCAATAGAGTGACGAATAAGAGGCAACACTTGAAAATAAATTCCAGAGAACCAGGTGAGTAAAATGTGAAAGTTAAAAGGAAGAAAGAAAGAAAAAAAAAGAAAAGAAAATAAGTAACAGGGACTATTCACTCTTAGGGAAAGGCCTAAGCCCTAAGCATAAAACAAAGGCTAATGGCATACCAGGAAACTGATAGATCTGACCATAAAACAATTTCTGTACTTCAGAAAATGCAACAAAACCAATATAAACTAGAGTTGTCTAATACTGTCACTACTTGTGTATGTCTGTGTCCCTCCTAACATTCTCATGTGGCTCCCACCCAGAGCCTGGCATAAGGAGGGCTCGGTAAATGTTGTGTGATTTGAAAGATTCAGCTAAACAAGTTCAGGACTCTGTCCAATTCCATCTAAGGTAGGAATGGTGAGATGTACATCCTCCACACATGACCTTCACCACCCCTCCTCTGCCTGGTTCATCCCTCTTGTGCTCCATATTGTTTGAACACCATGGCGGTGTATTTGCATTCTTGGCACTTCTGTCTCAACAGGGCCAACGAAGGGACTAAATTCCCTAAGAGATTGACCTAGTCCAGTGGTCGGCAAACTCATTAGCCAACAGAGCCAATATCAATTGTACAATGATTGAAAATTTTTTTGAGAGCCAAATTTTTTAAACTTAAACTTCTTCTAACGCCACTTCTTCAAAATAGACTCACCCAGGCTGTGGTATTTTGTGGAAGAGCCACACTCAAGGGGCCAAAGAGCTGCATGTGGCTCACGAGCCGTGGTTTGCTGACCACTGACCTAGTCCAACTACTCAGAGATTCTCAGGATGTCAGAGCTGGAAGGAACCCCACAGGCCACTTAGCCTTTTATCAAAATGTAGATTTGGGGAAACTAGAACTTAGCGTGGAGCTGGGACTCAAGACCAAGTCTCCTGACAAATTTGAGTTCTATTACATCACCCTTCCTCCTTACTCCCATCGCCAAACTCTACGACTCGAGGTCCAGAGGGCCCTCTTCCCCATACAAGCACACTTGTCCCTTCCCTCCCCTCCCCTCCCCTCCCCTCCCCTCTCTCTCTCTCTCTATCTCTCTCTCTCCTAGTCATCCAGATACGCTCCCTTTCAGCTCTGATCCACACATTTTCTAGCAGACAAGATTCCTGTCCCCAGATGAACTAGTTTCACAGTATAGGCCTCACTTGCCCAAGAGAGAAGGGCTTCACTCAGGGGGTGTACCCAGCACAGACATTGCCTGTTCTCCTCCTTGGGTTGGTGAGGAAGTTCCTAATGGGGTCCTGAATCACGGTAAACAGATAGAAATGACTGAGTTCTCTGAGTGCTGTACTCCAAGTGGACACTCAGGGCAGTGTCCCCTCCCTGGGTACTCCCCTTCCTAGGAAGCAGTAGTCAGTAAGGATGATCATTCCTATTCTACATAATAAAAGGCTAATATGCAAATGACCGAATGGCGGAATGATCCCCAGGGGGCAGACACTCATTGCAGGAGCTGCCCCCTCGTGGTCAGTGTGCTCCCACAGGGGAGCGGCAGTGGTGGCAATGCTAAGGATGCCCAAACAATGGCTTAGGCCCACTAACCCATCAGTCGGACATCCTCCCAGGGCTCCCAGACTGCTAGAAGGCCTGGGCCAGGATGAGACCACCCCCCAAGTGCATGAATTTCATGTCCTGGGCCTCTAATTTAAAAGATGAGGAAATGAAGCATCCAGAGGTTGAATGATTTGTCCATGGTCACATGACTAGTGAGAGACAAGCCTTCTGTGTCCATCACACCATGGTCACTCCCTTTCAGCTGCTCCTTTTACATGCAAAAGTCTCCTCTCCATGCAAAGTGCCTTCCACTGAGAAGTTCTCTGCACTTCAGCTTTCCAAGAAAAGTTTGCAGAAGGGAGAAGAGAGAGGATCTTTGCTGAGTCAAATGCCTTTAGAGACAGAAGCAATAATATGGTTTTGAAAGGATGCTAGAGGGAGATTTTTAAAATAACTACCCATCTCTTAGGATCACCAGGCCTCAACGTGTGTGTTTTTCCCCCGCTCCAGATTCCCAGACTCTGCTTCTAAGTCCTCAAGCTTGTTCCGTTTCTTCCCTACTAGAATGTAGCTCTCTCTGCCTTGTACACAACCGAAACCCAGGAGCTGGCATTCTTGGGTAGGTGCTAGTATTTGTTAAATGGGTGAATGAGTAGTAACCCTGGGCAAGACTCTGCCTTCCCCTCTGGGTCCGTTTCCTCACAGGAACTCAGGGGGACGGATGGGAGACCTAAGTCAAACACTCAAGGTTCTGGCTCCTTTGGGAGCCTGGGCTGGCTTCGACCGCTGTTACCTGGCGGCCCACTGGCCATGGGAGTGGGGGATGACACAGTTCTGCCAGTACCTGTAGCCAGGTCCGAGCGGGCAACCTCGCCCAGCTTGGGACGAAACCCAAAACAAAGGGAAAGTGCCCAACGAGGGGAGGAGGAGGCTCACGACGACCCTTGAGCTGCTGCACCCCAGTCTCCGCCACGGGCCGGGGTCTCCCGCAAACACACACTCCCAGAACCCAGCCCCCCCCCCCCGGACCCCCACGCCAGGCTGCCACATACCCCTCGCCGAAAGCTCACGTCGTGGAATAAAGCGCAGAAAGAATTACGTCATCGACACCCCACTAACTCGCACCCCAACCCTCTGGGAGGCTGGAGTCCTTTGTCCCTTCGCCAGGCAGTCCGTGAGCCAGCGCTCTGGCCCCGCCTCCCATCCGAGCTTTGCCCTCCTATTGGCTGGGAGGACGAAAGGACTTGGAGGGCTCAGCCAATGGGAGGAGGACCCTGGGAGGGGTGGAGCCTGAGAAAGAGATTTGGGCAGGGAGCGGGGAGGAGCCAAGCTACTGGGCGGCCAGGGGGCGCGCCTGGAACTGAGGCTCCCTGCAGTCCCTGCAGCTCTGCTCTGGCTGCCAAGCCGGAAAGTCATCTTTCTTTCTACAGATCCCGCGCCTTTGGGTCTCAAAGCTAGGAGACTGTTTGTCAGCAGCATATAAAAATTACTTTGGGGGGCCTACTATGTCAGTGTTCCAGGTTCTGCGGATCCAGTACAGGAGAGAAGGAAATGAACTCGCTGCTCCATGGAGCTTACCTGCAAGTCAGGGGAGACAATAATCAATGAAGACATAGAACTTGGTAGCAAGTAAGGGGAGGAAGAGGGAGATGGCAGTGGAACGGTGACACATGAGCGGAAGGAGGGGAGGGCACACATTTCTGACCATACCGGCTTTTGGATGTAGCACACTTCTCTTGGGGAACTCCATCTGTTCGAGGCTGTCTCTCTCAAAGTATAAGAAACAATGAGAGGAAACTTCAAAAGGGTAAAAGACCCCTAGCAGGTTTGACTTGGTGGATAGAGTGTGGGCTTGAGGACCTGAGTTCGCTTCCAATCAAGGAAACGAACCTTGGTTAGACTCCTGCAGAAGGCAACCAATTGTGTTTCTCTCACATCGATGTTTCTCTGTCTTTCCCTCTCTCTTCTACTCTCCCTAAAAATCAATGGGAAGAAATCCTTGGGTGAGGATTTTAAAAAAAAAGTGTAAAAGTGCATGGGACATACTACTGCAATGTATATTGCTTTACAATTTATAGAATACTAGGTCAAACTTCATGCCATCATTTGACAACCTGATATATCTTACCAAAAATTAACAAAGAGGTAGAAATCTAAACAGCGCAATCACTGAAGAAATCAAAATGTTGCTAATTTGTCCCTCCCAATTCACTCCTCCCCAAGAATGGATTACACCATTATTTTTACCCTTAAATAAGAGTTAATTCCTACATTATGCAAACTCTTTCAAAATACTTTGCAAAGCCAACGAAACATTAATAAATTTCATCCAGTTCTGTACTTTTTAAAAAATCACCACAAACAAATGTTTTATACCAAAAGTGCAAAGAAACTTCATTTATTTGGAAACTTGTCAAGAATTATTACAAAAATAAATGATATGACCCATCAAGTTACACGAATAGATTTCTTTTAAAACGTGATAGAACTTAGCAGCCATTCTAATAAAAAAAATAATACAGTAATTACTATAGTGTGTATTATGTGCCAAGCACTGTTAAGTGCCTTACACTTATGAACTAATTTTATCCTAACATCACTGTGAGGTTGCTTCATTTATACATGGAAGAACTGAGATACAAGGAAACCAAGTGACTTGCTCAGGATCACACTCCAACGAAAGTGGTTTCATGATTGAACTTCAAGTTCAAGGCACAAAATATGAGTCCTTAACTACAATTCTACATTGCTTCTTCTAAAGACAGGAATGGAAGGAAACTTCATATACACTACAGAATATATATCAGAAACTAACAATGAAGTAACAGTAAGATTTCCAGGGGTACAAGAGGATATGAGGTCTTTGTATGTGATAGTCTATGATGAGATGCCACCTCCATCTCGAAAAGCTTCTAGTCTGGTGGTGGAGAGGGGTAGGTAGATTGTGCCCAATTTAAAGATGGTTCAATTGGAGAGTAAGTTTTTTAAATATTATTTGTTAACTCGTATATGAAAATTATTTTCTATATGCTAAAAGAAATATTTGCCATACCCAACCTCAAAGAACCTACAATAAATTGACATGAATGTATACCCGTAAGGATTAAGTTGAGAATAATTTAAAAGGCAAATTAACAACAGTTGCACATTAAAGCAGCAACTAATTTAAAGTACTGAGGTCAAATGAGTAAAAGGAATGAAGCGTCCGCAGAAGTCTTTCACAGATGAGCTGGATCTGAAGGGATCTAGAAAGGAGATTGATCTGGAAGATTATGAGGAACATAGATCAGCAAATAGGAAAAAGAAAAGGTTTTCTGAGAAGGGAATACTAGTGACGGGATCTAGACTGGAGAAGTTTAAAAAGTAAACAAAAAAAAGGTAAGGCCCTGGCCAGTTTGGCTCAGTGAATAGAGCATCAACCTGCAGACTGAAGGGTTCCAGGTTCAGTTCCAGTCAGGACACATGCCCGAGTTGTGGGCTCGATCCCCAGTGGGAGATGTACAGAGGCAGCCAATCCACGATTCTCTCATCATTCATGTTTCTCACTTGTTTGCTCCCTTCCTCTTAAATAAGTCAACAGAAAAATTTCCCCTGATGAGGATTAACACAACAAAATAAGCAGGTAAGGAGGTATATAGGCAAGAGAAAGTAAAGAATGAATCATGTGTCGACCTTCAGATTGAAAGGCCCCGTGTTCGATTCCGGTCAAGGACATGTACCTTGGTTTCGGGCACATCCCCAGTAGGGGGTGTGCAAGAGGCAGCTGGTGGATGTTTCTCTCTCATCGATGTTTCTAGATCTCTATCCCTCTCCCTTCTTCTCTGTAAAAAATCAATAAAATATATTTCATTAAAAAAAAAAGAATGAATCAGTGTCTTGGAGAGTAACTTTATAAAATAGGAGAGTTGGGCCGAAGCTGGTTTGGCTCAATGGATAGAGCGTCAGCCTGCGGACTGAAAGGTCCCAGGTTCGATTCTGGTCAAGGGCATGTACCTTGGTTGCGGGGACATCCCCAGTGGCGGGTGTACAGGAGATGGCTGATAGATGTTTCTAACTTTCTATTTCTCTCCCTTCCTCTCTGTAAAAAAATCAATAAAATATATTTTGGGGGGAAAAAACAAAACAAAAAAAAAATAGGAGAGGTGGAATAGAATAAGAAAGATATAATCTCTGTTCTTGAAAAGCATGATATGATCATGGGGTGCATACTGAAGAAATGAGATACATTTCTAAACAGTTGAAAGAAAGAGAAAGAGAAGAAAGAGAGGAAGGAAGGAAAAAAGAAGAGAGGGAAACAAGGAAGGAAGGAAGGAAGGAGGGAAGAAGGGAGGGAGGGAGGAAAACCCAGCAAGTAAAAGGAAGGTGTAGCCACACTTTCCAATAGTGGAGGACTGCATTGTTCCTCCCACTCTCCACATTCACAACCCAACAGACAGCGTTTAGGGAATAGCTCACTTTGATGAATGGTTCCAAGAGGGAATCAGGGTAAACATCCTTCTTATAAAGAAAGCTTAATTCAAAGTTCCTTGCTCTGTCTTTTAGAAACTTACACCTAAGAACCTGATGAGGCCAAACCTCAGAGCTTCTCTCGAGTGTGAGTTCGATAGTGGTGATTAAGAGTAGAGAGCTGACTGAAGGCTTTTCCACACTCAATACATTCATAGGGCTTCTCCCCGGTGTGAATTCTCTGATGTGCAATGAGGTGTGACTTTCGACCGAAGGATCTGCCACACTCATTGCATTTATAGGGCTTTTCACCTGTGTGAAGTCTCTGATGTCGAATAAGGTTACTATTCTGACGAAAGGCCTTGCCACACTCATTGCACTCAAAAGGCTTTTCTCCAGTGTGAATTCTCTGATGGTCAATAAGATCTCTTTTAGAAGATAAACCTTTCCCACACTCGTTGCAATTGTAAGGTTTCTTACCAGTGTGAAGTGCTTGGTGTCGGAGAAGATATGTATTCCGAGAAAAGGCCGCTCCACACTTAATGCATTCATAAGGCTTCTCCCCCGTATGGGTTCTTAGGTGGTCATAGAGTTTGTAACTCACACTGTAAGCTTTCCCACATTCATTACATTTATACGGTTTCTCTCCATTATGGAATCTCTGGTGTTGAATGAGATTGGACATGTGTCGATAGGTCTTTTCACACTTGCTGCATTCATAGGGCTTTTCCCCTGTGTGGGTTCTGAGATGAGCCATGAGCTGAGACGTCTGCCTAAAGGCCTTGCCACACTCATTACATACAAAGGGCTTTTCTCCAGTGTGGATTCTCTGATGGTTAGTGAGGTGTGTACTTCTATTGAAAGTTCTGCCACATTCATCACATTGATAGAATTTTTGTGCCTTCAAAACTTGAAATTCTGTAGGACTACAAGACAGATTCTTGTGTTCCCCAAGATCCTTATAGTCATCACATCCATCTTCTGTAGATTTGTTTTCATCCTCACATGTTCTTTCCAGTAAACCACTTTCTAGTCTGCTCCCTTCCTCCTCTGAGGGTTGTGCTTCTAGCTTTATTAAAATTTCTTCACAGGCATTTCCAGCTTCTGGTCCCCCAGGAGCCATCCCATTCAGGCCTCCTGATGTCCCATCGGGTGACTCTGTTCCTTTGGAAATTTCCTGCTTTGGAGGCAACTCTGAATTTTCCATCTGAGTCTTACCTGATTTAGAAAGAAATAAGAAAAAAGCATTTCTTATGCTATTGAGGAAAAAGTATCATCAGGAGTCTATTTACCTGAAAAAGCCTTCACATAAGGAATAAAGTAACAAATTGAGAACAAGAGAAAAAAATCAGAAATAGCTCAAATTTTTCTTCATGGACAAAAGGGGAAAAGTCAGTGCAGGAAGATGGATAAAAATCTATCAGGACAGAGAGATACTGAGCCAACACATTAAATAAGGAGGAAAAGTGAAAGATCAGAGACCAAAGCTGAAATGATACATTGGGAAAAGGCAAGCCATTAGGAGCCACAGCAACCAGAAAGCAACTGGGAACAGTCTAATTGAGAAGGAGCCATGAGGGGAGAAAAGATTCAATGAAAACAATGGATATTAGATGGAGGAGATATGTAGGGAGCCAGCTGTGTTATGCCCCTAATTCAACACAGTGTAAAAACTCATTTCCTTTTGTTGCTCAGGCTCCTAGGCTCCTCATTCTCAATGAGGTCCTGCTTTCCAAAGTTTGGTCTAGCTGGTCAGTTTGTACAGATTTCCTATCCCTTTAGCCTTATTGTAAGTAACATAACTCATCACATACAATAACTTGAATGCTCTCTAATCCTTATAAATACAAACTCTAACTACATCACCCTAGCTCAATCCATTATTAGGTAAAGAGAATGTTGAAAACTGTTCATGCTGGGTGATGCACTCAGAGAGGTTCATTGTAGTGTTCTGTTTTGTCTGTTGTAATTTTTCATAATAGAGTTTAAAAAGAAAAAATTGAGCGAAGAAAATGTGAAGGAAGCAGATGCTAAGTTCCAGGGACACAAAGTCATTACCCAGTGAGGCCATGCTGCAGTCCGTTTCCAGCATGATGTTCTGGTTCGTGGCTCTCTGACTCAGTGACGGGTCTTCCAACTTCTGTTCAGTGTAGTCCACAGACAGGAACTTGTACACTGCAGACCCCTACAATGACAAGTTTCTATTGCTCAAGAGATATTCCCACCCTGAAGGGTGGAGTCATCAGAGATACCAAGAGCACACGGTAAAAGCCCCGGTGGGCAAAGAGGTGAAGGAGGAAGAAGCTGGGATGACACATCTAAAAGGACAGGTTCAGGGCCAGAGAGAGTCCATGAACTCAGGAAGTGGCACCACGCTCCAAGGGAAGCAAGAAGGTTGGAAGCCAGAGGAGCAGTTTCAGAATGATCCAGTGCCTCTGAGATAAGCTCTAGCTCAGTGGTTCCCAACCCTTCTTTGGTCATGACCCACTTAAGCATCTCTAAAATCCTAATGCCCATCATGTGACATATAATTCTTATTTTTTTAAAAATGAACTCTTATTCACGTCGAGAAAGCCTAAAAAAGCCATTAACTTGGTCTAAACAAGCTTCCAAAGAACAAGGCATCCATGAAAGAGAAAAATCAAAGAAAAGAATAGCTGAAGTACTGAAAAAGAAATCACTAAGAAATTGTTAAAAAGTAATAATATAAAGTGATATGAAAAAATAGCAATCAGCCAGTTTGGCTCAGTGGATAGAGCAGACTGTAGGGTCCCAGGTTCAATTCTGGTCAAGGGTATGCGCCTCAGTTGCAGGTGCCTCCCTAGTCTGGGCCCTAGTCGGGGCTCATGCAGGTAGCAACTAATCAATGTGTTTCTCTCACATTGATATTTCTCTGTCCCTCTCTCTTCCAATATCTCTAAAATCAATGGAAAATATCTTCAAGTGAGGATTTAACAAAAGCAAAGTTTCATAAAACATATATGAGAGAACTGCAATGCATAAATATGTCACAACACATATTTATATACTCTAAAGTCTGTAGGGCCATAAGAAATGCAAAAAAAATCACTGTTAATAACTCATTCTCAAATTGTCCCCCCTTAAAAATTAAATTGACCCCTGTGTCCCATGTTGGGAACCACTGCTCTAGCTACCGGTATTCTGGGCCTCAGACTCAGGAACTCATAAAAGACAGACAGAACCAAGCTCACCTGGGGCCTGACCATCTGAAGCACAGTTTCTGCTGCTTGGTCTCCTATGTTCCTCACTTGGGGAAGGGAAGACACTGGGGAAGCACAATGAGCTGGAGGAGGAAAGAAATTATGAGTGGACAAGCCCTGCCCTTGGCTTTAATAAGGTCAGTATCCCACTGAGTGGGATTCAAGAAGACCCAGGCAACTCCACACAGTTTTTCACCCCTTGTCCACCCAGTATCCTAAGTGTGCTGTGAATTCTCCAAGGAGAGTGAAGTAGCAGGACCCTGGTCAAACTGAAAACTGATCTGCCAGTCCTCGTTCTCTTCAACCTCTCATAAGGAAGCTATACTTTTTTTTTTTTTTTTTTAATATATTTTATTGATTTTTTACAGAGAGGAAGAGAGAGAGTCAGAAACATCGATGAGAGAGAATCATCCATCAGCTGCCTCTTGCACACCCCCTACTGGGGATGTGCCTGCAACCAGGTACATGCCCTTGACCAGAATCAAACCTGGGACCTTTCAATCCGCAGGCCGATGCTCTATCCACTGAGCCAAACTGGTCTCGGCAGGAAGCTATACTTCTGACGACTTCCTCTCCACATGGCTTCCCTAGAACCAGCCTCACCTGATTTCTCCCTTAGATCTCTGGCCCCCCATTCTCTTCCTTGTCCGCCCTCTCATTTGGACACTCCAGAAGCACAGACGGTATTGCTTTCCTTTTCTCTCTGTCAGAGATCTCACCAACTCTCACTGTTCTAATTGTGCTCTTAAGTTCTCAGTTCTTTCCTAGACCCTGTTCACAAGCTTCCAGTTGCTTGGACATTTCATTTGCTGCCCCAGAATTCTTAAGTTCAGTATCTCAACTGTGTGTTCTTAATATCTTCCTTTCCTAAGTTCTGTCAATGATTCCAGACATTGTCCAAAACCCTCTCATTGCCCCTCTTCTCTCTAACCCCATGGATTTTCCCTTCACAGTGCCTGTTGAATCTATCACTTTCCACTACATTCAACTCGCTCAGGCAATAATCACCTCACATCTATTCTCCTACACTAGTCTCCTACTAAAGCTTCCCAACACTGGCCTACCCTTTGGATCAGTATGCTCACATTTGCCAGAGTAATTGTCCTAAACTTCTTACCCTTAACTCTAAGGCCTTGTACAAACAAACCCTAGGCTCTCAAATGCAGCCCTCCTTGACCCTAGGGTCTAAGGATTAACCACTTCAGTCTGTTTATATTCTCTACTAGGTGTCCTCCTCCCTAAAGTTTCTCAAGCCCTAGCCAGTTTTGCTCAGTGGGTAGAGCATCAGTCTGTGGACTAAAGGGCCCCGGGTTCTATTCTGGCCAAGGGCACAAGCCCAGGTTGTGGGCTCAATCCCTAGTGTAGGGCATTCAGAAGGCAGCCAAGCAATAATTCTCTCTCCTCATTGATGTTTTTTTTTCCTCTCCCTCGCCCTTCCTCTCTGAAATCATTAAAAATATATTAAAGAAAAATTTCTCCTTGATTTTCCACTTTCCAACACTACTGCTATCTCATTCATGAAGCATCCATCCCCTACCCACCCCAGATCACCATTAACAATGTCCACATGATCTTGCTTACAATTAACAATGTCCACATTGCTCATTTGTGATGGCATCAAATGCCTGAGAATACATATCACTCATGTCTCTTATGAGATTGGCTCTTATACCATGACCGACTCTCTGCCTAGTAGGTAACTAAATGGCTCTTGGAAAGCACAGTGACGGTATACTACATACTATCTCTGCTGCCAACAGTGCCTATGCCATGACAAAAACTTGCTAAATACATTAATGATTAAAGAATAAGCAAAAGGAACAGAAAAAGTCTCTATGAAAGGAAGACAGAGGGCAGGGCAAAGGATTCCAATAAGGTGGAGATGTAGAGATGAAGGAAAAGTGATTCCAGAAGAGAGAAGAGAGGTGTGATGCCAGAGCTGGAGAGGAACGTACCAGAGTGCCCATTGGGGAGGCAGTATGCCCCTGCGACATGAGGAGGCCCCAAGCGGGCTCCAGGGGCTGCACCGTTACTGAGGAGTGATGTAGAAAGAGATTCTTCTGTTGCACTCAAGGCTGTCATCTCCTCCAAATGCAATTCCTGTTTCTGTGCTGGAGCTGAAACCTAGAGACAAGGAAATATAATTGGGTTCAAGAGACAATCCCTGAAGGTACAGACTCCAAAACCTCTAAAAAGCACCCAGGAAAGAAAGCCAGGGAAAGGAAGAAAGAGCCAGAGTATCTTTCCAGCCCCACCAGTATAGCCTACTAGGGGAAGGAACTGTCTAAGCAGTATCTGCACCCTTTAATCTCATCCTTCTGTTGACTTCCTATTAGAAGCTTAAAGATCAGATTATATTATATAACCACTTTCCCTCTGTGTCAGTTCCTTAGACACAAATTGATTTAAGAATCATCTAGGATGCCGAAACCGGTTTGGCTCGATGGATAGAGCATCGGCCTGCGGACTGGAAGGTCTGGGTTCGATTCCGGTCAAGGGCATATACCTTGGTTGTGGGCACATCCCCAGTAGGGGGTGTGTAAGAGGCAGCTGATCGATGATTCTCTCTCATCGAAGTTTCTAACTCTCCCTCTCTCTTCCTCTCTGTAAAAAAAAAAAAAATCAATAAATATATATTTTTTAAAAATCATCTAGGAAAAGGAGGCAGGAGAGCAATTCAGTACACTCCCTAGGACCTAAGCCTATAGAAGAGACCAAACAGAAGTACCAAAAAATTCAAGAATGACAGCTGTGTATATCTGTATGTGCACAAATAACACTTCTGAGGCTGACAGCTGAAGCAATATCCCCACAACAGTGGCTGACAAACCTCAAAAGAGCTTTTCCCATTTCTCTCCGCAAAAGTACCTCCTCTTCAGAGAAACCATCCCTGACCACACTGACAAAGCAAAGACAGTCACTCTCTCCAACTACCTGATTATATTTCCTATTGCATGTTGTTAATCTCTATATTACCTTATTTACACCTTTATCGTATATGTCTCCCCAATGAAACAAAAGCTTTTTGTCTTGACCACTAGCTCCTAGAACAATGCTGGGCCCAGGATTATATGCAAACTCAGTTTTCAATAGGAACTTCCTCAATAGTTTATCGTAAGAAGTCAAATAGATCCAGATAACATCAATTTTTAGAGACTTTAAGAATATCTCAAAGCATAGGACCTTTTCTTTCCAGCTCCTCACAATCTCATGATTACTATTTTTACCAGCATTTGGAACATAAAACCTAAAACATCTAAATAAATCACGTTTATAAGCTCATTCACTCTGCATATACACAGTACATCAGAAGAAGAATATAACTGCTCCTTTGATAAACCATAATGGACTTGCTCAATTGGGTTATCGATACATCTGCTGATGGGAGGGAACTTGCTTCTTTCCGGTATCTCTCTCCAGTGTGTGAGACAGGAGGCTCCTGGGGACTGTGGTGACTAGGTTCTGCACTGGGCAGATCTTATAAATGGGAGTTACAGTTCTCTTTTAAAATATATTTTTTATTGATTTTAGAGAGGAAGAGAAACATCGATGGGAGAGAATTAATAACGATTGGCTGCCTCCTGCATGTCCCCTATTGGGGATTGAGCCTGAAACCTGGCACATGCCTTTACCAGGAATCGAACCGGTGATCTCTTGTACATGGGCCAAAGCTCAACCACTGAGCACAATAGCTGAGTGGGAGTTACAGCTCTTAAATAAAGCAGCTCTAGGAACTGGCAGAAGATGGACCTTAATTGCACTGGGACAACAAAACCTTGTAATTCACCAGCAATTAAACCTTGGCACACTTCCTGTTCACTATCTAGGACTCATAAATTTCCTTTTTCCCCAGGCATGCAATCCCCATCCCAATTTTCATTCTAAGATGGCATTCCACAGCAAGACACTAGGGGATAGCTAGGGGCTTAGAACCAAAGGAGCTGGCAAAGTCTAGTTCCCACACTTGGTGGTAATCAGCAATAACCACATGTTGGCTAAGTCTCAGGGTCAAAGGGAACACCTACTAGCTCTTTCATCTTAGATGAGTCAATTAACCTCTCTGTGCTCATATCACTTGTCAAATGGAGATAATGATTACTATTTTCATATTTTGTAAGCCTCCTAGGAGCTAAAAGAATATAAAAGCATTTTTCAAGTTGCATGATTCTGCAGCCCTTCAAGGATACCTTTTCAACCTTTTCCAGCCCCAATGTGCACACATGCACATGCTCCCTCCTGGTAAGCATCTGATCTGCCCTGACATTCCTTAATTGCCCCATGCCAAACTGCCAAGAGAAATTTGCTTATTCATCTTATATAATAAAAGGCTAATATGCAAAAGGACCAAATGACCAGTAGCTATGATGTGCACTGACCACCAGGGGGCAGATGCTCAATGCAGGAGCTGCCCCTTGGTGGTCAGTGCACTCCCACCAGGGGAGCACTGCTCAGCCAGAAGCCAGGCTCACAGCTTCTGTTGCACTCAAGGAGCACTGCTCAGCCAGTGGTGGCAGGAGCCTCTCCCACCTCCTTGGAGTCTGGCATCCCCCGAAGGGGTCCCAGACTATGAGAGGGTACAGACTGGGCAGAAGGCCCTCCCCCACCCAGTGCACGAATGTCATGCACTGCCCTCTAGTTTAGCCATAAATACATATTATAAGCCTGTGCTAGGAGAGACAGCCATGCTCTTATGTCTTTATTTTGTTAATCCTTATCTGAGGATTTTTATACACAATGAGAGAGAGGGAGAGGGAAACACATGGACTAGCTGCTTCCAGCACACACCCCTACGGGGGTCAGGGATTGAATCTACAACCTAGGTACGTGCCCTTGCCTGGGAATCAAATCCGAGACCTGTCGATGTCGATGTGTGGGCTGAGACTTCAACCTCTGAGCACATCAGGCAGGGCTCTGCTCTCGTCTTCACATCAGAAAGCTGACAATAGTGGCAGAGTAAGAAATGGAACCCAAAAACTCCACTCCTAGGTTCAGCTGCCCTATCAACTGTTAGTCATTCTCTTGGGTTTGTGACTCCATCACTTTTTTAAAAATTCATATTTTTATTGATTTCAGAAAGGAAGGGAGAGGGAGAGAGAGAGAAACATTAATGAGAATCATTGATCGGCTGCCTCCTGCACACCCCACACTGGGGATCAAGCCCGCAACCCAAGCATGTGTCCTGACTGGGAATCGAACCATGAACTCCTGGTTCATTGGTTGACGCTGGGCCATAGTCTCTTTTTTCTGAGGCTCCCTGGATAAAGAAGATTGAACTTTAATAGAGGGAGCATTTTTTTCTGCTTAAAGCAAAAGAAGTGAAGAAATAGGGACCCATGTTATCAGCATACCTGAGATTTACCCCTGCTCACAGTGTTCCGGCATCTAACCAATGTGCAGGTCCTCTACTTAGCCTAGGGCCTAAGGAATAGAGAACGCCTACTCCCCAGCTAACCGAAGCATTAGAGAATGGTTCTATTGTAGATGCCAGCTACTTGCCTTTCCTGATCCACTGACGTGTCTCTGGAAATCCTCCACCACGGCCACGGCTTCCTCGCCACTCTTGGGGTGGTGCAGCTGCACCCAGGTCCGGAGCTGGCCGGGCAGGATGCTCAGGAACTGCTCCAGCACCAGCAGCTCCAGGATCTGCTCCTTGGTGTGCACCTCTGGCATCAGCCACCAGCGGCAGAGCTCCCGGAGCCGGCTCAGCGCCTCCTGGGGCCCAGACATCTCGTGGTAGTACAGCTGCCTGAAGTGCAGCCGGAAAATTTCACAAACGGGAGGGTGGTTCTTCTGGAGACTGCAGCCTGGCCCCCAGGTCTGGCTCCCTGGCTCCTGCTTCTGGAGCACAGCACTCCCTGGGATGAGGCGTAAAGCTTCCCTGCCTGGGGTGGCCATTGTGACCCCCAAGAGAAGCTTGTTCCAGCAGCAGTTTGTCTGATTAAAACGATGGTCTATAATTTAGGTCCCAGGAACTGTTTTTCAAAGTTGGGGTCTAGGGTGAGAGGATTGTCACCTACAGAAACATAAGAGAGAAATCAAAGTCCTTGAAGTATTCAGGCCGATAACAGACCCTCCACAAAGCTCCAGAAAAAGAGCGAGCGCACAACCGGGGCGGTCTAAGCATCCTTCCACGTGACTTACCTTCTTAAACTTTCAGTGGCTTCCTAGAAGATAAAACCTAAATATCTACACTTAGCACTCTCGGCCCTTCACAACAGTCTTAAACCTCTGTTCTAGCCATACTCTCTACCGCTCTCCCCCAGTACCCAGCTTGGAAAGATAACAATGATCTTCAAATGTGGAAAATGCAAGATGATTCAAAGGGCACACAAGAAAACACTAAGTTGCCGAAACCGGTTTGGCTCAGTGGATAGAGCGTCGGTCTGCAGACTGAAAGGTCCCGGGTTCGATTCCGGTCAAGGGCATGTACCTTGGTTGTGGGAACATCCTCAGTAGGGGGTGTGCAAGAGGCAGCTGATCGATGTTTCTCTCTCACCGATGTTTCTAACTCTCTATCCCTCTCTCTTCCTCTCTGTAAAAAATCAATAAAATATGTTTAAAAAAAGAAAGAAAAAAATCACTAAGTTATTATTTAACTCATATTTAGTGCATGTTTTATAATGGTAAACGAATGAATGTGGTTCATTTAGCTAACACTGAAATAGGAGGAAAAGTTTTATTCAGTTTATATTAGGGTAAAACTTTGAAAATCCGCACTTTAGTGGCAACTAGGGCATCTGTGCTCTGCTTCCAATTCCAATTCTGCCACTGGGTATCCTGGGTAAGCAACTTCTCTCTAGGTCTCAATTTCTTTGTAAACGACGAAAATAACCTGTGAACTCCTGGAGCCCATACATAAAGCATGGCCTTTTCCCATTTCCTCTACTGCTCCGAGTGCTCAGCAGCTTATCTTATCTGGATTTTGCGTGAACAAGTCACACTCCACGTTTGAAATCCCCGTTCGGCGTCTGACCGACTTCTGAAGCTTCGCCTTATCTGCACTTTGCGCTCGACCAGGCGTCCGGGACGCCAAGCCCCTGGCCTCGTCTGCCTTGTGCATCGCTCACCCGCAGGGCCCGGCTCCGGGGCGGCACCGCTGGTCAGGGGAATGCGACAAAGAGGAGGGTGCTTCTGGGCGCCACAGGGATGGCACCGCCGGCCGCGGGGCGAAGCATGGGCCTGGCCAGCGTGGCCGACTCGGGCTGTGGGCGGCCGCGACTCCAGGCTAACGACCCCGGCCCGGGCGGCGCCCCCCCCGTCCGCCTCCTCGGGCGGCCCCCCCGCCCCGGGCGGCCCCCCGTCCCGCCCCGCCCCGGAAGGCCCCCCCGTCCCCCCCGCCCCGGGCGGCCCCCCCGCCCCGGGCGGCCTCCCGTCCCCCCCGCCCCGGGAGGCCCCCCGTCCCCCTCCCCGGGCGGCCCCTCGTTCCCCGCCCCCGGTCCACTCACTGGGAGTTCCGCTGCGGCGCACAAGACCCTGGTTACCGGCAGAAGCGAAAAAACAATGGCCGAGCCGGAAGCGAGAGGACCCACTTCCGGTCCTCCGGGAACCCGGAAGTCTCGGCCCGGAAGGTGGGCTCGCACGCGCCCTGCAGCCGGGAGAGAGGCTGCCGCTTGGTTGCCGTGGCATCTCGCTCCTCAGCCGAGCCCGCCTCCGCCGGGGGAGCGGCGCGGGGCTGCGTGTGCGGCTCTCAGCCCATTCTAGCTCACGGGGACCAGACGCACCCTAGCCCTGTCCCTTCCCCTCCGGGTGGCCCTGGAGAGATACCCAACCTGAGTCCTGATACCCAACAGCCTAGAAAATGCAGAGCACGGTGTGAGCACTGAAACGGGTAACACACAGACTACAGGGCGAACCGCCTCGCATATCCTGAGCCTTCAGCCAGTTATTATCATACTGTAGGTCAGCAATTTTCAACTGATGTGCCCCAAGAATTTTTAAAACATGCAATACTTGAATATTTAGCCAGGGACACTACCTCTTTTTCCTTAGATTGTCAAATAGTGAAATAACAGCAGCTAATACAATGATAGCCAACAGCCGTCCAGTGTGAATGAATCATACCAATTTTTGTCGGATTGGAAAAAAATAAAATAAAAATAAAATAAAATAAAATAAAATAAAAAATACACACACACACACACACACACACACACACATATATTGGTGTGCCGCATAATTTTAGTAATAAAATGAAAAAGGTTGAAAAATCACTGCTATATGTGATGCTCAGGGCATTTTCACCTACTCTAAGTCTCAATGAACAACAGGCATTTCCACCTCACTAATGAGGAAACGGACTCAAAGACTGAGGTATTTTGGCCCATAGATGTGGCTAATCTTTCCTAAAACAGCACCCAAATTCTGGTGGCCACGGAACGGCTAAAAAGTGGGGGCAACATAATCTGGATGCAGTTGTCCAGCCTAGTATCTAGGAGGCAGAAGCAGGATGTGAACAGTTTCCTACCGCTAATATGACTGAGCGGTTCCCAGGGGCACCGTTTCTGGGTGCATTGGCCCTGGGTGATAGAGCTGTGGGGCCCAAATGGGCATGGGAGAGTGGGGGGCAGGCGTGTTGCGGGGGAGGTGGGGGGAGTTGGAGATGAGCCCCTGATGGTTTAGACCAGTGTCTCCCAAAGTGTGGTTCGCGTCCCCCCGGGGGTACGGGAAGAGTTTGGTGGGGGTACACGTTGCACGGGGGTTTGGTGGGGATATGCACCGCACCGTGCTTAGCTGCGCCTAATTCTACTTTCTCATGAGCACGAGGGGTACTCAGCGTGACGAAAATTATAGAAGGGGTACCCATGTGTCAAAAGTTTGGGAAACACTGGATCTAAGCCTTAGGCAGTGGCAGCCCAGCCCTCCACTAGAACCAGGGAGAAGCTGAGACGCTGGCCCTCCCAGGTTCCTAGAGAGGCCGCCCAGGTCTGCACCGTGACGCGTGCGTGATCGGATCCCGCAGCGGAGCCGGCGCTGCATCGGGGGCTGCTGAGCGGCGGGGCGGCGGGAGGGCCGGCGGGGCGCTTGCCCGACCTGCGGGGGCGGCGGCGGCGGCGGCGGCGGCGGCGGCGGCTGGGCGGCTGGTCCCGGGTCCGGTGCCCGCAGCGCGGAGGGCGGATCTGAGCGCTGGCCCCGGGGTGCCCGGAGGAGACAGGGTTCTGTCTCCTGGAGGAAGGGCTCCCGAGCTCTCTCTCCTCTCCCGATGGTGCAGACAAAGCGTGCCCGTTACCGACGACCAGGGGACGCGGGTGAGTGGCAGGAAAGTAAAAGTGACTGCGATCTGTCAGTGCTCTGGTCCGGAGGCTTCCTGGTATTTAACATTGTACGCGTTATTATGCAAATCCATATACATATATCACGAAATGAGAGCATACTAATTGCTTTTAAAAACGGATTCTATAGCCGAGACCGGTTTGGCTCAATGAATGGATAGAGCGTCGGCTTGGGGACTGAAAGGTCCCGGGTTCGATTCCGGTCTTGGTTGCGGGCATACCCCCGGTGGGGGGTGTGCAAGAGGCAGCTGGTCGATGACTCTCTCATCGATATTTCTAGCTCTCTATCTCTCTCCCTTCCTCTCTGTACAAAATCAATAAAATATATTTTAAAAAACACACAAACGGATTCTGTAAAAAACAATGCTGTGATGAAATATACATGGCATTTACCAAATGACACATAAACACTGTTTTCACCATTTTAAAAGTGTGTAGTTCATTGTCATTATGTACATTCTTACTGTTGCTTAGAGCAGCGTTTTTCAACCGCTGTTCCGCGGCACGAGATGTTGCCTGGTGTGCCGTAGGTGCAGACAAGACAAGAATTTTATAATTTTTCACTATTTTGTTTACTTAATATTTCATAATAAAGTAATTATAAAATACTTTCTTTGTGTTTATTTGATTCCTATTCAAGAGAATTACTTTATATATAGTCAATATAGGCACAGAGTTAAATTTTTTAACATTTTTCTAATGGTGGTGTGCCTCGTGATTTTTTTCATGAAACAAGTGTGCCTTTGCCCAAAAAAGGTTGAAAAACACTGGCTTAGAGGAAAGTTATAATATCTTCCATTTGTGGAATGCGTTTGTTCATACGCTGGTTAATTTTGGTGGGAGCATTATGATGCCGCTAAAACACGTTTCCAAGAATCATTAAAAGAACACATTTTGTTTGCTATTTATTTTCCCGTAGTACACAGTGCATGAGGCTTAAATGCTGTATTCACGGCTGCGACTTTAGTGCCTGATACATAGTACTTGCTCATTACATTTTGTTAAATTAATGAAAGATGAATCTCAATCAGAATAAGAATGGTCAGAATTTAACGTCCATGATTGCTGAGTTAATGCTAAATTCAGGGTGAGGCAAAAGTAGATTTACAGTTGTAGGAGAAATAACTTCTCCTCCTCCTCCTCCTCCTCCTCCTTCTCCTCCTCCTTTTCTTTCTCCTTCTTCTTACCATGCAACAAAACTTTTATGAACATTTTGAACAGATTCAGTCATTACTGAACTGTAATTTTTAAACTTAAATTGGGGAAACAGTTTATTCTTGTATTATTATTACATTATTTTACATACAAGTATACACCTACTTTTGTCCCACCCTGTATTTAAGATATAAATCAGAAAAAAACAGTAACAACTCAAACTTCTTCAGTTTGAAACCTTTAAATTTTGAGTAATTGGAGACTTACAGAAGGTTGCAGAACTATGCAGAGTTCCCTTATCTTCTTTACCCAGTTTGCCTTCAGTTAATACTCTGCATAACCATACTACAACCATCAAAATTAAGAAATTCACGGTGGTGCAGTATGATTAATGAAACGGATTACTTTAATAGGTTCTGGCTATTGACCCTTTGTGTTCCAGGATGCAGTCTAGACTCCCTTACGTAGTTGTCATGTCTACTTCTTCAAACTGGAGGGTCCTCGGAAGTCTCTCAGTTATTCCTTGTTTTTTTCTGACATCAATATTTTGAAGTATTTCGTATTTGTACTTTAAAAAAATATATATATTTTTTTAATTGATTTCAGTGAGGAAAAAAGGGAGATAGAGATTGAAACATCCATGATGACAGAGAGCTGTGGATCAGTTGCCTCCTGCAAGGCTCTCACTGTGGATCGAGCCCACAACCCAGGCATGTGCCCTTGACCGGAATCGAACCTGGAACCGTTCAGTTCACAGGCCGACTCTCTATCCACTGAGCAAAACCAGCTAGGGCTCGTATTTCTACTTTTAGAATGACATCAGTTTGCTTTTGTTATACGTTTTCTCCTGTTTTGAGAATGATGTTGATGTGTCTTATTACTGGTGATATTAATCTAACCCTGGGGTGTCTGCCAGGTTTTACGTCTGTAAAGATAGTATCTTTCCCTTTGTAATTAGTATTTTGAGGGGGGGAAAAATACACACACACACACACACACACACACACACACGAGGCCTGATGCACAAAAATTTGTGCAAGAGTAGGCTTTCCTTCATACTTCCTTCCCGTGGCTGCGGGCACCAGCTTTCCTCTGGCACCTGGGACCCCGGCTCCTTCCCTCCCCTGGCCGCCCGCAGGCACCCAGGACCTGGGCTGGCTTCCCTCCAGCTCTGGCTTCATCAGGAAGGATGTACAGAGTGACATCCAGAATGACATTTGGTCTAATTAGCTTATTACCCATTTATTATATATAATATATATAATTTATATTTGTTGTTGTTAATTCTCACCCAAGGATATTTTTTCCCATTGACTTTTAGAGAAAGTGGAAGGAAGGGAGGTGGGGGGTGGGGAGAGAAACATTGACGTGAGAGAGACACATATCCACTGGCCACCTCCCTCACCTGCCCTATTGGCCCCGGATGGGGATAAGACCTGCAGCCCAGGTGCAACCTTTTGTGCGCAGGCTGGTGCTCTAACCACTGAGAACACTGGCCAAGCCTCGGTGAAGGTACTTTGAGACTTTGCATAGAAATATCCTCTTTGTTCCTGCCTTTCACCAGTCAATTAGCATTCTTTGGTGGATCTTGCCTGCGGTGATGATTTCTCTAATGGTTTAATGGTGACCCTGATTTCTGTTAATTCCTTCTACATTTATTAACTGGAATTCTTTGTGAGGCAGGGTTGTGCCTTCATCCCCTTTTGTTTATTTGTTCAATGAAGTTATATCATTGTGTGACATTAGATGTGTAATTTTTTCTTTAGCTTATACTGCAGTGCAGTTGTTCATTTTAAAAAAGATATATGTATTTTATTGATTTTGTTCAGAGAGGAAGGGAGAGAGATAGAGAGCTAGAACGTCGATGAGAGAGAAACATCAACCAGCTGCCTCTTGCACACCCCCTACTGGGGATGTACCCGCAACCAATGTACATGCCCTTGACCGGAATCAAACCTGGGACCTTTCAGTCCGCAGACGGACGCTCTACCACTGAGCCGAACCGGTCCCGGCTCATTTTGTTTTTTAATCTGTCCCCACTTTGGCCATTGAGAGCCCTTTCAGGTTGCCTGTTTCTCCCCTGAGGTGTCTCCATCCTTTTCTCTGTCTGCCTGATTTTCTGGCATCACAAACTACTCAATTTGTATCTTCTCTACTGAGGTCTGGAATCAACCACTTCCCCCCAAGGACTCTGGTTCTGTTTATTAGAGAAAGAATGGTCAAGTTTGGGGAAGTAGGTTTGAGCTTCTTTCTTCCTTTCTTTTTTTATTTTAAAATGTTTTTATTGGCTTTAGAGAACGAGGAGGTGAGAGGGAGGGAGAGCAATAGAAACATCAGTGATGAGAGAGAATCATTGATCGGCTGCTTCCTGCACACTCCCCACTGAGGACTGAGCCCACAACCCGGGCCTGTGCCCTGACCGGGAATCGAACCCTGACGTCTTGGTTCATAGGTCAATACTCAACCACTGAGCCACCCTGGCCAGACTTTCTTAATTTTTATACACATGCAGCATTAGCTCTTGCCAGTCCCATGCTCCCGGGTCTACAGGCTTCCCACTCCTAGAGCAGTGCTCTCCCCTTCAGACCTTTGCCCCAGCATTTCTGAACCCATGGCTTTTCAAAGTCTTGTCATTATCCTGTCATACCAGAATCGCTTCTTTGTGATTCTTTTTCTAAACATACCCTCATAATGTAAACCTCCCTTCAATGCTCCTGTTTGCCCGCACTATTTCTCATATTTCATTGGATGTATTTGCCCTCATTTTCTCTCCCCAACATCTTTGCTGAGTCATAGAATCATATAATGTCATGGTTGGAAAAGATCTTTAGATTTTATTTCCCAAGGATATATAGCATCTGAGTGACCTCTGGAAGATCATACTTGCTTTAGGTCTGATCTCTTACCTTTTAATTGCTCTGCTCACTTAACTGTGCTGACTCAACACCTCTCTGTCCTCATGGCTCTTCATTATCCTCCTCCACTGAACTTCTCCTCCTTCTTTGTCTTTTCATGAAGAAAAAATGTGAGGTATTTCTGATTTTTCTCTCTTGTTCTCAATGTGTTACCTCATTCCTTGCTCATATGTGAAGACTTTTTCAGATTCATAGACTCCTGATGATTCTGTTTCCTCAATAAAATGAGAAATGAGTGAAAGCTTTCTTCTTTCTTTTGGGATTAGGTGAGACTCGTATGGAAAATTCAAAGTTGCCTCCAAGGCAGGAAATTTCCAAAGGAACAGAGTCATCTGATGGGACATCAGGAGGCCTGCATGGGATGGCTCCTGGGGGACCAGAAGCTGGAAATGCCTGTGAAGATGCTTTAATAAAGCTAGAAGCACAACCCTCAGAGGAGGAAGGGAGCAGACTAGAAAGTGATTTCTTAGAAAGAACATGTGAGGATAAAAACAAATCTACAGAAGATGGATGTGATGAGTATAAGGATCTTGGGGAACATAAGCATCTGTCTTGTAGTCCTACAGAAAATCAGGCTCTGAAGGCACAGAAATTATATCAATGTGATGAATGTGGCAAAGCTTTCAATTGGAGTTCACACCTCATTGGCCATCAGAGAATCCACACTGGAGAGAAGCCCTTTGTATGTAATGAGTGTGGCAAGGCCTTTAGGCAGACGTCTCAGCTCATGGTTCATCTCAGAACCCACACGGGGGAAAAGCCCTATGAATGCAGCAAGTGTGGAAAGACCTATCGACACAGCTCCCATCTCATTCAACACCAGAGACTCCATGATGGGGAGAAACCGTATAAATGTAATGAATGTGGAAAAGCTTTCAACGAGAGTTACAAACTCTATGACCACCAGAGAACCCATACGGGGGAGAAGCCTTACGAATGCAATGAATGTGGAGCAACCTTTACTCGGAATAAAAATCTTCTCCGACATCAGGTACTTCACACTGGTAAGAAACCCTTCAAATGTAACGAGTGTGGGAAAGCTTTCTGCTCTAATAGAGATCTTATTGACCACCAGAGAATTCACACTGGGGAGAAGCCTTATGAGTGCAATGAGTGTGAGAAGGCCTTCACCAGGAATAAAAGTCTGATTCGACATCAGCGACTCCACACTGGAGAAAAACCATACAAATGCAAGGAGTGTGGGAAAGGCTTTAATCAGAACTCTCACCTTGCTGACCATGAACGAATTCACACTGGAGAAAAACCTTTTGCATGTAATGAGTGTGGTAAGGCATTCAGCCTGAGTAAATGTCTTATTCGACATCAGAGACTTCACACAGGTAAAAAGTCCTATAAATGCAATGAGTGTGGAAAAACTTTCAATCAAAATTCATACCTCATTATACATCAGAGAATTCACACTGGGGAGAAACCTTTTGAATGTAATAAATGTGGGAAGATCTTCAGTCATAATTCTAGCCTTATGGTACATCAAAGAACCCATACTGGGGAGAAACCCTATAAATGCGATGATTGTGGGAAAGCCTTTAGTGACAGCTCACAGCTCACTGTGCACCAGAGAGTTCACACTGGTGAGAAACCCTATGAATGTATTGAGTGTGGAAAAGCCTTCAGTCAGCGTTCCACTTTTAATCACCACCAGGGAACTCATACTAGAAAGAAGCTCAGGTCTGGCTCAGTTTCCTAAGGTGTAAGTTTCCAAGATAGCAAGGAACATTGAATTAAGCTTTCTGTAAAAGAAGGGTGATTATCCTGAACCTTTCTTTAAAAAAAAAAAAAAAAAAAAAATATATATATATATATATATATATATGTATTTTCTTAGAGAGAGGAAGGAAGAGGGATAGAGAGCTAGAAACGTCAATGAGGGAGAAACATTGATCAGCTATACCCTCCCCCCCACACACACTGGGGATGTGCCTGCAACTAAGGTAGATGCCCTTGACCAGAATTGAACCCGGGACCCTTCAGTCCGCAGGCCGATGCTCTATCCATTGAGCCAAACCGGTTTCAGCTCCTGATCCTTTCTTGAAACCACTAATGAAAGTGGACCATTCCCTAAATGCTGTCTGCTAGGTCATGAAGGTGGAGAGTTGGAGGAACAGTTGGAGGCACTTTTGGGGAAGTACAGACCACACATTTACTGTACTTGCAGGGTTTTTATTTTCTGTTTAAAAGTGGATGTCATTTTTTTTTTGACATTCATCCTGTAATCAAGTTGTGTACTTTTCAGGGACAGAGGTTAAATCTTCCTTATTCTATTCTACTTTAATTTCCCAGTTTACATAAAGTCATTTTCCAAGACTGATTCACTCCTTTCTCTATTTCTAATTTTTATGAGTTTATTTGAACTTGACATGATTAAAATAAGATGCAAATGCCCCTCTCTTTGTTCTTTGCTGTAGCCTTTTTAAAATTCATCGCTTGTTAAAAAAAATAATTTTTTAAATCTCAACTCTCTAATTGCACCATTTTTAAAGTGGGCTTTCCTCCCAGCACTGGACCAAAATTTTATAGGATATCACGTACAAAAAGCTCATTTATGTGTTCTACATGTGCCCCTCTGTTTTTTAACTTCATAAAAATTCATTTGAGCCGGAATTTTGAGGACATGCTTAGAACTCCTGAGAGTCTTACTACTGCTATCTCAGCCTCAAAGGGCTAATGGATTTCTACTGGAGTGTGCCGTGTGTGTGTGTGTGTGTGTGTGTGTGTGTATGTATACCTAGGAGTCTACCCATGTATACTTTTTCCTGCACACTGACTCCAGTTCTGACCTACCTGGCTCCACCTGATGCCTAAATAAACATGTTAAAAACTGCTTCAAAACTTACTGCAGGGAGACCTAACTTTCCTGGCTTTGGCAATGATTCTAAATCCCAAATAGAAGCATTCTTGAAAGCTTGTAATTCAAAGTGTTTTAGTTTGTTGCAGATAAGAGAGTTTAAAGGAATCTGATTTTCTTATCAACTAGTTCCATCTTTTGCAACTGCCATCTAATTTCTAGCTGAGAAGTGTTTTCTTAATGATTGTTATCTTCTGGACCATCTTTCATTCCCAAGGGTAAAAGAAACAGGAAATCTTTTCAGAGAATATTCTTTCCTTCTATAGTCAAAAACAAGACATAACCTTGAACAATTTTTTTCTTCCTTGGGGCAGGGCCCCAGTACTGTGGGACTCCTTTCCTCTTAGCAGGAAAGTAGGATTGATAGTGTGACAGAGGAGGAGAAGGAAGTTAGAGGTACAATGTTAGGTATGTGGCCTAGAGGGAAGAGGTTTTTGTGAGCTCTGATTTAGGTCTCGAAGACAATGGAGGTGAAAGGGAAGAGAGTCGAGCTCAGTAAAATATGAATTAAGTGTGATTTTGTGGGGGAGGTATCTCAGATAAGGTTACAAAGAATATTGGGGGCTTTAAAAAAAGAGAAATGTGAAACTAGCTTATTTGGGATGTTAAATTACATGGGAAGCATTGTCTAAAAAATGATAATAAGATTTAGGTTATATGTGTATGGGTAAATGTTACTAATATAGGTAATCTTATCATTGAAGTTCTTATAAATTTGTCAATATTGTCATTGTCTCGTTGTTAAATTATTGTATGCCACAAAATAAATGAAACTTTCTTATAAATGAACTCAGTTTTAAACATGTCCATTTTTGAAAGTCTTATAGTCATTTACAATCAATCTCTCTCATTATTGAAGTTTCTCTCACTCTTCCTCTTCCTTTATAAAAAAATAATAAAAGCTTCTAGTTTAATGAGTTTCACAATCAGGTAAGAATAGCTTAAACGTGATGGTAACTAAGAGTGATACCAATATCGAGTTTTTGGTCACTCTCTGATGTGTGAGAAGATAACATAAAGGGGAGAATTGTTAAAGTAATAACAGAAGCCATTAGACTGAGGTGCTGCTGATACTTTGGTGGCTTACCTAAGCAAATTGAAAGTTTAAGCTAAAGTTAATTCCTGTGAATGCCTCCAGGTTAATAAAAACAATCAATCAGAACAGCCAGCTGAGCTTTCCCAAATAATGTAACCATGCTCAGGTGACATGGCTCAGGGGTTAAGCGTCCACCTATGAACCAGGAGGTCACAGTTTGATTCCCGGCCAGGGCACATGTTGGGGTTGCTAACTCGACCCCCAGTGGGGGATGTACAGGGAAGGTGCTGATTTTCATGCACAGGCAGCAGCAGCAGAATCTATTCTCATCATGGATGTTTCTCTCTCTCTCTCCCTCTCCTTTCCTCTCTGAAATCAATAAAAAATCATGCAATCTACTTAAGCTATAGCCAATCAAATAATTTGCCTTGCTTCCTCACCTCTATAGAAACCTAGCTTCTGTTGATGGAGTGCTCCTAACCAATTTCAGTTTGGCACCACCTGACTTTGCTCAATTAAACATATAAACTCAAAAAATTAAATGTGCCTCGGTTGTTCTTTTTTAAAAAATATTTTTTTATTGATTTTTTATAGAGAGGAAGAGAGAGGGGTAGAGAGTTAGAAACATTGATGTGAGAGAAACATTGATCAGCTGCCTCTTGCACACCCCCTACTGGGGATGTGCCCACAACCAAGGTACATGCCCTTGACTGGAATCGAACCTGGGACCCTTCAGTCCACAGGCAGATGCTCTATCCACTGAGCCACACCAGTTAGAGCCTCAGTTCTTCTTTTAACAGCACACAGTGTTAGTGACACATGGAAGCCATCATGTACTACTAGCAGAAATACACTGTGTATTTTTTTTATTTTTTTATTTTTAAAAAATATATATTTTATTGATTTTGTACAGAGAGGAAGGGAGAGAGATAGAGAGTTAGAAACATCGATGAGAGAGAGTCATCGATCAGCTGCCTCTTGCACACCCCCTACTGGGGATATGCCCGCAACCAAGGTACATGCCCTTGACCGGAATCGAACCCGGGACCCTTCAGTCCCCAAGCCAACGCTCTATCCATTGAGCCAAACCAGTCTTGGCTACACTGTGTATTTTAGTGAGAAATCTGGTACTTGGAGAATGGCATGAATACTCAATTTGGACATGTAAAGATTAAAACCAGAATTGGTACCTTCAGTCCAGCATCTCTCAAGTCAGCAAAGGACATAAGGTCTATAAAAACATGCCTGGTACAGGATGATTATGAGAAGTGTGATATGTCCTCATATTCTCTGGGACTCCGGTAGGTAAAGAAATAGCAAGTGAATGATCTTTTTGCTACTATTCTCTTACTTTCTGAAATTGCTGCCATCAGAATCGAGGCTCATACCAAGTGGACTGAAACTGAGCATCAGGAAAATGCCTCGGCTGATGCTCATGCACAGGAAGCAGCAGCAGAAACTGTAAGGGTTGTGGCGTATGTAAATGAAGTTCTTTCTGCTTTTGAAAAAATGATCCCTTATTGTCCAGCTTTGTCTTTTGTCATCCTGGGGCCCTTACAACACAGCCACAGTCATCTCCTGAATCAGAGAAATCAACAGGCAAAATGGTGGTAAATTAGGGCTATGGGAAATTAAATATGGCCGCTTGGTTCTTCCAAGCTTCCCGGCAAACCTCATCTACTGGTTTCCCCATTCATCTGAGCTTTAATTAAAACCTTACAAAGTTCTTGTAATCATCCCTGCTCCTTATCACCCCCAATCAACAGGCAAGAACAAAGGGTGTTCTTAAACTCAAAATCTCTAACCTCACAGAAATACCGAACCTCCTTGGCCTAAGCCAAACACAAGGCCCTCGGGCCAAATCCGTCCCGCCAGGCCTCGCAATGTGGCCCGCACCACGCTGTCATCACTGCACTCCGCTGCGTTTCCATCACAATGACAGTTTATGACTGTTCAGTAAACCATTCGGCCCGCGATTTAGGCTGGATTTTAGATTTTGGCCCCTTCTCTGATTGAGTTCGACACCCCTAGAAGGTATTGTCTCTGACCTTTCTAACTGTTAGAGTAAGATCTAAATTTTAGCCCGGCGGGCATGGGTTGGTGGTTGAGCATCCACCTGGGAACCAGGAGGTTGCTGATTGGATTCCTGGTCAGGGCACAAGCCTGGGTTGCAGGCTCGATCCCCAGTAGGGGGCATGCAGGGGGCAGCCAATCAATGATTCTCATCATGGATGTTTCTGATATCAATAAAAGTATACTTAAAACAAAAATATTTAAATTTAAAAATTTGTGATTTATAAATTGGACAGCTTCCAGTCTAGCAGATAGGAGCTCTGAAACATATGAGGCAAAGGATTCTATAGGCAGAAGGGAGCAGAACCGAGGAAATTACACTAGGCAGAAAGGTGGAGTGGTTATTGCAAGCTTCCTTTCCCATAGCAGAGGGACGGCAGGTATTTATTGAGCTGATTACCTAACTAATGCTGACAGGGAATTCCTGATTGATTTACGATTTCCTTTTGGGGAGACCCAGGACTGTAAGTTTGATGACACTGGGCTTAGCATCAGCAACTCCATTTGGAGCCTGTTGTCTTTAAGAAGTTATTCAAGAACTTTTTGATCAGCATTAATTAGGTCATTAACCTCTGCTCTCCCCTAAGATGTAAAAAATTCACTCAGTTGAGTTTTGTTCTTTAACAGTGTTTCAAAAGTCGTCTTATACTCCGGAAAATACGGGTATCTAGTGACCAAAGCACCCACTTCACTGGGAGGATCATCTGAGCTTTAATTAAAACCTTACAAAGTTCTTGGGCTGCAGACATTGCATAGCCTGGGGGCAGGATGCCTTGGGACAGAGGGAGGTGGGTCACCGGACAATGGGTCAGTTGGAGTTTTGAAGGAGGCGGTGGTTCACGCTCCAGCCAAGCGTGCCCAGGGGTTCCACCGGTGCCCTGGGTTTCTTGGAAACGGCTGAAATAGCGTCTGTGACCTTTGGGTTGTCATGGTAGCTGTCCTAACCCCCTCTTGTGGATTCCGAGTATACATTTGCTGTAACACCTGTGGTCTGCACTGCAGTTCACCTTTGCCTTGGTGAAGTGCTGCAACTGTAGTCGCTGGCCAGCTTCACAAAGGCTCATACATGTTGATCTGTCTCTGTGGTCCTCTCTTGTGGATCGCCCCAGAACAACAGGAGAAAACAGCTGGAGGCATGGGAAGGTAAGTGTTGCGTGCCTGTGGCTGGGAATAAGAAAGTACTCCCCCCCCCCCCCCGTGGGGGTGACGTGAGAAGAGTCTAGTAGCTGGTTCCCCTCATTGAAAGGGGCCTCAGGGAGCAATGAGTGATCCCTGAACTCCTGTCCCAATAATTCCATAAGGGACGTATGCACAGGTGACCTACGGTGCCTCAGCCAGAAATCTGACACATACGACCCAAGGTACTTAATTAGTAATCCGCCGAGCATAAATCACACAGGAGACAAACATGCAATGCACGAATCACTCACGGTTTATTTACCAGAGCCCTGGTGAGTTCCAGACCTCGGCAGACCACCCAGGGACCTGCACTGACAGATGCACACAGTTCACGGAGGACTTGGCAGCTGCGGCTCGGCTTGAGTTGAGGCCTCTCGTGACAGCTCACGGTCCACGGCTCAGGGTTCAGGGTTCTCGGCGGGGAAAGTGGAGAGTAACCTTCTGGGGAAGAGCATAAGGAATGTGTCTGATCTCCTGTGGTGCTTGCTCTTTTTATGTGTCTTCTGTACTCAGATGTGTCTTCGGTGTTTCTGATCGGTGGGTCACAGATCACTTTACGTATTTTCTGCACACAGGCCACCCGAGGATGCTTATCCATTTGTCTACATTCCATTGCATACTTTCAGATAACCACACTTCAATTCCACACTCTAATACTTATTAGGTCTAGTAATAATTAATGTCGTTTTCTAATACTTTTTTAAATCGAATTTATTTAAACAATACAACAAAATTTAATCAACAATATAGTTGCCGTTGTTTTCTACTACTTGTGCCCAACGCTCAGGAAGCATTTTAATCCCTCTGTTGTAAAATTCTTGTGATTTTGATGCAAAAAATTCGGTCAATGCATTTTTGACGCATTCTTCATTATTAAATTTTTTTCCAAGAAGATAGTTTTGCAAAGAACGAAACAAATGGTAATCGGAAGGGGCAATATCAGGAGAATATGCAGGTTGAGGGAGAACTTCCCATTCCAACTGGCGCAGTTTTTCAGCAGTGATTCTTGCAGTATGCGGTCGTGCGTTATCGTGGTGAAGAATTACGCCCTTCCGATTAATCAGCGCGGGTTCTTTTTCTCTTAAAGCTTGGGCTAACCTTTCCAATTGGGCACTATACACTGCACTTGTAATGGTTTGGTTAGATGGTAAAAGTTCATAATGAAGAATTCCTTTAAAATTCCACCAAACACACAACATCACTTTTTTCGCATGCAAGTCAGCTTTTGGCGTGGGCAGCGGAGCCTCATTTTTGTCCAACCATTGAGGCCGCCTTTTCAAATTAACATACAGCACCCATTCTTCATCTCCGGTAACTATTTGCTCTAAAAACGGCAAACGGTTTTGACGAGAGAGGAGTGAACTGCAAATTGTGACTCTTTGATTATGGTTGTTGTCGGTCAACTCATGAGGAACCCATTTTCCAAACTTTTGGACTTTGCCAAGTGCACGCAATTGATTGGAAATTGTTTTTTTGTGAACAATTTAAAGTTGTTGCAAGCTCTTGTTGGGTAATTTGAGGATTTTGCACCAAAAGAGCTTGAAGAGCTTCTTGATCAAAATTGGACACACGGCCTCGACCACTCTTGCCATCTAATGAAAAATTTCCCTCGCGAAATTTCTCAAACCAACGCTGGCATTTTCTGGCGCTAACTGCATCTTGACCAAGAGCACTACAGATGTTTTTTGCAGCCTCACTTGCTTTTCTTCCTAATTGGAACTCGTAAAGCATGCAGTGCCGAATATGCTCTTCATCCGCCATCTTCTTAGCCCTAGTTTTGCAACAAAAACCAAACCAAACACAAACTTTTTCAAGCAAAACTTGTTAATTGCACTTCACACGTTCTGTAGATACCACGTGTTTGAAGGTTATGTCAATACAAGTCAACGCCAAGCAAGATTTTAAACAAATGTTTAAAAACGACATTAATTATTACTAGACCCGATATTTTATATTGTGTTTATCCTTATTTACTATAACAACTCCTTCCTGCCAAGACCGGACAGCGGTCAGCTAGATCTCCTGTGGTCCCTGTTTTGACTCCTAGCTTTGGATTCTATTATTCTCTGGGTGGGGGGTGGGTAAGGGGGGCAGCCCTGCACGTATTGGGAGGGGAGTGGGAACACAGGCCAAGGCTCATAGAGCTGTGGGGCCAGATGTGCATAGGAGAGTGGAGGGCAGGCGTGCTGTGGGGTGGTGGCGTGTGTTAAGGATGAGCCCCCCGCCCCACTAGCCCCCCATGATGTTGACAGTGGCAGGCCAGCACAGTGTTGGAGCCGAGGAGGAGCCGAGACGCTGGCCCTCCCAGGCTTCCTAGAGCGGCCGCCGAGGCCCGAGGCTGCGACGCGCTTGCGCGCCCAGAGGGCTGTGAGCGGCGCTGGGTGTGCGGTGCGGACGGAGGGCCGGCGCTCCGGAGCCGCGGGGCCGGTGAGTGGCGGGCGGGGCGCGGGCGCGGGCGCATCGGGGGCGGCGGGGCGGCGGGAGGGCCGGCGGGGCGCTGGCCTGGCCTGCGGGGGGCGGCTGCCGCCTGGCCTGGAGGCTGCGCGGGCCCCGGAGGAGACGGTCTGCAGGAGGAAGGGCGCCCGGGCTCTCTCTCCTCTCCCGATGGTGCAGACAAAGCGTGCCCGTTACCGGCGACCGGGGACGCGGGCGAGTGGCAGGAAAGTGAAAGTGACTGCGATCTGTCAGTGCTCTGGTCCGGAGGCTTCCTGGTATTTAACATTGTACGCGTTATTATGCAAATCCAAATATATATACAATATATATATATATATAATCTCACGAAATGAGAGCATACTAGTAATTGCTTTTAAAAACGGATTCTGGCCGGGACCGGTTTGGCTCAGTAGATAGAGCGTCGGCCTGCGGACTGAAAGGTCCCGGGTTCGATTCCGGGCAAGGGCATGTACCTTGGTTGCAGGCACATCCCTGGTGGCGGGTGTGCAAGAAGCAGCTGATCCATGATTCTCTCTCATCGATGTTTCTAACTCTCTATCTTCCTCTCTGTGAAAAATTATGCCGGTGTGGCTCAGTGGTAGAGCGTCGGTCTCCGGACTGAAAGGTCCCCCAGGTTCGATTCCAGTGAAGGGCATGTACAATGATTGTGGGCACATCCCCGGTGGGGGGTGTGCAAGAGGCAGCTGGTCGATGTTTCTCTCTCATCGACGTTTCTGGCTCTCCATCTCTCTTCCTTCCTCTCTGTAAAAAAATCAATGAAATATATTTTTAAAAAACGGATTCTGTAAAACGGTGCTGTGACGAAATGTACATAGCATTTACCAAATGACATAAACATTTACTATTTTCACCATTTAAAAGCCAATAACCGGTGCCATTAAGTCCATTCATGCCGTTGCTGATTGGGAAATTGTCTCTTCCATTGGAGTAATGCAGTTCAGATACTGTTAATTTTGGTGCTAGCATTATGGAACCGCTAAGACGTGTTTCCAAGTATAATTAAAAGAAGACATTCTGTTGGTGTTTTTTTTCTCCCATAGTACACAGGGCAGGAGGCTGTGAAGAGAAACATTTTAGTAGAATTGTTTCCAGATTAAAGAGTTGCATACAAAAGGCAGTTTGTTAAGCAAGAGGTGCATCTCTAACCTGAGGCCGGGGAGTTGTCCTCTGGCTGGCATAGGCCTCCAAAGTCAAGGTCTCCCTCTGAGTTAAAAGGGGGTGGCCAGCAAAGAATATCCTGTTTCTAACTGTTTGTGCTTCAAACGTGAAGACTCATTCATATCAGTCGGTTACTTTACAAGGAGTGTTTTCAGCTGCTTTCTGAGTAAGGATTTCAATCTGTTAATATACAAAAGCACATCTGTGAGGGACTGACCATGAGGCAGCTCTCTCTGACATGTTGTGTTAATGCTAAAGATATCACAAATTTTGGTTAAAAAAGCGATTCTTGCCTCTGCCAGGTGGCTGGTGTACCAAACAGGTGATGGGTTCATTTCCGGGTCAGAGCACAGACCTTTCAGTCCGCAGATCAGCGCTCTGTCCGCCGAACCAAACCGGTTTCGGCCCAAATTACACTTTAAACCAAAGCAAGTTCTGGCCTTTCCAGGGTGAGTCATGTTCGCATGTCATGTCTCTGACCAGTCCTTATCTATGGAGTGCACTCCTGCTCATGCGCTTCCCACAGCAAATCTTTATCTATGGGGTGCCCTGCTGCCTACTTACTTTCCAAAACATCATATTAAGTTTCACACAGTATTTTTCTACATTTCCTATAATACTCTTTTTAAAAAAAATACATATTTTATTGATTTTTTATGGAGAGGAAGAGAGAGGGATAGAGAGTTAGAAACATTGATGAGAGAGAATCATCGATCAGCTGCCTCTTGCACACCCCCTACCAGGGATGTGCCCGCAACCAAGGTACATGCCCTTGACCGGAATCGAACCTGGGACCTGTCAGTCTGCAGGCCAAAGCTCTATCCACTGAGCCAAACAGGTTTCGGCTCCTATAATACTCTTTAATTGTTTAATTGTTTCCTATTGCTGTCACATTGTAGCACACTCTACTTCTTTCCTATTATCATCCCTATTACTATGACACTTATTGTCCGTGTATAGAGTAAACCTTTGTACTCTCACATGGGTAAGAAAAACTTGAGTGTTCAAGAGACTACTTAATCAGGGTTTTTAAAGGAAAACAAACAAAATTACATTGCACATGAGTTGAAGGAGCAAAATGACAAGAAGAAGAAAATGTCCCCGAAAAATGGCCAGATGGTTGCCTGGGGTTTCCCCCGTACTTTTCTAAGCCTCTTCTCATTGTGGGAATGGTGTGATCCAGCTCAGGCTGCTTTCCGGGCCCTGGGGGCTCACATCGGTGGTAGAATGTTAACAAGTTGATGCTTGGAGCTTTTCTGCTGTCCTCAAGGCTAGTTGGGACATGAGTCATCCCGTGGCCTCAGGATTCCTGAATTTCACCGCTGGTTCCGTTCACTGGCCCCACAGCTTCCTGTGCTCTGGGCCTTCCATTCAGAGTGCGAAAGGCCCACTCCCGGGCCTTTATCTTTAGTTTTACCCAAGTTCATGGTGGTGGAAGCTGCTCCCCCCTGCCCCTTCTTTGAAGACCTGGAATCCGTTGCCAAGTTATCAGGCAGTCACCCTCCCTTTCCTGTTGGCCAGTTTTCTCACCAGCTCTTTACCAACACTCCACTATGTCTTCGGCCATTTCTGCACCGCTCCTCTAGGACACGCCAGCCTGGAGGCTTATTTTTGGCACTAATTTCACTGTGGGTCTCAATTCCCTGAGTTGGGTCATTATGGTGTATATTTCGTTCTGCTTGCACGTCTTCAAACTGTTTGTCTGGCCCCCAGTTCATTGTCTTTAGCCTCCCTGCCAGGTTTCTCTTCACCCTCAGCCTCACGCTTGGTGTTGTGCCCGGTAGATTCTGGGACCCACAGGCCACCAGGGAGCCGAGTTCGATGCAAAGGCAGAAAGTCTTTATTCTAGCTCGAGCTAGGGTCCGAGCCTGGCCACCGGCGCGGTGGCACTCACCCGTTCCTCACTCAGACCCTGCTCTAAGTTTCTCTCCAGATTTTACACTCTAACCCAGCTATGTAAGTAAGCTCCCCCCTCCTCCCCGTTCCCTTGAGTAAGTCCACTCTTGCCGTCGCGGTATCTCTGGGGTGGTCGGTTCCTATAGGCCATTCCCCAGCGGTCAGGCTGGCCTGTCCCCGTAGGCCATTCCCCAGCGGTCAGGCTGGCCTGTCCCCATAGGCCATTCCCCAGTGGTCAGGCTGGCCTGTCCCCGTAGGCCATTCCCCAGCGGTCAGGCTGGCCTGTCCCCGTAGGCCATTCCCCAGCGGTCAGGCTGGTGATTAGTACCGAAGGAACGAAACCTCCCTGGGGGCCTAGCCTTGTTTTAAAGCCACCATAAAATGTTGTGTTCTAGTTTTACGCAACCTTACATTGCTGTTTTCATTCTTCAGTTTTCGTGCGCTTTCCATTCTGTTCTGCTAGTTTGGACGGGAAAGCCACTCTCCTCCTTCTCCCTGACCTCCACCTTCCGCTGAGCAGTGTTTCTGCTTCCTGTTTGAGCTGCTGGAGCTCAGCAAGGCTGGAGCCTGCCCTCCCGGGCCCCCCAAGCGCCTGCCTTTGCTGTGGTGTCTTCAGGCCTCCTTTGCTAGGCCTTGTTATTCATGTTTTTCTCTTGTTGTCTCCAAATACTCCTTACCCTGTCCCATCCCTCTTTTTCCAAAGCGAGGCTTCATTTCTTCTCTGCCGAAACTTCAGCACGCATGACCCTTAACACGGCTCTTTACCTGGATCCTGCCTGGAGCAGGACTGGGATTTCTTCTAGTCGCTGGATGGTGGCTGCTTTCTGGGTGAGTGTTCTTCCTGTCTCCGTTAGTGATTTCTGTGGATCTAGCAGTGTTACCAGTGTTCTAGCAGGAATTTGGTAGGCTGGGAAGAGCAAACGGCACGCACTCAGAGGATCAGGAAAATCCGGGTATTCTGCATCGGTGCTGGCCCCGTGGAGTCGCCGCCTCCAGAGGCTGAGCATGCCTTCAGGTTCTGCCCGTGTTTCATACGAACTCAGCGCCCAGGTCATCTGGGGACTTCCCAGACCTGTTGCAGTTTGGGCGGTTGGCTGGTTCAAGAAGCAAGCGAGAGCACAGAAGCCAAGGCGTGGTTATGGTGGTGCAAGCAGGAAGGGGGTGTATCTGCTAGATTTGCCTTCTCAGCAGCACTCGCTGAGTCCAGGAGATGGTGAACATGTATCTATAATAATAAAGGGTAATATGCTAATTTGACTGGACATCTTGTGGACGTCATTCCGGACGTCCTTCCTGGAAAGCCAGGGCTGGAGGGAAGCCAGCCTGTGTCCTGGGTGCCTGCGGGCGGCCGGAGGAGGGAAGCAGCTGGGGTCCTGGGTGCTGGAGGGTCCTGGCTGCCGGAGAGAAGCCGGTGCTGGCAGCCGGGGGAAGGGAGGCCTACTCTTGGCACAAATTTTCGTGCATCAGGCCTCTAGTTATTTTATAATGAATGTAGGAGAGGAAGGCTTTTTTTTTTAGTATCATGGGTGAAAGTGGTCTCTTCCTTCCTTCCTTCCAGGGAAAAAATTAATTTTCTTCACTTCTTAGAGATCTAGTCAAAATTTGTTTCTTCACGAGTCAATTTTATTAATTTGTGTTTTATAATAGTTTGTCAACTTCATCTAAAATATTTGTTTGCAAGAATACCATTTTAAAGTCTTTTTCTTTTTGTAAAGTCAGTAATAGGTTTCCTCTTTCATTTCTGATGTATGTAATCTGAGTCTTCTCTTTTTCTTTGTCAGGCTAGCTTATGCTTTATCAATTTTGTTGATTTTTTCAATGAACCAACTTTTAATTTGATTGATTTTTCTCTTTTCCTAACCTCCGTTTTATTAATTTCTGCTCTATTCTTGGATTATTTCATTTCTTCTGCTTGCTTTAGGTTTAGTTTGTTCTTTTTCCAGTATCTCAAGGTGGAAAGTTAGGTTATTGAGTTGAGATCTTTCTTAATGTGTGTATATATGATAAGGCCCTGTACATATTTTACTGTATTCTGGGGTATTTTCTCAGTTTACCTCAAAGTGTGACAATCCAGCCGTACTTGACACTTGCAGGCACCACTGTGCAGTTGCTCACGTGCCCTCTTCTCATACATCCAAGATGATCCGAACGAACAGGATCCAGCTCCACCATCCTTCTCACATGCCTCCTGGACACTAATATTGCTTATTTCATTCTCTTGCCAGTGACGTCTGATGTCCCAGCAAATGGCATTGTCCACTACGGTGCCGGACAGACACTCCCCACGTCCTCGCAGCGGCCCGGCTCACAGGCTTGGCTTGCACTCTGCGGCGGACACCTGAGCAGGAGCGATGCCTCCGGGCAGGTGGTATGCCGTCCACCCAGCGCAGGCCCGGGCCTCAAGGGAGCGAGCACGCCTTCAGCTGGTGAAGAAGGAGGAAGAGGATGAAGGCTACGCTGCGGTGCAGGCTCCTAGGCCCCAGACACTCAACCTTGCTGGCCAGGAGCTGTTCCGCCAGCTCTTCAGACAGCTTCGCTACCACGAGTCTCCTGGGCCCCTGGAGACCCTGAGCCGGCTCCGGGAGCTCTGCCGCTGGTGGCTGAGGCCCGACGTCCTCTCCAAGGCTCAGATCCTGGAGCTGCTGGTGCTGGAGCAGTTCCTGAGCATCCTGCCCGGCGAGCTCCGCACCTGGGTGCTGCTGCACCAGCCGGACAGCGGCGGGAAGGCGGCGGCCCTGCTGGAGGAGCTGCGGAGGGACCTCGGGGGGGCACCCTGGACGGTGAGTTGAGCACGTGTGCAGCGCCCAGTGAACTCTGCCTGCCAGGGAGCCAGCTTGTTTGGGGGGGACTCTTCCCTTCTAGTTCCCGTGGCACGTGAGCAGCTGAGAACTATACCCTAAGCCGGTGGTCGGCAAACTCATTAGTCAACAGGGCCAAATATCAACAGGACAACGACTGACATTTCTTTGGAGAGCCACATTTTTTTAAACTTAAACTTCTTCTAACGCCACTTCATCAACATAGACTCACCCGGGCCTTGGTATTTTGTGGAAGAGTCACACTCAAGGGACCAAAGAGCCACATGTGGCTCGTGAGCCGCAGTTTGCCGACCCCGGCCCTAAGCCAAGGAACTTATAGCTGGCAGCCCTTCCCACCTTCCCAGAGGAAGAATATCCATAAAACAGTAACATATTCTACGTGGGAGGGCACTGGCATGGTTTGCACCCGGGACTTTTCCTTCTGTGGCTCCACGGCTGCCCCTCGCAGCTAGCTCTGCCTCTCTCACTGTTACCAGTACTTCCTCGGGTTTCCAGGCTGGGAGCCGTCCGCCTCTTGGGGGCCCCTTTGCATAGAAGCGCCTAGAGCAGCGCCCTGTGCTTGGTAGACATTATGCACCGGCATCTCTCCTGCGAATCATCAGTTCAGTTCTCCGGGATACAGAACTTTCGTTTGAGTTCCAGGCCAGGGGTGGGGGCTGAGGCCTGACTACAAAGCTGTTAGTGACTTGCCAGCTACTTTCTTCCTCCTTTTTTATATCTTTATTGTTAAGAGAATTACAGCTATTCCTCCCTCTTAATCCCCCCCCAACGTGCTGCTTTCTGGCTCCACCTGGCACCCCCTGGCCCACACTAGAGCCCAGGGGGGCTGAGGGGTGAGGGGTCCTGCCTGGCCTTTCTCCTCCTCTCCCTCTGCCTGCATGTGGCCCCGCTCACCCTCCTCTGGCCTTTGAGATTGGCGCGTGGCTTCCTCTCTGAGTTGCTTTCTAATTCCCATGGGGGTCCTCTCCTGTTTTCTTCTTGCCAGGACCCAGCCCCTGCCCAGAGGCCAGATGTACAGTGGATGGGCACAGGAGCCCTGCGAGCCACCCAGAAATGGCCCTCTGCTTCGCCTCCCAGGAGCGGCTCTGCCCCCGGGGACCGCCTGGAGCCTCCCCATGAAACAGGCGTGCGTGACCTCCCGGCTGGGCCATCCGGTACTCACCACCTGGCACTGAGACCCCTCCCGGCCCGAAGCCACACTGCCCACACTTCCTGTGTGTCCTCCTCTCGCCATCCGCCCTCGCACGACAGTCCCTTTCTGTCCTGGCCCCTGGCTCTGTGTCTTCTCTTTTTCTCTCTCCTTTCTCTCTCTCGTCTTTGTTTTACTGTTGTCGTTTTGTTTGTTTGTTATTCGTTCGCTCTGTGTCTTTTCTGCCTCCTGTGACCCGTGCTAGCCCGGCTCCTCCTCCCGCTGTCTGCCCTGCCCTCCCGTCTTATTCCCTGGCCTCCGGCAGACACTGGGGAAGGCGAGATGGGTCACAGCAGTCCGTGCCTGCCCGTGGGGGGAAAGGCGGGCCGCCCTGTCTCATGGCTCTTTCTTCTTCAGATCCTCCCGCTGCCCAGGTGCCTGCCCTTCCCCGGGAAGAGGGCTGCCCAGGAGACCAGCCTCAGGTGAGCCCAGGACCGGCCGTCCTTCGTGCCGTCCCAGTGTCTGCGCCCGACAGAGTAGCTGCGGCCCCCCCCTTGTCCTGCGTCTCTGTCAGTGACCACACATCCGGAGACGCACGTCCCAGACCCAGACCCTCCCCATCGAGGCCAGGCCTCTTCTGCCGGGAGACGGCCTTCCTTTCCCCCCTGACCAGCCCCTCCTGTTCTCGCTCCCCCGCCTCTCCCTGAAAGCCGGCTCTGCGGGCTGGCTCTGAGGAGCAGTTCTCTTTCTTAGGAGGCTCTGACTTTCAAGGACGTGGAGGTGACCTTCTCCCAGGATGAGTGGGGATGGCTGAGCCCCGCTCAGAGGAACCTCTACAGGGACGTGATGCTGGAGAACTACGGGACCTTGGCTTCCCTGGGTAAGGCATTGCAGTCCCCACGCTCTGCCCGCCTCTACTGCTGCCTTCTTAGTTTGCACGAAGGTGCAGCCAGCTCTGTAACTGCCAACCAAGTCACTGAGTCTGTCACCCAGTCTCTCCTCTGGAAAAAAACAGGATAAGAATGCCTGGTATGCTGGGTTATTGCAAAGATTAAAGATATGTGTCAAGTACCTACTCCACTTAGGCATCTGAGATATGTTAGCTGATTTAACTGATTGAATTGTCCTGTGTTTCCCAGAGAATCCTGGTGATCCCCAGGGCTGTGATTTCTCTCTTGTTGGAGATGGCTGGCTGGGTCTCCTGCCTTAGCTTCCTCCACCTGCCTCTCCCTTCCCTCTCCCCCAACACTGGACCTGCGAGGGTCCTTGAGACGAGTTCTGCGTGACTCATCTACCTTCCATCCCGCCCCCCCCCCCTGCAGTGGGGCCACTCGACAAACCTGCTCTCATCTCTTGGTTGGAGAAAAGGGAGCCGTGGGGCCTGAATGTCCAGAGAGCCCAGCCTAAGGCGAAGCCAGGTGCTGCCCCGGCAGGTGAGTTCCAGAGAACCTTCCAGATCCTGCTCCTCCGGCATCTGTCCTCTTTCCTACGACCTTTCACACCAAGTCAGCCATGGGGATCCTTCTCCATTGTTTGCTGGAAGGAAAACCCTCGGCCCTGTTGCTCAGGGGTGCCGGGCCCCGGGCTTCTTCTCTCCGGACTGGCCTATTAGACATTCATTTCCGGTCGTGCCCCTTTCCCAGAAGCCCTTTCATTATTGCCCACTGGAGGGTTTCACCATTCCTTCTTTCCGTTCATCGATGCTGCACTCCCGTTGAATCCTAGTGCCTGCCCTTCCTGCTCTGAGGAGCCCTCGTTCCACTCCTGCTCCTCCTCTCTGCTCCGTCCTCCCCTGTGGTAGGCTTGCTCTCCAGACCTTTCAGCCGGCTCTCCTCCGAGCCCCACCCTCGGCTCCGTCTTGTGCTGTGGGTCCTCTCCCCTCTTGCCATTAACACTTGCCTCTCAGCCCTTTCCTTTTTTATTTTTTTATTTTTATTTTTAACTGGATGTGAGCTCTGTGCACCTCTGGTTCCTGTGCGCATCTTGCTTCTCCTCCCTCCCCTGGCGTCTGGGATGCCCCTCCACTTTGCCTTGCCATGTGGGACTGTTTTGTAGACGGATTGGCGGTCAGGCACAGGCCACACCACCCAAGTCTGTGGCCCCTGTTTGTCCCTCGGTGCTTTTCCAAGTATGGGAAAGGAGTGCATGCTCCTGTGTTTTGTTTTGTGTCAGGAGGGGAGCTCCAGATGAAATCCAGCAAGCTCATCTTGAACTCCAAGCCTTTGGAAGAAGCTCAGGCCTTAGCCGTGTCGTCAGGATGCCGTGTGATGAGTGTTTCTGAGGAGACGGGGCCCCGAGAACCCGTGGCACAGAAGAGCCCATCGCAGGAGGGTAGTGGAGATCCCACACCCGTGAGCGCTAAGAAGAAAGAGGCCGGTGTCAGTGGCAGCACAGGAAAGGAATCGGAGGACTCAGCAGGCGGTAACGGTGTCAGCCTCAGACACACTGTGTGTTTCCGAGTTCCCAGGAGAAAAAAGAAGCATGGCCGCGGCCGGCACTTCAGAGGCGGCTCGTACCACTGTGACTACAAGGAGTTCGGGAAAGGCCTCAGGCTCACGCTCAGCGGGTTTAACCTGCACCAGAGACTCCACGCCGGGCGGAACGCCCCCTCGGAGGCGGCGCAGGGGGAGGCCTGCGGCCTCAGCCCGCATCACCCAGGGAGCCTTCAAGCGGCGGGGGCTTTCTACAGGTGCGCCGAGTGTGGCAGGACCTTCAGCCGCAGCTCCTACCTCGAATGCCACCGGAGACTTCACACGAAGGAGAAGCCGTTCAAATGCCGGGTGTGCGGGAGAGCCTTCCGGTGGAGCTCCAACCGTGCGCGGCACGAGAGGATCCACACCGGCCTGAAGCCTTATAAGTGCAGCCTGTGCGGCAAAGCGTTCCAGCGCCTGTACGCCTACCACCTGCACCAGGAGTCCCACGCCAACCAGCTGTACCTCAAAGCCAGGCGGTGCCAGGAGGCGCTCGCCTGCGGCCCCTGGCTGGGCCACCACGTGCAAGACCGGGGCGGGGAGAAGCGCTTCGACTGCAGCCAGTGCAGGAAATCGTTCCGCTGCAAGTCCTACATCCTCCAGCACCAGAGGATCCACACCCAGGAGAAGCCCTACAAATGTCCCGAGTGCAGGAAGACCTTCCGGTGGAGCTCCAACTTCTCCCGGCACCTGAGGATGCACCAGGAGGAGAAGCTCTGCCGCTCCGCAGACCAGGGCGGCGGAGACCCGAGGGAGGCCCCCGGCTGCAGCCAGCCCCAGAGCGAGCCCCAGAGCGAGGCCCCCGCGGAGGGCGCGTTCCCGGGCCAGCCGTGCGGGCAGGCCTTCACCGGGAGGAAAGCCCTCCTGACCCACCAGCGAGCCCACACGGGCGAGGAGCCGAGCCCGGGCGGGGGAGGCGGGGGAGGCGGGGGAGGCGGGAAGGAAGTCACGCACAGGCCCAAGCTGATCGTGCGGAGGAGGCAGCGGGCCCCGGACAGGAGCCCCGAGGACCCGGCCCCCGACAGCCAGGACCCGGCGCCCCAGGCCCCTCCTCCGGGCAGCCCGGCCGCCGACAAGCCCTTCCGGTGCGGCCAGTGCGGGAAAGGCTTCCAGAACCAGTCCTTCCTCTGCATCCACCAGCGGGTGCACACCAGGGAGCGGCCGTACCAGTGCAGGGACTGCGGGAAAGCCTTCCGCTGGAGCTCCAACCTCTCCCGCCACCAGAGGAGCCACTCGCTGGGGAAGCGCATCGCCTACTACACCTCGATCGCGCAGGCCCAGGCCCTCGAGGCCGAGAGGAAGGCCTTCCGCTGCCAGGAGTGCGGCAAGAGCTTCACCCGGAAAAGGAGCCTCTTGGATCACGAGGGGATCCACAGCGGGGAGAGGCGCTACAAGTGCAGCCTGTGTGAGAAGTCCTTCGACCGCAAGTACCGCCTGGTGAACCACCAGAGGACCCACGCGAAGGACAAGTGCGGGAGGGACTTCCTGGCCAAGCACAGCCTCTGCGTCCGCCAGCGGAGGCAGCCCCGCGCGGCGCCGGCGGCAGGCAGCCCGGCCGGGCCGTCCCCCCCTCCGGACAGCGGGCCGTCCCCCCCTCCGGACAGCGGGCCGTCCCCCCCTCCGGACAGCGGGCCGTCCTCCCCCGGGGACAGCGGGCTGAGTCTGCAGGCGCCGGCCGGGGGCGGGGAGCGGGCCTCCGGGCCCGGCGCCCCCCAGGACCTCTCCGAGGCCAAGAAGCGCCACGAGTGCGGCACGTGCGGGAAGGCCTTCGGCAAGATCTCCCAGCTCATCAGCCACCGGCGCTTCCACACCCGCGAGCGGCCCTTCCAGTGCACCCAGTGCGGGAAGACCTTTCGCTGGGCCTCCAACCTGGCCCGGCACACGAAAGGCCACGTCGGCGATTAGCGTGGGGCCCGGCGGAGGGACCTGGGGGACCTCAGACGGAGGCGCTGCGGGAAAGCGTGCCCAGAAGGCCCGGCCCTTTTTATCCTGAAAGCTGGTCGCAGAGGATCCCGAGGATGAAAACACTCCGATGCCCCTCATTTTACCCGCCGGGAAAGGAGATGTTCTTTGGGGACCTTCCGGAGACTCAGGCCCTCAGGAGTGGCCTTTGTGCCGTGGCCTGGAGAGCCCCAGGCACGTTTTTCCCCCATAAAGTAAAGGGAGACGCAGGCCAGCGCCCTTCTGGTTTGGCGAGTGGCCTGTGGCTGCTGGGAAGGGGCCCGCCAGATCGGAGGTTTTCCTCGGAGTTTGATCTGTTCTGGTCCCTGTTCTGTTTGACCTTATAAGCAACAGCAGCTGCAGGAACTCCTCCAGTGGCCCCACATGCCTCCTGGGGAGCTCTGGCTGCGGCTTCAGCCTTCACAGCTGGCTTGGATCTCTGCTTTGGGCGCCAAGGGGAGGAGAGCAGGTGTCGGGTCCCTCCCTGGAGCGTGGCGCGCTCCCGTGCTGTCGCTGTCCCCGTCCCCAACCCCATTCCCATCCCCATCCTCATCCCCATCCCCAACTCTATCCCTATCCCCATCCCCATCCCCATCCCCATCCCCATCCCCATCCCCATCCCCAACTCTATCCCCATCCCCATCCCCATCCCCATCCCCATCCCCAGGTGTGCAGCTCCATCTGTTAAGCAGAAATGTGCTGAGCTCCTCCCACGTTCCAGACATCGTTGGGTATCTCAGATACACACAGTGACCAGGACAGTGCCGTCCTGGATCTTTACAGATAAACATCTGGGTTGGAGTGTGTGTGGGCAACATGCACCGGAGAAGAGTCAGAGGGTGTGCTGGATTGGGAGGTGGGTTGTGGTTTTAAACAGGCTGGTCATGAAAGGCTCAACTGGGAAGGTGAAATTTGAGCAAAGACCTGAAGGAGTCAGGGAGAGGGCCCTCTCGGTCTCTAGAGCCACACACGGGAGGTGGGCTCTCGTCTGGGTGTCAGGGCGGCCCCTGGGCTAGAGTGGAGTGAGCCAGAGGAAGAGGGGGGGCAGAGAGGTGATGGGCAAGCCACGGGGTCTCACTGGGCCTGGACGATTAAAAAAAATAATTAAAAAAAATACACACACACACACACACACACACACACAAGAGAGAGAGAAAGGGAGAGGGAGAGGGAGGAGATAGAAACATTGATGAGAGAAAAGCGTCATCAGTCGGCTGCCTCCTGCAAGCCCCCCATCAGGGATCAAGCCACAACCCAGACGTGTGTCCCGACAGGGAATCTGACCTCTTGGTGCGTGGGACAACGCTCAACCTCCGAGCCACACCTGTCGAATGCTTTTGGGTGATTTGGGTTTAGAAGTGAAGTGGTCTGAACGTGAATTACATTTGACAAGAGTTAACCACAGACCCAAGGACTCGGTAAAATGTGGGAGCTGAAGATTTTTTACGCCGTTATCCCTGCTGCCTGTTTCTCTGAGTGCCCCCCCACCCCCTCCCCATCCGCCCCATCAACTATCAATATTCTGTGCGACCGGCAGCTCGCAGCCCGTGAAAGCCATTGCGATTGCAGCTCGGACCTCTGTACGCCGCCATATGCCGTCTCCCTTCCCCTGCAGTGCCACACCCATCCATGCTGGCTCTGGACCGCGCCCTTCCAGCTTCCCCTGACCCTTGTCCCTCGAAGCCCTCTCCCTGCCCCCCCTCTCCCGGGCTCTGTATCGTGCTACGTTAGGTGTTGTCTGGATTTGCAGAAGTTACGCCCACCACCACAGTCAGTCTGAGGCCAGGCTGAGTGCTTGCTTATCTGTTTGCCGCACACGGATTTTGCACAAAGCTGCCTCTGTTGAGGAGGACAGAGCTGAATTTAGTTTAGCTGAGTCATGATTGAGTCCTTTGAAAGGGTCCGTGAGTGAAATGTTGACTGGAGGCCTCCCACAAGGCCACTCCTGTAATTGGGAGCCCGGCCCCGCCTGCTTCCGAGCACCGGTGAGCAGTACTGCGCCAGCCACAGTACTCCGCTCGCACCCCACTCTGGCCTGGAGGACACCCCTTTTCCCACCCCGCCGCCTTCTCTCACTCCTCAAGACCTGATGTTGGGGCTGAAGAGGGCCAGGTGGGCACCAGAAGGTCTGCCAGTCAGCTGTCCGGGGTCAGCCCCCAGAGACACGTACAGAGAAGAAAGCAAGGAAATGTGAATGACTACGGACCATCCCACACTTACCAAGGTGGCAAATTCTTAATGTGGGCGTGTGGACCCCGGGCACTCACTGTTGTGGCAGCAAAAACTGTGATGACTGTTGTGCAAAAGCTTGTAAAGTTGTGTGTACTCGGTCACCTAGTAAATCTGCTCCTGGATCAACCACAGAGCAACTCCTTGTGACAAGGAGATGCGTGCAAGACTGCACTGCAATAGTGTTCATTGCAGTATTGGTGAGATAGCAGGATTGGGAAAAGCCTACGTTCCCGTCAGCAGCAGGACAGAGAAATCAGTGGGTGGCTTTGGCATTGTGGGAAGTGAATATGAAAGAGCTGGAGTTGCCTCTTTCACAGATAAATGAAACATGGCGCTGAGAAACTGGTGAAGGTACCAAGTACCGTTTCTGTAAAATTCAACACTGTCTGTGGGTCCGTTACTTCAATGTCTTTGTGTTTCACCTTTTCTGTAAAATGAAATATTTGTGCCAGCCTCACAGGGTTGGGGGTGGCTAATGAAATGACGTAAGTAAAGTGATTAGAACAGCGGCTGGCACGTGACCATTGCTGGCATATAGTAAACCGTGTTGTCACTGTTTTGCACAATGTGTTTCCTGTGGGTGCAAATTATATGAACGCAGAGTGTAAAGTCACGGATTGGAAGGATGTGGAAAGTCCTGCGCTGCCCGCCCCGGGCAGGAGTTGCTGATGTAGTTGGTACCTGGAGGCTTCCCTTGTGTTTTCTTCCTTTTTAAAATCGATGTACCCGTGGTCAGCATGTGGATTAAATACCATAGTGCAGTGGGTTCTCTCTGAACTGTCTGCTTAAAACCCTTAAAAATAAAAAGTTTTTAAGCACGGGCTCTGACGTTTTCTGACGTCGGGGAAGCCCGGCTCTGCCCTTTCTGGGGTCGTACTCAGGATGCATCCCTTAATCGCTCCAGGCCTCAGGTTCCTCGCCTGCAAAACCGGGAGCAACACAGACGGCCCCTGGGGAAGGAGCGGCGAACGGCGCTGCTCCTGGGGGTGGAATGCCCGCAGCAGCTACCCGTGAGGGTGTTCTCCACGTGTTGATACGGGACCTCCAAGACGGGCGGTTTGCAGGAAATCACGGCTGGGGTTCTTTCTTGCCTGGGAAGGCCAGTCTTTTTGTTTTGTTCGAGCCTTTAGCTAATTGGCTGAGGCCCACCCACCTTACGGAGAATGATCCCCTCTACTCATCGCCCATCAATTTTAATGTGAACCTCATCCAAAAACACCCTCCCAGAAAACCCCAGAGTAACAGATCACATAGCCGGCTGCTCCGTGCGTCAGGACAGGCAGAGCCGGGGAAAGGCCCCGAGCCTGAAATCTCTCCTGTGGGTAGAGGGCAGGGAGAGACCAAATCAAGAGGCAAGGCCCTCCAGGGTAACGGCTGGCAAAGGGTTATCATGAAGGTTATCAAAGCATTTCTCAGGCAGTTGCAAGATGGAATGAGTCCCCACACTGCTTAGTTGGCGCCAGAGCAAAGATAAGGCGGGGGGGGGGGGGGGGGGGGGAGGTGTAGAGGGGGGGAGGAGGGAGGAGGGAGAGGAGAAGCGGGGAGGGGAGGAGCAGGGAAGAGTCACATAAACGGGTAAGTGACTGTTTCCAGGAGTGGGACATGGCCTTACATGATTGACCAGGTCAGGACAACCGGAATGTTTTCTCTAGGCAGCACATTCCAGGAGGCAGGCGAGGGGTGCTGGTTAGTGTCAGGCAGACAGCAGGCAGCCTCTGGGCGGGGAGGGGGCTGGGATGCACACAAACCCCATTTTTTTAAATTTTTATTTTATTTTTTTTTATAGAGAGAAAGGGAGAGAGTTAGAAACATCGATGAGAGAGAAACATTGATCAGCTGCCTCCTGCACCCCCCCACCAGGGATGTGCCCACAACCAAGGTACATGCCCCTGACAGGAATCGAACCTGGGTTCCCTCAGTCTGCAGGCCAATGCTCTATCCACTGAGCCAAACCGGTTTCAGCACAAACCTCTTGATGGCCCAGGGCCACCAGCTCAGTCTCTCCTCCACACCCTGGCCAGGGGGGTGGACACACAAAACTGACCATTCCACTCCTCCGGCACTGCCGCCGCCTCCTTAAGCTCCCCGGTGGCCAGAGAGCCAGCCGGCAAAGCAGAGGGGTGGATCGGAGAGTTCCCACCCCTACGCATCCGTAGAAGGGTGGATGTGAAACCGATCAGTTAATAAACCTGGCACCACTTTTCTGAATCATTTTATTAAAAAAAATTCCTAGGGTGTTTGACTTTTGAGACCAATAATATATGTTCAGGGAATTGCCAAAACCAGTTTGGCTCAGTGGATAGAGTGTCAGCCTGTGGACTGAAGGGTTCCGGGTTCAATTCCGGTCAAGGGCATATACCTTGGTTGCGGGCACATCCCCAGTAGGGGGTGTGCAAGAGGCAGCTGATTGATGGTTCTCTCTCATCGATGTTTCTAATTCTCTATCCCTCTCTCTTCCTCTCTGTAAAAAATCAATAAAACATTTATTAAAAAAAAATAGAAAAAATAAACCTGGCACCACTTTCCTGAATCATTTTATTTAAAAAATTCCTAGGATGTTTGACTTTTAAGACCAATAATATATGGTCAGGGAATTATGTGTGTTAAATTCTGGACAACGTAAAGGTGTAAGGTCTGTCAGAAGCCGTTGGTTTTACCCACTGACCTGGTAATGAATAGCTGTTGAATGCGAAATTATTTTGCTGCAGTGAACTCAGACTTAAAAGCCCCAAGAAGAGTCTGAGAATTATCTGAGACTCCAAGTAGCCACTTGGGAAAAAATTCTGGCAGTCCTCCAAATGTTAAACAGAGTTACCATGTAAGCCAACAAATCCCCACGAGAATGTCTCGTGGCCCTTTAAAACTTACAGAACGTAAATATGGGAAACAACACAGAGAATGGAATTTTGGAAAACCCAGTTCGCCCTGGCCTCACTGAGCCGAGGGCATTTCCCACACTCTGGCTTGTTCCGTGGCTAACCGCCATGCTCAGAGCCCGCGCTGCTTCCACAGCGGGCAGAATCCAGGCTGGGATAGGCTGGGGTGTGCCTGACACAATAATGGTCAGGTTGCTAGGAGCCCCCAGGCTTCTAAGGCTCCCCCTCCTCTCTGAAGCCCCCACCAATGAATCCTCCACTCCAGACCTTTCAGACGGGTGAGCTTCAAACGTCTCATGCCTTTCCGGGCCCCCAAGGCCAGGCCGTCGGCTGAGCCCACTCTGCCCTTGCTTTTAGCCACCCGATTCTGGGCATCCCGGAAGGATATGCTGACTTGCCCATGGCCTTGGGGACCGTCAGGGGAGAGTGGGCAGACCCTCTCTGCCTGGGGCAAATCGGAGCTTCTCATGGGTGTCAGGACCTTGAAGATGGTTGACCTTGTCCAGGGGTCAGCAAACTCATTAGTCCACAGGGCCAAATATCAACAGGACAACGACTGACCTTTCTTTGGAGAGCCAAAATTTTAAAACTAAAACTTCTTCTAATGCCACTTCTTCAACATAGACTCGCCCAGGCCATGGTACTTTGTGGAAGAGCCACACTCAGGGGCCAAAGAGCCGCACGTGGCTCGCGAGCCGCAGTTTGCCGACCACGGACCTAGTCTATTGTCTTGGTAGTGTGCCTTGACATTTCTCAGGGGGGCCAGTCACTGTCCGTTGTAAAGAAGGGGAAGTACCAAGCATGACAGGAAGTAGGACGAGTCCCCCAGACCTGCCATTTGGCCCACACCGAGGTGGGCTTCCCCTGAGCTCAGGAAGCTGCAGCTTCGCAGCCCTGTCTGGGCCTGGGCCTGGGAAGGTGTTCATGTGCTGGGGGAGTTTCCTGGCGCTGCTGTGACTCAGGGCCACAAATGTAGCTGCTTGGAACAAGAGTCACGCATCTCCCAGAGTGTTAGGTCCTGAGTCTCTCACGCGAGGCGTGGGACTCTGCTTAGGGTCTCACACGTCAAGCTAGCATTTTGTCCGCCCTGAGCTCTCATCCGGGGACTCTGGGGGGAAACCCAGTCCCAGCCAGGCTCCTTGGTTTTGCTGACAGAATTTTCCTTCTCGTGGCTTGCACTTGGCCTCTGCCATCACAGAACCAGCAATGGCAGGCGAGGCCTCCTCTCGCTCAGAATCCCTCTCACCTTGGGCTGTGTCTCTCGGACCCCAGCCAGAGAAAGCTCTTGTTTCCCAGGGCTCAAATGGTCAGATGGGGCACCCGGATAACACAGAGTAATGTCCCTCGTGTAAGACCTGTGCTTTTAATTATATCTGCAAAGTCCCTTTGTCATGTAATGAAACGCATTTACAGGTTCCCAGGATTAGGGCAACGCCACTTTTGGGGAACCATTCTGCAGACCACACAGGATAATGTTTTTGTAAAATTTACGAGTGATTTTTCTTTCTTTTTTTTGTAAGATGATCCAGCATTCTCCATTCTCCTCTTAATCTAAGAAAGGTTATTCTGTTTTGTTTTTTCCCCTCCCAGCTGTAGTTCATTCATCATCGTCGCTTCTTAAGGAGTGGCGACCAGCTTTATCTTAAGGGATATAGCCGAATTGCATTGCCTGGAAAATCGCATAGAGAATATTGCACATAATCATTTATGTTCCATGAAATTGCTAGTGCACACACACACACACACACACACGCACGCACATACACATCTGAACTAGGTCCAGATGTACAGTGTACATCCTAAGTGTACCTGGTTAAGATTTAAAAAGAATCCACCTGGAGCCTCCAGTTAGGGGTGCACCTGCTTGGTCCTGGGAAACTTCTGGAGCCCCTGGGAGGCTGTCCCTGCCAGGCCGAGCACAGGGGGTTCCCAGGCTCCCTGCCCTGGGCTGTGGGGGGAGCCCGCCCCGCAGGCGGACCACTGACGACGCACCTGTGCGGTCCTGCTCTCCCCTGCAGCTATGTCTACGAGTCACTTGGAACCGAGGAAGAAACCTCTCGACACGTTTTTCTGGGTAAACGAGGTCACCGGAGAAGTCACCTACCCGCCCCTGGAGGCGGATGTGCCCGCAGCTCCGCCGGAGGAGCCCCAGGAGCTCCCCGAGTGCCAGCGCGGGAGCGCGCAGGGGGCTCCCCCCGGGGCCCGGGGCCGGGCCAGCCCGCCCGCGTGGAAGGCGGACTCCCCGTCCCCTCCCATGGCTCCGCTCAGACACAGGGGCGCCAGCTACACCCCGCCATCGACCCCGCCGCACCCGCTGGTGAAAGCTGCAGCCAGGAGCCCCTCGCGGCTCCCGGCGGCTCCGCTCTTACCACCAGGGGGCGCTCCGCCCCTATTCCAGCCCCTCGGGCCCGCGCCGCCTCCGCCAGCCTCGGCCTTTCCTTCCTGCCCCTCTGTCCTCTGGGCCTACACCTGCAAGCTGAAAAACGTCCTCACTGGGAATAACCGGTTTTCCTTTTGAACTCGAGGGTGTGTGCCTGGCCGCGCCCCCGAAGCGCCTTCCGGAGCCATCGGTGGCCAGAGCGGCCTGCCACCCGCCTCCCCGCACACCTGCCTGCCCTGGCGGGACCCCTGGCCTACCCGGAGGCAGGCAACGCAGGACTCGGCCAGGTTCTTGTGCGAATGTGCCAAGTGCTTTCAAACTCCGTATAAATTGAGCTGCGATTTTGACACACAACGTTTTCTAGAATTCCTTTACCTCCCAAGCCAAGGTGGTCTTCTACTCTGAACTCTTTGGGGCTCGACAATTCGGTTCTGATGTTGGCGTCACAGCAGTGTGTTTGGTTCCCAAGTTCCCAGCTGGGGCCAGAAGGAGGCCTCCCTGGCTTGAGACTGGAACAGGCCCGAGCCAGGCTGTTCCCTGAGCTTCTGGCTGCTCCCCTCCCCCCAAAACAGGTCAGAGGTTCCCGGGCCGCCTCCTTGGGTTCGGTTCATTTGCTAGAACGGCTCACAGGACTCCGAAACCTTTTGCTTGGACCACTGGCTTGTATAAAAGGGTGTGGCTCGGGCAGGAGCAGCCAGTGGAGCAGGTGCCCGGGGACAGGGAAGGGCTGAGCTCGGGCTTCTGTGTGAGCACTCCACTAACCCACCCCAGTCACCAGCCCGGAGGCTCTGTTTTGGGTTCCTATGGGGGTTCATGAGGTCATTGACCATCGGGGATTGTTTCCATCTCCAGCTCCTCTCTGGTCCCCTGGGGTCTGGGATGGGACTGAGAGTTCCAACCCTCTAAGCACATGGTTGGGTCCTCTGTCAACCAGCCCCCATTCTTAGGGGGGGAGGGGTGTCCCAAAAGTCACCTCATGAACATGACAGAAAACCTCCTAGGCTCCCATTTCCTAGGAAATTCCAAGGCTTTTAGGTCAGTGACTGTAAGATGTAATAAAACTATGGCACTCCAGGGCTGGGGGAAGCCCCCAAGGAAGAAAAGGCTTGGGAGGGGGTCCCCTCTCCAGTCCTGATTGGAAAAGGTGTGGCTGTGGCCCCTGGATGGCAGTGAAGTTGGCTGGGTTGCCCGAGTCCTGGATCTACAGACACTGGGTAAGCAGCCGGGCACAGGCAGCTGATGGACCAGCAGAGGTCAGGGTGTCCGTGTGAACAGTGGGTGGAGGGCATGCGTTCAGAGTCCACAGCTGGGGCAGGTTTCCACCGCGGCCATCACCCAACAGAGCAGCTCCCCTCTAGCGCCCTCTCCTGAGAAAGCGGACCATCTCTCTCTCTCGCTCTAGGAATGGATTCACGGGTCAGAGCCCTCTGAAGGGTGGGGTGGAGCTCAGGTCTCCCCGGACCCTCTTTCTGACCTGAGGCTTTGCAGTGAGAGGGTCTGATCCTGTGCCAGTCCTCAGAGCTGGGACAGAATTTCCTCTTCATTACACTGGGAGGAAATCAAACAGGCATGCACAGGCTATCAATTTCTTCTCCTTTCCTATTATGTTGAAATAGTTATAAAAAAACTATTAAGCCAAAACCGGTTTGGCTCAGTGGATAGAGCATTGGTCTGCGGACTGAAAGGTCCCGGGTTCGATTTTGGTCAAGGGCATGTACATTGGTTGCGGGCATGTCCCCGGTTGGGGGTGTGCAGGAGGCAGCTGATCAATGTCTCTCTCTCATCGATGTTTCTGGCTTTCTATCCCTCTCCCTTCCTCTCTGTAAAAAAATCAATAAAATATATTTTTTTAAAAATCCCCCCAAAAAACAACTATTAATAACAATAAAAAAGAAAAAAATGGTCTGATTTACATTTATTATGTAACAATTTCAAGACAAAGTCCAATTCAAAACATATTACTGATTTTACAAAAGGTATAATTCAAACTCATTTTTCCAATAAATTTTCTTAGGTAACATCCCATCATTTGGCTCCGGAAACATTTGTTACATTAGAAAACAATGTAAGTACAGTTCTCAGGCACAAGTTAAAAGGGATGACACACACACCCTGGAATAATTACAAAACAGTACACATTTGAATACACATTTGAATTTTAAGTTAAAATAACCAGTGTTTTAGATAATTTTAAAACATACTTCAAGAATGGTTTGAAAAACCTTTTCCTGGTAATGCTCTGTGGAAAAACATTCCTCTCACTTCTTTTGCAGTGAGAGCCACAAAAATGGTGTCCCAAATAGGATTCGCTTTGCCCTCTTGAGAATCAATGAAGAGGCTTTGGAGCTGGTTAGGAACATCCTGAGAGAAGTAGCTGCAGAGAGAGAAGCCCTGTCTACAGTGGCCACACCATGCCCCTTGGGGCAGGGCGGGTTGTGACCATGGCGACGTCCACACGGCTGTGGACCAGCAGGGGCTCCGAACACTGGTGGGAACAGCGAGGGGTGACAGAATCCGCCTGTCTGGGACCGTGTTATCCTTGACCCTACTTGCTAGGAATCTTTGGGAAACAAGAATTTTTCTGGCTAGTGTTTTCCACGGCCACGGATGAGTCACCTCATTAAATGATTCAGAAAAATTCAGTCTGTGGGTTTCATGATACAATTACACTGTTTCAATGGGAAGGAAAACGTACAGGTTTAAAACTACATTCTCTGTCACCAAAGATGTTCAATACCATATATTCATTCAATGGCTTTCCCCCTTCCATTCTTTCTGTCTGGCAAAGTTTCATTATCTGGATTTTGCTACCCCTCAATCTTGTGTTTTGGACATCAACTGTCCACACTGGTTGCCAAATACATGTGTGTACTGATATTTGGGATGTGACTGTGAAGGTGTATGTTGAGTTGGGTTACACATTTACCCACATTCACTCATATAAAAACATGTATCTTTAACATTACATACCACAAATGGCTTTTTGCCTAGCCTTGCCAATCAGATACGAAACATCAGTAAGATGAGGAGTAAAAACCTTTTTACATACAAGTTTCCCAGCAGAAATTAATTCTTAAAAATAAGTCTACGTTCAAAGCAGCAATCAGAAATTTTGTTCTTGTAGTAGGTAAATAATACTGTTATAGCAAATTGTGGACTTAAATAAGTTTAATTTAACAGCTTCTTACTTCTTTAAAAAACAATACAGATTTGTGTCACTTCATGGTGTCTCCATTTTTCCAATTCCAAGGAATACAGAGGTCTCCGTCTTGCATGACGGAGTAAAAATGTGAGACGCAGAGGTGCATCCCTTGTAAGTAGGGCAGCGACTGCCCCAGGAGTCTCTTACAGCAATCCACCATCTGCTTACTGGAAACGCTGGGCTCCTTATAGAACTTTTCCAGGGAAAATTTCTTGGTTGAAGCCTGTATCAATTCATCTTCCATAACCTTTAACCTGTTATATCAAAAACAAAAAATATTGCCACAAGCAAATAAAAGAACATAAAATATAAATATGGTTTTAGTTACAGGGCTATCCCTTTCTACTCAAAACACTGAAAATGGGTGTCCACCAAAGCCAAAGTGTGCGCTTAGAATAATCACCGGTGGCTGTCATGCAACTCCTGTTATTTCCACTCGTATCTCTAAAAGTATCTGTGAAACCTTGGTAGCAGGAATGGGGTAAAACACATACCTTGGAAGGCTCTTATCCTGCCTCACCCAGGACTAGTAGCAACTGAAGGAAGAGAAAGCTGAGCGTGTAGACGCCCTGGGCTTGACCCTTGGGTGGTAAGCAATGATTTCTAAAGATTCCCAAATAAAAGGCAGACTCAGGGCGGAGAGGGAGTCAAAGGGGGAAAAAAGGAGATGTATGTAATAGTTTCAAGAATAAAGAATTAAAAAAAAAAAAAAAAAAAAAAAAGCAAGCTCACAACAATGGCAGGCATCCGAGGCCATGCACACCCTGCGGACTGAAAGGTCCCGGGTTTGATTCGGTCAAGGGCATGTACCTGGGTTGCGGGCACATCCCCAGTAGGGGGTGTGCAGGAGGCAGCTGATTGATGATTCTCTCTCATCGATGTTTCTAACTCTCTATCCCTCTCTCTTCCTCTCTGTGAGTTTCAACAACACCCCTGCACACATTTAGGCAGGCCCTGCATTCCCACTGCTCCCACCTCAGGGTCGCCCAGGTCCCGGGCCACCGTGTGACCAGGAGGGCCCATCAGTCCTGAGGGTACAGTCTTGGAGGGGCAACGAGCCTGAGAGGGCAGCCCTTGCTGGGGTGTCTGTAGGGCTGTGCTGGTGGTTCTACTGTCTGAAGCAAATTAAGCTAAAATTATTTTTAAAAATGGTTTTTTGCCTTCCTTATAATTTCTTTGCTTGGTTATACTCCTACCCAAAGAAAAAAGGAGGAAAAAGGGAGGCACAGCACCACAGGGAAGCACCGTGACATTGTGTGTGTGTGTGTGTGTGTGTGTGTGTGTGTGTGTGTGTTCTCACTCTTTTCTTCTAACACTAAGAAATGGGCTCAACATTTCCTAGGGGAATGACCCTTCTCTCTGACAAAAATTGTGTCTATTTTTTTTTTAATACGAAGTTTAACCTTTCTGCCTCTGACATCTGAATGTGAGTGCCAAAGGTGCATCTGTCTATTTTCACCATACCCTGCTAGGGACTTCCACAGTGCCCGCTGGGCACCAAGGTCCCCAATAAACATTAGCTGAATAAATGAACATTCTTTTAAATGGTTGTTTCTACTGTATGCAAGTGCAGAGATTACTTAACCATTCTTTTATTGCCGTACATTTCTATCGGGATGGTAATGTACTCTAGGTTATTAGAAAACAGCCACAGCCAATCCCTGGCAGAACAAGACAGGAAGAAATAAATAGGGAACATCCTCCAATCAGTCAACTCCTAAGTTAAGCACAGTGAATGTCCCTCATTTGTGGGTTTTGAATACCTGAATTTTTAGGTTAGACTGAGCGATAAGACCTCACAGGGGCTGACAGTACTCACTCGTCTTTCCTCTTCATGTTCTCTCTCGCCTGCTGGGCTTTGGTGAGAAAGAACCACTGCAGGTTGACTGGGTCGCAGAGCGTGGGGATGTTAAAATGCCCGAGTTCATGCAAACTTGGTGCGTATCTGTCACTGCAATGACACACATGCGAGCAAAACCATCGATCCCCTCCATCTCCCACTCCGCCCCCAAGAAAACGTTTTATGAGTCTGAATAACAGAAAAGGAATTCCCTAAGGAAACCCACCCTGAAAGTATATCCCAACTGACTTCAAGTTCTGCTGTGCCCCAAGAGGCCCCGGGACCTTCCCCATCTGTAAAATGGGGATAGTAACCATTTCATGGTGAAGAGCGAATGCCTGTAAGCTCCACGCTCAGGGCATGGAAAACAGTGTATGTAGTATATGCACAAGACATGTTGGCTACTGACTTAACACTAGTTCAATCCTGCGAGTTTTCCGTAGGACTGACTGCACCCTGCCAGTGGCGCTGTTACAGAGTGTGCAGAAGTTCAACCCCTCAGTCCTCTCACGCTGGCTTTTTCATGGTAAAGAGTGTTGCTAGCAGATGCAGAACCACACGCTGAGATACAGAACAATCTGTGCGGATAAAGGAGGTCGTTCTTGTTTTAGGTGTTTACCTGTTGAGGATCATCTGTAAGCCACGCAGACTTTGCGGGTGGAAAGGGACTCTCTTTTTCAACAGCCTCTTGTAGAACACGTCGAGGAGAGAGTAATACTCATCCAGCGTCAGCACTGGCTGCAGCTCTTCAATATACACCACCTGGATGTCCCCCAGGAGGCGGCTTATTTGGTCTTCCAGGAGCATTAGCCTCCTCTGGAGGTCAAAGTAACTTGGCAACCTTTCAAAAAGCTACAGGGTTTTTTAAAAAGGAAAGAAATAGTCCTAAGTACTAATATTTAGGTAAGAATCTTTACTTAGTTTAGAATGATTAAATGGTAAAGATAGGTTTTGGAAATAAAGCATGTGTACGTATTTCAAGTCTAACAGAATTTAATCCATTGACATGAATTTAATTCATCAACTTCCCTACTCTTGTCCAGGCCTGCACCATTTTACAGCAGAGAATGAGTGGTCTTTTTTCTGCATCTTCGCCAGCACTTGGTGGTACCATTATTTTTCAGCATCAGCACTGGCTTGAGTTCTTTGACATAAACAACCTGGATATCCATTTTGATAGTTGTGTAGCGATATCTCATTGTAGTTTTAATTTGAGGTTTGCTAGGGCTAATCACATGGAACATCTTCGTATGTGGTTATTTGTCATCTGTATACGTGCTTCTGTGACATGTCTGTTCATGTCTTTGGCCCAGTATCTAGTTGGATTATTTGTATTTTTTATTGTTAGGTTTGAGAGTTCTTTATATAGTAAGATATAAAGACTGTCAGATAGGTGGTTTGCAAATATTTTCTACCAAATATTGACTTGAACCAATACATCACCAATGAAGATATGTGGGTGGCAAATAAACACATGGAAAAGATGCAAAATGCAAATTAAACCTACTATGAGCTAGTACTGCACACTTATTAGAAAACCACTGCAAGTCTTAAAATAATAAATGCCCTAACATATTCAGCTATCCACTTTTAGGTATTTTACTCAAGAGAAAAGGAAATATGTGTCCATAAAAACATTGGTAGATAATGTTTATAGAAGCTTCATTTCTAATAGCCAAAAACTGATAACACAATGCCCATCAATAGGTGAGTGGATAAAAGAGCTGTGGTATACCATAGGATGAAATAGTACACGGCAATAAAAAGAATAATTTCCTTGACACATAAACAGCATGGATGAATATCAAAATAGTTAAGCGAAAGAAATCAGATAACCCCGCCCACGCCCAAATGTATATTCTCCGTGATTCCAATGTATAAAACTCTAGAAATATAAACTAATCTATACCAGTGACTGGCTGGGAGGGGCTGGTGGGATGGAGGAGGGTTGACAAAGGGACATATTTTTGTGGGGGACAAGTATGTTCACTATCTTGGATGTGGTAATGGTTTCACGGGTATTCACATGTATCAATTCTCATCAGATTATACGCACTAAATACACAGTTTGTTTTATGTCAATTATGCCAGTAAATCTGTTAGTTAAAACCAAACAAAATACAAGCCTTTAGGCAATACTTCAGAAAAGACTAAAACTTCCAAATAAAATCTGAATTAAAACTCAGTCTTCTAAATATTTTAAACTGCATGACGTTAAACATCTGGTCTGAAAAGAGCTGTGACTACAATTAAATTTTTTAAGTTTATTGACATAACAGCAGAGGTTTTTTTGCATTTCAGCGTTCTCTTACCTTACTCCAGTGATGATGGACATCCATTGTTCCCAGCATCACGTGGCCTACTGCACTGATCCCAGAACGGTCTGTAAATATTACTGTGCATCCTGATGACAAAACAAACCCTCTGGTCACTGTACACAGATGCTTCATCCTTTCAGCACTGTGCAAATAATTACTTACATTGAGTGTATAAATTCAGGATTAAATGCAGGAGTGCAAAGGCTAATTTTATGTCTCTGATTTATTCAAAAGAACAGATTTGAAAATTCAGCTACGATAAAATCACATCTGCAAGGACTTTTAACACTTCTACACTTTACAGCTGTGGATAGCAGTAAGTAATGTTTTATTTTATTTATTTTTGTCATACATGTTAACATTTATTAAATGAACATTAATTATTAACTGTGACAAAACAGTTAGTAAGTAATATTTTAAAAGAACATGGAAATTATTTACCTTTTGCATTTTTAAGTGTTTCCAAGTTCTGCTGTGCTAAGCGGCCTAAACTATGCAGCTGGCTACAGCGATGGGCGAGGCCCCAGCTCCGCTGCCACCTGGTCCGACAGAGAGCACAGGCCATTAACACTGGCACCCCTGAGGGAGGAGACACGCATTCACCCCAACGTCAGTGCGCACCCAGCATGTTTCTAAACTAGCTCATTTTTCCTTTTCTTTTTTTTCTTTAAATAAATCTTTATTGTTCAGATTATTACAAATGTGATCCTCTTCCCCCCCTCAATTGCTCCCCTTCACCAGGTTCCCACCCCACCCTCTGTCCTTTCCCCATCCCCCATTGTCCTCATCCATAGGTGCATAGTTTTTGTTCAGTCTCTTCCCGCACCCCCACTCCCCTTTTCCCTGAGAATCGTCAGTCCACTCCCCTTCCATACCTCTGATTCTATTATATTCAAAAGTTAATATTGTTCATCAGATTTTTAAATTCCCTTGGTTTTTAGATTCACTTGTTGATAGCTACGTATTTGTTGATAATAATTTTTATCTTTATTTTCTTCCTCTTCCTAAATAACCTCCTTCAGCAATTCATATAATTCTGGTTTGGTGGTGATGAACTCTTTTAGCTTTTTTTATTTGTGAAGCTCTTTATCTGTCCTTTGATTCTGAGTGATAGCTTTGCTGGGTAGATTATTTTTGGCTGTAGGTTCTTGTTTTTCATCACCTTGAATATTTCTTGCCATTCCCGTCTGGCCTGCATGGTTTCTGTTGAGAAATCAGCTGACAATCTTATGGGTGCTCCTTTATCTCTCTCTTCTGGAATCCCCATAATTCTGATGTTGGTTCGCTTGAAATTGTCCCAGAGGTTTCTTACACTATCTTCAACTTTCTGGATTCTTTTATCTTCTCCCTTCTGCAGAGGAGTGTCCTCTGGCTCTTTGTGTTCTAAATCTTTGTCTTGATTCTTGAGATCTTCCAGTCTGTTTTTAGGACTTTGTATAATATTTTTTATTTCAGACAATGTTTTCTTCATTTCTTGTTGATCCCTTATTATTTCTAGTTGCTCCCTTTTCATATCCTCATAGGTCTCATTTATTTTATCGACCTTTTTTAGGATATTGTTGAATAACCTTATAACTGTAGTTTTGAACTCAATGTCCAATCTTTTCTTTTCCTCCATCTCCTTCCTTTGTGTCCTTCTTCTTGTCTGCATTTTAGTTGTTTCCCTGATTTGATGGAATAGCTTTGTGTGCTAGGTGTTCTGGTAGAGCCCAGTAGCACAGCCTTCCCAGTTACCTGCAGTGGACAGTCTTGGTGTAGCCCTTTGTGGGCTGTGTGTGCAGTCTTGTTGTTAAGCCTTGCTTATTGTTGGTATCACTGGGAAGCGTTGATCTCCAAGCCAATTGGCTGAGAGGATCAGCAGTGTCTCAGCTAGGAGGGTTTCCATACTCTGCTTGAATAGGGCGGGGTCTCGGGGTGGTGCAGACAATCTTTGGTTCCCTGTCAGTCTCGCCTTAGAAAAGTCCTGTTCATGGAGAGTTTTGGAAGATTGGTTGCAGGCGCCCGCGTGCGCGCGCACACCTCTTTGGTAAAGGTGCAAACAAGCTTTGGATTCCTGCAAGTCCCTCCTTAGAGAAAGCCAGCCTCTGGGAGAGCTTCTGTGCTCAGCCACAGGTAGGGCGGAGTCTCGGGTTGGTGCAGACAAACTTTGTTTTCCCTTCGGCTCCTCCCCAAGACCCGCAGTAATGGCCTCTGGCTTCACACACCTCCAAGAGATCTCTGCCCACTGCCTGACAGTCTGGCCTCTCCCTGTCTGGGGCCGTTTATCAGAGCAATAGGGTGATTGTTTTCCTCTCGGACAAGAAAGCCAGCCGCGTTAGCTGTTCGCCCTCTCGGCGCCAGGAGTAAGCCAGTAGCGAACTCAGCCCGGCCCGCCCTCTCTGCGTGCAGGGAGTAAGCCAGCAGCAATCTCGGTCCGGCCCTTCCTCTCCGCACCGGGATTAATCCAGCGCCTTTTCGCGCACACAGTTCTCCGTACCTTCACAGTTCCTGAGGTTCAGCGTGCCTTCTCTCTCCTTCCCAGATGGCAGAGCCTCCTCTCAGCCAGCCGTCTGGCGCTTCAGGGCAATGCCTCCCCTGTTTTTCAGTTCTAAATTCAAATTTGTTGTGGTAGGCTGCATTCGGGTGTCTACCCTATGCCGCCATCTTGGTTTCTCCTAAACTAGCTCATTTTTCAAAAAGCAACCAAATGGAAAATGAATTGTTGACCAGAGGGTAAAAACATTACTACTAATGTTCAGATATCCAAAGATTTAAAACTAGCAAAAACACTATGTATGTTATTTCTAATTTAAAATTAGAGGATGAAATAAGCCACCTTTGAATTCTAATTCTGGGATTTACTACCTCTGTGACCTTGAACAAGCTGCTTCTGGCCTTTCTAAGGTTTCTCTTTCACACATGCAGAGTGCGGGCTTTCCTACTGCCTGGCAGTCTAAATCAAAGGAGAATATATGAAAAGCTATGGGAAACCTTAGGTATCTGAACACTGATTCTGATGAATGCCATTTCTGATAAAATAAAATTGGCTTAAAAATTGTTCACTTTAATCCACAATTGAAAAACTGAGATACAATTTTAAAGAATGAACTGTGATCAAGCTACTAAATGCTATTCTTTATTAATAAACTAGAGGCCTGGTGCACGAAATTCGTGCACTCGGTGGGTGGGGGCTCCCTCAGCCTGGCCTGTACCCTCTGGCAGTCCAGGACACCTCGGGGGATGTCCATCTTCCGGTTTAGGCCTGCTCCCTGGGGGACAGGCCTAAGCTGTCAGTCAGACATCCCTCTGGCAGCCTGTGAACCCTCCCCTCCCATCACTGCAGTTGTGCTCACAGCCATCATCCTGGCTTCTGGCCAAGCAGAGCTCCCCCTCTGGGAGCGCACTGACCCCAGAGGGCAGCTCCTGCATTGAGCGTCTGCCCCTCTAGTGGCCAGTGTGCCTCATAGTGACAGGTCGTTCCCTGGTTGTTTGCCATAAGGGTCAATTTGCATATTACCTTTTTGTTATTTAGGGTAGTCTTTTATAGGCTGATTAGAATCAGTTATGATGTTTCCATTGTTTGAAAGCAGTCATGCCCATGCCCTTGAACCCTGTTACACTCTCAAACACTGAGAGTCCCAGAGAGCCTTTGTTTATATGGGTTACACTTATTTACATTTATAATAGTAAGAATTAAAGCTGAGGGATTTCTCCACAATACTGTAAAATCAGGCTTATTTCCTTTTTCACTAATGCCAGTCTGCTCTGACAGATCTTTTAAAGCTTATACTAGAAAAAGTTATTTTCATGTCTATAGAACCAAGACAATATCTATTTTCTCTTTTCCTCTTTTTAAATTCAAATACCAACCTTATATGAAGAAATGATTATTATTATTATTTTAAAAAAATATATTTTATTGATTTTTTTTACAGAGAAGAAGGGAGAGAGATAGAGAGCTAGAAACGTCGATGAGAGAGAAACATCGACCAGCTGCCTCTTGCACACCCCCTACCAGGGATGTGCCCGCAACCAATGTATATGCCCTTGACCAGAATCGAACCTGGGACCTTTCAGTCTGCAGACCGACGCTTTACCACTGAGCCAAACCGGTTTCGGCAGAAATGATTATTTTTTATATGTTATGAGTATATGAAAAGAATATTTTTCTTATAAACTCACTATGTAAAAAAGTTCAACTAGCTACAAATATATCACTATGTAAACCTTATTTCACTAGGTAGGAATGATTTAGCGAGAGGAACATCCATCGTTTGCCTCCTGCTACCTCAGTCTGTGCCCTGAAACTGGAATCGAACTTGCCACCATTTAGTGTACCGGATGATGCTCTGAACAACTGAGCTACTTGGTTAGGGCCTTATTTCATTATTTTAAGCAAGAAATTATAGTTTTCTTCAGCAAATAAACATTTGATTACTTTCATAAAAAGATAACTGAAGAATACTTACCGTATTTTTCGGACCATAAGACGCACTTTTTCCCCCCCAGAAGTGGGGGGGAAAAGTCCCTGCGTCTTATGGTCCAAATATAGCCTACACATATACTTTAAAAAAAAAGTTTTTTTACTTGCCCGGTTCTGTGTGGTCTCTGGGTGCTTGCCCGGCTCTAAAATGGTTCTAAATGCTGCTGTTTACTTTACAGGGTTGATTACATGTGTTTATGACTGTGATGTTAGATTTTAATGCACATAAAATATTTTAGGACACTATTTGTTTCAGAATCTTTTTTTCTTCATTTCCCTTCTCTAAAAACTGGTGCGTCTTATGGTCCGGAGCGTCTTATGGTCCGAAAAATACGGTAGTTATCCAAGCAATTAAAGTAAAAGATGCAAGTATTTAACTGCTGGAAAACTTTACCGATTGGTAATCCACGTTTATTCTAATCCAGGTTAGTTTCTCTTTATTACCTGATATCTGAGAGCTGCAACTGATGAGACAGTTCATCTTTTAAACGATCTAGTTCTTTTCTAAGTGGCAAACTATTCTCCAGCTTTTTAATAGCGCGTTTCCCATTGCTATCTAACCAGGATCTAGAAAGAAAAAGACATACATGTTCTAATTACCACACAAACATGCCTACTATTAAAACACATATGCATTGCTTTAGAGTAGTGCCACTGTTAAAAACTCCAATTAAACCTGGGCCAAATTATAAAAAACAGAGGAGGGGAGGGGAGTGTAGATGAAGTAGTTGAGATGAGACTGCAGCAGAGCACTTGGTTGGCGGGAAGCAGCGGGACTGGAAAGGAGTGCCGGACCATTAACCATCACACAGCACGTCCAGAACTGTAGATCAGAATCTAATTACTAGATATAACAGGGAGATAGATTAAATGGAGCTTTATGACCCGATAGCTCTCTATTTTGTGTTTGATAAAACCCAACTGATTTTCAAATTTTTGTGTGTTTTATTTCACAATAGTAAGAAACTATTTCAGCCTGTACTTCTCAATAAAAACAAAATTATTTTCAAAATTAAAAGTCTATACTAAATAATACTGTTGTTATATTTTCTCTTGCTATGCCCTGAAATATTAGAAATATCTTAACACGCTTTTCAAGGATAAATTCTGATCAGGTGAATAAAATTTCTTTTCTTTTATTTATTTTTAAAAATATTATTTTTTAAAAATTCTCACCCAAGGATATTTTCCCGTTGATTTTTAGAGAGTGGAAGAGAGAGGGAAGGACAGAGAGAAACAGCAGTGTGATAGAAACACATCACCTGGCTGCCTCCAGCACGAGCCCTGACCAGGGCCCAGGCTGGGGAGGAGCCTGAAACCAAGGTACTTGCCTTTGACCAGAATCGAACCCAGGAGCCTTTAATTTGAAAACCAACACTATCCACTGAGCAAACCAGCCAGGGCTTAAAAAATATTTTTATTGATTTCAGAGAGGAAGGAAGAGGGAGGGAGGGAGAAAGGAGAGAGACAGAGAGGAATACCAATGAGAGAGATTCATTGTGCGGCTGCCTCCTGCATGACCCCTACTGGGGACTGAGCCTGCAATCCAGGCAGGTGCCCTGACCGAGAATCAAACTGGGACCTCCAGGTTCACAGGCTGACGAACCACTGAGCCACATTAGTCAGTCCTCATGACATTTTTAAACATGGTCTCCATGTATTCTTATTATGTATGGGTCATTACACTAAAGGACGTACTATTGACCTCTCCAAAGAAACTGAAAATGCAGAACCCATGAGCATATTAAAAAAAAAAAAAAAAGATTTAGATATATCCTTTCTTCAGATACCAGGGGTAACTTGAAGAGAATTTTAAAACCTTAAATAATTTCCTGAATGGGTCTGGGATGAAAAGATAAAAATTTTAATACAGTTGGAAGTATTCTGGCAACTAGGAAATATGAAATACCTTTTTCATAATGGTTATTGAGTTAACTGTACTGATAGGATTTCTTTTCCTAGAAAATTAAGACTTTAATTTTAAAGGCAAACCACAAAAAGGTTTAGTTAAATAGAAACTTTTACGTACGCTAGGGTTGTTTCCATTTTTGAGACATGCTCGAGGTCTTCATCTGGGTCTCTGAATCCAGTAAAGGAGTAGTAAGACTTGTCCCATTTGATGGGCCTGTCCGTCATCCTCTTCGCCTCTTTGGGGGGCTGGGGACGCACATTGCTGTTCAAGCTTTGGACATGTTCAACCGATAAACTGCAGGAGTTGAGAATATATAATACTGTGCTTTGCAGATCCCTGGTGTGCAAAGTAAATTTGACTGTTCGGAATCCTAGAGAATATAATTCCACCAAACAATAAAGACAGGTGATTATTTGCTTCTTTTAAAATTTTGTCAAACAGAATTTATAAAATAAAAATCTTTTAAAAGAGCCCGTTAGCCCAAACCAGTTTGGCTCAGTGGACTGAAAGGTCCCAGGTTCGATTCCGGTCAAGGGCATGTACCTTGGTTGCGGGCACATCCCCAGTAGGGGGTGTGCAAGAGGCAGCTGATCGATGTTTCTCTCTCATCGATGTTTCTGACTTTCTATCCCTCTCTCTTACTCTCTGTAAAAAAAAGAAAAAAAAGAAAGAAAAAAAAAAAGAAAAGAGCCCATTATCGATTAAAATTCACCCTATTGGCAAACCATCTCTCAATGGCACACTACTGTCTTTCTCCAAATAATACCAATACTGTCTACCGTCAAGAATTCCTCCAATTGTCAGTTCCTTTTCTAGTTTGGTACCAGTGACCAAACCCACCCAGCCCAAGAAGGGGACTCAGAATATTTTCTTTGGTTAATCCTTACCAAAGGTATTTTCCCACTGAGTTTTAGAGAGAGTGGAAGGGAGGAGGAGAGACACACACACAGAGAAACATCGATGTGAGAGAGACACATGGGTTGATTGCCTCCCATATGGGCCCTGACCAGAGCTGGGAATTGAGCCTGCAACTGAGGTATCAAACCTGGGACTCTTCAGTCAGCAGGCCAACCCTCTATCCACTGAGCCAAACTGGCTAGGGCTCAGAATATTTTCAATGCTGCCCACAGATTTGGTCTCTGCAGTGTAAGAGATAGTAAAGCTCTCTTATAAGCTGGTGTCCACCATAGGTGTTTTTGAAGATGAAGGGGGAGATATGAGAGGGGTTGCCTTGTGACAGTGGTTCAGAAGAGGAGCCAGACAATCTAGCCTCAGTGGTGACAGAAACTCATCTAGAATTTTCTCTGTGATTGAAAGAGACTTTCCTGTCCTCATAGTTGCCCAACTGTCTAATAGCTCAGTATTTTCAGAAGTGATTTAAAATTATGCTTGACCAACAAGCAGACTGTCAAATTACAGCAGGTAGGGTAGGGAGATCTGGGGGAGATAATAGATCAACCGAAGGACTGGTATACATGCATATAAATACAACCAATGGACACAAAACTCTGGGGAGGGAGAGTATATATGGGAGGGGGAGGCAATGTTAAAATATGTACACAGATAATAATTTAATTTAAAAAATGTAAAATAAATAAATAAATAAAATAAAAAAGTTTGAACAAAAAAAATATTATGCTTGACAATCTCATTTTGATACTGGGTAGTCATTGGGCTAAGGTTAGTAATCTAACTAAAGTCATCAATAGAAATCCACTGTTTGTTTTTAGTTAGCCCCTTTAACTGGGTGGTTCTTAGTTAAATTACATAACTTTCCAACCAACATTCCCACCAACTGTGCCATTATTATCTCTCCTTTCAAATATGAACAAAGACTCAATCCAAAGGTATTCTGGCAATGCCAGACTGAATGAACCTATTTAACATGAAGCTTGCAAAAAGACCAACTAGAAATAAGGAAACGCACCTAAAGTACTAAAGGGTTCGTGGCCATCAGAGGAATTCTGGTCTGTTTCTCTTACATAAAAGGTGAGCTGAGTTGGTTTCAAAGACTTGAAGCCTGGTTTCTGAAGATTTTCTAAATAGACACTTAATCTCTGAAGAGAATTTTCATTGACTTCCTGGAAAAAATATTAAGGGCATTTACATACAAATTAAGAAAAAGAAAATAGCAGAAATTATATCCTTATCTTTTTGACACATTTGAGGGTATTAAAATACTACATTATTAAAAAAATGTTGGCATTTCATCACATTGGTAGAGGAGGGAAAACATTTATCTACTATTAGGCTGAATTTTCCATACATGTTAGATCTTAAAATTTTAAATTATTAAATTAAATATTTAATTACATCCCAATAATCAATAGGTCTTTTCAAAGTAAAATTTTTCTGTTGACTCAATTTACTAATTGCAAAAACAAAACAAAACAAAACAAAACAAAAACACCATAAAAAAACACAAAAAATGGGAACATAAAACACCATTACTAGTACTCTAAAGAGTCTGCATGCCAACTTTATTGCCTGCATAAAAAATGTCAGATTTCATAAGAAATAATTTATTTTCCAATTGCAGTATCTATATTTCAAATTAATTCAAAGCATTGATTATATCACAAGGACAGAACAATATGAATGTAGAGAACTCTGTATTATCCTGTATTAATTTGCCTTATCCTGTAACTACGGCAAATAAGCTAAACAGGAACATAGATTAAGATTTAAAAAATAATAAACAGAGAGATGTAAATCAAAACAACAATGCAGTACCATCTCACACCTGTCAGAATGGCTAACATCAACAAATCAACAAACGACAAGTGCTGGCGAGGTTGAGGAGAAAAAGGAACCCTCGTGCACTGCTGGTGGGAATGCAGACTGGTGCGGCCACTGTGGAGAAGAGTATGGAGTTTCCTCAAAAAACTGAAAATGGAACTCCCATTTGACCCAGTTATCCCATTCCTAGGAATATATCCCAAGAAACTAGAAACACCAATCAGAAAGGAAATATGCACCCCTATGTTCATAGCAGCACAATTTACAATAGCTAGAATTTGGAAACAGCCTAGGTGCCCATCAGCAGATGATTGGATCAAAAAACTATGGTACATCTACACAATGGAATACTATGCTGCCATAAAAAAGAAGGAATTCTCATCATTTGTAGCAACCTGGGTGGAATTGGAGAACATCGTGCTGAGTGAAATAAGCCAATCAATGAAAGAGAAACACAACATGATCTTACTCATTTGTGGATAATAAAGAACATTATAAACTGATGAACAAAAAGACACAGAGAGAGTAAAGCAACAAACAGACTGTCAAATTACAGTGGGGAGGGTAGGGAGATATGGGGGAGATAAGAGATCAACTGAAGGACTTGTATGCATGCATATAAGTAAAACTAATGGACAAAAAACTCTGGGGAGGGAGGGCATGTATGGAAGTGGGGGGGCAATGGTAAGATATGTACACATATAATACTTTAATAAAAAATGAAAAAAATAAAACATTAAAAATTAATAGTAATAATAAACATTTACCCTTTCTCTGGGGTGCTGTCCGAAGAAATCTGGATGCACCGCAAAATAGAACGGCCTCAAGGCATTGACTGCTTCAGCCCCAGAGAATGCTCTTGAGCAGAAAAACCAGCATGAAGACACCTTCTCCAGACATAACCTTTTAACAAGATGTGAGTTTATTATTCGTTGAGGCCCTGATGTCCACACAAATCCCCAGTGTATAAAGTGATGGCAATATTAAAATTACTATGTATGAAAAAATTAATATGTATGGAAAATGCCATAGGACAAGAAAGAAACCAAACTACAAAATTTTGTGGTTTTCAGAAATCTAGCAAGTTTTAACAAGCAGTGAGTGTATCATAGTTTATAAAACCACATGACCTAAGTTCTACTGATACAATATGAGAAATAATATTAAATACTAATGATACAACTTCCCCTAAAAAAAACCACTTGGAAATATTAACTGGCTTCACTGCAAATGATGATAATTTTTTGTATCAAATGTCATCTTTTTATACTGAAAAATATTCTGAGAACTATAATGCTTAAAAAGAAGATGCAGACGTCTCTTCGTTCATTTCCTCAATGCTGGCGTGCTAATATTATTTTGAGAGTGTTTTTTTTTTTAATGTAGTTTTAAATCTAAATGAAATTACTTGCAATTTTGGGGAAGTACTTCTCTGCCAACTATTTTTGCATACTGTAATTTACCTTTTCCATTTATATAAAGAAGTCTCTAAATATTGGGCACATTTTTATCTCATATATTATGTACACTGAGTCTTTTGAAAAGTTTTCTAGTTTTAAAATGGTAGGACTATAGCACATGTGTCAAACACAAGGCCCACGGGCCAAATCCGTCCCGCCAGGCCATGCAATGTGGCCCGCACCGCGCTGTCATCACTGCACTCCGCTGCGTTTCCATCACAATGACAGTTTATGACTGTTCAGTAAACCATTCAGCCCGCAATTTAGGCCCCTTCTCTGATTGAGTTTGACACCCCTAGACTATAGAGTCATTTCTGCAGATTATTTTTAACAATCTGGAGACCACCAACATATTTTCAGATCACCGTTTGTGTTTTTTGCATGTAATCTAACTTTTTATAAGTTCAATATATGGGCTGCGTATTAGGGATATAACGGAAGTTTGAACAGTGAAGGAAATAGTGGGTAGGTGTGAAAGTCCTCGATACGAGGCAGCATAAGTAAATGTGAGTGACAACTCCATTTCCTCCCATCTGAATGTTGGCTTTTATTTCCAGATGTCTGACAGACTCTTAGCTCTCCTGCCAGCCACTCAAGTTTTACAAGTCTAAAAAAAGGAGTACAGGTCATTATTGTCCTTCTAAGCAGCCTGGAAACAGAAGGTAAGGCAGCAGTTAGTCCTCAGTGTTGCCAAACCACAAAACCTCAGATTCACTTCTGCCCAAACTAGCTTACCATACCCATCCCATTTTAAGTTAGTCTTGTTTCTTACTTTCATAATATCCTTTGAAATTATCCATTCTTCCGTTTTCCTGCTACCAATTATCACCACAAAATTGTATTGCAGAGCCTCATAATCACTGTACTTTTCCCTAATCATACTGTATATAGGTTAATTTTCCTAAAGTCCCGCTATCACTGATTCCCTAGTAAACACCTCTCATTGTCTTTCTCCTGCAGAACAAAATCCACTCCTTAGTCTCGTATATACATTTCTCTATAATAATTTCCATTCTATCTTTCAAACTTGATCTTACAGCCGAGACCGGTTTGGCTCAATGGATAGAGCGTCGGCTTGGAGACTGAGGGGACCCGGGTTCGATTCCGGTCAAGGGCATGTACCTTGGTTGCAGGCATATCCCCAGTAGGGGGTGTGCAAGAGGAAGCTGATCGATGACTCTCTCTCATCGATGTTTCTGGCTCTCTATCTCTCTCCCTTCTTCTCTGTACAAAATCAATAAAATATATTTAAAAACAAAACAAAACAAAAAAAACAACAAACTTGATCTTACAGAAACCCTCAGACCCAGCGTCCATTGATCATCCTCTTCTCCACGAAGTCTAAACTCTAAAACATCCTCCCTGACTTTCACTTCTATTTAATTGTACTCACTAAACAATTACCTACTATGCATACCTACTATATTCCAGGAAGCACTGTACCTTCCCTTTTGAATCCTCATTATAAATAGTCATTCCCTTTTTAAATTCAAAACACACACACACACACACACACACACACACACACACACACAATTACTTGGAACATAATACCATAATGCATAAATGACATAATTTCATTTGTTCTTCTTATCTTCCACCTATCCACCCTCAACTATCACTGTATTCTTGAAGGCAGTAGATATGTTTTATATATATATTGTTTGCTGTATATGTTTTATGTATATTTAGTTTGGGTCTGCTGAAAGAAGAGTTCAAGACAGGATTAGATGTGCAAGGGAATTACTGGGAAAGGAAGGAAAAGCTAGGGAGAGCTTTCAGACCATGACTCAGGTCTGACACCTGCAGGAGGAGAGGGAGGAGGAGGAGGAGGAGGAGGATGAGGAGGAGGAGGGGGAGGAAAGGAGTGTTCAGTAGGAAGTCAGGGGCGGGAGCACAGCTCCAAGAAGGCTCAGACATGTCAAGGGGGAGTCCTTGAACCAAAGTCACCCAGTGGAGGAATCCTGTGTCTTGTTGGAATGATTCTACTTAAAAGATTTATAGTATACATACGTAAACAGCAAATATAGCAGTCACATGACCATAGCACACAATTTAATGCAAAGAGTGGTTTTCCATAGACAACAGTAGAATTGAGGGCAACAGGATAAAAATGTGCTAAGGACAAGCTTTATCTTTTTTCCTCTTAAGCTTTTCATACTGAACTATTCTGAAAGATGGTATTCTTTTTACCTCCTGCTCTGAATGGGCTCTTGCAGGACCTGGCTGTTCATATGAATTTTCATTTTCTTTCTTTCTTTTTTTTGCTCTTGCCCTTCACCATAATATAAAATAACATTAGAATTTGAAAAATCATACTAATTATAGATTGGACCATGAAGCTTACCTCCTCACAGGTCTCAGGAAGCAAAACATTTCTGTGCTTGATCTTAGCCAAAAGGCCCAGAAGCGATATAACATTTCTGAATATATATGTATGTCAACTTCCAGGTATCCATTAACTGCTAAAAAGTGACAAAAGGGTATTAAACACAAGCATAGACTAGCAAAACTTCAGTTCTCATTATTAAGATAGCTTTTTAAAAAACAATCAAGTACCTGATTAATAACATAATATATAACCATTTCAGTCATTTATAGAACTTTTGTTTCCTGGGCAAAACCAGCAAAGACTTTTTCCTTTTAACAGACTAGAAAAGGATTTAAGAAATTCTGCATTAGCTTACTTTAGATTCATTTATCTAATTAAATTTATTTACTTAGTTGAATTTATTAATCAGGAGAGCTCATGCTGGGCCTTCCATTTTGTGAAGATCAACAGATTCATCAGCTTTATACTGAAACCAAAATGAGTTTTTATTCCATTAACCTTTTTTTTTTATTGCTAAGAAACAATACTAATTGGATTTCTGCGATCTTGTCTCCCAGAGTAGATTGACACGAGGTATTGACTCTCTGGCTAGAGAGGAAAACTGCAAATCATTTACTCCTAAGTGTCCTTTCTTAGGGAAGACAGGATTTACAGACGACTCCAAATGCTGTTTAACTCTCTCCCTCTCCGTATTCCACTGGCCGGTGTCATTTACGGAACTTCCTTTCAACATTTCTCTTAAAATACCTAGATATTTAATAATTTTTACTATTTAACCCAGTAGAACTCCAAAGCTTGTTACCAAAGACTTTACTATTTAAAAAAAATTTTTTTTTAATTGATTTCAGAGAGGAAGGGAGAGGGGGAGATAGAAACACTGATGATGCGAATCACAGATCGGCTGCCTCCTGCATGCCCACAACTGGGGATTGAGCATTATGCCCCTGCCCTGACCGGGAAGCGACGCGGACCTCCTGTTTCACAGGCTGACACTCAACCACTGAGCCAGGCTGGCTGGGCACTGTTTTTTTTTCTTCTACAAAGTGGAAGTGGCCCCTGCTTGAGGCCTCTCTGTAGCTCCGGCCCTCCTAGTAGTAAATTGGAGGGGGAGGGGCGGGGGGGGGGGAAGGAAAGGAGAAGGCTTTAGAAGGTTTATTTCTCATACTTTTATTTCTGAGGATGCCGTGTAACAAGATGTCCTGCATATAAGAAGAGATCTTAAAAAACGAAAACAAAACACAAAGCCCAAAGTAAATAAGTGAGTGCTCAGAAGGATGGACTGGGCCGTTAGTCTGGTCTCACACTCACCCAGCAGAGCAAAGGGCCTTCGGTTCTGAGTGGGACAAAGCCCAAACAGCAGGGACAGAGGATTCCCTGTGTTTATAAAAGGGCGAGAGTAGCAAACAGAGAACATCAATAACCAGTTACATTACAGACGGACAAGAATTCTCACTAGCTGAGCATTCGGGGGGCAGATGTCTTGAGAGGGAGAGCTGGGAGGGTCCCTCCCTTAGATTACGAAGTCTTGTTAGCTGGGGAAAGTCCCTGAAATCCCTGCCAGGGGTTCAGCCTGCCACAAACAGCTGGGGGCCCCTAACAAAGTGGGATATGCCCCAACTTCAAACAAATTAAATCAAACAACAAAGAGACACGAAACAATAATCAACAGACTCTTATATACAATATTTACAGGCCCACACAACCCAGATAAGAGCTTCACACCTGCTTTCCCAAACACTAACCTCTCACCCCCAATTAAAAGATTAAGAGTGTCTCCATATTGGCCCAGTTGGGGTTATGAGTGGCGCATATGGAAATAATCAAATCCATGATCTTAGCAGGTTCATCCCGTTAGGAGGGAATGTTTCCAATTTAGCAAATCCAAGGAGAACCAAGTACGGGCCCAATAATATCCTGCTGGGTGCCCATGTTCAGTGGCTCCCACTGGGATATGGCGGACGGGGAGCTGCCCCCATGGGGAAATACAATAGCTCTATTCCCCCAAACTCAGTCCCCCGCCTCACTGTCATGGAGAGGGAATGGGGTGCCGGTCTCAAGCTCCTCTTCAGCGCCCAGCAGCCCAGATAGAGGAGGGAGCTCCCAGCTCCTGGAGCACTTGGTAGAGGTCTCCTCACTACGGACCCCACGGCAGCCTCTCCTCCCGCTCCTCCTCCTGTTCTTTACCTTTCTGCATTACCGGTACCACATCTTTCTCTGAACCACTAATCTACCCCCTTCCTCATTTTCTTTTGAGTCAGAATTATACAAAAATATAAAGCTTCGAACATTTCCCCGACCTCTGATAAAACAATTCTAACTGTAACACAGTATAATAGTTTAGAGATTCAATAAATGGCCACCTTTCCCCAGAACCTAGAGCACACACAGGCCAAGCAGTATGGCAGTAAAACACCCTTTTCCTTTCGTTCACTGGCGGGTAAGTGTAAGTAGCCCAACCCCCCAAGATCCATCCCATGGAGCACCCATCCTTGAACGATTTAAGCAAGATTACAGGCCACATTACACCAGGTAAAACCAGCTCAATATACAATACTTATAAGTGCACACAACAGACAGACAACTGTTTGTAGTTTACAGTGCAACAGCCAGATAGAATGACCAGGCAAGGACCTTGAGGCAACCAGGAGCTGGCCAGGCTCACTCCAGACTGTGTGTGTGTGTGTGTGTGTGTGTGATGTGTGTGTGTGTGTGTGTGTGTGTGCGTGTGAGTGTGCATGTGTGTGTGAGTGTTAGTGTGTGCATGTGTGAGTGTGTGTGCATGTGTGAGTGTGCGTGTGTGAGTGTGTGTGTGAGTGTGAGTGTGCGTGTGTGTGCATGTGTGTGTGAGTGTGTTAGTGTGTGTGTGTGAGAGTGTGAGTGTGTGTGCGTGCGTGTGTGCGTGTGTGTGTGCATGTGTGTGTGTGAGTGTGCGTGTGCATGTGTGTGTGAGTGTGTTAGTGTGTATGTGTGTGTGAGTGTGTTAGTGTGTGAGTGTGAGTGTGCATGTGTGTGTGCGTGTGTGTGTGTGTGTGTGTGATGATGGAGACTGCGGAAGCTGCAGCTGGGACTCAAATCAGGGAAATTCCTGGCAGCGCTGCAAATAAAAATGAGTCCAGGTCTCAGCCCTGGGAACTCGCAGTCCAGGCAGCAAACAGGATCCCTGGTACTCACCCAGGAGGACTCTCCTGCTTGTGTCCTATCACAGTTGCCAGAATATGTAACCCGATAAGCTGGCCTGCCTGTCACTACGTGAGCCAATTAAGCAGAGACAGAGTTGAATCTTGTCTGAGCGTTCATTCCAATGCTGCTGGCGGTACGGGAGGGCAGCAGGTCATCCACCAAAACCTCTTCTGCAACGCCCCTGAACCAGCAGTGTACATTGGACAGGACAAAGATTACAGAGGGAAGTGGGGAAGGAGGCAAGGTGGGCTGGGGCGGGACTCCACTGTTTGGACAACAGGTTGTTAACAGGCAGTTCTTGAATGAGAATGGACCTGCTCCCAGGTCCAAGGTTCATGGTCAGGTCCTGGGGGTAGGGTGAGGGTGGGAGGGCACAAAAACAACTCCCAGCCAGGTTAGAATGTCCTTTCTTTAATCAGAACAAGGCAAACACGGTAAACAAAGCATGATTAATATTTCTTATAGCTATAGCTAGTCCCCAATATTCAATTTTGGCCCCTAATACCAGTAATACACAAGTTACAAACATTACCATTTACACCAGCACTCACCAAAATGAAATACTTAGCTATCAAGCTAACAAAATATGCACAAGATGTATATGAGGAAAATAAATCTCCGGTGAAAGAAGTAAAAAAAGAACCAGGTGCTTTGCCTCTATAACTTGTTTCCTAAGCCCATTTCTTCTACAAATTATTTCTTCTACCTTTGTGATTGCCCAAATGTCTCATAAAAAGAAAAGAAAAGAAAAGAAAAGAAAATAACTAAATGAAAAGATATTCCTTGTTCATCGGTAGGAAGAGTCAATATTGTCAAGATGTCAGTTTTCCCCAACTTGATCTACAGATTCAATGCAATTCCAATAAAAATCCCAGCAACCCATTTCACGGGTTTCGATGAACTCATACTAAAGTTTATATGGACAGGCAAACAATAAAGAATAGTCAACTCAATACTAAAGAAGAACAAAGTTGGGGGACTGACATTACCCAACATCAAGACTTACTATAAAGCTACAGGAATCAAGACAGCATGACACTGGTGAGAGAACGGATAAACCGAACTTCATTAAAATTAAAAACGTGTGCTCTCTGAACGACAATGTAGAGAGGATGAGGAAAAAAGCCACAGATTGGGAGAAAATACTTATAAAAGACATACATATCTAAAAAGAACCATTACCCAAAATATACAAAAAAAAAAAAAAAAATCTTCAAAGAAGCAAATCCAGACTAACTTAAGACAGCCCAAAGCTTGCAAAGAAGAGACTAGAAGGATATACATATGCAATCTACAGCTAGCTATCTCTAGTTAGCTAGTGGTAGGATATTAAGTGCTTTAATTTTTTCTTATTTCCTAGTTTATTAACAAAGAACACGTGACATGTTCTTAAGTTAAAAAAAATGCTTTAGCATACAAGTTAAATGAAGAAAATGAATATAGCAAAATGAGCATTATTCATTTAGTATTTAAGACTGGCCCCTAGGCCCTGGCTGGTGTGGCTCAGTGGGTTGGATATCGTCCCTGCACCGAAAGGTTGCAGGCTGTGTTGCCGATCAGGGCACATGCCCAGGTTGAGGGCTTGACTCATGTAAGTGTTTCTCTCTCTCTCTCTCCTTTCCTGCCCGCCTGTCTTTTCATGTGGCACAGATCTTGGGTCAGTCCTCAACTTTGCAAGACCAAGAAGCCAAGTTTACCACTTCCACCAGAAATAAACGGGTTCTGGGAAAATAAAACCATAAGGGACCTGACTGATAACTACAATATCAACTTTTTTTTAATTTACTACGAGAAACAGAATTGCTAAGAAGACTAGAAGATTCAGATTTGTGACTTTTTCCCCCCTTAAAGGATTAGCCACACAGAAAATAAAATTGCTGTTGGCAGACTGAATATTCACTGCTGCAGAGGAAAGCTGGGTGCTCTCACTCGCTAGTGACAAATGGTCTGAAAGCCTAGGGCACCCAGGGTTGTTGTCCTCAGACAAATGATTACATGGATGGCTTCTGTATGTATCCCACGAGGCCCGCTATCCTCCCATTGGGAAAAGCTTCAAGCATGCTACAAAATAACTGAGGTTACACTATCTTATCAGACTTGGAAGGTGCTCTGGGCACCTTAATTCAACCAATTCATCAACAGGCATTTACCAAACCCTAACGTGCCAGGTTCTGTGCAAAGCAGTGGCAATAGAAAAACATTAGGACAATGAATGCCACCTCTCCAAAAACTCCCAGGAGAGGAAGGGCGTGGGAACAGACACAAGCAGATGGTAATAAAGCAACTCGGCACATGAAATAACAGCCACGCACAGAGGATTATGGGAAACTCTATGCTACACTCGGAATGGGGGCTGTGGAAGGTCTTTTCCAGGAGATGGGACCCTCTCTGGATGGAGGGGGCGGGAGGTGGGGAAGGACACAAGTCATTTAGAAAACAATGTAAATGTCTGCTATCATTCACTTCCTACTAATATTAGCTGCTATTTCATAAAATGAACATTTCTGACTTAAACCTAAATTCTGTGCTGTGAAGTGAGGCATTAAATATTTTGTTCAGTTTGAAATCAAATGTGGTAGAGATACCTAAGGTGGTTGAGAGGTTTAATTTGGGTAGTTTTTTTTTTTCCTTAAAAAAACACAACTGTTTCATTTTTAAATTACTTTTAATCCTCACTAAAGGATATGCTTTTATTGATTTAGGGGAGGAAGGGAGACAGAAAAACAGCAACGCGCTTGCCAAATCAAGATCCTAAGATTGTTCTTTGTCCATTTGGCAAAATTTTTATTTGACAGGTATTTTTCCTTTTGGCAATTACCTTGTTCGGTTTTTAAAAGCAGTTTGTTCCATCAAGGAGGGATAATAGCGGGCAATTTTTCATTGCTTTTCAGTTGAACGTTTCTCAGGGAGGGGGGGGGGGGAAGCAAAGTAAAAGCTGTAAGCCCTATTAGATAAATGAATCAATTGTAGCAAAGTATCTACAGTCTTCAGCTCCCTTTTCTAAATCCTTTGCTATGAGCTTTGAATCATTCCAATTTCCTAAGATAAGTCAAAGACTGGAGAAACAGTGTAGCCGAAAATAACGAAGTCTTAAATCATCTTTGGGTCATCCCAATTTCCTATGATAAGTCAAAGACTGGAGAAATACTGTAGCCGAAAATAACGAAGTCTTAAAATAAATCGTCCGGTCACTTGGGATCTATTCCAAACAATCTCATTGCAAATGTACAAGGGGAAACAGATGCGATGCGGACCCTCGGTTCGAAAGTTGGCACGTCCAGCTGCTAAGGGGCCTGCGCGCTGCCCCCCGCGCCCCCCTTTCCTGCCCCGACCTTCCCAAAGGCACACGCGGGGCCCTCCCCGCCTGCTCCTTACAGTTCCGGCAAGTGTCCGCCCCGAGGGCTCCCTCCAGCCCGTGCCATCTTCGACCTGTTTCACCTCCCACCGCGCACCAGTGGGCAGTGCGGGGGCGCGCGCGCGGCGGGGCCCGGGCGCATGCGCAGCGGGGCTCCGGCCCGGCCCACGGGCGCGCGCCGCACGGCCCGGCGCCCTCCCGCGCGCCCCCGCCCCGCGGGTCCGCAGCTCTGACAGGCTCCGCCCCGCGGCGCCCTCCGAGCCCCCGCCCCCAGCACCTCAGCCCGGGGAGGTGAGACGCCGCCGCGAGGGCCGGGCCGCAGGCCGCGCTCCCATTGGCTGAAGCGTGCCCGGCCCTCTCCCCTGGAGCGCGTGCGCGCCGCCCCGGCCGAAGGCTGAGACCTCGGCGGTACCCAGCCCCGCGCTGACGTCAGCGCCCAGGTGACACCGCGCCTCCCCCGCCGCTTTGAAGCCCCCGCCCGTCCTCCTTCCTACCGTGCGGCCCGCGCGGGCTCCGCGCGCTCCTCCTCCGGGAGCTTTAGGGCGCTCGAGCGAGCACGCCGAAATCCGCAGGACGGGCCGCGGCGAGTCGGGACTGATTGGGCAGCAGGTGGCGGGCCTGCCCCGAGGGTCGGGGGAGCGACTGAGCACGCGCTGGAGGGCGGGAGGGAGCGCGCGCTAGAGGGCGCGCGCATGCGTCCCCCCTCCCCTCGCCCCCGCGGGCCCCAACCTCCCCAACCGCCACCCTCCGACGCCCGCCCGGAGAAGGGCCGAGGCTGCCTCCGCAGATCCGCCCGCGGAGCTTTGGGAGCTGAGGCTAATTTTTAAAAATTTTCCTTCTCCGGTTTGCATTTTCCTCTGGACTCTGGCCCTTTCAGGATCTTTCAAACCTTAAAGCACTCTCCACCATCAACTTGGGTTTTTGCTATGAGCTATAAGTCGCTCCTAGGACTTTGATTAGCCCTAGAAATGGTCACAGATGAAATTAGCCCTCTTTTCCCCTTTATACCTTTTGGCATTGTTGACTGAGGCCAAAGAAATAAAAATGCCTCCATTTGTTCCAGCCCTAAGTAAGGGCTCTTGACTTCTCATTAGAAACAATCTGGTCGTGATCCATCCCAACCAATCTCATTTCCCCAAAAAGCTTCACTTATCAACTCTCGCGTCTTCTTTTCAAACGATTATTTGCTATCGGCACCTAACCAGTCTCTTGTTTATCTAATTCCTTTCTTTGCGTTTCAGTTCCCTCCTATAGAAAAGACCAATTTATAATTGCCCGCTTACCATTTTTCTTTGTCCTCAAATGTACCTCAAACTGATGGTAGTTATATCCAAACCTATTTCCTAGGGGCTGCACTTAAATAATGACAGTTAGTCATGCAGTTTATGCTTGCTAGAGAACTGGCCGTCCCGGTGACGTCTCCCATCTCACTTCCCATATCACCCATAATAGTATTCATGCCACACTTACCATGGCAAGTCAAAGCGCTGGGATTTGCCTTTTTTAGTCTTGTGAAGTTGCAGACTTATTCCAAGGATGCTGCCATTACCATATTTTGGGAGCTCCTTTAAGAAATACTTTCAGCCCCTGTAGTCACGACTTTTTATTATTCCCCTTAGTCAGACTTTTTCTCCAAATGATTATGATTTAAAGTAGCAATCTAAAGTATCAAATTAAGGACTGCAGATGACCACCTTAGAGAATGACTGGTAAATTCTGAAGATGACTTCAGAAAAGGAGTTTTAACTTCCTAAGGTGGTTTGTATGGGATAATCCTTCTTTGGATATTTAAGTGCTGGTATATTTGTCTAAAACAACTTTTCTTCAGAGGGAAGGATACTGGAGCAGACTGACAGCTGTGAGAGGGAAGGGAAGAGGGCTGGATGAAAGAAGGTGAAGGGGTTAGCCAAAGAACATACATGCATGACACACAGACACAGACAAGTATGGGGAAGGCCAGAAAGAAGGGGAGTTGGGTGGAGGCTGGTTGGAGGTGGGTAAAGGGTGGGGGGGAAATAGGAACATCTTCAACAGTGTCAACAAAGTAAGTTTTCTTTAGTCAGACCGAATGCATTTTGAAAATACATATTGAAAGATCAGACAGAGGCCGAAAACCAGGACTACAGGCTTTATTAGAAGAGAAGGACCTGCAGGGCTGTCTCGCAAGGGGAGAACAGCAACATGCCCAGAGGGGAACATGCCTTCTGAGGGGAGGAAGGGGAAGGAACAGGGGCTTAGGGTACTGGGTGGGTGCCGATTGGTGGCTTAATGTATGCTCCATATAAGGTACATAGTCACTCAGGTACTTAGGGCCAGGGCTTAGGGCAGTGGTCCGCAAACCATGGCTCTTGAGCCACATGTGGCTCTTTGCCCCTTTGAGTGTTCTAACGCCACTTCTTCAAAATAGACTCGCCCAGGCCGAAAACCGCCTTCTGCAGACGGGCCACAAAGTTTTAATCACTCTGTACATGCGCGCCCACACGTGGCATTTTGTGGAAGAGTCACACTCAAGGGGCCAAAGAACCACATGTAGCTTGCGAGCCGTGGCTTGCCATCCATTGGCTTAGGGCATTTGGCAGGTGCTGATTGGTGGTTCAGTGTACAGTCCATATAAGGTGCCTGGTTAGGTGCTCAGGTATGTCCAGGCCTCCGGTGCAGGTTACATCATACTCCGCCCACCAGCTGGGGGAAGGGAGGATCTATGTAGCACTCTAAAATACACTAAAGCAAAACATTAACTGAGTAACTTGAAAAATTTTGGTATAACTCAAAAGTTATTCTGGAATTTGTGTTTGAGTCACTTTTCAACACCACTTGACTATTATATATTACTGATGTGGAAAAGGCTTTAGGAACTGGACTGAGTATACACTCAACCTATTTCATATCCTTAAAGGTTTTTCTGAATACTTGGTTACTTGCCTGCTTGCACATTTCTCCTTTTATGTCTTCCTCTCATTAAATGCTGCACAATATTCATTCAGTTTGTGATTTTTCAATGTTTGAATTTCAAATAAATAGGTATTTACTTGGGTTTACCTAACTTAAAAAGAATGTGAAAAATCACTCCAGTGGGGGAAAACTATTCTAAATTGCTTATATCAATCACAACTTTTAGTGTTTGAAGTCTACTAACTTACTGTAAATCAATAAAGGGCAAAAGCTGAATATAGTGAAAACTATTTTTTTATTGCCTTTTATTTTCAACAACGATTACTTGAACTTAGAAAATAAAGTATTAACTAATGGTTATTGAAAAGCCAAACCTTTCCAGCCCACTTCATGTTCTCTTTCAACCATTTCAGGGCAGAACAATGCTCCAAACTATAAACCTGCTCCTTATTAACATTGACCGTCATGTGCTTAATGAATAGCTTTGGGTCTGATAAACGAACAGCCATCATTAATCTTTCCACTGCAGCTTGATAATCATCCTTGCTCCGAGACTTGTTTTCTTCACATCTATAAAGCAAAGACCTCACAGAGTCAGAAACTTGAAAGGAAGCAAGATAGTTTCTTCAAGATATTTACATTTATTATTACTAGTCATGGCAGACTTTTTACTAATTCTTCTACCAGTGGCTTTCAAAGTGTTTTGACCAGACGATGACATGATAAAGATGTTTTGTGTTGGAACCCAGTAAGACATCCTCATACATAAAAATGGAAAAGTTTCAGCAAACAAGATTCATCCTTACGACAATGTACTCTATTTTCTATAGTCTCAATTTTAATTATGTGATTGCAACCCCCTGATTACACCACACAAATGGGCTACAATCGTGATCTGAAAAACACCGATCTAGCACACTGCTAATAACCTCAATCTTCAAAGTTAAAAATTAATAATATTGAATTTAATCAGGTTTGGAGTTACTGACATGTTTTACCTTGACACTGCCTATTTTACTGTAAACATACTATACATGTTTGGTAGCATTTGGTAACAGAAATTATAGTGTTCCTTTATTAAATTTCTGGTTATTTTTTCTTCAGCCCTGATTTAAGGTACTTCACAAATTGCTAAAATTTATTTTTCAAAAAACTTTTCTACTAGTCTCCAAATTTCATAAAATTCATACCTAACAGCTTTTCCCGCTAGGGATAGGGAGTGGGAAGTATTTAAAATAGAGATGTGGTTGTTATAGCAAGCATCACTTTTTCTTTGTGTTTGCTACATCCTGCTCTTGGCAACTATAGGGTCCAGCAGCAAGGCTCCAGAATGAGCCTACCTGATTAACGCACAGTGGTCCACAGAGTGGTGGTAGTGAGGAACAGGAACCCCAAGGGTCACAGAGAGGAAAGACTGGTCAAGAGCTTTCTAGTGCCTTCTTAAGAATTAGTGCCTAGAACCTGGTAGATTTGGCATGTGCCGACTGGGTGCAGTTTAAGGATAAAATTCATTTCTTATAGAGGTTTGTAACAAGATGGGGCTCTGTATGATAAGAGAATATTGGCTTGGACAAAATCAAAGATGGATCACAAATATCCCTAAAATCCAACAATGAGTACAGAGGCTGCATATGTGCGGAGAATGAGAAGCTATGAGAAAACTACATCCTCAGGATGATGGGGAGCCCGATGCCTCAGCCACTGCAGTGCACAGGGAAAATAAGGAAGCCCTCAGAAAAGTACAGAGCTAAAACGAAGAAAAACCACCACCAATTTTAGTTGGTTTAAAAAAGAAGATGGCCCTAGCCCTAATCAACTGTTGAACAAAACAGAAAGAGGTATGGGTACATGGAACAGAATGACAGCTGTCAGAGGGGAGAGGCACTGGGTGAAAGAAGGTGAAGGGATTAGCCACAACATATATGCATGACACACAGACACAATGCCAGTGTGGTGATGGCCAGAGGGTAGGGGAGTGGGGGCTGAGTGGAGGTGGGCTAAGGCGGGGAGGGGGATGGGAACACTTGTTAATAGTGCCAACAACAAAAATGGCCCTAAAATTATTTCCTAATTTGTTTTACGTATGGGCGAGATGAAATGCTTATCACAAATAGAATAAAGCAGACATGACACTGTACAACTCTGGACACTAGGTCGTTAAATAATAATTTTCCACGGGTCCCTTGCATTTCCCGAAGTTTTGAGAGGGGAAACACTGACTACCGCTTCTTCTGGATTTCAATGATGTTTATATAATGAACAGTCTTGTGGGAGGGGAAGGGGGAAGAGTTTCTCCTTCTGGAGCAAAGGGCAGGTTTGTTACAGCCTTTCAGGCAGAGCAGAGAAGCGGCATGCTTATTACCTATGATTTGGGTTTTCTAAGTTCAGGATTCCTCTGCTATAATAAAACCTGCATGTGCAGGTAGCCTCTGGGCCCATCTGTGGGCCTGGGGGACAAGAGAAAGAGATACAGATAGGCAGATAACCATGCTGCTTGCTGTACTAGAAGTAGTAAAAGTCCTCTGTTTCCAACCCGGGAGTCTGGTGTCATGCTAGAGTCCATGAAACAGTTTGTAGCCTGCAAATACGGTAAAATCTCAGTCTTCAGAGTTCTTGACATAGATCATAGAAAACACAGCTTCTTTCTTGCCTTTTCTCTCCTGGATTGCTCACTCTGAGAGCAGTTAGCTGTTATGTCATGAAGATACTCAAGGGACTTACGGAAGGGCCTATGTGGCAAGGAACTGAGGCTTCCTGCCAACAAACAGCCCCATGAGCGAGCCATCTAGGGAACGGGTGCTCTGGCCCCAGGCAAGCCATCAGGTGGGTGACTGCAGCTCCTGATCACATCCTGACTCCGTGACAGACCCGGAGCCAGAATCATCCTGCTTAAGCTACTCCAAAATTCCTGACCCATAGAAACTAAAATAATATTTGCTGTTTTAAGCCACTAAGTTTTGGGATAATTTATACACAGTGATAGCTGAAAGAATATTCAATCTGAGGATCTGGTTGTGACACCAATAAACTGAAGCAAAATTCTTGTCAGCTCTAAAAGAGGAGTCCCATGAGATCTTCATATTACAAGTTTCCTGGGTAAGACTGACAAGAAATGGTATAAGCCTAAATTCTGGGATTTTGAACAAAATTACTTGAAGGAATACTAGTCTGGTTCAATAGTTACACAATACTATTTATGCATTTATAACATTTTAAAATATAGAAACAAGGCTAATTGAATCTAATAAACTATTAAATATTTCCCTTTTAGATCTTTGTGTTGACCAAAAAGATAAATAACTTAGCCATCTAAAAACTACAAAGACATGAAAAAGATTGATACCTAAAGAGGACTCATCTCTTGAACCATTTACAGCATCTCTGAAGTTGTTAATGTTTTTATTGAATGCTTTGGTTTTAAGTCCCAAATAGGTCACATTCTTTTTTAATTTAAATGTTACCACAGTTTGTGAATAATATATAATACACTACACAATTATATAAATATATAAATCATTTATATCCTAGGGAATATGTAGGAAGTCACGATTTGCTTTCAGGATGCAACTATAAGTTAGATCAACCAACCTTTTCAAAACTATCTGCAGAATCTGGGTAGGAGTACCAGGACTCTGAATATTACTAGCATTGGATACTATGAAGATTTCAATAGCTAAAAGCATTTCAACCTCAGATAAGTAAGAAGGAATCCGTAGAAGTTTTCGGTATAAATTTCCCTCTAATGGTGGATAGCAACTCAATGAAAGAGCACCTGAAAATCAAATAATAGATCAAACTTTACTATAGGTAAAGTAATTATAGGTGATAATTACTTATAGTATAGAATAACTTTACATTAGAAGCAGATTTATCTCACAAATTATATGGTAGTGATCTTATCCTGGTACATTTAAAATGAAGCTTTGTACAGCGTTTTCAAACATTAAGTATGAAGTGAGAAATGTTTAAAAAACTCTGAAAAATGACTTTTGAGGCTCATCATGACATCCATATATTTGAAGCTATAGTCAACACAACATAATTTCAGAATAACTAAAAAACCAGAATAGCTACTTGGACCACTGTCTTTGAATGTGTATCATCTGCTCTTTGTAATATTTGAATGTCTGGTAGTAAATATTGTATAAGGATTCAAGGTTAGAAAATCAAAGTAAAAAACAATATATATATAAAAACATTGTTTAAAAACACAACTTACTTTTGTAGTGTGTTCTGGCTTTGAGCCATAAACAACTCCTTCCTAAAGAAGTAATTAATCTTCTAAGAGAGGAAAAATCAATAGGGATACTCTTTGAAATCATGAATTCTGCTACGGAGGATGAAATACCAAGACTATTGCTTTCTACACAGGCATCTAGAAGTTTATTAAAAAGAAGGCTGTACTGTGAGACCTCCACAATTTCTGAAAAGAAAAAAAAAAGATACAATAAAATGGAGCTATTTTAGCCTCTCAAACTTCTCCCTTTTACTAATACTTTCCTTTTTCCTTTGTTCCTCTTTGCATTTTAGGAGCCAGTCACTCAAAGCAATCATCTTACATACTCTCTAAGTAACAAAAAAGCACTCAACCAAAGCAAACTGTTAATTTATTTTACAATGAAGAATATGAAAGGAAGCATGACAATGATTTCAGAAGCTGCCTGAACACCTCTATGACCCCATCAGCTGTGTCTCAGATAGATGATTGCATGGTTTGCATTCTCTCTATAGTTTAGACCTCATATATTTATCGTGAGTAAAAATAAATCATCCCCTTAGAAATATTCACTTTCAAATAAAAGAAAATTCTTGTTGGATAATTCTATTCCTTTCTATTCTTCACTTAGAAGAAAGTGAAGTCACTTTGGAGATTTCCAAGTCTCTTATTCCCTATATTCAGTTAATTCAATCTATAACCTAGAATCCAGGTCTTCAATCACTTTAGGATCTTTTAGTGTCCAGACCTCACTAGAAAATTAATATCATTACCTTTAGTCTCTTCCTAATCATAACCACCAGAGGAGCTCTCCTAAAACACCAACTTTGATTGATGAAGCACTAAGGGGAGGCCCTCAAGTTAACATTTTCATTAAATGCTGTCATTCCTGGACTCCCTCTTCCCGTGCATGCATGATCTGAGCTTTAGAATTCAAGAGCACCACCTGCCACTGCCCACATTGGTACTCTCTTTCTTTGAACTTGTCATCTGCTTAATTTCCTCTACTTATTCCATGTTTACCTATGTTATAAGGTAATAGAAATCAAGTCCATATTTGTTAAATAATAAAAGAAAAAAGTATTCATTATTCCAATGCAATGAATTATTATAAGATGAAAAGCTTGCTGGGGACACTTGACAGAGGTAGGGAAAGGGGAATGATGATCTGCTAACTCCTTAGAGATAAGCATTTCTGCTATTCTTTTAAAAAATATATTTCATTGATTTTTTTTTTTTAACAGAGAGGAAGGGAGAGCGATAGTAACATCGATCAGCTGCTTCCTGCACACCCCCTACTGGGGATGTGCCCACAACTGAGGTACATGTCCTTGACTGGAATCAAACCTGGGACCATTTAGTCCCCAGGCTGACGCTCTAGCCACTGAGCTAAACTGGTTAGGGCTGCTTTTCTTTTTTAAAACCATCAGGAAAGCATATTCAATTTGCAGAAAACAGATTTTACACAAAACAACTAAAAATATATGCTGGAATATAAAACTTAATGAAGTGGAGAACTGTTTCTTATTAACAGTTAAATATCAGATGTGCAAGATATAATTAAGCTGGACTTGTAAAAAACATACCTTGAAAATTATGAAAACCTGGTAAATTTTGCAAAACTTCAAATGTCTGTCTGTAAAGGCTCTTGGCTAAGATTTCATGTGCGATTGTACAGAGCAGATTGTGTCGATTGAGTATATCCAGTCTATCACAAGGCCATTGTGAATCGATTATCCAGTCTGACTCTTTAAAAAAGAAAAAAGTACTAACACTTTATTTACACTATGAAAAATTACACTTACAATCACAACTAATGTTTTTACCTTTTGGAAAGTGACAAAACTAAAATATGTGTACTCAAAAAAGATAATCGTGGCTCAAATTTATTAGGAACATGTATACTTATGTTTTAATTCTTTATTTTCTTAATATACTAATCAGTTATTGATTCAGAAGTTAATGTTTATTTTTTATAGGACAAAAATATTCACATAACATACTTGTAATAATGTAAAATAATATTTGTGTTAACTTCAAAAATTTTATAATAAAGAATACATAATTAGTTTTGCTATTCTTGGGGAACAGCTTTTCCTCCCAATTTAAAGATAATTTTTATCATAAAATATTTGATAAGTATAGAAGAATGTCTAACATATGTAAGTTAAATAAAATGAACTCTTAGGTGCCCATCACACAACTTAAAAAAAGAGATTATCACCTATAATGCTGAAGTTCCTTATTTTTTCTTAGATCTGATGGATATATGACACAAAAAATATATTATGGTCTTCTTTTCATAAAAATTGCATTGTTTATTTAGTACTCATTGTTTATTGTTAAGGTAGAATAATGCATTTTTGAAAGACTAATATATATTTTAGGAGATTCATTTTGAAATCTTACCAAATTGTGTAGGTATATAAAAAATCTGAATCAGTTTATTGTTTTATAGCAAAGTCTAATGTTCCAACCAATAGTTGGAAAGTCATTTGGAAATTAATAAGCTTAATTCAATCAGTTCACAACTTTATCAACATACTTTTATGCCAATTTTATAAGAACATTTATAACAACATATTCTCAAGAATAAAAGCCAGTTTATGGTGTACTTAATACTAGTTTTATGGTGACGAAAGTTCTTACTGCATTAATCCTCATGTTTTCCTGTGTTCCATAGTTGGGAAATATTTCCATTTGTCTAAAAATCTGAGTAAAGGCAATCAAATTTTCTATAATAGATATTCTTGATCCACTTACCTTCCAACATATGCATATTTAGTCAATACCATGAATGTAGGCACTGAGAATGAAAGACTATTAAGACAGTCTGCATTGAACGAATTTCCAGGTTAGTCCGTGAGACAAGCAAATAACTATACTACGGTGAATACTGTAATTGGGGGGAGGGAGGGAAAGAGGTGAGAGATATCCAAACATATCCATTCTTGCCCTAACTGGTTTGGCTCAGTGAATAGAGCGTCAGCCTATTTTGATTCCATCAAGGGCACATGCTGAGACTGTGGGGTTGATCTCTAGTGTGGAGCATGCAGGATATTGGCAGCCGATCAATGATTCTTTCTCATCATTGATATTTCTATCTCTCCTTCTCCTTTCCTCTCTGAAATTAATAAAAATATTAAAAAACCCCAAAACAATAAAACATATCTATTCTCTAAATGTATACATTTATTATAAACCTGACCAAATTTTAAACAAAACTGATTCAATACATCCCAAAGGTAAAACAGTTGAGAATAGTAAAAAATAGTATGGAAAAAGATATATGCACCCCTATGTTCAGAGCAGCATAATTTATAATAGCTAAGATTTGGAAACAGCCTAGGTGCCTATCAACAGATGACTGGATCAGAAACTACGGTATATCCATACAATGGAATACTATGTTGCCATAAAAAAGAAGGAATTCTTACCATTTGCAGCAACCTGGATGGAACTGGAAAACATTATGTTAAGTGAAATAAGCCAGTCAATGAAAGAAAAATACCACATGATCTCACTCATTTATGAATAATAAAGAACATTATAAAGTGATGAAAAAGTAGTATGGAAAAGATAAATATTATTACCTATTCGAAAGCTATATTAACTAAGAAGAATATGGTGCTAGCATAGAAAATGAGATCTCTGGGAGAGAAGTACAGAAACTGACACAAGCAGATATAAGATTCTAATCTATAATAATCTATAGTAATCAAAGCATAATATGCTAATTAGACTGAATAGTCGCTATGATGTGTTCTGATTATTAAGGGGCAGACACTCAATTCAGGACCTGCTCCTTGGTGGTCAGTGTGCTTTCACAGCCAACCTCCCAAGAACCCTCCCCCAGCCAACCTCCCCTGGTCCCTCCTCCCAGCCAACCTTCCTCGCCCTGATCAGCCCCTATCGCTGGCCAGGCCAAGTGACCCCACCTGTGCATAAATTTGTGCACCAGGCCTCTAGTATATGACAAAAGCAACATTTCAAATAAGTGAGTAAAGAATGATTTGAAACATTTGGAGAAAAGAGATAAAGTTAGGTTCCCACCTCATATCAAAATTTAAAAGTAACAATAAAAAAATTTGAAAACCATATGGATGAATATATAATTTTGAGGTAGCCAAGAACTGCCTAAAGCATGATATAAAAACTATTAAAGATTTAAAAAGCAGTTTATGTTAAACAGAAAATGTCAGTTGGGCAAAAGAAAACAAAAATACAAAAAAAAATCATAACTTTTCCTAAGTGTGATATATATTGTACATCATGTGATATATACATCATGAGCTAATTTTAGATGTTACACTGTAACTTTAATAATTTATTTGTGTATTATACAAATTCTAAAAATAAAAGGATCACATTAAATATAAAAATCAAATTAAACCAGTGATTTCATATAATATATTATCGGGTCTAGTAATAATGTCGTTTTAAAACATTCGTTTAAAATCTTGCTTGGCGTTGACTTGTATTGATATAACCTTCAAACACGTGGTATCTACAGAACGTGTGAAGTACAATTAACAAGTTTTGCTTGAAAAAGTTTGTGTTTGGTTTGGTTTTTGTTGCAAAACTAGGGCTAAGAAGATGGCGGATGAAGAGCATATTCGGCACTGCATGCTTTACGAGTTCCAATTAGGAAGAAAAGCAAGTGAGGCTGCAAAAAACATCTGTAGTGCTCTTGGTCAAGATGCAGTTAGCGCCAGAAAATGCCAGCGTTGGTTTGAGAAATTTCGCGAGGGAAATTTTTCGTTAGATGACAAGAGTGGTCGAGGCCGTGTGTCCAATTTTGATCAAGAAGCTCTTCAAGCTCTTTTGGTGCAAAATCTTCCAATTACCCAACAAGAGCTTGCGACAACTTTAAATTGTTCACAAAAAACAATTTCCAATCAATTGCGTGCACTGGGCAAAGTCCAAAAGTTTGGAAAATGGGTTCCTCATGAGTTGACCGACAACAACCGTAATCAAAGAGTCACAATTTGCAGTTTGCTCCTCTCTCGTCAAAACCATTTGCCGTTTTTAGAGCAAATAGTTACCGGAGATGAAGAATGGGTGCTGTATGTTAATCTGAAAAGGCGGCCTCAATGGTTGGACAAAAATGAGGCTCTGCAACCCACGCCAAAACCTGACTTGCATGCGAAAAAAGTGATGTTGTGTGTTTGGTGGAATTTTAAAGGAATTCTTCATTATGAACTTTTACCATCTAACCAAACCATTACAAGTGCAGTGTATAGTGCCCAATTGGAAAGGTTAGCCCAAGCTTTAAGAGAAAAAGAACCCACGCTGATTAATCGGAAGGGCGTAATTCTTCACCACGATAACGCACGACCGCATACTGCAAGAATCACTGCTGAAAAACTGCGCCAGTTGGAATGGGAAGTTCTCCCTCAATATGCATATTCTCCTGATATTGCCCCTTCCGATTACCATTTGTTTCGTTCTTTGCAAAACTTTCTTCTTGGAAAAAAATTTAATAATGAAGAATGCCTCAAAAATGCATTGACCGAATTTTTTGCATCAAAATCACAAGAATTTTACAACAGAGGGATTAAAATGCTTCCTGAGCGTTGGGCACAAGTAGTAGAAAACAACGGCAACTATATTGTTGATTAAATTTTGTTGTATTGTTTAAATAAATTCGATTTAAAAAAAGTATTAGAAAACGACATTAATTATTACTAGACCTAATATTACTTATGATGAGAACATGTTGGTTGATTTACTTTTAAAATAATGTTTACTTTTAAATATAAACTATCCCTATATGCATTTTCAATTTTGATGGATATTTTGCCAAAAAGCTCCTAAACAATGCATGTGAATGCCAGTTTCTATATGCACTCACAAAAAGCAAATCATCAAACTCTGCTCTTTGCTAGACTGACAGGTGTTCTGTTATTTCAATGTATACTTCTAAGTCTTACTACAAGTGAGATTCAGCCATTTGTAGTTCTTTTAAAAAAATATATATTTTATTGATTTTTCACAGAGAGGAAGAGAGAGGGATAGAGACTTAGAAACATCGATGAGAGAGAATCATCGATCAGCTGCCTCTTGCACACCCCCTACTGGGGATGTGCCCGCAACCAAGGTACATGCCCTTGACCGGAATCGAACCTGGGACCTTTCAGTCCGCAGGCTGACGCTCTGTCCTAGGAGTGTCGAACTCAATCAGAGAAGGGGCCAAAATCTAAAATCCAGCCTAAATCGCGGGCCGAATGGTTTACTGAACAGTCATAAACTGTCATTGTGATGGAAACGCAGCGGAGTGCAGTGATGACAGCGCGGTTCGGGCCACATTGCAAGGCCTGGCGGACGGATTTGGCCCGCGGGCCTTGTGTTTTTGACACATGTGCTCTATCCACTGAGCCAAACCGGTCCCGGCCAGCCATTTGTATTTCTTTCTTGAGAAGGGCCTGTTCCCTGCAGAACCCTTTTAAGACAAAAAAAATTCTGGGAAGAACTTAGCATACTGCTGTGGGCTCCTTTTTTGAAGCAAGAATATTCTACATATGAAAATGACTTTCAATTAAAATGCTCATTGCAAAAGAGCATCTTGTACTTAAACTTATAAAAAATTTAAAGATAATCTCAAAATTGAAACATCAAAGTAAAAATTTAAAATCTCCTCAGACCACTCCACATCTCTACCACAAACTTTCCCTCATTCTCTTGTTTGAGAAAAACTAGTTGTGCCAGAAACTTTCAGGCTGAAATTTCCTATCATGGAATGACCCAAGCCCATTTTTATCAACTATTTTAATCTTTCCATTTCTTGCCACATTTCTTCTTTTTAACAGAGCTTGCAAGCTCTTGCATTTCTCTAATTTCTGTTTTTATAACTTACTCTTCCCCACTTAGCAAACCTCACTGGCTAGGTTTATTAAGCTGAAGAAAACCTTTTCCAACAAGCTTTTGATCATGAAGTCTACTCATGACGTCTGTATTCCATGACATCTGCATTCCACTCTCGGCACTGAACCACCAATATGAATATTATATGTGCCAGTATTTGTTTGTGAGTTAGTGTAAAGGTTATCTATTTGCTTTACTTGTGCATATATCCCATCTTCCCACCTGAATTCTAGAGGTCTCTTCATTATTATTATTATTTCTTTTACATTTTAAAATATTCAACCAAGGATTTTATTCCATTGATTTTAGAGTGGAAGAGAAAGAGAGAGAAATATCGATGTGAGAGAAGCATATCAATTAGTTGCCTCCTACATGTGCCAGGCCAGGAAGAAGTCTGCAACCAAGATTCATACCTTTGACTGGAATCAAACTCGGGGCCCTTCAGTCCGCAGGCTGATGCTCTATTCACGGAGCCAAACCAGCTAAGGCATCATTATCCCATTTTATAAAATAAAATCTACCAGATGTCTAAGTAGCTAGAGTTACCATTAGAAACCATGCTGTGCAACTATTACTACCAAACAAACTGTAAGTTGCTTTTGTTGGCTTAATTTCATTTTAATTTCTGCTGGGTGGATTAATTTACCAGGGAAAGCAAGCTCTGCTTATCTTCACTGGAAGTCATGTTTGCTTGCACATGCAAATATAGGATTTATGCAGATTGCAGGCTCCAAACCTGGGTTGTCTGGGTTTGAATCTGGCCTCTACTCTTATGCCATTTGGGACAGTTGCTTCATGTCTCTGACAACATTTAAAAAAAAGATATATTTTATTAAATTTCTACAGAGAGAAAGGGATAAGGATAGAGAGCTAGAAACATTGATGAGAAATATCAAATCAACTGCCTCCTGCACACTCCCCACTGGGTATGTGCCTGCAACCAAAGTACATGCCCTTGACCAGAATAGAACCTTGGACCTTTGAGTTTGCAGGCTGATGCTCTATCCACTGAGCCAAACCGGTCAGGGCAACATTTAAAAAAATATGTATCTTTATTGATTTCAGAGAGGAAGGGAGATATAGAAACATCAATGATGAGAGAGAATCACTGATTATCTGTCTCCTGCATGTCCCCTACTGGGGATCAAGCCTGCAACCCAGGTATGTGCCCTTGGCCAGAATCGAACCCAGGATCCTTCAGTCCACAGGCTGACGCTCTTACAACATATTTTTAATCAATTAAATGGTAATTGTAATAATTCCAAACTCACAGGGTTTCTGTGAAGATTAACTGAGATAATCAAGGTAAAGAATTTAGTATGGTGCCTACAAGAACATAAGAACTAGCTTTTCAACAAAGTTTCATACAATTTATTCTTTAAAGCTAGGTTAACTTTCTCCTTTCATCTTATACAAGTACCTTTCCTACCCACATGAACACTAGGGTTTAGACCAAATTATCACCTACAATTCAATACCGAATAAAAGCAGTGATTTTCATTCAGTGTGACTCAAAAATTTAAAAAATATGCAATACCTGACTATTTAGTCAGGGGTACTGACCTTTTCCCCCTTACATTGTCAAATAAAAAATGACAACTTTTTTTTGAGCAAACACAACAATAGCCATCTGTTGTGAATGAAATAAAATTATACATTTTTTTGTCAGATCAGCAAAAAATATATTTTTTGGTGTGCTTCAAAATTTTAGTAATTAGTTTGCCATGAGATGAAAAAGGTTGAAAATAGCTGACTTAAGGTAATTCATTATACAGACAAGAATTTACATAACACAAAATATTTTATGTTTGCATATATTAGAACTTACCTCTTAATACCCACATGGCACCATCTATGCTTCCACTTTTTAGAAAAATTTCTACTGCAATATTTACAATTTGACATCTTGACGCTAACTTCTCAGGCCCTGTAAGTCCTTTTAAACTTGTAAAATGTATTTTCAATTCATAGAGCATATCTAAGACCTTCCTTCCCTAGATTAAAAATAAAGAGCACTGAGTATCAATCATTTAGCGTATTACAGAAATAAAAAGCCACACTGATTATAGAGAAATCCAATATCCAATTTGAATCATCATTCTAGACAGACAGTTCTCAAACTGCTCCAAGATTCTACTTAAATCCCTTCCTGCCCAGCCACGAGGGTGGAAGGAGAAGGAAAGCAAGCAGGGCTTTGCTCATATTACCCTCACCTACCCTGGGACCCCTTTCGGCAGTTCTCCCTTCATATGTTTTATACATTGTGCTACCCCTAAAGATTTTACTCAGCACAAGGATTCCATGCCTCGCTGTGGAAAATTACTAATGATAAGTTTTTGCACTTTTTTCTGTTGATCATCCTGAGGTCCAGGAGGGAGACGAAGAGAAAATGAAGACAATTTATTATCAAATTTAGATAAAGATAGTGAGAAAAAAAAAGGATAAGATTGGCTGAAAACTGTTTCTTTGAACAGATTACTTCACGTAGACTACATAAAGATTATCTCTAGTCCGCACATCAGAAATGGGACATATATTATTTTATATTAGGGGTCAGCAAACTTTCTACAGTCAGATAGTAAATAATTTAAGCTTTGCAGGTCACATCTAATCAGTTGTACATTTTCTTTGGTTATTGTTTTTAATGTCTAACTCTTTAAAAATGTAAAAAACACTCTTAGCTCTCAAGATGTACAAAAACAGGCTGTGGGCCAGACTTGGCCCTTAGTTTGCAGACCCTTGTTTTATATTATGTTACACTATTTTGAGTCAGATGTATATTATAATGTTAATATACTTTCAATTTGACAATATAAATAGTGCACTTTTAAGAGTTAGCTGCTTCAGTTTAATTTCAATGATTTTACTTCTATGTTCAAAAAGCTATGTTTCATTAAAAAAACCACTAAGCTAGAATATCTGTTCTACATAAGATAGTGAAAAATTTTAATTAAAATAGAAATTCACCAGCCTCTTAAGAATAATAGCCTATTAAAATTAAAACCTGAGCAAAATCAATCTGTGTTTTTAAAAACTGTCTTTTTGTTAGGTAGTCCTTAATTTCTCAAGCATTAAATGTCCAAGATATTAATGCTAAGATCAAGCTTAAACTAGGTTGTGAGGCCTGGGACAAGGTATATTCTGCCCATCCGAGGCCTACTATACAAAGAGTACTAAACCTTTTTTTTTTTTAATATTATAATATGGAATTCTTCTCATATTTGCATGTCATCCTTTCCTCAGGGCCGTGCTAATCTTCTCTGTATCATTCCAATTTTAGTATATGTGCTGCAGAAGCAAGCACAGTACTAAACCTCTTGGAGACTTTAGAGACTGAGGACCTTCTACAATGATTCTGCTGTTTTTAATTTTAAAAAGCTCATGAATTTTGTATGTGTATAAGTGACCATGTACTTAAATGTCATTGAACTCATTCACTTTTGAAATAACCATTTTACAAGAAGAAGGTAATAAAAGATACATATTAATAGTTGATGCAATAGTGAGCATACTCTCAACTGTCCCACTCTCTATATGTTGCTCCACCCCTCAGCACTTACTCCTCATTTTGGATTTCCTTATCTTCTACTAAGTTTACTAAATATATAATCCTACCCACCACTTCTCAGGGAAATCTAAAGAATGCTAGTATAGCATGGTCGGGAATTACTAGACCACTTTTATGGTGAGCTAAACCTCAAAGGCAGACATCAAGATATACAGAATATAGTATTCCAGAGCATTCTAGGAGGTGATTTTTAAGGAGTTCTATTAATTGCAAGTATCCTGGGTTTATCTTTAAAAAGGTGTCTTGAACTCTTGCAAAATTACAATGTTACTCAGGAGCTAAGGAAATAAATTCTGAATTGAAAGTTGCTTCAAATAAAAATATATAGCACAGCTTCCTAAGTGTATCCTACATTGAAATTCTTCATAGCAGTCAGTCTGATGCCATCTTCTTTCCATATTTGCCTAATATAGCATTTAATAATTCACTTACTGGTCTGGGAGTCATTTAGTCACTTGTGATGATTATTAGCAAATTCCTAACTTACCCTATATTCTGTTCAAAAATTTGAAACTAACACTTTATTAATACCAAGCCAAAACAAAAATTTAAGAAAGTACCTTGGCCCACTGCAACAGCTTGTGATAGAAGTATATAGCACTGATTCCGATTCTTCCCAGCAAAGTTTTATCTACTTCACTATTTTGTGGATCTTTGCTAACTGAAACACAAAGAAGGCATATGGAAGAAAGTGGTATAGTCACTTAAAAATGGAAAAGGCAAGTTAATATGAAATTAATGAAATGAACACAAACACCAGGTGTTGGCAAACTATAGCCACAGTCCAAATCTGGCCTGTGGCCTGTTTTCAGATATAGCCTGTGAACTAAGAATTCTTTAATTTTTAAAAGGTTTTTTGAAAAGAAAAAAAAAAAGTGGCGTAGATCGTATGTGATGTGAGCAAAGACTGAAATATTTACTATCTGGTTCTTTTCAGAAAAAGTTTGCCGGCCTCTGATAAAGAATATAGCAGTGAAGAGTTCATGTAAAAATAAAATTTCAAAAATCTATGAATTTTGGTGACTTGTAATAGTGAAGACTGTAACAATTTTAATGATTTAAAAATTCAGGTGCTCCAATATAATTTGCAAACAACAGTTTTACCAATCTGAATAAAAAGAAAAATAAGAACATGAAACATCTGATATTAAGACAACAATTTTTAACCTTATATCATTAACCTAGCTTAACAATACATAGATGGAAAAATTTATAAACAGAAAAAGTATCTGAAACCTGCAATATTAACTTATTCTCAACATGGAAAACATTAAGAGCTTTACATTCCTATTACGAACATTACATTACCCTAACGCAAAAGACTTACCAAAACAGCGACATTTACCTGTTTGAGCAAATTCACAAAATGGAACATTTGGTCTCTCTTCTTTATAGCCTTTTGTTAGTGTTTCAGCAACACAAGTACAAAATCTCTGGAAATCTACAAATTTTTCACAGTCCATTTTTACCTGAAGGTATAAATTTCCCAATTTGGTCCAGTCACCTTTTTCCTTACAATACTATTAGAATTATTAAAAACAAAACAGAAAAAGAAAGCTGTTATTTATGCAAACATATTATGCAGTAGGCATACACAGGCACTAAATGTATAGAAATTAATAGGACTTAATCTCTGCAAATCTTAGAAAGTTACTGACAGGTGTTACAACATTAATAACATGCTACTGTATAGCTTTTCTAACTATTGCAGAGTCTTTTTTTTCTTTATTTTGAAATATATTTTATTGATATTTTTACAGAGAGGAGGAAGGGAGAGAGATAGAGAGCTAGAAACGTCGATGAGAGAGAAACATCGACCAGCTGCCTCCTGCATACCCCCTACCGGGGATGTGCCAGCAACCAATGTACATGCCCTCAACCGGAATCGAACCTGGGACCTTTCAGTCCGCAGACTGACGCTCTACCACTGAGCCAAACCGGCTTCAGCTATTGTAGAGTCTTTATAAATTCTAGATGGAAATTAGAATTCAATTATCAAGTTCCTAATGTATTTAATGATATCACCCTTAAAATTGAACTAGACAGTGGAGATATATTTTATGGGATTTCTTTTACAAAAGGGGGCTCCAAAGTAAATTTTGGAGATAGTAAATTTACTATCTTACTATTATTTTCTATTAAAAACTAAGAAATAGTTTTCCACACCAACAAACAATTATTTCAAGGATATAAATACTAATACTAGACCAACAAGTACTAGATGAGTACAAAAATTATCTTAAAAAGTAAAATAATCCTTAAAGCCCTCTATTTCTTATACTCTAAAACTTGAACTCTGACAGGTTTGGCTCAGTGGATAGAGCGTCGGCCTTCAGACTCAAGGGTCCCAGGTTCGATTCCTGTCAAGGACATGTACCTGGGTTGAGAGCACATCCCTAGTAGGAGGTGTGCAGGAGGCAGCTGATCGATGTTTTTCTCTCATCAATGTTTCTAACTCTCTGTCACAAATCAATAAAATATATTCAAAAATCCCCCCAAAACTAGAGGCATGGTGCAGGGAGTGGGCCTAAGCCGTCAGTCAGACACCCTTAGTGCTGCTGTGGTGGCACGTTCGCCAGCTGTGACCTTGGCTTCTGGCTGAATGGCGCTCTCCCTGTGCGAGTGCACTGACTACCAGGGGGCAGCATATGCCCTCTGGTGGTCAGTGTGCATCATAGGGACCAGTCATTCCACTGTTTGGTCTATTTGCATATTAGCCTTTTATGCCGAAACTGGCTCTTTTGACATCCCAAAGGGGTCCTGGATTGCAAGAAGGCACAGACTAGGCCAAGGGATCCCACCAGTGCACGATCAGGGCCAGGGAGGGACACGGGAGGTTGGCCAGCCCAGGAGGGGTATAGGGCATGTCTGGCCCATCTTGCTCAGGCCCGATTGGCAGGACCCCAGCCGCAAGCTAACCTATTAGTCAGAGTATCTGCTCCCTCGTGGTCAGTGTATATCATAGTGACTGGTCAACTGGTCAACTGTCTGCCTCCTGGTGGTCAGTGCACATCATAGCGAGTAGTTGAATGGTCTTAACATATCATTAGCATATTATGCTTTGATTGGTTGAATGAATGACCGGACAACTGGACACTTAGCATATAAGTCTTTTATTATATAGAATGCTTGGTGAGTGCATGCTGATCTGGGCTTTCCCGTCATTTTACATACTGTAGCCATCCATGGATCATGACAAGTAAGCCAACTTGCTTGTGCATTGAATGAGTCTGCCATTGATAAGAATTAAAGGCTAAGCTTTAAGCTCTGGTCAGGTAGTTTAGTTGGTTAGAGAATCGTCCTGATAAACCATGGTTGCAGGTTCGATCTCCAGTCAGGGCACATATAAAAATCAACCAACAAATGCTGGAAGGTAGCTCAGTTGGTTGGAGCATTGTCCCATATATCAAAAGATGTTGTTAGATTCCTGTCAGGGCACATAATTTGGTTGGGGGCTCAGTCCCTGGTCGGGGAGTGCATGGGAGGCAATCAGTCAATATTTCTCTCTCACATCAATGTTTCTCTCTCTCTATCCCTCTCTATCTCTCCCTATTCCCCTCTCTCTAAAAGTCAGTAAATCATATCTTTGAGGATTAAAAAACACCAATGAATGCATAAATAAGTGAAACAACAAATCAATGTTTCTTCTTTCCTCTTTCTCTATAAATAAAAAAATAAAAAAAATAAAATAAAGGCTAAGCTCTAGATTATTACATCTTAACATAAGTTAATTTTGAAACTAATTATCTCCAGAATTACTTTCTGGATAGTCTACAATTCTAGAACTTATGTTTGCCTTTCAAAGTCTTAAAAAAAAATTAAAACTTTCTTTTCCTTGATCATTTTTTCTCTGTATAACAGTCACATTTCTAAAACATTTCCTAAAATGGGTTTACTATTCAAAGTTTCTGAGCAATGATCCCAGCAATTTATTTAAAAAATAAGTGTCATACCTTTATTTCATTCAAGGCTAAATCTAAATCACAGGTCCAGTTATTTTTAAATTGCCTCATTTGTAACCTTTAACAATAAAAGAAAGTGTTAATTAAAGTGCCATTTGTCCCTCCAAAAATCACTATTGCTCATAATTGACTTATTTTACAGTTTATATCTAAGAGACTGGAAAAAAATGCATTAATATACTATAAAAATTCTTTAGAGCTAAAAAAATGTCTACTGCATAAATATCTACATCACACTATTTTCTCCTCAAACAATGGGCAACAATAAGGACAAAGGATATCCCACACAAAACCATACCTTAAGCCTAACTTGGAAGTCAGAATGCCAAAGATTCAAAATAATTGTGAATAAAAAGAGAAAAAAACATTAAATCACAGCACTTGATGCCCTTGATCTCTATTGTTCCCATTCCACTTTCACTGCTCTACAAGCAAAGTCAAACCAAAATAAAAACAATGCAAAAAACCAAAACCAAAACCAAAACTGAAAAACAACAACACACCTGTGGGGAGAATAAAAAATGGAAATACCAGAGGGTTCTAACATTGATTAAAAAAAAAAATACCACTACAGCCTGGCTGGTGTGGTTCAGTGATTGAGTGTCCACACCTGAGCCAAAGGTCACTGGTTTGATTCCCAGTCAGGGCACTGCCCCAATTGTGGGCTCAGTCACCAGTGGGGGGCATATGTGAGGCAGACAATTAATGTTTCTCTCTCATTGATGCTTCTATCTATTGCTCTTCCCTTCCTATCTCTCTAAGAGTCAATAACAAATATATATATATATATATATATATATATATATATATATATATATATATATATATATATAAACTACTACAAAGACTAAATCCACACTAAGTTTAAAGCTCAGTAGCACCTATCTTTAAGTCAATCAAAAATGAAATAGGGGAAATTACTACTGAGCTTACAGAAGTTAAAGGAATGTAAGAGAATACTATGAGTAACTGAACGCCAATAAATTGGATAACAAATGAAACTGACCCACGAAGAAAATTTTAAAAATCTGTCATGTATCCACACAATAGAATACTATTCAGCAATTATAAGAACTGAATTATTATCTTTTATATTTTTAATTATAAGAGATGAATTTAGTGATAAATGCACATGGATAAACCCTGAACACATTATGTTAAGCAAAGAAAGCCAGTCACAAAGGGCCATCTGTTGTATGACTTCATTTATATAAAATGCCATAATATGCCAAATCTATAGGGACATAAAGTGGATTAATGGCTGGCTAAGGCTGGGGAGGGAATGGGATTTCTGGGGGGGGGGGCGGAGAAAATAAAAATACTTTAAAATTGAAAAAAAATGATGGAAAAAAAAGTGTATGGGTAAGTAGAACACAAACCACACAGAAGGAACTTAAAAAGTTTATATGATTTAAAGAAGGCAATTTGAAATGCATAGCTTTTGGGAAAGGACAAAAAGACAAAAATGAAAAGGAGAAGCACCCTTTAGCAATTGCAAAGAGGAAAAGAAGAAAAAAGAGAAAGAAAAAGGTACCATTAAAATAAGTGTTGCAATACCTATAAAAAATGCTCAATGTCACTAAACACCAGAGAGAATGGCTACCATCAATAAATCAAGTGCTATTTTTATTACAACAAATTGGAGAGAACTGAAATACCCATTACTTATCATATATCCACACAATGGAGTACTTTGCATTTATAAAAAGTGATGAATTTCTCTATGAATTGATTGATTTTCAAGACCTGGCTGCAATGAGCCTCTAGCTCAGGGGTAGAATAACATAATTGGTAGGCTATTCTCTATGTGTGTACAGTTTAATAATTAAAAAAATACTAATGGCCTTTCTTTTACTCAATATAGATATATTATGGTACTACTCTTATAATTATCATAGTTTTTTTTAAAGGGCTTTGGAAGGCCATAAGTTGGACAGGAAAAGTAAGCAGTGAGAAAAGGAATGGAAGAGAGGCATTAAAATATTTTACTTAGCTTACATGACAAGAGTGAAAGAGAAAAAAGAATTAAGGTAATTTATATACATATATGAGAGCACAATAAGTGGTTGTGAACCAGAGAATAAGAGAGATTTCTTTTACACTTAATGTATCAGGCAGTGAGATGAAATCAGGTACTGAAAATGATCTGGTGATGCTGGCCAGGAGAGCTGGCTAGAGGCAGCTTGACTAATGACAATAACTAAGACATGAACAAGAGATGGGAGAAAGGCTTAAGGCATACACTGGGCAACTAGATGTTTGCACATGTAAATGGTAATAAGTGCTTTGCCTTCATCTTTTAAATTCTACACACACACACACACACACACACACGCACACGCACACGCACGCTCACACCTTAATTATAATGATTTTTCTTACCTAGATTTCATTTCTAGAACTGCAGTTATTTCTTGTTGGGGAGCTTGTACTTGGTGTAAGAGTTTAACAATATAGCTAAAGTGTTCTGGGTCAAGCAACATCCCAGCTTCAACAAGCTGAAGAAAAGAGGAAAAAAAATATTTTTAGCTTTATCATAGTCCTTGTAAAAATATGAAAGTGTTGAAAATCAAAGTGTGTGAAACAACTAAGAGTGATGGGAAAAGTGAAACAGACAAGTAGGATTAACACTCCTTAAAAAATTGAAACCATACTTTCTTCAAATACTTTGGAACCATAATAAGACACCTGACTTCAAAAATTTAAAGCAAAAAGAAAACTGATTTGAACTTTAAAGTTGAATATTCTCTTGTTCTCCAAGTTATCTCAACAATTTTGTCACTTTACCCCTTATTTGGTGTGCATTCCACTTGTAGTAAAGCACTGATGTACACCTTATCCCTGACTGTAGAAGTATACTAAGGTTTTCTACAACTCCTAGAGGTGATTAGTAATTTCTGGTTAAAACATTTTCCGGGCAAGTAATTCTGTCAAGTCAAGTTTTGTAATGTGGAACTAGAGATATTCACTGAAATATTCGTTCATCTGCTAGAGTAGTTCCAATGCTTCCCAAAGAAAATGAGGGGTTTTCTGGCTATTAGGCCTATTCAGAAATGGATGGCAGGGCAGTATCAAATACAAGGAAGTATTCAACAAAAGTAAAAATTTTAATATATTTTTAGAGAACCATAATTTTGTTGTTGATGCCAAATATGAAATTAATTCCTAGCCACCATTTTCTATTTACTTTCTTTGTTTTGGTCATGATTTTCTATTTGTATATTTACTTATACATTTATTTTTATTAGAAATGACCTTAAATTTTTTGTAAGAGGAAATTTTTCTATAATCATCCTTAAGGTGTAGATATGAGGATAGTTTATGAATCAGAAAGAAGTCACCTGAAGTGCTGGGAACTACTTATTTAAAGGGAAGGCCTGTCAGTCACTGGAGTCTGTTTATAAACCCTATTTTGGGAGAAAAGAAACATTTCTAAAAATAAAGTTCTTTGGCATTAAAAATGTGAAAAGGCAGTTTAATTGTGTAAGTAGAAATCATTTTTTTAAAAAAATAATCATACTTTCTAAATAATTTTCTTTTAATTGATTATTCACTACCAGAGAATAAAAGAGATAAAATAAAATCATACCTTGCAAAAGATACCAATTAAAGCAGGTACAGCACTCCTTAATTTCATGGTTGCCACATACTCAAATATTTCTAATAATATTTTCAGAGCAGGCTGGATAAAACAAAAAAAAATTACACTTATTCCCATGTCTTCTTTCAGTACATTTAAAGTGTTTCAATTTATGCTGAAAAAACACAAGTGTTTTCTAGGAAGTATTCAACAAATGTGGAAATTATAACTGTTAAATTCTATAAACAAGAACTAAAATAGAGGAATTAAATTATTAAAAATTATATATTTTCAGGTTACTTACCAGCATGTTAACCATTATGCTGAGGTTCAATACCTGAAATACTTCTTTTAATAAGCAATGCTTGAGTAAAGAATTCAGGAAGTCATTTAGCACTTGTAAATCAAAGTGTATACCAGGAGGAAACTTTCTGTAGTACTCTGTAAACATGATTACTGACAATAAAAAAATATATTAAAGTCATTTGCTACTTTTAAGATATTCAGTTTTCCTAAATTGGACAATTCTTATATTTTTAAAGATTGAGTAGTAGAAATTCATTTTCTTAAAAGATACATTTCCAGTATCAGAAATATTTAATGGAAATACAGTCAAACCTCGATTCTTTAATGTCCCCCATCTCAAAAAGTTCACTTCTCAACCTGACAATCCTTTCATGCTGATGCCTGTACAATAAGTCATGCATCTCCGGGGACAAAGGAGAGAATGGGTGAGTATGGGTCAGTTTACCACTATTGTGCTGTGAATATTTTTTTTTTTTTTTTGCTTTTGTTACTGTTTCATTTTTAACATTTCCTTTCTTTTTGTTAAAATTTCATGTCCTTTTTGTTTTTGAAGTGTTTATTTAGAGATTAAACAGTACATTACACATGTACTGTATATAAGAAAGGATAAAACAGGAAACCATTTGGGAGTCTGGAATGGATTAATTAAATTGATTATTTCTAATGGAAAAAAATAGTCAGTTTTCCAATAGCTTTTTGGAATAAATTAAGTTAAAAAAAAATGAGGTTCTATTGTAATTTAAAGCAAAAGCTAATGACAATGACATTTGAAGTCAACCAGCCATGTTAGGAACTAGATTGAAAACTAACTCATGTGCTATCCACAGAAAATAGGTCCAAACTATCTCATACATCATGGTCTCAATATGAACTCCCAGGAAGTCTCACTCCTAGGGAGTCTTTAGGCAATGGCCTGGTAATGTATGAGAAACTATAAAATTTGGGGATGGATGCAGACTATATTTTGACATATACCCCTTCTTGTTGTTTTAAACCCATCAACATGTTGACCCTGATGATATTTTTTATTCCATCTTATGATTATGAACATTGTACTAAAAATGTATTAATACATAGTACTAATACATTATGATAATATTAGAGGCCTGTTGCACGAAGATTCATGCAATATGCCTTCCTTCCTCTGCCTGCCAGCACCAGTTTTTCTCTGGCACCAAGGACCCAGGCCTTTGCTCTGGCTGCAGCGGAGAAGCCAAGCTTCTTCAGTCTTCGCTCCAACTTTTTGAGTTAATTTGCATACTCACACCTGATTGGCTGGTGGGTGGTGCAGTGGTACAATCAATTTGCATATTTCTCTTTTATTAGTGTAGATTCAGCTTTATTCCAAAGTTTCTTTATATACTACAATGTTTTTTTCCTGACACATACAGAAAAATTCTTCTGGCTATTCACTTTGCAGTATCTATGTAGTTGCCTACCGTATTTTCCGGCGTATAAGACGACTTTTGAAATGAAAAAAAGTCAACCGAAAATCGACGGCAAAAGACCAAAATTGCACAAAAATTACCTGCAGATCTTGATGGCAAAGTAAGTCTTTTCTTTGAAGTGGGGGATAGTCTTACACAGCGAATATAGGCCTAAACCTATGTTTTAACTTAAATTAGGGGGGCGTCTTATATGCCGGAAAATAAGGCATATAAGAAGCAGATCACAGATATGGGAAATTCAATGTCTGCTACTATAACTTAATAAACTGCAGATATTTAAAAAGGAAGGTATGTCAGTAGTTTCAAAGATTTTGTTAGCTTGTGTTTTACTCCACTAATTGACATGCATCCCTCCTTTTTTGACATTAAATACTTTAAAATTAAAATTATTAAAATGTTAATATAGTTTCTCCTTTTATTTTTAAACTAGAGGCCTGGTGCATGAAATTAGTGTGTGGTGCTGCCCCTAGGCCTGGCCGGTGATCTAAGTGTGAGTGTCTGGTGTGAAAGGGCAGGTCCCAACTGATCTCTGGGCACTGTGTAGCACCTGGGTCCCTCGGTCCCTGTGCCCCTCTCCACCTGAGTCATGGCGCCTGAGTCCCTACACGGAGATGCGGTGAGTGTGGCTGGACGCCATGGGCTGGAGTGCAGCATGGGCTGCCCAATGGTGCTGCACAGAAGCCGAGTGGCAGAGCACCCTCTCCCAGCCGGCCTCCCAGACTGGCTTCTGCTCGAACCCAGGAGGAGCCTGACTGGCCCCTGTGGTCCTGGTGGCTGCAGCCTGGCTCACCTGGAAGATGCTGCGTGGGTGCAGGGTGGGCTCCTCATGGGCGCCCAGCACCTGAATGCAGGGGCTTCCCCACTGTGTGAGCCCTGGCATCCCGGTGGAGGAAGCAGGGAAAAGTGAGTGAGCTTGGTGGACACCCCCACATTCTCACTGCACCTTCATCCCCGTCACCCCTATCCCCAGGTAGCTGGTGAGAGGTCATAGCATGTTGCCAACACCCGCCATGTTCCACATCACCCCCTGATGGTCAGCGTACGTCATAGTGAGCGCTCAAACTCTCAGTCGCCTGGTCAAACTCCTGGTCTAACGACCAGTGGAGGGGATAATTTGCATATTAGGCTTTTATTACTAGTATATAAGATATACAGGATTTTCACCCAAGAATATGTTTTTATTGATTTTTTAGAAAAGAATGGTGAGACAGAGAGAAACATCTATATGAGAGAGAAACGTAGACTGGTTGCTTCCCCCGTACATTCCCTGACTGGGGATCAAACCCTCAACATAGGTATGTGTCCTGACTGGGAAACAAACCTGCAACCATTTGGTATACAGGATAATGTTCCAACAACTGAACCACCCAGCCAGGAGACTTATTTTTAATTCTAAGTCCAACAGAACTATTCCAAGGCACTTGGTTTTCATCCTTAAAAGTACTAAACTACTTTCAAACTATAAGATACAATAGCACATTGTTTGAAATACATTAATGCATTTACAGTAATCATTCCATTGTCTCATACCTGCACGTTGTAGCAAACACAGCTCATTGATGCTTATATATTTTTTAAACACATCCATGCAAACCTGTAAGTCATGAAAAATGTAAAATTACCTTTTGATATTTCATAAAAACTATACAAATTTCAATCCTATCTTTATGCTTATTCCATTTGTTTAAAGTGAACTTACAGCAATAGGATAAAGAAACTGACGTTAGGTTAATTCAGATCTGAAATTCATGCTGAATTAATTACAAAAACAGTAATTAGAGAATCTCTATCAAAGAAAGAGTCAAGGAAACAGAGTCAAAATTATAAGCAACTACAGAAGGGAGGAAAATCCTTGAACACTATAATAAGCCTTATTTTGGTCATTTAAAAATTAACTATTTATTCACTCAAAGATAAAACATTGACCAGACTTTACATATTTTACCTTTTCATCCCCTTGCTCAGGCACGTGAGCAAACTTGCACTGTGATCGCTCACAGCCACGTAATGTGTTAAAATGAAATTTGCAATATCTATTGGGTATCATTAACCCTAGGGACTTCTGAAACACCTAGAAAAGAAAACAAATTCCCTTTCTGTGTTAAATATGAAATACTATAGTCAAGTGAGAAAACATCTGAAGCAATCAGAAATAATACACAAAACAGTATGAAGACAAATTGCTTGCTGACTTGATAAAAGTTTCAATTTACATTTCAAAAATTATGAAAAATCAATTAGAGTCGTCTAAAGTTTTGCAATTTCCTTTAGTGTAAAATATTCATCAAAGTTAGTGCTTTACTTTATATCTCTTAAAAAGCTTACATATTCCCTCTTCTTGTGTACCTTACCCCTTTGGCTTTCAGAAAAAGTTAATTCTATTATGAGATGCATCATATTCCAAATGTATTTATTAGAACCAAATTTCCTTTAGTTTTCAGATGAACAGAAAAAAGTCAAATGACAGTAATATCTATGACAAATTTCTATAAATTGCTCTATACCACTATCCCCTTCATCACAGGAAATACTTATCCTGTATTTTTTGTTTTGGATATTCACACCCTCTTCTGCTTTTGACCTCTTATGCTATTTGTGAATATCTTCTGAATCATGACAAATTTTCTGCCTCTTACTACCACCCCAATTCAAAATCCATACAATGTCTGGAACTGATTAAAAAATGATAGGGAAATACAACCAGAAAGGCCCAAAGTATGTGCTTTATAGGATTATTATTTTTAACCTTCACTGAGAACATGTTTAGAGAGATGGAAGGAAGAGAGGGAGAAACACACATATACATAAGTGTGAGAGAGAAACATTGATCAGTTGCCTCTGTACGCTCCCCGATGGGATCAAACACGAAACTCAGGTATGTGCCCTGACCTTTAATGGAACCAGCAACCTTTAGGTGCACGAGTTGACACTTAAGCAACTGAACCACTTCAGCTGGGCAGATTACTTTTTTAAAATGTGGAACTTACCCTTACAATCTTTTCCCTCTTAAATATTTCACAGGTTTCAGGATTCTGCAACTTTAGGACAGAATGTTGTCCTGAAAATCTGAAATCTAAAAATGATTAAGAATGACATTATACACCAATAGGTTACAATTTATTTCTTTTGTACAATAAAACGGATGACGACTACTATCTGCTTTTAAAGTTTTACTTCGGACTATTCATGCTCAATTCACAGACTGTGCTGCCATGGGTGTTCTGTGAAATACAGAATGGTTTACAGATTAGGTGCTCTTTAAATATTTTCAGACCTAAATTTAAAATTTATTATAAGCTAAAGATTCTTTTTTATTATTGAAGACACTTAAAAGCCTTACATAGCATCATTGAGCACTGCGTTCAAATGATTATATCCAAATTAAGCAGACAACTATTATATACAATAAACTTTTTTTTTTAATTATTGTTGAAAGTATTATGTATGTCCTCTTTTTTGCTCCATTGACCCCCTCTAGCCTGCCCCCTCACCCCGGTCCCCCTCACGCCTTCACCACCCCATTGTCTGTACCCATGGGTTATGCATATATGCATTATAAGGTCTCTGGATGCACAACAAACTTTTTAAGGGAAGAAAGCCACTGACATCCCAAGTGCTTCAGACTGAACTGTGATCTCCCCTCAAATTCATATGTTCAAGCCCTAATCTCCACTGTGACTTCATTTGGAGATAGTGCTTTTTACAGAACTATTAAGGTTTAAATGGGAGTCAAAGGGGTGAGGCCTGGTCTGATAGAATTATTGTATGAGACACCAGAGAGCTTACTTACTCTCTCTACGCACATGTACCAAAGGAAAGGACTTAGCAAGAAAGCAGCCACCAATAAGCCAGGAAGAGAGCCAGGAACCTGCTAAAACCTTGATCTTGGACTTCTAGCCTCCAGAACCATGGGAATTAAATTTCTGTTTAAGCCACCTAGTCTGTGGTATTCAGCTATTGCAGCCTGAGCTGATGAATATACCAGGCATCATATTCCTTAATGTTGGTCTATTTTATTTATTTATTTATTTATTTATTTATTTATTTAAATGTTGGTCTTTTTAAATAAGAAATAATTTTCAACAACTTCCTCCTCTTTTTTCTTCTTCAGCATTCAGATATAATTTGGAACAAGCTAAAACTTTTGCTGCATAGCTTTGCAGTAATTTTCATTATGAAATCTGTAGGCTTTTCAAGATAAAACACGTGACCATCACGGCCTTGTTGCTATAGTATATAACAGGTTGTACGATGTCAGTGGTGTGAAGGTACAGGAGAATTAGGTGTTGCACAAAAACATTTTATTATTTCTAAATTCATTCCTCAAACTAGCTTATTTTTATCAAAGCATTATGAATTATTAAAAGAACTGGCACACCTAAAATATATTCTAAATAATCAACAAAAGTATGAAATTTTAGGTATAACCTATAATTTACTTGTATTACTAATATCACATAAACCTACATATTCAGAAATTATTCCATAAAAAGTACTAAATGTACATATCCTTTAATTTTAATATAGTCTATCTTGACTCTTTTACTTTTTTGCTTTTAGTAAAAATCTATATAGTTTCTATATTATCAAAAGCCAACATAATTTTATTGAGAAAATAGTACCATTCATCCATGGCTTTAGTGGTGTGTCTTCTTGAAAAGCACTTAGATTCAAAGGCGGCAGCGATAAGCACAGAGGTTTTGGGTCCACTGTTGCTAACTGACATTCGCCAGCCATAATCTCTGCATTTTGAGAATCTTTGCTGTGCGAGCAAAAAAAAATAAAAAAAAATAAAAAAAAATAAAAAAAAAAATAAAAAAATCACAACGTAAATTTATTCCAAAAACAGACTGATGAGAATAAAATTAAGTAGGAACACAACCTAATACTACATATTCCTTTATACTATGATTACCTGGTATTTATAGGTTATTAGCTCGAGAGAGGAAGGGGGGGGGAGATTGAGACATTAGTTGTTCCACTTTAATGTATTCATTATTTTAAAAAACATGTTTTTATTGATTTCAGAGAAAGGAAGGGAGAAAAGAGAAACATCAATGATGAGAATCATTGATCAGCTGCTTCCTAAACATCCCCTACTAGGGATTGAGCCTAAAACCCAGGATGTTCCCTGACCAGGAATCCATCCGATACCTGCTGGTTCATGGGTTGACACTCAGCCACTGAGCCACGCTGGCCATGCCACTGGCTGATTCTTGTATATGCTTTGACCAGAGATCAAACCCACAACTTTGGCATTTTATGAAGACGCCCTAACCAAGATACCTGGCCAGGGCCAATTATTCAGTATTTTTAACAGGTTGTTTCTATCTTCTTAGCTAGAAAACCAAAGCTTGTTAAATGACTGGGGTAGGGGTAGGAATTAGGTGGTAGCATTAAAACTAAAGCAAAATATTCTTGATCATGCTAAAGTTTTGAGGAAGAACTGGCCTAGTGTTCCAATCCAGAAAAGATAGTTCAATTACTCTATTGAGGGTGCAATAAATTATAAATTATTCTTCAGGACAAGTACATATAATAAATTTTTACATGTATTAGTATTTGAGTGCTTCCTTTGGGAAGGAGTTTAAAAATGTTTTTCTTGGTTGCTCACTTAAACAGCTTTGATTATATTCTAATACGTGAGATTCTATAATATATAACCAATTTTAGAAAAACTTAACCTGGAAGTCACTTATCTAGAAAAATAACATAAAACAAAGAAATAGGAAATATGGAATTTTATAGATGGAAAAAATTCTCTAGTAAAATTTATTTTTGATTGGATGACTGAAGCACAGGTTAATGACCTGTTCAGTGTCACACTCCTGGTCATTATGGCAGAGCCAAAGTGATGACACAACTCTGCAGGTTGCAATGACACTTTTTGGTTTGTAAGCAGAATGCTTTCAATAGAAAAGTTAACCCTGTTAGTTTTTCTTTAATATCTCCCAAAAGTCATGAATCAAAAGGGCTTCTGTGCCAATCTAATTTTTACCTAGGCTTTTCCTTAATACAATGGTTTCCAAACTTCAGCATGAATCTGATCAGCTGATGGCCTTATTGAAACAGATTCATGTGCTCCATCTCCAGAGTTTGGGAGGTCAGGAATGGGACCCAATAATTTGCATTTCTGACAAGTTCCCACCATGATGCTGCTCAAAGAATCACACTTTGAAAACCACTAGCTGTCCTAGCTGGTTTGCTCAATGGATAGAGCATAGGCCTGTGGACTGAAAAGTCCCTGGTTCGATTCCAGGCAAAGGCACATGCCCGATTGCAGACTCGATCTCCAGTTGGGGGCATGTAGGAGGCTGATTTTCTCTCATCATTGATGTTTCTCTCTCTCTCTGTCCTTTCCTCTCTGAAATCAATAAAAATATATTTAAAAAGAAAAGAAAAAAAAAAGAAAAGAAAAAAAGAAAACCACTGGCTTAACCTAAAAGACTTGAATGTATCATCACCTGATCTGAGTGTGCTCTGGCCACAACAGTGAAACGGGGGTGGAGGATGGGACCAGATGGTCTCAAGTATCCTCCAACTCTAAACTTGGTACCTACATATGTTTTAGTAAGTATACTATAACTCTCAGTACTAATCACTACAGTCATGTAAATACCTGCAAACTGCAATGTTCATCTGACTTCCATCACTCTTACCATTATAAGTCACATATTTTTTATTCTTTTATCATTATTTCTTATGCCTTTCTCAAAAAATATTTTAAGGGCTTAAAAATCTAAGTGACAGTTTTAAGGCAACTTACAATATCCCTGACATCTAGGTACAACTGACATATTAATTAAATAATGTCCACGTGTGGATTATGGCATAGTAGGCCAAGCACATATAGCAGATAATGAAAAACATACTCAAGATGCAAATCATATGAATAATTGTCTTAAAGTTATAGATTTAAAAATTGTTACAGACCTTTTGCAAACTTCGTGCATATTTTCTTTTTCTTCAACAGTCACTTTGTCTGAAAACTTACACTGTGAAGATATGGTTAAAAAGTTCAAGCTTAAATATCTGTATTCCATATTAAGCTATGAGGCTTACCAGATTTATTAGAAATGTATTGGATGTTAATTCAACAACTGGTTAATCGCCAACCTAGAAAACAATTCTACTCTACATTATTTAAAATACCGAAAGTTGACTTCAGAATTTCCACTGCTGCTTGAGAAAAACAAATATAAATCAATTTATTTTCTCAGCTTTTGATATCACCTCTTTTACAAGCCAACATTTCAAATTATTATGAACAATTAAAATCATGCAAAAAATAAAGTCATGCTTTTTAATATATTGATTTTAGAGAGAGGGGGAGGGAAAAAAGGAAGGAGAGAATGATCGATTTTTGTTGTTCCACTTATTTTTGCATTCATTGGTTTATTTTGATCCTCCTGTATGTGTCCTGACTGGGAATCAAAACACAACGTTGGCTTATTGGAATGATGCTCTAACCAACTGAGCTACCTGGCCAGGGTTATGTCTCATTAAGAAAAAAGACTTTAAGTAATTTTTATTTTTAGGTGGTATTTATGAACATATATTTATTTTCCATTAGAAATATTTATATGCCTGGACGGTGTAGCCCAGTGGTTGAGCATCAACGTATGAACCAGGAGGTCACCGTTTTATTCCCGGTCAGGGCATATGCCCAGGTCATGAGCTCAATCCACAGTGTGGGGTATGCAGGAGGCAACTGATCAATGATTCTCTTTCATCATTGATGTTTCTATCTCTCTCACTTCTTCTCTGAAGTCAATAAAAATATATTTTAAAAAAAGAGAAATATATGTATTTAGGTCTCAATTCTATTTGGCATATAGATACCAAATTTAGAGTTGGAGGATACCTTGGGAACCATCTGATCCCATCTTCCACTCCCATTTTGCTGTTGTGGTCAGACTGAGGTTCTTTGCTGAGGCTCATATTGAACTATGAGTGGCTTCAGGGGCATCTTTAGGAGTCAGCAACATGGCAGAAGACATCAAGATCAAAATCAAGAACTACCACACTACCCCTTTTGACAACTGCTTCCCCAACCAAAACCAGACCAGAAACTGTTGGCAGAAATACTTGGACTTCTACCCCAGGAGAAGACAATGACTGCTAAAGGGGTTGATGTTTCCATGTGCGAATGGTACTGGTGTAAGTCCCTTTGCCTCATATCCTGGGTGTTGACCTGGGATGACCAGCAGGCAAAAGGCATATTTTTGGGGAAGATCTAAACTGGCTGTACCCCACCTGTCTCTGTCCTCCACCCTTCTCCCAGGGAGGTGAAGAGAGACCTAAGACCTAGGATCCTGAATCGTGGCTTAAGTGATAATACTTGTTGAAAAAGTATAAAATTTTATATGTGTAAAAGATCTAGATGATTGGGCAAGATACTGGGTTGGAAATGCTACCTGGACCAGAGGGTTTTCAGAGTGAGTATTTTTAGTTTATTTTAGAATATATTTTTATTGATTTCAGAGGGGAAGAGAGAGGGGTAGAAACATCAATGATGAAAAAGAATCACTGATTGGCTGCCTTCTGCACACCCTCTACTAGGGATTGAGCCTGCAACCTGGGCATGTGCCCTTGACCAGATTAGAATCTAGGACCCTTCAAGTCCACAGGCAGACATTCTATTCACTGAGCCAAACCGTCTAGGGCCAGAGTGAATATTTTTAAATTCTGTTTTGAATTTTTATTTTATCAAAATTTGACCACTTCCTCTATGTCAGACAATAGAGTATATGATAATATGAAACAGACGCAAGTCCCTGTATGTCCTAAAATTTATCTGTATTTTCCCTTAGTTATCTGTGTAATTTAAAAAACTTTTCTTAATTTTTGAGCCAAATGAAAATAATATAATAATATGTAAAAAATGAAAAAAATCAATAGTTAGGTGTATTTAAAACATTGTACTTAAAACATTCCACAATTAGAGTTTTTGGAATTGTGATTTTCTAATTATTATAAGAAAGTTATATATGCTTAAATATTAAACTTTTGAAAAAATAGTAACCAAGTAATTCCTCAAGTCACCCATTATTTGAATAGTCACAGATAATACATTATATCTTTTAAAAAACCTTTTAAATTTTATTGTTTTTTTTCCTAAAATTTTCCAGTTTTATTGAGAAACAATTGACATTGTCACTCTATAAATTTAAGTCATATAGCATCATGGCTTGATTTATATACCGGGGTTGGCAAAAGCATGTTTTGAGAAATTAGAAATTAAGAGTAATGCAAAAACCCGAACACGAATGTTTATAGCCATTTTATTTGTAATAGCCCAAAATTAAACAACCCAGATATCTTTCAAAGAGTGTATAGCTAAATAAACTGTGGTAAGTCATACCATGGAGTGTTGTTAAGCAATAAAAGTAAATGAACTATTGATACATGCAACAAACTTGATGACTACATTGTACTGTCTGAAAAAACCCATCTGAAGAGGTTCCAAACTGTATGATTCCATTTATATAACATGAACTGACAAAACTATAGAAATGGAGAACAGATTAGTGTCTGTCAAAGGTTAAGGCGGGATTAGGGGTAGGAGGGAAGAAAGTAGGCATGGCAATAAAAGGGCAACATGAGGATCCTTGGGATGACAGAAATGTTTTGTATCATCATAGCTCTAACAGTGCCAATATTCCGATTGTACTCTAGTTTTGCAATGTCATTGGGGGAAATCGGGTAAAGGGTACATGAAATCACTGTTATTTTTTTTACAACTGCATGTGAATCTGCAATTATTTCAAAATTTAAAAAAATGTGGGATGCTGCTAAATCACAATTTATGGATAAAATCATGGCACTAGATGCCTCTTTTAGAAAATAAGAGGTTTCAAATCAATGATTCAAGAAACTGCAAAAAGAAAAGCAAATTAAACCCAAAGTAAGAAGAGGAGAAAAGGATCAGAGCAGAGAAATAGGAAATAACAAAGAAATAGAAAAAAAAATCAATAAAACCAAAAGTGAGTTATTTTGTAATAGTAATAAAATCAATAACCTTCTAGCCAACCTCCAATGAATCTACCTTTATTGCAAAATACCAAAATTACAGAGATGGAAAACATTAGTGGTTGCTAAGGTTAGGGATGTTAGAGGTAGTGAGGAAGGTGTGACTAAACATAGGGAAATCTTTGTAGTGATAGAATAATTATCTTGATTGCAGTGGTGGCTACAAAAAATTGCACACTTGATAAAATACACAGAACTATATACACTCATTATACTAGCAAATTCTTGTTTCTGGCATTGTACCTTAAGATGTAATCATGGGAAAACTACGTGAAGGGTACACAGATCCTCTTTACTACAATATAATAATAAGGCCTGGTGCATGAGATTCATGCACTCTGGGAGGGGGGGGTGTCCCTCAGTCCGGTCTACACCCTCTCGCAGTTTGGAAGCCCTTGGGGGATGTCCAACTGCCTGCTTAGGCTCGTTCCCAGCCAATAGCAGGCAGCCAGACATCCTTAACACTGCTGCAGAGGTAGGAGAGGCTCCCACCACTGCTGTTGCACTCACCAGCTGTGAGCCAGGCTTCTGGACTTCTGGCTGAACACCGCTCCCCCTGTGGGAGTGCACTGACCACCAGATGGCAGCTCCTGCATTGAGCATCTGCCCCCTTGTGATCAGTGCACATCATAGTGACCGGTTCTGGTATTTGGTCTATTTGCATATTAGCCTTTTATTATATACGATATACATACCTAGGTATAAAATTAATAAAATATTTCTAAAAATTCATACACACACAAAAACATATATAAAAGTAGAAAGGTAGTAGGATAGGCATATATTCTATAAATCAACTTATTTACCCTCTAAAGTTCCTAAAATTGTTATTGTGCTTATGTAAAACATTAAGCAATATATCCTAGGGCCAGAAGAGTATTATTCTTTTAGTCAATAAAAAGGAGTTACACTTATTTATCTGATTACACTGTTCAGAAGAATTTTTGTATTACCCCCATTTCACACCAAAAAATAAGAAAATGCAAAAGATTCCCTAATACCTTTTCATCCAAGTCTGAACTTTTTATGTTTTCATTGAAGTCTCCCAGTTTTTCATTTTGAGAGGTCCTATTAGTAACTTCTCCTAAGGAAATGTTTGCATCTTTTAAATCATGTTTTATCTCACTTGCTGGAAAGAAATAATATTTAACTGTAGAAACTATAGATGACAAAATAAACAAGATTATTCTAAAAATAAGTTAGAATTCAGAGAGTTTTTTAAAGTCCAATATAACAAATTTAAAGTTTTCAGCAAATTATACAATTATTCTTCTTTATCAAATAACTCCATTATATGGTATAAAAAATGACAGTAAGATCAAATTGAAACAAATCAAGATACTTTAAGAATCTTTCTTGATCATGTCTATTTTCAACATATCTTGAAACTTGAAAATCAAAGTAAAATTAATTTTCAAATTATTTCTTGTAAACATCTAGGTATTTAAACCTATAACTAGATATAAAAATTTTAAAAGAATTCAGATGTAAAATGTGATAAAGCTTAAATATATATTTAAATTTCAAAATAAGACTATAAGAATTATTAAGGCCAATCATCTATCTTTTGTAGATAAAGGCTAACAAAGTTACTTATGATATAATAAAATAAAAAATTTTCAAAATCTGATCTACCAATCAGGCCATTGCAACTTGAGAAAATTAACAAATGAAAGAAAAGATTTCTGTTTTAATGAACGTATTTTGACTATGCTTGGAGATATGAAAAGATACCTCAATATTGCATATTCTGAAAATGTCAAATTTTACCTGCTGGCAAGGAATTACAGATCTCTGACTTCAATCCAGGATCCAGTACAGGAAATTCTCTATTATAAAACAAAGAGAGCTTAAACATTATAACATATTCTATGCAGAACTATCTACCTTCTCTAAAAATTATACAATACTAGCTTTAGCAGCTGGTGAACATCAGCTTAGGTCCTCCAAGGACAGAGAATTATACTGGGACTCAGAACCTAGCACACCCAAGCAGATTCATTTGGTTCTTCAATTCCATGTACTTCAATTGTTACGAATGCTGCCATTCAAACTTCGTTACTCAAAGAGAACCCAGTGGCATGTACCCAGCATTTTAAAAAGTTTTCAAGTATTACACCAATACAAAATAATGTTTAACTTCGACTCCCAAAGTATGTGCATGTATGTCTTATTGCTACTGAGAGTAGCTTGAGGTGTTTTTTTTTTTTTGTGGTGGTCTCTGAAAATAACAGAGTTCAAAGGTTAAAGCTATGAAGATCATAGTCCAACTTGGGTTTAAATGTTGTTCTGCCACTTTGTGTTAACTATGGCAAAAATATTTAACTTCTCTGAGTCTAATCCTATCTGTAAAATGAGAATATCACATACCCATGAGGTTTTGTAAAGATTTAATGAGATAAAATTTTCTTAAAGCCAATAGCATAGGCTTCAACAACTCGAAAACAAAAGGCTAAATACTATTCCGTTTTTTTTAAAAATTTAAATAAAAATATACAGAAGTACATAGAATAAAAACCCATAATCCCACCATTTATTCATTTAATGGGTTTTATTAAAGTTATCCTAAATAGCCAAGAAAAAGGGAAACTGAACAAAATATTTTATATGCACCATTCTTTTTGTTTTGTTAATCTTCACAAGAGGATATATTTTCATTGATTTTTAGAGTAGAAGGGGTAGAGGTAGGGGTGGGAGGGAGGGAGGGGGAGAGAGAGAGAGAGGGGGAGAGAGAGAGAGAGAGAGAGAGAGAGAGAGAGAGAGAGAGAGAGAGAGAGAGAGGGAGAGGGAGAGAGAGAGAGACAATGATGTGAGAGGGACGTTATTTCTGCTATTCAGATGTGACATGCTCTTCCCTGTGGCTTTCTTATAGGCTATTCTTTCTATGACAAAATTCTACTCATTTTCTTCACCTCTTGGTGAATTTCTAATCATCCTTTAGTGTTCATCTTAACTGTCACTTTGATCAGGACATCTTCAGTATCTTGCACTTCGTCATATTTTATTGTACATGCTTAATATTTGCATCCCTTGACCGACTAAAAGTGCTATGAAAATAAGGCCCACAAGTATCTAGTTACTCTCATATACTCAGCACTTAACATCCTCCTTACTGGCCAGACATGAAGGAGAACCAAATGAAGATGCCTCTCTCCTGTCTAGAAACTCCCAGTGTACGAAGAGACTTACATACAAGCAGACATAAGATACTGACCTATATGCCAAGAGAACTATTGGAACAAATCCCTAGAAAAATATCTCAGATGTGATTTGAAGGATAAGTGAAAGAAAATAAAGGGAATTTCAGATAAACATGCAAAAGGATTCAAGTACATGACACATTATGGAAATAGTGAGCTGCTGCTGCTGCTGCTTCTTCTTCTTCCTTTTTTAAATAAATCTTTATTGTTCATATTATTACAAATGTTCCTCCCCCCGCCCCGAAACAGTGAGCTTCTTGCTTTGCTTATCTCTTATTAGCTTTTCACTCCCCACCTCTTTCCTCTCCCCTACCACACAGATGTAAAAAAAAAAAAAAAAAAAAAAAAAAAAGGATGCGGATCTACGAAAGAACCTTACAGAGCCATGCCAAGCAATTTAGCCTCTACCCTCAAGTGGCTGAAAGCTAGAGCAGCACTGTAAGCAGTCACTGACAGATCAATTTCTGTTCCATAGTAAAACTATGGAGAGGATATACTAAGAGAGTTCAGGAAGATTAACTAGGAGCTCATTACAATAATCTGAGGGAAAGATGAATAAGATACCAGCATTGCAAATTGAGAGGAAGAAAAATTGTGAGATAATATTATGAATAGGATTAAGTGACTCAATAGAGAAGTGAGCTGTGTTTCTGTGGTTTCTAATTATCCTCAAGTTACATTCATAATAGGTTATTAGCTTAAGACATATAGGAAGTTACTGACAAAAATAAAATAAAAAAATAAATAAATAGTATAGCAAGTATACTGTTTAATTTCAAAGAAGTAAGATCGAATTTTAATATTGCTGATATAGTTCATAAGTGTGAGACACTTTTTACTATAGTTTACAAGGAAAGTAAAACTGTATATGCCACTTTCGTTACAAGTAATTCAGTTTTGTTTCAAATTTGAGAGACTTTAAACTCATCCAAGTTAACAAAAAATAAACTAAGCAAAATTGCAATCCACATAAACATTTTACAGTTTTGCATTTGTGGAGTGGAAAATTACACCTCTGCCTTGATAGAGCAAAAAGGAAAACAAATGAAGGGTAGGAGGAGCAAAAGAGAAATAAATATGGTTGAGGCTACAGAAGTAAAGAAAAGCAAGAGAGATGATTTGAGCAAAAAGGAGAGAACAAGAGAAACTTCTGAAAAACTATACAGAGTACATCAAGTTTACCCTCCAAAGAATTTTTCAAGGGGGTGATAAAATTTAAGGAGTTCCAACCAGCATTTAAAAAAATAAAACAGACTAAAATACAAAATATGTTATACCACTTGTAGTAAGGAAAATTCTGTTTTTGTAAATCTATTATTTCATGTATTCATAAGTATAAACTGACTGGATTGTAATGTAAAATATGTCTTGGCTATGGGTAATTGACAAAAAGTTTTGAAGATGACTGCTTGAGAATAATTACTAGCAGAACAAGTTCAAAAATAAATAATATATAAAGCTCTTAGTCCATTTGACAAAGAAAGTACTTTATGTGATTATAGGTTACAAATTCTTGTAACACTAAGAACATCAAGAATATGGCATTATAAAAGTAACTAAAATGTATAAATACCAAATAAATTTAAGTCATGTACCACTTTCTTAGTGGAAAGTATTTTCATGTTTCCTTTTGAGTTTATTCACAGACCATTACAATATTCAAGTATTGCAACATACAAATATAAATCAGAGCTTGAAGAATTATAAAAGTTTAGTAAAATATGACATACTATTAAAGAATATTTGAGCCAACCCAGAATAGCTCAAGTTCCAAAGCATGAAGGCTACTTACTTGGCTCCATTTAAAGTTGCAACAGGCAAACTTGTCCTCATTGGGGGCTAACTCATCATTTAAAACCATAACCTTAAACGCACAACAAATTTCTTTTCTTTTCTTCTGAAAATTAGTTTAACTCCTGATTCTACTTTCAGATCCTCATTACGTCAAATAAACTTTTCCAAAACTTCTCTGTTCCTCAAAAATTAGTATTTTATTTAATAAAAAGTCACAGCCCAGCTGGCGTGGCTTGGTGGTTGAGCATCAGCCTATGAACCAGGAAATTATTGTTTGATTCCCAGTCAGGACACACGCCTGGGTTGTGGGCCTGATCCCCAGTGTGGGGTGTGTAGGAGACAGCAGAACAATGATTCTCATCATAGATATTTCTCTCTCTCTCTCTCCTTCTCACTTCATCTCTGAAATCAATAAAACTTTAAAAAAATTATAGAAAGTGGGTTAAAACTTAAGTATTGTTCATAATAAATAACTAGGCTGAAATAAAAGCACATTTGTATATTGATAATAATTAAAGAACATGAAAATAAATTTAATTGACTTTGAAAGAAGCAATCTTAATAATTTAAAAAGCCATTTCCTAAATCATCATTTTTATTTTGCACAATCTGCTCCAATATATTTTCCAACATATATATGTATATACACATGTGTATATACATATTATTTCAATTATAAGTTTTAGCATAATGACATTTCCATGTCTCAGCAATAATATGCTATATTATATTTATTATAATAACATGGTTAAAAAATGGAGCTTCAATGATCACTGAATAAATTAGTGACACCTAAGAGTAGAAAATGCTTTTAAAACCCCCAATAATGTGTACCAAAAGGCATACTTGAACATGCATACCTCAATTTATCACTCGGTTCTTTTATTTCTGGAAGTTCCATGTGCTTGGAGTCTGTTGATTGCTGCTCTTCAGCAACATTGGGCTCCTGGCTTACCATGGGGACCTCTGAAGTAAATGAGAGCTCCCCTTCATTGGAGCCTCCAAAGAGGTCTGGGTCATCTTGAATTACATCAATTAAGAGGACATCATCTTCATATGCTCTAAGAATATCTGGGATACTTTTAATGTCTGAAAAGTTCTTAGTCGTTTTTCTACCACTAACTTCAGAGGAAACTTGTTTGAATGTTTCTTGTTCATCAGAGCAGAGGGCAGGACTTTTCTCTATACACCCAGGATCACAAAAGAAGGTATTCTTTTCAACCGTGAGAGAAACGGTTTTCTCATTAGAAACAATATTGCCTGGTTCAGAGCTATAGTTAGGTGGTTTATTATTACCTTGCTTTAAAAAACTTGAAGAACTATTATAGAAATTCTTATTGCAGTGTAAGTCAGAACTAGATTGCACTGGAGCAACATTATTTTGTATGTTCAAAGACTGAAGTCCTGAAATTACTGTGGAGATGTTTTCTTTATTCCTATTCTGTCTTATCTCTGTTCCAGACATATTGTCAAGAAGCTCTAGGGGACTACATGCTTCTCTCTCTGATGACTTGGCATTTATTTCTTTTCTTTTTTCTGTTTTATTCTTAAGTAAAGGAATTTTAAAATTAGTCAGCCGTCCTGTGTTCAATATTTTAACCAAGTCTGGAACCACAACTGTTGGCTTAGCAACACATGTTTTTCGGTGAATAGTTTTGCCTATAGAGTTGTTAGCTTCCTGGCCATGCTGGGAAGCCAGTGTCAAATTAAGTTTTGTTAAAGTCCCTCTATCTTTTCTTTTATTTCCTGTTAAGTTTTGAGTCACATTAGTTAACCGAGTATCTTCAGTAGCATTAGAAACTACCTCTGACCCACTTCTGCTCGGTTCCTCATACTTCATCTTGTCATCATCATCGATTACAGGTTCCTTTTTAACCATTAAAGTGGGTTCTATAGCAGAGTCTACTTCAGAGACTGCAGACAGACAATTTATATTAGAATCCAATTTTTCTTTACTTGAAGATTCCCTGCTTGTTTCTTTTATGGAACTTTGTAATGGTAATTTGGAGTCAGTTAAGTGAGTCTGATTTGCTTGGTGTTTAAGAAAATCATCTTGACTAACACTTTCCCCAGACCCAGGAAGAGAGTCATTTGATTTTGGCAAGGAAGACTTTTTCCAACAATAGGCAGTTACTCTAGCACATGAATAACACGGCCAAGTTCTTTTACCAGTCATTGGTATTGTTCTGTGACAGCTGAACTTGGATTCTTCTGCTTCATTTCTTAAGTTTTCCTGTGATCTCTTTTCAATAGGATGGCAATCACTAGGTGATTTCACTGTTGAGCTTTGCACTGCCTTAAAATATTCTTCTGGCTCTGTGTTTTTACATCTTAAGGGCTCTGAAGCATTCTTGGTTTCTTCTTTCAAAACTGGTGCTAGGGTTTTCTGAGACATAGTATTTACCAGATGCTCAGGACTTGTCTTTTTTTCTACTGTTTCTGGAAGACTTGGTAAGTGATCCATTGGAGAAAGTGATTTATGGTTTGCTTTTCTCAAAATTTTTAAAGTTTTTGCTTCTTTACTTTCAGCACCCATATGGTTTTCTTGTAACAGCAACTCAGACTTATTAGGCACATTAGAGAAGTTCATTTTGACAATCATTTTATCTCCTTTTCCAGACAACTTCATCCTTTTCCTGGGTTTTCTCCCAACACTGCTTTCCTCTATTGAGTATTTATTTTTTTCATTTTGATGGCAGGGAAGCAAGCCATTATTTTTGCTTTTGTATAAATCAGTTTCTTCAAGCAATAATTTATTTACTCCCATTAAGTTTTCTTCAGTGTTTGATAGGTGAGGAATATTATTTGTGTTACTCCTATCTGAAAGACTCCTAAGGTCTTTCTTTAACTCTGAGGAATTTTCCGATACATGGATACATCCACCATCAGGTTTATATGTAAGGCTGTTTTCATCATTATAATCCTTGGAATGGGGGAAACAACTGCAACCATGTATATTTAAAATGGAATTATTTTCTACTCCAGGTGACAAGCTGTTACAAGAATATTTTGGAGTATTCTTGAACAGTTCATCTTGAAATTCAACCTTTATATTTTGTGTAGCTTTATTTTCAATTATCTTGAAGAGTGGACTTGCTAAGTTTTCAAGTGTTTTAATTCGACTTCTTCTCTTACTACCGTCTACCAAAACTTCCTTACCCAAAGACTGCAAGAGAGTTGGACTTTGAAATTCACTGCACTCCAGTGTTTGGAAAGATTCCGAACTGGTTAATGATTCCTTTCTTACCAGGTCAGCCCCTGGCTGTGGATCATCACTTGAGGCTCCAGTAACTTTTCTTTTTTCCTTGGCTGATCAAAATGACAAAAATATATCAGAAAATATTTTATATTGAGGAGGAAAAACCAACAATAGTTAAAAAAAAAAAAAAAAAACCCAAAGGGATGCCATCCATTTTCGTTTTCCTAATTTCTGTTAAGGAACCACATACAAACCTGTGTAAGTTCTAAGACAGCTGAATAACCTTCAGCATCATGGTCATTTCACACTAGCCAAAATGGATCACTAGCAGGAATTCCTTTTACAGTGATTCTGACCAAGAGCTCCTAACTGGGCAAACACCTCTCAAGAGAATTGCTGTTTCCTCCCTCTCACCCTGTCATCAGTAAAGCCGGTCATCAGTAAAGCCCACGCTGGTTCAAATTAAACGCTAGTGGTAAAACCAAGATGGAGCGGGCTGAGGTACAAAGGCTAGAGCGGGAGTGGCCCCTGGACGCTCCCTTACTGTGCCTTCCCGATGGCAAGAGGACCCGCCTCCTCCTCTGCTCCTCAGCCCTGCTGGTCCCACAGGCGCGAAGGGCCTACCTGCCCCCGACCCGCCACGGGCCGCCTCGCCTCGGCCTTCCCCGCCCCGATGCCTCACCGGACTTGTCACTGTCCACCTCTTCTCTCTCGGACGCCCGGCCCACCATCCTCCTCTTTCTCCTGCCCTCCTCAGGCCCGGCGGCGTCCGGGCCGCGGGCTCCCGCCTCGCCGGGCCCCGGCGGCCGCGGCCGGCCTCGCTTCCTCAGGCTGCGGGCCGGGCCCTCCCGCCCACCGGAGACCGCGGGGCCCGCGGGCGCCTGCCGCCTCATCGGCCCCGCTCCGCCTGCCCTACACGCCGCCGAGCCTAAGGGGGGCACCGAGGCTGCTCCCGCCGCCGCCGCCGCCGGGGATCTGAGGCCCGGCTTCCCGTCCCTCATCTGGACGCCCTGTGGCAGACCGGAAGCGGAAGTGGGCAGCGAGGCCCGCCGGGCCGGCGCGCGAGGCGGCAACGTGCGTGCGGAGCGCGGCGGCGCCTGGCAGGCTTCTCTCGACGTCTCCGCGGCGCCTTCCGGCAGCTCCGACCTTTCGGAACCGCCCGGAGCTCCTCTCCCGCCAGGCAGCTCGCAGAGACCATGTCTGCCAGCGGCTTTAACGCCACCGCAAGCCTCTGGACACCCCAAACGGGCATCTTTCCTCTCAGCTGCTCCTCGAGGGTTGACAAGCGCGCCGCCGCCCGCCCAGCTGCCCAGGCCAGGAGCCCAGAAGCCATTGACGCCTTCTTTCCCCGGCGCCCGCCTGCACGTGAGCTCTGCCCGATGCTCCTTTCTGTGCGTGTCAGCCACTGTCCCCCCAGCCATGGCCCCGGCTCCCGGCTGACGGACGGCACCAGCCTCCGGAGTTGTATCTGTGCCTCCATGCTTGTGCTGTTTCGGTCAAGCTGCCACGCCATGCCCCCCAAAGAGAGGCAATCCCGGCCACTCCCCAGCTTGACCCTCGACACCCTCCTTTGCCCAAACGCTAAAACTGACGACAAAGTCCGAATTTAGTGCGGTAGTTGCAGCTCTTGGTGATGTGATATGCGAGGACTGAATATTTTCTTACTGCTGTTTTAGGGGAGAAGTTGGGCTTCGGTGGAAAACCAGGCGCAGGAGCCTCCCTTCTGCAGGAGCTGGTTCTGAGTCGGTGGGACCTGCTTTGCAACTATGTAAGTGGTAAGTGGTAACAATGCAAAATCCTGCTCTCTACACACGCACGTTTTGTCCTATAGAAGCTCTGTGGACTTCCCACTCCCACTGTGGAAGAAGCCGGCTTTGTATCCATTTCAATATCCCTGAGTTATAAATGTATCTGTTTCTTGGACTTAACCTTTGAACTGGTGGTTATAAAATCTGCCTCAGGAGAGAACATCTCTAACACTTGTGCATGTTTAGATCTATATGAGGATCATGATTTTATCTTTTTTGGGGGGGAAGGTTGCCATCTTTTAACCCCACATACCTTGCCTTTAAACCACACCGGATTGCTACCTGGAGTCCCCCAGATTTCATATGCTGTCATGCCTTTGCCTCTCTACACGCTACTCCTGGAAGTTCTTTGTTTTCTGTATCTGTCACTACATATCCCTCCGCCTTCAAGATTCACTGCACTGATCATCCCTCAAGGAAGCTTTTCTGTTACTGTTCTCCTTCTGTTTGGAGAGGGCGGCAGCTGTCAAGCCTGCCTGCTAACGCATTGCTTTCAGCTGCTTGCTTGTGTGTGTCCTTCGGGGTACATACCTTCTGTTAACCTTTGCGTTTTGTGTGTTTAAAATGGAACTTGTTGATTTTGAACACAATGTTGTGTTATTCATTAAAGGATGGTAGTGTGATGCAGAGAGAGTGTTGCAGTTTGGATGAGCAATTTAAATGGAGTATCCTTAGGAGCTTTTATAAAAGGGGGGGATAGGAGGAGATAGAAGAGAGCAAAGGGAGGGGTAAATGGTGATGGAAGGAGACTTGGGGTGGGGAACACACAATACAATATACAGATAATGTATTGTAGAATTGTGCATCTGAAGCCTATATAATTTTATTAACCAACGCACTCTAATAAATTCAATAAAAAAGTAAGCACATGTAAAGGATCTTAAACTTTATTTGTTTCTGTTTGTACATACTCCCAGGAAAAGGGAAGCAAGTTTAAGAATAGGAGAATTTAGAAAAAAAAATTACAGATTTCAGGCTACATATTCATTCCAAGTTCACTTTGTGCCTCAGTTTCCTCATCTGTAAAATGAAATAAGAGAATCTCCTTAAGGAAACCAGAGTATGTAATCCCCAAATATGCCTCTTTAATAGAAAAACCATTTTGAGCTGAAGGCTTTCTCTGGTTGATCCTAAACTAGAAGTAGAGACAAAAATTAGGGAAGTTGTCAGATATTAATTCCTGGCCATTTGGGTCTGATTGTTACAGAAGTTGTTGGTTAGCTTTTGGAATTGTTACTAGAGTAGCAATCTGACTTCTCACAAGTTTGATTTATAGCAGGCTGACTTCCTGGCCACTTATTGTAGTGGCCATTAAAAGGGGGACCCAGAGCCGAAACCGGTTTGGCTTAGTGGATAGAGTGTTGGCCTGCGGACTGAAAGGTCCTGGGTTCGATTCCGGTCAAGGGCATGTACCTTGGTTGTGGGCACATCCTCAGTAGGAGGGGTGCAAGAGGCAGCTCTTGCCTCTCTCATAGATGTTTCTAACTATCTCTCTCCCTTCCTCTCTGTAAAAAATCAATAAAATATATTAAAAAAATAAAATAAAAGGGGGACCCAGAGTCAAGTCCCCGCCTACCCACATGTGCCTCAAAATCTCTTGAGACCCAGACCCTGCTGGTCTCCCTCCCCCCTCTCCCCCCCCACTGGGCTAGATCCAGACCCGGCCAGTCCCACCCTGTCGAGCTCCACTGGGTAGAGGGCGTAGCCTTAGGTCCCCTGGCCCAGTGCCAGGAGGGGGGGAGAGGAGGGGGTTTGTCCTGAGGTCTCCCAGATGGGGTGGGGGGCATGCCTTGAGGTCCCCCGTCAATCTCTGCCAGGTGGGGGACACGGCCTGAGATCTCCTGTCTTTTATGAACTCAATGGCTGCAGGCAATATAATTGTGTTTGTAGACACTAAAATTTAGGGAGACCTTATTTGCTTGCAGTCCTCCCTTTCCTATGCATAGTATTTCTTCCAGTGAGAAACATTCTTGACCAATAAGAACAGCCTCAACTGGGAACTTGCAAATTCTTGGATGCTTCTCCAGACCTCCTGAATCAGAAACTCTGGGTGGGACCCCACAATCAGTGTTTTAATAGCCCTGCAGGGAATTCTGGGATGGGCTCTAATTTGAGAATCATGTTCTGTAGGCATTTCCTTCATGCCTTGTGAGACTGATTGAGGGTAAGGTTCTGTAGGGTGCTTGGCATCCACCTGCTCCAGCATAACATGCCCATGCCTCTGGCTTCAAGAGCCCTCCAAATTTATTTGGGGGGGGGGGGGCGTAAGAGGAGGGAGAACACTGGGCCCACTTAATTACTGCCGGAGAGGCCAGTGCAGTGGGAATCCAGCAGAGGGCACCTGGTCTCATTGCTCCTCAAGCCCTATTCAATGAGCTATATTAGGTACAGTCCCTGAGCTCACCAGATGTGCCTGCTTGGTGGCCAGCTTTCTAGGTTCCTGCAAGAGGGAAGCAGATTCAACAGGGAAGCAATTCCGAGGTTGTCATTAAATGTGTCCTTTTCTTCCTATCTTCTGTCACTCCCAGTTATCCTAAACTTACTCTTACTGCTCCCTTCACTTAAAATGAGAGAATAGCAGGGATTCAGGGAGAGGTAGAGGCACATAGGCACTGGGAAGTACATCAGGCTTTAAGTGCATGTTGTTGAAAGTAAATGTTAACTTCTCCATCCCAGCCCTTCAGCCTATCCTGCTCTTAGTCCCGTGCTCAGAGGTCTGCCTTCCCTCAGTCACTTCATTCTTCATTAACATCTCCAAGGGAATGAAGAGTTGGGGTTTCCACTGGGATAATTTTGAGGTTGTCAATGAAAAGAACCTGGTTCTCTGAAAATATTAGGATGATTTTTCATTTGGGCATGCCTGAGAGGACGGTAGCCCAAAGGCAGAGCTTAATGAAGCCTTGAAATAGAGCTCTAACTTTGGAAAGGGGGGCACAGGCAGAGAGATAAGCAAAAAGTACATTAGTGCATTAGAAATTTCAGTCAGGTCACACATAGTTTAATAATGAACAGTTTTACAGCAAATGGAAGGAAAGTTAGGTTGGGTCATTGTGCCCCTGGCGTCAGGGAATCTGGGGATAGGGTCTAGGCGGAATCAAATCTTTAAAACTCCTTTAAATTTTTTTTCTAAAAGTTGATTTCAGAGAGGAAGTGAGAGGGAGAGAGAAATAGAAACATCAATGATGAAAGATATTTACTGATAGGCCACCTCCTGCACATGTGTCGCCCCCCCCCACCCCCCCAACTGGGGATTGAGTCTGCAACCTGGGCATATGCCCTGACTGGGAATCAGTCTTGGCTCACTGTGTCCACTTGTCAATCTGCCATCCCTCAAGCCCACAGGTCCCCAACTGCCAGATTTCTTTAAAAAAATATATTTTTTTAATTGATTTCAGAGAGGTAGGGAGAAAAAGAGAGAAACATCAATGATGAGAGAGAATCATTGATTGGCTGCCTCCTGCAAGCCCCACACTGGGGATCGAGCCTGCAACCTGGGCATATGCCCTGACTGGGAATCGAACTGTCATATCCTCTTTCACAGGTTGACACTCAACCACAGCATACCATCTGGGCCAGATTGGTTAGTTAACCTTCAATTCAGCATAGCTCAGAGTTTGACATTCAGGCAGCCCCTTGCTTTTTTCTCCATGGAAATCCCCAAGCCAAGATAGACATCTCCTCCCCAAGAATCACTATTTTCCTCTTAGAAAAAGAAAACACAAGTTCTGACCGTTGATTTCTTTGAACAAGATTTTATAAAGGAAACTTTTTGGGGAAGAAATCTGATTTTCAATATTAGATGTTATGATTTTTATAAGTGTGGCAAGTCTTGCTTCCAAAATTCCAGCAAGTCTCTAAAGTCCCCATAACTCCCTCTCACTCCATCCTGTGTAACTTTTGATAATGATCTTTCCTCTACTAGTTGAGACAGCATGAAGGGACCTGGAAAGTATCAAGCTATGTGAAATAAGTCAGTCTGAGGAAGATAACTATCACATGATCTCACTCATATGTGGAATCTAAATAACAAAATAAACTGATGAATGGAGGGGAATCTTGGAGGAAAGGCAGGGGAGGATGGGTGGACGGGAGGTGATCAACCAAAGACCTTGGGTGGTGAAGGCCGGGGCGGGGGAGGGGGGAAGGGCAAGGGTCAGTGGGGGAAAAGGGTACATATTTAATACTTTCAACAATAATTATAAAAAAAGAAAAAAAGAAATAGAGCACGGTTGCTCAGATGAAGACTCCGTCATGTGAAGCAGCTGAGTAGAATTGTGGATTGCCCTCCTCCTCAGGTTTTCCTGATCAATCAGTCAGAGGTTATAAAAGCTCTCTCTGAACCAGCAGTCTCTGCCTTCAAGGGTGGTGGAGGAATCCAGCCTGTGCCTGGAGTCCTTTTTGAAATCTGCTGTTCCAGTAGCTGTGACCAGAGCTTTATGACGTCTGGAAGGTAAGACCGGGATAAACAGAGCATTTGTGGAAAAATCTGAGTTCCTACAGCATGGAGGGACCTGGAAAGAGCTAAGGTCAGCTGTGTGTCTCCCTGGCGCCATGGAAATGCATTCCCCTGTGCATTTAATCTGCTCTGGAGGATATGGTCTCCAGCCGCTGCCTCATCTTTGCTCTGAAGAACCATGGTGTGTCATGTCTAAGGTGACCAGACGTCCCGCTTTTGGCGGGGCAGTCCCGATTTGTAACAATTTGTCCCGTGTCCTGAGGCGTTTTTAAAAAGTCCCGATTTTTTGGAAAGATTTTTCAAACGCCGTGGAATGTGGGACAAATTGTTACAAATCAGGACTGTCCCGCCAAAAGTGGGACGTCTGGTCACCTTACTTATGTCGTTATGTGGGGGAAGAGAAGATTCCTAAGTCAAATGTTGTTTCCATGGGGTGTTTGAGAAGCCCCTCAAGTCTTTGGTAAATTGCAGTTTCCTCAGTGAAGTAACTTTTGGTTCCAAGCATACCAAGCTTTTCTTTTGTATTTTAGCTTTATGCTTTTCTAAAATTACTAAGAGGTTGAATCTTAGCTTTGTTTTTAAGTCCTAAGTTAAAAATTACTAAGAGGTTGAATTTTAGCTTTATTTTTAAGCCCTAAGGGGGAACTCTGCATCTAACTTTAGAATCATCCCTAGAAGGGCACAAGGCCTGGGGTTATTTAAGCCGTGCTGCCTGCCCAGGATAATGGCATTTGAAAGGAGTTTGGACTATTAGTATATAATACTTCATGGGCTCTTGAGGCTTTGGTTGAAACAGAAGTTTAAAATTGAATTGTAATGATTAGAATACACAGGTAAAGTGTAGTATTATATGGGGCTCATGGGATCTTGTCACTCTACCCAAGGGAACAGGCCTGTCTACAGTGGTAGTAACTAAATCACCATAGCAACACCGCCCAGTCATTTTAATTTTGGTCGTGGCTATGAAGGGGCCAGATGATTACTATTTTAGCTGATAGTAAACTCCCAGGTTTTTATTTTCAACTCAGTTCAGGTGCTAGGTCTTGATTCCATTTCAAGGCTATAATGTATCTGGATTCAAGCCAGGAATGAGTCCTGTCAAATATGCATTCTATATAATAAGGAGCTAATATGCAAATGGTTGCCATGCCCTGTGCCCCGGTGCCAGGGCCAGGGGACCTGATGCTGTTGCCCTCTCCCGGTGGGGCTTGACGGGGGACTTGAGGCGGCACCCTGCCCTGCGGGGCTTGACGGGGGTAGGGCCAGCTGGGTCTGGGTCTCGTGGGATTTTGAGGTGTTCTTGGGTGGGTGGGGACTTGACTCTGGGTCCCACTGTTCGCCCCAGACTATGACAGGAGGGAGATTTTCATACACATTTTACTAATTTTCTTTCATCTTTGACGCTTCTATTTCAAAGAAAGGGCTAATAACAATATTAAAATATTTCCTCTAATTAATTTTCTTTTAATATTCATGAATTTAGTTGCTAAATAAAAGGTAGTGCTTCTTTGGGCACCTGGTCTGGTTTGTCAGCTCTGGCGTAAAGTCACTTCTACTGGCCACAGCCTGGATTATCAGTGCAGTCTGCCAACGCACCCATACAAAAATGATACAGTGCCTAGTCTTAAATCCTGTTTGACAGCTCCATCTACACATCAGAACCTCACTGGCTTTTCCTCTTTCCCTTCCATGGCAGGTCACTGCTGTTCTAAAGACAATTTTCAGTGAGAGAATACCATTGACTTTAAACCTAGGGATGTCCTTGTACTTCTTCTCTAGTATTGGGTTGGCTTATGAGGCTGGTTTATTTCTCCACACTATCTCTCCTCTTTCAGAGATAGTCATTTCCTTCTGGCCACTCTCCAGCTGTGGCTCCACCTACCTCTCTTGTCTTCACTGGGCGCAGGTTCAGAACCCCCTGAAAGACTCCTTCATGATCCCAAAGACTGTGTTGGTTCAGGAGCCCAGCTCATTCTGCCCTTCCATGTTGATTATATTTGTTTTTTGGCAGAAAGCATTTGACTACACTCTTGGCATTGGTCCCCAAGAGCCAGTTGGCACACTTAAAGCTAGAACTTTGAGTGGCACCTCCGTGGGGAGCTGCAATCTACCTCCGTCACCTTTTAATTATAACCTTATGAATTATGCATATATGAAGATGGCAACCACTATGTGTGAGATGTATGTTTTTTCTCCATCTAATTTTCTGTAACATAGAACTGCTAATGACCTCCACCCTTCCTTTTACACTAGATTGATTTTGGGAGTATATTTGTTTCTAGATGTCTGAAGGCTATTCTGAATACAGGAGTAATAAGACTATCTGAAGCAATTTGTGGAAGGGAACTCTTTGTTTAGCACCTATTTTCTGCCAGGACTATGTTAGTCTAGATACGTTTTCTTTACAACCTGGTCTGAAGTGTCTTAGTTAAGGCTCAGAGAGGTTTAAATCACCCAGAGTCACATTCTTTTCATGGCAGCCCTTTGTTTTTCTAAATAATATATTTATATGTTTTTCTATATTTAATATTATATTTCTAAAACCAATTATGGGGGAATGTTGAGTTGTTATCATAGCATTAAAGTAGAAACCAAACTTTCCATTTATGTCCTTTCTTTTTACTCAAAAGGTATACTGTTAGGGTTGCTGGTCTTAACGGGGAAAGAATGGGAGCTTTTTCTTTATAGACTTCTTGCCCTTGCTCAGTGGAAGCACTGCCTCTGCCCACTGCTTTGCTGCCTACATTTATGGGTGGTTGTTGAGGGCAGCTGACAAGCTTGGATGGCTGGGTTTAGCATAATGAGTGGTGAGTTGAGTTTTTAAGTGTAGGAATTTCATTGGCTATATACCACTGGATGTTGGCAAAGATATTTGAGTGCTTCCCCTGCACAGGCTTGGTCACAAGCTTGGGTGAGACATTTTTATTCTCACAACAATCTTAGGGATAGTTACTATTATCCTCACCTGAGATAATGGAAGGCGGCATGATCATTCAAATGAGGGCAGTCTGCTCTGCCATTATTAAATTCCAATGAAGTGACCCCTCTTTAGAGAGGACCAAGAATGCAAATAAAACAGGTTCCCAGGTGCATAAATCTCCCCCTCCAGTGAGTTTAAAGAAAAAAAAAATTTTTGAACTTTTTGGGTTCTTCCTGATTGCCACTAGATGGTGGTGTGCCAAAGGCTATTTTATACCAGGATGCTTGCTGCCAAGGAATGCACATGTTTGCCCTGGAGTGTAAAAATGTACCTAATGTTTGAAAGAAGAGATCCAGGAGTGAGCTGGGGACCTATCCTAACCTCCTGCTCCCATCCCTAGCTCCTTACCTCAGAACAATTGAAAGTGAATGTTTTACAATTTGGTTAAATGTGGTACATCCTGCCTGCCTTTGTCCCTTGGCATAATTCTGGGTTTTTATCTGCAGGACATCTTCACTGGGTGTGACAGGTGTGATAACTACATCTGCAGCAAGCTGAGACAGTTCCACAGTAACGGTAAGTCACTTTATCTTCACATCTTTACAAAGTTCTTATGGTGCAGAGATTCCAATGCATTGAAGTCTTAAGATACACAATAGTGCTGAGCCTGTGAGCGTGTGTTGAATTCTTTAATTTCTGAAATTGAAATTAGACAAGGATATTATGACTCTTCACCTTTTCCTCTATTATATACCTTGTCCTCTTAAAAGAAATCTGCTTGGGTATTCCCTGCTGTTATCAGTAACTTTCAGAACCTCCTCAACTGTAGGCAAACAATCAAAGTGTATTTTATATCACTAGTAGCTAGCGCTTCCCAAACTACATACACGTGAGTACTATAGTGAGACCAAAGCAGTCTCATTCAATTATGAATTTTTCTTTAAGTAGTAGTACAATTTTAATGGCTACTGCTATTTCCATGGGGCCTTAAATGTAGTTTTATTGTACCCCGTCTAGCAGTTAGATGCTGAGATGAGTCTCTAGTTGAAAGAGTCTAGTCTAAAGTCACATATAATTCACATACTAAAATGCTAAACCATATCTCTTCTACACTACATAGGAATTTAAAACAATTGGGTTATCAACTGGTTGGATCTTCTTCCTTCTCACATTTGCCTGATAAAAATGTCCTACAGTTTTGACTGTTTGTTTCTAGAAGAGAACTGGAGGCCAAGTATGAATCATTGCATGTGATCTGAGTTCAGGACTCTGCAGTTTCTATACATATCTCTAGCAGAGTTTTTGGGTAAATGGAAGACAGTCTCAATGCTAATGTTCTTTTTTTTTTTTTTTTTTTTTTGAGGCTCCCATTTAATAGCACTTGGGTTATCAGATTAATATTTCCTGCAAACTTTCCTTTGAAACATGTAGAAAAGCACTATTGTGCCTTATGCTACTTTTGCATCTAAGTATCAAAGTGCTTTCTGTCAGAGATGAAAGAAAATTAGTAAAATATATATGAAAATCTTCGTCCTGTCAGAGTCTGGGGTGCGCTGTGGGACCTAGAGTCAAGTCTCTACTCACCACTGCATGCGCTTTGAAAATGCAGGAGATCCAGACCTGGACGGCCCCACCCCATTGGGTGAGACCCAGGCCCAGCCAGCCCCACACCTGTCAAGCCCCTCCAGGCAGGGGGCACAGCCTCAGGTCCCCCAGCCCAGCACCAGGGCAGGGGGTGCAGTCTGAGGTCCCTGTTTAGCCCCGTGCAGAGGGGGCACGGCCTGAGGTTCCTTGCCCTGGCCAGGCGCCTTGCAGCCTCAGCTCCCTGCTGTTTAGTTGTGACATTACAGCGTGCCATCTACTTTGCATATTCCTCTATTATATAGATATATATGGGAAATTTTATTGATTACTTTTCAAATCTTATACCAACTTTGCATTCTGGGCATAGACCTCATTTGTTCACAATGTATTGACTTATTAATATTTTGTTAAGGATTTTTTTTAATGAGAGAAATTGGTCTGCAGTATTCTTTTCTTACATTGTCTTTCTCTAGTGTTGGTATTAGGGAAATGCTGGCCATAAGATAAGTTGGGAAGTGTTTCCTGCTCCTCTTTTTTCTGAAAGAGTTTGTGTAAGACTGGTGTTTTTTCCTTGAATGATTGCTCGAACATGCTAATGAAACCATCTGGGCCTGAAGTCTTGTTTGTGAGGACTTTGATATTATATACTTTACAAAGTCTTCCTTCCAATATTTTTAGTATCCATCTGCACCATATATAATTATCACGATATTATTGACTATATTCCCTATGCTGTATTTTATATCCTCATGACTGTTTTGTAACTACAAATTTATACTTCTTAATCCCTTCATCTTTTCACCTACTCCCCTCTGGCAATCAATTCTCTCTCTGTGACTGAGTCTATTTCAATTTTGTTGTTTGTTTTGTTCTTTAGATTCCACATATAAGTGAAATCATGTGGTATTTGTCTTTCTATGGCTGGCTTCTTTATTTAAAAAAAATTTTTTTTATTGATTTTAGAGAGAAAGGGAGAGGGAGAGATAGGAACATCATGATGAGAATCGATTGACTACCTCGTGCATACCTCCTACTGGGAATTGAGCCATTTGAGTCTTTTTGTGGGAAGTATCTTTTCTTTTTTTGTCTATCTTTTGGAGGTGTTGAAGTCAGGATTTTGTTTGCAAATATTCACTCTTAATAGCAATCAGAAAAGAAAGTAATTTGCAAGGAAATATAAAAAAGACAGATTTGGAGGCTACACAGTCAGGAAAAATGCCCAAAATAACGTTATAGAACTGGTCCCCAGAAAGACACATGTGCCATTGTGCACAATCACTTTTCCAGACCCTGAATGGTGCAGCCACTTAAACCACTACCATGCCACCATCATCAGAGTAGAGTTCCATGCTGGCAACTCCCATGGTGCTTAGGGGGACCCTAGCAGAGGTATAGAGCCCCTGTAATTAGCTATCATTCCCCCAAAACAGAACAGGCAGCAGCCTGGGCAGCAAAGTGAAAGGGATCCATTTGGCTACATTCAGAGATATACAGCTAGATTTGGTGAGTCTCCAGATGCCATATCCCCTCATTTAATCAAAAGTTCACTTTCACCCGTTCTGTACACTGGGACTCATAACTTTGTCTTTAGAATAAGTTTAGAAACCACTGCCTGTCAAAAAAAAAAGCATCTTTAAATGTCAGGAGGCCTTGGAAGGAATATATATAGGAGGCTCCCCAAAACATCTTTCCAGGTGTGTGGTCTGACCAGGGAGACCCCTCTGGACACATCCCTGACATGTTCCTACTGAGAGTAATAAGACAGCTTGCTAACCCAGCCACCTCCCACTCTCTGAAGTGGACATGGTAATGTTAAAGATCCAGTTTGCAGACCTCACACCAGGGAACTGAAGGAAATGGACTGTCTGTTGCCTCACAATCCTACGCTTGCTCTGGTGACATGAAACCTTTCTACTTGTCTTCAAGCACAGGACAGAAATGAACGTTTCTCAGATTTTTTGCAATGATTCTAATTTTGAGTGGAGCAGGTTTTGACAAGGCCGATGTGTTCAACCACAGATTGGATTCCAAGGGAACAGATGGAGTTAGGGATGCAAATGGTTTCAGGAATTCCCCTTCCTCGAGGGACTAGAGCCGTGCTCAGCTCTGCTGAGAATGACCTTCTCCAACAGCTGTGTCCCACTCTGTCCTCTGGGCCCTGAGCAGCTCTGCCTGTGTCCTGGGTGCCATTAAGCTTCTCATGAACTACTCACATTGGCCCTTACATTTCTCCCCACAGGTGCTCAGAACCTTTCAGGGAGCAGCTGTCTCCCTGACACCCTTAGTCCTTGCCCTGGTTGCTTTCTCTACACTCCTTTATCTGCCCAGACTTCTCCTCTTCCTACAGGTAGAAAACAAACTGTTGACAGCAGAGGTCACACCAGGGAACTAAAGGAAATGGACTGTCTGTTGCCTCACGACTACTGACATGTAGCCCCTGCATGTCAGTGGATGCAAAGATAGACCGAAGGCAGCACAGAGACTCTGCTATGGCCATCAGTCCAACTCAGCCCATCCAAACACCCAGGATAAAGGCCACTGGCCATTCATTTTGACCTTTTCTTAACACTTGACAGAGGACACTCATTCAGTTGCCCTTCCCCAGATACCACAAGCTCACATTTAGTACTTGTCTGCTTTCCAGCTTCCAGACAAGAGAGTTTAAAATCAAACCCATTCCTCTGTGAATGGATGCCTTGTCTCAAGGTTAAAATGAAGGCTTATTGAGTGAAGGTGATGTCAAGGCACCTTCTTGAGAGAAAGCCTGTGCTAATGTAGAGAAGTCCTTTATGTCTCAGGATCCAAAGTGAATCTGTTCAAGATCATAAACTCTTCTAGTGGAATAGTGAGCAGTGGTGGAGCTACCTACAATCCATGCTTCAGGGAAGTCACTGATGCTGTTCCGGGAGCACCCTCCTGTGGGATGTCTCCCAAGACAGAAGAGTGCCTATGGGTAAAAACAGGTACCGGAAGTCTCTGCAGAGAGGATTGCATTCCAGCCCCGCTTCTCCAGCTTCTCTTCTGGGTTCTAGTGTCTCCAGTTTGCGCCCAGTGGCTTCATAGACCATGGAGAACAAATATCAGGCACACTGGGAGATGAAGTATTGGGTTAACCCTTTAGTGCTCTGGTTATAACCACTTCTGGCTTGTTATTGGCCTCAATGTGGTGCTAAGTGATTAATGGCTACTTGGAAGATCAGCAAATACCATAATACTCAGTTCCCAAATGATAAGGGGGCAGATGCGAAGTCTCTAGGCAATAAAAAACAGCAAATGTTCCCCCTTCTGTGTAAAAAATGTGTGGGAGAAAAGAGAAGTGTCTTGCAAAGATTTGCTGCTCTTAAAAATTAGTCTTTACCTTAAATCACCCAATGCAAGTTCCTGTGCTGCCCAGCCTGTGGGGCTTTGGCTTGAAGCTGCCGGGAGAGAGGAGAGAAATTGAGAGGGAGGAAGGGAGAAGGAGAGAAAAGGAGAGATTGAGTGGTAGAGAGGGGGAGAGAGGGAAAGGAAGTGAGAAAGGGAGAGATTGAGAGATTAAGAGGGAGCAGTACTGTGGTAGTCAATCTGATAATCGTGGTGGCTATTAAGTGACTAAAGGGGAGGACACACTGCAGCATGGACACACTGGACAAATGGCTGATCCAAGTTGAGGGCAGGATGGAGCAGGATGGTATGAGATTTCATCACATTACTTACAATGGTATGCATTTTAAAACCTATGAATTGTTTATTTCTGGAGCTTTTCACTTGATATTTTTGGACCATGGTTGACTGGGGGTAATTGAAACCATGGAAAGTGAAAAAGTGAATAAAGGGGGATTATTGTATGTACTTTTATAATTCATTTGCAAAAGAAGCTAAAGAGATCCTTATTAAATGGAAATACGTATTCTTTCTATGAATTTAGTTTACTCTCCAATATAGGCCTCATTTAAGGAAGAAAGTGCAAAGGCCCTGGGGCAAGAGTGTGTGTATGGGGGACAAAGTGGAGAAAGGCAGTAGGAGATGGGGCCAGAGACCTCATAGGAAGCCCAGGTGTGACTGGAGATGACAGGAAGTTGTCAGACTCTGGGGTTGCCAAGGGATTGGCACTTGCGTTGGCTCAATCTAAATGAGGTAAACAGGATTCTGGAAGCTCACCTTTGAGAACACTCCAAGGAGAAGATGTAAACACACCTTTAATTTTCTATGTTTTCCTATCACTCTCTTGCAGAGCTTATGACCTGAGACCACAGGAAGTTCAGCAACTTGCCCAGGATCATATCAATAGTTAGCAGTGCTCCGCTCTGGGCCTTCCCATCCAAAACACAGAACTTCTGCACTCTCTGGGGACGACAGTGGCCCCATAGGCTGCCCAGCCTTGTTAGAGGAATGTGGAGCCTCTGGGAGTCAAGGGGCTGTTTCCCTGTCCCTTCCTTGCTGGCTAGTTAAAGCAAGCTGGCAATTACACAATAACCCATTTTCTTGATTCACAATCCCTGCTCTTTCCCTGCCTTCTGGTTTCTGCTGTTACACCCCTTTGTCTAGAATGACTCCAGTACAGAGCTGTTTTGACTTTGGAGGCAGTTTTGCAAAATTAAGAGCCAGCTTTGATACAGCTTCAAGGAACACCCCACAAACCACAGCAGTTGCTTCATTCAATCCTCAATACAACAAATGCTCCTAATAGGGCCACGAATGCCTACCGCTGCACAGCCACCCAGCAAGTGGCCATTTAATCTCAATTGCCCCCCACTGTGGGCCAATTAAAGAGGAAGCCAGCAGGGCAAGGACCACTTGGTGAATCTTTTGAGGGAAGGAGACCCCAGGGCTGCCTTGCCAAAGGCTCTCTCCCTCCATTCACACACTGTGTGGGAATGAACACCATGGGCTGCAAGAGGGATGGAGAGCTGCCCCAGAAATGGGAGCCAAGATGCAGTCCAGATGGCAGAGAGAGTGACAGCGACACAGAATAATATCCCCAGGCCGTGAAACTTCCAAAATGAGATTTACAGTTCTGGCCCTCCCTCGTTCGAAAGGAAACACCTGCTCCAGCAACTCCCGAACAGCCTCTGATTATCAGCTTCTGTGCCGGGATCAGAGTTTTTGCAGCTAACTAGTGCCTGGTGTGAAATAAAAGCTATTTTGAGGTGGGAGGAGTTCTCATGCATTTCCTCTTTACATTTTTCGTCCTGATTAATTTCTCTTTCATCCTTTATTCTTAAGTTTCCTTTCTCACACAATTCTTCCTTCTTTAGCTTCCTGTCTACCCTATTCTCCTCTCTAAATATTTACAGCCTGTGAATTGGAGAACAATCCAGAGCTTACCAAGGGTTCCCATCCCTATCTGGCCATCAGTCACCCGAGGCCCCAAAATAGTTGTGCCTGGGCCACTTTCCAGATAAGTCAGAATTTCTAGGGGTAGGGCCATGACATAGAAATGTAAATTCCCCAGCTGATTCTTTTTTTCATTTTCATTTTGTTTTTTTAAATTAAATGCATTGGAGTGACATTTGTTAATAGGATCAAATAGGTTTCAAGTGTACATTTTTATGATACAAGGTCTGTATATTGCACTGTGTGCCCACCACCCAAAGTCAAATCATCTTCTGCCAGCCAATTCTAATGTGCAGCCAAGGCTGAGAATGGCTGGCTACAGAAATAAGGAAGATTTGACTGTCCTGATCCACTGAGGCTGGTTTAATGCCCACACATGAGTTTCTAGAAGCAGGATTTAGTTCTAAAGATGAGCTATAAGGAATCAGATTATTTTTTATAGTTGTTCTATTATCCAGATGATACATGTTCATTGAAAAAGACTTAGAAAATGAAGACAAAAGACTTTATTATCTAGCCACTCATAACCACCATTAATATTTTTGTGTTTGTTTCTTTTACTCTTATTTTTGTGTACATATACAGAGTTGTGTTTTTTTAATAAATAAAAGTGGGCTAACACTATATAACTCTTTTCTCTTAGAACCATGAACATCTACCATGTAAGCAAATACGAAATAGAACACAATTTCAATTAATGTTATGATTTTATTTAACCAGTCTCCTATTAATGGATTTTGGGCTACTATTCTCATGATGCTCACTATTGTAGGTAGATCTTTCCCCACAGCTGTAGTATTGTTCTGATATTTTCTCTATGCTCATTCACTGTGTCATCTTGTCTAGTCCTATGCCTTTAGTTAGGCCAAATAGTAACCCTTCAACATTCAAGTCACTCTTATCCATAAAGAGCTCTTATGATGTCCCTCTGGTTGCCAAACCTCATTTCCTTTCTACCTACCTCTTGTATATTTGTTTTTCCTTCAAGCCAAGAATCTAGACATTACCTTCAATTTGTTCTTTATCTCCACCAACCCATATACCAGACATTTTGTTTGAGCTCCATATTGTCTTGAATCTACTTACATCTTTCCATCTTCCTATTTTCCAATCAAACTGTCTTCATCTCTCATTTGAACTAAACTTTTCACTCTTGACGTTCTTCTACCTTTTCTCCACATTGCAGCCAGTATGGTCTCCTTCAGGCATAAATCACATTATAAAGTATTTCCTACTTCAAAGAGTTGCTCAGCTCCATATCTTCAAGAATAAAATTCAGAACTTACCATGATCCACAAACCTGCAAATATGGGTCCTGCTCACCCTGCTAGTCTCTTCATTTGAATTCTCCTGTTGACTAGGCTCCAGACACACTTGTAAACTTTCTGCTCTTAGACATACTAATGCCTTTCCCACCTTGTGACTTTCCCACCTTGACATCAGCCTCCATTTGGTGCAAAGGGATTATGCAAACATGTAGCTTATGTTTCTTGTTCCATGGGTAATAAGGTCCCTTGATCCAAGAGTCTTGTATCTTCCACCATGAAACTGTAGCAGATTAATTTGTTAGCTTGAAAGTAGGGTAAAATCTCAGATCTTTGGCACTCTCCATTCTAGTGTGCTTGGGAAGAAACCCTACCTCAGGGGAAATCAAATGTGCTTGTCCACTTACTAGATACACTGCTACTGAGCATGCCTGGCAAGCATATACTATATTTTCCCCTCCTCATCATATACACTTTAAACAGAACATTAAACAACAATGCCTCATGGAAAGGCACTAAGGATTTTCAGCTTCAAGAAAATAAAGTAAAAGAAGCAGGACTGATAATTGCTCTGCTCTTCTAATTGTTGTCTTTGACCTATGGGTAAAACAGGCAGCTCCCAGAGACTAAATATTGGCTATCATGGCTTTTCACCAAACCAGACACAGTGGAAACTGTTTGGGAAGTCCGACAGGCTGAAATTAGCTAATGCTTGCTTTCTTATATGAATACTGGAGAGAAGTCAGGCACAGTTTGTTTTCTTAGGGAAAGAATGTAGCATGCATTCACAGTCTTCCCACGGGGGTACATGAAGTTTTCAGTACCTGCTCACAACTGGATCAGAGAAGATTTGGAGTTGATTGCCCTTAAAAATCAGTTTTTTAAACTGACAGTATTATGATGGCCTCCTTTTCAGTAGTAGCAGTCAGGGAATTCCAGTAGCACATATGACCAGCTAAAGATAATCAGTTCACCTGGCTGAAATGCAGGACCCAATTAGTTTAATTCTTGGGAATCACTTGGGCCAAGACCATGGAGACAAGAGGCAGTTGCTCAGGAAACTATTTCAAATTCTTGGAATTTGTGCTTTGTTCTAAAGGCAGCAAGTGCTGGATAGTGACTTCGTCTAATAAGTCAGGACTGACTCCAAAGGCTGCCCAGCTGCCTACTTGTATAGGTAGCTCATCCTTTGCTTTCCTTTTCTTCCTCCTCCTCCTTCCTGGGAATGAATGAAAGGGAAAGTTAGGGCAAATCATCTTGCTGTCTGTCCTATGGGTGGGCAGTATGGCTGAATCTAGGGATTCAGATTCATTATCTAATTTGGGACAGGCAATGAATGGACAAAGGGGGAAATTGGAGCACACTAACAGAGAATGATGCTGGGGAAGGATAATGTTATATTTTCCCATATTTAAGCAAGACACTCTTAGATATTTGTGGTGCCAAAGCATGGCAGACACTAGAAGAAACCTCTAGATTTGGACCTAAGCCAGAATACATGATATATTTTAGAATTCTACTTGGTTGATTTAGGAAAATGACATCACTTAGTACATATGGCCTCGATGACCAAACCAAAGAACAGCAGGCTGGATTGGGTGGTTGCTTTACTTTGTTTGTATATTTGGGTTATATTTATGATATTGGTTCTTTTTTAGCTTTGGGATATATCCTGTCTTTGAACTGGGTTGAACACGTCGTCTTATTGTGCCTGGCAGCGGTCGTGTTATATGGTTGTGAGCCAGGATGGCATCGTGTTAAGGGTACACCAGTAAGAGGATCTGTATCTTGCTGCTCATATAGTATCTCAGAATGTGCTTTGCCTTTTGACAGTGCCAGATACTGTGAATAAAAGCTATACAACAGCATTTATGGAGTCAGAATGGTTTCCAAGAGGATGAATATGTGTGATATGGTGTCCATACCTATTGAATCCCTTGGAGTCAGATTGATGGTGCTGTACAGTGAAAGCTGGAAGCCGGAGTTTGTGAAAAATTGTTTCCTTCTGGCTTGAAAATGGCCAAGCCCCAAACCAGATTGGAGCAGCCTCTAGTGACCACCTGGGTTAAGGAAATAAGTGGTATATGAGAAAAAGGGTGTTTTTCCTTGAAAAGTTGGGAAAAATGATACCATAATATTAACTAATTTATGTCTTACACATTACTTTGATCTCTGCCATAGTTACAGAGTATAATTAAAAAGATTTTTAGCTTCACATAAAGAGCTCAGTGAAAACCAAACCACTGTAGAAGAAGATCTTGGGAAGTTGACTAAAGACCCCTCAATTGATGTAATTCTCACAGGAATTTGCTAGAGGACACTAGAGATTGAATGCTTCTATCAGCACCTTTAAAAAGGGCAAACAATGGAGGGAGGAGGGAGAAATGTAGCAATTGGTAAAGGAATAAATATCAGAAAACTTGTGATTGGGACAGAGTTTTGTTAATTTATTTTATAGAGAGACTTCAAAAGCCTCATTGAGGAATATAGGTTTTGGTGATTGTCTATATCTTAATATATTTTTTTGGTACAACAAATATTGTAGAAGTTGCTGTACTAAGAAAATGCCTCAGATATGCATAAAAAAGGTTTTAATGGGAATCAGGAGGTGAACTGAAAGGAAGGGGTTACAGCTGGTTTTGTGGTCCTTCCTCAGGGATATCTGAGGATTTGACTCCTGTTCTTTTCCTTTTGCAACATTAATAATTGTTGTCATGATATGCTATTGAATAAGTAGAACCTGGGTGGGGATTATGTACAGGTGCTTCATCTGTACATGTACATTGTCAAAATTGGTTATTGAGTAATTGACATTGATGAGATGCAGCTGCTCTGAAGATTAAGGGGGTATTCTTATGCCTGAGGGGCTACTTGGCCAGATGACATAAAGCCGAAGGGGCTCAGATGGCTTTTGAGCTGAGGTTGTCTGCACTCAGTCTTATCTCTTGTGTGTACACATGTCCCATGTTCACCTTACCTGGGAGTCACAGAACCTCTGCTGTGCCATTGCTTTGCATGCCAGTTTATTGCATGCTCTCTATCTTTTAATAAAGCCAAGTAAACTTGGGGTCCACTATGTTCTGTGAACTTGGTGGTCTATCTGAACTCAAGTCCACTATAGAGCAGACTTGGGTTCAGATAGTAGAGCAGAGTGGACATTTATGCCAAATGTTAAAAATTACAAAGGGAAAGATCAGTCTGTTTATTGGTACCACTTATTACATAAAGCCTCCACTAAATGTGAACCAAATTCTTCTTTCTCATCTCTAGGGACACAGTTGACACAGGTTTTATTAGCCAGTTTTCTTTAGTAGGCTCTAAACTGTCTGGATAGTTTCTAAGCTCTTCATAGTTTCTAGCACACGAGGAGTCCTTAGCTAGACATGAGAAAGGGGATAACACACAGGAAAGATCATAAAAGAGGAGGTGGGGAGTGTGAGAGTCAAGGAGAAATCTCTCTTCCATTGCCTCTCACTGAAGAAGAATCTCCATTGCAAGGTAACCAGAGTGTTAGCACTGGTGAACACACTTGCATAAAAGATTAGAATCAGGTTGTCTCTCCTTCATCCCCTTATGGGAACATTCAGTTTCCATGAATGCCATTCATCCCAGAACCTGCAGCCCATCTGATGTCTACCTCTTTGCTGACAGTGGAAGCAACCCTTTTCTGTTTTGATCCCACGGTGTAGGCTCTGCCTCCTGATCTGACCATATACTTTGAGGTGTTGCCAGTGTTTTGGGGCATCTATCATTCTCCTTTTCTGGCTCGTTACCTCCACCACCTACTTGGTTTCTGGAGTGCTGCCCCTTGCCTGTTTTGAAAGTCAGGCCTGGAAGCCTTGACCAATGGTTTTTCTTTTCCGGAAAGTGCAGAAAGTGACTCCCATGAAGTTTTAAAAAGTGGGTATGCTTTTCTTTTTTCTTCAAAGACACTTCAAACTCTTTGGTCAACACTTTTCATCATTTTCCTTTCAGATACCCAAGGTCAAGTACTATTTTTAGCCATTGTTCTCCCCAATGGGGTTCTCCTCAGAGCATCCTGGCTACTGGGGCTGTACTTTTATAAGCCTCTTCAAGGGATAACACACAGGTAGCCACATAGAATTTCTTCCCTTTCAAGTAGGTTAAATCTTTACAGATCATTTGCTTGTTGCATGTCTAGTTATCCTTAAATAATAATAACTTGAATAAGAATAACTGACTGGAGGGATAAGAAGAAAGAGACCTAACTGCAGTTGCTTTGAGAGAGTATATTATTTACCAAATGTTCTCTTGGGGTGAGTGTTGGATGTGTTTGAAAGAAGTACTATGTTAAGCTTTTAGAAAGCAAGTGAGACCCTAAAGGGCCTGGGAGAGAACAGAATGGCCTGTGAAGGAAAAAGAAGGGATTTATGGGATAGTTAGGATTCAGAGAAGGGAAAGTGGAGATGAATGGAAGAAAGAAGGAAGGAATAGCCAGCAAGGTGGCTGAAGGCTTGGTGTTCCAAGATCTGACCCTTTCACATGATCCTTCAGATCCTGTGAGAAGTGCAGTTAAATCACAAAATACTTGATATGAGTAGATTCCTGTGTGAACTGGTGAAGCCAGGCTGATACAGTGCAAACAGGTTGACTTATGTGGTGAGGTTGAAGGCTGTGAGAAATAGGAGGATGTAAGCCATAGGACTTCACGGAAACTGGAAAGGGCAAACAAAATTAAAACAGAAGTAGAACTTCCCCAGCTGGTGCCAAGTCCATGAATGAGAAGCACTTTCTGGGATGGTTTGCTGCCTCAGTTGTTCAGCAGTGGCTGACTTGTACCACGTCCAACTGAGATCTCACTTCAAGACCCAGCTCTGCTCCCCCAACCCCACTCTACAAACCTTCTGTCCTACAACTCCTGTTTTCAGTGGTGTCCCTCTCCTCTAAAATTGTACTGCCTTTATCATCTTTGGTACATCATTTAATGCTTAAAGTTAATACCTTACATTTAGTAAAAAGAAAGTACAAAGCTCAGTGCCTTGTGGAATGTTATAGACACAATAGCTCAGACCAGTGGGCGGAGCAGAGAGTTGTCTTTGGTGATAGTGGCAGAGGCAGAAAGATAAATGTTCTGGTGATCAGAGTCCAGTGCAGTTCTGTGCCCACAGCTGGACAGTGTTGCTTTGAGATACACATTGGTGGCTTGACCTGGAGCATTTTTTAGGTCACCTAACCTTAGGCTAGTTTCTCATCCTCTTTGGCATTTTTGAAGCCACCAAATATCTCTTTAAAAGTGTATTTTTAGCTTCAATCTGCCAGATTTAAGTTAAAACAGCCAGATTTTGTGGCTTCCAAAGAATAACACAGGGTATACATAAGTGTCATAAACACTGCTGTGATGCAAATCCTTGAATTCACATTTCGGCACACAGCTTTGATGGTTCTCCTAGCATAAATTCCTAAACCTGGTTTTCAAGTTCTGGGTACGAGGGAGTAAGCACAATGCCCATCACTTGCATGGCATATGACTTTAAAACCTGGACAGAGTACAAGGAGTAGGTATTTGAGGGCTTTGAAAAGTTATTAGCAGGCAGATTGGGGGAGAACACCAGAAGCCAAAGTATCATCAACCTGGCAGGGGCTTGACCTTTTTTCTTGTAATATCTCCCAGTGTAACTTCATGCAGCCAGAAACTCAGAGGTGAGCACTGTGACATGGAGAGGCTTCAGGAGAACCCCTCAGTCCTTCTGGCTTGAGGAATTAGAAATTGAACTTCTAACACACACACACATACACACACACACACACACACACACACACACAGAGAGAGAGAGAGAGAGAGAGAGAGAGAGAGAGAGAGAGAGAGAGAGACTTTTCCTAAATTTAATCTCTCTTCTCTGATCTCTCAAACCCCAGTCCCAAAGTCCCAGACAATCCTGTAGAATGGTGGGTCAATCCTATTTGATTTTTTTTCACCTCTTCCCACCACTTGGCCTGAATCCAAACCCAATCATGAGAGTATGTGGCAGAGTAGGATAACTACAGCCCCAAATTTCTGGCCAGAAGGCTTAAAAGGGGAAAGCTAAGAAGTCAGGAAGTACCAGGGAGACTGCAGAGAAGGACCAGTTAAGAACTGCTCAGGGAAGAACTTAATGTTTATGAACTGTTGTCTGTGAGTTCCAGGGCTCACTCCTTACTTATCACAAATCTCTTCTTTTTTATGAGCTTAGTGGGGTTTTTGTTTTGTTTTTAGATTCACATATAAATGAGGTCATATGGTATTTGTCTTTTTTCTGTCTCACTTATTTCACTTAGCATATTGCCTTCAAGATTTGTGTTGCAAATGATAGGGTTTCTTTATTTTTATGGCTGAATAATGTGTGTGTGTGTGTGTGTGTGTTATAACTTCTTATCTATTCATTCATCAATGGACAGTTAGGCTGTTTCCTTGTCTTGGCTATTGTAAATAATGCCATGAATGTGAGGGTGAAGATATCTTTTTAAGTTAGTGTTTTCATTTCCTTTGGATATATTCCCAGAAATGGAATCGCTGGATCATATGGTAGTTCTATTTTTATTTTTTTGAGGATCCTCCATAGTGTTTTCCATAGTGGCTGTATCAATTTGCAATCCCACAAACACAGCACAAGGGTTCCCTTTACTTCACATCCATGCCAGCAGTCTTTTCAATAATGGCCATTCTAACAGGTGTGTGGCAATATCTCATTGTGGTTTTAATTTGAGTTTCCCTAATGACTAGTGATGATAGTCTTATTTTCGTGTACCTATTGGCCATTTGTTTATCTTCTTTGGAAAACTTTATTCAGATATTTTGCTTATTTTTATTATTATTTTGCTATTGAGTTGTATGAGTTCTTTATATATTATGGATATTAACCCTTTATCAGAATATGGTTTGAATTACTTTTCCCATTCTATCAGTTGTTTTTTCACTTTGTTAATAGTTTCTTTTGCTATACAGAAGCCTTTTAGTTTGATTTAGTCCCACTTTTTTGTGTGTCATTGTTGTTTGTGTTTTAGGTGTAGTTTGTGCTCTTCTGGGGTGAATCCCTTAGTTGGCAAATGGTGGGTGGTTGTGTAAATTCTCCAGCTCTCTCACTTGTAATCATGAGCCATACTGTCCCTGGAACTCCCCTGATAAATAGCCTTCCTTCATGGGGCTTTATCATATATCACATCCTTGCTTGCCCTCTTCACATCCCTCCCCCCAAATACACACTAATTTTTCTTGGTTGAGGAATTAGAGAGTGAATGCCTAACACACACACACACACACACACACACACACACACACACACAGAAAGAGAGAGAGAGAGACCCACTTTGACATGGATCTTCATCTTGGGGTTTGTGGGAAATCCAACTTAAGACACATAGACAGATTTCTTTTTTATTTGTGACATAGTTTGAAACAAATAACCCCTGCTGCATTATTAAGGAATTCTATTATTTAGGATATCGGTTTGATTACTCTAACAGGAACCCAGAATGACTTGTCTTACATGAATGATAGTGTGCCACACCAGCACAGCCAAATGGTTCGGCGAGCCTGGGGGAGGGCTGATGAAGGATGAAGAAAAGACAGAGAATAAGCTGGGTCTAGGTGAATTTTCTGTGCCTGGCTGAGGTCACAGAACAGATCCAGACTGCAAAGCTGATGCCTTATTTGTAGTCAGGGGTAAACAAGGTAGTTTACAATGTTCTTATAAGTTTCACTAATTTTGGCAGCACTTGCTGCCCCTCCCACAGCCTGTTAGCTACCCAGGAAAGAGCTAGGGAGCACTCACAAGATCAATGCCCTCTAAGCTGGGACTTATTTGTGGCTTTGCCAGCAGGTCAGTCCGAGGCTTAACCCTATAACCACTCCCTACAGAATAGATGTTTTTTTTTTTCTTTTTTTTTTTTTCTTTCTTTTCTTTCCTGTTCATGAAGCAGTATGGGCAATTCTGTGATGCTGGGAACTAGGATCCTTCTACTGTTTTTCCTCCACTTCTCAGGTGTGGCCTTGAGGTCTGTGATGGCTTTCCAGCATGTCCACACAGGCAATGGGGAAAGGGAGGCATGCTTCAGAAGTTGTACAAATCACTTATGTTCACACCCCGTTGGCTGCAAGTTAGCTACATGGCCACATCTGGCTGGAGTTGGAGATTGGCTGGGTAGACATGTGTCCTGTTTATAACTGGGGCTCCATGGTTGGAAGGGAGAAGGGAGAATAGACCTTGGGATAGCTACTAGCCTCTCCCATGGGCATTCTTGTGTGTTATCCATAGCTCTGGGGAGAGGAAAGATGAGAACCTGATTGGGTTATATTCTTTGGTTCTAGCTTATTTTCTTTTGCCCCATCCCTATGCCGACCCAGGTGGCAGATAATGAGATAACATGTGAAATAGTTGATCTTCAAGTAAGTAGTCCTTTCTGGAAGTCTAGAAGATTTACATTAGATTCACTCTTCACATAACTTATATCTTCTATACCGAGATCTCAAAACCTTGGGTATGATGGTCTTAGATGTGATAGCCCAGAAGTGATTTTTTAAAAAGGATGAGTTCCCAGGATAAATCAGTAAGGGAGCGGGGGAAGAGAGTTGATAAATAAGAAACTGAGCTCAGAAAAAGGCAATTTCAGGCAAAGTCACAGCTTTGACCTGATTCCATACAGGTGGTGGGGGGATGGGGACAAATTATGTTGGGATTGGAGGCAAGGGAGCTGAGCTTCAATGCTTTTGCCCTGACTCAGGATTGCCCCAGGGGACAAACTCCCAGTGTCTGCAGGCAAGCTGCAATTGTAACCCAGCACAATCTTTCCAAGAGAGCTACGCTATGCTTACAAGGGTTGAGGAGCTCAGGGAGGGGCACATGGAGCCAGCAAAAGGGATGGGAGCGGACCTGGGAGGAGCGCTGCTGCGGGAACAATGTTACAGGTGAGGTTACCAGTGAGCCCAGCAGCTGCTTTTCTGGCACTGCCTTCTCGGAAGTGGTGTCCTTCCAGCATCATGAGGATGGGGCCCAAGCTTTGTGGTTGTTCTGGACCCAGATCAGGGTTTTCCCCTCTGGGGCCCTTTTGCTTACTTGGAAAAAATAAACTGGGATGAATTCATGAAAACTAGAGCCCCACAGATTGCAGGGAATGGCTGACTTCATTCTTTACACATAAGGGTGAAGCAAATATCATGACATTGGGGCTCCCAATGCAGGCATTTTCCATCAAATGAAGCGGGTGGCTGTTTCTAGATACATATTTTAAAATTGGTTGTGCTTAAATTAGCAGCGCCTTACTTTTAATATTTCTCTCGCAAAGCAGCTAGCAGTTTCAATCAGGAGCCTGATTAATATGTAAAAAATGATTTGTTTTGATTTCAGTTTAGTGGGGTTATTTATTTATTTTTTGCCAGGCAACTCCTTTATCAAAATTTTCTGCTTTCAAGGGATGGGAAGAAATGTAGCTCCTTAAAGTCAGTTTCCTTGAAATTGGAGATGAGAGGCTTTTGTGGAAAATGGATGGATGGACACAGAAATTTAACATGGTCTGAAATTTAACAGTATTATATTTTTCCAATGGCAAAGCCTGTCTTTGTAATTTTCAGTCTACCTTCAGGTATTCCCAGCTCCCTGACTGCCAGGTGAAGTCTTGTCCATTGGAAATCACATCAATATATTCGTTTCATCAAAATGTGTATTGTTTTGCTGCTCATTATGTGACTTCAGGCAAGCTACTTAATGTCTTTAAATTTGTTTTGTTATTCTTTTAAAAATATATTTTATTAATTTTTTTTACAGAGAGAAAGGGAGAGGGATAGAGAGAGTCAGAAACATCAAAAAGAGAGGAACATCCATTAGTTGCCTCCTACACACTCCCTACTGAGTATGTGCCCGCAACCAAGGTATATGCCCTTGATCAGAATTAAATCTGGGACCCTTGAGTCCGCAGGCCAACACTCTATACACTGAGCCAAACTAGTTAGGAGTCATTTTGTTATTCTTAAAATGAAAATAACACCTACCTTTTGGGATTTCATGCAGTGTAATCCCTTATCCAAAATTCTTGATGTATTTCTAAATACAGGAATTTTTAAGGAAAGTAAATTAGCATAAATATATTATTTAGCAACTCCAGTGAATCTTGGGGAAGTATTCCTTAATCAAACACATTAGTATATCTGCAGCCAAATCCGTGAATATTCACACCAAGTAGCACTAAGGCTGTGAGTTACAAATATATCTTTTGGTTTTCAGAGCTGTTTGGATTTGGGGGTTGGGGACCAGAGACTATGGTCCTGTGATGGGACTATCTCTGTGTCCATTTATCCATTTCCCAAATGATTCCAGAAAGGACTGAAGACAGTGCAGTGAGGTGTGTAGAAAGCCTGATCCCCAAATGTTTGTTCTCCCTGCTTGTGATGTGGGTGGGCTCTTGCGAACTTTCCTTTTCTCTTTGACACGTCTTCATCCTGATTTGCTTCTCCCTGGGGTATGATTTCAGGCAGAGTTCTACCCTTTTGACTTGAATAGAAGAAGACATGCTTTAAAAAAAAGGGATGGGGGAGAGAAACAATAATGCAGATATTTAATTGGTAGGCTCACTAAGCAAGAAATCAAGATGTCTAAAAATTGGTAGGAAGGTCTAAGAACTTCTTCAGGGGGTGAGTTTCAGGAAGTTGAGAACTCCATATGCAACAGGAGTTTGTCAATAAACACAAAGGATTGGAAGCCTGAGGCAAGCCTCTCAAACTACCATGGACCTCCTTTGCTCCTCACAACCTCAGGAGTCCTGGCATACCTGTGCTGTGACAGTGTTTAGTTTTTACTATGTCAAAATATATAATTTGTAATACTTATGATAATCTAACAAAATAAATCTACAAAATTTATTTTCATCATATATACTCTTAAAATTTCCTTGTGCAAATTTAAGTTAGGGTAAAGTTTGCCAAAAGGAAATTTAATCAGTGGCCTTGACCAGTTTTAGGGAGTGTGTTCTTCTTTCACGACATTTATCTTCATCTCAGTAGAAAACAATAATAGTTTGTATTTATTAAGCAGTTGCAGAATGCTAGGAACTGTTATTACTACCTATATTTATAGCCCACAATTCCTAATTCAAGTCTCTGACTTGTGTGGGACTTACACCTTGTTGACAAAATCCAAGCTTAGTATTCTCTCTGTGTCACCACCTCCATAGGCCAAGACACCTGACCCCATATGAGACCGTGCCATCTGTCCTCCATCCCAGGAATCGCCTGTGGGTCCTTTGCCTCATTCATATTATCCCATGCTCACTTTGCAGTCTGCACTGTGAAGGCTGAAAGTGTGGAGCTATATTATTAGTTAATCTTGCCACTTGGGTTCTTGTCAGGCTTTGCCATTGTAAGGCCTTTGCAGGAGGCTGGGGAACCAGAGGGGTAGAAGCCATGGGTGCTGCTCCTGGTTCTGGAGTTGCAAACAACTGAGGTGACTTTGCAGATTTTAGCAGCATTCATGTTTCTAGGTACAGCACCCATGCAAACTAATGTGTGGCGTTGTGGCAATCTCCTCATCCCTCCCCTCCCCACGTAAACAAGTCCTTTGAAAGAACCATCTACTTCACCTGGCTAAGGAGACCCAAGGGAATCTGCTACACATTTAATGGTTACCTAATCAGGGAGGGAAAAGACAGATATATTTTGTTCCAGTATTACATATCCTTGGCCTGTTTCTGATTATTTCAGCACCACAGTGCGGACAGCTCCAACCAACAGATGGTCTCTTACAAGAAACTTTGTGTAATTTCAGGTGCCTCTAGAGGCAGAAGCTAATGCAGCATTAGGTGAGCAAGAGGTTTTTAAGGGGAAACTCGTTTGAAGGATAAAGATGAGGAAGCTTCAAACCACAGTGCAGTTCTGCAAAATATGCCGTTAGTATTTTAATAGGAATTGAGTTGAATCTGTAGATTGCTTTGGGTAGTATGGACATTTTAATGATGTTAATGTTTCCAATCCATGCGCATGGTATATTCTTCTATTTGTTTGCATTTTCCTCCATTTCCTTTTTTTAAATGTCCTGTAGTTTTCCAAATATAAGTATTTTACCTTCATGGTTAAGTTTATTCCAAGGTATCTAATTTTTGTTGTTGAAATGGTAAATGGGATTGTATTTTTAGTGTAACTTTTTAAAAAATATATATTTTATTGATATTGTACAGAGAGGAAGGGAGAGAGATAGAGAGTTAGAAACATCGATGAGAGAGTCATCGATCAGCTGTCTCTTGCACACCCCCAATGGAGATATGCCCGCAACCAATGTACATGCCCTTGATTGGAATTGAACCCGGGACCTTTCTGTCCCCAAGCCGATGCTCTATCCATTGAGTCAAACCGGTTTCGGCTAGTTTAACTTTTTGAGAGTTAGTTCATTATTGGTGCCTCATCTTTTTAAATCACAAGGTGGCTCTCATCCACTTCCCCAGGTCCCTAGTCACATATCATAGTATGTATTTAGCCTAGGGGTGTCGAACTCAATCAGAGAAGGGGCCAAAATCTAAAATCCAGCCTAAATCGCGGGCCGAATGGTTTACTGAACAGTCATAAACTGTCATTGTGATGGAAACGCAGCGGAGTGCAGTGATGACAGCGCTGTGCGGGCCACATTGCAAGGCCTGGCGGGACGGATTTGGCCCGCGGGCCTTGTGTTTGACACATGTGATTGCCTGTTGGCCTTGCTCATGCTGACAGTGTTTTTGACCTTGTGAAACCCATGCTGCTGCTCTTTGGTGATCACCAAACTTCTCAGGATCTGCTGCCTGTCCTAACAGCCTATTGCATAAGGCTCATCAACTTGGAGATCACTGCTCTGTTTTCTGTGTATGGCAAACAGTGAGATCTCCCTAAACTTTTCTTTCTATATTTGTATTTTATACAAGTATTACACTCTAGCCCTATTTTGAAATTATATTACAGTGTTTTCATATCAGTTGTCTTCCGTTGGACATCACTCTTCCCCTTCCTTCATCTTAGAATCTTCCTAAATTTTTATCTTGAGATTTGCTACAATAGAAATACAGTGATGAGAGTGGATTTTTCTCCCCTTCACTCCTTTCATTCCTTCCCTCCCCTTAGTCTCACTACTGATAGATGTGGTCTTTGATAAGACAGAACAAAGGCAGAAAATTCTATTAGGCCAAGAATCTGTAGTCCCTGTGGAAGTGCACATTCCTTATCCTTACCACCTTGCCATCAGACTTCCATGTAGCTGAATGTTGTTGCCTGAGGGCTTATTTTGGCAACAGAATACATTTAAAAAAAAATAATCACAAGTAGGCCTAAAGCTCCAAGGAATTAACAGCTCCTGGAAATAAACATGGATTAACAAATACTCCAGTTCTTTGAGGTGTTCTCCCTTAGCTCCCAGAGTATCCCTGTGGGTGGCATTGAGCTCCAGTGGCCACCAGAAGTAACTAGCTGGATAAGGAACTCTTCCCTGTTCCACTTTCCCATTCATCTAACAGAACTCTTCCCTGTTCCACTTTCCCATTCATCTAACAGTGTTTTATAGGGTCACTTCCCAGGTAAAATTTCTTGCACTCAAATTCTTATCCAGGATATGCTTCTATCAGAACTCAAAATAAGGTATAACTCATCCAAGCTCTACTCCGAATTAGTTTAGTAGTCAAAGGGAAAGGTTTTTTTTGAATGCTACACAGAACCAGAACTTCCTCCAGCAAAGCCATGCTACCTCTCCAGGTAGGGCAGGACCCTGGCAGGAAGGAAAGAGATAGGGCTTGGAACAGCAATGATAGGGGAAAGGAGCTGGTGGAAACATGTGGTCCTCCTGGACACCCATCTGACTTGACACTAATGGAGATGTGATGGAGAGGTAGAATGATGTGCTCAAACCTAATGATAGACATGACTCCTTCCTGAAAATGGGCTGGAACCAAGTAGGCTCAAAGAGGTTATCCTCCATGTTTGTGTGTAGGTCTATGGATCCCTCAATATCTTTGACAGATTTGGATGAGAACATATTAGATATTTTTCTTTAACTGGAATTTCAGGGCTTCCTGTCTCTAGGCCCTTTCCTTCCTGTTGGTTAAATCTGCAACATAGTCTAAGACAAGTGGCCAGAACAGGAGGCTAGTCTTTCTTGTGATCCAGTGTGAAGGAGCAAGATTTTGCATAGATTGCTGTTGGGAGCTGGTAGAGTAGCCTCTCAATGATGGTGCTGGGCTGGCTCAGGCTGAAAGGTGATGACTGCATCACTTTATGTCTGTCCAGTAAATCTTAAGGAAAATTTTATTTTATCATTAGCTATTTTGATGTTGGTATCCTTAATTTTTGATCCAAATCTTGATCCAAATGGGGGTGATTATGTATGAAACAAGAAGCCTGGGGAGTGTGTCGATGGAATAGTTCTGAGCAGAAATAACTACAAATATTGGACCGAGGTAAAGATGGGTCCCTTTCAGATGTCAGGAAATTCCCAAAGAATTCTATTTGCATAACACCTACCTGCCCGGTCCATGCCATACACCTGCAGGTGGCAGCCTGTGTGTTTCTTCTCTTATTATTTGATGTAATACATGTTCTCTTTGGGGTGTGTGGATTATACCTAGTTTAGAGTCCTGGAATAGCTATAAATAATAATGAATTATAAAAAATCATATTCATGCAATAGAATGGAATAGAAATGAACAACCTGGTTCATTTGTGGGCTTTTAATCCTCAAGGTACAGGATTCTTTGTGAAGCATCAGATTTCAAGCTGTCCTAGCCATTGACAGGCAAAGCAGCAGCTTTCTCTGATCTGCTCCAGTATCTCTGGGAGATTAGGGCGGCAGTGGACACAGGGGTGTTCTAGGCACACTTGTATAGAAACGTCCATTTAAAGGAACCAAGTGAGAATCCAGAGATGACCTTTATTGGAATGACTGGCATCCCAGCTTGAAAGAGAATCTCAAAGCCCTAAAATCAGCCTTCTGGACTGGAACTGAGGAGCTGCCTGTAAAACTTCCCCATGACTCTCATCTATACTAATGTGTGAGTTTCTGCTCAAAATAGTAGAGGGGGGCTGTGGGTGGAGGAGGCAAGTCTCTCTTTAATTTTCTAATTCAAATATTCTTTCACATGTCTTCTGATTTCCTTTTTTCTTTTCGAAAAGTGCACAAAGCAGACTGTAGGATTAGAGGACACAGAAACCAACAGGTTAAACAAAATCAGGGGGTTCAAATTGGAGGTCGGGAAATGTGACTCACATTGAATGTGTTGGTGGGCATGTGGCCCAGTTCTATTTTTCTAAGATAGGGACACATTAATACATTATGGAGCAGAATTCAAAACATATATGAAACAGGATATTTAAAAGGAACAGGATATTTAAAAGAAATATTAAGCCTGCTGGAAATGTGAGTGGGAAGGGATGACCTGCTTCCAGTTATTCCCCCAGATAACCAAGGTGCATGCTCCCTCTGGTTCTCAATTTCAGGTCCCTACTGAGGTAGGAAACATCAGTCACACCTTAGTTCAAATATGTTTAGTTTGGGAAGCTGAGATAAGTGGGATTTATCGTGTATGGAGGCTCTCTGGTGTGGGGATGGCTCACTCTTCGGGCAGCAGGAAGGCACCATGAACCTGAAAGGTGAGGGGAAGAGGGCACTGACCGTATGATTTTGTCTGTGGCTTTACCTGCTCCCCACCATCTTTCTTGTGGGCTACAGGGGAATTTGATCTAGAAAGTAGTCCCTCTCAGTGGTCCTTTGAAGATCAGGAACTTAGTGGATGATCATCCATGGCCAAATTAAATACCATATTAGAAGCTTCCCAGCTCAGGGAATACAGAGCCCCAAAATGTAGAATAATCCCACAGTCAAGCCCCACTCCACCCTCAACTATGTATTCTCTATGACAGGAGATACTGTATGTCATTAAAGTGCTCACTATGCCAAGAGCTTGACGTACATCCTCTTGCAATCTTCCCCACACCATATGAGGTGGTGTCTTGAGTTGGATTCTCTCCAAAGCAGACCCTGAGACAAAGACCCAGGTGGCTGACTTGGGAGGTGATCCCAAGAAGCATGGTGATGTTGAAGGAAAGTGATACAGAGATTTGAGGAAAACAAAAACAGGTGTATGGCTTTGCAGGTTATATTGTATGCACCTAGGGGTCCAGCAGATGGGGGGCCCTTTGAAAGAACTTGTGGAGTACTCCTCAGAATCATCTCACCATGGGGCAAGGATGCTGGAGCATCTCTCCACCAATTTCCAACCTCAGTGGCTGAGGATGGTTTTTGGAGTGTTAGCTCTTGGGCACTTGTGACCTTCCCGACACATGCTGTTGAGCTTGCTGGCTGTGGCCAGAGGAAGCTATGGACTTTGTAAAACTGTCCCTAGGCAACCTCCTGAGGATGCCAAGTGGCTATGAGTGAGACTCTGACAGCACCTGGTACACATCACTTCCATTTAGATGGGAAAACATCTAATCAAAGAAACTCAGATCTGTTGGTCTAAGCAGGACAGCTATCTTGGCTGACTCAAAATATAGTAGCATGATCCTGGCCAGGTGACTCAGTTGGAGCGTTGTCCAGTACACCAAAAGGTTTCGGGTTTGATTCCCAGTCAGGGCACATACCTGGGTTATGGTTTTGGTCTCCAATCAGGACCTTTACTGGAGGCAGCCAACCAATGTCTGTCTATCTGTCTGTCTATCTGTCTCTCCTCCTCCCCTTCTCTCCCTCCTTTCCATTTTCTCTAAAATAAATCACAAAACATTCTCAGGTGAGGATAAAATATTTAAAAATATATATATATAGTAGCACATTCTCAACTATACCTTCATTCCTCTCTTCTCCAGGTCTCAAAACGTTGATAGTCAGGAGTGGTCATTATAGTTGTGAAACCAGGCCATGGGGTGGGATGAAGAGACAATAACAAGAGCAGGCAAAGATCTGAGACTAACAGACAAGCAGCCAGCCCTTAATACCCTCCAGCTCTATCATCACCCACAAAGCCAGAGCTGGCCCTCCCTGTTTCCATAGACATCTCCCTCTGTTCTTTTGTCACTATCCTCCTGGGCAAGGCAGTTCCAGCTGATCACTTTCATAGTATGATGTCTAAGAGCACACATTCAGGGGCTAGACAGGTCTGGGTACAGGTCACAGTTCCATGGCCTGCCTGCTGTTTGTGCAGGTCACCTACCCTCAGTGATGGGGAAACTGCAGTCTCATTTGTAGACCAACCATGACACGGGCCCCTGTGGGATATTGTGAGGATCAAATGACTCAGGTGCCCACATATATTGTGTTGAATAATGTGAGCTGCTGTTATAATTATTGTTGTTAAATTACCTGGGGAGAGGAAAGGGGTGGTGTGATTTGTCCAGTTGGAGTCCTCAAGGGTGGTCTATAGTCCCCAATAATGTTAACCATTACTAGTTAATTACTAATTATGCTGAACTAGCACAGCACCACATGACCTCTGTCCAAGTCCCCCATAGGTCTTGTGGGGACACTCAGGTGATCTGAGGACCTTAGATGTCAACATTACCAGCCCTGGGCTTTATGCTGATGGGGAAGTAAGAAAACTGGTAAAGCTATGCACAGACTGAGATCGGTCCCAGGGCTGGGGAGGGCTTGCAAGGTGGAGGCCGCTATAGAATGTGCTCTCCCTCTGCTTCTTAAAAGCCAGCTCCCTTGGTTATTTTTGCTGCTCCTGGGGGTGAGGGGATTGGGGGAGGGTGCTCTCCAGGTGAGTTGGTCTGGCCAAGCACTCCCTGTGCCCAGTTCCTCTGCTGAAGGGCTGAGGCCTGTGCCAGGACCCCATGACCTCCCTGCATCCTCAGCATGCTCTGGAAAGCTGAGCAGGACTGGGAGCAGGTCCTCCTGCCGGCTCACCAGCCTGTGCCTGGGACCAAGCTCTTAGCACCCATCTTACTCACTGCAGGGGAATCTTCTGGCTTCCAGGAACAGCTAAGCTCACAAGGCCACATGGGGCAGAAATCACAGCCCTCTCCACAGGCCTTTAAACATCTTTATTGACTGCAAAGTGAAATCCCTGTGAGACTCAGCAGGAGCTCAGGCACAGGGTGGGTGTGCCTTGTTTCCCAGGCACTGCCCTTGCTGCCTGATCCCAGGGTTGCACTGCACACTCACGGGCTTCTCTTTCTCCCTTCCCAAGGGTATTTTCTTTGTGACTTAGAATAAGTATTGGGTCATGTGGATGTTACTATGGCAACTGGTATTTTAAATAAAAATAGGCCTACACCCCCGGTAGCCTGTCAGTGTGAAATGTGTCTATAGGCAGTGAAAGGCTGTTGGCATCTGCATCCCTTCGATTCCCAGCAGCAGCCTCCTGGCACCCCCCAGGCACCCAGGGCAGAACCTGAAGCTCTGTGCACAGGGCGGGGCTCCTCCATCCTTTAAGGAAGCGGGCAGGGAGCTGGCACAGGTTTTCCCAGCTAGCCAGCGGGTTCTGCCTGGCGCCTCCTTCCTGCTGTAGAGGGTGATGCTGTTCTCAAAGTCTTTCTGGAGAGAAACTTTACCTGACTCAAGATGGGTTTTGTCTTAGAGTCTACTTACTGAGTCATGGACTTATGTGCAAGTAATTTATTTTGGAGTGATCCAAGAAACACCAGTAGAGTAGGGAAGTGAGGCGGGAAGGGAAGGCAGCCAGTTAAGGTGTTTTCACTGCTGTAGATGGGCAGGAGGGGGGCGATGGGGAGCTCTGGGAGACCATGCTATCTCTCCAAGGGGCAAGGAAGCTGGTGGATTTAGCTAGCAAATTATCCTGTCTTTAGGTGAGGGCTCCTCCCAGGGGCATTCACTCCCTACACTCCCAGCTTGTGCATCATCAGAAAACAAACAACCCCACAAAAGGCCATAGGCAGAGTCACAGGTGTTGGCAGGCAGCAGTCTTCAGCATTTGAAGGTGAATGCCTACCTAGAGGATATGGGCAGGGTACCACATCACCTGCTGAGGGCCTCCTGGTTGAGCAGTCAGCCTTCTGCATGTTAATGTATTTCCCCAACTATCAGAAGTGCTTTAGAGTTGGAATAAGGAGCTTAATTTGAGAAGTTAAAGGAATGAGAAATAGCCTTTAAAGATGTTGAAAGGTTGCCAACATTTCAAAGCCTGGTGATGAAATTGGTACTATTAGGGTCCATTGTTCTCCATCACAGTGGAGAGTGCAGGCAAGGTTAAATGAGGGAGGGGAGGAGAGAAAGGAGGCAGTTTACTACCTGCCAAACAAGTGATTCTGAGTATGTCCTTCTTGACTCAGTATCTGATACTTTGGGAGATGAGTAATATTAAGATTAGGCACAATGATATTGATCCCAAGCAACTCAAATTGCGCACTTGGGGAAGGAATGGGTGGCTCCTTAGGAAGGAGCAGACAGGCAGAAATGCATTGGAGATACATTGTTTTGAGCGCTTGGCAGAGACTGGGGCAAAGTGGGCATTGGGCATTTTTCCATCTGGCGGATCCATGCACTTCTAATGGGTCTTGCTTTGGATGCAGACTGATGGTTCTGTCTAACAATGGAAGAAGAGTTGCTTCCCAAAGTGCCCCACCACCTGCTGGACCCATCTGACACATTCTTCCTGGAATTTGAACCCTGAGTGGGATGTTACAGGACTACAATTTAGAGTTACTGATATTAACAGTGGTGTCCTGAACAAAACAAAACAAAAACAAAAGAGCTCATTAATTCCAGGAAGTTGGGAGCTTTTGGGTCCCTGTCCTTTAGGAGCCCGGTTCTTCAGCTTTTCCTGAAATGCTCTGAGTATGCCTAGCATGCCAATAAGTTCTAGCTCATTTTCCTCTAAATAAACTAGTCCATTTCTGTTGCTTGCAATGGAAATGCCCTGACTGATCCTGATTCCTTTGGGGGGATCCCATTGGGACTAAAAGCCTAGAGATTCTCAAATGCAGCCCAATAGAAACCTCTCTCTGGGGCTGCCATTTCCTGCAGTAGGTCTATTCAGAAATAGGAGAAAGGAAAAGGGTGTCTTAGCATCATGGTTTCAGGGGACCCAAGTGAGAGGGAGGTGGGAGAGAAAGAGGTCTATTTTGGGGAAAGTGGAAGGTGGGATGCCTGTGAACAGTAAAAAGGGGAGGCAGGACTGGGCAGGAGCACCTGGTTGGCCACATGGGTGTGAGGAGGTATCACCTGGTCCAGTGGGGAGCTCCTGAGCTGGGGGCTCCTTGCAAAGCATGTGGCCTCTGCTCTATAAAGCTGAGGCCCAGCTGAGAAAGCTGCGCTGGAGACTGTCAGCTGGCTGCACTCCTTGCCCCTAAACATCAAGTTCTTTCTCAAGGAGAGCTGAGCAGCAGAGCTCCACCAGTTTTCCCACAGACAGGGCGGCTGCCTTCTACAGAGTACACACTGTGGGCATCTTGCTTAAGCCTCTCACCACTCCTGTGAGGTCAATGTTATTTCCATTCCCACAGTTGATGGAGACCTACCAAGGTCTTTATCCACTGAGATTGCCCTGCTAGTGAGTGGCAGAACTGGGATTTGAACACGGATCTGTCTGGTTGGACTGCTCCTGCTTCGATGTTCTGTGACAGTGGCCATTACCCCTATGATAAGGCCTTGGGCTCTGCAGCTTTAGTGGCTGTTCCCTGTCCTCAGAACACATTCTCTGTCTGGGGAGTGTATATGCAACAGCCCCTGAATTTGTTGGTCTTGGGTTCAGAGCACAGCTCTCTCCCCACCTTTCCCTGCCTCATGCCTTCAAAGGCAGATGCTGGGACAAGCAGTTTATTTGAGAGGAGATCCCAGGAAGCAGAAGTTGGGGTAGAGGAGTCAATGCGAGGGGGAGTATGAGCCAATAAAGGGGCATCAGGGAGCTGGTCATCATGGGCAAGGGAGGCTCAGACCTGCAGAGGACTATCTGAGGAACTGCTCAGGTTAGAACAGTTTTGACTTCCATTCTTCCATGGTGGAAGGCAGCCCCACGTGTCCTGTCTTCCCTGCACTTCTGGGTAGATGTGGATACATGCTGAGCATCAGGAAGAGCATCAGGTGCAGAGCTGAGAGGTGATGCAGTCAGTATGCAGGGAACTGTCTATCAGGGCTGCGGGCAGCCAGAGGTGGCCCGAATGATGGGTGTCCACAGCATCTGCCACTCAAGTATTCAAGGCTTGTGGAAATGAACTGCCTCCAGTTGAGAGTACCGGATGCTTGTGGCTCAGGATGCAGAAGCGGCAGTGGCCCTCATAGCTGCAAGGGCATCACATTGGCCAACTCATGCCGCCATACTAAAATGCACAGAAATTTATGTTCTTTTAGTTCTGGAGGCTGAAAGTCCGAGATCAAGGTGATAGCAGGTTTCATTTCTTCTGAGGTCTTCTTAGCTGGCTGATAGATGGCTGCTTTCTCGCAGTATCCTCACCTGGTCTTCCCTTTGTGTACTTTATCAGCTTAGGCCTCCCCATCCCACTGTATGACCTCATTTAACACAGTTGCCTCCTTCAAGGTACTACCTCTGAATATATTCACATTCCAAGGCAATGAAGATTAAGACTTCAACATAATGAATTTTAGAGGGGGACACAATTCAGTTCATAACAGGCATGAATGCTTGGTTAGAGAACTTGGATCTGAGCTATATTTCTTCATTTCACTAGAGACAGAACATTGAGAAGTGTAGGGTCCCACAGGTTGAGTGGCAGTAAAGTGCTGAGTCAGAAGCAAATCTGTCTGCCTAGGATGACTCCCACACTTGGAACTGCCCACACCCATGCCCCAAGGTCTCTTGGGTTTGGCCCTTGCTTCTTGGGAACCCCTGATACCGTTCCTCCCTTTTGAGGCCCCCACACTTTCCTGCTACCTGTGGTTTCTCTCTGCCCTATTGGTGCTCCAGGAGGTGGCATGACACAGTGTTGAGGGGCCCAGCCAGGGCTTCTGTCTCCTCATCTGGGAAATAAGGGGCTGGGTTGGCACCATTCCTATCCCTTAGCCTATCTTTTATTCAGCATTGGTGAAAAATTCTTTTTGGGAATGGGCGCTGGTACCCGCTGGAAGGATTGAACATGGGCATGGTCCATCTGGGAAGACAGTTTGGTAGGATATTTACAAAGCTCTAAAGAATGTGCATATCCAAGATTATCTCCTTATGATACATTCCGAGGAGGAAACAGATGGGCCAAAGGCTTAGCTAGGAGGAATCAATAGTGTTGAGTTCTCACATACTATTTTAATAAACATCAAAACATCCAACACAAATAAACAACCAACAAATCATGGAATCTTATTCAGTGAAACACGCACACACATCAAATGTGATTCTGTAAAGAACATTTAATGATTTCGAATGATTTTCTTTTTACCATATCAAGTGAAAGGCTAATTACACAGCAACCTATAGTGTGGTTTAACTCATGCTAATAAAATAATACAAAGATCTGGAAAGATAATAAACCAGGAATTAACAGGGGTAACACCTGTGAAGGGATTAGAGATTTTTAAATCCTTATTTTCTAAAGGAACAATGTAGATTTATTGTTTTTGTAGTAAGAAAACCCACACACACAAAAACAACAGTTACATTAAACAACTTACATAGTTTTGGCATATGCTCTGGCTAATTCTACAGCTATAACTGCCCCACTCCTCTCTCACTACTTCAACTTTCCACTCTCTATGGTTGAATCCTCACCTTTCTAGCTTTGCTGACTATGAGGGTGGAGCTCTAGCCAGTGAGATGCAAGTAGAAGTCTGTTGGCTGGAGGTGGAACTTTCTGGAAAAGTGATGTCTCCTGATAATAGAAGGGAATCCTACGGCCTCCCTTCCTTCTTCCTGTAATGTGGAGATGATGGCTTGAACATCAGCAGCCCTCATGTGACCCTGAGGTCATAAGGGTGGTGAGTGGAAAGGTAAAGCCTGTTTGTGTGTGTGTACCATGTGTGTGTTTGTTTTTAATTGGCACTTTTGAATCATTGCATCAATCCTGGAATCCCCACTGCTAGGCCTCTTGTTATGGGCGATATTCAGACATAACTCTGGTGACAATAGTTATCAAGGCTTTTGGCTGTGAGTAACAGAATGTAGGTCTCTCTTCTAGATTCCAGATCATTCCTGCCACTCCACAATGACCTCATGGGTAGAAACAGGGTCACCTTCACCAAGATGCTCTCTTCCCAAGCTAGGGGTACTATTAGGTGTTAGTCTCGAATTTGTTCGGTGGCCCTGGGAGGAGAGGGGCACTGAGTCTTTTGCAGGATAGGGGATGTGTTAAGGATCACTATGTGCCAGAAAACAACTATGTGTCAGGCATTGTGCCAGGTGCTGGGGAGGCCAAAGAGCAAACACCCTAACCCTGTGCTTCTGAGGTTTACTGCTTCAGGGAGAAGCAGGGTTCTACAGTCACAGTTAATTCTTCGCTTAATTATGTGTGCAGTGTTTTGAAATACAGGGCAGCATACAAGTGATAGGGAGCCTGACCTGGTCTGGAGTGCAGGGAATGCAGTCTAAAAGCTCTTTTCTGTGCCTTAAGTGCAGCAAGACACGTCGAAAATTCCCAGGCTTGTCTGTCACAATGCTTCCGGTCACAATGCTCTATGAAAGCATTCTCCCCTTTGGCAAAAACTCTGGCCTGGGGGCTTTATTGTCCATATCAGCTGGGACTGGAACTTTTAGCTTCCCAGAGCTTAAATGACACATGAACACAGCTGAGAGGAAGCCACCCCTGGGGTTGCAGGCAAGGGTGGCAAAGCTGGGGGCTGTCAGGAGAGGGGCTGTTTACTGCCCAGCCTTGGCAAAGAGGAATCCCTCAGGTGATCATTCAGCAAAACCATAATGAACACCAACACTATCCTGGGTACTAGGGTTACATCAGTGATCAGAGCAGACAGTGATCCCTGCGCTTGGAGGCCATGGTCTGATGGGAGGAGCCTGGATCACAGGTACATTATGTAGCAGTCTGCGGGTGGTGCATGCTGTGAGGTCAAGGCCAAGCAGGATAGTGGGATGGGAGGGAGTCGAGCTGACACCTGGGGAGGAGAAGCATATGCAGGGACAGAGTGTGGAGGAATCTGGGCAGGCACTGTGACAAACAGCAGGGTGTAAAGGGGGCAGGGTCGGGTCCCCCGTGGCCATGGACATAGAGGTCAGAGCCCTATAGTCCGACTTGTGTTTCAAAGGGACTGCAGGTCAACCCTTGCCTGTTCTGTTTAATCTGAGTCAAAAATTGGAGGGAGAGCATATCAGGGGTAGGGAGGCCTGGTAACCTGAATGTCGAGCTGCTTCAATGGGTATGGTCTCAGACCTTGTGCCTGCCAAGGAATTGTTTATTTCCTTTCAATTTGCTCTGATGAATCTTTAAATGTGTATGGTTTTTGTAAGCACGAAAAGTATATAAATCATTAAAGAGTGGTTATTGCTGGGATAGGATAATAAGGGTCTTTGACATCTTATGCATCTGTACTCCTGATTTTGAACGGTTTGGTCCTTGAACAGTGTTTTTTTTTTGTTTTTTTTTTTTTTTGCTGTTATTTGTTTTGTGCCTCTATACATCATAGGTATTCCTCCAGACAATGTACAAGTAGTAGTAGTACAGGCAAAGGCAGAGGAGAATGAACTGAGTTTCACAGTCATAAAGTCAATTACATACAGACCTGCAAACCCACCCACACACCCTGACATTCACACATCCTCTTCCATTTAAGTCAGGCCCCAAGGGAACAAACTTAGAGGTTTTCTCCATGATGGAATGGCTCCCCCCTCCCTTTCCCACTTCCAGTGTTTTCTTTCCCAGTGTTTCAAGCTAAAGGCAGGTGTCACCTGTTGGTGGGTGAGGGGAGAGCTGTCCGGGAAATAGGGAGTTGGAAGATGTCTTTGGAGCCTGACAGCCTACTCACTGGCTGAGACCTCGAGTAAGTTCCGTGACCTGTCTGAGCTTGTCCCTCACCTGCAAATGGGAGTGACTACACTGCTTCCCTTCCCAGGGCTGCTCTGTACCTACAGGAAATGACACAGGCCAAGTGCCTGGCACTTGGTAAATGCCAGCATAGTAGTGGGGTCACTATCCCTGGAGCACACAGACCTATGGCTCTGGAAATAGAAGGCCAGGCTGTGTGGCCTACGGCAGGTTACTTGACCTCTCTGAGCCTCGGCTTTAACTGTAGAGGAAATTGCAATGGGGCAAGGCCAGGGGCAAGCATTTCCATAGCAGGCCACAGTAGCTGTCATAGCCATGACAGCAGCTTCCCTATCCCCAGTGACTCTCACCTTTCCATTCACCTGAGACCATGATGGACAGCTGGCAGGCCTCCAGCTGTGGGCTCCTGTGCCCAGACCTGCTCTTGTCCCCCTTTGCCATTTCCCCATCATTTTTAGTAGTTCTCAAACTTGAGGCACTTCAGACGACTTGTTAGCACACTGGTGACTGGGTTTCACCCCAGAGTTTCTGATTCAGGGTTGAGGGTGACCTGGAGGACTTGTATCTCCAACATATTCCCCAGTGATGCTGATGGTCCACACACCACACTTTGAGAAACACTGCTCTATTTGATATTAAATATTTACTCAGGAAACATCCTTTGCAAACCCAGCTTTCCCCAGAGATGCTGACCTAGGTCAGCTGATAATGACCAGTTTGAGAAGATGAGATGGAGGAGGTGACAGTGCGTCTGACAAGCTCCCTGCAGCACCCTGGCTTCCGGTTGTCTGCACTGGGGCTTCTTGAGAGAACCCTGTAATTTGGAGTGAGGCTGGCTGCAAATGTAGGACCCCAAGGTAGTCTATACTATAAGATTCTGCATGTAGAGTTCAGAATCTTCCCTAAATCTAGGTTTTTGAAGAGGGTGGGGGTGAATACTTTTTTCTCTGGTCAGGTAGCATCGAGCCTACCTAAGTGGGGGATCTAGAATGTTCTGGAGGAGGGCAGGCGCTCCCAGTGAGGCAGGATACATTTTGGAAAAGCAGCCACACTGTGGGCAGAGATGCGTGGGCCAGGCGTGGGGTAAGATCAATGGGGCGGTGGGTAAGAGTTGGAAAGGGAGCCCAGGCTGTGCTCACTCAGGCTGGTTCTCAGCAGTGTATGGTCACGGGGATGAGAGGGACACACGTTTGCCTTTGCAGCCTCCAACCTCTGTGCAAACCTCCAGTGAATTCAGCTTAACAACAACATTAAGTAGAACTTTCTTAAAACAATTCTCTATCTCATTCTCTCTCTGGAGTTGACCCCATTTAAAAAATTTTATTAGGTTTTTAATCAGGTTTCATGATTAAATGCTTTAAACAAGGTTAGAATCTAGCCTGTTACAAAGCACAAGCAGGGAGAATACAATAGCCCCCTCCTTATTCATGGGGGATACATTTCAAGACCACTCCCGGAGAATATTTGAAACTGCTGATAGCACTGAACCCTGAATATACCGTTTTTTCTTATATATAAGTACTGATGATAAAATTTAATTTATAAATTAGGTACAGTAAGAGATTAACAGTAATAAGAGAATAATTATATACTATGTTACACATAAATATGGTCTCTCTCTCTCAAAATATCTCACTGTATTGTACTCATTCTTTCTGTGATGATGATACAATGCCTGTGTGATGAGATGAAAGGAGATGGGTGACACAGTGGTAAGTAAAACAGGGTTACTTCAACACCAGCACTGCGACATTTGATCTGATGACTAAGTGGCCAGTGGGTGGGCAGAGTCTACATTATGGATACTTGGGCAAAGGGGCAGAGTGGGATAGCATGTGATTTGATCATGCCATTCAGACAGGTGCGTAATTTAAGACATATGCATTATTTCTGGAATTTTCTACATGATATTTTTGGATTGTTGGTAACAAGAAGTAAAATTGTGGATAAGGGGGAGAATGCTGAACGGCCTGGTTCACCAGGTTTAGGAATGGAGAGGGCTGTGCGGGGTTCCTGGGAGCAGGCCCTGGGGACTTCCACATTCAGCTTTGCTCTGGCTCTTCAGCTGCAGGGAGCAGTGGCTCAGGGTGGGGACCAAGAGGTGGCTGGGGAGTGTGGGGCGACTCCTGTGGCAGGCAGGATGAGGCCACCTCTTTAAGCAGTTTTAAGGCAGAAGGTGGAGAGATTCACATGACGTTGGCATGCATTTAGAAAAGAACATCCTGGCCATTACATGTAGAAGAGATGGGGCTGAAATGGGAGCAGGAGAGGATGTGGGGAGACCCAAAGGGGAGGGCAATTCTAAAGAACGCCCCCTCCGCCAGTTCCTTAGCCCCTCCCCATGCAGCAGGTGTGTGATGGCCCAGATCCTGCCTTTCCAACATGCTGATGCTGCCACCGCAGGCCACACTGAGGGGCCCTTGCCCCGGCTCTGCTGGTGGCAGGGGAGCTGGTGAGTAGACGGGCTGTCAGTGCGGCTTGTACATTTTGAGAAGGCAGGGAGACCTTTCTGAAAAACTGGACTCTCTGTAGCCTGAAGAGACTTGTCTGCAAGCATAACTAGTTACAGATTTCAGAGATGCCTTGGCGATGTGGGGCTGCCGTGAGGGTGGAGCTCCACAGCAGCAGCACACTCACTTGGAACACCAAAGTGACAGAGCCTGGGGTGCTCCGGTGAACCCGGGCTCTGGCCTGGGACCTTGATGTTGTACAGGGTCTGCCCTGCACTTGTTTTGTCCACCCCTGTTTTCCTATCAGACAGCAGCACAGCACTGAGGTGACACAGAAACTGGGCTATCAGAGTGGCCCTGGGTCTCTCTGTCCCATAGAAAGCCAGCCAGACAGACATCCTTCTTTTTTTTAGTGTTCCAAAAGGGCCACTAATCAATCCAGCCACCCTGTCTTCCAACTCCATCCTCCGCTCTGACTATGGTGGTAAGATTTAAGGCACACATAAAACCTTTCGGACTCTGGAGAGCCCCAGGTCTGCCAGGTCCCTGGCTGGGAGGGCCCAGGGAGAGGAAGCCCACCTGTCAGCATGGGAGTGTCGGACAGATGGACGTCCTAGGCAGGGTCCTCTTGGCTCTCATCCAGCGGGACACCTGCCTGGTGGGGAGCCGTGGAGCTCCCGCTCAGAGAAAGGCCTTTGCTCTCCAGGGCACCAGGAAATGGATGTGTGCCCCGTCTAGGGGGCTGCAAAAGGCTGTCCATCCTCTCTCTAGGACTGATTGCCCTCACCTGGCCACCATACTGTAACTAGGGCCTCCCTCCCCTCCAGCTTGCTCTGTCAGAGGTGCCACCACTCCTCCAAGCAGAGGCCGTGGTCACTGCTGTGGATTCCCAGCACCTCGGAGGAACGTTCACCCTCCTGAGAGCCCCTAACCCCCTTCTGCCGGTGGCACCAGTTTCCCTGTAGGAAGTTAATGCTCCCAGGTTTTTCCCTTAAAAGGGAGGCTGTGCTGGGGGACCCACAGCCTCAGGGCCCCGTGTGGAGCTCGTACTGCAGGACAAACCTCGTGCTGGAGTTCTGCGGGGTTTGGCAGTGTCCAGCGATGCGCCGCTGTGGGGGGCTTGGTTGGCGCTGGAGCCTGGAGTGCTGCCTGTGGTGGGGTGTGACCCTGGTGTTGTGAAGTAGCCGTTCTCTGATTGGCAACGGCCTGATTCACAACACCAGCTGCCCCACCGCACCGTGCTTGGGAGGCCTTGGGGTGGCCGGTGGTCGTGGAGTCCCTTCCTCGGAGCTGCTTCTGGATGAGGGAAGAGAGAGCGGCAGTAGGTTACAACCAGAATGCAAGCAGATCCCACACTTCATCTCTCTATTTGCATCCCATTGGCTCCGCTTTTTGGTTGTCCCTCGTCAGCCTTCCTCTCCCTGGGTTCACAGGTGGGTATCAGTGGCTGTAAGGAGCCCTGGACCCACTTATCTACACGTTGACACTTCCTTGGGGAGGGTCTGTTACCCTCAACAAACCTTCAGCGGGGAACACAAGCCTCACCAGTGTTCTGAGTAGTCACCCTGCCCAGACCCCTGCCCTCTCAAGGTGCATGCTCTCCAGGGTCCCAGACATGAAAGGTCTGTGAAGTAGCCCCCACATCTACTAAGGACAACCAGAGACTGAGGCTGGAGAGTACCTAGCTCCCTAGCTCAGTCCTCCAAAGGCTGGAAACATGGTCCCACCACAAAATAAGGCCGATCGCTGAGGATCTGGGCAGTTACACAAACCAACAGAAACCGAGATCAGCTGAAAAGAATCCGGGCAGTCAGCGTGAAAACCATCCCCTTCCCTGCCTGCCTTCAGCATGTGCAGCCGGGCTGGTCCTCTCGGGGCCTCAGCTGGGAGGGGCTGAGGAACTCAGCAGTAAAATGACTCTCCTTTTGGTATCTGCCTGGATTTTATCAGCACTATGAAATAGCATAACAAAAACTGACATGCAAATAGCATTTGAATCCCCATTTCCAGGTTTCGATAAATGCTTTTAAATGAGCAGCTCTTTGGCCCCGGACAGCTCCTGCCTGCTCTGTTGTTCTTAGTTACCCAATCAAGAAAAATGACATTTCCCACTTTCTGCTGCCTACCTTGGAACGCGCTTTATTTTAAGGACGCAAAGTTGGCAAGTTCCTAGAACTGGATGCGGCACGGAAGTTCTGCCAAAGTTCTTGCTGGAGTCGGGGGAGCAGAAACTTTGAGTAATTCATCAGTCACGCATAACACCTGGCCATATGGCTTTGGAGTTCAGAAATGTCTGGTTTTTCATGTCTACAATCTCTGCGGGGACATTAGGTCACAGTCTGCACTGGGGCCTCGGCAGTCCATCGTTGCCACCTGTGGGCCAGCTGTGCAGTCACTGGGACGTTCAGGCCCAGCTGCTGCTCTAGGCTCTTCATACCTGTGGAGTCATGCTCTATCACTGTGCCCACTTGGTTAGTGATGGGAAGCTCAGTGGGAGGAGCCAGAGTGGAGAGGGCACCGGCTCCAGTTCAGCTGCCAACTTCCATGGGTAGACACAACTGTGTCTGGGTGCCTCTCCTATTCAGATTCTCCATCGCTGAAGGGGGGCCCGAAGCTCTGCAGGCTGGGAGCCTGTTCTCTGGAATGCAGTGTGGACTAGAGGGTGGCTGGGTGGCCCCGCGGTTGAGCAGGGAGAACTAAGTGTCATTCAGCCACTCTGAGTGGCCCTGCAAGTACATACCCAGTTCCCTCCCACCGCAGGGACTTTTTAGCTGCTGTTGCCTCCCTCAGACCATAGCTATCTTTTTAAGACCGCAGCTGTTCCCAAATTCTGCACCAATTTTAACCAAAGCTTTTCATCTCTTTATTTTCCAGTTTGCCCTTCTTATGTTAGACCTTCTTCACTACTCGTTTGATAGGGTCAAGACAGCTAATTCTGTGTGTGTGTGTGTGTGTGTGTGTGTGTGTGTGTGTAAATGTCACATAATGATCACTTGGTGTAGGCAATCCCAAGGACATGGCATTTATCTAAGCTTTGTAACAGGTCTCAAATAAACAAACCATTTTTCTGCCTGTTACTTCTGGAAAAAATGATGGCAACAGAAACACAGGTTGGCTTTCTTACTGACGGCCTCCAGGTTGACCGTGGGTCAGTGCAGATTCCGGTTGGTACTTGACATCAGCCCCATTCTGGCAGACTGGGATTGGGGGACAGGGAGGGGAGGGTTCAGGTGTCAACCCAACATCAAGGCTGTTCCTGCTTCAGTCGGTTTGGAAGTGAAGCCAGGAAACGCCCCTCCCCCCACCTCCCCAGGGACTCTGATTGGGAATGGCTGCTCTAAATCTAGGCTTTGTTAAAAACCCATGTTCCTAAGGAGCCTCACACAGTGGGAGTCTGATATGGCTTCAACATCTTCAAAAGAAAATTAAATCTTACCCACAGGGCAGACACTGTTCTGTGCACAGGTTAACCTCAGCCTGGAGCTTCCTTGGAACAGGAATGGGAGCAGGAGTGTGGTCAGGTTGCATAGGGGTGGCTGTGGGTTAACATCCTGGAGTTGGTGGGCAAATACCCCTCTTTTGCCACACAAGCTTGCAGAGGTCTCCACCTGCTCACAGCAGTGACCTGATGGATAACACCATCTCCATGGTACTTTCCTGGACCCAGGTCCCAACACCCAGCTGTGCATCAGTGTCAGTGCTAAGTATATTTAAGTGCACCCATGCTTTGGATGGGTAGGTTTTAAGTTGTTCCCTCAGTCACTCTCAGCAGCAGCTGGGGAGACCTGGGTAAGGGGAGGGAGACACTCACTCTTAGATGTTGACCCTGCTTTTGCACCTGCAGGCCTCTGAGCACCTCATGCAATTTTGTACCCTGGACTGTCTTGTTTGCTCACCCTGATCCCATCCTGACTTTCCGGGAATTGGGATGTAAAAATCAGGCAAAACAGCCATTGATTGCAAGAAGTTTTTTGTTTTTGTTTTTGTTTTTTTAAATTAAATTCTTGATTGTTTAAAGGGAGGTATTTTCTAAAGTGTGTTGTACCTAGGTTTCCTCATTGTTTTTTTCACAGGCAATATCCCTCCAAATGGAAGACCTTTTGGCACCAGAACTGAGCTAGTAGGCTCGTTCTGCATGGTCAGTAAGTCACACACGCTGTCTCAGGCATTTAAGACAGCATGTTTACTCTAGGACCGTGGCAAAAACAAACCCAAAGGCAACCTGTGAAGCCTGCTTGCTGGTACCTTCTAGGTAGGCTTTCAAATAAAAACTCCTGGTTCAGACAGGATGCCCGGCTTGGCAGCCCCAGCCCAGAGTTTATTAGCACAGTTAATATCGCATGCAAATAGATTTCCCCGCTCTGGTCATGCCAGTCCATTAATTCAGCCCCTTGTCTGCTACATCTTTATCCTTGGCAGGTTAATCCTGCCAAATGCCTTTGCTGTAGCACATGTCACGCTGTGCCTATGTCCAACGATGTCGTTTTGCTAATCCTGTTGGATCAGCTTTGTGGCCCTGTCTGGTCAATCCAGTGGTGGAAAAGTGCACATATGGTTTTTGCCAAGACCTTCCTCCTACTCTGGTACCCATGCCTTGCCTTAAAAAAAAAAAAAAAAAAAAAAGGTTTCAATTAAATGCTTTGAAAGTCAGCCACAGTGTTTGGACAGCTGCCAATGCCAGCGTCTTTTAGAACAGAATGTCAAGGCTCTCAGCAGGCCTCCAAATTCTCTCCAACAGCCTCAGCCAGCTGCCAGCTGAATATGCTTAAACAGGAAAAACCCCCCCAAACTTGTCTTGTTCTTAGGCTCTCCACACATCAAGGGCTTAAAGATGATGGAATGTATGGCATATGGATCATCCCTTATCTTTGATGCCAACCTCTTTCCAGTTTAGTAAAATCATTAACACAAGTTATTGGAAGAGGAAGTTATCCCTTCCTGCAGTCACCTTGGCCAGGTATACAGCTAACAGAGGGTGGAAAAGTGTCCCCAGGACCCACGGTGTATTGCTCCTCTAGTCTGATGACTGGCAGGGTTAAAAGCATGAGCTTTGTAACCAGATTCCAATCTCAGCCGGATCATTTTTTTCCTCTGTGACCTCAGGCAAGTTGCTTTACCTCTCTGGCCTTGCTGTCCTCGTCTGTAAAATGGGCATAACCATAGCACCTGCCACATGGGACTGCTGTGAGGATTCAAGGAGTTAACACATTATCACTCAGAATGGTGCTGGTACACATAGAGCAGGCAATCGGTAAATGTAAGCTGATATTAGCACAGATGGTGAAATTGGTTAAAACTCTGTCATTTGCAGCAAAGTCATAGTAAAATGGCACATGGGCAGGTCTTTTTCAGTAAACGTCACTTTCTTGCCTGCTAATTAGAGAAATGTGGTCCTGAAGTTAGCCATGTAATTAACCCCATAGGAGTCAGCCCTGGCAGCCTTCCATGGGTGTGAGCAGCATTCCAGGGTGGGCCTTATTGCCTAGGACTGATTCTTGGGCCTTTACTACCCAACTCCGGGAAGGTCCTCCACCTCTAAGACTCTTACAATCCCATCAGAAACGAGACTTGGTTCTGCACTGCTGAGTCAATGTGAGGAGCTTGGCACACTGCTGACAGCACAGTAATTGCTCAGTAAATAAGGGCCATTATGGCTCTGGAGTCTCCTGCAAGAAGATACCGGGCTTCCCTCTTCAATCCTCCACCCATCTGCCTCCTAATCTCACCACAGCTTGAATGGAGAGGGTGAGAGTTATGTGGGTTCATGTAGGGAAAGCCGTCGGCACAGGGCCTGGCTTCCAACACAGGTTCGGGAGATGGAGCCGTGCTCACTGCTGTTAAGCATAGTTCATTCACCTGGCTCGTTTCTTACCCTAAAGGCCCTCAGTACCGTACACTTTTGCATTAGTCTGAGCACCTGCCTCTAGTTTGAGCCCAGTGAAAACCTGTGAGTGGTCTTTAAATGAGGGTGGGCATGTGTTGGTGTGAATTTGCCCATGTTTGAATTTGAGCTAAGAGTACATTCTGACCTGAGCACCGATGAAAACCAAGGGCAGAGGATTCAGTGTATTTGGTATTGGATAAATCAGGACAGGATTTTTGCCTTTGATGTGGGGGAAGTATTTTGTTACTGGGAAGAGCTGTATGCTTCCCCTGGCAACCCACCCACCCAACACCACCTACTTCTCCTGGATTCTGCTAAATTTGTTCTTTTTAAAAAATTTTCAATTACCGTTGACATACAATATTATATTAGTTTCAGGTGTACAACATAGTGATTGGGCATTTATATAGCTTATGATCACCCCAATAAGTCTAGTACCCACAGGACACCGTACTTAGTTATTGCAATATTATTATTATTTTTAAAAATATATATTTTATTGATTTATTACAGAGAGGAAGAGAGAGGGATAGAGAGTTAGAAACATTGATGAGAGAGAGTCATCAATCAGCTGCCTCCTGCATACCTCCACTGGGGATATACCGACAACCAAGGTACATGCTCTTGACCGGAATCGAACCCGGGACCTTTCAGTCCGCAGACCGACTATCCACTGAGCCAAACCAGTTTCGGCAGTTATTGCAATATTATTGACTGTATTCCTTATGCTGTAGTTTATATCCCCATGACTATTTTTATAACTGGCAATTTGTACTTTTTAAAAAAATATATTTTATTGATTTTGTACAGAGAGGAAGGGAGAGAGATAGAGAGTTAGAAACTCAATGAGAGAGAGTCATCGATTAGCTGCCTCTTGCACACCCCCTACTGGGGATATGCCCACAACCAAGGTACATGCCCTTGACCAGATTCGAACCCGGGACCTTTCAGTTCCCAAGCCGATGCTCTATCCATTGAGCCAAACCGGTTTCAGCACAATTTGTACTTCTTAATCCCTTCACCTCTTTCACCCATTCCCCAATACCTCTCACATCTGGCAACCATCAGTTCTCTGAGTCTATGAATTTATCTGTTTTGTTAGTTTGAGTTTTAGATTCCAATAGTAAGTGAAATCATATGGTATTTGTCTTTTTCTATCTGACTTAATGTATGTACTACATCTTCTTTATCCATTTGTCTATTGATGGAAACTTGGGTGGCTATTATTAATGCTACAGTGAACATAGGGATGCATGTATCTTTTCAAATTAGTGTTTTTGATTTATTTGGATAAATATGCAAAAGTAGAATCTTGGGATCATATGGTAATTATATTTTTAATACTTAGAGGAACCTTCATACTGTTTTCCATAGTGGCTGTACCAATTTACAATCCCACCAACAGTGCAAGAAGGTCCTCTTTTCTCCACATCCTTGCCAATACTTGTTTGTTGGTTTACTGGTGGTAGCCATTCTGACAGGTGTGAGGTGACAGCTCACTGTGGTTTTAGTTTGCATTTCCTTGATGACTAGTGATACTAAGCATCTTTTCATATGTCTGTTGGTCATTTGTATGTTCTCTTTGGAGAAATCTCTTTTCAGGTCCTCTGTCCATTTATTATCTATCAGATTTTTGGGGATGTTAAATTATATGAATTCCTTATAAATTTTGGATATTAATCCCTTATTGGATGTACTATTTGCAACTATCTTCTCCCATTCAGTAGGCTGTCTTTTCATTTTGTCGATGGTTTCCTTTGCTATCTAAAATCTTTTTTAGTTTGATGTAGTCCCATTTTTATTCTTTTGTTTCCCCTGCCAAAGACATATCCAAGAAAATATTACTAAAAGCAATGTCAGAGTTTACTGCTTGTGATTTCTTCTAGAAGTTTTATGGTTTTGGATTTTACATTTAAGTGCTCCAGGGGTGTGCGCCCTCTGTCGTAGTAGTTTTTGATTGCTGTTGGTATAACGGTGGGTGGGTTTGACCCCCAGGCTGACTGGCTGTGACTACACCAGAGGAGCTATTGTGCATGGACTGACCCCACAGTGCAGGAGTTGCCTTTCCAAGGCTCTGATGCCAACCAAGTCTGCCCTTCAGGTCTGTTGTTTATAGAGCTGTTTGGGTGGTCTCTGGTGTGGTCTGAAACTGGCCACCAGGTCTATTGCATATCTTAATCCAGTTTCCATTTACCAGTCTCTTGAATAAAATGGGTTTGTAATACTTCATGCTGATTAAAACACGAGGAAATCAAGCTATTTGCAGGATGAGCAGTTCTGACTCCGGCCTCCGTGGCTCAGGTGGGTCCACTGAGGCACACCTGTGTGCTGCCTTGGCGAGAATTCCTGCTGAGAGGGCAGTCCATCTAGGTTAGGTCTTGAGAGAGCCATGTTTACCTAGGAGAATGCAAACATCTCTAAACTTTGCTTTCTAGATAAAGGCAGCATTAGCCTCCCACTGCATGTCCTTCAAAAGGCTCAGTCTCACATCCCAGCCTGACACTTGGCCCTGCTCGTGATTAATCTCGCAGAGGTAAAGCTCTGCCGTGTAATGGGCTGCTGGATGCGAGCACAGCCTTCTGGGGGGAGGGAAAGAAAGGCTGGGAGCAGAATAATAAGCGTGGAGGTTTGAGAAGCCTGCTCTATGCCATGTGTTGCAGAAAGCTTTATTTAGTGGTTCACTGTCAGAAAATTATCTTTTGCCATGAATGCTACTGAAGCATTATGGAGGGAATGTATAATTTCATTTTTTTCTTTAATTTCATTTCTCTATGGTGTGAATTTGGTGCTTCAGATGTGTATTGTTGTTTCTCCCCTTTTCAATCAAATAAAAGTAGGCTAATCTGGTCTCTTTGGTGGTTCTAGGGATGTGCTTAGCACTTGTGTCCCTCTACTCAAAAGAATCTGACAGTTTCATTCAATTGAAAGAGACCTGCTTCTGATTATTCATGGAATTTGAAAATGCCTGAAGTTTGTTGAATTTTCTTTTTTTATTTTACTGTGGTCATCTCTGTTACTAGGCTTGATGAAGGTATGTGTGTGTGGGAAGGGTGATTACAGGGAAGTGAAAATCCCACGTGCTCATCAGAAGTGGCTAAGACCTGAGGTGCTAAGAGCTTTCAAACAGTTGTCAGCTCCTTGCCTTTCCTGAATAATTCTGTTACTATTTTAAGAACCAAACCAGGTGCAGGAAAACCTTGTTTTAAAGAAACAATACATGGGAACCTCTATTTATACAAACTAAGGAGTGACTTCAAGAGTTCTAGTTTCCTGTTAAAAAGCAAGTTTTCTTGATACCGTGACTATTACATGAGATTCACTTCATTTTGGGGATGTGCCCATTGTATAGAAGCCCGTCTACATATCTCTCTGAAAAGGGATTTCTTTTGAAAAAGCTCCCACAAACTCCTGGTATTGACAATAGAAGGATTATTGCCTAACCTGGTGTGTGACAAGTGTCCAGTATTAATAAATGAACCAGACAGTCCTGTCTTCATTTGCACTCAAAGCCCCATCGCCCACTGACCAGACCTGAGGTGTCTATAAGGTGACTGATCTCTCCTTTCCCGCTGCCTGCTCAGGACTCAGGAGAGACCTTCTGGATAAGCCTCTCAGTTTGACCCAGGTGGCCCTGGAGGGGCCCAGAGCTCCACCACAGGACAGCCATCATTGCCATCGGTGGCTCACCAGTAGGTGCCCCAAATACCACAGTGGGGTGTCCCTACAGCTGGCTCTGCCTTGGGGAGCCCTGAGCCTTGGGGCTCAGAAAAAGGTCTGAGAAGACCCTCTGCAAAGCTTGTCTTCTTAGTCAAAGGTTCAGCCTCACTCTAGTCTGCAACAAATTTCCAGAAAACAGTCACACTCATTCTGTCTTCAGTCCCTGAAAAGATAATGTTGGGGCTCTGGTGAATTTCATGGCAGCCATTCTAGTCCAAAGAAGGTGCAGCTTATCAAGAACCTGCTATCTTAACTCTGGGCTGAAGATCTTCAGTGGCTAGGGTGGGCCGGTGGTTCCTTGCAATTTGTGTATTTTTTAAAGACAAAGTGACAGGACACAGCTGACATTATCACAGCACCCTTAAGTGCCTCTTAGCTCTCATTTGATGCAATGCTTCTAGGAACATACTAGTACTTTGATGTGTTAAACACAGGTGGCAAGAAGATGAAGAGTTTCCTGTTTGAGGGATAGATGCAATACTCTTAAGACAAAATACTAAGCCTGCAACCTAGCTGATGTTATCCCTTTGTCCTTTCACTCACAGAGGCAACAGCTTCAGACCTGGGGGTCAGGAAAAGGGGTGAAATGAGAAACTCTCTGCAAAGCTTGTCTTCTTAGCTGAAGATACACCTGACCTCTGTGCCCCTTGTCCTTGTCAGGCCCTAAAGTGGGCCATGAGAAGATGGGGAATGGGCCATGGCGTTGTCCCCATTTTGCAGATGGGGAAAACTGAGGCAGTGGGGCTTTGAGCAAACTTCTGGAGGCACCTATTAACCTTTTTGAAAGTCACAGGTTGGTAGGGGCCATACATATTTTGTAAAGGTCTTTAATGTTTTAAATTTTTACTTAATAGTTAATATTGTTTATTTTCTTTATTCCTTTCATGGGTTCAGACCAGCAAAGTGATGAAGAGGTGGTAAAGGACAAGGCAGCTGGCCCACAGCGTTTCTTCAGACTGAGTTGGTGGGAAGCTCAGGTGAGCAGGCTGCACAGCAGCAGGACTGGGAGGGAGCGTTCACCACAGCAGTGCCCAGCGACACTTCCGAACTGAACCTCTATTGCCTTTTTCAGTTTGAGTCACCTGCTAACCGGCAGCTATGGAAGTTACATGAGATCACGGCCTGGCTTCTTCATGAGGAGCCTGGAGGCAGGTGAGAGATGCTGTCAGACACTCAGCCCATGTGACCCCGGGCCACCACTCATCTACCCCGACTTTCAGCTGTGTCACACAGAACAGGGAACTGGGTTATTGTCACTGAACAAGACAATATGTCCACATAAGGCTTTGTCACTTACAAAGTGTTCTCCCCACTGCCGCCAAGCACGTGTAACTATAAGCGACTGCTCACCTTTCGTGCTGCTTCGTGGCCTGAGCACCTAGTACTCATCAGAGCGAGTCAGTAGGAAGTTCTGGGTGAAGAAGGTCTGAGAGGACTCCCACAGAGACACCGGCACCTGGGGTGGAAGGGTAAAGGTCTGTGAGACAGATTGCCAATAATTAGCTGACAGTTTCCTCATCTGTAAAATGGGGACAATACCACTGATTCTCCTTGGGCTTAATATTCACAGCGATCAGTGTCATCAGTGGCTCACCAGTAGGTGCCCCAAATACCACAGTGGGGTATCCCTATAGCTGCCTCTGCCTTGGGGAGCCCTGGAGGAATAGTACACACTTGGAGCATTCCTTCTGAGTAATGCTTCTGGGCTCTGACTTCATTATGTCGAAGGATGGCATGTTAGTTGAACCCACTATGTTCTTGGAAGTGATTTACTCCAATATCAGATTAGGAGGAAAAAATAAAAAGGGATCGAAGTAGAGGATTGGTGATTCACAGTCAAGATAGACTACATAGTGTTTAGGTATGCACAGTGAAAGCAATGGAGAAAGGAAACATTATGTGGGTCAGTTGGTAGGAGAGCTGGACAGCAATACTGAGCAAACATCTTGATACACATTGGGTAACTGCCCACCTTGTCCCTGGCCTCTGCCATGCAGTGAACCCAGCATGCCCAGCCTACAGAGTTCAGCCAACACAGAGCTCTAAAGGGCGGCTGGCACCTCCTCCCTAACTTAATTCTCAGGGTCTTAGCAGGGAGTGCTCTCTGAGCCTGCTCTGAGGACAGGGTGAGGATGTGTGTGCAGGGCATACGTGATAAATCCACTCCAACACCCTGGCCTTCCTAAGCCTTGATTCCTTCCTTCTCTACATCATGCAGGGAAAACCTAGGACCTCAATGAATGTAGAACCATTGAGCCCAATTTTTAGCCAATCAGCAAAGCAATCTCTTATAGCCCCTTCCAGCTGCTTGAGCTAACATGTTAAGTTGAAAATCTATTTCATCCTCCTTAGCCTACTATCCTTAAAGCCATTCTTACTTGCATTCGTTAGGCTTTCACCAATATAAATTTGCAAAACGTTATGATCTTTCCAGAGGAATGCCACTCTGTCTGCCCAAGGGGCTTCTGGGCCCCAAATTGTTGCTCCCCTAGTTTCCACCGGTGGAATCACAGTTCTTTGGGAAGCGAGAGATTTGCTGACAGATGCTCAGCTCTGTTTTGGTGTTGTGCAGAGATTTCACTTGGTTTGGGAGATGGAAGAAGCCGGACCATGAAAGGGTCCCTGTGGAACAAGCCTGAGGAAACGCCCTGGAGTCCAACAGAGCTGCCTTCCCAGCGACCTCTCAAATCGTCTTTGCAGGCAGGGATGCGGGTCGCCAGCCAGAACCTGTATGCTCCCTCCAAACGCCACAAGCTTGTGAGCTGTTATCAACCACAGTCTGTGAGGTTGGGCCTGCTGAGGAGGGGCAGGGCTGTCTGGACCAGCTGGCAGCTTCAGGAATGCCTCTGCTGTAGTGACCACCCTTCGTCAAGCCTGACTATGCACGATGGCCCAGGTGCGCCCACACCTTCTCTCCAAGCCTCACGGTGAGGTGGGTATCACTGCTCCCTTCAGGGGTGAGGAAATGGAGACTTGGCCTCACCTATGTGCCCACAGTGGGAGTGATGACAAGATAGGGAGGTTGGTTTGACTTCCCTTGAAGAGGAGATAAAGTTGCCTCTGGATCAGGGAGGGGGTGGGGAGGCGAGGCGGGAAGTGGCTTCCAGGTGGGTCATGAGGGTCAGGCCTTGGGCTCTGTCCATGGTCCGCCAGCTCCGGGCATTGTCAGGAAGCCTCGCCCTTCCTTTCCTCACCGGTTGGCAGGCTCCTAGCTTTTCCAAATGCCCTGGTTGCTCCCTTTCACTCCTGCTTTCGAAGCATTCCTTAAACTTCTGTTTCCAAAAGCCTGGAATTGGCAGCAAAGTGGACATTTCAGATTATCTAAGATTTAAATGCTTAGGTTGCTTCTGAAATGTGCACGAGAAAGTGTAGGATTCCTAAATGCAGGGCTGGGACATGGGGTTAAAAAGATAGGGTCTAGGGGAAGCCCTGTGAGCTCAGTCTCTCCTGGTAAAAGGGGACAGTTATCCGCCCCAAGGGTCATTGTGGGAACCAAACCAGATGAACATGGGTACAAATGCTATTAACTAATAGTGAGGACAGTTGAGCTCGACATACCCCCTGTTTTAGTCTCCTTGCCCTTGAAATTCTCATTCTAGCTGCAGGAAGAGACTTTTCTCACTTCTGAGGCATTCCTACAGGAATTTCTTTCTGCTTCAACATCTGAGGAAAGTGAGTCAGACACGACAAAGTTGGGTAACCAGTGATCTAGAAACAAACACATGAGCACCAAAGTCAAGTTAAAAGGCTGGTCCTGGCTACCCTGAAGAGAAGACCAATTTAAGGGACGAGACTTTAAACAAGGAGACTTCCTTCCCAATGATTGCTGCTAACTGCTGCCTACTTGGCTATACCATTAGCCAGCAACTTCCAGTAAAAGCTCTTTCTAGCAATAAAATAGTGAAAACTACATCCAACCAAGCTTAAACAGGCTGAGCAAATCAGGACACAGCACGTTCAAGTCATGAGAAGGTGAGGATTTAAATCTTTGGGGACAGAATTTTGCAGGCACTTCGTTTTTATCCTGCTCTTCAATGACCCCACACTGGGGAGTTGGGAATGCAGTTGCCAAGGCAGTGGGGTGCGGGGAATGAGATCGCGTGGGGTTCACTGTGTCTGCTTTCTATCAGAATGGACCTGGGCGGAGGGAATGGACTGCAAGGGCTGAGACTTGCTGTGAACACCCCAGATGAACCAGGGGCTCGGACTCCAGCAATAGAGCTGTCCCCCTTTCCTTCCACGGAAATAGAATCTGCCTGATGAAGCAGTCCAAATGCAGAGAGATCCTCCTCCCAGGGGACTCCGCTCTTGGAAATCATGTTTTTATGCTTTCAGCCTAATTAACAACAAAGGGTCAGTTTATCTTGCCATCCTGATTTTGTTAGTTGGCTTTCAATTTAGGTTATTATGAACCAAATCAGCCAGAAAGGGATTATGGACAGATCTTAACTCTCCACACACAGACACCACCCGTGCCCCCTCCCTTAGTCTCTGCTGATAGGACTAAGTCTATAAGCGAGCAAGTGCCATTAACTGACATTCATCAAAACACTCTCCATTGTTCGCAGATGTGAGCGGCTGAGAGGTGGGAATTACTTGGCATTTCATTTAAATCTGTATTGAAGACCTGCCTGACAAAACATATTAAGGGTAAGAATTGCCGGCTTGGGAATGGGTCTATGTTTATGGCTTGCCCCATATTTTTCTCTCCTAAAGAAAATGACACTTCCCCTCTCCTTCTGCAGCTCTCCAGCCCCCGCCCCACTACTGTCATCCACCAAACGGCAACATTTCATTTTCCTCTGTGAGCGAAGCTTTTGTTAGCAGTGTCTATAAAATTACAATAAACACTCTGGGCCTCTGCACCAGAATCTAATAGTAAAATAACCCACAAGCTCTATTTTTTTTTTTTAAAGATGATTTATTGAACTTACTAGGGTGACATTGGTTAATAAAATTATATAGGTTTCCGGGGTACAATTCTATAACACATCATCTGTATATTGTATTGTGTGTTCACTACCCCACGTGAAGTCTCCTTTCATCACCATTTATCCCCCCTTTTCCTCTGGTAATCACCAAACTGAGTTTTATTCGGTTTTGCTTAATCCCCTCACCTTTTCACCCTGCTCCCTCCCCTCTGACAGCTGTCAGTTTGTTCTCTCTATCTGTGAGTCTGTTTCTATTTTGTTTGTTACTTGTCTTTCTCTGACTGGCTTATTTCACTTAGCATAATGTTCTCCAGGTCCATCCATGCTGTCACAAAAGGTAAGATTTTCTTTTTATAGCCGAGTAGTATTCCATTATGTAAATGTACTACAACTTTTTTTATCCACTCATCTACTGATGGGCACTTGGGCTGCTTCCAAATCTAGGCTATTGTAAACAGTGCTGGATTAACATAGAGGTGTATATATTTTTCAGAAATGGTGTTTCTCGATTCTTTGGATAGATTCTCAGAAGTGAACAAGCTCTGCGTTTAATAGAGTTATAGGTAGGATCTCCCTCGGGGAGGTACGTGGTGGCCCTCTACACACAGGCCACACGAGCTGTGTGCTTCTCTGGAGATACGGTCACTAAAGGCCTCTGACCAAGAATGGGGCCATGCTAATGAATGCACAGAGCTGCCAAGGGCAGTGATTTTCCCTGCTGGATTCTGCCGGTCTCCAAGGGCAATCCTGCACATGTAGTGCTTACCACCATGTTCTTTTATTTGGATCCTCAAGTTTACATATTATCTTTCAGGTTACTTTTGCATTGTAATAAAAAAGTCAAAGGAGCTCATAGATGGAAGATTGTTTTTACCTTCTTTTTTCAGTCTGCCTTGGATCAGGAGACTGCTCCAGAGAGCGGGTAGGCACAACATGCACGTTATGGAGAATGGGGGACCTATGGGAGCAAAGGGGAGGTCCAGGAGAAGGAGAATGGGGGACCTATGGGAGCAAAGGGGAGGTGGGGAAGCCGGTGTAGGTCCCTGGGAATCATAGGGACACTTGCTTTTGACCATTTGGTGCATCCTTTGCTTAGGAGCCCTCTGATGTTGCAAACTGGTGCTGAATGTGGGTGGGGTTGAGAAATCCTGTCAGGTCTTGCATTGTAATGAAAGCTGTGCATTGGGCCACCTAAGAGTTGTGCTTCTTGGTGAACTTTCTGTTTCTAGGCTTTGAAGTGTCATGAGCCCCTGAAGGTAGGAAGTCTGGCCGTGCTCTGTTGAACTTGGTGAGGGTTATGTGGCCACAGTCTCTCTAGGGAGACCTCTGTGGTCCCCAACATTGCTGGGATATGAAACAGCTGTTAATTTCAGCCCTTTCTTTGGGCATTTGCTGTTTCCAGGATTTCTGGGATGAGTTGAGCAGAGGAAAGGAAAACAAAGTAGTGCTTTATGTCGTCCCCCTGGAGTGGCTCGCCCACCCCTTCAAGCTGTAAGCCTCAAGGCATCTGGCTAGGGCTGCCCATGCAGCCCACAGTTCCCATCCCTGGATGAAGGCCATGAGAATCCTGAGATTCATGGGGGAGGGACTGAGGAACCACCTACAGAGTGATGGAGAAGTCCCCAGCTCACTGACGGCGTGTGGCTGATGGCCTGGCTGGATGTCGTGGTTCTGTCCTGTCATAGGCATAAGAGCCTTAGGCCCAGTTTGCTGAAAACATTTACTGGAGGGTGTGTGCACACTTTTCTGTAATATATATATATAAGGTTACTATGAAAATGTCCCCTTGGGAGTTCGACTGGGAGACCAGGAGTTTGATCGCTCACTATGATGTGCACTAATCAGCATGGGGTGGTGCACTGAGAGAAGGAGGAGGTGGGGAATCTTATCAGCTCTGATCACCAGCCAGGCCTAGGGACTCTACCCGTGCACAAATTTCATGCACTGGGCCTCTAGTATACGCTATAATAGGGGTGTCGAACTCAATCAGAGAAGGGGCCAAAATCTAAAATCCAGCCTAAATCGCGGGCCGAATGGTTTACTGAACAGTCATAAACTGTCATTGTGATGGAAACGCAGCAGAGTGCAGTGATGACAGCGCAGTGCGGGCCACATTGCAAGGCCTGGCGGGAAGGATTTGGCCCGCGGGCCTTGTGTTTGACACATGTGCGCTATAACATTGCTCTTCCTAACTGATTTGGTTCAGAGGCTGGAGCATCGGCCTGCTGTTAGGGACAACTGTGAAGGAAATGGTAATTACTCGTCACGAGTTACAATCATTTGAATTAAGTACATGGTCTAGTCCCATCTTGTCTAGGAAGCATAAGCAAGATGATATCTATCCTAAATTGTTGTACATACTTCTGATCTTCATATAAAAATCAAACAAATGCTAACGCCCTATTAGCTTCCTTTTGAACAAATAAAAAGTTCAATTTCTTTAGTCTCAGATTATCATATGAACTCTTCTGCCGTTCCTTGACCTCAGGTTCTGCCTCTACAATGCTACACAATGCTGTTTTGTCTCAAGAAACCCCAAATGACTTAGAATCTCCTATAGATTGCCAATAAGGAGCTCCTGGGACCCTGCTCGCATCTCCCCATGTACACATCCTGGATCCAGCTGCAGGGAAAAGAAGCACCGGGATAGAGATGACAGACTTGGGGAGCCAGAGTGAGTGCCTTTCCCACTGTCTTCCAAGTTAGCTATTTTCACCTGGAACTGTTTTACTGGTGTATCACATGACTCTCCACTGGACATAAGCTCCGTAAGAAGGGGAATCTGGTTTGACCTGTTCAGCTCTGTATCTCTAGCTCCAAGAAGAATGCCTGGCACACAGTAAGTGCTCAATACATACTTGGTGAATGAATGAGAAGCGATATCTTTGTTCCACAGAGCTAACGACTCTCCCCTGGGATTTGTACAGAGCAGGGGAGAGAGGAAGCAGTTCAGGAGATTCTCATGGAAGATGGAGAGCAGGCAGAAACCTAAGCTCAGAATTATGGCTAAGACAAGAGCCATACACCAAAAGGATGCACTAAGTACAGTGGTTAAAAGCCTCAAGACCCTGGCATCACAGCCTAGGGACAATTTCTAGGATCTTCCGGGTCTGTATTTTTAAGACTGGAAATCACTGCAGAAAAACAGAAAGGGGAGGAGGAGAAGGAAAGAACTGAAGAAAGGAATGAAGTTGAGCAGCAAGCAGCTCACATAGAGAGAACGTCAGAACTGTGATGCTGTTCAGAATTTACCATGTGCCCATGGGTATGGATGAAACTGGCCCATGCCAGCAGAAAACTTAGGCCCTGGAAGGCATAGACATGGAGGTCTTCAGTTCCAGGGGCAAGAAAAATCTCTAAATACTTCTAGATCCAACCTTGTGTAAACATAAGCTCTGACACACATTTCCCACAAAAACATTTCTTAACCTTATTAAGGTAGCCTACCTATGTTTGCTAATGTATGTGGCCCTTTATTTTAGGAGTTTTTACTTCTCAAACACTTGCTTTCCTATTTTAGGATGAATAGCTGCCTACTCTGTGCTGAGATCTGAGGCCAGAGCCCTTGGCTTAGTTCACTGGGGCCACACTTACCCAGACACACTTAGGGGTGATGGGGCTGACTTCTGCTTAACAATCCTCTTAAGGACTTAGATTACCCAAAAGAATATTTCAATTGATGACAGAAAAATGTACTTTCATCTAATCAAGAGGGAACATTAGCAAAACCCAAAATGAGGGACATCCCTGTTCCCTTAAAAAGTATGTCATGAGAGGCTTAGGAAGTGTTTCAGATGGCAGAACATCTAAGAGACATAGCCAAATGCAATGAACACTACTGGACTGGATCATGGACCAGGAGATAAATTTATTTAAAGGATATCATTGAGACAAATGGCAGAATTTGAATATGGATTGTGATACTGTATCAATACAGTCAACACAATACAGTTGTATGAATATAATAATATTACATCAATGTTAAATCTTTGAATAATTGCATTTGGTTATGTTTTCTGGAAATACAAGCTGAAATATTTGAAGATTAACTCTCAAATGGTTTAGCAAAATATGTGTATATGTATGTATATATGTTTGTGTATGAAGGAGAGGAAGAGAAGTGATAAGGCAATTAATCTGGGACTAGAGTATATAGGAATTCATGTACTATTCTTAATAATTCATGTATTATATAGGAATTCATGTACTATTAAGTTTATTAAGAATAATACATGAATTATTAAGTTTTAAATTATTTTCTTTTGGGAGGGATAATTTTTCATTTTCCCCCTCATTTTTTAAAAGGAGTTAAAAAACATATTTGAAGTAACTGACATCACATTTAATGTCAATTTACCATGTTATTTCTTTAAACTCCGTTATATGATCCCAGTAATTACTTTTGTACTGTATAATCTTAAACATGTACTGTATAATCTTCAACTGATTCTTAATTTTCTGGGTCTTGCTGAAAAGCTGTCTTGGTGAAACAGAAGGTTTATACTTTTCTTCTATCAGTATAATGTGGCTTAAATCATATCATGCCCTTTGGCTTTTTAATTGAGTCAGAAAAATAAATTCCTACTGGTTAATCAGAGCTTCTTCATGCTCCTACCCTTAAGTTGGTAATTTTGGGGTCTGATGTGGCTAGAGGTCTTTGGAAAGCCCACTTCTCTCTCATATGCTCAGTCATCAAGGGGTATTCACTTTTAGCAGCAATTAAATGCAACTGTTGCTTGTTTGGCATGATCATACTCTTTCTTCCACTCAAATGATCAAAAGGATACAAGCAAGAATATTTTGTTTGGCAAGTGGCCAAAAATTTCTAAATTTATGTATTCTATTTTTGCTTCGTCCTCAGATTGGATTAGTTACTAGGCAACGGAAGTATTTTATTTCATTTGCTAATAGTTACGTTTTAATAGAGGCAGCTGTGTACATGACCAGTGTCGGCTATACAAACACAGCTTAACACCAGCCTCCGTGAGCAGCAGTCCACCCTACTTCCTCATCCTCTTAACATTTTATTTGACATGTACAGGAAAAGTGATGGCTCTTTAAAATATTTTTTTTTTCTACAAATAAATCCAAGTGATTAATTTTTTTTTAACTCAAACATCTACCTGTTTGGGCATCCTAAACCCTCTTTCAGACTCTGGTTCAAGATGACAGACCAAGCACATGAAAATAAACCCTTAACAGCATGGAAAGAGCACCATCAGTGCCCCAGTGATACTGATGAAAGACTGGAACAGTGAAAACCGCTACCCCAGCAGGGACCGTGGCAGAGGTCTGTGAGTCTTTCCAACGGTGGGCTGGAAAACCCCTCATTAATAGAGAAGGCAGACCACAGGTACAAGTTTGTGAGGGAAACTGGTTACAAGCCGCATCTGTACACCTGCACCCTCCCCCCAGCAGGTGGAAGGCTGGATGCAGTGTGTTCTAAGAGTGGCTCTGAAAGAACAGTAGTCAGAGAGCACAAGGTGCCTCGGCAGATGGAGGTGGGCAAGGAGAGGAGGAGAGAAGCCCAGTTCTTCCCAGAATGGAGCTGAGTGGGGGAGGCTGATGGCTTGACCCCAGGCTGAAGCTTCCCTATGAGAGGGGTTCTGGAGGGTCCTCTGCTGTTAGGACACCCCCTAACTGACAATGTTCTCAGCCATCCCAGAGAGAGCTGCAGTGGGGAACTGCCAACTCCAATCCATACATACACGCCTGCACTTGAATGTGTGAGTGGACACCCAAGAATCAGGAGATGTTAGAGGAAATAATTTGCGTAATTGAGAAAGATAAAAATAACCTGAGCTGGAGTCCAATGCAAAGAACCGAACTCGCACATAGACAGACAGACACAGAGGGTTACTGCATCAGTGAAACAAGATTGGGCTATTATGGAAACGAAGCAATCAGAGAACGAGAATGTGTCCCTGGAAGTTCGTCCTGTGGGGGGCGGGATACAAATCCGGACTAAAATTATTTTCCCCTCACAGTGATGAGAGTGAAATGCTCTAACAACTGAAGAGTCAGACGAGGAGCTTTGGAAGCACCAAAGAAAGCAAGAGAAACATGAGTATAGCAATAAAGAAAAGGGAGAGAAACAATGAGGATACTAGAAAATGACAGGTATAAGTCCAAACAGACCAGTGTTTACAATGAATACAACCGTCTCATTCCCCCATTAAAAGATAGACTTTCAGGTGGGACTGAACTGTACGTTTACGAAAGACTTAAAGTGACATAAAATAGAATGATTAACATGCTTGGAGAAAAACCTAGTAAGTGTTATAAAAAAGTATTACTAAAAGACAGAAATGGGATTCAAGGCCAAAGGTAAGGGAATATTTTATATGGATTAAAAATATAATCTAGAAGATAATAATAGTCACAAACTAACACAGCCCAAACTGTAACAAGTGTTATAAATGGCAACAGAAACTATTAAATTCATGATCATAGTGGGAAACTTGAGCACATCTTTCTCAGAAATTGACAGATCAAGTAGACAAAAATATAGGTAAGAATATACCTATTGAATACACAATCATTAAGCTAGATGAATTTCAAATTTAAATTCAGTTTCAACTAACAGAAAACTTATGGTTTAAATTTTTATGTAATGCTCAAAAGATAAACACTACCAGTTTCTTAGAATCTAACACAAGAGTAATTTATAAAAGAAAATGAAAGCTGAAATTAGAGATGGTATGGCAATGAATGATGATGAGAGCACTCAGCAATGTTATGAATTAAAACAGAAAATATCACTACATACTCAAAAAGACATCAAAAAGATAATAAGGGATTACTGTGAGCAAATACACACTATATATATATGTATGAATTTAACAACTTAGACGAATGGACTAAATCCTCAAAAAAGACAAACTACCACCAGCCCCGCCAATAGGAAGTAGATAATTTGACTAGCCCTAAGTGTTAAGGAAATTGAATTTGTGATTTAAAATCTCCCCAAACAAAAATCTCCTGGCCCACATAGTTTTCTAGGAGAATTTTACCAAGTAATACATTTTTAAAAAAATACATTTCACAGTTTATTCTATGGTCTTTGCAACAGAAAGAATTGCTCATAGAGAATAATTCTGTCCATCTGCCGTATTAGTTTTGTTTTCAATTACAGTTTACATTCAACATCTTTTGTATTAATTTCAGGTATACAGCATGGTGGCCAGACAACCATATACCCTACAAGACATTCCCCCTGATATTTCCAGAACCCACCTGTACTATACATAGCCAGCACAACATTATTGACTATGTCCCTCCGGTACTTCACATCCTATGACTATTTTGTAAGTGTCAGTCTGTACTCTTTATCCCTTCACCCTGTTCCCCAACTTCCCTTCCCTCTGGCAACATTCGTCTGTTGTCTGTATCTGTGAGTCTGTTTCTATTTTGTTCGTTCTTTTCTATTGTTCTTTAGGTTCCACATACAAGGGAAATCATATGTAGTGTACTAAAGAAGAGTTAACAGCAATATATATACATTCTCTTCCAATAAATAGAAGAGAAGGAGATACTTGTCATCTTGTCTTATGAAGCCAAGATTACCCTAATATCAAAACCAGACAGGGACAGTATAAAAAAGAAAATTATAGGTCAATATCTTGCATAAAAATAGATACAAAACTCCTTAACAAGACATTAGCAAATATAATTCAGAAATATATAGAGGAATTATCCACCATGGCCAAGTGGGGTTTATTCTAGGGTTAAAGGTTGGTTCAACAGTCAAACATCGATCAATGTAATTTAACACATTAACAAGCTAAAGAAGAAACTCACTTGACCATACCAATTAATGCATAAGAACATTTGACAAAATTCAACACCCATTTATGATAAAAATAATCAGAAAATAGGAATAGAGGGGAACTTCCTCAACTTGATTAAAGCATCTACAGATTGTTGATCAGTAAGTATTATACTTCATGGTGAATGCTTTCCCCATAAAATGGGATAAGACAAAGTTGTCTGCTTTTACCATGCCTGTTCAATATAGTACTGAAAATTCTATCCAGTGCAATAAGGCAAGAATAAGCTAAAAAAAAAAAGGCATAAAGAGGCTGGTCCGAGTGCAGTGTTGTCTTACAACTAAAAAAGGCATAAAGAATAAAGAGGAAGAAAGAAAACTCTGTATTTCTAGATAACATAAGATTATGTAAAAAATCCCAATGAATCTAAACAAAACAAAAATAACTAGAATTTTTAAGGAAGTTCAGTAAGGTGACAGAATACTAGAGACAAACATACATAAATCAACTGTATTTTTACATGCTAGCAATGAACACATAAACGCCAAAGTGAAAAACCCCCACAATACCATTCACAACTGCTCAAAAACAAAGAGAGAAGTACATGTAAATCTAACAAAACTTGTAGAGAACTTGGATGCTAAAAACTGCAAAATGCCAATGAGAGAAATCAAAGATCTAAATAAATGGAAAGACATATTGTATTCATGGATTTGAAAATGCCACATAATAAAGATGTCAATTCTGCCCACATAGATACAGTTTAACTCAATTCTGCCCACATAGATACAGTTTAACACAATTCTTAACAAAATCTCTCTATTTGTAGTTATAGACAAGATTATCCTAGAATCTCTAAAACAATTGTAAGACAAAAAAGGTAAGAGAAATCAATCTGCTCAATTTTAAGACTTAGAGCTATAGTAACCAAGACTTTGTGGCATTAGCAGAAAGAGAGACACAGACAAATCAAAAGAATAGAGAACTTAGAAATAATTACACATTATTGCCCAACTGATTTTTCACAGATGTGCAAAAGTAATTCAGTGGAGGAAGGATAGGCCTATTAACAAATGGTGCTAGAACTGGACACCAATGCACAAAAAAATAGAAAAAGGAATCTCAACTTAAACCTCATATCTTATATAAAAAGAAACTCAAAATGGATGAAAGACTTAAATGTAAGTCTTTTATCTAATATAAAATTTAGATAAAAACAGACTATCTTTGGGGTTTGGGGTTAGGCAAAGGATCTTTAGATATGACATGACACCATAAAGGGGAAAAAATAGATTTTTGCAAAATAATACAGACCGAGAGAAAATATTTGGAAGCCATATGTTCCCCAAAGGATGGCTATATAAAATATTCGAGGAACTCTCTAAACTCAACAGTAAAATAATCCAATTGGAAAGTGGGCAAAAGACATGAACAGACAGCTGTTTTCATTGAAGAGCAAAGAACACCTGAAAAACTATCCATTAGGGAAATGCAAACAGACCGTGATGAGGTGTCCCTACACACCTGTTAGTACCGATAAAATTAAAAATAGTGACAGCACAAGGTGCTGGAGAGGATGTGAAAAATTGTACATCGCCTATGGGAATGTAAATGGGATGTCCACTCAGGAAAATTGTTTGGCTGTTTCTTAAAAAAATAAACATACACTTGCTGTAAGACCCAGCAACTGCACTCCTGGGCATTTGTCTTAGGAAAATTGTAAAACTTGTATTTACACACACAAAATATATGTTCATAGTGGCTTTACTTGTAATAGCTCCAAACTATCCCTTCCTAGGTAAATGGTTAACCTAACCATGGTCCCCCCACACAGGACTACTATTCTGCTATAGAAAGGAAAAAAACAAACAAACTGATACAACAACTGCAATGGGTCTCAAGGGCATTATGATGAGTAAAAAAGCCCATTAGAAAAGGTCACATTTAGCCGAAACCGGTTTGGCTCAATGGATAGAGCGTCGGCTTGGGGACTGAAAAGTCCCGGGTTCGATTCCGGTCAAGGGCATGTACCTTGGTTGCGGGCACATCCTCAGTAGGGGGTGTGCAAGAGGCAGCTGATTGATGACTCTCTCTCATTGATGTTTCTAACTCTCTCCCTTCCTCTCTGTACAAAATCAATAAAATCTATTAAAAAAAAAAAAAAAAAAAAAAGAAAAGGTCACATTTAGATAGTATTCTCAGAGGTGGAGAACAGGTTAGTGGTTGCCAGAGGTTAACATGGTAAAAGGTGTGTGTGATTATAAAGGGGTAGCACAGAGCAGATCTTTGGCTAGTTGTGCATCTCAATTGTGGTGACAATTACATAAATCCATACAAGTGCTTTTGTAAGGTTGGTTTTGATAATGTATTATAGTTAGGTATGATGGGGGGAACTGGATAAAGGATGCACAGGCAACTTTAAGTGATTCTAAAATTACTCTGAAATAAAAAAAAATTGTTAAAAAGGTTAGAATATAAGCTCTCTGAAATCAGGAACTTTATCAATTCTTTGGTATTAAATCCTTAGCACCTAAACAGTGCCTTACCCCATAGAGTCCCCGTTTTTGTTCTTAAGGGCCCATGATTATAATGGTGAATATTTGAAAACATAAACACTACATGGTGAATGGTGATGATGGACAAAGGTAGAGACAAAGATGGGAAGAGGTGAGGAGCATCTTACGGACAGTGCAGACAATACACAGATAATAGTGTATCAATCATTCTAATACAAGGTCTCCCCCATCTTAATGTGTGTGTGTGTGTGTGTGTTTGTGTGTGTGTGTGTGTGTGTTTTAAGGATTAATAGATGCTTATTCTAGAAAAAGAAAACATATACACATATAAGTCATAGCCCTCATGTCTTCATTCTGCTGTCCTAGGAGGCAGCAAAGAAGGAGCCATGAACACAAGGCACAGCTGGCCTGTGGCATGGCATCCTTTCCAGGGGTTGGCTCACCCTGCCTGCCAGCTTGTCTCTGAATAGACACTGGTCAGTGTCAGAATGGGAAATGCATGTTACATATGAAACAAGCCCAGCTTGTTTTAAAACTTGTTAAATTATTAAAATAACACAAAAATTATAGTCTATAAAGAACATCTACCTACTATTTGGGAATCCTTCCTCTTCCCAGGCCCCCTTGCCTTTCTGCCAGTACAACACATTTTTAAAGCTTTCTCTTAAACCAAGGGTTTTCTACCGTTTTCATCTCCTGGCACACATAAAACCAATTACTAAAATTCTGTGGTACACCAAAAATACAATTGCCAGTCTGACAAAGAAATACGTATGATTTTGATTCATTCACACCAGATGGCTATTGTGTTGGCTGTTGTAATTTTTTATTTGATAATCTATGGGAAAAGAGGTCAGTGCCCCTGGCTAAATAGGTATTGCATATTCTAAAAATTCTTGTGGCACACCAATTGGAAATGCTGTTTTAAATGATAGTGGTCTTTTAACCAGTGTATTGCCTTCTGCAGCTGGTGGCGTCAATTCCCTTTGCCATTAGGGCAAAAAAGCACTGAAAAGTTACCCATTATATTCTTCACTTCCCCTTTTAACTCTCTTTTTCTATGAGATGCTACCTTAAATGTAAAACAAATTGGCAGATACTTTACTAAAGACCCACTGCGGTGGTTTGGAGGCCCACCTCCTACAGAAATTCCGCTGGGGGAACTCTAGAATAAAAGGAAACTTCTGGCCCCCAAAGCATCCTTAATTTAAAACAAAATTATGATCTTTTACAAAGCAGAGCCAAAACACAGCTTTGCTTTTAGACAAAGGTCTGGTGAAGCACAACAAATAACTGCTTTAGAGTCGAGGAGTCTTTGTTACCACTGTTAACAGCCTGCAGATGGACTAAATTGGACCAAAAGTGTAAGGTCACACACAGCTTAAAGCTTTAAACCATCTTCTTGGTGAGAAACATGGCTATTAAAGGCTGTGCCAGCTGTGGAGGGAAAATGAAACTGTAGCATGAAATGTATAAGAAAAATCAATGGGAAAAGTATAGAAAACCTGGAGGTTCTACTGACTAAGGGGGAACTAGGAGGCAGGCAAGTGTTATTAAAAATGAAACAATCGTTAAAGCTGTCTCCGAGATCAGTGGTTCTCAAACTTGGCTGCACAGTGAACTCGCGTGGGCTGTTTGGAGAAGTACCAGCACCTCTCCCAGGGACTCAGTTTGGGAAGAAGGTTTCTAAAAGCACCTCGTCCCCCGGTAATTCCAGTGGATAGCAAGGTTTGAGCCCCCTGACCTCTATATCCTATAGATCAGTGGGTCTGCACAGCCTCCACCCGCCCCTGAGGTCATTGCAAACCTAGGGTTGCAGAGCATGAGAACAGGTGAGCCGGAGGACCAGCCTTTGGAGCAATGTGTTGATCAGCTCCCGGTGCAGCTTCCCCAGCGGGGTTATGGCTCAGTGGCCCTGAGGCAAAGTGGACAGCAGGAGGTACCACCTGTCTCCTGGGGACCAGCTGCCTGGAGGGAAATGTGCTAAGAATGAGATCCTTATATGGTCTCTCTTTAATTTTGAGAGACCCCGCTTCCCTTTTTCAAGAACAAGAGGATAGTTGATATGAGTTAGCGGTTCACTAGGAAATCAGCCTGGTAGGCAATTACCAAAAATTACATTTCCCCTCCTTGACTTGGTAAGTTCCCAACACTGCGGCTTAGGCATCTCTCTCTTAAAAGCCAAGAGGGTTAGGGTTAAGGGGGAAAATATTCCTTTCCTCTGCTTCCACTGTGAGTGAACTCTGACCCTTTGGTCAAAGAAGCAAAAATTGCCTCCCCCCACCCCCCCACCAAATGAAGTCCAGTTTGCTGCATGGAACAGGGAGGCAGGAAGGACACATGGAGGAAGGCTGTCCAACCATCCCAGGGATCCACCGGTGGCCAATGACAAGGCTGCCTGTGGGGGTACACTTCATGCTGGGCAGGTCTGGCCCCCTGGGGAGCAGGGTGGAGGCAGGGACAGACTCAGTAAGAGCTGGGCAGAGTCACCTTAGATCAGTGTCATCTGACTTAATTATCGAAGAGCTCAGAGAAATGAAGCGTTTGATTAGCACCTTCAAACACAAAGGCAGGAATCACAGCTTTTATCTCTCTCCGCTTTCCCCCTCCCGTCTTTCCTGGCAGGCATTAAGAAACAGACACATTAGAGAAACAGCGGCAGTGTGATCCTGTCACTATTCCAGATGTGGGAGCCACCCTCACCTTCCCATTAGTTTGATACACACAACCAACCTTCTAGAACGTGCATCTAAAAGAGGACATGTGTGCTGCCTGACTGTTGATTTCACCTCTTCGAATTAGGTATGGCTGTTGTTTCTCTGAATCATTCATTGGACATTAATCCCCTTGAAATCAATCACCACAGGGACACTTTGCTTTTTAAAAATCAGGACATGTTTAATAAAAGGCGCCGGCCTGGCTTTGCTGATGGACCAGCAGCTTCGTCATGGCAAAGCCGTGGCCCCCTTGGCCTATGCCCCCCAAGCCCCATCCCTGCCATGCGGTGAAATACATCTCCTGCCTTTCTCAGCTGATAGACTCTTCCAAAAAGAAAGTTAACCCTTGGGCAAACGCAGTATTAAACCGCCCGAGGAAGAATGAAATATTTCAGAGGAGCACAGGGTGAAAAATGGCAACTGCTATTTTAGATTCTTTGAAAATTTAAGTAGAGGAGCAAAAAATAGAAAGCAGCTTGTACTCGGTACCACGGATCTTAGCTCGCTTTTGTGAGATTCTCAATACCGTGCAGGGAGACCGCGGAAACGGCAACACGCTTGGACACAGCAGGCGCTCGACTTTCAGGGGCCTGGAGACAGTCCTAGCCTCTTAGGTGTGCAAAGGATATGCAATTTAAATAAAAACTGACCTATTTTCCTTCCCTCACAGCATCACAGCGAAAAGGGAATCTTTCACCCTTGGAAAGAGCAAGCTCTAGAGTCTGGTGCCCCGGGCAGGGGGGCCTCCTGCTCCACGTTCTCGCCTGGCAGGTGGCGTGGCCTCCGCCGACTCTGCTGAAAAGGGGGGGCCCGGAGAGCCTCACAGGGTAGATGTGGGGATAAATGCCCTGTGTCTCGGGGAGCGGTGAGCAATCAATAACCCGGATGACGACGGTATAATCATGAAACAGACTTAACCTGGACACCTGTTTTACCGCAGAAGCATAAAGAGAAAGCACTCTCCTCTGTGGATTGGGGAGAACCAGGTAATTGTAAAAACACTGCAATCATTTTTCTAGCCTGCGCTCTTACAATCCAATTTATAGCTCTGCTCCTCACAGCTGCTTTCCATGTGCACACGGCGGTTAAACGTATTAGCTGGATTCGGAATACAGGCTCTCATATTTATGGCTCACCCTGGAGAGGAACAATGATGCGACTTTAACTGTTTTTTGTTTTTTCTTAACTTGCTGTGCCCTGTGTCCCTCTGCCTGGGGCTCTGCTCACATGCATGTGGCCGGCGGGGACAGAGGGGTTGCGGTGAGCATGCCACCAGCCTCAAATGTTCCTTCCCAAACCCCCCACTGCCTGACTGACACTCTGAAGTCCTATGGGGACCTCCCTGCTTCTACTGGCAATATCCCCTCCTCCCAACAGGCTGGGTCATATTGCCTCATTCCAGTCTTGTCTCACATGCCACCTCCTCCATGAGGCCTCTCCAGTCCCCTGCCAGCCAGTCTCCGCCCCCCTTCCCTGACACGTGGTGTATGTTATAAACCCGCAGTGGTGTGCATTATGGATTAACATGTGCCAGTGCCCTTGAGGCCCTGGACACAGGGTTGTGTCTTAGATATCCCTCTACCTGGCCTGTTCTCTCACCACATCCACGCATGCATTTAGTAGGTGTACAACATACTTCGGTTGAACTGTATGTTTGCTCACCAAAACGAAATAACCCAGCTCTCAGAAATCCTAAGTCAGGGACTGGTGGTTTTGTGTGTTGGGCGCCCAATGCAATCAAACAACACAGACCCTCCCAGGACCCAATAGAAGCCCTGACGCCAAGGGCATGGGGACGGCGCCTAACCAAGAAGCCCTCGGTCCCTGGAAGGGTGCAGAGGCCCCGGCAGGAGTGGGACTCCCCACTGAAGGAATGTGCCTCGACAGAAGCCCTGGACATAGGTGTCTGTGAAGCACACAATGCCCAGTTCTCCGTGGGCACCTTGTCACTGTTAGACCGCAGGGTTCTAAGGGCCCCCTGTTCAAATCCGGGCCCCAGGAATGTCCCCTGAGCGTGTGTGTGGTTAGGGTGGAAGCTGCTCAAGCTCGCTCTCAACTGGACAGCAGTGTGAGGCACTTGGGTTCTGGAGCAGGGCCCGCCTAACACCACTATTCCCAACCAGTGGTCCCTGTCCAAGGTCCTGATCCACGTCTGTCTGTTTCCTCCTGTGAGGTGGGGAATGACTCTGTCCCTACCTCCCAGAGGCCGCTGGCACAGCTAACGAGCTACTGGAGGTGTAGTTCTAGCACAGTCCCTGGCATACAATAAGCGCTCAGTAATGCTCACTGTTATTAGGGTGCCGCTGCTGTGAAGGGGCGGTTCCACAGGGAGTGAATTACATCTCCATAATCTGGTATAAGCCAGAGATATGGGTGAACCTGTTTTGTTTGCTGAGTCCAAGTTTGTAGGAGGAAGTGAGGGACTCAGGAGATCTAGACCACTCATACTGGCAGATGCAAAACCTGCTTTTTAAGCTTTAAGATGGCGTAGAGGAGGGCGGGAGGTGGGGGAGGCTGGCGAGAAAAAATTGAATGACTTTAATTTAAAAAATAAACTGTCTCATGACAATAACTACTTCCCTACTCAGCTCGTCACCCAAAGATTAGAAATAATTAATAGATGGCAAGTGAGATACGGGGCCCAGTTTATGACCCTGAGGAGCTGAGGAGCTAGGACACACGCTGGCTGTCTTACCAGCTTCCTCTTAGCCAACGAGGGCCTGAGTGAGGGTCTGAGAAATCACCATCCTCCAGCACCCTGTGCTTTTCAAATCCAGTGGAAGTACAGCAGCTCTCTCCAGTTAATAATGACTGACACGGCACCGGGACCTGCCTCCCTGAAATTCACTGGCACAGTCCAAGGGCAGGGAGGCCAGCCTTGCAGACAGCGGTGCTTAAGGAACCATTACAAGGAGGCTCATCAGCTAGCTATCTGCCTTCATCCCTGGACTCAAATCACCCCGGGAGGCTGGAGAAAACCACTTTCAGTGTGTGCGGGGCGGGCGGGAGAGAGGGTGGCGGTGAAAAAACACCGCATTTGAACTAGAGAACCATTTCAAGGAGGAGAAAATCAGCGAACCACTCAAGCCAAGCTATTGATGGTGCGGCTGCTATTAACAGGTAATTTACAATGTGCACAAGAGGCTTTGCTGCCAGAAGCATCTGCTTTCAAGCAGCACCAGTGAGTACCCATGGGGGACGTCTCCTAGACACGTGGGCTTAACCTACTCAGGAGGGCAGCAGAGGCCCTGGACTAGGGGAAAGCGAGCTCATTGCTGGGGGAAACATTGCTGGACCAGGAGGCCTAAGGACGCCTGGCCCAACCCAACGGGGGCCCTGAAGCTGAGTGAGCAATCCGCCCAAGGTTAGCTGGCAGCTTAAGGATGTGGAAACTCAGGTGGGAAGTTCAGGCTCCTTCCACCTCCTGCCCCCTTTCCTGACCTGGGAGCTTCCGAGAGGTGCGACACCCATCCGTACCCTCTCCCATGCCCATCCCAAGTTCTCAGTTCTCCCCAAAAGCCCCCCCTCTCATCAGCTCCTTGACGGTTCTTCTGTTTCAGTCTATGTCATTCCACCCACGGGGGCAATTAAGTCATCTTAAAAGTACCATTTGAACATATCACCCACTAGCTCCAAACTGCGTGGCGTCCCCGTTTGCACAAGCCCCTTGCCTGGGTGTTCTGCCACCTTTCAGCCCTAGGACAGCCTGCAGCCTCCTCTCACCTGCAGACAAACCTTCCGCCTCAGCTCCAGGGCGTGCACAGTCTCCGTCTCGCCACACCTTTTCCCTCCGCTCTGTTCGCGCCATTGCCTGCATCCGCCTGGAGTTCAGATCCAGCTCCTTGGGGCTCTCTCCTCCTCATTTCCTACAGTCCCTTGTTTTCTGTCCCATTTATCATTAAACAATTAGTCATGTCCTACTTCTCCCTGCTTTGATCGGCTGTGAAAGACACTCGTTTAACTCTGTCTGCCCCAGCTAGTCCTGCAGTTCTCTGGAGATGTGACTTGGCGTCTGTCAGAGTGCCAGTCAAATAGAAGGGGCGGGAAAGACCACTCCTTATCCTCACCCAGTCTAATCCCCAAATGAAGATTTTAAAAAAGACGAAGTTGGCCATGTCATTCTCTATCCCCCACCCTACTGTTCCTCAAGGCCATTCCCCTTGTTGTCCCCTATCAGGATGTCCCCCCCCTCCCCCCCAATTCCTGCTCATTCTCCCTCCACCTGGCGGCCTCATCGAGCTACCCTTTGGGTTTCTGCCTAAATGTCACAGTACCTATCTACAGTACAGGCCCTCCTGCCCACCAAACATAAACTAAGAGGCCAACACGTTGGTGTGGTTCCCTCTGTGTCTTGTACTTCCTGTGCATAGTAGGTCCTCGCATGTCAGTTTCATTCAAGATAAAACTGACGACAGTGGCATTCAGAGTGAGGCAGCCATTCCAAGGGGTTTATACTGCGAGCGCCTCAGGTCTGTTAACTTGTTCAGTCTCCTCCCCAGCCCTCTGAGGAACGTGATTTTATCCCTGCATCATGGAGGGAGGAAACCAATGAGCCCCATGGTCTCATTTTACCCCAAGACACCCGGCTATCGCAGGCTCCAGCACCCACACTCCTAACCACTGTGCCACCAAACTCCCAGAGCTCCATGGGGGCGATCACCTTGCCCTTCACATGGTCCCTGTGCTCTGCGTCTGTCCTCTCTCTCTCTGAGCCTCAGGGCAGAGCTGCCTCACTGTCACAGGAAATCCACATGGAAAAACAAATGCCTGCTCACCATTCTCAACCTGCCACGCTTTGCCACACGGGAACCAACGACCCGAGTGACCACACCGAGAAGCAAGAGGGCTCACGTTGCAGCATCTCCCCCCGCCCTCTGTCTGTTTGAAAAGGACCAAAGCCATCCGAGATGAGGAAGAGCATGAGGAGCTACCACTGCTCCTCAAGGAGGGCAATCTGGGTGCTTCAGAACTTATCAGAAAAGGAAAACCGAGCTGTGATCTCAACCAGTGGGAGGAGGCATTTCTAGAAGAAAAATAATTCCTTTGCAAAGCTTTTGAGAATCAAATGAAAAACATCTGACATGGGACAGACTCTCTCTGATGATGTGAGCAGCTTGCTGGGTGGATTCTGAGCATGGCCATGAGGCCTGGGGTGGCGGGGGGGCCAGGGAGGGCGGCCTTCCCACACTGCCTGCCAGGGGAGAGGGCAGTGGAAGAAGCTTCCACCATTCAGCCTCCAGGGATGAGGGCTGTGGCAGGGGGCACACAGGGCCCCAATTCTGACCCGCCACCCCCGCCCACTGCAATATGAATTTGCAATTCTTCCCACTAGAAGGGAGGGGAACATACTTCTTGGCCCCTTGACTGTAGGCTGGGCACTTAGGTTGCTTGGGGAAGTAGGACGAGGCCAACTTGATGGAACCTAGAGCGCGAGGCTCCTCTGCTTCGACCGGGAGAGGAGCTTGCGGGCCACCTCCCTGGACCACAGAGCATGCGGCACCAGGAGCACAGCCGCCCACGTCCCGGCCTGAACACAGGGACCGGGCGAGGCCACCCCATCTGCTGAACCCCCGCAGCCCAGAAGACGCGGCCAACACCGGAGCGGGGGCGGTTCCTGACCTGGCCCTGGCTGGGTGGCTCAGGAGCCCCGGACCTCCCTCCCTCATCCCTCCACCTGTGCGCTCTGCTCAGGGCAGCTCCTTACCCCGCCCGGAGCCTGTGTACAGCCTCCGTCACAGTCATCGCTGACGCCTGGCTCAGAACCCCCTCTCAGTTTCAGCCCCTTCCTCCCATCCCTGCCATAATGGCAAGAGAAACCGGGTTTTTAGTCATGGCAGCCGGCTGGGAAAAGGGCCATTCGTGATAATAACAAACATGGGACCACACACACTTTGCCACGCCGCCTGCCTTTGGCTCAGGCCTCCCGGTGCTTCATAAGCACGTATGCGCTCATCACGCGGAGGCCTGAGGCCCCTGCTCATGCCCACAGCAGACAGGGTCCCGGGGACCAGTCCCCGGCTCCGACTCCACCGCTTTCTCAGAGGGAAGGACAACGAACTGGAGAAGCTAGGCACCGGCTAGAAATAATTGATTACCCGTCCCGGTGTTGGCCTCGCCAGAGCCTGGCTTGCATTTTAATCTGGCTCAGCTTCTTGTGTGTTACTTCAGGAATATCACATTTTCTTCAACCTAAAACCTCAGGCATGGCTGTCAGGGTTCTAGAAAATAGCTTGGGGGCGGGGGGGACAAAGCTGTCGGGTCCTCGCTCACATGTGTGAGTACTCAGGGTAGGGTTTTCTCGACCAGGACACACATGAAGCAGGTTGCCCCGTGCGACTGGGTAAGTTAACTACACAGACTCCCGGCCAAGGAAGCGAATGGGACTGACGTCCACGCTGGGCTCCTGCCCAGAAAGAAAGGTCCCTGTTTCTAATTTGCACGAAAGGCAGATGGCAGCCCCCAGGGCAGGCCGGGTGGGTATACGAAAGGATAAAGGTATGACTGTGCTGTAACTTCTCTGGAAGCAAGTGAGAAACGGTCCTTTCGCTGAGTAGCCAGCAAATCACTAGACAAGCTTTTAAAAAGGCCAGTGGTCTGGTTTTCCTTTCCACGTGGAGGTTCTGCCGCAGGCGGACTGAAGAGAGGCCTCAGAAGCTGTCCTTGCACTCACCGGCTCCGGTGCTGGGAGCACCGAGGGGGTCAGAGAACCGTTGTAATGTTTCCGGTCTGCTGGGCCCCCGCCCGGGCTTCTGAGAGCCACGACCAGGCAAATCCACACACACACACACACACACACACACACACAGGAAGAAACGCTCTCCAGCTGGTCAAGTTTAAGTCCCAGGGTTACAAACCCAGGGAGACCCTCTGCCTCTTGTTAATAAGAGGCTCAGTGGCCAGGACCCTCCAGCAGTTGGGCAGGGAAAGGGCGGGCAGGGAAGGGGACACCCAGCGGGAGGTGGCTGGGCCCCTGACAAGCAGCCTCTGACGCACCAATGACAGGAAGGGGCTTGGCCGCCAAGGGACGAGGCATCCAGCAAGCCAGCGAGATGGGGCCGTGCAGGGGGATCTTACCGTTTCTCCGTCTTGCTTAACGGGAGTTCATAACGGGAGGGGGATAAGACAACGGTGTGCGAAGTTTAGTGCCGATACAGTCTAATGCGCACGCCATGTTTTTATGTCCGAGAGGATACAGGCCCACATTTTATACTGAAAAAACAAATGTTAAAAATTAACTATAAAGAAGACGCCAGAGGGCCCGGAGCGTGTTCCCTGGGCGACTGATTAAACGCCTGTCTCCTTCAGCTGGTATAAACCCCAACCTCTTGGAAACAGGCCAACGCTATTTGCCAACGTCCACAGAGACTCTCCAGGAAAACGATCCTGGTGCCAGGAGAGAGAAACGCCTCGTCACCACGGCTGCCCGGAGCCAGGCGCAGGCAGGGCCGCCAGTGGTTCTGCAAGGTCAGCGTGAGTCAAGAGCGACCTCCCTCACCCCAAACTGATCACGGGCAGACCAACCAAGAACGCCTGAGAGGCAGTGGCCCGCGAGTTCTTGCTCCCTGCAGGCTCCAAGGGGGAGTGGCTCTTCCTTCTCCTTCTAAAACACTGCATTCTGTCTGCTCTCAGCGCCTTTCTAACTCTCAGACTGCGAGCTCTAATGGGAAATCTTAGTGCCAGGAAGGACGCCAATGACTCCGCCATCTCTTGAATTTTAAAATCGCATTTTAACGGCAAGACGACCTTTTCCTTGTTGAAATAAAACAGAGAGGTTACCAAAAGCGCCAGCTCCCCCTTTCACCGCTCCCCAGCCCCAAGCCCTAGCTGTTTCTCTTTGCCCGCAGAGGTGGCTGCGGTGAGTGGTCCGGGGTGTGTGTGTGTGTGTGTGGGGGGGGGGGTCCTCTCAGGCCCACAGAAAACACAATCACACAGATTTCTTTTTATGTGGCATTTCCCCCCTTGGCGATATCACACTGGGCGTGTTTTTGTGCAACTTGTATTTTTCATTAAATGACAGGTCTCGGGAAATCGACTCGAGTTGGAGGTGCATATGCTAACTGCGGCATAATATTCCAAAACGTGGACGGCAGTTTCTCCACGTTCAAAAGAATGCAATGTCCGTGTTCCTGGGGCTTATTTTCAGGGCTGTCCCCACTGTGTTTCCCGCAGCGGCGGCCGCCCCCCCTCCCGAGGCAGCTCTACCCGAGCCAGAGGCGCCGTGAGCAGCTTCTCACAAGGGACGGACGGCGTTTCAGAGGAGGACCACCTCCCCCTTCCGCTCCCCGCTCCTCAGGGCCCGCTCCCGGGGGACGGTCACACACCTCTCTCGGGACTTCCAGGCTGCTCTGCATTCCCCTTGGGGAGGACCCTTCCACTGCTGCGGGCGTTTGAGTAATTCCTGTTCTCGCCGTCCCGTGTTAGCAGTGAGCTCTCTGAGAGTAGAGTGTGGACTAAGGAGGCAGCAAGTACTAACAAATTTTTTAATTGAAAAAAAAAAAAAAGGAACAAAGTCTTACTGATTCTCTAGACTGCTACGGGCAGAGAAGCAATAGGTCTACTAGAAGTTGGAGCATCGTCGTCCCACCTCTGCTCCTGATCCTCTTACCGCCTCCCATGCCCACGTGCCGTCTCAGACCTCAGCTCCGAGCAGACGGACCCCATGTCCAGGGTAGGCCGCCCGACTCTGCCTGGGTGGCCGGGCCCCAGGGCCGGTGGAGCCCCTGGCAGGTCCTAACACCCCGACTTGCGGGGGGGCATTGCGCGTGTGGACAACAAGCACCGGAGAGCCAGCTCGGGAGTGACGGGGCAGCACCAGCCTCTGGCGGACTGAATCAAACACCCGAGGCCTCTGGCTGTGGCCTGGCGAATGGAGGGAGAGGCCTGGAACAGAGAAAGACTCACCGCCGTCGGTTTTATTTCTCACGTCCCAAGTGGGCACTGAGTGTTGGCCACGATGACGACGGTAATACAGAGAACGGAGGGTAAACCGATCTGTTTCGTTTTGAAAAGTCGGATGAATATGAAACATATTCCTGTTTGAATGGGTAGAAGATACACTGGACTCTAGGAATCTTCAAACAGATAGTAATTTGTGGTGCTTTCCAAGGAAAAGGGTAAAGGAAGTATTTTTTTTTTAAAATTAAAATGTGCCCCATATGGTTAATTTATTAGCTACTGTAATGTTTATTTCAAGCGTATAAACACCAGCATTCCCCTGACTTGGGTATGGAGAAGAGGGATTACCTTCAGGTTTGTTTTCCTTTCAGATACTGCAGGAGCCCTCAACAACTGGTGGGCCAATGGGGGGCCCCCCCCACCCCACCCTCAGCCCGGTGGAGCCCCACCCGGCCTGCTCCTCTGCTCCCGGAGGAGACTCACACGCCACCTCTCCCCGGAGGCGGCTTGACGGCTACATGTGGCCATTGCCCCGCCATTATTATCCCAAATCGCTGCCTCTTCAAGGCGGCTTCCTCTGTCAGCTGAATAACTCTCCTTCTTCCCACTCAGAGGAGATGGCCCAGGGTCACCAAAGGCGTCCTGAGGCCTGTGCTGGCATCGCGAGGGAGCAGCCCCCGCCCAGCGCGGGGTGAGCGGGAGCCACGGAGCCTCGCCCTTCGCAGGGGAAACCAAGCTGGCCGTCCGCGACACACGTCAAGGCTAAGTCCCCCAACCTTCAAGGCCGCCGACATCTGCGATCCCCTTTCCTTCCCACAGGTTCATCTCACGGCGACTGTCCGCCAAGGGGCCAGCGTTTCTACGCGCGCGTTTCTTGGGGGAAGTGTCCCCGTTTTCTAAGGCAACCTTTTAAAAGGTTGCCGGGTTGCTCGACGCGGCCAGGGACGTGGGGATTCTGAGCGGGCACAGACCTCCCCGGGCGCGCGCCCACCTCCTCCCACCCGCGGGCACTTTCCCGGGGGGACATGCCAGCCACAGCCGCCGCCTCGCAGGGGGGCGCCGATGCCATCCGCGTCGCCCATTAATCACACTTCGTG